>NC_047038.1:86965093-88234676 GCF_011762595.2 Tursiops truncatus | reverse complement strand
TGTATTTTATACATATTAGTAAGCATGAATATAATACCAAAACTTGATAATATAGATGGTAATATAAATATATTACTGTCATTTATAGGGAAGGCATCTATGCTAACCACTGTACTACCAACACCTCATCAATCTCATTTATATGGATTCAGAGAATATAAAGGCAGATTTTTAAAAGCTTATCAAATAGAATATAATAATATACTAAAAGATGCTTTTAGACACTTCTAACAAGCTCATTTCTAGAGAAATCTCAGATTGAATAAGAAAAAAGAATAATCAGCAAGGACTTATTCTAGGGATACAAGGATGATTAAATGTCAGGAAATCCATCAACATAATTTATTACATCAACAAATTAAGAAATATAAATTATGTGATTATATTAATAGATAATTTTTAAAAAGTTAGCATTACTAATAAAAAATACATGCAAAAGGAATAGAAGTAAAATAAGTACTAAAAAAGACCACGCGGGCTTCCCTGGTGGCGCAGTGGTTGAGAGTCCGCCTGCCGATGCAGGGGACACGGGTTCGTGCCCCGGTCCGGGAAGATCCCACATGCCGCGGAGCGGCTGGGCCCGTGAGCCGTGGCCGCTGAGCCTGCGCGTCCGGAGCCTGTGCTCCAAAATGGGAGAGGCCACAACAGTGAGACGCCTGCGTACCAAAAAATAAAAAAAAAAAGGAACACGCACCCCAAACCAAGCAAACTATTTTAAAGTACAATGTTGTAAGACTCTCATTTTAAGCAAAATTTGATTATCATGCCTGATAGCATTATTATTTTTTTATTTTATTTTATTATTATTATTTTTGCGGTACGCAGGCCCCTCACTGCTGTGGCCTCTCCCGTTGCGGAGCACAGGCTCCGGACACGCAGGCTCAGCGGCCACGGCTCATGGGCCCAGCCGCTCCGCGGCATGTGGGATCTTCCCGGACTGGGGCACGAACCCGTTTCCCCTGCATCGGCAGGCGGACTCTCAACCACTGCGCCACCAGGGAAGCCCGCATTATTATTTTTGATCATTGTTCAACTTTGCCTCAGGGGATTATAATAAGTGTACAATGACAATAATATTGTATATTTGGTAAAAACATTGAAAAGAGACAAAACCATCTCCTTGTTGCTGATAACACTATTTTAGTCCAAAAAAACTGCCTAATACTCTCTAGTAAATAGCTACTATAATTAATTGAAGAAATTAGTTAACTGGTGGCTCAAAACATATTATACTAAAAAAGAAAGTAGCCTTCTTTAGTATTAGCAATAAGCACCTGGAAATTAAAATGAAAAAAAAAAATCCAATTTACAGCAGTAACCAAAATATAGGGTACATAGAAATACATTTAACAGGAAAGATAGAATATAAAACATAAATTACATAAAAAATAAAACCCTACTAAAAGATTTTTTAATCTGACAAATTGAGTAAAACACCATATTTGTGGAAGGAAAATTTTAATCATGTAAATAAATGTCAAGTGTCCCCAAGTTAATAGCTTGAATATAATTGCATTTAAAACATGTATAGACAAAAGTTCATTTGCAGAAAATATTTGAAAAGCAGATCACAGAATTTGTTTTGGAATATGATAAAAAGCTCAGAGGGAAGAATAAATGCCCTAGAAGACCAGGAAAATTATGAGGAAGAATAGTGAGAAGACATGCTTTTTAAAACATCAGAAAAACATTCCATTGAAAACATAAACAAAGCAATTTGGAATTGCCATAGAAATGGAAAAATAGAACAGTGAAGCAGAACATAGAAATATTCTGGGAATATAGAAATACATATATGAAATTTTAATATATGACAAAAGTGATATTTCAATTTGGTGGGGAAGAATGAAACATTCAATTATTCAAAAACATTCAAAAATTCAATAATCCACATAGAAAAAGGAAAAGTTTGCCCACTGTCTTATAGTATACTGGGTTTTTAAGTGAATTTTAAAAATTCACTTGAATTAAGTACAAATGTTAACATTAAAAAATGAGAATCTTTCAATAAAATCAAGAAGACTACATGCCTAACCTAGGAATAGGGAAAATCATATTAATCAATACCAAAATCTTAAAATTCACATAATAAAAATTAAATATTTTGATTATAAAAATAAATGTGCATAGTATAAGTTATGTATAAAGACAGTAGAAAATACGGAAAATATTATACGAGTTAATATTGACAGTTTTCAAGGAACACATAAATTCATCAGAAAAAGACAAATAACCTAGCAGAAAAATCAACAAGGATATGGATTAAACAGTTTACATAAGAGAAAGTCCAAATATCTGAAAAACATGAAAAGATACTCAGTTTCACAAGTTAAGAGATTCAAATTAATGTAACAATTAAAAATTAAAGAGTTACAACATCTATGGCTGTGGGGACATGAGTAAAGAGTATTTTCATAATTTTCTGGTGAAAATGTATTTGTAACACTTTAGAAGCAATATGGCAATATACATTAAAATTTGAAAATATTTTTACCTCTTGAACTTAGAAAGAAAAACATAAACTATTTTTATGATAGCCTCATTTTGTCATAAAACTGGATAAATAAAACCCACTGGAAACAGTAAATGTGTAAAAGGGGGGGATCAGTCAAATTCATTGTTTATTATTCATATCATGTAATATACGGATATTTAAATTTTTAATTTTTATCTATTATAGTTGCAATGGAGGGTTTTTCACAAGGTATTAATGAATAAGAAAAATAAGATATACATTTTTGAAAATGTGACAAAAAGATTGATGTGCATATGTGTATACACAAGCATGCTTGCATACATATACATGATTTTATACATGTTATAAAAGCATAGGAAAATCTACAATAATAGAACTCAGTTGCTAACATGGGTTATTTGTGATTTGGAAACAGGAGGAAAAGAGTGGGCAGAGGCAATTAAGAAAGGAAATTGAAGAATTAAGAATTTAATTGCAACAGAATGATATAATTTGGGTACTTATATAAAATTACATATGCTTATATTTCAAAAATAAAATATTTTAAAGATGAAAAATTATCATGCCAATGAAAATAGAAGAATGGGTGGATTTAACTTTACCAAAAAGTAAATGTACCATTTTGTACCATATTTCAGTCTTTCTTAGTGCTCAGACCCAGATTTTTCTTCAAAATCCACGTATACCATGGATATGTGGTATCCATGGAACAGGTACCAATGAACCTGCATGTGTATTAAAATAGTGCAGTCCATGGTAAATAAGTGGCTTTTTCAAAATTTTTCCTCCCACATGAAATGAAAAAATACGTAGATTGGCCTTTTAGTTAAGGTAGGATCAGTGGAAAGGAGGGGAAAAAAGCGCAAAAGAAGAATGGGAGCTAAGGTTAAAGTTTTAGCAACTTGACCTGCAAAAGGATGCAGGAGAAACTAATAGGGTAACGGAAATGAAATTTTCACTGAGCAAATATTTGCTGAGTTTCTACTATGTGCCACATTGTTCTAGGCACTGAGGCCAGGAGTTAATGCAAAAGCATTAAGTTCATCTCTTATGGAGCTTAGGTTCTCCTTCTGGAGAGTAAGATCATAAACAAGAAAACACGGAAATGGAGGTGGTCTCAAGTAGCAAGTGGATTCATGCACAGATCAAATGATGACAAGTGGTGTGGAGAGGCACACCGACCTGAGACTTAAATGGCAAAAAGAATCTCTGCTTGTGCAACTCTGACAGGCTAGATACCCAGGAAGGGAGAAGAGTATGTGCAAAAGCTTTAAGTAGGACTAAGCTTGAAACATTTGAGGCTGGAGGGACCACATGAGGACAAGAGGAGAGAGAGCTAAGCATGAACTTGGAGAGAATTTGCCAGGCTTGCAGACTGCAGAAACTTCAAGGGCCTACTTCTGTAGGAAAACTTGAATTAGAAGAAGTTACTAAAACCTGGATAATCAAAATATCACGAAAAGCAAGCTCAGGATAGAGGTACTTAGGAAAGCTCCGCTTGGTCTTCAGTGAGCCCTCAGGGCTGCTAGTTTTGAAAGAAGCATAAACCATGCTATGGGTCAAAAATCAGTTGAGGTAGCTTTTCCAGCTGAAAGAAGTAGAGACAAAGGGAATGTCTTCAAAGTGGCAGGATTCTAGCCAAAGACTTTCAAGCCTGAAGGAGCACTGTGGTATAAATGATATAAATGGCCACCTAAGGACAAAAAGACCTTGTAAACCTGTTGAGGATGGGGAATTCCAGAGAGATGACCAGGAGATTGTGAGTAGGGGGCCAAGGGGGGTATAAGGCTGTAAACTCTGCTAGAGGGTGCCTGTTACCCTGCTTACAAGGGTTGGAAGCTATGTCCTTAGAGAGCCCACCTTCACTTTAGTACCAGTGTGCCAAGATTGCAGGGACAGGGGTGCAATTGAAAAGGAAAATTTAGAAACTTTAAATAGGTACGTACTTTTTTTTGTTTGTTTGTTTTGCGGTACGTGGGCCTCTCACTGTTGTGGCCTCTCCCATTGTGGAGCACAGGCTCTGGACGCGCAGGCTCAGCGGCCATGGCTCACGGGCCCAGCCGCTCCACAGCATGTGGGATCTTCCCGGACCGGGGCATGAACCCGTGTGCCCTGCATCGGCAGGCAGACTCTCAACCACTGCGCCACCAGGGAAGCCCTAAATAGGTACTTTCAATTCAATTAATTCATCTTTAGGTAAAGCCATTAAATGAGATCCCCTACTTTAAAGGAAAGTAGGAGAGTTCAGGGAAATTCTAGGTATTACAGGTGACACCTCTCTAAATGTCTCAGTTTTGCAAGGAGGCAGGATGTTTGAGATGACACTCTGTGAAAGAGGAAGCAGTTTGCAAAACTGACAGGTCCCTGCTGTCCTCCTTCCCTAAAGAATGTGAGAATTATAAGGCCATGGGCAACTTCTTGATCTGAAATTTTCCCTTATTGAGTTTTATGTTCTCAGGCAGTAAACTCTAATATAGATAACTGTTTGATTTAGCTGGAGTTCTGGGGAGACTGGATTCACAAAATGTTTATCCTCTTGTTCTGTTTTCTCTAAATATCCCTTTTCCCAGATAATACTTACATTTCTTCTGTCTATGGCTGCAAATAGCAATGTGGGATGGGACCAGTTATTTTCACTAAGAGTACTCATGTGGATTCTTTTCACTTAGAATCATAAAAATACATATACCCAGAACCAACTCCAGACCCCACTGGTGTCCAGTGGTGGGACTCAGGTACAGGCATTTGAAAAAGCTTCACAAGTAATGGCTGTTTCCTATTTCAGCTTATAAGAAACTTCATCAAGCCTGTAATATTTATTTCTTCTTAAGAATGCAGCTTTTTTGTTTGTTCAGAAAGGCTTGGCATATGCAGAAATCAGTACTTTGATCGTAAGCTGCTATTACTGTGTACTTGGGGGTCCTGCAGTACAGAATATAAGCACATGGACTTGAAGGCTGCAGGAGTTCATTACCCAATTCCTCAGTCTAGCGAACACATTTACTTTGGGCAAATTATTTCCAAACCTCAGTTTCCTTATCAACAGAACAGGGACTGTGGTTGTACTCAGTTTCTGAAATCACAAGGAGTAAGTGAGGTAATATACATGAAGTGAGAGCTCACTAAAGATTAGCCAGCACTGTCTCATTTGGCTTTGGGAAACTTTTCCAAAGCAACCGGAACTGTAATATTCTCATATGCTTGGTAGACCCTCCAGAGTTTTGAAAACAAAGGTCAGCTGAGATTTCTGTGAGGGACTAGAAAAAGATGCATTAGTTCTAGTGGAAGATGCCTTAGTCTGCAGTTGCCACAATGGAACCCAGATTTTATGTAGGCTCTTAAATGAGACCCCTCAACTGCCCAAAAAGAAAATAAAGTAAGAAATATACTTTGGTTATATTTAGAAATGTTAAATTTTCAGAGGCAACAAAGTTAAGAGAGAATCAATTTCTTGGCATTTCAGGTGTTATTTTGTTTGTAGTTTTCTTCTCTCTTTTCTTTAAATTACTGCCGTGATGTGATTTGGGATATGCCACTGTTCTGATTCCCCCGATGAAATTAATGTCTGGTGTGTTTAGCTCTAACAGAGTTGCACCTAGCTTGACAGGGAACTGGAATAGGGCTTGTCTTCTCATTCTTGTGTGGCGTGGAGATAAATTTAATTTTTGTGCTTTCCTGACTTTGGTCTTCTTGTGTGTGATGGGAGGGTTGATGAGATATCACAGAGGCATTCATCATATGCTTGAGGCTCTGATCCTCCCATCTCCTGATGCCTGTCCCATACTGGAGGAGCTATACTACTGGTAATGGCCACCTGAACATGCAGAGGGAAGTTATCTGCCCTTTGCTCATCTCCCCTGCTGGAGACAGAAAAAACTTTACATTTGTCAGAGATGGGTGGCTGAAAGAACATCACTGTGCATCTTCTGTGTGCCGGAGGCCACATCCAGCACAATCACCTGTACACCCCATTCATTCCTTCTAATAGTCCAGTTGACACAGGAGATATTGATTTCATAGAATTTTCAGGGCCTTGCCTAAAGGTGGCTGCTTTCAAGTAGCAAATCAAGGATATCTGTGCCTTCTCACCCTGGATGGTCTGCCGTCCTACCACAGGAACAGGGAAACCCAGAGGGGCGAAAAGATTTTAGAAAGCATATTCTAACTCATCCTTTTATATTTGAGAAAGCATAGAGAAGTTAAATGATTTGCCTCAGGCACAGAGCCAGTCAGAAGCCTGACTAGGAAGAGAACTTGATCTCTCCATTTTTATGTCTTCTATCTCAAAATTCCGCGAGGTACTTGAAGGACATGAGACCCATTCAAAACAGCTGTCTGTTGTGGTGACCATTGTAACTCACTGCTGGGGCAGTATCTTTCCATCTGCCTTTGGTTCGATAGAGTAAGGGGCCCTCTAGACCCCGAATGTTCTGTTTCAAGGCAATTGGAAAATTCATTTAAGAGCCAGTTTATCCCCCAGAGCTAGACCTTAAAACTAAAGGTAATTAGGAAGGAAAGAAAAATCAGCTGTTAACAGCAGGCTCATTGCACGCATAAAATTCATGTGTTTAAGAGAACTACTCGGTAAGATTATTAAAAGACTAGATAGATATACCTTAGGAAAGTGAGGTTATATTTATCTCTTTCTTTTAATAGGTATGACAGTTTTAAAGTGTCCACCTAAAATCGACTCCCTCTCTCCGGGATAAGGAGGGTAGTATTTTAGAAAATGATTATTTTTAAATATATGAAGCTTTGAGGAACAAAGTTATTCCTATTTTATGTTTGTATTACAGCTGGAAATCCATTTCAGTGCACCACAGTGAAAACATTCATGAATATTTATCAGAGAGGCATTGCAAGGAGTTTTTTTAATCAAAAATCATACACACATAAAAACCAAGAACAGTAAATAAACAATTTTGCAGGAGCAAATCATTCACTGATTAATAGTAAATTTATATCTATACCTTCTACAGCCTTTGACATCTGTAAAAGAGAATTATGGTGAGCAGCATGATTAACAGGAGTTATGAGGTAAAAGAATCATAAAAATAAAACAACACATTTCAGATACATACTTTTAAATACTTCGTAATGTATTCACAAAATTCTCAGGAATAAAAATGTCAGGTAAAGTAGATAGATAGATGATAGACTAAGAAAAAAATAAGTTTGAGGTTCAGACTCTCCTGAAGATACCTATAAACATCAAGAAAAAATGGGGCTTCCCTGGTGGCGCAGTGGTTGAGAGTCCGCCTGCCGATGCAGGGGACACGGGTTCCTGCCCCGGTCCGGGAAGATCCCACATGCTGCAGAGAGGCTGGGCCTGTGAGCCATGGCTGCTGAGCCTGCGAGTCCGGAGCCTGTGCTCCGCAATGGGAGAGGCCACAACAGTGAGAGGCCCGCATACCACAAAAAAAAAAAAAAAAAAAAAAAAAAAAAATGGCTGTTGGAAGATCTTTTTTGATGATATGGATTTTAGAAAAACATTTATGTTGATTAAAAAAGCAGAAGATAACATATGAGTAACACGTTATTGCATTATCAAGTAATAGTGAAAGTACCTTTTAGGTTATTACAATATCTACTTTTTAATAACGTTAATATACTCCTTTAAAGATAATGCAGTATAGTAAAGACCTGTTCTCTTAAATGACAGCAGCTTTTTTTTTTTTTTTAAACATCTTTATTGGAGCATAATTGCTTTACAATGGTATGTTAGTTTCAGCTTCACAACAAAATGAATCAGTTATATATATACATATGTTCCCATATTTCTTCCCGCTTGCGTGACCCTCCCTCCCACCCTCCCTATCCCACCCCTCCAGGCGGTCACACAGCACCGAGCTGATCTCCCTGTGCTATGCGGCTGCTTCCCACTAGCTATCTACCTTACGTTTGGTAGTGTATACATGTCAGCAGCTTTTAAGATGAAAGACTCTAACCAAACTCTGCATACAGTTGCCACTCAACTCTCTGCTCTTGATAATGGTTCTGTTTTTGAGCATTTCGTAGCAATTTTGCAGATTCAATCATAACTTAAAATATTAAGATGATTTTACACAAGCTATTTTGTTTTACGTAATTAGGGTTGAAGCTGGAAACAGAAATGTGTCCACACGTTACAAACCACAATTTGCCTGTGGTCCCCCTCATTAGTTGCTATCAATTGAAAATGATTTGGATGTATAATGGAAAGAGAAATTTAGACACATGGTTAAAATAACTTAATACTTTGATCAGAAGAAAATCTATCATATTCTTACAGCTTATGTCATCTTATATTTAAGACTTTAAAATAAATAAATCTTTTTTAAAATCTACAGTCTAGCTGAGGGTAAAAGAAGGGGTAAACAAATGTATCTTTGTTTCTTAGTTTAAAGTTCTGTCCTTAACAAAAACCACAGTGCAGAGCAGAGAGTTTTCCTGTTTTCCCACACCAGACCCTATCTTTGGCCAAGGGCTGAAACTCCGGAAAATGCCTGGGGGTTTGGCAAAAAAGAGGCTAAACTTGGCATTGTCTGGAAACCCTATCTCACCCCCAGAAAGAGCTAAAAATCTCTCCAAGTGCCTGCACTGTGGGCTCTGTGGTGTCCTGTACCCGGATAAGAAACCACATTTTAGCCTTTCTGGCAAATAAAAACACACGAGATGCAGTCTCAGATACGCAATGATCATTGCTCAAAATCATCACGGATGCAGAGAGCAGTTTAGAAAACTCTCTAGTGTCAAGCATGCTCTTCAAGGAGACTCAACACAAAAGTTACAGCAATACGGCTCCGGAGAGGGTTTTGGGAGGATTTTAAGGTTAAGAAAGAGGCCACCACCCCAACTTTCCCCGGCCGCTGTCTCCATCCCAGCGCTGCGAGCCTGAAAACATGCATCTGTGTTCCGAAGAGCCCGGGCAGAGAAGCCCCCAGAAGTCAGGCTGGGGACCAAAGCGTCGCCTTCCTGGACTGTGACTCCATAGAGGGTGCCCTGTGGAACTAGGAAGGGATTTGGGAAAGATCGAAAGAATGAAGTCGCAGAATCCAAGGTAACACTCCCCAATCGCTAGCACGAATCATCCAAGCCAGCGGCGGGCGCTGGGGACCCCAGCCCGGCCTACCTGCACACCACGCCAGGGCAGAGCCCCCCGCGCCATTGGGAACCAGAAGCGACCCGGCTGGGCTTCAGCAACAGGTTCCGATCCTGCCCCGGCTCCATCTGCCACCGCCTGGCGGTTCGGATCGGGCCGGCGCCTGCCCTCGAGCTCTCTGCCTCTGCGTTCCCCTCCGATGTAACGTCACCCTCAGGGGGCAGCAGCCAGCTGCTGGGATTCCAAAGAAGCTATTCACATTCCGCCGAGGGAAGCCGGATACCTTCTTGTGAAATTCAGAATCCGTGTGCAGCAAAGAAAAAGCATCCCTGTGACTAGTATCGGGTCGTCGGTTACCTGGCTTCCACACCTTGGGCGAGGGATTTAGCTTCACTGTGCCTCGGGTTTCCTTGTTTGCAAACTACAGATGATGTTGATGATAGTCACTGGGTAATTTGAGGATTAAATGAGTGTGTATGTGCAAAACGCCTGGGATGGTGCCTGGTACATATTAAGCATTCAATAAACGGTATCGTTTTAACGTTCTCTTGGGAATAAAGAGTTCATTGCAGGCTGCAGACTGTGACAACCCTCCCCTTCTCCAAAGAGACCGTGATCTGTGAGTTCTCGCAAATGCCTTTTAGCTTGCAAGAAATCCTTTTGGGAATTCTAGAAATGTGAATTCACATCGTAATTAGAAGGGGGAAAGAGGGAACCAGAAGGAAAAGCTCAGTGATTCTAACAAGAAAATGTGCTTTGTTGAAGTCGCTAATAGAGAAATCATGCCTAAAATGTAATTAATTTAGAGGTTTATACATTAACTTAGAGGTTTATACAATTATGAGAAAGGGATAATGGTGCTTTAAGAGAGTAACGGATGGGGATCAGAGGTAGGTAAAGCCTGTGAAGGGCATTTGCATAAGTTATCAGGTCTGACCCTCACAACAGGAGGAGCTACGGTAAACCATAGTAGACTTGTTAAGCTACAGTGTACAGTTATTTCCAGTCCACACCAAAGCACTAAATTCAGTGGCTTGTCCAATATCACAGAGGTAGTTTTTAAACGACAAAGTGGGCTCTAGAAGCTGAATTCAGTTCTCTCACTATTACATATCTCTGCCTAAATCACTGCAAATTGTGGGATACAAGAAAAAGCTGCTTGGAGAAATCTTTTAAGATAGAATTCTTTGGTCTCGGATTAAGGTTGTAGATTCATACATGTGTGTGTTTAAACCTGGATTATATCTGTGTTGAGGATCTAGAAAGGACTGTCTTTCCCAAAACTTTACCAAGTTCAGGGTAGAGATACCGGTCACACTCTTGTGAAGTTTATCAACACACCCAAAGGCATAGAAAGTCTTAGAGGAAAAAAAGGACATTAAACAGATAAACAGGTACTAATAGGAGGCAGGGCTTAGAAGAAAAAGTTCTGGGAAATAAAGCAAAGAAGAGAAAGGCATTCTATATCTAATTTGAAATTCGTAAAGTGCAAAACACAAATTGTGAACCATCACCCTATGTAATCCCACTTACCCCCTGAAAAATAGATCATCAGAGTGAATTAGGAATAATAGCAAAGCTTTTGATGAGACAGTGAGGTAATGTCTAGCTTGCAAGAATTCTATTACAAATTAAAAGACATGTAAAACTCGTCATGTAATAATCATTAAATTATGAGTCACTTGCTATATCTCATAAAACAACACACTGTGAAAACTGTTGTCTTGATTCTCCGCACCACCTCCCCACCTCATTGGCAATTTTAATGGAGAGTTTTTTAAGTGTAGATTCTGACTCCATAGTTCGGAGGTGGGGCTGCAAATCTGCATTTTTAAAAGCTCCCAGGCGTTACAGATGCTACTGGTCCACAGACCACAGTTTGAGTGGCAAGATCTTACAGCAATTAGTAGTTAACTAAAGTTACCCACCTAATACATGATAGAAACAGTGTTGGACCACATATCTGCCTGAGACCCAAGCTTTTGTGATTATCCATTATGCTGTGCTAACCTACATAAGGAAAACTGAAATTCATTCACATAGTTAAAACACGGGGGTGGGGTCGGCGGGGAGTTTGATGGATAGTATGATCATGAATGCCTGCGTGTGCTTAGAGTTGGAATGTGTCAAAGCAATGTGGAACTTAAGCACCTGGAGCAAATTGGGGCTTAAACACTCTAGTTTCTTTTCTTTTACAAAGGAAAGGTAGTCAGTGTCAATCAAGGCAATTTCTAAACAAGATCTATTTGACCTTTTTTATATGTCACCACAATGCGATGAATGCTTTGCTGAATACTATGAAATGATGTTAATAAATCAAAGAATGATCTCATTAGACTTCTTTCCTGCTTAATCTCTCTTTTGTGGTGTACTGAATCTTAGAAAAGAATTACAAAATAATTTCTAATTGCATGCTTGGTTTCTATTTCAGCAGCTCATTCTTACCCCTAAGCTTACTGCCTTAAAAAAAAAATCATAGTTTACCAAAACTGCAGTAACAGTTATGTGACAGATAAAAATTAAATCCACTGCTTCTGGAAAAACATAGCATGATGTTATGGTGAATACTTAGGAAGTCAAAACCTTAAGAGTCCTTGGAAAGATGATATTCAGAACTATAAAAAAGGATTAGAGTGAGAAGTATTTTTTCATTCAGTGCATTTTGTTACCTCTAAAATACCTGTTTCTGGGTTTTCTGAAGTACCCATAACTTTTGAGAATTTAGCTTAATGCATTGCATGTAAGAGTGGATTTACGTTGTCAATATAGACTATAAAATGCTCTAATCGTCTAAACTGACTAAATCCATTTATCAGCCTTCTGCAAGAAGGCAAGGTTTCCTTTAGGGTAAAGGCCAAAACTTGTTATCGAAAGTTTTTCAGTTTTTTTCTCAACTAAAAGCAGTCCAAAGGCAATCTAAACGCTGTTAAACTCAGAAATGAGGATGACCAATGACCTAGAAAGGCAAATGTTAGATTCTAATGGACAGTGTTACAATGATAACTCTCACTTTAAAATTTGTAAAATGTAGTTTCCAAATGACAGATCACCTGGAGAGCCTTTAAAAATGAGATTACTGGGCTTCCCTGGTGGCGCAGTGGTTGAGAGTCCGCCTGCCGATGCAGGGGACACGGGTTCTTGGCCCAGTCCGGGAAGATCCCACATGCCGCGGAGCGGCTGGGCCCGTGAGCCATGGCCGCTGAGGCTGCGCGTCCGGAGCCTGTGCTCCGCAATGGGAGAGGCCACAACAGTGAGAGGCCTGCGTACCGCAAAAAAAAAAAAAAAAAAAAATGAGATTACTGGGGACAGGGACTTAGAAATTATCCCCGGTGATTTGGACGATTAGCCAAATTCTCAGAGGTTTGGGAACGTCTGAAGATCTTTTTACATCTGTCCTTCCAATGACTCTGGAGGTAATAAGGACAGGCATTATTTGCATATTATATGAACGTGAAAGAACGGGATCACAGAGACACTCAAAAAGTTGACCAAGTTCACACAGCTAACCACGATTTGGAAAGGAAAATAGAATACATTTTCTGACCCCAGATCTAAGGCTTTCCCCTTTAACATTTTGAGCTGCCTAAACTAAGCTATTACTTTGACACATTTCCTAAAGTAGAAACCTATATACATAGGGAAGAGGAAAAGATAATGTCATCAATGGTGCTATCAGTAATCAATATGTTATTTGTATGTATTTGATTTGATTGCAGTTGATTTGAGAAATTTCTTGAAGTGCTAAAATGAGTAGAAAAAAATTAACCTCTACAAATGGACTGTATCTTGAATAACCTATTAATTACTTCTGGCATCTCTATGATGTATAATACACATTGGGTTATCTATTACTTGAGATGATTTGTGTCATCTTTCCTCCCATGGTTTGAGGACCTCCCATGGTTTGAGGACCTTCACCTGGGGTGAAGGGTAGGCTAACTGGACATGTATGGGTCCCTATGGTCTAAACTAACTGAGGAGAAGGAGATTTACCTAAACTTACAGTACACCAAAGCCTAAGGAGAAAAGCAAAGTTGAGAGTAGCAGTAAGTGGGATCAATTGGGGAAAAAAGGGTGGGCAAGGAAATTTGTGTAGGCTTGGTGAGAGAACCATATTAAAGAAGAGGCAGTGAAAATGGAAAAGAAGGGGTGGGGTAGGATAGCTGATATAGGTACGCGTTGCATGAACAGGCCATTGAGGCCAAGATGGCAAATGAAGACTGTACTAGATTTAGAATTTCAGTGACTAGAGGATGCTAATACCATTAGGGTAAAACAACGAAGTCCAAAGAAAGACATGCACCCTGGAGACAGTACCAACTAAGTTTTAGACATGTTGAATTTCAAGTGAATTCAGGAGAGCCAGATAGTGATACCAAGGAAGCAGCTGAAATATGGAATTGGAGTGTGCCAGAGAGATTACATTTCCAACTTAGATTTGGGGAGTCATCCACATAAAAGTGATAGTTGAAGCTGTAGGTATGAGATGACTCAGTAAGTGAAAAACTGGAAAGTGAAGAAACTTGTGTAAAGAACTTTAAGGGATGCCTAGAAGGTAGGAAAAGGAAGACAGTCCTGGACAATAAATGAGGATAAATTGGAGAGGTATGAAAAGAATGTGAAGTGTTTCATGAAAATTAAACCAGGAGAAGTTTCAAAAAGGACATCAGGGCCTGGAAAGTCAAGAGAAAGAGCACAGAGACAAGGCCACTAGAAGACTTAGGTGACAAGGGGTAGGGTGCAGGGACATGGAGCTGTGGGTCAGAGCTGGATGAACTGAGGCAAACATAGATTGTGCAGAATCGTGAAGAGATCGAAGTGATCAAATCATCAGTTTTCTCTTTTTCCAAGTGAGAAGAGTAAGGGAGAAAGTGTTTAAGTGTTTTACTCAAAATCAATATCCTATGACCTAAGGCTAAGAATCTCACCTGTATGTGTGCATCTGTATAACTATACCTGGGATGTCCCCACTCCAACCTGTGGATGTGTGTATAGACTTATCAAGTATTTCCAGTTTCAGAAGTTATCTGCTAAGCTTAGGCCAATCTGATATACAAAGCCATGCAAAAGATATTTACTGTGTTATCTCAGTAAACTCAGTCTCTATATCAGTAATACTGTGTGTATTTCAAGCATGCGTATGTGAGAATAAAGAACAGTGACTGTGCAGGAATTTGCAGATTAATATACTTTTAAAAGGTTGATGAATTCATTCTTAACCAGGTGGCTTGTTATTTTAACTGATGATCATAGCATTATTTGAAGAAAAGGGGTTATGAGCACATCAAATCTTGGTTTTAAATATCAATTGTGTGTACTAAGTATTTGTTTTGATATTGTTTTTGCTTTTTCCCCCCCAATCTACCAAAATGCCATAGCATAGAATCCCAATGAATATTTAACAAATAAGTGTGCAAAGACATCTGATTTTTTACTAGTCTTAAAATTTTCTTGAGAAGATAACAGAAATCGGTAAGGTGATAATAGTCAAGCCAACAAACCATCTTCTTGAACTGGTCAATATCATTCATTCAATAAGTATTTATTGTGCATTTGCTATATTTCAGAGCACAGCAAGCACAAAGAGTGTCCCTCAGGCGCAGGAAAATGAATAATTACATTCCTGTGATAGCTACTATAATAGATGCACTATTGGAGGATTTAACAAGATTCTCTAAATCTTCCTTTAGGAGTCCAGGCAAGACCCCCCTGGGAGAGATGACATTTTGGCTATTTGCTATTAGAGTATTTACCACATCAAATAATATTGAAGTGTGAATAAGAAGTTGTCAGACAAACACTTGTGTAGAAAGAGGATATTCCAAGAAGACAGAACAGCAAATTTGCAGGTACAGAGAATTTTTTTAAAAAGACACAAAGTTAGTATTTATTAAATGTAAATAAAGGCCAGGCATTTTGCAAAGTGCCTTGTCTCATTTGCTCCTCACCACCAACAATCCTCTGTATTCTTTCTTTTGTAACTGAGAATATTCAGTCTCAGAGAATTTGAATCACTTTCTTAAAACCACACAGATAATAATTGAATTGATGGGATTTGAAATCTAGTCAGATTGAGCAGGTAGGCCACATGCTTAACCACTAAACTATTCTACATTTGCATTAGAATAATGATAAGTAGTTCAGCATAGCTGAATTCCAGTATGTGTACATTAAGTAGGACAGAAGAAGTTACTGGAAAGATAGATTAGGGCAGATGGTAAAGAGCTGAGTGTTCTAAGGATCTGGAGATTTTTTTTTTCCTGAGGGTAATAGGGAGCCACTGAAGATTTAAGCAGGATAGTGACATGATTGGATTGGTATTTTAGAACCATTGCTTCCTATAACATGTAGAGTACATTGGAGAGAAGAAACATAGGAGACTGCCTCAAAAGATGCTGACAAACAATAAGAACTGAAGTAAAGAGGTAGCAGCCTAGATTGAGAGATGAATGGAAGACCATATGGAGATTTGGGATATATTGAAAGAATCAATAGAACTTGGAGACTCATTAGATGTAAAGTATGAGTAAATAAGAAGCTTTGAAGATGCCTCAGATATTTCCGCTTTGGTTAATTGGGTAGTTTGGGGTGCTGTTAACCTAAATGAGAAACTCCACAAAAGGACCACATGTCACCAGAATAAGCTCTGTTATTATTATTATTACAGTATAGTTGATTTATAATATTACATTACTTTCAAGTGTACAACATAGTGATTCAATATTTTTGTAGATTATACTCCATTTAAAGTTATTTTATAGCCAGGACATGGAAGCAACCTAAATGTCCATCCACAGAGGAATGGATAAAGAAGATGTGGTACATATATACGATGGAATATTACTCAGCCATTAAAAGGAATGAAACTGGGTCATTTGTAGAGATGTGGATGGACCTAGAGACTGTCATACAGAGTGAAGTAAGTCAGAAAGAGAAAAACAAATATTGTACACTAACGCATATATGTGGAATCTTAAAAAATGGTATAGATGATCTTACTTGCAAAGCAGAAATAGAGAGACAGATGTAGAGAGCAAATGTATGGATGCCAAGGGGGCAGGGGGAGTGGGATGAATTGGGAGATGGGGATTGACATATATACACTACTATGTATAAAATAACTAACGAGAACCTACTGTATAGCACAGGGAACTCTACTCATTGCTCTGCAGTGACCTAAATGGGAAGGAAATCCAAAAAAGAGGGGATATATGTATACGTATAGCTGATTCACTTTGCTGTACAGCAGAAACTAACACAACGTTGTAAAGCAACTATACTCCAATAAAAAAATTAAGTTATTATAAGATATTGGCTGTATTCTCTGTGCTGTACAATATACCCTTGTATCTTATTTTATACATAGTAGTTTGTACCTCTTAATCCCCCTACCTCTGTCTTTCCCCTCCTCCCAACCCCCTTCCTACTGGTAACCACTAGTTTGTTCAAATGAGTTCTGTTTAAAACATGCTGTTTTCAAAGTGAAAAATATCACATAGACAATTGGATACAATATGCTTTCTGATTTATCCCCTAACTCTTTTCCATTTCTATTTCTCATCAGTCTGCCTTTGACCTTTATGCTGCAGCCATTCTGAGCTCTATACTTGTGCTTCTCTAAACAAGCCTTGCTCTTTAAAGACCGAGTATTTGCATATGCTGCTCTATCTTCTTGGACTTCCCTTAGAGAGAAGACCCCCCCCCTTGTGCCCTTTTAGTACTTCAAGCATACATCTATTAAAATTCATCACATCTCGTTGTTATTATGTCTGTCTCCTTCATTAAATGTAAAGCCCCAAGTAAGTGGGTCCTGATTTAATCAATTTTGAATAATTTCAGATGATTTAATCAATTTTGAATAGTTTCATCTCACTTATAATTATTACTGTCCTATAGCAGGTGCTGAGCATGTTTGTTGAGCTAATAAATGCTTTAGGAAGTCAGGGCTACAGAGCTGGTTGTAAAGACATCAGTACACAGTTACTTTGATAAAAATAATATTTGTTATAAAAACAATTGAGCATCATAGTTAAGGGCATGACTCTGGGGCAAGACTACCTGGATTTGAATCTTAGTTCCGTAACTATTAGCTTTGTGGATGTTGGACATGTTACTTAACCTCTCTGTTATTTGGTTTTCTTACCTATAAAATGGGAATAATAGTATTATCTACTCATAAGATATTTGTAACCATTAAATAAGTTAAGGCGTATAAAGTACAACAGTGTCTCATGCATTAGAGAATTCAAACATTAGCTATTAATTTCCTGATTAATCATGACGGATTTTAGTCATATGGTAGATATTAGTCACAAGTTTCGCTTTCCCTCTCTCTCGCCCCCAAGATTAAGTCCCCTTTTTCTTAGGATCTAAGAGAGAAAAAAAAAAGTTCTACGCTTAACAATGAGTAATGTTCTTCACCACCCAGCTCCGAGGGAAGTAGAATTTAGGCTACTTTCATTTAGACGAAATGGTTGTCATTACAGTATAAACAGCATCTCTTTAGTCTTCATAGTAGCCTACCAGACAGCTGGCTGATAAATATATCCCTATATTTAGGGATCCCTCTTTTAAAATGTATTGAAGCCAGAGATATTTGAATCAATTACACAATGAAAAACACAAGGCAGTTAACAGATCTGGGTTTCTTTCAAAGTGTTTTTTGAATTCTTGCTTTCTCAAAGTATTTTCCTACTAATCACCAAAGATCAAATTTATTGGCAGACTTAAATAAGGTTTATACCATTTTTAAAAGACATTGATTACATGTGTTATGTTAATTTTTTTATAATTAAAGATGGGATTTATGTTTAGTGTTACTTGTCATACTTATGAAGAATTCCCAATAGTATGAAAATGAAGAAATTAGACATTTTAAAAGACTTTAAAAAATTAGCTAATATTTCTTTTTTTTTGCATGTTTCTAACAATGGATGTGGACTATAAGAATAGAAAGTTAAGAAATTTTAATGTAATTATAATCAGCTTAAGGTTTTAATATGTTCTTTAGAGAAGTGATTTTTTTTCATAACCAACTTACATATGATTCTGTAGAGGGCGCCTCCTGACAACAAATTCATTTAGTAAAATCCAGCCCGATGCAGTAACAAATCAAGATGTTCTATTAGGGCTTCCCTGGTGGTGCAGTGGTTGAGAGTCCGCCTGCCGATGCAGGGGACACGGGTTCGTGCCCCAGTCCGGGAAGATCCCACATGCCGCGGAGCAGCTAGGCCCGTGAGCCATGGCCACTGAGCCTGCGCGTCCGGAGCCTGTGCTCCACAAAGGGAGAAGCCACAACAGTGAGAGGCCCGCATACCGCAAAAAAAAAGATGTTCTATTAAAATATTGACCCCTCTCCAAATTATCCATTATTGCCTTTTGAATAAAAAAATATTCTACTCTGTATCTTAAATTTGAAGGTTTTGTCACTTATTGGATGTGCTCATTATTTTGACATTTTTAGTGAAATATAAGTACTAATTATTGAAAAATAACTTACTGACCCATCTTGACTACATAGAATAGGAAAATAGAAAATCAGGTGGTAAATCTATTTATACTCTTTTATTCTCAATAACAAATCAAATCTCAAAAGTTCTAAGAAATTAGGTATTTGTAAATATTCTTAATTTGGAGAAGAAACAAAGTTTAAATACTTCTGTCTAAAAAAGAGATCCACGGGGACTTCCCTGGCAGTCCAGTAGTTAAGACTCCCCACTTCCACTGCAGGGGGCGGCGGGTTCGATCCCTGGTGGGGGAACTAAGATCCTGCATGCTGCGCAGTGCGGCCAAAAGAAAAAAAATTTTTTTAATAAAAAAAAAGACCCATTGAGCACATCTCAAAGTATTAGACTTTTCAGATGGATGGTTCTAATATTGGATGATTATAAATATTATCATTACCAAAAACAAAAAGGCAGTTGTCCAGTCATGAGGCCTGTCTCATAAAAAAAATATATCACTCTCTTTTGGGGACAGCAAAAGAGTCTGCTAGAACAGACAATAATCTACATCTTAATGTTGAATTTCAATGGACTATTGCAGCAATATCCACTTAAATCTATCCATCTATACATATGAATTCAACTGTCAAATAATTTGATACTTCAGTACTTCTGATATTGAAATTATTGGCAACTCAATATAAAATATGTGTTACAAGTGTTCAAGGAAATAAAGCAGGGTACCCAAAACGTGAACAAAAAAGAATGAGGCTATGACTGATTGTACAGGAAAAATAAGAGTCTTGTACTTAGCAGAGGCAATGGGAATGGAGAGGCCAGAACAGATTAAAGAGCAATTTAGGGGATTGAATATAATGCCTATCAGAGATGAGGAAAAGAGATGAAGTCACATAAATTTGATGTCTCCTTACAAAAAAAATGTTCTGCATTCCCAATGAAGTCCTTTCTTCCATTTTTCTAGACTTTACAGTGTTATGTGGATGTGATTTCCTGACTTCAGAATCTAATCCCTTGCATGATTCCTGAATGATTCTGTCCTTTTCTCATCTCTGAGATTACACTTCTTCTTGATTTTCGGTTTAAAAAAAATATGCCTAGAATAATAGCAAGGAAGTGCTCTAAGCAGATTTTTAGAATATTTGAAGTCATACAGCTCTGCCGCAGTTATATTCCAAGGGCAACACTAAAGTGTGGACAGCTAGTAAGCCATTAGTATTGTCCCCTAGATCAGTGCTACTATAGGCTGTGTGGTCCGTGGACAAGTGCCAATCTGTGAAATGTTTGTTACTCATTAGGGATAAATGAGGAGTAAGCTCAGTGTGACAGAACTATACTATACTTGCTTTAACAGACAGTCTTGTTGATCAGAAGCTAAAGACCATCTCACCACTCTCTCAGATTATAGAAGACTAAATGGTGTAATCTTAGGCTGTAGTTCCACTATTTTTTTTTTTTTTTACAGTAAAAACAGCTAAGAACTTAGCCCTTATTGCTCATTGTGTGATCAATGGATCTGACACAACTGTTTCATCTGAGCCTCTTATACTGGTGCTACTTGTTTTTGGTTTTTTTAATCACCTACGTATATGAGGATAATGGGACAGTTCTACCAAATGAATACCTAATTGTTCTTTTAGTTCCCTTCCAGGGAAGGGAAATCTTTGAGGTTTTAAACATTGCATGGCTCTGATATCCCACTTCAAGCTGTGGAGTATGATGCCTATTTCTAATTTGCAGGAATAAGATAAAAGAGCTTTGATTGATTTAAGATTTTTAATTTGAATTAGAGAAAGAAGTAATGCCTTTCAGTGCAAAGGTATTTTGGTATAAGCCACAGACATACTATAATTTATTTATATTAAGTAAGAAAAATCACTCAAGATATCTAGTAAAAACTAAGGAAATTTGAATGAAGTATACACTTTAGTCAATTATAATATGTTTATTAATTGTTAAAAATGTGCCTGATAATGTAAGATGTTAATAATAGGGAAAACTGGGTGCAGAGTATATGAGAACTCTGTACTATCTTCACAAATTTTCTGTAAATCTGTAACTGTTCTAAAAGATAAAATTTATTTTAAAAATCAGTAGAGAGAAATCACTCACTATAGAAATCAGGATAACTGAAACTACTTGAGATATTTCAAATAGAAAAATTTAATATCAAGAATTGCTTACACAAGTAATGGAAAAGCTAAGAAACCAAATAGAAAAGAGCTGGAAGCTGCTGCCACTCAAGTGCTGGAGAGTCAAGGGGTGGCATTATCCCAAAGAAGCTGGAACAGGGAGCCTGTCCAGGGGGAGCTGGGACCACAGAGGGAGGGATGGTCTAGTGGACAACTAGAGCCATGAAGGGGTGCAGATGGTACAGAAAATGCCACCAATGACAGAAAGAAAAGAGAAGACATTTTCTGCTTCTTCCACTTTCTAGTCTTCTGCCAGTGACTCTCATTGACCTAACCAACTAGAAGCCAGGAGGACATGGAAGCCAGGGGAATGTGGTTATTTGAGATCGAGAACAGAGGAGGAGAAGGGCAAAAATGAGAGCAAAGAGGCCTCTAACAAATGCTACAATCTGTCTTTTAATAACATCTTTATATATTATACTGAAAATGAGAAGATTGACTATTTAAAAAATCCATAATCTTTGTTTCTTCTGCTCTATGTGGGAAGGAAAAAACGTATTTATTTGCTTCTAGGGGACTTTATTGTTTAGTAATTGCTGTCATTCTTGCTTCCTCCTTTCTCACTTCTTACTCTTATTTTGTAAAAATGTAATATGTTTTCTCTCTTATTATTCAGAATTAGCATTTATCTTCACAAGCAGTTTTACTCCAAACACTATATCTTCTTGAGTCAACTGTGAAACTTTTTCTAATTAGTTTCAAATTAGTTTTACTCAAAAGAGCCATGTCATCTCATTGTGGAAGATGATGTCAAAAGATTTATGAACATCTTGAAAGAAAAGTTTTGAAAAAACTTTATTTTTTGCGATTTCATTGAAATAGAGAAAAGTAGAGGAACTCTTAGTGAGTCAGAGACCAGTTGAATATTATGAATTTTCCAGTATGGCCAAACATGTTGAGTGTCTGGGATTAAGCAGAATTGCAAAAGGGAGTATGTCAGTGGTTTCAATGGGTGGGACACTTTGGGAAAAACACTATGCATAATGTTTCTTTGAGACTTGTGTAAAATAAAGGTATCAGGTATTCCAGTTTTGCCAAATTTTTAACTTTCACTGAGGTTGAGGAAATTTCACTACCATCCATGGATTCGCTAGCTCAGGCTTCCAGTTGAGGCATGTGGTGATCTGCCATAGCTAAACCCAGACAAGACACTGGGAAGAAGAACTTCCATCCTGCAGTGTATGATGGCATCATTACCTTTCCAGAATTCTTTTTTGGAAGCCCTTAGTTGGCATTCTCTCAATAGTAGGAACTCCTTATGCCCAAGAAAATGGAAGGTAAAGAAAAACAAAATCAACACTGATAACCAAATTACAGGTTTAAAGTATTCAAAAATAGGCAGTCTTTCAGTCTAAAAGGGAGTTGAATGGCAGTGTCTGTATTGTGTTTGTGTATATACACTTAATATATACATAAATATATACATTTATATATTCAAAGACTATATATTATATATAATTATATATTAATATATCAGATATTTAGAGATTATTATGTTAGATATCCATGAGGTGAAACACAAATTTTAGGGCATGTTTTCTTTCCCAGGAGGCTCTAATTATGGCAGTGAGGAAAAGATGCTGACTCCCAGACTCCATTTTCAGAACAAATCCCAGCATCACCAGAGATGTCATCATTACTTTGAAATATGCAAATTTAACAACATGATTTAAGCAGAATAGTGTGCATAAGAAAATAAATGCACTTTACCAGGACAGCAATGACCAAACTTGTGTGGGTAAGATTAAGAGGAAGGGTACACACAGTAGTAGCAGAGCTGTGAGAAGGAAAGCAGGACAGATGTCTTAAAACTGCTCACTGTTGATGAGACCTTCGTCTCTGCAACATTAGCCATTTGTAAGATTGATATGTAGCCTAAAAGCTCCGTCCAATAGAAAACTTAATCTTCTTAAGACACAAAGTAATGAATTTTCCTCCCTGTCTTCCCCCAATTCCAATGAGTATGTCATCACACAATCTAAAGTTATAATAAATGTTCTAGCTGGAAGATATTTCTTTTTTCTAAACCTCTAAAGAGCCTTTGGTCTCTTCAGTTTTCCCGTCCATCTTGCACACTGATTCCAGCTTAATCTACCTAAAAAAGCAAGCAAAGAAAAACTACTACTGTATAAAGCGCCCAGACTTAGAGGAGAAAAAATATCCTTTCAATCTGTATCATATGGAGCATATGTTAAATTTTTATCTTCTTCTTCTGGAAACTAGGATTGTGATTGCATTTACTGATTGGGGTTAGGGCCCAAACTGTTTAGTTATCCACAGCTACCTGTCCCAGAGGTGGGAAAAGGAGCCCTGGGTGGACACTGTGGAAGAGAACGAGCAAGAACGGGGTTCTGAAAGTCTGGAAAGTGGAATCCACCTGAGAGCCAGGAGCAAGGGTTTAGTAACCGAAAGAACAGGAGAACAGGAGATGCAGAGCCTTGCAGGGGCTAAACCAGAAATGGGATAGAGGGGTGATAATCCAAAGGAAGGGAAATGGTCAAGAGGCTGGTCAGTGGCCAATGGCTAGTCCAAAAAGAGCAGGAGGCAAGGATTAAAGTCAGTTCATTAAAGCCGTGAATTCACAGCCATCTCAAGCAAAAATAAATAAAGGATCAAAACTCTGTGTGTGTTGGGGGGTGCGGGGAAGAGGTGGACAGAGCAGCAGGTATGGTGGGCAGTAGATGGATGGGCACCAAATGGTGAAGGGAAAAGAGGAGTCTGAGTAATGCCTCAGACAACGTGTGTATGGGAGATTTACTTTTTCACGGCCAGTGGAGTGGTTCTCCAAGTGTGTCCCCATACCACCAGCAATGGGATCACCTGGGACTTCTCAGACACGTGAATTCTTGGGCCCACCTCAGGCCTACTCAATCAGAAACTGGGCCTCTGGTAGCAGGACCCAGTGGTCTGTGTTGTAACAAGCCCTCCAGGTGGTTGTGATGCTCACAAAAATTTGAGAACCACTGAGCTAGCAGGTAAGGCTAGTTTAAAAGCAGGAGGTAGGGTGAACTATTAAAAAAAAAAAAAAAAAACAGAAGAAAGCCTTCCTTGGGAATTTCTTTTTTAAGAAAAAACGAAATTTCACTTTAATAATTCCACATTACAAAATAACAAGTTCTATTTACTAAAGAGGTGTGCTGGGTAGCTTTTATTTATCCTTTCCATCCAATCTCCACCCTTTCCCACCCTGCTCTATGTCCCAGGAAGGGGGAAGCTGACTTGTAGGGGCTGCATCCGAGGGTCCCTGGTGTGGTTCTGCTTGGATTCAGCTCATGGGGAGTCCCAACAAGAAAGTCCAGAGAGAGAAGATGATGAGTTCAGTATATTTCCCTGTTTCTGTCTCTCTGTGGGGTTGCCTCAGGCTTCCTGTGTCCTTTGATCAAAGTCATTTCTCCTCTCAAGGTTGTTTCCAGACAACCAAAGACGGGACCAAATGATGAAATGAAACCCAGAAGTTGAAGGTGATTGACCAATGGGACATAGGAGACAGGAGGAAGCTAGGCAGATCATGCTCTGATGCATGGTTTTTCCTTGCAGCCATTGAGAAAAGTCTCCTAGGCCAAGCACATGTACTCTCCAAAAATATGTTGTGTCTCTTCATGGCTCATGATGAAGTAGCCGCCAGCATGGTCAAGTATCACTTCCTAATGCTTCTCATTTTTCTTTGCCTCATTTTCACTTTTTCCCATTTTGCTGCCTTGGGTCTGCGAAGTCCAAAATAAGGCATAGCACTTTCATGCTAGCCTAAGGTCTTGTTATGTAGAGATACCTGGTTAAAATATCCCCTGACTACTACGATAGTAACATAACCATGAACATAGAGACAATAAGGTAAAATAGTGTACAAACCAAAGTTGTCTGGTAATAACTTCCCATCTTTCCTGACTAGTTAGTATCTAGACGCTACCAGATGAGGTTAAGGAATGTCATCTTTGCACTGTTCAAAGTGTCCTGATCCATTGTCCTGTGTTCTATGTCATCTTTATTGGGCAGGGTTCCTTCCTTGGATTTGGGTATTTATATTAATTACAGTGTGTTCTCAGTCTCTCTGTATTTATTTAAAACCCATGCACTAATATAAAGCCTTTATTAATGGAATTGCTAAGGTGGAGTTATAGTTGCAACCACTTCATATTTAGGGAGTGTTAAAGAATTATATTGTTGCCAAAGGCTTTAGGTTAATCCTTAGTCCCCCAGCCTAGTCAATAATTAATTTTTGCTCTATATCTTGAAGGCTTTAATCTCTGAGATACATACTATGATTTTGCAAACAAAAATTGAAAAGATATAAAGAATAAATGGAGAATTCTATAATAAAGTAGTACATTTTGAACAGTAAAATATTAGTTTAATGGGCATATGAAAAATTTTAATGTAATTGCAGTGTCTGCATAAATAATAACAACCAGGACACATGGTTATTTTGTTGTTGCTGCTGCCACCATTGTTTTTTTCAAACCATTACATGATCCTTAAAAAAAATCTACACTCCTCTAGACTTGAAGGTATAGTAGACCAATTATAATTGGGCTTTCTTTGATTACTTAGGATGCCAAGGAGTTTCAGGGATGTGATAATGAAGGTCGTCTTATAGTGCAATAAATGTACTCATGCTTAACAGATGAAGTAACGTTGTGCTTTGAAAACAAGAGTACTATGCAAATGCAAGACAGAAACACCACTTATACAGATATAGAGGTGTAATTTATTAAGAAGTGTGCACTGTATGGCAATAATTCAAACTTTTCTTAAATTTTTTATTTTTTTATTGAAGTATAGTTGACTTACAATGTTGTGTTAGTTTCAGGTGTATAGCACAGCGATTCAGTTGTATATATATTCTTTTTCAGATTCTTTTCCCCTATAGGTTATAACAAAATATTAAGTATAGTTCCCTGTGCTATACAGTAAGTCCTTGTTGGTTATCTATTTTATATATAGCAGTGTGTATATGTTAATCTCAAACTCCTAATTTATCTCCCCCCACCCCCCTTTCCTCTTTGGTAACCATATGTTTGTTTTCTATGTCTGTGAGTCTCTATTTTGGAAATATGTTCATTTGTATCTTTTTTTTTTTTAGATTGCACATATAAGTGATATCATAGGCCATTTGTCTTTCTCTGCCTTACTTCACTTAGTATGATAATCTCTGGGTCCATCCATGTTGCTGCAAATGGCATTATTTCATCCTTTTTTATTGCTGAGTATTCCACTGTGTGTGTATGTATGTGTGTGTGTATACACACACACACACACACACACACACACACACACACACACACACACACATATATACACCACACCTTCTTTATCAGTTCATCTGTTGATGGACACTTAGGTTGCTTCCATGTCTTGCCTATTGTAAATAGTGCTGCAATGAATGTTGGGGTGCATGCATTTTTTCAAATTAGGTTTTTCTCTGGATATATGCCCAGGAGTGGGATTGCTGGATCATCTGGTAGCTCTATTTTTATTTTATAGGGGCTCTCCATAGTGACTGTACCAATTTACTTTCCCACTCACAGTGTAGGAGGGTTCCTTTTTCTCCACACCGTCTCTAGCATTTATTATCTGTAGACTTTTTGATGATGGCCATTCTGACTGGTGTGAGGTGATACGTCATTGTAGCTTTTATTTTCATTTCTCTAATAATTAGCAATGTTGAGCATCTTTTCATCTGTCAAACTTAATTTCTTAAGAATTCTTTAAAAAAGTTTTAAATGGAATGCATAAAAAATAGTTCACGAAATTGTTTTGTTGAGTTCTTACTATCTGATGAGCAATTGATACAATAAGTAGTGCTTTAAAACTTCCAGCTGGTATTATTTAAAACCGTGGTTTGCAAACTGTGCCTCACTGAATCAGAGGTATTTTCAGAGCTTCTAAAACCATGTCTATTCTCTCAAACAGCACCATTTAAACTACCTGAAGAAACAGATTAACACTGAAATTCTTAGAAAAATTTCAGTTAAAAATATTATACAATAATAATGTGGCAGTGTAGGTTCACTGAATGTAACAAATGTACCATTCTGGGGCAGGATGTTGATAGGGGAGGTGGCTGAGGGTGTGAGCATATGGAGTATATTGGAACTCTACTTTCAGTTCAACATTGCTGTCAGCCTAAAACTGCTCTAAAGATAAAATTTATTAATAAATGAAAGAAAGAGATCCCTACCAAAATAGTTTGAAACTGTTGATTATGAATATTTAGTTTGCTTTTAATTTTTGCATAAAATCAATAGCTGTTGTTTAGAAATGAGCTTAAAAGTGGAAAGAACTCTATTCCCTTAAGGCAGAGTAAAAAAAATTGTAAAAATTGGAAAATTTGTGAATACAGTGATAAATACTTCTTCAAATTTAGAAGAACAGAAGTAATCAAAAAACTAAAGTTGGAAGAGATACATCTAGATAATATAATGTAAACAATACTTGAGGGAAAGTCTTCAATTTGATCACCCTGTGAGATTTCCCACCTTGATAATAGATAGTCCTGTTTGTACCTAAGGCACAGATAATAAAATCAAAGGGATGGAAAATTCTGTATTACCCAGTGACCTAGAATTTTTACTTTTAATATTTTGATAAATATCTAAGCAATGAGCTCCAACTTCTGTTGGAATAGAAATAGATGATATTTAATGGAACTTAACTAATCCAATTTTAATTCTGAATCTATTCATTAAGCAACTTAAATAGCTATGTGAATCACTGTTAATTTCTCTTCATCAAAACCTAATGAATCTTTGAAATTTTTGGTGATGTTACTTCATTCCAAACATTCTTCTTTTAATACTAGCTTTTATAACTAGTTATTTTAATAGTAAGAATGTGGGGTTTTCTGCAAAAGAATGCTCTTTAAAGTTATCTTTTGAAAATTAGGCTAATCCTTTTTTTTTTTTTTTGGAGAAATTTTGCATAGGTACAAAAGGTGCGTGTTCTTTATTTTTTCATTTCTTCCTTCCTTCCTCCCTTGCTTTCTCTCTTCCTTTCACTGATCTTTGAGTACGTTTATCTAGTACTGCTATTTGTCTTAAAGTATTCAGGGTGGATGGTCCAAGGGTAAATTCAAGTTTACTGAACAAGGTTAAAATGTCATCCTTAAATATTACTCAGCCATAAAAAGGAATGAAATTGAGTTATTTGTAATGAGGTGGATGGATTTAGAATCTGTCATACAGAGTGAAGTAAGTCAGAAAGGGAAAAACAAATACCATATGCTAACGCACATGTAGGGAATCTAAAACAACGGTGCTGATGAACCTAGTGGCAGGGCAGGAATAAACACACAGACGTAGAGAACGGACTTGAGGACACGGGGGTCGGGGGGTGGAGAGAAGCTGGGATGAGGTGAGAGAGTAGCATTGACATATATACACTACCAAATGTAAAATGGATGGCTAGTGGGATGCTGCTGCATTGCACGGGCAGATCAGCTCGATGCTTTGTGTTGACCTAGAGGGGTGGGATACAGAGGATGGGAGGGAGGCTCAAGAGGGAGCAGATACGGGGATATATGTATTCATATAGCGGATTCACTTTGCTGTACAACAGAAACTAACACAACATTGTAAAGCAATCATTCTCCACTAAATATGTATTAAAAAATAACAAATAAAATGTCATCCTTAGAATTTAGGATGAAGGCCTGATTAATAATGTTTTCATTACCCTTGCAGACATCCATAGACCCTGAAGGTATGAAGAGAGATAGGTCATTTTAGGCATTTTTGACTTTTTCTCCATATATGTTAGAGTGCTGCCCCCTGTAATCAACTCTCTCCCTGCTCATCTGTTCTTCAAGTATACGATACACCATATCTTTCTACCCTTGTTTTCCATCTGCCTTGTGGATGAGTTAAAGTCTTCCATTATCAGGTTGTACTCCAGGTGCTCTGCTTTGGAATGGAATGCAGGAGCTGAATTAGAGCAGTGTCCTCATGCCTATGGCTTGCTGTTTGAGTGCTTATATGTGTTGCACACTAACATCCACTCGCCCTTTGACTATTGGTCAGTATTTGTAAATTGCCTTCAAGTGCATCAATCCCCATCGCTTCCTTTGGCTTGGGTGGCCTCCAGACTTTCCCTTCAGTGTAAGGATGGTTCCCCCTCATTGAAGTGAGTCTGTTTCACTCACAGCAAGCCTATTTTACCACAGACCTTGTTGGTAAACAATGGAAAATTAACATTTTCCTTTCACGACCCCAGGTTGTTCAGGGAAAGGGACTCTAAGTATGGTTCAATTCTCTTCACTTCCCATATCCACTTTGCCGAAGAACCTTAGATAATCCTCCCTTAGCAAACTAGTTGGGCTCTTTGGCCAATTTCTGGATGATAATGTGTCTTTTTTGAGGAACATATGAATCTGGTGAACTGGTTCCTTGGACAGCATGAATCAGCAAGGCCATGTTCTTCTGTTCCCTCTAGATTAATTTAGATAAGTTTTGACAAGGGCAAAGAGTAGAAGCATACTATGTTCTTTGGTTTTATGGCTTACGTTGTGATAATTCTTTTTCATCTTATCATTTTGTAAGAGCTCTGTTAGAGAATAGATGAATCTTAGCCTCTCTATGCTCAAAATGAGAAAGGACAGTTTGAATTTGGAATCCATGGTGATGAATGACCTTATAAAAAGAGGAAAGCAGGGTATCTGTAGAGAGAGAAGTAGTGATTGGACCAGCAATCACTGGTTGCAGTGAATGCAGCAGCATCTTTTTCTCTGCCCCTCATAAAACTAGGATGGGGTGAGTAGTTTAGAGAAGGTCTCAGATCTCTGCTAGAAATTTGAAAGAGTGTCACCATTAACGAGACAGACCTCACCATAAAGGAGATAGTGCAGGTAATATCTAATTATTACTTAGAAAATAAAGGGACTTGACTGAAAAAGCATACTGATTCTGAGTTTATTACTATTTTATTTTTAAATAACTTGTTATTTTGGCTGTGGTGAAGAGAGGAGAATCACCTCAGTTTTTGGTGGCAAATCCCCCTACGTCATTCTCCCGTGTCTCTGTCGTTGTCCATCTACATGAAAGGATCTTGGTGAACTTTGTAAGAATGTCCGTCCCATTCTGCAACAGCAGACTGACTGCTTAGGAAAAGGAGTAGGAGTTGGTTCCAAGTGTTTTCTAATATTTCTTATAAATTGTGTTCTATTTAATAGAATTGCCTTGGAGTTTGCAATGTTGGGAATTCATAGTTTTAGCATTTATAACTCTGGTCACCTCTGTGCCTAGGATTTTTGTCTTTTAGTGTTTCTTTCCATTATCCTCAGATTTGATGGGTTGGGAACATGAACTAGTCAAGTAAAGAAATAAATGGTGTAATATCAGTTAGTGACAGAAGCTATGAAAACAATAGCATAAGGGATTTGAAAGTGAATAGGAAGAGACAGACTTTTAGGTAAGGGGTAGGAAAGAGTTGTTTTGAAGAGGAGACATATTAACAGGGCTCTGAAGAGGAGCCAGTAGTGACAAAATGAAAAGATTAGGAAATGAGAGGAGACAGACAAGGCCAGACCATGTAAACCAGTATAAGGAGTTTGAATTTAAAGTTTACTGAAAGACCATTGGAAAGTTTTAAGAAGGGAAGTGACATGATATGATTTATGTTTTTAAAAGTTCATCCCAGGGAATTCCCTGGCAGTGCAGTGGTTAGGGCTCCGAGCTTCCACTGCCGGGGCCCAAATTCAATCCCTGGTCAGGAAACTAAGATCCCACAAGCCGTACATCATGGCCGAAAATAAATAAATAAATAAAAGTACATCATAGCTACTGGGTAGAAAATGTGCATTGGGGAAGCAGAAATTCTGGAAACAGAAAAATAAATTAGGAGGCACTTGTGAGAGTGCAGGTTAGAGAGGAACATTATTTGACCTGGGGTAGTGCACGTGGAGATGAAGATAAATTATCAGGTCATCATATACTGTAAAGGATTTACTGTTAAATTGGAATTGGGCTGTAGTGCAGCCCAGGGGAGAGGGAAGTGGAAGAAGAAAGTGATCAGTAGTAAGAGAAAGAAAGGAACTAAGGCTAACTCGTATGTTTATAGACTAAGCAGCTGAAGGAATGTATTAAAAAATCACAGTGCTACAGGAAAAACAGTCAACCATGTAGAATAGGAGCCCAACCATGTAGAAGAGGAGCCCAAAGCTCAAAGTTACCCTCCATAAATTTAGATGTTTTACTCTTTTCTGTAATATTCTGTTTATTGTTATATCCTGAAATACGAAAGGGAAGTGTAGAAACTGAAATTTGTGTACATAATTTTTATACAAATTAAAGAAATTGAAATAATTTAAAATAATATGGCAAAGGGTAAAGATAGTGGACTTAAAGCATATTGTTATAGCATTGAAGTAGAGGTTCATTTTTAAAAAATATTGACTTATACAACAGAAATTAGGCAGTTTAGATATTGGAGAGACTGTAAATCCATGTACTCAGATAAGTCACAGAAAAAATGTTTTGCAGAAAGAATTGAATATAATTACAATAATGAGACAAATTTGCCCATTCAAAGAACCAGTGACATTTGTCAGCGCCCTCCAGCCAAACACCACCAGGGAAACAAATCTCAATTTTATTGCTGTTGCTGTGAGGGAGGACCCACCCATGGCAAACCCTGGGGCAGCTTAGTAAGAGGGTGTGAGAAAGACTTATTTTAGGATCTGGGCTTTGTGTTAGGTTTATAAAAGCAGGATTTTGCTCTGGCTTGGATGCTGTCAGGAAGTGGAGAAAAATTCTGTGATTGATATCTTAATAAACCTTGTACAGAAGGTAGGAAGAATGAAATGAAGCTAAAGACTTTAATAAAGAAGCAGCAGTCACTCATTCACTGGAATATGGGAATATTTGATCTTTCTTGTGGTTTGTACAATAGTTATGTTTTTGTCTGTTTTTAGACATGATTACATAATAATCTTGTTTTTGCCATGTCTGATGTCAGCTCTCTGGGAAATGGTGCATGTCCAACAAAAGAATACCAAGACCTAGCTATGAGTACCAGGCCAGCTACTGGCTGTCAGGGGCAGTTTTTCTTTCTAACATTGGCATGATGAGTGACTTCTCTATGTATGCATGTTTTCTAGCTTATCTGTGCATAGATTCCTTTTATTTATTTCCTCATTTTAGGTAATAGTGAGGAACTAAATATATACCCTCAAAGTGTTATATTGCCAATAATACATCTTTTCTTAAAAAAAAGATGTTTTCTTTTAACTATAGTGCTTACTCAAAGACAACATCTTTGTTTTGGCATTTATTTTATTTTTCATCTTTAAAATATTGTTTTGAAATGACAGGCAATTATGTGTGAAAATTAATTTTAAGAAAATCTATTATAACATAGCTGCTGGAAGACTGAAAATTATTCTCTTAACATTCCAATTTGTTTTTAGAACCTACTGAAATAATATTTAAAAGTAAAAATGTAGAACATATAAAAATGCATGGTATCCCATGTTTGAAACTTAATATTGTAAACTGAAAAAAAAGAGAACTGCACAATCTAAAAGTTGAGAATTATATTTTATTTGGCAGACTTGCTGAGGACTACAGCCCAGGAGACAGGTTCTCAGCTCTGAGGGACTGTTCTGAAGAGGGAAGGGCGGAGCCAGGATGTATTAGGACTATTTGCAGCAAAAATCCAGGTACTCAGGACATCAAAAGATTACTGTTAATTACAGAAAAACCAAGCATCTCAAGTTAATGAATTTAGCACTTTTCTATGTATGGGAAGATGCAAGAGTCTGGGCTCATTGATATACCCCTTAACTATCTAGGGCCAGTATCCTGCTTTTTTCCATCCTGAATCTCCTCAGGGTGCACAGTCAGGGGTGGCTGCAGGGGCTATGGCTTGAGGGCTGCAACATCCTTTGTTTACTGATATGGCTAGTGACTTTCTTTCTCCACTGTGCCTCCTCTTGGTCATAAATTTAACCAATGTTTAGGAGGGATTTCATGACCAATTTTGTCCCACGGTGAAAAGAAGACTCACTCCTAGATCAGGCGAACATTCTGTTGATAGGTCACTAAAAGTGTTAATTTTTGGATGAGGCCCTGTTGACAATCTAAAATTCTCTGGATCACCTGTCATACTAGTATATTATGATCCAGGAAATATTTTCCCTTGTTGCTTCTTCCCATATCTAGAGTTGCACTGATTATTCTATGTAGAGTTATATATATATGATCAACTGCTTCAAGATTTTAGCCGTCATTAATTTTGTCAGAGGACTGGTTACACATTGATTGAGACAGTCTTATAAAATAGGATAAGTAATATAGCTAGTAACATTAGTAAGGTCATGGTACAGCAGAGAGAGACACAAAGCATAAATAACTTGAAAACAAAGAGAACAAATTACAACAATCACTAATATAAATAGTTGTAATCTGGTTGCAATAAGCCATTAAGTCCACAGCGGAGCCAGCTAGAGAAGCCAAATTCTGGAAGGATCAGATAGAGAGAAAAAGATAAATATTTCATCTTTGTTCACAAAGGTACACTTTATCAACTTGTTGTAGGTCATAGCATAAGAGGAAAGGTTTTTCTGGAAAACAAAAATTTTTAATATATGTACTGGCTTTTAAAGTCATAAAGTCATATTTATCAGTTCATTCAGTCCAATGTAATTAATTCTTGTTAATCTGAATGTGGTCATCAGGCTTTTCATTGGAGTTCTGTACTTTCTTACCCAGTTCAGTGGTATGATCTAAAAGTTATCAGAAACTTAATTTGCCAAAAAGTCCTTTTTATGAATCTTCTTGAAGACCTGCATTTCATAAAAACATCAGAATAAAACAATGATTATCTATAAATGACAAGACTTAGAATTGTATGGTTAAAAATCTGATTACAATGCAACTGACGGGGGTGGGGTGGGGAGGTGGTGGTGGGATGAATTAGGAGATTGGGATTGACATATATACACAAATATGTATAAAATAGATAACTAATAAGAACCTACTGTATAAAAAAATTAAATTTCAAAAAATGCAATTGACAAGAAACTTGATATTTCTGTGACATACAACATTTTAAGAATACCTGGAATTATGAGTGACATTTATACCAGCGCATACCAGATTTTTAGGAATTCCACATAAACTTTGGAATATATATTAATGAAATTTACCCATACAATATAACCTAAGATTCATCTTCAATCACTTGACAATGTTTCTCAAGTAATTTTACGTACCAAATAAGCCTCATCACCTCTCTGAGATCTCTAGGGATTTCTTTGAAACACCCCAGAGTTAGCTGCAGGTCAAAAGAACTTAAGTTAGAATGTGGCATTTGGGAAGTTTGTCAAAAATATCAAAAAAGCTTCAAAACATTTAGTCAAATAGGATCATAGGTCACTGTGAAACACTCACTTAACCAAAGTGACAGAAGATTTCAAAAACAGATATTGATCACTTAAAGGCAAAGAAACTCACACAATCTATTGTCACAAGCAGTATTTCAAGAATACTTTCTTCTCTTAACAGAGAGAAGAACCACATCCAGTCCTGCACCAGCCTACTTTTAATTTTTAAAAAATCCATTTACCTAGTTAAATTTAATCTATGTAATTCAAGCCTGGCCATGTACAAAATTCTTTTACAGGTTTCACTTTTTACAAACCTTCCACAACGTTCTGTATTGATATTAGTTTGTCCCTTATTTTCCCATCCAGAAGTAAACAGCTCTAGGATAAAATCATTCTTTCCACTTAACAAAATGTATTTCTATAAAGCTTCCCCTTATCTTTAGTAGTCTTAATTACATATTAAAGTTTTAATCTTTTTAAATTTAATCTTTATTTTATATTAGAGCATAAATAAATTTTTATTTTATATTACAGTATAGTTGAGTTACAATGTTGTGTTCATTTCAGGAGTATGGCAGAATGATTCAGTTATACATATATCGATTCTTTTTCAGATTCTTTTCCCAAATAGATTATTACAGAATATTTAATAGAGTTCCCTGTGTTATACAGTAGGTCCTTGTTGGTTATTTTATATATAGTAGTGTGTATATGTTAATTCCAAACTCCTAATTTATCCTTCCCCCCACCTTTCCCCTTTGGTAACCATAAGTTTGTTTTCTCTGTCTGTGAGTCTGTGTCTGTTTTGTAAATAAGTTCATTTGTATCATTTTTTATATTCCACATAAAAGTGATATCATATGTTACTTGTCTTTCTCTGTCTCACTTCACTTAGTATGATAATCTCTAGGCCCATCATGTTGCTGCAAATGGCATTATTTCATTCTTTTTATGGCTGAGTAATATTCCATTGCATATACATACCACATCTTCTTTACCAATTCTTCTGTCAGTGGACACTTAGGTTGCTTGCATGTCTTGGCTATTGTAAATAGTGCTGCAGTGAACATTGGGGTGCATGTATTTCTTTGAATTATGGTTTTCTCCAGATGTATGCCCAGGAGTGGGAATGCTGGTTCATATGGTGGCTCTCTTTTGAGTTTTTAAAGGAACCTCCATACTGTTCTCCATAGTGGTTGTACCAATGTACATTCCTACCAGTAGGAGGGTTCCCTTTTCTGGACACCCTCTCCAGCATTTATTGTTTGCAGATTTTTTGATGATGGCCATTCTGACCAGTGTGAGGTGATACCTCATTGTAGTCTGGGTTTGCATTTCTCTAATAATTAGCAATGTTGAGCATCTTTTCATGTGATTTTGGCCATCTGTATGTCTTCTTTAAGGAAATGTCTATTTAGATCTTCGGCCCATTTTTTATTGGGTTGTTTGTTTTTTTGACATTGAGCTGCTTGAGCTGTTTGTATATTTTGTAGATTAATCCTTTGTCACTTCGTTTGCAAATATTTTCTCCCATTCTGTGGCTTGTCTTTTCATTTTGTTTATGGTTTCCTTTGCTGGGCAAAAGCTTATAAGTTTTATTAGGTTCCATTTTTTTATTTTTGTTTTTATTTTCATTACTCGAGGAGGTGGGTCCAGAAAGATATTGCTGTGATTTACGTCAGAGTGTTCTACCTATGTTTTCCTCTAAGAGTTTTATAGTATCTGGCCTTACATTTAGGTCTTTAATCCATTTTGAGTTTATTTTTGTGTGTGGTGTTAGAGAATGTTCTAGTTTCATCCTTTTACATGTAGCTGTCCACTTTTCCCAGCACCACTTATTGAAGACAGTGTTTTCTCCATTGTATATTCTTGCCTCCTTTGTCATAGATTAATTGACCATATAAGTGTGGATTCATTTCTGAGCTCTATTCTGTTCCATTGATCTATGTGTCTGTTTTTATGTCAGTACCATACTGTTTTGATTACTGTAGCTTTGTAGAATAGTCTGAAGTCAGGGAGTCTGATTCCTTCAGCTCCATTTTCTTTTCTCAGGATTGCTTTGGCTATTCAGGGTCTTTTGTGTTTCCATACAAATTTTAAAATTTTTTGTTCTAGTTCTGTGAAAAATGCCATTGGTAATTAAATAGGGATTGCATTGAATCTGTACATTTCCTTGGATAGCATAGTCATTTTGACAATATTGATTCTTCCAATCCAAGAACATGGTATATCTTTCCATCTGTTTGCGTCATCTTCAATTTCTTTCATCAGCATTTTATAGTTTTCAGAGTACAGGTCTTTTTCCTGCTTAGGTAGGTTTATTCCTAGGTATTTTATTCTTTTTGATGCAATGGTAAATGGGGTTGTTTCCTTAATTAATTTCTCCTTGTGATCTTTTGTTGTTAGTGTATAAAAATGAGATTTCTCTGTGTTATTTTTGTATCCTGCCACTTTACCAAATTCATTGTTGAGCTCTAGTAGCTTTCTGGTAACATCGTTAGGATTTTCTATGTATAGTATCATGTCAACTGCAAACAGTGACCATTTTACTTTTTCTTTTCCAATTTGGATTCCTTTTATTTCTTTTTTTTCTCTGATTGCTGTGGCTAGGAATTCCAAAACTATGTTGAATAAGAGTGGTGCGAGTGGACATCCTTGTCTCGTTCCTGATCTTAGAGGAAATGCTTTCAGCTTTTCACCATTGAGTACGATGTTAGCTGTGGGTTTGTCATATATGGCCTTTATTATGTTGAGGTAGGTTCCCTCTATGCCCATGTTCTAGAGAGTTTTTATCATAAATTGGTGATGAATTTTATGCATCTATTGAAACGATGATATGGTTTTTATTCTTCAATGTGTTAATGTGGTGTATCACACATTGATTTGCAGATACTGAAAAATCCTTGCAACCGTTGTATAAATCCCACTTAATCATGGTGTATGATCCTGTTAATGTATTGTTGGATTCGGTTTTCTGGTATTTTGTTGAGGATTTTTGCATCTATGTTCATTAGTTATTTTCTTTTTTTGCATTATATTTATCTACTTTTGGTATCAGAGTAATGGTGGCCTCATAGAATGAGTTTGGGAGGATTCCTTTCTCTCCAATTTTTTGGAATAGTTTCAGAAGGATCGGTGTTCACTCTTCTCTACATGTTTAATAGAATTTTCCTGTGAAGCCATCTGATCCTGGACTTTGTTAGGAGTTTTTAAACACAGTTTCAATTTCAGTACTTGTGATAGGTCTGTTCATAGTTACTATTTCTTCCTGGTTCAGTCTTGGAAGATTGTACTTTACTAAGAATTTATCCACTTTCTGTAGGTTGTCCACTTTAATGGCATATAGTTGCCTGTAGTAGTCTCTTATGATCCTTTGTATTTCTGTGGTGTCTGCTGTAACTTCTCCTTTTTCATTTCTAATCTTACTGATTTGAGCTCTTTCCCTGTTTTTGCTTGATGAGTCTGGCTAAAGGTTTATCAGTGTGGCTTATCTATTCAAAGAACCAGGTTTTACTTTCATTGATCTTTTCTATTGTTTTCTTCATCTCTATTTCATCTATTTCTGCTCTGATGTTTATGATTTCATTTCTTCTACTAACTTTGGGTTTTGTTTGTTCTTCTTTCTCTAGTTGCTTTAGGCATAATGTTAGGTTGTTTGAGATTTTCTTTCCTGAGGTAAGATTATATTGCTTTAAACTTCCCTATTAGAACTGCTTTTGCTGTGTCCCATAGGTTTTGGATCATTGTGTTTTTATTTTTATTTGTCTCTAGGTATTTTTTGATTTCTTCAGTGATCCATTGGTTGTTTAGCAACATATTGTTTAGCCTCCATATGTTTGTGTTTTTTTACAGTGTTTTGTTTTTTTCTTGTAGCTGACTTCTAATCTCATAACATTGTGGTCAGAGAAGATGCTTGACATGATTTCAATTTTCCTAATTTAACAAGGCTTGCTTTGTGGCCCAGCATATGATCTCTCCTGGAGAATGTTCTTTGTGCACTTGAGAAGAATGTGTATTCTGCTGCTTTCAGATGGAACGCTCTATAATGTCAATTAAGTCCATCTAGTCTAATGTATCATTTAAGGCCATGTTTCCTTATTGATCTTCTGTCTGGATGATCTGTCCATTCATGAAAGTGGGGTGTTAAAGTCCCCCACTATTATTGTGTTACTGTCGATTTCTTCTTTTATGACTGTTAGCATTTGCCTTATATATTCAGGTGCTCCTCTGTTGGGTACATATATATTTACAATTGTTATATCTTCTTGAATTGATCCCTTAATCATTAGGTAGTGTCCTTCTCTGTCCCTTGTAACAGACTTTATTTTAAACCCTATTTTGTCTGATATGAGTATTGCTACTCCAGCCTTCTTCTGATTTCCATTTGCATGGAATATCTTTTTCCATCCCCTCACTTTCAATCTGTACATGTCCCTAGGTCTGAAGTGGGACTCTTGTAGACAGCATATATATGGATCTTTATTTTGTATCCATTTAGCCAGTCTGTGTCTTTTGGTTGGAGAATTTAATCCATTTACAGTTAAGGTAATTATTGATATGTATGTTCATAATGCCATCTTGTTAATTGTTTGGGATTTGTTTTTGTAAGTCTTTTGTCTTCCCTTCATCTTTTGTTCTCTTTTCTTGTGATTTGATAACTAACTCTAGTGTTCTATTTGGACTCCTTTTTCCTTTGTGTGTGTGTGTCTATTGTAGATTTTTGGTTTGCAGTTACCAAGAGGTTTTGATATAGCAGTCTATATATATACAAGATTGTTTTAAGTTGCTGGTCTTTTAACTTTAAATTCATTTCCAATATCCTGCATTTGTAACCTCCTCTTCTCATGTTTGCTGGTTTTGATATCATATTTGTGTGTGGATGATTTCCTACATTTACTGTATGTTTGCCTTTACCAGTGAGCTTTCCCATTTGTAATTTTCTCATTTCTAGTTGTGGCCTTTTCATTTCTGTCTAGAGAAGTTCCTTTAGCATTTGTTGTAAAGTTGGTTTGGTGGTGCTGAATTCTCTTAGCTTTTGCTTGTCTGAAAAGCTTTTCATTTGTTTGTCAAAGATGAATGAGAGCCTTGCTGGGTATTCTTGGCTTAGGTTTTTCCCTTTCATCATTTTAAATATATCATGCCATTCCCTTCTGGCCTGCAGAATTTCTGCTGAAAAATCAGTTGATAACCTTATGGGGATTCCCTTGTATGTTATTTGTTGCTTTTCCCTTGTTGATTTCAGTATTTTCTCTGTGTCTTAAATTTGTCAGTTTCATTAATATGTTTCTCTGTGTGTTCCTCCTTGGGTTTATCCTGTATGGGACTCCACACTTCCTGGACTTGAGTGTTTCCTTTCTTATGTTAGGGAAGTTTTTGTCTATTATCTCTTGAAATATTTTCTCAAGCCCTTTCTCTCTTCTCCTTCTGGAACCCCTATAATGTAAATGTTGGTGTGTTTAATGTTGTCCCAGGCAACTTTTAGACTGTCCTCATTTCTTTTCATTCTTCTTCCTTTATTCTGTTCTGCAGCAGTGATTTCCACTACTCTGTCTTCCACCTCACTTATTTATTCTTCTGTCTCATTTATTCTGCTACTGATTCCTTTTAGTGTATTTTTCATGTCAGTTATTGTATTATTCATCTCTGTTCTCTAAAGCTTCTAGCTCTTTAATTTATTAAATTTCACTGGAATAATGTGGTACATTATGTGTAAAATGATGTACAGCTGTATACAGTGATTTTTTTTGTATTTGTAGATTAAAATATATACATATGTGCAGTTATATATTCAACAAAACATTTATTAATGATTTTCTCTGAGGGATGGAAGTAAGGGGGTTTTAATTTTCTAAATTGTAATCTTTTGTAACTAATTTGAATTTCTTAAAATAATCATACTTTGTAAAAGATCATACATACTGTGGACAAAGAAAGTCACCTGCCATACCACTATGCAAAAGATGTTGCAGCCATCAGCCACTGCAGCCACCCCTGACTGTGCACACTCAGGAGATTCAGGATGGAAAAAAGCAGGATACTGGTCCTAGATAGTTAAATTGCATGTCAGTGAGCCCAGACTCTTCCATATATAGAAAAGTGCTAAATTCATTAACTTGAGATGCTTGTTTTTTCTATAATTAACAGTAAACTTCTGATATTCTGAATACCTGGTTTTTGCTGCAAAAAATCTTAGATATCCTGGTTCATCTCTTCCCTCTTCAGAACAGTCCCTCAGAGCTATCTGAGAGCCTGTCTCCCTGGCTTAAGACCTCAGCAAGTCTGCCAAATAAAACATAATTCTCATCTTTTACGTTGTGCAGTTTTTTTCAGTTGACAGTTTTGGTGACCAATAAAGGGAGCCAGAGCAGACTTCTCTCTTTCACCTGAACTCTGTGAGGATCCATAGCCTGGTACCAGAAGAAGCCTCTGGGCCCGTCTGCCACCTTGGAGAGTCCCGACGAATTTGGGTGTCTCTCTCTCGGTTCTCAAATCTCCTGGTACTGGCTGATGATCCTAAGTTTTATTCAGTGGTGTTAAACTCCTCTCTGGAAGAGTAGGTCATCCTTGAAACTTGGTTTCAAGAAGAGGTACCTGGGTTATCCTCAGTTGAAAAACAAGGGGAAGATTTTTGCTCATTTTGGACACTGAGTGGGTTATCCTCAGTTGAAACACTGGGAAGACTGTGCTCAGTTGAAAGACTGAGTAAGGTTAGACTGGGTGATTAGGAGGAAGACTGGCCTGTTGTTTTTCCTTGAATTGACTACTTGAATAGAGTTTGTTAAAGTAAAAGTCAATATACCTCATGAGAGCTTTCAGCTTCAAAGAAGTGACGTCTCCTCCCAGCTGGCAATGACTTTCTCAGGCAACTGAGAAATTTGCGGGAGTGGTGAAGGCAAGTCCTCATACAGTGCAGCCATTCTTATATGTAAATCCACTCATTTTAATTAAAACTTGATCTGCCAGTTAACACATATAAGAGCTGGCCACTCTGTGATCCAAGCACCCAAGTTTTAGGCTACTGAGAGGAGAAACCAAGACTCGTAAGAGGACTGAAACGACTCTGGGGTAAAACCTAGAGGAGTTAAGCTCACAAACGGTGTATTGGCCCACTACACAATCATCACCAGCGATTTTTTTTTAACATCTTTATTGGGGTATAATTGCTTTACAATGGTGTGTTAGTTTCTGCTTTATAACAAAGTGAATCAGTTATACATATACATATGTTCCCATATCTCTTCCCTCTTGCGTCTCCCTCCCTCCCACCCCCCCATCCCACCCCTCTAGGTGGTCACAAAGGACCGAGCTGATCTCCCTGTGCTATGCGGCTGCTTCCCACTAGCTATCTATTTTACGTTTGGTAGTGTATATATGTCCACGCCATTCTCTCGCTTTGTCTCAGCTTACCCTTCCCCCACCCCATATCCTCAAGTCCGTTCTCTAGTAGGTCTGTGTCTTTATTCCTGTCTTACCCCTAGGTTCTTCATGACATTTTTTTTCGTTAAATTCCATATATATGTGTTAGCATACAGTATTTGTCTTTCTCTTTCTGAATTACTTCACTCTGTATGACAGACTCTAGGTCCAACCACCTCATTACAAATAGCTCAATTTCATTTCTTTTTATGGCTCAGTAATATTCCATTGTATATATGTGCCACATCTTCTTTACCCATTCATCCGACGATGGACATTTAGCTTATTTCCATCTCCTGGCTATCGTAAATAGAGCTGCAGTGAACATTTTGGTACGTGAATCTTTTTGAATTGTGCTTTTCTGAGGGTATATGCCCAGTAGTGGGATTGCTGGGTCATATGGTAGTTCTATTTGTAGTTTTTTGAGGAACCTCCATAATGTTCTCCATAGTGGCGGTACCAATTCACATTCCCACCAGGAGTACAAGAGTGTTCCCTTTTCTCCACACCCTCTCCAGCATTCATTGTTTCTAGATTTTTTGATGATGGCCACTCTGACTGGTGTGAGATGATATCTCATTGTAGTTTTGATTTGCATTTCTCTAATGATTAATGATGTTGAGCATTCTTTCATGTGTTTGTTGGCAGTCTGTATACCTTCTTTGGAGAAATGTCTGTTTAGGTCTTCTGCCCATTTTTGGATTGGGTTGTTTGTTTTTTTGTTATTGAGCTGCATGAGCTGCTTGTAAGTTTTGGACATTAATCCTTTGTCAGTTGCTTCATTTGCAAATATTTTCTCCCATTCTGAGGGTTGTCTTTTGGTCTTGTTTATGGTTTCCTTTGCTGTGCAAAAGCTTTTAAGTTTCATTAGGTCCCATATATTTATTTTTGTTTTTATTACCATTTTTCTAGGAGGTGGGTCAAAAAGGATCTTGCTGTGATTTATGATATAGAGTGTTCTGCCTATGTTTTCCTCTAAGAGTTTGATAGTTTCTGGCCTTACATTTAGGTCTTTAATCCATTTTGAGCTTATTTTTGTGTATGGTGTTAGGGAATGATCTAATCTCATACTTTTACATGTGCCTGTCCAGTTTTCCCAGCACCACTTATTGAAGAGGCTGTCCTTTCTCCACTGTACGTTCCTGCCTCCTTTAACAAAGATAAGGTGACCATATGTGTGTGGGTTTATCTCTGGGCTTTCTATCCTGTTCCATTGATTTATATTTCTGTTTTTGTGCCAGTACCATACTGTCTTGATTACTGTGGCTTTGTAGTATAGTCTGAAGTCAGGGAGCCTGATTCCTCCAGCTCCGTTTTTCATTCTCAAGAATGCTTTGGCTATTCGGGGTCTTTTGTGTTTCCATACAAATTGTGAAATTTTTTGTTCTAGTTCTGTGAAAAATGCCAGTGGTAGTTTGATAGGGATTGCATTGAATCTAGAGATTGCTTTGGGTAGTAGAGTCATTTTCACAATGTTGATTCTTCCAATCCAGGAACATGGTATATCTCTCCATCTATTTGTATCATCTTTAATTTCTTTCATCAGTGTCTTACAATTTTCTGCATTACAGGTCTTTTGTCTCCGTAGGTAGGTTTATTCCTAGGTATTTTATTCTTTTTGTTGCAATGGTAAATGGGAGTGTTTCTTGATTTCACTTTCAGATTTTTCATCATTAGTGTATAGGAATGCCAGAGATTTCTGTGCATTAATTTTGTATCCTGCTACTTTACCAAATTCATTGATTAGCTCTAGTAGTTTTCTGGTAGCATCTTTAGGATTCTCTATGTATAGTATCATGTCATCTGCAAACAGTGACAGCTTACTTCTTTTCCGATTTGGATTCCTTTTATTTCCTTTTCTTTTCTGATTGCTGTGGCTAAAACTTCCAAAACTATGTTCAATAAGAGTGGTGAGAGTGGGCAACCTTGTCTTGTTCCTGATCTTAGTGGAAATACTTTCAGTTTTTCACCATTGAGAATGATGTTTGCTGTGGGCTTGTCCTATATGGCCTTTGTTATGTTGAGGAAAGTTCCCTCTATGGCTACTTTCTGCAGGATTTTTATCATAAATTGGTGTTGAATTTTGTGGAAAGCTTTCTCTGCATCTATTGAGATGACCATATCATTTTTCTCTTTCAATTTGTTAATATGGTGTATCACATTGATTAATTTGCGTATATTGAAGAATCCTTGCATTCCTGGAATAAACCCCACTTGATCATGGTGTGTGATCGTTTTATTGTGCTGTTGGATTCTGTTTGCTAGTATTTTGTTGAGGATTTTTGCATCTATGTTCATCAGTGATATTGGCCTGTAGTTTTCTTTGTGACATCCTTGTCTGGTTTTGGTATCAGGGTGATGGTGGCCTTGTAGAATGAGTTTGGGAGTGTTCCTCCCTCTGCTATATTTTGGAAGAGTTTGAGAAGGATAGGTGTTAGCTCTGCTCTAAATGTTTGATAGAATTCACCTGTGAAGCCATCTGGTCCTGGGCTTTTGTTTGTTGGAAGATTTTTCATCACAGTTTCAATTTCAGTGCTTGTGATTGGTCTGTTCATATTTTCTATTTCTTCCTGATTCAGTCTTGGCAGGTTGTGCATTTCTAAGAATTTGTCCATTTCTTCCAGGTTGTCCATTTTATTGGCATAGAGTTGCTTGTAGTAATCTCTCATGATCCTTTGTATTTCTGCAGTGTCAGTTGTTACCTCTCCTTTTTCATTTCTAATTCTGTTGATTTGAGTCTTCTCCCTTATTTTCTTGATGAGTCTGGCTAATGGTTTATCAATTTTGTTTATCTTCTCAAAGAATCAGCTTTTAGTTTTATTGATCTTTGCTATCGTTTCCTTCATTTCTTTTTCATTTATTTCTGATCTGATCTTTATGATTTCTTTCCTTCTGCTAACTTTGGGGTGTTTTTGTTCTTCTTTCTCTAATTGCTTGAGGTGTAAGGTTAGGTTGTTTATTCGAGATGTTTCCTGTTTCTTAAGGTAGGATTGTATTGATATAAACTTTCCTCTTAGAACTGCTGTTGCCGCATCCCATAGGTTTTGGGTCGTTGTGTCTCCATTGTCTATTTGTTTCCAGGTATTTTTTGATTTTCTCTTTGATTTCTTCAGTGATCACTTCGTTATTAAGTAGTGTATTGTTTAGCCTCCATGTGTTTGTATTTTTTACAGATCTTTTCCTGTAATTGATATCTAGTGTCATAGCGTTGTGGTCAGAAAAGATACTTGGTACAATTTCAATTTTCTTAAATTTACCAAGGCTTGATTTGTGACTCAAGATGTGATCTATCCTGGAGAATGTTCCATGAACACTTGAGAAAAATGTGTATTCTGTTGTTTTTGGATGGAATGTCCTATGTCAATTAAGTCCATCTTGTTTTAAAGCTTGTGTTTCCTTATTTATTTTCATTTTGGATGATCTGTCCATTGGTGAAAGGGGTGTTAAAGTCCCCTACTGTGAAGGTGTTACTGTCGTTTTCCCTTTTATGGCTGTTAGTATGTGCCTTATGTATTGAGGTGCTCCTATGTTGGGTGCATAAATATTTACAATTGTTATATCTTCTTCTTGGATCAATCCCTTGATCATTATGTAGTGTCCTTCTTTGTCTCTTGTAATACTCTTTATTTTAAAGTCTATTTTGTCTGATATGAGAATTGCTACTCCAGCTTTCTTTTGGTTTCCATTTGCATGGAATATCTTTTTCCATCCCCTCACTTTCAGTCTGTATGTGTCTCTAGGTCTGAAGTGGGTCTCTTGTAGACAGCATATATATGGGTCTTGTTTTTGTATCCATTCAGCCAATCTGTGTCTTTTGGTGGGAGCATTTAGTCCATTTACATATAAGGTAGTTATTGATATGTATGTGCCTATTCCCATTTTCTAAATTGTTTTGGGTTCGTTATTGTAGGTCTTTTCCTTCTTTTGTGTTTCTTGTCTAGAGAAGTTCCTTTAGCATTTGTTGAAAAGCTGGTTTGGTGGTGCTGAACTCTCTCAGCTTTTGCTTGTCTGTAAAGGTTTTAATTTCTCCATCAAATCTGAATGAGATCCTTGCTGGGTAGAGTAATCTTGGTTGCAGGTTTTTCTCCTTCATCACTTTAAATATGTCCTGCCACTCCGTTCTGGCTTGCAGAGTTTCTGCTGAAAGATCAGCTGTTAACCTTATGGGGATTCCCTTGTGTGTTATCTGTTGTTTTTCTCTTGCTGCTTTTAATATGTTTTCTTTGTATTTAATTTTTGACAGTTCGATTAATACGTGTCTTGGCATATTTCTCCTTGGATTTATCCTCTATGGGACTCTCTGTGCTTCCTGGACTTGATTAACTATTTCCTTTCCCATATTAGGGAAGTTTTCAACTATAATCTCTTCAAATTTTCTTTTTCTCTTCTTCTTCAAATTATAGGAACCCCTATAATTTGAATGTTGTAGCGTTTAATGTTGTCCCAGAGGTCTCTGAGACTGTCCTCAGTTCTTTTCATTCTTTTTTTCTTTATTGTGCTCTGCAGTAGTTATTTCCACTATTTTATCTTCCAGGTCACTTATCCGTTCTTCTGCCTCAGTTATTCTGCTATTGATCGCCTCTAGAGTATTTTTCATTTCATTTATTGTGCTGTTCATCGTTGTTTGTTTCATCTTTAGTTCTTCTAAGTCCTTGTTAAATGTTTCTTGCATTTTGTCTATTCTATTTCCAGGATTTTGGATCATCTTTACTATCATTATTCTGAATTCTTTTTCAGGTAGACTGCCTATTTTCTCTTCATTTGTTAGGTCTGGTGGGTTTTTATCTTGCTCCTTCATCTGCGGTGTGTTTTTCTGTCTTCTCATTTTGCTTATCCTTACTGTTTGTTTTTGGGGTCTCCTTTTTGCAGGCTGCAGGTTCGTAGTTCCCGTTGTTTTTGGTGTCTGTCCCCAGTGGCTAAGGTTGGTTCAGTGGGTTGTGTAGGCTTCCTGGTGGAGGGGACTAGTGCCTGTGTTCTGGTGGATGAGGCTGGATCTTGTCTCTCTGGTTGGCAGGTCCACATCTGGTGGTGTGTTTTGGGGTGTCTGTGGACTCATTATGATTTTAGACAGCCTCTCTGCTAATGGGTGGGGGTGTGTTCCTGTTTTGCTAGTTGTTTGGCATAGGTTGTCCAGCACTGTGGCTTGCTGGTCGTTGAGTGAAGCTGGGTGCTGGTGTTAAGATGGAGGTCTCTGGGAGATTTTCGCCATTTGATATTACGTGGAGCTGGGAGGTCTCTCGTTGACCAGTGTCCTGAAGTTGGCTCTCCTACCTCAGAGGCACAGCAGTGACTCCTGGCTGCAGCACCAAGAGCCTTTCATCCACACAGCTCAGAATAAAAGGGAGAACAAGTAGAGAGAAAGAATTAGGAAGGAAGAAAGAAAGGAGGGAGGGTCTGTGGGAGGAAGGAAGGAAAGAAAGAAGATAAAGTAAAATAAAATAGAGCTATTAAAATTAACATTAATTATTAAGAAAGAGGAAAAAAATTTAAAAAAAACGGACAGATAGAACCCTAGGATAAATGGTGGAAGCAAAGCTATACAGACAAAATCTCACACAGAAGTATACACACTCACAAAAAGAGAATAAGGGCGAAAAAATCATAAATCTTGCTCTTAAAGTCCACCTCCTTAATTTGGGATGATTCCTTGTCTATTCATGTATTCCACAGATGCAGGGTACATCAAGTTTAATCCGTTGCTTCTGAGGCTGCTGGGAGAGATTTCCCTTTCTCTTCTTTGTTCTCACAGCTCCCAGGGGCTCAGCTTTGGATTTGGCCCCGCCTCTGCGTGTAGGTTGCTGGAGGGAATCTGTTTTTCCGTCAGACAGGACAGGGTTAAGGAGCCGCTGATTCGGGGGCTCTGGCTCACTCAGGCTGCGGGCAGGGAGGGGCACGGAGTGCAGGGCGAGCCTATGGCAGCAGAGGCCAGCGTGACGTTGTACCAGCCTAAGGCTCACTGTGCGCTCTCCCGAGGAAGTTGTCCCTGGATCCCGGGAACCCGGCAGTGGTGGGCTGCACAGGCTCCCCGGAAAGGAGGTGTAGATAGTGACCTGTGGTCAAACACAGGCTTCTTGGCGTGGCAGCAGCAGCCTTAGCGCTTCCTGCCCATCTCTGGGGTCGGTGCTGACAGCCGCGGCTCGCCCGTCTCTGGAGCTCCTTTAAGCAGCGCTCTGAATCCCCTCTCGTCACTCACAAGGAAACAAAGAGGGAAGAAAAAGTCTCTTGCCTCTTTGGCAGCTCCAGACCTTTTCCCGGACTCCCTCCCAGCTAGCCGTGGCGCACTAACCCCCTGCAGGCTGTGTTCACACCGCCAATCCCAGTCCTCTCCCTGTGCTCGGACCAAAGCCCGAGCCTCAGCTCACAGCCCCGCCCGCCCCGGCGGGTGAGCAGACAAGCCTCTCGGGCTGGTGAGTGCCTGTCGGCACCGATCCTCTGTGCTGGAATCTCCCTGCTTTGCCCTCCGCACCCCTGTTGCTGCGCTCTCCTCCACGGCTCTGAAGCTCCCCCAGTCCACCACCCGCAGTCTCTGCCCACCAAGGGGCTTCTAGTGTGTGGAAACCTTTCCTCCTTCACAGCTCCCTCCCACTGGTGCAGGTCCCGTCCCTATCCTTTTGTCTCTGTTTATTCTTTTTTCTTTTGCCCTACCCAGGTACGTTGGGGGTTTCTTGCCTTTTGGGAGGTCTGAGGTCTTCTGCCAGCATTCAGTAGGTGTTCTGTAGGGTTGTTTCACGTGTAGATGTATTTCTGATGGATCTGTGTGGAGGAAGGTAATCTCTGCGTCTTACTCTTCTGCCATCTTCCCCTCCTCATCACCAGCGATTTTATCTCAATAAACCAACCTCAGAATGAGGAACAAGCCTTTCAAAACAAAAGAAAGGAATGGCAGATTGCCAGCTCCAACTAATCCCCAGCTAGGTTTATGTACGTGCAAGATTTACATGCACTTACTTACTTAATTGGGAATTAAAGGAAATCTCATCCCGAAAAAGACTAAGATGGGGCTCTTTTATTGTGTACGCAGTTAAGTTAGAGACAGCTGGCTTGATAAAACATCTTTTCAGAATTCTGCCCTTAAAGAAACAAAAGCTATTCTAGGAGGAACTTGCATTTCTCTCCCTGTCCCTTTGAGATAGATATAAATGTTCTACCTGATCTTCCTAGGTGTTGTGTGTGTATCTGTGTGTATGTATGGGTTTTGAGAACTTGGTCTCTGCCATTCTGAAGAGACATATGGTGTACACATATGGTGTACATTTGGCAGTCAATGTATTAGAGTGGGATTCTGGATCCTGTTTAGGAGGCATCCTTCATACTCTCTTGTGGGCATGCCTCTTGCACATTATTGGTTTGAGTCATGATTAAGGTATAGCTCATTAATGGCCAGATGATGGAGCCTTTAAATTGGAGCAACTTCTAAATTGGTAGTTTTAGAGAGCTCTCATTATAAACAGCTGTTTTATTGTTGCCTATGGGGAAAAAAACAAAGATGAAAAAAATATATATATATATATATAATGGTTAACCTAGGAACTCCTTTAGTTTAAAACAACCAACCAACCAAACAAATGGTTTGGGAAGCCTTATTTGTGGTCTCTGCTTCCCCTCAATGGGTCTTACAGATGCTAATAAAAAGATAAGGATAATTAATTAGGTTAATTAATAGGGAAATAAGAAAAAAAATTAAGAAAAAGTCTAGAGAATTTTTCCCAAAAAGGTAGAAATTTAAAGGGCTCATCCCCCAAAAATAATCTATAGATGGTTACTAAGAAATGGGATAAATAAAACAGATGTTAATGGGATTAAAACAAAAGGTTTTGATACAACACTACCTAAGGTTGGAGGGGCCAAAGGACCTCCTACTGTTCCCCAACATTAAAGGGCCCCAAACAAGTCCACTCTATTTACCCTGTGTATATATATAAAAGGCTGGGAAAAAATTGCACTGAGATGCTGGACCAGCAACAGTTAGACCAATTAATCAAGTTAAAACATCATACATATGACATGTCTCTACCTCCAGATAATATCATCAAAATTAAATTTATAAAATAGTTCTATTTAATTGACTTAACACTTGCAAATTAAATATTTCTAAAAATTAAACTGGCCAGCATGAATTTCAAGCTCATGTGATCTAGAAAGTATTCAATATTAAATTAATATCTGGTATTAAAGCTAGCTTAAGATTGTTGGTTTAATCAACAGAGACATGTCTTACTTTTATTGTACCTAGGTTTACTGAAGATAAATAAGTTCATGTTATTTCTGTTGGAGAGCTTTTCAGCAAGAAAAAAGAATTAACTTGGTTTGATTTTCATAAGTTAGTTATAAAGGTAAATGACATGAGTTTTTAGGTGAACTCTTTAGGAAAAATTATGTTTTGGGTACATCTATCTAGAATAGTTTCTCCAGATTTTTCATTAACTTGAAAAATGATGGGAATTCATTAAATATCCAGGGCATTTCAAATAAGGTAAAATATTGGACATTGATTGCTAAATAGGTTTAATAGTACCTACTTTTGTCTCCTTACAAGAAAGAAACTAAAGATGGTGGGTTTATTAGACACATGTCTTGTACTACCTTAAGGAAAGAAATTATGCGCTCAGGCAATAGTATGTTTCTAGAGGTTATGGCATATTCTAATCAATGCTGGTATGACAAACAGTTAACAATTACTTGCTGTTTGTCAGTTTTCACTAGAGATTAAGGTTTTTAAGGGTTAAAATTCTAATCTATACTTAAGGCTAACAATATATACATTAAAGGGTCAGACACCATGATCAAGTGGGATTAATCCCAGGGATGCAAGATTTTTCAATATCTGCAAATCAATAAGTATGATATACCACATTAACACACTGAAGAATAAAAACCATACCAATCGATGCAGAAAATTCATCACCAATTTATGATAAAAACTCTCTAGAACATGGGCATAGAGGGAACCTACCTCAACATAATAAAGGCCATATATGACAAACCCACAGCTAACATCGTACTCAATGGTGAAAAGCTGAAAGCATTTCCTCTAAGATCAGGAACGAGACAAGGATGTCCACTCTCATTCAACATTGTTTTGGAATTCCTAGCCACAGCAATCAGAGAAATAAAAGGAATCCAAATTGGAAAAGAAAAAGTAAAATGGTCACTGTTTGCAGTTGACATGATACTATACATGGAAAATACTAAAGATGCTACCAGAAAGCTACTAGAGCTCAACAGTAAATTTGGTAAAGGGGCAGGACACAAAATTAATGCAGAGAAATCTCTTGCATTTTTATACACTAACAACAAAAGATCATCAACAAAAGTTCTCAACAAAAGAGAAATTAATTAAGGAAACAATCCCATTTACCATTGCATCAAAAAGAATAAAATACCTAGGAATAAACCTACCTAAGCAGGAAAAAGACCTGTACCCTGAAAACTAAAATGCTGATGAAAGAAATTGAAGATGACGCAAACAGATGGAAAGATATACCATGTTCTTGGATTGGAAGAATCAATATTGTCAAAATGACTATGCTATCCAAGGAAATGTACAGATTCAATGCAATCCCTATTTAATTACCAATGGCATTTTTCACAGAACTAGAAAAAAAAATTTTTAATTTGTATGGGAAGAAAACAATTTTTAAATTTGTATGGAAACACAAAAACACTGAATAGCCAAAGCAATCCTGAGAAAGGAAAATGGAGCTGAAGGAATCAGACTCCCTGATTTCAGACTACTCTACAAAGCTACAGTAATCTAAACTGTATGGTACTGACACAAAAACAGACACATAGATCAATGGAACAGAATAGAGCCCAGAAATGAACCCACATTTATATGGTCAATTAATCTATGACAAAGGAGGCAAGAATATACAATGGAGAAAACACTCTCTTCAATAAGTGGTGCTGGGAGAAGTGGACAGCTACATGTAAAAGGATGAAACTAGAACATTCTCTAACAAACACCACACACAAAAATAAACTCAAAATGGATTAAAGACCTAAATGTAAGGCCAGATACTATAAAACTCTTAGAGGAAAACATAGGCAGAACACTCTGACATAAATCACAGCAATCTTTCTGGACCCACCTCCTCAAGTAATGACAATAAAAAGAAAAATTTAAAAATGGGACCTAATAAAACTTAAAAGCTTTTTTGCCCAGCAAAGGAAACCATAAACAAAATGGAAAGACAAGCCACAGAATGGGAGAAAATATTTGCAAACAAAGTGACCAACAGGGTTAATCTCCAAAATATACAAAGAGCTCAAGCAGCTCAATGTCAAAAAAACAACCCAATAGAAAAATGGTTAGAAGATCTAAATAGACATTTCCTCAAAGAAGACATACAGATGACCAAAATCACATGAAAAAAATCACATGAAAAGATGCTCAACATTGCTAATTATTAGAGAAATGCAAACCCAGACTACAATGAGGTATCACCTCACACTGGTCAGAATGGCCATCATCAAAGAAGGTATGGAGAAATGGAAAAACTCCTACATTGCTGATAGGAATGTACATTGGTACAGCCACTATGGAGAACAGTATGGAGGTTCCTTTAAAAACTCAAAATAGAGCTACCATGTGAACCAGCAATCCCACTCCTGGGCATACATCTGGAGAAAACCATCATTTGAAGAAATACATGCACCCCAATATTCACTGCAGCACTGTTTACAATAGCCAAGACATGCAAGCAACCTAAGTGTCCACTGACAGAAGAATTGGTAAAGAAGATGTGGTATGTATATGCAATGGAATATTACTCAGCTATAAAAAGAATGAAATCATGTCATTTGCAGCACATGGATGGAACTAAAAATTATACTAAGTGAAGTAAGTCAGAGAAAGACAAATATCATATGATATTGCTTATATGTGGAATCTGAAAAAAAATACAAATTAACTCATACACAACAGACACAGACTCATAGACATAGAAAACAAACTTATGGGGGGACCTTGAAGATGGCGGAAGAGTAAGACGCGGAGATCACCTTCCTCCCCACAGATACACCAGAAATACATCTACACGTGGAACAACTCCTACAGAACACCTACTGAAGGCTGGCAGAAGACCTCAGACCTCCCAAAAGGCAAGAAACTCCCCATGTACCTGGGTAGGGCAAAAGAAAAAAAAAGAAAAAACAGAGACAAAAGAATAGGGATGGGACCTGCACCAGTGGGAGGGAGCTGTGAAGGAGGAAAAGTTTCCACACACTAGGAAGACCCTTCGCGGGCGGAGACTGCGGGAGGCGGAGCGGGGAGCTTCGAAGCCGGGGAGGAGTGCACAGCAACGGGTGCGGAGGGCAAAGCAGGGAGATTCCCGCACAGAGGATCGGTGCCGACGGCACTCACCAGCCTGAGAGGCTTGTCTGCTCACCCGCCGGGGCGGACGGGGCTGCGAGCTGAGGCTCGGGTTCGGTTTCGGACGGAGCACAGGGACAGGACTGGGGTTGGCGGCTTGAACGTAGCCTGAAGGGGTTAGTGCACCACGGCTAGCCGGGAGGGAGTCCGGGGAAAAGTCTGCACCTGCCGAAGAGGCAAGAGACTTTTTCTTCCCTCTTTGTTTCCTGGTGTGCGAGGAGAGGGGTTTAAGAACGCTGCTTAAAGGAACTCCAGAGACGGGCGCGAGCCGCGGCTAAAAGCGCTGACCCCAGAGACGGGCGGGAGACGCTAAGGCTGCTGCTGCTGCCACCAAGGGGCCTGTGTGCGAGCACAGGTCACTCTCCACACCCCTCTTCCGCGGAGCCTGTGCAGCCCGCCACTGCCAGGGTCCCGGGATCCAGGGACAACTTCCCTGGGAGAACGCATGGCGGGCCTCAGGCTGGTGCAAAGTCATGCAGGCCTTTGCTGCCGCAGGCCCGCCCCGCACTCCGTGCCCCTCCCTCCCCGCCGGCCTGAGTGCGCCAGAGCCCCCAATCAGCGGCTCCTTTAACCCCGTCCTGTCTGAGCAAAAAACACACGCCCTCCAGCGACCTACACGCAGAGGCGGAGGCCAAATCCAAAGCTGAGCTGCTGTGAGCTGTGAGAATAAAGAAGAGAAAGGGAAATCTCTCCCAGCAGCCTCAGAAGCAGCGGATTAAAGCTCCACAATCAACTTGATGTGCCCTGCATCTGCAGAATACCTGAATAGACAACCAATCATCCCAAATTAAGGAAGTGGACTTTAGGAGCAAGATCTATGATTTTTTTCCCTTTTCCTCTTTTTGTGAATGTGTATGTGTATGCTTCTGTGTGAAATTTTGTCTGTATATTCTTGCTTCCACCATTTGTCCTAGGGTTCTATCTGTCCATGGTTTTAAAAAATTTTTTTTTCTTAATTTTAATAACGTTATTATACTTTACCTTCGTTCTTTCTTTCTTTCTTTCCTTCCTTCCTTCCCTCCTTTAGACAATGAATCATCCCAAATTGAGGAGGTGGTCTCTGACAGCAAGATTTATCATTTTTCCCCTTTTACCTCTTTTAGTGAGGGTGTATGTGTATGCTTCTGTGTAAGATTTTGTCTGTATAGCTTTGCTTCCAACATTTGTCCTAAGGTTCTATCCGTTCCTTTTTTTTTCTAAATAAGAATTTTTTAATTCAATAACTTTATTATACTTTATTTTATTTTTACTGTATCTTCTTTCTTTCTTTTTTCCTTCTTTCCCTCCTTCCTCCTTCCCTCCTTTCTTCCCTTCTTGCCTTCTTTGCTTCTTTCTTTCTTCCTTCCTTCCTACCCTCCTTTCCTTCTTTCTTTCCTCATACTTCTACTAATTCCCTCTACTTTTTCTCCCTTTTATTCTGATCCGTGTGGATGAAAGGCTCTTGGTGCTGCAGCCAGGAGTCAGGGCTCTGCCTCTGAGGTAGGAGAGCCAACTTCAGGACACTGGTCAACGAGAGACCTCCCAGCTCCACGTAATATCAAATGGCGAAAATCTCCCAGAGACCTCCATCTTAACACCAGCACCCAGCTTCACTCAACGACCAGCAAGCCACAGTGCTGGACAACCTATGCCAAACAACTAGCAAAACAGGAACACACCCCCACCCATTAGCAGAGAGGCTGTCTAAAATCATAATGAGTCCACAGACACCCCAAAACACACCACCAGATGTGGACCTGCCAACCAGAGAGACAAGATCCAGCCTCATCCACCAGAACACAGGCACTAGTCCCCTCCACCAGGAAGCCTACACAACCCACTGAACCAACCTTAGCCACTGGGGACAGACACCAAAAACAACGGGAACTACGAACCTGCAGCCTGCAAAAAGGAGACCCCAAAAACAAACAGTAAGGATAAGCAAAATGAGAAGACAGAAAAACACACCGCAGATGAAGGAGCAAGATAAAAACCCACCAGACCTAACAAATGAAGAGAAAATAGGCAGTCTACCTGAAAAAGAATTCAGAATAATGATAGTAAAGATGATCCAAAATCCTGGAAATAGAATAGACAAAATGCAAGAAACATTTAACAAGGACTTAGAAGAACTAAAGATGAAACAAACAACGATGAACAGCACAATAAATGAAATGAAAAATACTCTAGAGGCGATCAATAGCAGAATAACTGAGGCAGAAGAACGGATAAGTGACCTGGAAGATAAAATAGTGGAAATAACTACTGCAGAGCACAATAAAGAAAAAAAGAATGAAAAGAACTGAGGACAGTCTCAGAGACCTCTGGGACAACATTAAACGCTACAACATTCAAATTATAGGGGTTCCTATAATTTGAAGAAGAAGAGAAAAAGAAAATTTGAAGAGATTATAGTTGAAAACTTCCCTAATATGGGAAAGGAAATAGTTAATCAAGTCCAGGAAGCACAGAGAGTCCCATAGAGGATAAATCCAAGGAGAAATATGCCAAGACACGTATTAATCGAACTGTCAAAAATTAAATACAAAGAAAACATATTAAAAGCAGCAAGAGAAAAACAACAGATAACACACAAGGGAATCCCCATAAGGTTAACAGCTGATCTTTCAGCAGAAACTCTGCAAGCCAGAACGGAGTGGCAGGACATATTTAAAGTGATGAAGGAGAAAAACCTGCAACCAAGATTACTCTACCCAGCAAGGATCTCATTCAGATTTGATGGAGAAATTAAAACCTTTACAGACAAGCAAAAGCTGAGAGAGTTCAGCACCACCAAACCAGCTTTTCAACAAATGCTAAAGGAACTTCTCTAGACAAGAAACACAAAAGAAGGAAAAGACCTACAATAACGAACCCAAAACAATTTAGAAAATGGGAATAGGCACATACATATCAATAACTACCTTATATGTAAATGGACTAAATGCTCCCACCAAAAGACACAGATTGGCTGAATGGATACAAAAACAAGACCCATATATATGCTGTCTACAAGAGACCCACTTCAGACCTAGAGACACATACAGACTGAAAGTGAGGGGATGGAAAAAGATATTCCATGCAAATGGAAACCAAAAGAAAGCTGGAGTAGCAATTCTCATATCAGACAAAATAGACTTTAAAATAAAGAGTATTACAAGAGACAAAGAAGGACACTACATAATGATCAAGGGATTGATCCAAGAAGAAGATATAACAATTGTAAATATTTATGCACCCAACATAGGAGCACCTCAATACATAAGGCACATACTAACAGCCATAAAAGGGAAAACGACAGTAACACCTTCACAGTAGGGGACTTTAACACCCCTTTCACCAATGGACAGATCATCCAAAATGAAAATAAATAAGGAAACACAAGCTTTAAAACAAGATGGACTTAATTGACATAGGACATTCCATCCAAAAACAACAGAATACACATTTTTCTCAAGTGTTCATGGAACATTCTCCAGGATAGATCACATCTTGAGTCACAAATCAAGCCTTGGTAAATTTAAGAAAATTGAAATTGTACCAAGTATCTTTTCTGACCACAACGCTATGACACTAGATATCAATTACAGGAAAAGATCTGTAAAAAATACAAACACATGGAGGCTAAACAATACACTACTTAATAACGAAGTGATCACTGAAGAAATCAAAGAGAAAATCAAAAAATACCTGGAAACAAATAGACAATGGAGACACAACGACCCAAAACCTATGGGATGCGGCAACAGCAGTTCTAAGAGGAAAGTTTATATCAATACAATCCTACCTTAAGAAACAGGAAACATCTCGAATAAACAACCTAACCTTACACCTCAAGCAATTAGAGAAAGAAGAACAAAAACACCCCAAAGTTAGCAGAAGGAAAGAAATCATAAAGATCAGATCAGAAATAAATGAAAAAGAAATGAAGGAAACGATAGCAAAGATCAATAAAACTAAAAGCTGATTCTTTGAGAAGATAAACAAAATTGATAAACCATTAGCCAGACTCATCAAGAAAATAAGGGAGAAGACTCAAATCAACAGAATTAGAAATGAAAAAGGAGAGGTAACAACTGACACTGCAGAAATACAAAGGATCATGAGAGATTACTACAAGCAACTCTATGCCAATAAAATGGACAACCTGGAAGAAATGGACAAATTCTTAGAAATGCACAACCTGCCAAGACTGAATCAGGAAGAAATAGAAAATATGAACAGACCAATCACAAGCACTGAAATTGAAACTGTGATGAAAAATCTTCCAACAAACAAAAGCCCAGGACCAGATGGCTTCACAGGTGAATTCTATCAAACATTTAGAGCAGAGCTAACACCTATCCTTCTCAAACTCTTCCAAAATATAGCAGAGGGAGGAACACTCCCAAACTCATTCTACAAGGCCACCATCACCCTGATACCAAAACCAGACAAGGATGTCACAAAGAAAACTACAGGCCAATATCACTGATGAACATAGATGCAAAAATCCTCAACAAAATACTAGCAAACAGAATCCAACAGCACAATAAAACGATCACACACCATGATCAAGTGGGGTTTATTCCAGGAATGCAAGGATTCTTCAATATACGCAAATTAATCAATGTGATACACCATATTAACAAATTGAAAGAGAAAAACGATATGGTCATCTCAATAGATGCAGAGAAAGCTTTCCACAAAATTCAACACCAATTTATGATAAAAATCCTGCAGAAAGTAGCCATAGAGGGAACTTTCCTCAACATAACAAAGGCCATATAGGACAAGCCCACAGCAAACATCATTCTCAATGGTGAAAAACTGAAAGTATTTCCACTAAGATCAGGAACAAGACAAGGTTGCCCACTCTCACCACTCTTATTGAACATAGTTTTGGAAGTTTTAGCCACAGCAATCAGAAAAGAAAAGGAAATAAAAGGAATCCAAATCGGAAAAGAAGTAAGCTGTCACTGTTTGCAGATGACATGATACTATACATAGAGAATCCTAAAGATGCTACCAGAAAACTACTAGAGCTAATCAATGAATTTGGTAAAGTAGCAGGATACAAAATTAATGCACAGAAATCTCTGGCATTCCTATACACTAATGATGAAAAATCTGAAAGTGAAATCAAGAAAACACTCCCATTTACCATTGCAACAAAAAGAATAAAATACCTAGGAATAAACCTACCTACGGAGACAAAAGACCTGTAATGCAGAAAATTGTAAGACACTGATGAAAGAAATTAAAGATGATACAAATAGATGGAGAGATATACCATGTTCCTGGATTGGAAGAATCAACATTGTGAAAATGACTCTACTACCCAAAGCAATCTCTAGATTCAATGCAATCCCTATCAAACTACCACTGGCATTTTTCACAGAACTAGAACAAAAAATTTCACAATTTGTATGGAAACACAAAAGACCCCGAATAGCCAAAGCATTCTTGAGAATGAAAAACGGAGCTGGAGGAATCAGGCTCCCTGACTTCAGACTATACTACAAAGCCACAGTAATCAAGACAGTATGGTACTGGCACAAAAACAGAAATATAAATCAATGGAACAGGATAGAAAGCCCAGAGATAAACCCACACACATATGGTCACCTTATCTTTGTTAAAGGAGGCAGGAACGTACAGTGGAGAAAGGACAGCCTCTTCAATAAGTGGTGCTGGGAAAACTGGACAGGCACATGTAAAAGTATGAGATTAGATCATTCCCTAACACCATACACAAAAATAAGCTCAAAATGGATTAAAGACCTAAATGTAAGGCCAGAAACTATCAAACTCTTAGAGGAAAACATAGGCAGAACACTCTATATCATAAATCACAGCAAGATCCTTTTTGACCCACCTCCTAGAAAAATGGTAATAAAAACAAAAATAAATATATGGGACCTAATGAAACTTAAAAGCTTTTGCACAGCAAAGGAAACCATAAACAAGACCAAAAGACAACCCTCAGAATGGGAGAAAATATTTGCAAATGAAGCAACTGACAAAGGATTAATGTCCAAAACTTACAAGCAGCTCATGCAGCTCAATAACAAAAAAACAAACAACCCAATCCAAAAATGGGCAGAAGACCTAAACAGACATTTCTCCAAAGAAGGTATACAGACTGCCAACAAACACATGAAAGAATGCTCAACATCATTAATCATTAGAGAAATGCAAATCAAAACTACAATGAGATATCATCTCACACCAGTCAGAGTGGCCATCATCAAAAAATCTAGAAACAATGAATGCTGGAGAGGGTGTGGAGAAAAGGGAACACTCTTGTACTCCTGGTGGGAATGTGAATTGGTACCGCCACTATGGAGAACATTATGGAGGTTCCTCAAAAAACTACAAATAGAACTACCATATGACCCAGCAATCCCACTACTGGGCATATACCCTCAGAAAAGCACAATTCAAAAAGATTCACGTACCAAAATGTTCACTGCAGCTCTATTTACGATAGCCAGGAGATGGAAATAAGCTAAATGTCCATCGTCGGATGAATGGGTAAAGAAGATGTGGCACATATATACAATGGAATATTACTGAGCCATAAAAAGAAATGAAATTGAGCTATTTGTAATGAGGTGGTTGGACCTAGAGTCTGTCATACAGAGTGAAGTAATTCAGAAAGAGAAAGACAAATACTGTATGCTAACACATATATATGGAATTTAACGAAAAAAAATGTCATGAAGAACCTAGGGGTAAGACAGGAATAAAGACACAGACCTACTAGAGAACGGACTTGAGGATATGGGGTGGGGGAAGGGTAAGCTGAGACAAAGCGAGAGAATGGCGTGGACATATATACACTACCAAACGTAAAATAGATAGCTAGTGGGAAGCAGCCGCATAGCACAGGGAGATCAGCTCGGTCCTTTGTGACCACCTAGAGGGGTGGGATGGGGGGGTGGGAGGGAGGGAGACGCAAGAGGGAAGAGATATGGGAACATATGTATATGTATAAGTGATTCACTTTGTTATAAAGCAGAAACTAACACACCATTGTAAAGCAGTTATACTCCAATAAAGATGTAAAAAAATAATAAAATAAAATAAACCCTGCAAACAAAAGTCCAGGAGCAGATGACTTCACTGGGAAATTCTACCAAACATTCAACAAATTATATCAATACTTCTCAAATTCTTCCAAAAGATTGAAGAAGAGGGAACACTCCCCAAGTCATTCTATGAAGCCTCTATTGCCAGATATCAAAACCAGACAACTCCAGACAACTGGACTTCCCTGGTGGCGCAGTGGTTGGGAGTCCGCCTGCCGATGCAGGGGACGCGGGTTCGTGCCCCGGTCCAGGAGGATCCCATGTGCCGCGGAGCGGCTCAGCCCGTGAGCCATGGCCGCTGAGCCTGCGCATCTGGAGCTTGTGCTCCACGGCGGAAGAGGCTGCAGCGGTGTGAGGCCCGTGTACCGCAAAAAAAAAAAAAAAAAAAAATACCAGACAACTACCAAAAAAGAAAATTACAGGCCAATATTTCTGATGAATATAGATGTAAAAATCCTTAACAAAGTATTAGCAAACCAAATCCAACAACACATAAAAAAGATCATACACTGTGATCAACTTGGATTCACTCCAGGGTCACAAGGATGTTTCAACATACGCAAATCAATGAATGTGCTATACAACAGCAACAAAAGACAAAAACCACATGATTATCTCAATGAATGCAGAAAAAGCTCTTGATAAAAATTAAACATCCATTCATGATAAAAACTCTTACCACAGTGGGCAGAGAGGGAATGTATCTCAACACAATAAAAGCCATTTATGACAAACCCACAGCCAATAATAACAGTAAAAAGCTGAAAGCCTTCCCACTAAATTCTGGAACAGGACACGGAAGCCCACTCTCATCACTTCTAACCAACATAGTATGGAAGTCCTAGCCACAGCAGTCAGACAAGAAAAAGGAAAGTTATCCAAATCAAATGGGAAGAGGTAAAATTGTCACTATATACCAATGACATGATACTCTATATAGAAAACCATAAAGACGCCACACAAAAGCTACTAGAACTGATAAACAAATTCATCAAGGTAGTAGAATGCAAGATTAATATAAAGAGCTGTTGCATTTCTTTACACTAACAATGAAATATCAGAAAGAGAAAGCAAAAAAAAATTTTTTTTGTTGCATAAAAAACAAACCTAGGAATAAACCTGACCCAGGTGATGAAAGAATCCTATGCTGAGAATTATACAACATTGATAAAGGAAACTGAAGATGATTCGAAGAAGTGGAAAGACTTTCCTTGCTCTTGGATTAATTATAACTACAGGACTGTCAGACACAGTGCTCATGATGCTGATACCCAGGGATATAAGGCACATCATGAAGCTACGAGGTCTGGTAACAGTGCAGTCCTGACCCAGGTCTGTCTCAGAGTGGTTCTACTAGGTCCATGGACCCACAGAGGAGTCCGTTTTCAAAGGTGTAATTGAATGGGCATAGTTTACAGTTGTCAGAGCCCTCACATTTGTTTCTTACTTTGTAAAGTAAGAGCTGTTTTACTTTATTGGCTTTTGTGAGAAAAAAAAATGCATGGAACCTGGCAATGACAATGAACTACAGCAAACTTAACTAAGAGGTACCCCAAATTGTAGCTGCTAGGGTGGATGTGGTACATTTATTAGAATTTATTTACACACACTCAGGGACATGTATTCAGTTATTCATCTGATGAATCATTTCTTTTCTAAACTCAAAAGAAGGCTCAAAGGTAGTTTTCATTAACATTATTGAACAAATGTATATATTCATGAGCTGGTCACAGGACTACATTAATTCTACAGTTCTCTATCACAATATATTCCTAAGGGGACTGGACCATCTGAGCAATCTTGAGAATGTGAGATTGTTCCACTGTGTTATTGATATTGTGTTAATCAGAACAAGATTTCAGGAACTTACAAAGTCAAGTGATTGGTTGGAAATTCATTACTTGCCTAAAAAAAAAGAACATTTAAATAAGGAACTACAAATTGCTCCTTTTTGTTCCTAGAATGAGAATTAGTTGCTCTTAACCTCCATAAAATACGTGTTATCTATAAAAATACAGTAAGTGCTACTGCCAAGCCAGAATTTCTCACCTACACTAATTCACAGATTAACCAATCTACTTTTCTGCCAAATAACTTTGTCAGTTAGAAATCACTGTCAATGATGTTTAACTGGAGCATCCCAATTTCGAGAAACTGCTGTACTTGTCCTTGAATAGACAATTGTATTTTTTTTCCGTTTCTTTCCCAAAAAAAGAAATAATGGAGCCTTCCCCTAAAATCTGGAACAAGACAAGGATGCCCATTCTCACTTCTTCTGTGTTCAACATAGTATTGGAAGTCCTAGCCACAGCAATCAATCAGACAAGAAAAAGAAAAAAAAAAAAGGTATTCAAATTGGAAGGAAAGAGGTAAAATTGTCATTATATGCAGAGGATATGATACTATATATAGAAAATCCTAAAGACTCCACACAAAAACTACTAGAACTGATAAAACGAATTCAGCGAGATAGCAGGATACGAGATTAACATACAGAAATCGGTTCCATTTCTTTACAATAACAATGAAATATCAGAAAAGGAATGTAAAAAAAATACCTTTTAAAATCACACCCCCAAAAATACTTAGGAATAAACTTGACCAAGGTGGTGAAAGACTCATGCACTGAGAACTATAAAACATGAATAAAGGAAATGGAAGATCATTCAAAGAAATGGAAAGATATCCCAGGCTCTAGGATTTGAAGAATTAATATTGTCAAAATGACCATACTACCCAAAGCAACCTAAGGATTTAATGCAATCCTTATCAAATTACTCGTGACATTTTTCACAGAATTAGAACAAATAATTCTAAAATTCATATGGAACCATACGAGACCCAGAATCACTAGAGCAAGCCTGAGGAATAAAAACAAAGCAGGAGGCATAACCCTCCCAGACTTCAGACAATACTACAAGGCCACAGTAATCAAAACAGTGTGGTATTGGCACAAAAACAGACATATGGATCAATGGAACAGAATAGAGAGCCCAGAAATAAACCCACACACCTATGGTTAATTAATCTTTGACAAAGGAGGCAAGAATATACAATGGGAAAGAGTTTCTGCAGCAAGTGGTATTGGGAAAATTGGACAGCCACATGTAAATCAGTGAAGTTAGAACACACCCCCTCACCATACACAAAAATAAACTCGAAATGGCTTAAAGGCTTAAACATAAGACATGACAAGATAAAATTCCTAGAAGAGAACACAGGCAAAAATTTCTCCAACATAAGATTCTCTGACATAATTTGTACCAATGTTTTCTTAGGTCAGTCACCTAAGGCAATAGAAATAAGAACAAAAATAAACAAATGGGACCTAATCAAACTTACAAGCTTTTATATAGCAAAGGAAACCATCAACAAAGCAAAAAGTGAAAAGACAACCTACAGAATGAAAGAAAAGATTTGCAAACAATGTTATCGACAAGAGCTTAATTTCCAAAATATACAAACAGCTCATACAACTCAACAACAAAAACAACCCAATTGAAAAATGGGCAGAATACCTAAATAGACATTTCTCACAAGAAGAAATACAGATGGCTAATAGGCACAAGAAAAAATGCTCAACATCACCAATTATTAGAGAAATGCAAATCAAAACTACAATGAGGTATCACCTCATACCAGTCAGAATGGCCATCATTAAAAAGTCTACAAATAACAAATGCTGGAGAGAGTGTGGAGAAAAGGGAACCTTCCAACACTGTTGGTGGAAATGTAAGTTTGTGCATGGAAAACGGTATGGAGCTTTATCAGAAAACTAAAAATAGAATGACCATGTGATCCATCAATCCCACTCCTGGGCATATATCCAGACAAAACTATAATTCAAAAAGATACATGCACCCCTATGTTCATAGCAATATTCACAATAGCAATATTCACAAGACATGGAAAAACAAATGTCTATCAACAGATGAATGGATAAAGAAGATGTGGTACATATATACAATGGAATACTACTCATCCATAAAAAAGAATGAAATTATGCCTTTTGCTGCAACATGGATGGACCTAGAGATTGTCATACTAAGTGAAGTAAGTCAGACAGAAAAAGATAAATATCATATGATATCACTTACATGTGGAATCTAAAACATGACACATATGAACCTTTCTATGAAACAGAAACAGAATCAGGGACATAGAGAACAGACTGGTGGTTGCCAAGGGGGAGGAGGGTGGGGGATGGATGGAATAGGAGGGTGGGGGATGGATGGAATGGGAGGTTGGGATTAGCAGACGTAGGCTTTTATATATAGGATGGATAAACAACAAGGTCCTACTGTATAGCACAGAGAACTATATTCAACATCCTATGATAAATCATAATAGAAAAGAATATAAATGTATATATAACTGAATCACTTTGCTGTACAGCAGAAATAAACACAACACTGTAAATCAATTATACTTCAATTAAAAAATATTCAAACTGAAAAAAAAGAAATAATGAGAAAGAGAAACAAAATGTAAAATGTTTCAAGGAAGCAGGAACCTAAATCTCTTTTAACACTCCCACTCTTTTTTAACTTATGGATCATTTAAAATTCTTACGTGTGATGAGCTGGATCCCAGAGTATTCCAAATTTCTTTCTCTCACTCTTCACTTTCAAGCCCATAGCCCAACTTCCACAACCTAAATGGGAGATGGTAATAAAACCAGACTGACAAATGCAATCATTATCCAGGTGTATTTAAGAGTATAGTATCATGGTGGCTGAAAGCTAACAAGTAGGTGATTTTGTGCTAATGCATCATTGGTTTTGGAATTAGCAATTTTTCTCCATTTCCCATCTAGTTATTTTCTATTGTTGTTTAATTATCTCTTAGTCATTCATTCACTTACTAATTCAAGAAATATTTGTCTAACACAGCAATTAACCCTGAACACAGAAAATTCCCCCAAAGGACTCACAATGTTGGCTTTTTAGAGAATATTTTGGAAACCAACCATACTGTTTTTAAAAACCCACAGAGTATAAATCTTCCCATTGAAAAATGTGTTCATCTACTGAATGATGAAATGCTCATCTACTGATGCTGAAGGATTATCAGGGAGGACTGTCTAGCCAAATGAATTACGTTGGTGAATTTACCAAGGTGCAGGTTACAGCTCTCGACTTTCACAGGCTGACAAAGACAATATCGTCAGTGCCCTAAACTTAACCTATCTCAAGGATCCTGACTCATGTTGACAGTGCTCAAGAAAGCAGGTACACTGGGCTTCCCTGGTGGCGCAGTGGTTGGGAGTTCGCCTGCCAATGCAGGGAACACGGGTTCGTGCCCCGGTCCGAACAGATCCCACATGCTGCAGAGCGGCTAGGCCCATGAGCCATGGCCGCTGAGCCTGCGCGTCCGGAGCCTGTGCTCTGCAACAGGAGAGGCCACAACAGTGAGAGGCCCGCATACTGCAAAAAAAAAAAAAGCAGGTACATGAACTGAAATATAAACTTGTCCCATTGCAGGGAGAAGCTGAATTTTTCAGGCAGATGGAGCTGTTTCACAGCTGACACATACTACGTGGGAAGCCTTATAATGACATGGTGAGTTGATAAGCAGTGGACACACCCTTCTTCTGCATCAACACAAATATAGTTCTTGTTCCTCCATTTTCTAACGCTTTCATCACTGACCATACTTTCTTCTTACTTTGTCTTTTATCCAGATATGATGATACCGTCAATGAGGTTACACCCCAGTCCTAACTTGCCAGGAAATATTTGAGATGGTACTGTGTATTTCACTAACTCTGAGAACTGTCTAATTCCTTTTGTTCCTAAGACTTTCTTCTCAGCTTATTATTTATCAAGAGTATCCCAATAATCAGTATTTTAGAGACATTTAGGGGAAAAGAAGGAGAAATACATATCATGAGCATCCACTTGAATTAAGATTGATTTAAATTGGCCTTAAAAGGCTCTGATTAATTAATTTAATGAATACAATAAATGCCATGCCTATTTTTCCTCTTAACTCTCTAAATCTCTAACTGTATAAAAAAGAAGAGTAACAACTTTAAAGATATTTTGTGTCTGGAAGTTGCCTTTGAGTTCTTATCACAGTGAATATCTTCTATTTATTCTTTTCCTGTTGCTGGTTCAGGAGAAAAGTGTCAGCTATGGAAATCTTAAAAAAAAATTCTGCTCGCAGCAGGAAATTTGTTTACTTTAGCAGCAACAGAATCTGATACTACTTCAGGGGAGATTCAGCACCGTGGAAAACCTAAGCGTATTTCAGACCTAAGCACAATCAATCCTTTTCTAAAAGCTGCATAAAGCCAACATCTTTACTTGGGTAAAAAATGATGTAAAATTTTCTGCTTCCAAAAAAATTCTAAACTGTTTATAGAAATTGAATTACTGTCAATACAATGACTTCAAGAAGAAAATGATCAACTCGCTATTAATTTTTCCATTGCCTTTACTGTGTAAAGGTAAACGGGTTATTTGTGACAAAATAATTAACATGCTTAAATTAGCCACAGTGGAATGAAGAGTATGTTGATTATGTTTTTAAATCAGAAGAGTTGGGTTCAAATGTCTGGTGAATGGCATTGATAGTTAAATTATCTGTATCTCAGTTTACTCATCTATAAAATAGGAGGGTAGATTGTGATAAGGTTAAAGACAATGTATAAGAATTAAATGAGGTAGCTTGGTGGCATGTAAGAATATTCAGCATGGTGCTTGCTTCATAGTAAACACCCACTAAAAGTTCATGTACTCATTCATATTTCTTCACAAATATTAATTTTTTTCTACTTTCATGATGTGATATTAGCAACTTGCCTGGATTTGGAACTTAGTAATAACTTCATAGCAACAGTGGTTTTGATGACTGTAGCAGGACATAGTAATAGCAGTAGAATTTAGCAAATTTTCTGATTAGCAATGCAGAGCATCTTAAACTAATATTACTAATGAGAATAGCCAAAAGCATAATAATTGAATTTTTCCTTTTACTTTTTTAATAAAAGAAAAAAATTCCCTTAGCAAATGATTGCTAATTATTGCTTAATATTACTTACATTTTAAGAAATATATTATCTTTGGGGAGAAGAGGTAGAAGGAGATTATTAATGATTCTTTTTGCCTCAAATTGTGCTATGTCACTGAATCCATTTATAATTTTGTTATGATATTAATTGTATTTTTCTATTCCTGGCTCTTATGCTTACGATAGTACTTATAAAAATTTCAATTTAGTCAACCTCACAGAATATAGTGATCATCATATACCTCATGTGCGTGTGTGTGTGTCTGTGTGCTCAGGTTCATGGTAGAATGCACCAAAATGCTTCATAATCAGAATTAAACAATTTGGATTTCCTGGAACCTCATTTTTAAATAGGTATACATTGCTACTATAATAAATCTCACTCTATATACCAGAGAAATTTAATATCCAAATAAAAAATTTATACTTGTTTTATATAGCCTACATAAGTGGAGTTTCCTTTTATCATATTTTTTAAAACACTGCAAATGATTCTTAGCCTTTCTGCAGGAAGGAAAGGAAAAAGCTTTAGATTTTGTATTCTTTATTTGTGAGACTATAAGCTAACTGTTGTCTCTTGCATTCTCTCCAACTCCTCCTGGAAATGGAGGCAGAAAGTATTGCCTGGTCACCTCTTTTTCACTTCTCCCCATATATAATAAATCAAGTCATGAAAAATTTGACCATTGAGTTGGTTTTTATAATAACAGGAAGGGAGGAACAAGGCTATGAATTATAATGAGAATATGACCAAGAATGGAATTTATTTTTGATAACAATTTTTAGTTTTATTTCCCATTAAATTTGGGTAAAGCAATTAGAGAGTTCATACTTTAAACATATATTTTAACATATATTAAGTATCTCCATTATTAAAAATTTCTTAAAATCAACATTAAATTATTAAATTTCTAATACAAAACTCAAGTAATTAGATCTAATATTAATGGTGAGAGGGATATTATCTGGAAATGTATACTGGAGCCTATTTTCTTTTGACAAAAAGATGTTGGATTTAAAGTTTTTCCTTCTCTGCTCAACTTAACCTGCATATTGATAAGTTCTCCTCATCATATAGGAATGCTCTAGTCTTTTCCCATGTCTAAAAACTCTTTCCCAACACAATATTGAAGAAGAACAAAGTTGGAAGACCGACACTACCCTACTTCAAGATTTACTCCAAAGCTACAGTAATCAAAACAGAGTGTTGGTGAAAGAATAGACAAATACATCAGTGGGACAGAGTAGAGAACCCAGAAATAGACCCACATAAATACAGTCCACTCATCTTTGACAACGGAGGAAAAGCAAGACAATGAGGAAAATAGAGTCCATTCAACAAGTGGTGCTGGAACAACTGGACATCTGCATGCAAAAAAGAAAAAACGAATCTAGACACAGATGTTAAAGCCTTCACAAAAATTAACTCAAAATAGATCACAGACCTAAATGTAAAACGCAAAACTATAAATCTTCTAGAAAGTAACGTAAGAAAAAATCTAGAAGAGCTTAGGTATGGTGATGACTTTATAGACACAATATCAAAGGCACAATTGTGAAAGAAATAATTGATAAGCTGTACTGTATTAAAATTAAAAACATGTTGGTCTGCAAAAGACAATGTCAAGAGAATAATAAGATAACACACATACTGGGGGAAAATACTTGCAAAAGACCTATTTGATAAAAGACTTATCCAAACTATATGAAGAATGCTTAAAACTTAGCAAGAAAACGAACAACCCAATATTTTAAAAAAGGGTCAAAAACCTTAAGGATAACCCACCAAAGAAGATATACAGATGGCAAATCAGCATATAAAAAGATGCTCCATGTCATATATCATTAGGGAATTGCAAATTAAAATAATTAGATACCATTGCACACCTATTAGAATGGCCAAAATCCAAAACGCTGACACCAAATACTGGCGAGGATGTAGAGCAATAGGAACTCTATTCATTGCTAGTGGTAATGGCAAAATGATACAGCCATTTTGGAAGATAGCTTGGTACTTTCTTACAAAACTAAACATATTCTTAGCATATGAACCAGCAATCATGCTCCTTGGTTTTTACCCAAAGGAGTTAAAAACTTATGTTTACACAAAAACCTGCACAGGGATGTTTATAGCAGCTTTATTCATAATTGCCAAAACTTGGAAGCAATCAAGATGTCCTTCAGTGGATGAGTGGATAAATAAACCGTAGTATATCCAGACAATGGGATGTTATTAAGCTCTAAAAAGAAACGGGCTAACAGGTCATGGAGGAACATTACATGCATATTATTAAGTGAAAGAAGCCAATATGAAAAGGCTAGAACTATATGATTCTAACTACATAACATTCTGGAAAAGGCAAAACCATGGAGGCAGTAAAAAGATCAGTGGTTTCCAGGCATTAGTGGGGAGGGAGGAAGAACTGGCCAGACATAGAGGATTTTTAGGGCAGTGAAATTATTCCATATGTAACTATAATGATGGATACATGTCATTATATGTTTGTCCAAACCCATAGAATATACAATACTTAGAGCCCTAATGTGAACTATGGACTTTGTGTAATAACAATGTGTCATTGTAGGTTTACAGATTATAACAAATGTAGTGCTCTGGTGTAGGATGTTGATAGTGGCGGGTGGGCAGGGTAGTGCACGTTGGGGGGACAGGAAGTTTATAGGAACTCTGTTCTTCCCACTCAGTTTTGCTGTAAAACTAAAACTACTATAAAATTAAGCTTAAATGTTTTTAAAAATCCATTTAACTGTACGATCCAAGAGCTTTCACCTAAACTTAATTGGCGGTGATTGCTCTGCTTTGTAATAATATATTAAAAGGCAAATGTACAGAGAAGAAGCAATAGAATTCTTAAATGCTCCCTTCCGAACAATGCATATTTTCTATTAAAATTATGTGCTCACAGACTAAGATCATTATTTGGTAATATCTATCTGTGTGAAAAGGCATTTTCAAAGATGAAACATGTAAAATCTCATTCTAGATCAGCACTAACAGGTAAATAGTTCCAACTGATTTTGATGAAAGGGAGTACTAACTTTGAATCCCAACTGAGCAAAATGTTATCCCCCCACCCCCACCAAAAAAAGAATTTAACTCTTCTCATTAGTAGACCTGTATTTTTTTAAATGTATTCAATTTTTATTATTTGAATTCATCAATAAAAAATTTGTGGATATAAAAAATTCTAGCCACAATATTTCTCTTTTATGTCATCACTTCTTAAAGAGAAGTCTTTTTTTCTCACTAATCACTCTCAACCTTGTCCATCTCTGTTTCACCATCTTTTCTGTGTAACATGGACGTGGTTCCTGAGAAGGTCACGAGGACTCTCGTGTCCTGTCACTACAGCCAGTTTATATTACCAGCTTTATTTCATTTGATATATCAAAAGCATTCCTCTTCTTGAAAGACCTTTCTTCCTTGGCACCCTCAATACCCTTGACTTTCACTCCACCTCTCGGGCTACTTCCTGGACTTCTTTTCCCCTGCTGGCCACTTTAATGTACCTGTTCCTCAGTGATCTCTTTTCTGCCCTCTGGTCAATGTGCACAGCCTCCTGAATGATTTCGTAACCTCCAAAGCTTCAATTTCCATCTTAATTATAATGAATCTCAAGGATGTATTTTCAGGGTATATCACCTTTTCTCCTAATGTATCATATTATTGTTATTTCTGGCAGCCTCGTGATTCTTTGGGTGTCCCATAGAATCTCAAGCTTGGTATGTACAAATTTGAGCTTATTAGTCTCATCCAGGAACAGCAATTCCTCCTTTACTTCCTGAATGAAGGACTTTACTATTTCCTGTTGTATAAGCCAGCAACCTGCGGGAGCCCTCTAATTCATTCTCTTACCACCAACATCCAGTCTGACCCTGTGGATTCTTTCTCCTAGATATGACATACTTGTTGCTAGTTCCTCTTCTCTACATACCCAAGATGTGGGGAAACCACCATCACCTTTTATCTGGATCATGGAAATAGCCTGTTAACTGGTTTCTCTGCCTCTAGCAGATTCTTCATGCTATACTCAGAGTGGTCACTCTAAAATTTGAATCCTGTGCAGACCATGCCATTTCACTGGGGCACTTCAGTGGAAGAAAGATTTATTTATTACTCCTCTGGTTGCCATATATCAATAGAAGAATTATTCCAAGTCATCCTTGAGCTCATGGGCTATACTGCGGTACTCACTTACCCCAAAATGGATAGAGTTCATTTCATTGGTGACTTTGGAAGAATAACTGCTCATTGTGGCTCAGATGTTTCCCTTCTAGTCCTCTTGAGGGTCAGATTCCTATCAAATACATCCCTGATGATCTGCTCCTCTACCCCTGCCCTCTAGGAAGACTGATTTTCTAGCACTGCCTTAGGTCTGTACATCCAATTTTGAGATTGTGAACAGGGAAGCATGTCTGTCTGCATACCTAAGCACCATATGCCAATCTAGCCATTCAGTAATAAAGGGGATATTTCACTTTTGATATATCTTATTTCATGTCCTATATCTCAATTAGTTCAGAGTTCCTGTGGGATAAGTTTGGCTATTTATTGGGCCCCTTCAAGCCCCAACATCTGCTGTCTTGATCAGTAAAATTAAGAGATAAGCAAGGACTGGCATTGGAGAAAAATAACAGATTGGGATTCCTGGAAGGGCCCTGATGTTTTTGTAGTGGTTTAACAAGAGGGACATTTTCACTTCAGCTGTTTGCAGAGGCTTGTATTGTTTCTGGTGCCTGTTTTTCACAGGTGTGGCCCTGGCTTTTATCTGTTGTCTCCTGATCAGGAAGCTTTAAATAGCCCACCAACAACTGTTTTCCTAGAGTCATAACTGAACATGCTAGTCTTTGAAAAATAGCAGGTCTGCTGACACTTCAGTAAATATGAGCCTTAGTATGCGGACTATGACGGCCATAGCTTGGCAGGAGGTGCAGACAGCCTGCTCAAATTCTATCTCTTTGTAAATATTTCAAAATTATATTCTGGTCTGAAGGAGGAGAGAGTAGAATGTCTAACCATATGGATTCCAGTGGGGATTTAAGGGGTATTAAATCACTGGAAGCTATATGACTTCAGATTGGCTCTCGATTTATTAATTATAAAATCTCTGAACATGACTCTAGGATTCTGAGAATGAAGCCACTTGTTTTGAAAATGTCATTTCCTTGTTGTAAATACAGAGGATAAGAGGGCAGTTTATAAAACTTTTGCTTAAAATGCCTTCTCTTTGATGTTTTTTTAAAACATGCTTTTGTTTTACTATCAGAGCAATAGAATAAGAAAATTGAAAATAAATAAAGGAGGAAGAAAATCTTTAGGAGAAAGGTAGAAATCTTAGGCAACAAGTAAGACCAATGGCAATGAGATTGTGGAATGCCAGGAGAGACCTGACAGGCAAATGTAACAGGGAAGAGGAAATGCACTAGAAAAAAGTGGTGTTAAAGAAGCTTTTTTACAGAGTGAAGTAAGTCAGGAAGAGAAAAACAAATATCGTATATTAACGCATATATGTGGAACCTAGAAAAATGGTACAGATGAACCGGTTTGCAGGGCAGAAATAGAGACACAGATGTAGAGAACAAATGTATGGACACCAAGGGGGGAAAGTGGCGAGGGGGTGGTGGTGTGATGAATTGGGAGATTGGGATTGACATGTATACACTGATGTGTATAAAACGGATAACTAATAAGAACCTGCTGTATAAAAAAAAAAGAAGCAACTTTTAGAAAAGAAGAATATTTCTTCCTAGTTCTTGATCAGTAATGAATTTGAGGACTAAATAAATCTAACAGAAGAAAAGAAACAAAATCTCTAAGAGCAGCAGCCTGGAACATCTCTCCCAGCTGCAGTTAAAATCAAGAACTGGAATGGAAAGTGCCCTCTTGAAGTAACAAGTAGAGCTCATAGCAAATTTTTCTTGGCGAAACCACCCTTCAAGAACTGAGGCAGTTACAACAAGTGGTTACAAAACATCAGGCAAATTTGTTAGGGGAAGACAAAGAATACCAGCATAACATTCTCAAAGTATTATTAGATAAGTTTTCAAGGTAATTCAATCATTGTAAGTAGAATTTATATGTTTACTCTGGATCTCTTCCTTGAAATCTGGATTCATATTAAATGAACTGCTTACATTTCCCCTTGATGTCAAATAGGCACCCCCAAATTTAACATGTCCTAAACAGAACATCTGATCATACCCACACCTATGATCTCATCCTCAGTCTTCATTGCTGTTAGTTGATGAGGCAAACTCATGAGATTCAGACTTAGCTCTTTCTTTTACACCCCATGTCCATTCTGTCAGCAGGACCTATTGACTATGCCTTTAGAAATGTGTCTAGAATCTAACTGCTTCCACCTCCACTGTGGCCATTCTGGTTATAGCTTAGATGACTACAGTTGTTGTTCCCTCACTCCTCTCCCTGCTTCCACCTTTACATCCACATTATTCATCCCCAGTAGATTAGCCAGAGTGTAACTTTCAAAGCAGAACATCATTTGCCCAAAACCCTCCAACTACTACTATAACTCTCATACATATGTAGGATGAAGTGTAAGTTTGTGAAAAAATTCATTAAACGTTTTACCAATATCTACAAAAGATAAAATACCTTCGACCTAGCAGTTCCACTCCTAGGTGTATAACCAACAAAAAATGTGTACAAAAAAATGTGTAAGAACATCCATAGCATCGCTAATAGCCCTCAACTTGAAAAAGACACAAATATCCATCTATAGTAGTATTAGAAAAAGAAAGAAACCAAATTAAGAAGCATGTCAAAGTACTCAGAGCTCAACTGGGCCTTCTCACAAGTAATGGGGAAACAGCAGAAGGAAACAAATAAAAAAACTTGAGTAAACCAGTGCAGAAAATGTGTGTCACAAAGAAATGCAGCTTAAGACCTGGAGTATAAAAACATCCAGAAACAGTGTTGTGAGAACAACATGGCAGAGTTACTGGTCCTCAGACTCCTCAATGTAGCTGTAGTTCAGGATTCAGGTGAGGTTTGTGAAGATCTCCAGTTTGGAGAAATATGGGATTGGAGAGGATGTCTTCTCAAGGGAGCGGTTTTCACAGGTAATCTATTATGCAGCAAGAGGACCCCATTGTGCCACTGTGTCAGGGGACACAAAATGCTCACAGGAAATAATGCAGACTCTGACCAGTGGAGCCCACTGTCAGCATCACAGCAGGCTGCCAGAAGCTTGGAACTCAATGGGGAAGTGGAAAAGAAACAGGAAAAAAGGCATTTTAAATAAGATCTGGTGACTGGGGCAGCCACCATTGAATGTCTAAACGTCAATAAAGCAGATGCTATTCTTTGAAAGAAAGGAGTATGCAGATGTTTTTTTCCTCTGGAACTGTTAAGTTTGTAATACAAACTTAGCTTCTTGATGAGCTCTGTCCCTACATTGAGTATAAATTCACTAGGCACAGAGCCTAGATATCTGACGAGGTTGAACAGGGAATTTCTCATTTTTAAGTTCTCATTAGCACATACTTAAAATCACCAACTAAAAATGCAACATGGTTGTTGTCATGATGCCAAGGAACAGAGAATACAGTTAGAAGGAAAGTAAACGCTCTTCAGGCAGACTCACTAAGCCATAACATATTATTTTAACCAGAAGTAGTGGAAGGAATGAAAACATTGTAGTGGCTCAGGATTTCATTATACATCATTACTCATCTGCCATGCACAAGGGAACACCTGCATTTTGCAAGCTAAATAACTCCGAACTGTGATTGTGATAAATCCATAGACTGTTGTCATAGTGATATCACACAGCAATTGCCACCTGAGCTGTTTCCCTTTACCTTTTACTTTTAAATGTGTGGCTTTGCCATTTTCAGAACAGATTACTACCCAAATGAATATATAACTTTTAGTAGATAATCTGAAAGTCTTGAAAATTTATGTAATGCCAAAAACAAATAAAATCTGATTGTTTTCTAACCAGTCTGAAAATAAATAAAACTTATTATAGGTTTTGGTTATTAAGAGATTAGGAACCTTCATTTTCTTATTTAAGCACTACTTCGCAGATAGCTGTTTTTTAATATTCTATTTCATATGTACGTATAAATTTGTATTCATATTCATTTTAGGAATGAACCTCTTAGAGAATTACTTTGGGATACAAAATAAACATGAATTTATCTAATATATGCTAAACAGATATCTAATTTAAGTTTTACTGATATGCTTATATCCATTATTAATAAAAAATATTTCAATGGCTCGGTGACATTCTAATATTATATGGTTTTATGATCTCTGTTTGAAAGCTTATAGGAATGAAATGCTTGCTAGTTTTTCCACTCAGGTCATTGCATTCTCTGACAATTCTTATAATGAAAAAATTCCTTAAGTAGAAACTGCTTCTGGTAAATATCCACTTAGTGGCTTGTCCCCGTCATCTACAGTAACAGATGTTAAATCTGCTTTGATTATCACAAAACAGTCTGCCTTTTTATAAAAGCAAATAATCTAATACTAGCATTCCAGGACACGATTTAGTTTCCCAGAGTCCCTCTTAAATTGCAAACATTACTGTATGTAATTCTTCATATGTATTCTGACCAGCGCAGAGTTCAATAGGATTATTCTCATCATTCTCTGAGCCAAAATATTAACTTTTAAAAACCCTGTTACACTAATAAATGAATTCAGCAATGTTAAAGTTTAAAAAAAAATCAACATAAAGATTAGTTGAGTTTCTATACGCTAATAATAAACAAACCAAAAAGGAAATTAAGAAACAATGCCATTTACAGTATCATTAAAAAGAATGAAATACTTAGGAATAAACCTAACCAAGAAGGTGAAAGATTTGTACACTCACTGACAAAACTTAAGACACAAATAAATGGAAAGTCATCCCGTGATCATGGATTGGAAGACTTAGTATTGTTAAAATGTCAGTATTACACAGGAAGCAACCTAAATGTCCATCAACAGAAGAATGGATAAAGAAGATGTGGTACATATATACAATGAAATATTACTCAGCCATAAAAAGGAATGAAACTGTGCAATTTGCAGAGACACGGATGGACCTAGAGACTGTCATACAGATTGAAGCAAGTCAGAAAGAGAAAAACAAGTATCATATAATATCACTCATATATGGAATCTAGAAAAATGATACAGATGAACTTATTTGCAAGGCAGAAATAGAGACACAGACATAGAGAACAGATGTATGGATACCAGATATGGGGGGGGGTTGAATTGGGAGATTGGGATTGACCTATATACACTACTATGTATAAAACAGATAACTAATGAGAACGTACTGTATAGCACAGGGAGCTCTACTCAATGCTCTGTGGTGACCTAAATGGGAAAGAAATCCTAAAAGGGATAGATGTATACATATAGCTGATTCACTTTGTTGTACAGCAGAAACTAACACAACGTTGTAAAGCAACTATACTCCAATAAAAACAACAATGAAATGTCACCTATACCCATTAGGATGAGTACTATCAATAAAACAGAAAATTAGAAATGCTGGTGAGGATGTGGAGAAATTGGAACCTTTGTGAAGTTTTAGTGGGATTGTAAAATGGTGAAAGTTTTATGGAAAACAGTATAGAAGTTCCTCAAAAAAATTAAAAGTCGAACTGCCATATGATCCAGCAGTCCCACTTCTACACATATATCCAAAAGAATTGAAAGCAGAGTCTCAGATATTTGCAGACCATGTTCACAGCAGCATTATTCACAATAGCCAAGAAGTACAAGCAACCCAAATGTTCACTGCAAAATGAATGGATAAAAAAATTTAGTATATACCTACTGTGGAATATTGTTTAGTCTTAAAAAAATTAAAATCCTTCCATATGCTACAACATAAATGAACTTGAGGGCATTATGCTAAGTGAAGTAAGTCAGTGACAAAAAGAAATACTGTATGATTCCACTTATATGAGGTATCTAAAGTACTCAAATTCATAGAAACAAAAAGTAGAATGGTAGTCACCAGGGACCAAGAGGAGGGAAATGGGGAATCGTTGTTTAATGGGTATAGAGTTGCAGTTGTGCAAGATGAGACAGAAAAGCTCTGGAGATCTGTTGTACAACAATGTGAATACACTCAACACTTCTGAACTGGACACTTGTAAATGGTTAGTAAATTTTACTCACGGTTATACTTTTAGTTCATTTGGAACTTGTGTTCATTATAAAATACTGGTCTATTATGCATGAGTTTCTATGCAGTTTTCCAACAGTGAAATTATGCTTTTTATCCAGCCTGGGACTATGGTAAGGGGAGCACTTCAGATGCAATTTTAAGGAGGTGCCAAAAAACTCAATAGTCAAGATAAATAATATTTTAATGCATTATCTTTTTAAAAATAAAAATCCATGAGGAACAAAATATCAAAATTTAAATACAGACAGGATCAGTATAAGTGCCATGTCAAGCTATGTTGGAACCTGGGGCAAATGGAAAAATCAGTAATACTGATCCCGGGTTTAACCTTTGCGTCTCCACGCACTCTCAGGTGATCTTACTATAATCTTACCAACAAGACCGAATTCATCTCATCTAAACTCCATCCCATTCCCTCCTCTTTACCTCAGAACTGTCAGAATCTTCACTTTTCCTTTACTCCTGTCTCTGAGATGTTCTCCATGCAGGAATTTGGTATATTTGGATTCATCTTATTTCCCAGTTTATGTTCCCTGATTATGTTTTCTGCTGCTGGTATAACCACACTCCCAGGTACTCAAGATTCCATCTGTTGCTGTAACTCTACCTGCCTGTCAACAGTCATATCTGTTAAATTGTAAATTCTAATTGTAGATTCTAACTCAGTCCCTCATTTCTATTTATATTGCTGCTGCTGCTCTCTCTCTTTATTTGTCACAACAGTTGTGTTTGCTACTACAATCTGTTACTAGTTACATATCATTAAAGTGCCTCTTTACCATGCCATGCCTTTTTTGCTGCAGTTCAAGCTCTGGGAGTTTTCTTTTTCTCTACACTTATGGACATTTTATCCAGTTCCCAAGAGCCAGCCACCTCTTTCATTAAACCTTCAGTGATAAATAAAGCTAGAAACAATCACAGCTCTGTATGACTATGGAATTTTTGTAACAGTCATATGTGATTTAAATCCCTGGTTTTGATCTTCTTAATGAAATGTCTCTCATCTGTTACAAATTGTAAGCTCCCAGAAAGCAAGGTCGATGTATGTACTTTCAACAACACCAGGCAGAGTGTTGAAATTTTCTGTGTGTGTGTGTGTGTGTGTGTGTAATGACTGGGCGAATAATTACTTTGAATCTCCTTATCTAGTAATTTCCCCACATTATACATTACAGAACACTAGCCACTTAAATGCTGTTGGCACTGAGGAGAAAACAGAGGTTCATGAAACATCACAAACAAAATGTCTCCCTGGGAACTGAACGTTTTTTGTTTACAGGTTAGAAAGGTAAAATGTTTTTAAATGTTCAATATGTTCTCAGCCCTAGGGAACCACTAGAGTGCAACCAAATATAGTAACACTGTCATCTTGAAATAGAGTAGGTATTTTTCAAGCTTAGGATAACGATTATCTCAAATGTGCTTCTGAGAAGACCAGATAATTTAGACCTTAATTAAACTCAATAATACTCTACTGAAATTGTTATTTTGAAAGAATGGTACGACATGATACCCACCATTATATCTATACAAAATGAAAACATTTTTACTTTCCACAGTAATAAGTGGGCTTATATTACAGCTGGAGAAGTAGCTTTTCTAATTCTCCAGATATTCCAGGGGGAAAAAATTACTCCTAAAAAAAGAGACATCCAGAAAATGGTTAACAGACTTCAGAATGCAGTTTTAAGAAACAGTTATTTGACAAGTGTTTATTGAGTACCTACTCTGCTGAGCACTTGGGAAGTATTAACAAAGAGTATTAAAGAGCATCATTAATCGTTATTTGGACAAAACTAAAGAAGAGAGAATTCTAGGAGAAAATATAGAGTAAACCAAAGCATAAACGTACTCTTGAGCAGAGCATCACTATAATGGAAAACAAGTGAATTTAGGAATTCAAGTACAACAGGTCAACTCATGTACTAGGCTACAACAATAGAAGTGAGCTGACAGAATTTAAAATTTTCAAATTATATATTTTTTTCTTAAAAGTATTATAGAAAAATATAATATCCAGCAAATATTTAATCTATATTCTCTAAAAATTTGACTCATGAAATCTGACTATATTTGTTGAGAGTTAATTAAAAAATAATTGAAATTCCTTATTCTTATGGGTACAATCATTCATACATTAATTATTTTATTCATGAAATATTTTTAAATGCTTACTGTATTCCAAAGAGGGGTCCAGGTATGAATGAATTTAAACGCTCCCTGAGACATTTTGAACTATAGTAATGATTCAGATAGACTGTTTCAGGGATATGTAGGTTTTCCACTTTTAGTGTGCAAGAATCATCTGATAAACTTATTAAAATTGCAACATTGTGGTTTATTCAGGTGTTGGATAAATCCTGGTAATTTATAATCTTATCAAGCAACTCCAGCCCTTCTGATTTTGGTGGCTGAACCAAATCCCAGAGAGAACACTTCAGAACTGAGTGCAAAAGCCATTCCACTTCAGGCCAAAATGGAATATCTGAGACCTCACTTACTCTCTAACTATTTACAATTAGAAAACAGAAAAATAAATATAACAACTGTTTTTTAACACTGGACAGGGGTTGTAAGACATACTTTGAGAAAGCAAACAGAAGAGGTGAGTCCTTCATTTACCCTGGCTTTCTGCCTGAAAGTACTTTCTGAATCCTGGGAATTCAGAGAGGGGAATGCCATGAACAGTGTGGACATCTGACTTAAGAGACAGAGATTAGAGCTGTGGAGGGCAAGACGTATGAAATTTGTGGACAAAGTACCAGAAAGGTTGGAAACATTAAAGAAAGTTCGCCAAAAATCTGAATAGGGGTCCCAATAAGTCGTTTTGTTTTTTTTTGTTTTGTACTGTTTGTTTGTTTTGCAGTACGCGGGCCTCTCACTGCTGTGGCCTCTCCCATTGCAGAGCACAGGCTCCGGACACGCAGGCTCAGTGGCCATGGCTCACGGACCCAGCCGCTCTGCGGTATGTGGGATCTTCCTGGACTGGGGCACGAAGCCGTGTCCCCTGCATCAGCAGGCGGACTCTCAACCACTGCGCCACCAGGGAAGCCCCCCAATAAGTCTTTGACTTGACACAAATCAGATTGGGGTAAACTCTATACCAAGCAGAGAAAATTTTCAAGATAACTATAAGCTGAAAAATTCTGACCTCACACATTTCTGGGAGCCATTAAAATTCTACATCAGAGGGACCTCATTGAACACACAGGAATTCAATACTGAAACCTAAAATGCCTCTGTAATAAGGTTAAACTAGTCCTAAAATAAAGGCTATGTTAGAATTATCATAACAAGCCCTTAAAAAAGCCTCAAAAAGACCAAAAAATAAACTTTTCAAACTTAAGACTCTTAAAAAGACAGAAAAAAATCCAACATTTGCAAAGGTCACATTTATAATGTCTGATATCTAATCAAAAGTTATAAGACATAAGAATGACAGCAAAATGTGATATATAACAAAATGTGATATATAAGCAACATTATTCAGTAGAAAGAAACAAGAGGCATAATAGAATGAATGGACAAGGACTTTAAAACTAGTATCATGCATATGCTCAAGAATTTAAAAGAAAATATGAACATAATGAGGTAAGAAATGGAAGATATAAAAAAGATACCCAAATGGAAATGGAAATTCTAGAGGTGAAAAATACAATATTGACAGTATTGGAAATGAGAAACACTCAGATGGAAATAACAATGAATGAGAAAATATAGAAAAAAATTACCAGTGAACTTGGGCACCTGATAATAAAGTCTGTCCTAACTAAAGCATAGAGAAGACCAAAAAAGAAAAAAGAAAAAAAAAGAATGAAACCTCATTGACATGTCAGGTAAAATCAAGTAGTCTAATATACCTTTAATAAGCATTCTAGATTAAAAAGTGACAAAGGGGCATGAAAATATTTGAAGAAATTGTGGCCAAAATTTTCTAAATTTGATGAAAACTATAAACTCACAGATTTAAAAACTTTAATGAACCCTAAGCTACATAAACACAGAGAAGACATGACCTAATCACATCAAAATCAAACTGATTAAAACCATGATTAGGCAACAACCAGGATAAAAATCTTAGTAAAATAATCATTACTTACAGAAAAAAGCAAAAGAATGCTTGCAGACTTCTCATCAGAAACGATGTAAGCTAGACCAGGGGTCCCCAACCCCTGGGCCATGGACAGGTACTGGTCCACGGCCTGTTAGGAACTGACCACATAGCAAGAGGTGAGCAGTGGGCGAGTGAGCAAAGCTTCATCTGCCACTCCCCATAGCTCGCATTGCCGCCTGAACCACAACCCCAACATGGAAAAACTGTCTTCCACGACACTAGTCCCTGGTGCCAAAAAAGTTGGGAACTGCTGAGCTTGAAGATGGAATTTTTAAGTGCTAAAAACAAAAGAAAAGCAAAAACCAAAATAGTTAACCTAGATTAAATTGGTGAATTTAATTTAATTTGTTTTAATTTAATTTAAATTTTATTTGTTTTACATGTTTGTTCATGTGGGATATTGTCTTTAATTTTTTGTAATGCCTCTGTAAGGTTTTAATAATAGAATTATGCCATTTTATAAAATGAGTTAGAACATACTCTTTCTTTTTTATTTTTTAAGTATTTGTGTAAGACCGGTATTCTCTCTCTTAGGAGTTTGGTAGAATATGGGCCTGAAGTTTTCTTCGTGAAAAATTATAAACCTTTAAATTTTAAGATAGTGTGATACTGGCAGAAAGATAGTCAAGGTGACAATGGGACAGAATAGAGTCCAGAAATAGGCATGCATATTTATGGTCAATTGGGTTTTTTTTAATTGAGGTATAGCTTACAATATTAAATTAGTTTCAGGTGTACAACATAGTGATGCAAAATTTTTTGTTTAAAGTTATTATGAAATATTGGCTATATTCCCTGTGCTGTACATCATTATAGCCTGTTTATTTTATACATAGTAGTTTGTACTCTATGTAAACATCTAAGTTTAATCCCTTATCATTATATTACCCCTCCCCCTTCACACTCTCCACTGGTTACCACTAGTTTGTTCTCTGTGAGTCTATTTCTGTTTTGTTATATTCATTCATTTTACTTTTTAGATTCCACATATAAGTGATACCATACAGTATTTATCTTTCTCTGTCTGGCTGATTTCACTAAGTATAATACCCTCCATGGTCCATCATGGTCCATGATCTTGCAAATAGCAAAATTTTATTCTTTTTTAATGGCCAAGTAGTATTCTGTTGTGTATATATACCACTACTTCTTTATTCGTTCATCTGTTGATGGTCACTTAGGTTGCTTCCATCTTGGCTGTTGTAAATAACACTGCTATGAACATTGGGGTGCAAATATCTTTTCAACACATGTTTAGTGTTTTTGTTTTCTTTGAATATATACCCAGGAATTTTGGTATGGCTGGGTCATGTGGTAGTTCTATGTTTATTTTTTGAGGAAACTTCATAGTGTTTTCCACAGTGACTGCACCAATTTACATTCCCACAAACATTATATAAGCGTTCCCTTTTCTCCACATCCTTGCCAACATTTGTTATTTATGGTCTTTTTGACGATAGCTATTCTGACAGGTGTGAGGTGATAGCTCGTTGTGGTTTTTATTTGCATTTCTCTAATGGTTAGCAATGTTGAGCATCTTTTCATGTGTCTGTTGGCCATCTGTATGTCTACTTTGGAAAAATGCCTATTTAGATCTTCTGCCCATTCTTTAATCATTTTTTGTTTTGTTTTGGTTTGGTTTGGGTAATTTTTTTAATTTTTGAATTTTATTATTTTTTTATACAGCAGGTTCTCATTAGTTACCCATTTTATACATATTAGTGTTTATATGTCAATCCCAATCTCCCAATTGTTTTGTTTTTATAATGAGTTGTATAAGCTACTTGTATTTTCTGGATATTAACCCCTTATCAGTCATATAATTTGCAAACATTTTCTCCCATTTAGTAGGTTGTCTCTTTGTTTTTTTGATGGACTCCTTTGCTGTGCAAAAGCTTTTAAGTTTAATTAGATTCCATTTGTTTATTTTTGCTTTTGTTTCCTTTGCCTTAGGAATCAGATCCAAAAAAATGTGGCTACGATTTATGTCAAAAAGTGTTCTACCTATGTTTTCTTCCACGAGTTTTATAGTTTCTGGTCTTACATTTAGGTCTTTAATCCAGTTCGAGTTCATTTTTGTTTATGGTGTGAGGAAATGTTCTAATCTCATTTTTTACATGTAGCTGTCCAGTTTTCCCAGCACTACTTATTGAAGAAACTGTCTTTTCTCTGTTGTATATTCTTGCCTCCTTTGTCATAGATTAATTGAACATAAATGTGTGGGTTTATTTCTGGGTTCTCTATTCTATATCACTGATCTATGTGTCTGTTTTTGTGCCAATACCATACAGTTTTGATTACTGTAGCTTTGTAGTACAGTCTGAAGTCAGGGAGCATGATTCCTTCTGCTCTGTTCTCCTTTCTCAAGATTGTTTTACCTATTCTGGGTCGTTTGTGTTTCCATACAAATTTTAAATTTGTTCTAGTTCTGTGAAAAGTGCACTTGGTCTTTTTTAAAGGATTGCATTGAATCTGTAGATTGCCTTGGGTAGTAAGGTCATTTTAACAATATCAGTTCTTCCAGTCATGAACACAGTATACCTTTCCAACTGTTTATGTCTTCTTCAATTTATTTCATCAGTGCCTTATAGCTTTCCAAGTACAGGTCTTTTACCCGATTAGCTAAATTTATTCCTAAGTATTTTTTTATGCAATTGTAAATGGGATCGTTTCCTTAATTTCTTTCTGATAGTTTGTTTTTAGTATATAGATACACAACAGATTTCTGTATGTTAATTTTGTATCCTGCAACTTCACCAAATTCACTGATGAGCTCTAGTAGTTTTTTGGTGGTATCTTTAGGATTTTCTATGTATAGTATCATGCTATTTGTAAACCATGACAACTTTACTTTTTCCTTTCCAATTTGGATTCCTTTTATTTCTTTTTCTTGTCTTTACTGTGGTTAGGACTTCCAATACTATATTAAATAGAAGTGGCAAGAGTGGGCATCCTTGTCTTGTTCCTGATCTTAGAGGAAATGCTTTCAACTTTTCACCATTGAGTATGATGTTAGCTGTGGGCTTATCATATATAGCCTTTATTATGTTAAGGTATGTTCCCTCTGTGCTCACTTTGTGGATAATTGTTATCAGAAATGAATGTTGAATTTGTAAGAAGCTTTTTCTCCATCTATTGAGATGATCATGTAATTTTTATTCTTCAATTCGTTAATGTAGTGTATCACATTAATTGATTTGCATATATTGAACTATCCTTGTATCCCTGGGACAAATCCCACTTGACCATTGAGTATGATCCTTTCAATGTATTATTGGATTTGGTTTGCTAATGTTTATTGAGGATTTTCGCATCTATGTTCATCTGTGACATTGTCCTGTAATTTTTGGAACTGCTCCTACCTCTGAAATATTTTGCAATAGTTTGAGAAGGATAGGTGTTAACTCTTCTCTAGATGTTTGGTAGAATTCACCTGTGAAGCCACCTGGTTCTGCACTTTGTTGGGAGTTTTTGTTTGTTTGTTTACTGATTCAATTTCATTATTGGTAATTGGTCTCTTCATATTTTCTTCCTAGTCTTGAGAGATTGTCCATTTCTAGGAATGTGTCCATTTCTTCTAGGTTGTCCATTTTGTTGGCATATAGTTTTTCATAGTAATCTCTTATGATCCTTTGTATTTCTGTGGTGTCAGTTGTAATTTCTCCTTTTTCATCTCTGATTTATTGATTTGGGCCCTCCTTTTCACTTTTGTTTATCTTTTCAAAGAACCTGTTCTTAGTTACATTGATCTTTTCTATTGTTTTCTACCATTTTTGACATACCTTACATCACTTTGTTTTGTGTATCCCTTAACTGCTTATTGCACATATAGATGATTTTACTACTTTTTTCTTTTAACCTTCGTACATGGTTTACTATATTTATTGTATATTTGCCTTTACCAATGAGATTTTTCCTTTTGTAATTTTCAGGTTTCTAGTTGTGGCCTTTGCTTTTCCACTTGGAGAAGTCCCTTTAACATTTCTTGTAAAGCTGATATTGTGGTGCTTAACTCTTTTAGCTTTTGCTTGTCTGTAATCCTTTTGATGTCTCCATCAAATGTGAATGAAAGACTTGCCAGGTAGAGTATTCTTGGCTGTAGGTTTTTCCCTGACATCACTATAAGATGCCTCTCCCTTCTGGCTTGCAGAGTTTCTGCTGCAAAGTCAGCTGACTGCCTTGTGGAAATTCCCTTGTATGTAACTTGTTGCTTTTCCCTTGGTGCTTTCAATATTCTTTCTCTTTAATTTTTGCCATTTTAATTATGGTGTATCTTGGTGTGGTCCTCTTTGAGTTAATCCTGTTTGGGACTCTCTATGCTTCCTGGACTTGGACATCTGTTTCTTTTCTCAGGCTAATTTTCTATTTTGGGGACTCCTACAATGCCAACCATGGGGAGTTGGTTCCAAGAGCTCCCATGTTTACCAAAATTCAGGGTCACTTAATGCAAAACCCATGAATAAGGAGGACAGATAGTATATTTATTGAAAATCTGTACGTAAGTGGACCTGTGCAGTTCAAACCGTGTTGTTTAAAGGTCAAGTGTACATCTGAGATTGACTTTAAGCAGAAGTAGAGGAGCGAACTGCAGGAGCAGACAGCACAGACTCTATTTTGCCCCCTAGAGTTTCACCAGGGCCCTGCACTTTGCTCCTATCTATAGTCACATGGTTGGGAATTTTCCATAGGTAAGTAGTCCCAATGCCCATCATTCCCAATGACCCACTAGGGAAATTTGTGCTTCTCATTGCTGAAACTCTAGGTTCTATAGGAGAAGAGGTTCTAATCCCCAACATGGGGTGCACCCTTGCCACGAGACATAGTGAGGGTCTTTTGGAACTATATAAGGTATGGCTGTCTGGAAACCAGCAAGTGAGGAGTCAATATCTAGTCAGGGATAATTTACCCAGATCATTTAAAGGACATAGGACTGCTTTTATCAAAGTGGGAGAATATGTAAAAATCAGGTGATCCAGTTAGGGTTCTCTTAGGATTCCCTGTCCCAATTATAACTGAATAAACACATGCCTAAAAAGTGTATGGTTTCCAAGGGCTCAGACTTCAGGAATGACAGTTTAGGTTACACCACTAGATAATCTGAAAAGACCTGCAGAGATAAAAGCTAAGGATGAAGAAGATTTCGAATCAGATGCTAGTGGAAGAAGTACTGGTATCAGGCCCCAATATAACATCAATGACAGTATCCACAGTTAGATCACTAAGCCCTCTCTTCTAAAAGTTTTCCCTCAAGAAGAAAGGCCCATGAAGAGCTGCATGTGGAAAAGTGGAATTATGCTGTGCAAGATAGGGACTGTGGTAGTCATGGAGGTGTGCCACTCACATCTCTTTTCAAGATAGCACTTTCTGTGAAGAGTACAGTTATTCTTTAGCTGAAGCACCTTCCTTATTCCCTCTGCTACAGACCAGAAATTGCCTTTACCCAGTAAGTATAAAACTCATCTCATTCATTCCCCTTCTTTCAGTGATTATAGTCTTGCACTACTTGATGGCCAATGTCTGGAAATAATTGTTTCATGTATTTTGTCCAGGTTTTTAGTTGTTTTACATGGGAGAATAATTTCTATTCCAGTTATTCTACTTGGTTGGAAACAGAAATCCAGTGAACTTTTAATAATGTATTAATATTTAATGTTTCCTCAGAATCACTTATGTCTAAATGCACTCAAATTAGAGTACAGAGTAAAATTCCCATTTATTAAGTCTAACTTTAGTTGCTTTGCTTCAGAGGAGAATGCAAAGAAACTCTAAAACATTTCTTATCCATAAGCCTAGAATTAGATAAACATTAGGATAAATTGGGACACACATATCATTTTGTTATTGAAAGTTGAGTATATCCTATATTTAGATAACGTACCTGATAATATCCACAGGCTTAAAAGACATGTAAATGCCTAAAATCATACATATACACCTTTTAAAGAGATATATATATATATATATATATATATATTCACTAGACTTTTTAAAAAAGCAACCTAATTCAAATGGATGTGTAAGTCAACAAAATATCAGCTCCTGGAATTTAAATGGATCAAAATGGATCACAATGGAGTGAAGGTTAAATGCAGCCGTAAGAAACTGCAATGTCATTAGATCATTAAATATTTATATGAAAGAAAAATTTCTTTGAAAGGCCATCTAAATATCAACAACCTAATCATGCTTTACTTTTCAATGTTATGAGGTTTTCTGGTTTTGACTTGGTAAGTAAGTACTTAACTGGGAAGATGTGAAACATTCCATCAGGGGCTAATAACTAGAAAAAATTTTATGCAATAACTCTACTAATATAAAGTATAAATGAATGAACAAAATCCCAAAGTAGTTCCAGTGATTTTTCTAATTTGGCAAATCTAAAATTTTCTAATTTAGTAACCCAACTAAAAGCTTTGACCCCTTGTCTAGTGCCCTTTCCACAATTATTATACTGCCAAAACCAGAAACAGCCAATATCACATATAACAAATGTTCCCTTCATTCCTCAGTAGATTCTTAGGACCAGTATTGGAACTTAAAGCATCTGTTTCTCATGCCTTGTCTCAAAGCAAATACTGTCTTAGCAGAGTGGTAAAACATTAAATTTCCCCTTTTTCCTTAAGTGTTATTTCCAAAGAATGAGATTTTGCTAAATGACAGGATTGTAATAAGAAAGGAGAATGTACTTGAAATCTGGGGGAAAGGGTTAAACTGAGGTTAAAGATAAACCTGTATTATAGTGTTATTAAGGGATAATCTTACTGTTACAAAATATGGATAAAAGGAATTCAAATAAAAAGCATGCAACCAAAGGGCATATTTACACAAACAATAATGATAATTGCATTGTTATTTTTAAATTGGCATTAGAAACTTCTGACATTACACTAAATTTCATTTTGAATTTAACTTAATATTTAAACATTCTTATATTTGACCATGATCAGATCTGTCAATATAGATGAAAACAGAAAGCTCAGTTCACAGTGGCTCATTTATTCAGCATATTTCCTTACAGTGCTGTTGAAACTGCTCTTGAGCCATTCCAGATTAAAAATTAGCTAAGATCACCAAATCTAGTGACGTGATATGTTTGTACAACAAAGTTTATAAAGTCAATATATTAGTTTCTTGGGTTTAATATTAATTTTTCCTGTATTTTATCAACACCTATTATTCCATTTTTCTTTACCTTACCAGAACAAATAGGTAACAATGTGATCTTGTTATAATTTTTAAATCATGGTTTCTTTGGAAAAACAAGTATCAAACACATGTTAAAAAGAAAAAACAGTTCTGTCAATGGACTTAAAATATGCTTTAGTTAATATTCCCAAATAATTTAGCATATATCTTTTATTATAACTTGTCTATACTTTTCTATGTTATTTTAGAAGTACATTTCTTTACAAACATCAATTTTCATATATGAAACATGAAAACAATATTTAATATAAAGATAAATTCAGGAGTGGGTTTTCTCAAAACCTTTTGGTTTGGTGAACTACTTGTTGTGATTGCATTTACTATTTTTCTTATTTTAAAATAGAGGAAATATTTTCAATAAATATAGGCAATTTAGTTAAGGCCAAAATGTGATTCAGTTATAAACAATGAAAAATCTCATTGCTTTAGAATATGATCATTTGTATATGAATAGATATAAAATGCTCCTAGATGGTAAGCTTTGAAGTCACAAATAAAACCAATCCTTTGTACATTAATTCAATATAAAATTTTCCCAAAAAAAAAAAAAATGATCATTTGAAATAGATTTTCCTTCATATATACGATGGTTAATTTTATGTGTCAATTTGATTGGACCACAAGGTGCCCAGATATTTGGCCAAACATTATTCTCAGTATATCTGTAAGGGTGATTCAGGTTGAGATTAACATTTGAATCAGTAGACTCAGTAAAACAGCTTGTACTTTTTATCATGTGAATGGGCCTTATCCAATCATTCAAGACTTAAATAGAACAAAAAGGTTGAGTAAGAGGGAACTCGTCTCTGATTGGTTTAGCTGGGACATTGCTCTTTTCCAGCTATTAGTCCCAGAGTGAGACATTGGCTTTTCTTGGTATTTGAGTCTGCAGGCTTTTTATTGGAACTTAAACCATTGGTTCTCTTGATTCTCAGGCCTTAGGATTCAGACTGGAACTACGTATTGAATCTCCTGGGTCTCCACTTGGCCAACTGCAGATCTTGGACCTTCTCAGCCTCCGTAATTGCATGAGCCAATTCCTTACAGTGTGTGTGGGGGGTGTGGGTGTTAACTTTTAAATTTATTTAATTCTATTGGATAAAGAACCTTGATTAATACAATATGTAAGGGACTTCCCTGGTGGTCCAGTAGTTAAGACTTCACCTTCCAATCCAGGGGGTGTGGGTTCAATCCCTGGTTGGGGAGCTAAGATCCCACATGCCTTGCAGCCAAAAAACCAAAACATAAAACAGAAGCAATATTGTAACAAATTAAATAAAGACTTTAAAAATGGTCCACATCAAAAAAAAACTTTAAAGTATAGGGCTTCCCTGGTGGTGCAGTGGTTGAGAGTCCGCCTGCCAATGCAGGGGACACAGGTTCATGCCCCGGTCCGGGAAGATCCCACATGCCGCGGAGTGGCTAGACCCGTAAGCCATGGCCGCTGAGCCTGCATGTCCGGAGCCTGTGCTCCGCAATGGGAGAGGCCACAACAGTGAGAGGTCCGCGTACCGGAAAAAAAAAAGTATAATACGTAACATAATGTAGGCAACCACATATTTCAAATAAATTTTATTTTTGTGAAACTATAAGAGAATGTTAAATGAGAGAGTCAAACTGAAAATTTTAGTTAACAGTTTGATATTCTAAACTCATGATGCCAAATATCAGGTATTTGAAAGACCTGACCTAAATTCTGCATTTTCAACTTATCATTTGGCAATATGAAAAATGGTGAACATAAAATACTGGAGATATTTTTTCTTGCTTGCTCATTTTGCACTGACTTTGATTTGTGAGATTTTCAAGGCATAAATTTTGGTAGTTTAGAGTGGATTGTTGGGGAGTAGGGTAAAGTGACCATCTATGCTTTAATTTAACCAGAAAAAAATTTTACAACATGTTTTATTTGACTGAGTGTTGCCTACTTTAAGTGATCCGCTTATGAGGGTAAAATGTCGGTATGGTGATGCTTTTTAGATACAATACCAAAGACACAATCCATGAAAGAAATAATTGGTAAGCTAGACTTCATTAAAATCTAAAATTTCTACACTGTGAAAGACAATGTCAAGACAATGAGAAGACAAGCCACAGACTGGGAGACAATTTTTGCAAAAGTCATATCTAATAAAGAACTGTTACCCAAAATACACAAAGAACTCTTAAAACTCAACAATAAGAAGAAAAAAGAATCCAGTTTTTTTAAAAGGGTCAAAAACCTTAAGGACAACTCTCCAAAGAAGATATACAGATGGCAAATCAACATGTTATGGAAAGATGGTCCATATAACATGTTATCAGCAAAATGTAAATTAATACACCAATGAGATACCACTATACACTTACTAGAATGGCTGAAATTCAGAATACTGACAACACCAAATGCTAACAAGGATGTGGAGCAACAGGAACTCTCATTCATTGCTGGGGAAAATGCAACAATGGCACAGCCTCTCTGACAGTTTGGTGGTTTCTTACAAAACTAAACATTCTCACCACATAATCCAACAATCACACTCCTAGGTATTAGTCAAGGAGGTGAAAACTTATATACACTCAAAACCCTGAACATAAATATTTATAGCAGATTTATTCATAATTGCCAAAACTTGCAGGCAACAAGAATGTCCGTCAGTAAGTGAATGGATAAATAAGCTGTGATATATTCAGACAACAGAATATTATTCGGTGCTGAAGAAAGGAGCTATCCAGTTATGAAAAGACATGGAGGTACCTTAAGTGCATATCACTGAGTGAAAGAAGCCAGTCTGGAAAGGCCATACACTGAATGGTTCCAACTCTATGAAATTCTGAAAATGGTAAAACCATGGAGACAATAAAAAGATCAGTGTCTGCCAGGTGTGGGAGTGGGTGGGAAGCACGAATAGGAAGAACACAGAGGAATTTTAAGGCTGTGAGAATACTCTGCTTTATATTATCATAATAGGTCCATGTCATTATACATTTGCCCAAACCCATAGAATGTACAACACCAAGAGTGAACCCTAAGACATACTATGATCTTTGGGTCATTATGATATGTCAGTGTAGATTTATCCTTAGTAACGAGTGTACCATTCTGGTAAGTGATGTTGATTATGGGAGAGGCTAAGCATATGAGGCGGTTGGGGGTACATGGGAAATCTCTGTCCCTTCCTGTCCATTACATTCTAAGCCTAAAACTGCTCTAAAAAATTATCTTTAATAATTTTTTAAATCAATTCATGGGACTTCAGTTTTCAGCTTTGACAGGTAAAGAGTTAAAAGTTGTCATTCTTGTCTTTACAACAAGAAAATACTGAACAACAACTTTTCTTGGACCTGTCACAAAGTTGAAGGTGCCTAGCAACTGCCACCCTAGAATATAGAAAGGGGAAGTCAGAAGCTCACAGGTGAGATCAGCTTATCTAGAACAGAAGCCACTGGAGCCATAATATAGGAACACTTAAGTGGTAATGTTAATTAATAGTTAGATGCAGAGTGTGGATTAGCATGCAAATGAAAAACTCTGGGTTCCACAATCTTGGGAGAGGGACATATTTTGATGGTTTTTACCTTCAGAAATCCCACCAGGTTCTCACAGTGAATAGACAAGATAATCTTATGTGTCTGGCAAGGGGAGAAGGTAATCATTTTCAAATACACCCTGAGCCTTCTCCATGATAAAGACCTCCTTCTCCAGGAGGAGAGCTGACTGTAACATCTTCCCCTAATCCCTGCAATTTTAGCACTCTTTCTCACTTCCTTTCTACCCACTCTGAGCTGTCGGTCTCAAAGGTTCTTTCAGGCAGACTGAAGACAAATTCCATTGTACTTCTATATGTATTCATATCTGTGGCTTCCTCAACTCAGTGTATCTAATTTTTGGAATAAATTTTCGTATTTTCCACCTTTCATAAACTGGTTAAAATCCTTCCATAACTCAAAGGCTTTAATCCCATTTTTACCATGGGTTATTTTTCAATGTGTTTTCAAAATGATTATATGGATATATAGAATAGCACTGATTTTTATATAGGTATTTAACAAATGACTACCTTAAAAGCTTGAATAGTTTCCCTATTGCCTATATTTGCTTCTCTAGGTAATCATATGCTGTGAAAATATTTTTCAAAATCTATTCATTATTTTTCTTGTAATATTGAAGAAACAGTACTTCCAAAGTATAAAAACTTTTGATGAAGGCAGATACCCAAGTCTTTTTATTAACTTTAATGGGAAGATCTTTTTTTATTTTAATATATTCATAAGGCTAACTTTTGCTTTGAGATGGTATTTTTATCGTATAAAGTATGTCACTTCTATTCCACATAACTGAGGTTTTTTTAAACAAATGGATGTTGAATGTTGCCTAACATTCTTAAAAGGATCTAGTGAGATGTTTAAATATATTTTTTCTCCTTTAAATATATTTCTTTGATTTATATGTATTTTCTTATATTTCCTAATTTTGAACTTTTTTCATTCCTTGAATCAACATTTTGAATTTCAATATGTTGCTGTTTTTATACTCTCATTTTGAAATAAACACAATGTTCAAGGATAATACAAAGAACGTCACCGAAATTCCACAGTTGTTTACTGTATTTACTTTCTGTCATTCCATTATGGTAATTTTCACATTCCATCATTGCTTTATTTGTTCATTTATTGGTTGATATAAGTATATAAACTCATGACTTTTTATTTATTCAATGGATTTTAATCCATTACTAGCATTTCTTTATTTCAAAGCTTAAATTGTCCTAGCTTTGGCCAGTGTGAGCCTCTTCAAGCTGCCTCCTCTGTCCTGTTTAAAAGTCCCTGGTTTTTGAGCACATGTTTATTTTGTGGCACAAAATATTCCAAATACATAACAATGACAGGTATGTGTAATTTTTTTGAAAAATCACTACGTTCAAATCAAGCTAAACACCTCTTTGGACTAGAAATACAGACCAATAAATTGAGACTGATGTCAAAGCCTTGATAGACCTAGGCCATAAAACCAGTAGAGGCAGGTGTGAGTTTGTATAATATAATAGAGACTATCACAGAGGTCAAATTAAGTGTCACTCCATGAATGTAAGGATTGTGGCAGAATTTCCTGACTCATATAATAAGTGAAAAATGTTTGATACCTACTCAGGGCTGAATTGTATATCATCTGCCAGGAGGAAACAAAGATAACTTCAATCAGGACTGGGCATAAATGCCAGCTGACTCACTTGCTGGATCTAGAAAATAACTGTGGAATGGAAGTGCTGAGCCACTTATGTAAGACCTGCTTCTAGACTGGAGCCTCAGAGGCCTTGTGAAAACAGCCACAGAACTGCCAGACAAGGAAGGGTGAATATAAACTCAAATAGACAAGCAGACAACCTCCCACTCAAGACCAAACTGCAATTCTAAATCATGTAAAGAAATCCGATGTCTAGGCAAAAAACAATTGGCGCTAACAAATTTAAAGTAATAGAAAACAAGAAGGACTTTAAAATACGTATGCCTAAAATTTGCAGAGATCAATGTGGAATATTGTGGTTTTGCTTCAAAAACCTGTTGCAAACAGAAAACAGTGTTGACTAAATGAGATAAAAAAGAAAACCATAGCAACATAGCTTGGGAGGAGCTCATCTGTGGGTTTACTAGGGTGTTAGTACAGAAGCAGGCAGTAGGAATTTGGCTCCTAGAGGGTAAAGGGGATCAAAATTTTACAGTAGGAAATGGTGGGCCCAAAGCAAGATCACTGCTTGAAGCTAGAGCTAGCAAGCCCCACAACATGTCAAAGAAGACTGAAAAACCTCTGCAAATCTCTGTGCCTACTAGCTGGAGCTAGATAGGCAGACAACAGTCTCCCTTCTAGGAACTAAGCCAAACCACCTGCTGTCTCATGACTGCATCTGTCAGAGCCCCAAATTCCCACAGAGCCGGAACTCTAAGCCATGATTATTTGGCCTGGTTGTATCTTATAAAGGGGAGTTTACTAATCAATATCCTAGTAAGATTTTTTTTTTTTTTTTTTTTTTTTTTTTTTGTGGTACGCAGGCCTCTCACTGTTGTGGCCTCTCCTGTTGCGGAGCACAGGCTCCGGGACGCGCAGGATCAGCGGCCATGGCTCACGGGCCCAGCCGCTCTGCTACATGTGGGATCTTCCCGGACCGGGGCACGAACCCGTGTCCCCTGCATGGGCAGGTGGACTCTCAACCACTGCGCCACCAGGGAAGCCCTAGTAGGATATTTTATTTAATATTTTTAGTTGATTGGTTGATCAAGCAGCAATAAATTAGTAATGTCACACAAACAAGGGCAAAAGACTACATGGCAGGTACATAAGGCTTGCTAGACTGGCATTCATTGGGGGAAACTCAAGAAGACAGGATCAGTAGCAGGCTTGCATGGCCCCCATTGCCTGTCACAAGGTGGCAGCCCAGAGCAATCTGGCAGGGCCAGACATCAGAGAGAACCTGATGTTTGGGCCACGGGGCTTCAAGCAGGCTCATTAAAAAAGTTCTAATCATTCCTCTGGTATTATCATGGGTTATGATATAATAGCAATACAGTGTGAGAGAACGTGGATCCAGCTCTTCCTCCTGACATCCCCACATAAGAGGTTGGAAGGATAATCAACCCACCTCTGGCATGATCAGAGGCTAGCATCCAAGACTAGCGATACTGCCACACATGATGGAAACAAGTTGCAGGATTCACCACACTGGTGTTCACGGCCAGGCATGCACGAGCCTCCTTCCTCTTGGCACTATCAGGGAGCTGGGGCTCATGTTTTGTGGTTAGCTAGGATCTGTTGCCTTAAGCAGCTGGCTTTACTTGGTTTATGAGGAGCCTTGCAGGAGGTATAATCCTCCTCCAGTAGGCTAGCTGAACGAAATCAGTCTTGGCAAATTTGACTCTCACTTCTCGGAAAGGACAGAGAAAATTTGAACAATACCATTTATAAGTTTGATCTAATGAACATCTGTAAAACACTACTCCAAAGAATCAGAATATATGCAGCATTTTTAAAAACACAGGAAATGTTTTCTAAATGGCCAAGTTTTTAAATGTTACATACAATTCATTTTCTGCTCAACTGCAACTTATTTTAAAGATCACTAACAAAACAATGACTTTAAAAGCCATAGATGCAGAAATTTTGAAACTATTCTTATAAAATATAAAATAAATTTAAATCAAAATTTAAAAAGTGAATTTGGAAGAAAAATGAAACACATGGACCTGTGTATCTAGTTGGTAGCATAATCACAGAGAAGAATATCTCAAGTTAGTTTAAAACTGTATATCTCCAGTGTGATATACCTTGAGGACAAGGAGATCTGCAAGAAAATCTTAAGTTGTGTTCGATAATCATATTGTTAAAAACAATACTTGTACTGTTAATCTGAAAATATTTTGTGTGTGTGTGTGTCTGTGTATATGTTCCAAGAGAGGAGATTCTCTTGGCCAAAGATGAGGCAATTTAAATATCAAAAAGAATAATACTGGTATGAATACTTTGGAAAACTGTTTAGCAATATGTAGTATGACTGAAATATAAATTACACACACATATATGTATATACACACATATATATCCACTATACTACACTATATATACCTTATAACTCATAAATTCCACTCCTAGGTATGTCTCCAATGAGTACATATGTTCATCAAAAGACATGTACAAAAGTGTCCATAGCAGCACTATTCTTACAGCCTAAACCTGAGGATGACCCAATACTCATCAACATAGAATGGATAAAGAGTGGCATATCCATACATGGAATATTATACAAAAATGATTTTTGGCCACATGGAGCAACAGAGATGAACAACACAAAATTAATGTGTAATGAAGGAAAACAAGTACAAAAGGGTACATACAATATGAACCCACTTTTATTAATAAAAAAAGGTCAACAGTAAGCTATGGAGAAATAAGTACAGGTTGCTCTTGGAACACTACTGAATGTAAGAGGTACTGCTTGAAGTTACTGAATTGTGTACTGATAACTTGTAGACTTATATACCTATGTTATTTTTCAATGTAAAATTGACATTAGAAAAGAATCATAGGGCTTCCCTGGTGGCGCAGCGGTTGAGAGTCCGCCTGCCGATGCGGGGGACACGGGTTCGTGCCCCCGTCCGGGAGGATCCCGCATGCCGCAGAGCGGCTGGGCCTATGAGCCATGGCCACTGGGCCTGCATGGCCAGAGCCTATGCTCCACAACGGGAGAGGCCACAGCAGTGAGAGGCCCATGTACCACAAAAAAAAAAAAAAAGAATCAATACTTTCACTATTAGGTGAAATGAAATAGCTAGCAACAGAGCAGCACTTTCACCAAAATCAACTAGGAAAAAACAGAATAACTGCAGTGAATTGTAGCATATCAGATATGCTAAAATTCAAAAATTCATAATGAAACTTATTTTTAAGTTTATTGTTCATATTTAGGGATGCTAAAGAATCAAATTATTATTCTGAAACTGATATATAAAAGGAAAATATTAAGCATTTATGCTGCCTTTCCTACACAAAGTATACCATAACCAAATAGTTAATGACAGAAAGTTCATCTCCATAGAAATATCGCAGCTAATAAGAAGCTATAGAATTAGAATATTAAAAGTGCTAGAAGGGGCTTCCCTGGTGGCGCAGTGGTTGAGAGTCCGCCTGCCCATGCAGGGGACACGGGTTCGTGCCCCGGTCCGGGAAGATCCCACATGCCGCGGAGCGGCTGGGCCCGTGAGCCATGGCTGCTGAGCCTGCACGTCCGGAGCCTGTGCTCCGCAATGGGAGAGGCCACAACAGTGAGAGGCCCGCGTACCGCAAAAAAAAAAAAAAAAAAATGTGCTAGAAGGCTAGAAAAAGAAGTGCTAGAAGTGCTAGAAAGTGCTGAAAGAATTGCTAGAATTAGAATATTATCACTTTGTAAGATCTAACGAAATAGAGGACCTACGTAATGATGGTTAGTGGGTGCTAAAAACACAGAAGAGCAGACTTTATAATAACAGATCACACTGAAAATACCTGAATTCTCTGATCAATTTTAACATTTTAAAAAGAGATAATCATACATTATACACCTCTTGATATGATGAAATATGAAATACACACCACCATAGTTGATGTACTCTGAAGAAAATCAAACCTTATAAAGCCTCAAGATCTAATTATCAGTTTACAGGAAATACCAGACACAGAGCAACATGCAATCAGCAAAATCCATAACATGGGAGATTACACTGGACAAATGACTAGTTTCTTCATTACAAATAAGTTGAAAGGAAGAAAAAGGGGAGGGAGCATATAGGTTAAGAGATATGCGTCACATCAACAAAATGCAACATGTGAACTATGTTTGAATATTGAGTCAAGCAAGGCACTTGATAAGGAAAAATGTGAGACAATAGGAAAGATTTGAGCACTGACTATTTGATAATATTAAGGTACTTTGGTTAAACTTTTAGCTATGATAATGATATTGTGATTACGCTATAAAAAAAGTATCTTTTGAACTTCATACTTAAGTATTTAAGAATGAAATAATTTGAAATCTTAGATTTGCTTCAAAATAATTGAGTGGAAGGGAAATAATGAGTAGGGGTATTTGAAATGTCATTGACAAAGTTGATAATTATTGAATCTGATTGATGGTCCATGGAGATTCATTATACTATTCTTCTATTTCATGCATGTTGAAAAGATAATACCACTAAATAAATCTTAAGAGAACAAATTTTTAGAACTGAATGATAAAAATACATCATTTATAAGTTAATAGGATGGCTGAAAGCACCTAAGGAACAAATTATTACTTTTTATTCATAAATTAGAAAAGGAAAGCAAAATAATTTGAAAATAAATCTCTAAAATACATGAATAAAGAAACTATGCGGGGCTTCCCTGGTGGCGCAGTGGTTGAGAGTCCGCCTGCCGATGCAGGGGACACGGGTTCGTGTCCCGGTCCGGGAAGATCCCACATGCCGCAGAGCGGCTGGGCCCGTGAGCCATGGCCTCTGAGCCTGCGCGTCCAGAGCCTGTGCTCTGCAACAGGAGAGGCCACAACAGTGAGAGGCCCACGTACCACCAAAAAAACTAAAACAAAAAAAAGAAACTATGGGTACGAGCAGAAATTGTTGCAACAGAAAACAAAGATGCAGTGAAGATATTCAATAAACACACAAAAAAAATATTAATAAAATTGGCAAACATTTAGAAAAATTGATCAAGAAAAAATATTTCAATTGAGATAGGACACATAACTAGAGCTGTTAGAACAGAGATAAAGAGAAAATAATAGGAGTTTCTACCTGTATGAATTAAAGACCAGATAATTTAGACTCCTTTTCTGCTGAATGGTATACGAAATGCTTCCTTTCCAATTGTTAAGAAGATTGTAAACAATTAAGAGGCTAAAATCTAGGAGAAAACATATTCAGAGAGGTAAACATGGCTCCAAGCTTCATTTGCATATACAGAAGAAACTGAGCTACATTTTTGTGAAGGATCAGGGAATCCATCAAAGTCCAGTGTCAACTTAAAGAGGAAATTTTGATAAACCACAAGCCATTTTAGCCAGGACTCTGAACCCCAGAGGGTGATGATGAACTGAAAGTAAAACAGCCTCTAAAGGACTTTCAGCCCACTTGTAATGATTAAGTGGTCCAAGGAACCTCAAGACTACAATGTTATTTAAAGTAGATATGGTGGATATGGATATATAGCATCTCCAGTACCTGGCAATAGCCAATAAAAATCCTAGGCTTTAAATCATTTTTACATTTTTTCAAAAAATATAAGGTTTAACACACAGAGACTTATTGGAATGCAAGGAAACACATGATAAGAAAATAAAAGCATAGACATCAGAAAAGAAACCAGAGATATAAAAGTTTGGTAGGAAATTAGAAAATATAAAAAATGACAAATATTTAAAAAATAATACAAATTATAGGACTGAGGACTACAGTGATTAAATTAATTACTCAATGCAAATTTTAACAACTGAAGAGAATTAGTCGTACAAGTATAGAAACAGACATATTGATCAATGGAACAGAATAGAGAGCCAAGAAATAAACCCAAACACCTATGGTCACTTAATCTTCAACAAAGGAAGCAAGAATATACAATGGAGAAAAGACAGTCTCTTCAGCAAGTGGTGTTGGAAAAGCTGGACAGCAACATGTAAATCAATGAAATTAGAGTACTCCCTCACACCATATACAAAAATAAACTCAAGATAGTTTAAAGGCCTAAATATAACACATGACACCATAAAACTCCTACAAGAGAACAAAGGCAAAACATTCTTGGACATAAATCATAGCAATATATTCTTATTCAGTCTTCCAAGGCAAAAGAATAGTAAAAATAAACAAATGGGACCTAATCAAACTTAAAAGCTTTTGCACAGCAAAGGAAACCATCAACAAAATGAAAAAAGAATGTATGGAATGGGAGAAAATATTTGCAAATTATGCAACTGACAAGCAGTTAATGTACAAGCAGCTCATACAACTCAATCTCAAAAACAAACAACCCAATGAAAAAATGGGCAGAAGACCTAAAGTGATATTTCTCCAGAGAAGACATACAGATGCCCAATAGGCACAAGAAAAGATGCTCAATATCAATAATTATTAGAGAAATGAAAATCAAAATTACAATGAGATACCACCTCACACCTGTCAGAATAATAAATGCTGGAGAGGATGTGGAGAAAATGGAACTCTCATACACTGTTGGTGGGAATGTAAACTGGTACAGCCATTATGGAAAACAGTATGGAGGTTCCTTAAGAACCTAAAAATAGAACTACCATATGATCCAGCAATTCCACTCCTGGGTATATGTCTAGAAAAAGTGAAAACAATAATTCAAAAAGATACATGCACCCCAGTGTTTATAGCAGCATTATTTTATAATAGCCAAGACACAGAAGCAACCTAAGTGTCCATCAACAGATGAATGGATAAAGAAAATGTGTATACACACACACATATACACACAAAATGGAATATTATCAGCCAATAAAAAGAGTGAAATATTGCCTTTTGCACCAACATGGATGGACCTAGAGAATATCATACTAAGTGAAGTCAGAGAAAGACAAATATATGATATTTGATACATGTAGAATCTAAAAAATGATACAAATGAACTTATTTACAAAACAGAAACAGACACACAGACATAGAAAACTAATTTATGGTTACCAAAGGGAAAAGGGAGGTGAGGAGGGATAAATTAGGAATATGGTATCAACAGATAAAAGCTACTGTACATAAAATAGATAAGCAGCACAGGGAACTGTATTCAATATCTTGTAATTACCTATAATGGAAAATAATCTGAAAAAACATATATAACTGAATCACTTCGCTTTACAGCTGAAACTAACACAATATTGTAAATCAACTACACTTCAATTTTTTAAAAGTGACAAATATTAAGAAAAATAATATAAATTGTAGGACTGAGAAATATGATTGAAATTAATTACTCAATGCAAGGCTTGACACCTGAAGAGGGTTAGTGAACTTGAAATTAAGAACTAGAGCAATGGAAAATAAAATGCAGAAAACTGTGTAAGAGGCATAAAATTAAATTGAAGGTCTATAATGCTTTAGTTTGAATGCTAGAAAAAAAAGAAGAAAAAATAGAACATATTTGGAGATAGCAATTTTGAGAATTTTTTAGAATGATGAAAGATATCAATACAGGATTCTAGAACTCACAACATAAATAACAAGAAATTTAAACATAGAAACATCCCAGTGAAACTACAGAAAACAAAAGATGAAAAAAAGCTGCAAAAATAAAAGAAAAGTTAATTTTAAAAATGTGACAGATTGCAATTGACTTCTCAACAGTAACAAAAGAAACCAGAAAATAGTGAAATTATATCACCATATTTGCTGCAACAAAGTAACTACCAACCTAGAATTATATGCATAGCAAAAAAAAAAAAAAATCCTTCAATAGTTAAGTAAAAGACATTTTCTAACAAAATTTGGATTTGCCACCAGCAAACACAGTCTAGAGTAACTTCTAGAGGATTCTACAAGCAAGAGAAAAAAATGCCAACTGGAAAGTCTGAGATGCAGGAAGTAATAAAAAGCCTCCAACATGGTGGTATATGTGGCTAATTTCAAAGGACACCGACTGTAAACAATAATACTGATGACATATTTGGAGGTTTATAAAATACATTGAAATAAAATACAAGTCAAAAATAATTATGTAAGTCAGTAGAGGAATAAATGGAATTAAGTATGCTATGATTCCTTCATTCTTTAATAGAGTAAAAGTATTAATATTAGATTATTGACAAGTAAAGGATTTACTTTAGAATTTCTAGGTTAGCCTGTAATGAATAGAAAGAGTGCATAATGTCCAAAATAGCAGAGAAAAAAAATTGATAAACAGTAAATGTATAAAGGAGATGAAGAAGAAAGAAGAAATAGAAAAGTTAGGATACGAAAAAACAAAATTTGAAAGTATATTGAAATCCCAATGTATCAATAATTACAATAAATGTAAATTATATATACTCAAATTACAAGTTAAAATTGTTAAATTGGATTTGTTAAAACTGTATACTATTAATAAGAAACATCTAAAATAGAACAGAAAATTTGAAAAAAGTAAAATGATTAATCAAGCAAATATTGTCTGAGAGAATGCTAGTATTTTCTATTAATATCAAACAAAATAGTCTTGAAGGCAAAAGGTATTACTAGAGATAAAGGTGGTTAATTAAAGATGGTCCATTTTATGGACCAGGAATATTTAACTATTTTAAATTTGTATGCGTCTAATCAAATTTATTCTAAATAAGTCATGGAAAATTTTATAAAAATGGACAAAAAATCAGAATCACAGAATGCAAGGAGAAATAAATAAATCTATAATTAAACTGGGGAGATTTTCACAAACCCTTTTCAGTTATTGATAGTTGTTAGAATAGGTTTTAATAACAAGATTTTTGAAATATGATTTATGAACATATGTATACATATAATTTCATCAAGAGCTGAAGAATACACATTCTTTTCAACTATAAAAGGAACTTTTCTAAAAATTGACTATAAACAGGACATAAGACAAAGTAACAAATTTAAAACGGTGAAATTAATGTAAGATGTTAATAATAGAAGAAAATGGGGGTGGGGTATATGGGAATTCTGTACTGGCTTCACAATTTTTTGTAAATCAAAAACTGTTCTAAAATAAGTTTAGATAGATATAGAGAGTACATTCATAGACCTAAGAGATAAATCAATAACAATAAAAAATATAGGAAAATTTAGAACATATTTCCTATCAGATTGAGTTCCAGAGAAGTTTAGGATAAAAAGTATATGGTATTGAAAACTTACCAATAAGTTTACAAGCGAATTATGAGTACTATAAGGTCAAAGGAACGAAGTTACAAATGCATAAACTTCTGGTGACTTCAAAGATACAAGTAACATGAATAAGAACAGACAGTAGTCAGATACCCCTTAGAAATGGAGATTTACTTTTCTCCAACTATATTTTGTAGAGAAGACAAAAATAACCCCAAACTATATCTTACAGTTACAGTATTTACTACTAACTACTTAGAACACAGATTTTAATGGAAACAAACTCTATACAAACAAGCTATGGGAAATCATACCATTAGTATGTATGTTTCAAGGTACATGGTAAAGCTATGGGAAATCATATCATTAGTATGGGAAAGCTATGGGAAATGGTAAAGCTATGGGAAATCATATCATTAGTATGTATGTTTTAATATTCAATTTTAATATTCAATGAAAATGGTAGCAAAGATTATATATCCGAAGTTTAATAAAGTATAAAATACGTATAAGGGTCATAGTATCAATAGATTAATCAGATCATAGGTTAAGAACTTGATTAATCTACCAGACGCACTAACATTCATAAAATGTGTAGTAAGTCACAGCCCAAAGAGAGACAGTCAACCACCTCTTTACAGTCACAGTTAAGGGCAGAGCACATTTTTTAAAAAATCAATACTCTGCCAAGCTGAATTATCATCACTGTTCATGGCCTGGTGATTCAGAGTGTCAAAGGAGTACAGGGTCTGGTTTGTATCTTCAGTACTCTCTACTTCCAGTTATACCATGGGCCTCAGGTAGGTAAGTGGTAGATGAATGGAAGGAAGGAAGGGAGGAAGGAAGATAGATAATAGAAGATATATCATTCCTGTATGTGTGTTTGCTTTTAATATTTTTTCATTCACTTAAAATATTCCATAATGCCACTAAATAAGTATATCTTTATTATATTTTTATATTTCTTGAATGTATTCAACAAAGCTTTTGTCTTTTCCAGTTTTTTTTGGGTGCTCACTATTCTACAGGAACTGTTTTAAGTTCTGGGGTATAAAAGAGTAAACAAAACCATGAAAGTGAAAAAATTCTTAGTCTCACAGCTTACATTCTAGTTGTGAAAACAGACAGTAAACCAATAAATAAAATCCACAGAAAGTCTGCATTATGTTAGATGCTAATAAGTACTATGGAGAAAGTAAAATCAAAGAGAGTGCTGGGAAAGGGATTGCAATTCTGAATTGAATGGTCAAGGAAAGCCTTGTTGAGATGGCTACATATGAGAACTGCAGGAGATGAGGGAGCCAGCCAAGTGCAGAGGTGTGGGAAAAGTGCTCTGGGTCCATGTAAGTATCTCAAAGAGGGAACAGCTAGGCCAGTGAGGCTTGAATGGAATGAGCAAGGGGAGAATGATAGAAGATAAACTCAGAGCATAGGCCAGCACCTGTAAACCTTATAAACCGTTAAAAGACTGGACCAGGACATGGTTTGACTCGTATTTTACACTGCCTGCTGAGCTAGGAATAGGCAGAAGGGGCAGCCTTCCACAGAAGAGGCTATTGCAATGATACATACGAGATATGATGTTGGTCAAGGTGGTAGCAGTGGAAGTGGTGAGAAATGGTCAGATTCTGGACGTTTTGGAAGTTGAGTCTATATGATTTGCTGAGGAATTCGACTTAAGAGGAAAAGAGTAGGGCCTAATTGGCCTGAAATACTAGAAGAAATGCATTGCCGTAGACTAGATTTTTTTTTAAAGACCAAAAACCATTTTGAACACAACATTAACAAGAAACTACTGAGAGCCACCCTTCTTTTCCCCACAAATAACTGTTGCTCTCTTTCCAATCCCATTTATTCAGGGTGCCTGTAAGTAACTGGGAGCTCTAAACTGATCACACCTTCAGCAACTTCTTCAGTTATAGAATAGTATGGGAAGTGAATCTTGAAAGAGTCTCAATCTGGAAATGTTGAGAAGACCAACAAGAGTCCTTAATCATGAAATCTTACTGCAATTCCCAGAGGAATTCACTTTGCTTCTTTAAGTCAACTAACAACAAAATACTGAAAATGAGAAACTTATTGCCAAGTATGGCCAGACCACTTCTCTTCATTATGTGAATTTTTATATTCCAAGGGAATTGTCTGGTTTGAATCATCAGTTAATATGATCTGCTTACATAAGTCAGTTTCAGTTTCCAAAGTTATGCCTGGGAGGTTTTGACCTAACTCTACAAACTTTCTACTTCATATACGAAACCTAATCAGAAATTTTTATATCCATTGCTAGAGACCTAGATGATTTTTAGTTGTATGTATTTTATAAGGTTTTCATTAACTTAATATTCAAATTTCATCAAGAATTTACTGAAGCTACAGAAGGAATAAGTTTATGAGGGAGCACAATCTTCTGATTGTGAAATCTGAATCACAGAACACAGAAGATTGGGTCACAGAATTGCAGATATATAGATTTGCAGGATTTTAATTCTGGCCCAATTATTTTGTTAATAAAATAGGTTTCCAGGCTTCCCTCATGGCGCAGTGGTTGAGAGTCCGCCTACCGATGCAGGGGACACGGGTTCGTGCCCCGGTCCGGGAAGATCCCACATGCCACGGAGCGGCTGGGCCCGTGAGCCATGGCCGCTGAGCCCGCGCGTCCGGAGCCTGTGCTCTGCAACGGGAGAGGCCACAACAGTGAGAGGCCCGCGTACCACAAAAAATAATAATAATAAAATAAAATAGGTTTCCAAGTTCTATTAAGATATCACTTCAAAATATCTTTTCTACCCTGCCTTTGGCCAGAGCTTCCTTATAGTTTTCTGGTTTTAGTTCCCTGCCATTCACCTTCTTGTATTATAGATGAGAACATATTGTTACCCTTTTCGATAGCCTTTGGTTGTTCACTGTTCTAAACATTCTTTGATTCTCCAGCTCTTCTTCACCTACTCTATACCACTAGGCTGAGTATGGACTCTACACAATGGATCTCCTGTTGAGACTAATCCCTGGGAAAGGAACACCAGACATTCTGATTCAGAGTGTCTGTGGTGGAACCTATGAATCTGTATTTTTAAATGCTCCAGATGATTCAGGGAGCATATCAGCAGGGATTGACCCACTTCTCTCACCTGTGAACCATCACCTAAAAGCATAGGACTAGAAACCAATGAGATTAAGGCTTAAATTCTGTTTTACAATTGAGTAGTGTGACCTTCAACAATTTATTATTCTCTTTAAGCGTCAGACTCCCCATTTGAAAAGGGGAGTAAGAACACTGATCTGTCAATGAAGAATAAATGGTGAAGTATATTATGAGAACCTAAAATTATTCCAAGTGCATTATAGGTAATCAATAGAGGAGACTGGAGATGATGAATCAGCAGGAGCAGGGGCGATGATGATGAATATATGTGGAAGGATCTACAGGAACTTGGGAGATAGAGTCAACAGGACCTGTTGACTGACTAGACGAGGAGTATGAAGGAAAGGGACAGGGCAAAAGCAAAGTTGAAACCCAGGATCAGGCTTGAATACTTGATCATTCACTGAGATATAGCATATGACAGAGAGGAGTCATGTGAGTATGAGGTGCCTGTAGTATCTCCGGGGGAAGACATAAGGGTGGCAGTTAAATACATGTGTCTATTGTCCATAAGAGAGAAAAGGGCCAAAAATAAAAATTCTGTATCAGCAAATAAGAGGACCTGGAAATTGTAGCAGATGATCAATATTGGCTCATTCAATTTAAATTCACCACCCTTGCAGTGTACCTTAAGCTAGAGGCTAGAAATCTGAAGACATTTCATGGATCCCTTTGCAGCTTAGTTTCAACACATGACCTAGATTCCGCTGAACAAATGCATCCTCAAAAGGTCTGGAAGCAGAATTCAGCCTTATGAGGGGAAGATACACTTTTGCTGTTTCTTGGCAAGCCCAATTTGGGGTATATTTGGTTTTTGCGTTGCAATTATAGCAGAAGTCCCAGTTTCTAGTCCTTAGCTTAATGTGTGTCAAGAGTTAGGGCATGGGACTTCCATTATGCCGGCAAAGATAATGCAGAGGCCACGTGACCCTGTAGTCACCATCTGTAGTACTGGTTTCCTGTTTTCCTTGCTTGCTAATCTTGGCAAATGTAGTAACCCTTGATGGACCAGTTCTATCATGCTGTTCTGAGAGTCATTCCTACAAGTTCAACCTATAACTTGACCATCTAGGCCAATAGAATATTCTGTCATGAGGAAAATGTTCTATAAATCTGTGTTGTCAAACATGGTAGCCCCTAGTCACAGGTGACTATTGATCACCTGAAATATGGTTAGTGCAACTAAGGATCTAAATTACTGCTTTTATTTAATTATAGTTAATTTAAATTTAAACTTAAATAGCCACGTGCAGTTAATGGCTACCATGTTGGACAGCACAGCTCCAGACCATCCAATGATTTTGTAAGCAATTAATTCCCTGGATTACATTTCTTTCCACCTGAAGAAATTAGAGTGGTTTCTGTTATCTGTGTTTGAAGATTGATTAATATATGAAAGCTTGCAATTCCCCAAGGTAAATGCATAGAGTGAGAAAAGTCCTAAAATAATACCAAGGGTAAACCTTGGAAAGAATGGCCAGAGAAGGAAATAAGTGAAAATAGAAAACAAAAATATAGAAAGAAGTGCAAGAGAAATTGTGCTATATTAACCAAGAGAGGAGAGTCTTTTAATAAGAGGGAAGTGGTCCATAAGGGAAAAAAAAGAGTATCCAACATATAGCGGGCCAAGCAGTTGGCCATAGATGACCCAAATTGCATCACTGGATGAGTTTTGCTTTATCCTCTTGTGCATGAGTGTCTCCATCCCCAATATCTTCAGGGCTTTAGAGACTAGTTATATTCATGTTAGTCTGGTGTTTGGGTGTGACAATGTGGAGGTGCCAGGAGAATAGCTTATAGTACAAATTCTGCTGCTTACTCTTCATGTCCTTGAGTAGTAAATGACTGCTACTTTCTTGTCTTCAGTTTCCCATGGGGAAAGAAAACAGGAATAATAATACCCCTTGTGAAGAGTAAATGAAATGTTGATGTGAGAGTGTTTGCAAGCTGGAAAGAAATGTACATGATATGAACCATAAACATCTATCTCAAAGCCAGTCTTAAAGCATCCCCTGATCTCACATGGAACACTAAGGTATCTATAGGAATGAATGAATGAGTAAATAGAGGTCTGATTATAGGAAAACAAGAGCGTTTGAAAAAAAACTTGACAAATTGAATTTTGATAGAACAAGGATAAATGTTAGTGTGAGAGATATCTGAAGAAAGCAATCTCACCGAAAGCTGAGAAATATGAAGAAATATGAACTTGCAGCATAGGGCAGGTATCAAAGAAACACAGCACACATTTGTGAACAAAACAGGCAGAGAGAAAGCAACTATACGGTATTTGACCTAGAAAGGTATTCTATGCAATAATTAAGGAGCTTGAATTGTTTATTCTTACAGTTAATATCTATCTCAATGTTTTGATTATGTATTCCCTACGGCAAGCTTTCTTGAAATAGGCATTCAGAGGATGGTACATAGAATTCAAAATGATTCTGAAAATGTCATAGAATAACCAAGAGACCAGAAGAATTCAAGACTGTAGGTAAAAAGTCAAGGCCTGGAATATTCAGATAACATATTGAATAAAGTAAACAAAGAGATAAAAAGGACAAAACCCACAATATTAGAAAATGGCAGCCACAATTTATATAATTTTCTTTATAATATTTTCTTTATAACCAATTTCTGCAATAATTGATTTTAACCTCAATTCTCATTCTAATTTTCTGCCTCTCAGAGGAAAGCAAATCAGGTATCAGAGTCAGTTTGACTTTTTTTTTTTAATTCCTTTAAAATGCAGCAAGGGATTCAGTTAAAAGTGGTGGGAAAAAAACTATTTCTACTCCACTCCATTATGAAACCAACCAAAATCAATGCAAAGACTGAAAAACAGAAAATATTCCATTAGAAAGGTTAAAAAGCATGAATTGAATTGTGATGAATATTTGACAAATAAAATAGAGGTCCTCTTGTCTTTAGATATAAGCCCACAGCATTTCCTTAAGCTTGATTTCTCTGATTGGAGATCCATGTTGATGTGTCTTTCTTGAGTAGTTTACCCCCACAATATACTATCTATAATTTCAAATTTCAGTTCTTTAAAGTGGAGCAACAAAGTAAAGACACTTATGAAACAATCTGAGTTCAGAATCCTTCTAGATTTCTTTGGTTTCTTATACCTAACTTAGAGTAATTTTTAGTGATTCCCCCTTATCACTTCTTCCAAAAGCATTCAATCAAGTTTCAGTAAACAACCCTTCTTAAAAATATTATTTTACATAGAATTTTAGCTAAGTTACCAGATACATAAAAATATAAGTGATGTAAACAGATTTGCATACAAACACACTGACTTTGATAAGCACACAAAGCAGCTACAGAGAGCAGGAGAGCATAAGCACGCTAGAGCATTACCCTCTGGCCATTAGCCATAAAATCAAACCAGCCCGGATTATGAAGTCACCACATGGGAGAGAGCTACACTGAGTAATCATATGGACCCACAAATTTTGTGTAAGCAACGAATAAACTTATGTTATATCACGCCATTGAGAGTTTGGGGTTGTATGCTAATTCAACATAACCTAATTTATCCATTATATTATACCAATCCTGAAAACACTATGTCTGCCCCATATTAGATTTCTCATGTATTCTTGCAGCTAAGTATGTCACGTTTCAAGGTTCTGTCCAATGAGAGTTAAGATAATACTTATAGGTGTATTCTGGGAAAAAAAGAAAAACTTTCACTTTCCTCATAAAAAGGACAAATGCAATTGGTTCTGTATTTTACTTACTTGATTGTAAACATCTTATGATCACAGGTGACAATATGAGGATGAAGGCCAGCATGCTAAGGATGATAAAGAAGAAAAAAAAAAGAGTCAATCTGTTGAGTAGTTCTACCAATATCAGCAAGCAATTATCTACCTACTTCTGGATTTCTTGTTATGTGCAGAAAGGAGATTTTTTTAAAAGACTATTTGATAAATAGTCTTATCTATATATATTATATATATATATATATATATATATATATATATATATATATTACTCAACCATACACACACACACACGCCACATCTTCTTTATCCATTCATCTACTGATGGACACTTAGGTTGCTTCCATATCCTGGCTATTGTAAATAATGCTGCAGTCAACATAGAGGTGCATGTATCTTTTCTAATTAGTGTTTTTGTTTTCTTCAGGTACTATCATATGGTAGTCCTATTTTTAATTTTTTGAGGAATCTCATACTATTTTCCATAGAGCTGCACTAATTTACATTCCCACCGACAGTGTGTGAGGGTTCCCTTTTGTCCACATCCTTACCAACACTTGTTATTTGTTGACTTTTTTTATAATAACTGTTCTGACAAGTGTGAGGTGAAAGCTCATTGTGTTCTTAATTTGCATTTCCCTGATTAGTTCCATTGAGCATCTTTTCATGTGTCTGTTGGCTAATTATATGTCTTTGGAGAAATGTATTCAGATCTGTCCATTTTTTAAAAATCAGGCTGTTTTTTGATGTTGAGTCATGTGAGTTCTTTGTATATTTTGGATATTAACCCCTTACTGGATATATCACTTGCAAATATCTTCTCCTATTAAGTAGGCAGTCTGTTCATTTTATTGATAGTTTCCTTCTCTATGCAAAAGCTTTTTTAGTTCGATGTAATCCCATTTGTTTATTTTTGCTTTTGTTTCCCTTGCCTGAGGAGACATATTAATCAGTCTGTTAGAATTGAAAACATTCCTAACAGATACAAGAATCTAAGCCCATCCTTTTTAAAGTTAGATCAGCCCAAAAGGAATTAATAAGCTGTGTCAGAGAGTAAATCATCTACATCCTTAAGCACACTGTTTTTACATAGCAAGGCTTTCCTGATGAACCAAACAGTGTTTTGATTTACATTCCAGTGCAAGCTCCTTATAATTTTGAAACCAGTAACAACCAGTAGTGGACTGGCTACTTAAAGTAGCACAGTTCTAAGCAATTACTCTGAATAAAATTTTGAAATACTGCTTTTGTAAGCTGTGCTCCATTTTTAGTACTAGTCAAGCTGATAGCATAGCTTCAAGGCATATTGAACAATTCACCATAGAAAATCCTGCGATTTTTTTTTTCTGATAGAGTTGACAAGTTTCACTGTCTTTAATTGTACTTTCTGTAACAAGTGATATTTTCATACACAGAAATTTTTCATTTCTCTACATCAGAGACATTTTAAAGACATTTCAAGTACAAATTAGGGTGTCACATTTAAGAAAAATATGACAGAAATTTAATACAAGTAACTAAGATGACAGTTGGTTCATATTATGCAAGCAATGACAACTATATCACAATGAACTCCTCTGCCAAGTGTCTGGAGATTTTTCTTTAATATAAAACAAAGGATATATCCTTATATCAGAAACTTAAAAATGGAAAAGAAAATGTGTCCTAAAGATGAGACAATATGATTATGTTTTTCAAGAATTTTGCCCAAACAATTCAGTGAAAAAAAGGAAACTTCATGATTTTAGAGTCTTAGATTCCTTGTTTAATCATAGTCATTTAAGTCTTTAATATTATAATCACAGTTAAGTTAAATATGAATATTTAAATATAAAATGTTGGCCATATCACCAGAACTCCTAGAATTTAAACATCTCTGTGGATAAAAGGAGCATTGCTCTGATAAAGTGCTCTCTCAAAATGGGATTTGATAATAGAATTACATATTCTTGAACTAGAGTAATACAATTTTCCCCAAATAAGAAAATAATTATTTATAATTGATTTCAAAATAAGATTGTTAGTTCCACATTTGTTGATAGAGATAAGTACTTCTTAAACTATCTATGCTGAAAAAGACCAATTTCTTTGTGTAATTTGTAATCTCTCAAGAGCACCTTTGTAAAACACAATAAAAACAAATTTCTAGAAAAAAAATCACATGCTTTTATGTCACAACAAAGTCAAATTTCTTTAAAAGTTTCTAAATGCTTATGTTCCATTTCTACACTTATATTGCCATGAACTGGGAACAAATAATTTGCAGACTGACAACACACAACTTAGTGGTGGTTTGTTACTGTTATTGACCAAAGAACATTGATGATCCTTACAGATTTTTTGTTATTATTGTCACATTTGTGTTCTTTGTTTCTTGAAAATAAAAATATACAATAGGCAATGATTCTTTCCATGGGAATCTATGAGGTAAAATGTATGGTTATTTTGTCTCAAAAAGCTGTACAGCAATCAATCAACACAATGAAAAGGCAACTGACAGAATGAAAGTAAATATTTGCAAAAGTTAGGATAGCCAATATCAAAAGAATTAAATAAGTGAATTTAATATGGCAAACATTTGGAGAAATTGGAACCCTTGTGTGTTGTTGGTGGGAATGCAAAATGGTTCAGTTGCTATGGAAAAGAGTATGGAGGTTCCTCAAAAATTAAAAATAGAGTTATTGTATAAGCCAGCAATCCTAACTCTGGGTATTTATACAAAAGAATTTAAATCAGGATCTCAAAAAGATATTTGCACTCCTGTGTTTATTGAAGTATTATTTACAACAGTCAAGATATGGAAGCAAAGTAAATGTCCACTGACAGATGAATGGATAAAGAAAATGTGGTATATAGATACAATGGAATATTCTTCAGTCTTATAAAGGAAATCATGTCATATTCAACAATGTGGATGAAACTTGAGGACAGTATGCTAAGTGAGATAAGCCAGTCCCAGAAAGACAAATACTACATAATCCACTTATAGGAGGTAGCTAAAATGGTCAGACTCATAAAGGAAAAAGTACAATGCTGGATGCCAGGGGTTGGGAGAGGGAGAAGTGAAAATTTGCTGTTCAGTGCATATAAAATTTCACTTATGCAAGATGAAATGGTTCTAGAGATATGCTCTACAACGTTGTGCTTATAGTTAAATAATACTGTACTGTAGCCTTAAAAATTTACTAGGAGGGTGTATCTCATATTATTTCTTTTACCACAGTTTAAAAAATAAAACCATTATCAGTAATACAAAAAAAAAGATTCAGAATAGAAGGGATAAGAAGGAGCCTTGACTTTCAGCTCTATTGTAATCTCTGAATTGATATTTATCCTTAATGATAAACAAAAAGAAAAAAGAATAAGAACATTGAAGAATCCTTTGAGAAATACACTTCCTATATTTAGGAAGGTGGAAGAAATTATGAACATGTTAAAGAAAGAAATGAAAAATATATTTTTAAAAAGACACAAAAAGAATTCCAAGAAATAAAATATATCTGAAATAAATATATGGGATTAACAACATATTAGAAAAGGAAAAATAAAATATCACTGAACTTGAATGTATAACAACAAAAACCATCAAAAATATAGCACAATGAGAAAAAAGAGAAAATGAACAGAGTTTAGTGATATGTTTGACAATATCGAACAGACTAACGTACATACAAATGGGATCCCAGGAGGAGAGAAGGTGGAGGGACAGGACAAATATTTGAAAAGTTTCAAAAACCTGTTCCAAATTCTATGAAAAGGATAAACCCACAGGACAAAAATGGTCAACAAACCACAAGCAGAATAAAATGTAAAGAAAATCACACTAAGGCACATCACAGATTGCTGGAAAACAGTAAAAATTCAAACATCTTAAAAGCAGCTAAAGGAAAACAATATATTAGGTACAGAGAAACAAACATAAGAATGACAGTAGAATTTCTCATTTTATTTTCATGAACAGTACTAACAACTAGCTGGATCTAATTGATAATCAAAGAACACTCAGTCCAACAAGAGCAGAACATGCATTATTTTCAGCTATACACAAAACATTTACTAAGATAAAACATATTCTAAGCCATAAAATAATTCAATAAATTTCTAAGTATTGAACTCATAAAGTAATTGTCATAAACATAGCAGAATTAATTTTTAAAAAGATATTTGGAAAATTATCCACTATTTAGAAATTAAACAAAAAACACTTCTAAATAACCCACAAGTCATAAAAGAAATCAGAGGAGAAAATAAAATATATTTTAGGCAGACCTAAGTTTTTTTTTAAGTCTAACAAAATTTGGCAGGTGCTCCAAAAGCAGTGTTCAGAGGGAAAAATTATTGCATTAAGTGCTTTTATTATAAGAAAAGAGAAAGATCTAAAAATCAATGGTAAACACTTCTTTCTTTAAAAAAACTTGGGGAAAAAAAGCAAATTAATACCAAAGTAAGCGGAAGAAAAAAATAAGAGCAGTAATTGATTAAATTTAAAAGAGAGGAGAAACACAATGAAATCAAATGCTGGCTTGTAAAGATCAATAAAATTCATAAACTTCTAACCAGAGTGATAAGGGAGAAGAGAGAAAACAAATATCACCAATATCAATGAGAGAGGTGATCACTATATATTCCACAGATGTGAAACACATAACAAGAAATTATTATGAAAACTTTATGCCAATATTTTTGACAGATGAAATAGGAAAATTTCTTAAAAGACATAAACTACCAAAGCTTAAACAAGAAGATACAGTTAACCTGAATAGTCCTATATCTCTAAAGAAGTTAAATTTCTACTTAGAAACATCTCCACAAAGAAAATTTCAGACGAATTCACTCATGAATTCCACCAGATATTTAAGGAGAAAGTAATACTAATTCTACAAAAAGTCTTCCAAAAAAAATTAAGAGGAGATAACACTTCCCAACTCATTCTGTGAGGCCACCTTTAGTAATTAGACAAAGTAATTACAAGAAAACTACAGAGTAATATCTATCATGACCATAAATGCAAAAATGTTTAATAATGTTTAACAAGTTTAGCCCTTCAATGTATAAAAAGTAACACATCCAAATGCCCATATGGGACTTATCCAAGGAATGGTTTAACACTGAAAATCAATGTAGTTTGCTATATAAACAAATTTTAAAAGAAAACCATATAATCGTCTTAACAGAAGAAGGAAAGGCTCGAACCCTGGTGCTGGAAGATCCCACATGCTGTGGAGCAACTAAGCCCCGTGCACCACAACTACTGAGCCTACGCTCTAGAGCCTGTGCTCCAAAACAAGAGAAACCACTGCAATGAGAAGCCTGCGCACCTCAACCAAGAGTAGCCCTCACCCACTGTAACTAGAGAAAGCTCACACGCAGCAACAAGGACCAAACACAGCCAAAAATAAATTAATTAAATAAACAAATTTTTTAAAATCTTAAAAATCCTCAGCAAACTAGGAATGCAAAGGAAGTTTCTCAACATGAAAAACTGCCATCACTTAATGTTAACAGTTAATGATACTGACTGAATGTTTGCCTCCTAGTATAAGGAACAAGGCAAGTTCTATTCAACATTGTACTGGAAGATCTCGCCAGTGCAATCGGGCAAGACAAAGGGAAAAAAAAAGATATTCATACTGGAAAGAAAAAGTAAACCCTCTTTACAGACAACATGATTGCATGTATAGAAAATCCAGTGGAGTCTATAAATAAACTACTAAAGCTAATTAGCATGTTTACAAGGTGTTAAATAATTACATACAAAAATCCAGTTTATTTCTATGTACCACTAATAGTTGGAAATTGAAATTTGAAAAAATATAATTTACAATAACATCCAGAAATATTAAATACTTAGGAATCTGATAAAAGATGTACAGTATATGCACACTGAAAACTATAATACATTGTGCAAAAATTTTAAAATACTCAAATGGAGAAATATGCTGTGTTCATGAGTCAGTAATGTGAAAATATCAATTGTCCCTAAATTTATCTACAAAGTCAACTTAACCCTAATTTAAAATCCTAGCGGGCTTCCCTGGTGGCACAGTGGTTGAGAGTCCACCTGCCGGTGCAGGGGACATGGGTTTGTGCCATGGTCCGGGAAGATCCCACATGTCACGGAGCAGCTGGGCCCGTGAGCCATGGCCACTGAGCCTGTGCGTCCGGAGCCTGTGCTCCTCAACAGGAGAGGCCACAACAGTGAGAGGCCCACATACTGCAAAAAAAGAAAAATCCTGGCAAGTACTATTTTTGGTAGAAAATAAATTGATTCTAAAATTTATATGGAAATGCAGAGGACCTAGTATGACCAAAACAACTCTGAGAAAAGAACAAAGTTGGAAGACTAATACTATCTGATTTCAAAACATATAAATCTACAGTAATAGAGAAAATGTGATATTAGTATAAAGACAAGTAATATCAATGAAAACAGAATAAACAAACCCACAGATATATGGCCAACTGATTTCTGACAAAAGTACTGAGTAAATAATGCTTTGGAGAAATAATGTTCTTTTTAGCAAATGGTGTTGGAAAAATTGTATATCTATATGCAAAAAAAAAAGGACTTTGATACTCAGCACCAAATACAAATAGTAACCCAAAATGGATCATAGACTTAAAGGTAGAAATGAAACCTTTGAAAAAATGTTTTAAGAAACATAGGAGAAAATTTTTGATTTTGGCATTCAAGACTTCTTGGATACAACAGCAAAAGCATGAGCCATAAAAGAAAAAAACTAGTAAGTTTTATCAGTTTAGAAAACTACTTGTCTAATATGATTAAAGTTAAATTTTATTTTGAATCTGCTCTCTTTGTTTCCTTCTATGAAACTGTATATCAGACAGCACAGAAGAGGCAAGGTGCATAAGTAAATATTTAATCTCTTTTCTACAATATCAATGTCTAAAGTTCACAAATGGTGAAATGGGTTTACTATTGCATATTTGGTAATCAATAAGCTCACAAGAGCCTAGGCTCAATTTAATCCTTTTACTCTTAACTAAAAATCTCCTAATTAACTCATCCTTTATTGCATAAACCATTCCCATGAACTTCCCCAGAACTTTGTCCAAGGGGGAAGTATTAAACATCTGCACTTGTCTCAAATGCTTTCATTTTCACATGCTTTTTACAGTCTACACTTACGATGAAAATTAATTCTATGGTCAAGGTTACTGAGTTATTCTCTGTTAGATCAAACATAGACTGTGTTTATTGTTAGTTCTGCCCTTGTAGTGGTAAGAGTTCAAATATTTTGCAGTCTTCTTATTTGGTTTGTTTCCATAAGATCTTGCTGATTTGTCCACATTCCTTGAACTCGCTAACTTCACACACTCTAATTCTACCAAAATCTTCTTGTGCCACTCCCTTTTCCAATTCTGCTGTATCTTCTACTAGCATTTTGATTGAGGCTACAGTGAATTTATTGCTCAAATTCCAGAGATAAATATATTTAGACTACTGAATGTTCTAATCCATAAACATTCCTTAATTTACATAGGTCATCTTTTTCTCAAATAGTAAGAAACTGATATTTAAGATATTGTAATAGTATTGTTTTCTAAACATTTGTTGCTTACATGTCAAAGTATAATGGATTTTTTGCATGTTGACCTGTAAAAAGTATCCTTGTTAGAGACATTATAAGAATGCATATATAATAATAATTCATATGTAGATACTTATGTTTTTATGTACAAACATATCTTTGAACACTAAGTTTATTTTGTCCTTTTGTGTATTATTCCTTTTGTTTCAAGTTCTTGATTTATTGCACTGGTTAAACCTTCAATACAATTATTTAACAGAAAGGGTGATAGCAAGCACTCGTCTCCCTTTTTTTTTTTAATTGAAGTATAGTTGATTTACAATATTATATTGGCTTCAGGTATGTGACATAGTGATTCAATATTTTTATAGATTGTAATCCATTTAAAGTTATTACAAAATAATTGCTATGTTTCCCTGTACTATACAATATATTCTTGTTGCTTATTTTATACATGGTAGTTTGTATCTCTTAATTCCATATGCTTATCTGATATCCGCTATCTCCCCTCATCCCACTACTAACCACTAGTTTCTTTTCTATATCTGTGAGTCTGTTTGTTTTGTTATATTCATTCATTTTTTTAGATTCCACTTATAATTGATAAAATACAGTGCTTGTCTTTCTCTGACTTATTTCACTAAGCATAATACCCTCTAGGTCCATCCACATTGTTGCAAATAGCAGAATATCCTTTTCATGGCTGAGTAATACTCCACTGTGTATATTATATATATGTATATATATATATGCATTCCACATCTTCTTTATTTGTTCATCTATTGATGGACACAGGTTGCTTCCTTATCTTGGTTATTGTAAATGATACTGCTATGAACATTGGGGTGCATGTATCTTTTTGCATTAGTGTTTTTATTTTCTTTGGATATACTCCCAAAGGTGGAATTGCTGAATCACATAGTTGTGTTTTTAGTTTTTTCAGGGACCTTCATACTGTTTTCTATGGTGGCTGCACCAATTTACATTCCTACCAACAGTGTACCAAGGTTTCCTTTTCTCCACATCCTCACCAATATTTGTTAGTTGTAGACTTTTTGATGATAGTCCTCTGACAGCTGTGAAATGGTATCTCATTGTGGTTTTGATTTGCATTTATTTAATAATTAGCAATTGAGCATTTTTCATGTGCCTGTTGGCCATCTGTATGTCTTCTTTAGAGAAATGTTTATTCAGGTCTTCTGCCTAGTTTTTAATCAGGTTGTTTGGTTTTTTGATATTGAGTTATATGTGCTGTTTATATATATTTTGGATATTAATCCCTTATTGGTCATATCATTTTCAAATGTTTTTCTCCCATTCAGTAGGTTGGCTTTTCATTTTGTCAATGGTTTCCTTTACTGTGCAAAAACTTTTAAGTGGGTCCCATTTGTTTATTTTTGCTTGTGTTTCCTTTGTCTTAGGAGACAGATCCAAAAAAATATTGCTATGATTTATGTCAAGGAATATTCTACCTATGTTTTCTTCTAGGATTTTTATAGTTTCAGTCTTACATTTAGGTCTTTAATCCATTTTCAGTTTATTTTTGTATATGGTGAGAAAGTGTTCTAATTTCATTCTTTTAAATGTAGCTGTCGGTCTTCCCTGGTTGTGCAGTGGTTAAGAATCTGCCTGCCAATGCAGAGGACTCGGGTTTGAGCCCTGATCCAGGAAGATCCCACATGCCACGGAGCAACTAAGCCTGTGCCCCACATACTGAAGCCTGCGTGCCACAACTACTGAAGCCTGTGCACCTAGAGCCTGTGCTCTGCAATGAGAGAAGCCACCACAATGAGAAGCCCACACACCGCAATGAGGAGTAGCCCCCACTCGCCACAACTGGAGAAAGCCCACATGCAGCAGCAAAGACCCAACACAGCCAAAAATAAATAAAATAAATTTAGTAAAAATAAATAAATAAATGTAGCTGTCTAGTGTTCCCAGCACCACTTATGGAAGAGACTGTCTTTCCTCTATTGTATATTCTTGCCTCATTTGTCATAAATTAATTGACCATGGGTGCATGGGTTTATTTCTGGGCTTTCTATCCTGTTTCATTGATCTGTATTTTTGGTTTTGTGCCAGTGCCATACTGTTTTGATTAGTGTCATTTTGTAATATTGACTTCAAGTTCCCTTTGAGGTCATGGCACATGATACCTCCTGTTCTGTTCTTCTTAAGATTGTTTTAGCTACTCAGGGTCTTTTGTGTTTCCATATAAATTTAAAATTTTTTTCTAGTTCTGTGAAAAGTGTCATGAATATTTTGATAGTTTGCATTAAATCTGCAGATTGCTTTGGGCAGTATGGACGTTTTAACAATATTAATTCTTCCAATCCATGAACATGGATATATTTCCATTTCTGTATATCATCTTAAATTTCTTCATCAGGGTTTTATAGTTTTTAGAGTAAAGGTCTTTCACATCCTTAGTTAAGTTTATTCCTAGGTATTTTATTATTTTTGATGTTATATTAAAAGGGTTGTTTTCTTGATTTCTCTTTCTGATAGCTTCTGCAGAAAAATCACTGATAGCCTTATGGGTGTTCCCTTTCATATAATTCTTTTTTCTCTTTCTGCCTTCAGAATTATTTTAACTTTTGCCATTCTAATTATGATATGCCTTGATGTGAGTCTGTTTGCATTCATCTTGTTTGAGACCCTCTGTGCTTCCTGTACATGGATCTCTTTTTCCTTCTTCAGGTTCAGGAAGTTTTCATCCATAATTTCATCTTATATATTTTCTATCTCTTTCTGTCTCTCTTCTCTTTCTTGGATCCCTGTAATAAGAATGTTGGTATGCACAATGTTGTTGCAGAGGTCTCTTAAACTGTTCTCATTTTTTTTATAATTTGCTTTTCTTTTTGCTGTTCTGATTGGGTGATTTCCATTATTCTATATTCCAGATCACTTATGCTTTCTTCTATTATCACCTAGTCTGCTGTTAATTTCTTCTAGTGTGTTTTTCATATGTTATTTTATTTTTATATCTGATTGGTTCCTTTTTATATTTTCTAGTTCCTTGTTAAAATTCCTTCTGTGTTCATCTATTCTTTCCCTGATTCAGCTAGCATTCTTATTACTAATGCTTTGAACTCTTATCTGGTAAGTTACTTGTTTCATTAGTTATTTTTTCAGGGTTTTTCTCTTGTTCTTTCAATTGCAACAACTTCCCCTCTCTATGAAATCAGATAAAACTGTTACAGTTTTGGTCTTGAAGGGGGTGTTCTTGTGTTGTGTGAGTGTCCTTATACAGTCTGCATGTGCTCACTGGCTTTGGTGGGAGAGCTGGATCTGATGTGAGCATGAGTCACATCTTCCTCTAGGGTGTGCTGGCAACTATTACTTTGGGAGGTTGTGGAGCTAGAGACGAAGGGGCTAGAGCCAGAGCCAGGTGTGAGCTGGGGCTTCTCTGATCAGTGGCCAACTCCATCGGAGTTGGGATCAGGTCACAAGTTGCTGCAGCAGAAGCCCTGGGGGTCAGGTCCATGCTGGCTCCATTCCCTTTAAGTATGTGCTCTCCCCGTTCCCAGCACCAGAACACTTGTCCCAGAGAGTAGCAGTGCTGGAACGAGAGGGGCTGGAGCTGGCAGTCAGCATGGGTCTGGGTGTGGAGTGTGAAATCCAGGACCACTTCTGATGTGCTGCTTATGTAAGCTTCAGTAATGCTTGCCCCTGCTCCATTCATAGGCTGGGCTCCATTCTGGGTCTGGGCTGGCACCGTCCCTCTCAACTGAGCACTCCCCTGGGGCACAGCAGCCCTTGCCTTAGTGTGTAGCTGTATAATGAAGCTAGTGGGGTGGAGCTGGCCCTCAGCTCAGGCTGGAGCACACACAGGAGCAGTTGTGGGAAACCAGCCAGAGTTTTGTGCAGTCTTAATTTGTTTCTTCTGCCTTGTTTCTGGAGTAAGCATGTGTGTTCATGCTGTTCACAAGTGGAGTCTAGGTTTCCTACTGCCTTCTTGTTAGTTCCACCAGTTTCCTAACCAGCTAAGGGGATTCCCCTCCCTTCTGTGTCCCCTTCCAAGGGCACAGGTCCTGACCTCAATTCTTCTCTTCCCTTTCTACCTGGTACCATGTGGATTTTTCTTACAGCCTTGGTTGTACAGGAGTCTGTCAGTCTTCAGTTTTCAGTGAGAATTTTTTCACATATGGATAGAAGTGTTTTTGGTGTGTCCTCGGGGGGAGGTGAGTTCTGCATCCTCTTACATCACTATCTTGATTTCTTCCCGCTTGTCCCATTCTTTATGACAGAGAAAAAGCTTTGTGTATGATTACTTTTTCTTCCTTAAAAGTTTGGTATAATTCTCAACATAATCCTTGAATCTTATTTGGGAAATGTTTTTAATTTTGGTTTCTTCTTTTAATAATTACCAAGGAATTCAGTTTTTTTATTTTTTCTTATGTGAGTTTTGATAACTTGCATGTCCTTATACATATTTGGGGAATTTTCTATTTAAATTTATTAAGAAAAATTGTTAAAATTAAAAATTAATTTAAATCCCAAAGATTTTGTGGTTATCTCCCTTTTTCTTCCTTACATTTATAATCAGTGCCTTCTTTATCAGTCTTGTGAATAGTTTATTAATATATTTATCTTCTGGCTTTGAGATTTTTTTTCTATCCCTACAACTCTACCTGCTCTTAGGGACATATTTAGGAACACATTATTATTTCATCATACGCACGAGAACAGCCCTTGGTTTCTTCGACTTTCCATTGCTATGGAGATATTATCACTCTATTTACAGTCCTGATAAAACAGGAAAAACTCCTTACTGAAACTTTGATTTGTTATTAACTCACAGCATATATTTTTTATAGAAAAAATTGTCTTAAAAGTAATTTTCACAAAATTTGCACACTTTGACCCAATTGTCTCATTATTTTCTATAGTCTTTGGTTTAGATTTTCTCCTTGCATGAAGATAAGTTGAAGTCATTTGGCAACAGATGAGAATTGGGATGTGTATTAGTCATTATATGCTAAGTTATGCTATGATAACAAACCTAAAAATCCTAATGGATTAAAATAACACAGGCTTATTTTTTGATCATGTTGTATGTCCTTTTCTGGTCAGAAGGGGACTTTGTTCATCTAACTGATGACAGATTCAAATCAATGAAACATTAATTTAAATGCTGTTTGCTGTGGTGGTTGGGCAAATAACTGTGGAGGGTCACTCGTTTACAAATAAATGATCTGGTTTTATAATGACATACATCATTTCTGATCATAACTAATTGCTCAGAACTTTCTCAGATATGATCCCATCTGACTAAAGATAAACAGAAAGTGAAATACTCCCAAATGCTCAGAAGTGAGGAGAACCAAAATTATTTGACAAACAGTACTTGTTGGTTCAAAGGGATACACTTTTGTTTCCAACCAGAAAAGATGTGGAGGAGATAAGAAAAAATAAAGTTCTCACCAATTAATAACTGTGATCTATATTTATATTTTTGTAAAAATGATCTGTATATGTGATTAAGAGAAAAATGGAAGTTAGTAACCATTGCATTATTAATAATTATTTCTGTCAAAGATATCAATGATTTTTTTTTTTTTTTTTTTTTTTTTGCAGTACACGGGCCTCTCACTGTTTTGGCCTCTCCCGTTGTGGAGCACAGGCTCTGGACGCGCAGGCTCAGCGGCCATGGCTCACGGGCCTAGCCGCTCTGCGGCATGTGGGATCTTCCCGGACCGGGGCACGAACCCGTGTCCCCTGCATCGGCAGGCGGACTCTCAACCACTGCGCCACCAGGGAAGCCCTCAATGATTTTATATATATATACACACACACACACACACACACAGACACACACACAATACACACATACATATTAGGTGTTTTTCCAAAATTTTATAATAAATACATTAATTTTTTAAATAAAGTTAATAAAATTGACAATGAAATCAAGTGTTAAGTTTTTCTGCATATATCTCCATTTTTCTCCTTTCATCATCCTGACTTTAATAAATTTTAACCACTGGGCTGAATGTGGAGTAGAGGAAACCCTCAGGCATAGACTCAAAAGCAATCAGTGGTCAAGATAATAAAAATACACTTTCAGTTAAATATTATCCACCATTACACACGAATATTTGAAAGAAAATACTTTGCTCTATTTCAAGCACACAGAAGGCATTTGTAATTGAAATTTAAATTAATATGAGCTCAGGAGAAACATCAAGCATTTTGAATATAATCCATAGTAAAAATTGAGAACTAAAACTTGAGCTCATGTCTTACATTTGAATGGAAATTATTATCAATCAACTGCTGCTTTTTGAGTAGTTAACACTGTTATATTAAAATTTGGATTTACAGATTTGTCCTTTAATTGCTGACTAAATTATAAATAGTGGGGATTTTCATTGACCCAAATGCACATTCTGTGGGATGACTTTGGAAATTGTGTGACAATGTAATATATGAGCTTGCTCAAAATAGTGTTATTCTGAAATACAGAAACACAATGCACTAATTCCATAGAAACATATACAGTTGGTCCCTCAAACAAAGTGGGGGTTAGGGGTGTCCATCTTCCACATGGTTGAAAATCAAAGTATAAGTTTACAGTCAGCCCTCCCTATCTGCCCCTCCTCCATATCTGCAATTTCACATCCTCGGATTCAACCAACCTTGGATCATGTAGTACTGTAGTAGGGGTTTGTTGAAAAAATTCTGCATGTAAGTGGACCTGTGCAGTTCAAACCCACATTGTTCAAAGGCCAACTGTACCTTTTTAATTTTTTAAGGAAAATATTAAATAGTTCCTTCCACACTCAGCTAGTTTTATTCAACTTTCACCTTAACATTAAATTCTGCACCCCTGACAGAGATTTCCAAATATCCATCTGATGAAATAAAAATTCATATTTTAAGGCAAGACAAGAAAAATTTAAACAGAAAACTTTTTCCCTGCCCACTGGCCTCCTCCCTTCCTTCTAGTGTGCTTTGTTCATCTGCACTATGAATTAACCAGACCTCCTCAATGACAGAAATACCTGCTCAACCATGAAGATCGATTTTCTTCTTCTGGCACCAGCCATGTAACTCCTTAGGAGATAATATTTCTTTCTCAGTCCTCTAAGGGGTCTTTTACATGCAAACATCTTTGGTGAACTTTATGTAAAATACCAGTATATCACTTCCCTTAAAGATAGCATTTGGTGCACAACAGATCAGTCAGATGACCTGGGGAGATGCTGGGCCACACCTAATGGAAGTTCTTAGCTTAATACTTACTTATGACCTTATTAATGTTACTAGTTATATTTCTTGTATTCTGCCTATTTTATAAGATTACTGTTTCTTGCATTACCAAATGTGTGACTGAGCCTCAGATAAAATGAATGATGATAGCTGACTTGAAACAATTGACCAAATATACAGTCCTATAAGATAATTGATTGTAAAAGTATAACTCTACACATGGGAAGAGGCAACAAAAGGGAACCATTTCCTGGACCATAACAGACTAGGAAGACAGGTAGTCCAGAGGTTTTGGCTACTGTTAACAGGGCCTAGTCCAGTAAAACACATTGAGTGTCCTGTCAATTAAAACTTCACCTGATCTGGGAATGAGCATTCCTAGCACCATGGGACAAAATGGTCATGAAATGCTCCCAAACCTTGGTCAAAATTAAGACCAAAATGTAAAGAATTATTAGATAAAGAATAATGTCCACTATCCAGTTCTACAAGAATGAGATCACTAGCCACTACAGTCACTGACCTACAGTACACCCTGAAAGGTATTCAGGTGAAGGTCAGGATGAAGCACTCTGTGCTCTTGAAGAAACTAGCAGAACAGACCTTCAGATAGACAGACATTTTCAGAAGAAATTTTTTGTGAACCTGTATTCTTGCACTTTCCCCTACTTAGGAAAGCACTACAGCCATTAACTAAGATTTTGGTTCCTCATGACTAGAAGCAACTTTCAACCAAGGTATGTGCTTGACTGCACGTACCCCCTTTACTAAGATCACATAGATACTGGCCTCCCCCGCCTCCCTCTTCATAGCAGTTCTCAGAGCTCTCTGAGACACTGTCTCCCAGGTTACAGTCCTCAGTTTGGCTCATATAAAATATTCCATTTCTTTCTCAGATTGACTATTGATTAAGTTTTTCTCATCTAACCTTTTGGCAAAACAAGCTGGAGCTAAAGCCAGTTAAATCAGTAAGATAAGTTTTAGCCTTTTCATTTCCTTTAATTATTATTTTGTGTTGTGTGTGTATGTATGTATGTATATGTGTGAAATTAGAGAGAATTTGAGTTTACTTATGAGACTGGAATGTTTATTACTGTTTGGAAGTTCATGGACTTTCCTACCTGTAGTCTCTATGACTATATCAAACAGATTTGGATTCAGCTCCTCTGGCTCAGTATCTTACAACCTATAAGTTACTTAACTTCTTAAAGTCCTATAAGGGAAAAGATACCTAATCTGTTTCACTGATTTGAAAATATCAACATAAAATACATAACATAGCTATCATGGTACCTAAAATAGACTAAGTTCACCATAAATTTTATCTATATATTACCAATAAAAATAATTTTTATTAATAGGCTGAAAAATGTTCTTAGTGGTTTCTACTGAAGCAAAGAAAATATGAATTTTTTTCAGTCCATTAATATTTACCTTGATTAAAGAATAATACTTAGAAGTCTCAAGTTTCTTTTTCAGAGAAAATGATTTCCAATATATGGCATTAGTTTTTTTTCTTTTCTTTTCTTTTTTGGTAGGTAATAAAACTAAGTTTTAATTGACTTTTTCCACTCTACCTCTGGTGAATCAGGATGTCTACAATATTTCCCTATTTTAAACCATATTTATTAAGTGACTGCACAAATGGCTTATAAAGACATTTTTAAGGCACACTCAAGAAAATTTATGACTACAGCTGCTACTTTGGTTGCATGTGGAAACAGACTAAAAAAATCCATTACTGACCAGGGAAAACTTGTCCTGAAATAGAATGTTCAAAACTGATTTAGGGGAGGACCTTCAAGATGGTGGAGGAGTAAGACATGGAGATCACCTTCCTCCCCACAAATACATGAAAAATATATCTACATGTGTAACAACTTCTACAGAACACCTACTGAACACTGGCAGAAGACTTCAGACCTCCCAAAAGGCAAGAAACTCCCAACGTACCTCGGTAGCGCAAAAGAAAAAGACACTAAAGAATAGGGACACCACCTGCACCTCTGGGAGGGAGCTGTGAAGGAAGAAAAGTTTCCACACACTAGGAAGAACCTTCACTGGCGGAGAGGGGAGTGGGCAGGGGCAAAGCTTCAGAGCCATGGAGGACAGCACAGCAACAGGGGTGCAGAGGGCAAAGCAAAGAGATTCCTGCACAGAGGATCGGTGCTAAGCAGCACCCACCAGCCCGAGAGGCTTGTCTGCTCACCCACTGGGGCAGGTAGGAGCTGGGAGCTGGGGCTCCAGCTTTGGAGATCAGATCCCAGGGAGAAGATTGGGGTTGGCCGTGTGAAGACACCCTGAAGGGGGTTAGTGCACCACAGCTAGCCAGGAGCGAGCCCAGGAAAAAGTCTGGAACTTCCTAAGAGGCGAGAGAACATTGTTTCGGGTGCGCAAGGAGAGGGGATTCAGAGCACCACCTACACGAGCTCCAGAGACAGGCGCAAGCCGCAGCTATCAGCGCAGACACCAGAGACTGGCATGAAACACTAAGGTTACTCCTGCAGCCACCAAGAAACCTGTGTGCAAGCACAGGTCACTATCCACACCTCTCCTCCCGGGACCCTGTGCAACCCGCCACTGCCAGGGTCCCGTGATCCAGGGACTTTCCCAGGAGAAGATATGGCGTGCCTCAGGCTGTTGCAATGTCAAGCTGGCCTCTGCGGCTGCAGGTTTGCCCCGCATTCTGTACTCTTCCCTCCCCCTGGCCTGAGTGACCCAGAGCCCCCAAGTCACCTGCTACTTTAACCCAATTCTGTCTGGGTGGGGAACAGATGCCCTCAGGCGACCTACATGCAGAGGCAGGGTCAAATCCAAAGCTGAACCCCAGGAGCTGTGCAAACAAAAAAGAGAAAGGAAAATTTCTCCCAGAAGCCTCAGGAGCAGCAGATTAAATCTCCACAATCAACTTGATGTACCTGCATTTGTGGAATACCTGAATAGACAACGAATCATCCCAAAATTGAGGTGGTGGATTTTGGGAGCAACTGTAGACTTGGGTTTTGCTTTCTGCATCTAATTTGTTTCTGGTTTTATGTTTAGCTTATTATCATTAGATTTGTTTATTGTTTGGTTGCTTGCTTCCTTTATTTTATATTTTTATATATACATACATATATATTATTTTGCTTTCTCTTTTTCTGAGTCTGTATGTGTATGCTTCTTTGTGTGAATTTGTCTGTATAGTTTTGCTTTCACCATTTATCCTAGGGTTCTGTCTGTCCGTTTTGTTGTTGTTGTTTTTTAGTATAGTTTTTAGTGCTTGTTATCATTGGTGGATTGATTTGGATGCTCTCTTCTTTTTTATTTTTAACAATTTTTTAATTTTAATAACTTTATTTATTTTATTTTTTTTCTTTCTATTTTCCCTCCCTTTTCTTCTGAGCTGTGTGGGGGACAGGGTCTTGGTGCTTTCACCAGGTGTCAGGCCTGAGCTTCTGAGGTGGGAGATCCAAGTTCAGGACACTGGTCCACCAGAGACCTCCCAGCCCCAAGTAACATCAAACAGTGAAAGCTCTCCCACAGATCTCCAAATCAACACTAAGACCCAGCTCCACTCAATGACCAGCAAGCTACAGTGCTGTACACCCCATGCCAAATAACTAGCAGGACAGGAACACAACCCCACCCATTAGCAGAGAGGCTGCCTAAAATCATAATAAGGTCACAGACACACCAAAACACACAACCAGATGCGGTCCTGCCCACCAGAAAGACAAGATCCTGCGCCATCCACCAGAACACAGGCACCAGTCCCCTCCATCAGCAAGCCTACACAACCCACTGAACCAAATTTACCCACTGGGGGCAGACACCAAAAACAGGAAACTACAAACCCACAGCCTGCGAAAAGTAGACCCCAAACACAGTAACTTAAGCAAAATGAGAAGACAGAGATATATGCAGCAGATGAAGGAGCAAGGTAAAAAAACACCAGACCAAACAAAGAGGAAACAGGCAGTCTACCTGAAAAAGAACTCAGAGAAATGATAATAAAGATGATCAAAAATCTTGGAAATATACTGGAAAAAATACAAAAAAACGTTGAACAAGGACCTAGAAGAACAAAAGACCAAACAAACAATGATGAACAACACAATAAATGAAATTTAAAAACTGGACAAGGAATGAATAGCAGAAAAACTGAGGCAGAAGAAAGGATAAATGACCTGGAAGATAAAATAGTGGAAATAACTACCACAGAGCAATTTAAAGAAAAAAGAATAAAAAGAATTGAGGACACTCTCAGAGACTTCTGGGACAATATGAAATGCAGCAACATTCATATTAATCAAACTATCAAAAATTAAATACAAAGAAAAAATATTAAAAGCAGCAAGGGAAAAGCAACAAATAACATACAAGGGAATCCCCATAAGGCTGACAGCTGATTTTGCAGCAGAAACTCTGCAAGCCAAAAGGGTAGGCAGGACATATTTAAAGTGATGAAAGGGAAAAATCTACAACGAAGATTACTCTACTCAGCAAGGATCTCATGCAGATTTGACGGAGAAATTAAAACCCTTACAGAAAAGCAAAAGCTAAGAGAATACAGCACCACCAAACAGCTTTACAACAAATGCTTAAGAAACTTCTCTAGGCAGAAAACACAAGAGAAGAAAAAGACCTACAATAACAAACCCCAACAATTAAGAAAATCATAATAGGAACATACATATTGATAATTACCTTAAATGTAAATGGATTAAATGCTCCAACCAAAAGGCATACACTGGCTGAATGGATACAAAACAACACCCATATATATGCTGACTACAAGATACTCACTTCACACCTAGGGACACATACATATTGAAAGTGAGGGGATGGAAAAAGATATTCCAGGCAAATGGAACTCAAAAGAAAGCTGAAGTGACAATTCTCATATCAGATGAAATAGACATTAAAATAAAGACTATTACAACAGACAAAGAAGGATACTACACAATGATCAAGGGATCAATCCAAGAAGAAGATATAACAATTGTAAATATTTATGCACCCAACATAGGAGCATCTCAATACATAAGGCAAATACAGCCATAAAAGGGGAAATCGAGAGTAACAGAATCATAGTAGGGCACTTTAACACTTCACTTTCACCAATGGACAGATCATCCAAAATAAAAATAAATAAATACAAGCTTTAAATGATACATTAAATAACATGGACTTAATTGATATTTATAGGACATTCCATCCAAAAACAACAGAATACACTTTATTCTCAAGTGCTCATGGAACATTGTTCAGGATAGATCATATCCTGGGTCACAAATCAAGCCTTGGTAAATTTAAGAAAACTGAAATCCTATCAAGTATCTTTCCTGACCGCAACGCTATGAGACTAGATATCAGTTACAGGAAAAAAAACTGTAATAAATACAAACACATAGAGGCTAAACAATTTGCTACTAAATAACCAAGAGATCACTGAAGAAATCCAAGAGGAAACCAAAAAGTACTTACAAACGAACGAAAATGAAAGCATGACAACCCAAAACCTGTGGGATGCAGGAAAAGCAGTTCTAAGAGCAAAGTTTATAGCAATACAATTCTACCTCAAGAGACAAGAAACATCTCAAATAAACAACCTAACCGTACACCTAAAGCAATTAGAAAACGAAAAACATAAAAAACCCAAAGTTACCAGAAGGAAACAAATCATAAATATTAGATCAGAAATAAATGAAAAAGAAATGAAGGAAACGATAGCAAAGATCAATAAAACTAAATGCTGGTTCTTTGAGAAGATAAACACAATTGATACACCAGTTGCCAGACTCATCAAGAAAAAAAAGGGAGAAGACTCAAATCAATAGAATTAGAAATGAAAAAGGAGACGTAACAACTGACATTGCAGAAACACAAAGGATGATGAGAGATTGCTACAAGCAACTATATGCCAATAAAATGGACAAACTGGAAGAAATGGACAAATTCTTACATAAGCACAACCTTCCCAGACTGAACAAGGAAGAGATAGAAAATATAAACAGACGAATCACAAGCACTGAAATTGAAACTCTGATTTAAAATCTTCCAACAAACAAAAACCCAGGACCAGATGGCTTCACAAGCAAATTCTATCAAACATTTAGAGAAGAGCTAACAACTATGCTTCTCAAACTATTCCAAAATATAGCAGAGAGAGGAACACTCCCAAATGCATTCTATGAGGCTACCATCACCCTGATACCCAAACCAGAAAAAGATGTCACAAAAAAGAAAACTACCAAAACAAAAAACAAAAAAAAACACTACAGGCCAATATCACTGATGAGCACAGATGCAAAAGTCCTCAAAAAAATATTAGCAAACAGAATCCAGCAGCACATTAAAAGGATCATACACCATGATCAAGTGGGGTTTATTCCAGGAGTGCAAGGATTCTTCAATATATGCAAATCAATCAATGTGATACACCATATTAAAACACTGAAGGAGAAAAACCATATGATCATCTCAATAGATGCAGAAAAAGCTTTTGACAAAATTCAACACCATTTATGATAAAAACCCTCCAGAAACTAGGCATAGAGAGAACCTACCTCAACATAATAAAGGCCATATATGACAAACCCAGAGCCAACATCATTCTCAATGGTGAAAAACTGAAACCGTTTCCACTAAGATCAGGAACAAGACAAGGTTGCCTACTCTCACCACTCTTATTCAACACAGTTTTGGAAGTTTTAGCCACAGCAATCAGAGAAAAAAAAGAAATAAAAGGAATACAAATTGGAAAAAAAGAAGTAAAACTGTCACTGTTTGCAGATGACATGATACTATACATAGAGAATCCTAAAGATGCTACCAGAAAACTACTAGAACTAAACGATGAATTTGGTAAAGTAGCAGGATACAAAATTAATACATAGAAATCTCTTGTATTCCTGTACACTAATGATGAAAAATCTGAAACGGAAATTAAGGAAACACTCCCATTTACCATTGCAACAAAAAGAATAAAATACCTGGGAATAAACCTACCTAAGAAGACTAAAGACCTGTATGCAGAAAACTATAAGACACTGATGAGAGAAATTAAAGATGATACAGATAGGTGGAGATATATACCATATTCTTAGAATAGAAGAATCAACATTGTGCAAATGACTATACTACCCAAAGCAATCTACAAATTCAGTGCAATCCCTATCAAACTACCAATGGCATTTTTCACAGAACTAGAACAAAAAATTTCACAATTTGTATGGAAACACAAAAGATTCCAAATAGCAAAAGCAATCTTGAGAAAGAAAAACGGAGCTGGAGGAATCAGGCTCCCTGACTTCAGACTATATTACAAAGCTACAATAATCAAGACAGTATGGTACTGGCACAAAAACAGAAATATAGATCAGTGGAACAGGATAGAAAGCCCAGAGATAAACCCACACACATATGGTCACCTTATCTTTGACAAAGGAGGCAAGAATATACAATGGAGAAAAGATAGCCTCTTCAATAAGTGGTGCTGGCAAAACTACACAGCTACATTTAAAAGAATGAAATTAGAACAGTCCCTAACACCATATACAAAAATAAACTCAAAATGGATTAAAGACCGAAATGTAAGGCCAGACACTTTAAACTCTTAGAGGAAAACACAGGCAGAACACTCTGACATAAATCACAGCAAGATCCTTTTTGAGCCACCTCCTAGAGAAATGGAAATAAAAACAAAAATAAACATATGGGACCTAATGAAACTAAAGGAAACTACAAGCAAGACAAAAAGTCAACCCTCAGAATAGGAGAAAATATTTGCAAATGAAGCAACTGACAAAGGATTAATCTCCAAAATATACAAGCAGCTCATGCAGCTCAGTATCACAAAAACAAAAAAAACCCAATCCAAAAATGGGCAGAAGACCTAAATAGACATTTCTCCAAAGAAGATATACAGATTGCCAACAAACACATAAAAGGATGCTCAACATCACTAATCATTAGAGAAACGCAAATCAAAACTGCAATGAGGTATCACCTCACACCAGTCAGAGTGGCCATCATCAAAAAATCGACAAACAATAAATGCTGGAGAGGGTTTGGAGAAAAGGGAACCCTCTTGCACTGTTGGTGGGAATGTAAATTGATATAGCCACTATGGAGAACAGTATGGAGGTTCCTTAAAAAACTACAAATAGAACTACCATACGACACAGCAATCCCACTACTGGGCATATACCTTGAGAAAACCATAATTCAAAAAGAATCACGTATCACAATATTCACTGCAGCTCTGTTTACAATAGCCAGGACATGGAAGCAACCTAAGTGTCCATCGACAGATGAATGGATAAAGAAGATGTGGCACATATATACAATGGAATATTACTCAGCCATAAACAGAAATGAAATTGAGTTATTTGTAGTGAGGTGGATGGACCTAGAAACTGTCATACAGAGTGAAGTAAGTCAGAAAGAGAATAACAAATACTGCATGCTAACACATATATATGGAATCTAAAAAAAAAAAAGGTTCTGAAGAACATAGGAGCAGGACAGATATAAAGACACAGATGTAGAGAACGGACTTGAGGACATGGGGAGGGGGGAAGGGTAAGCTGGGACGAAGTGAGAGAGTGGCACAGACATATATACAGTACCAAATGTAAAACAGCTAGTGGAAAGCAGCCGCATAGCTCAGGGCGATCGGCTCGGTGCTTTGTATCCACCTAGAGCAGTGGGATAGGGAGGGTCGGTGGTAGACGGAAGAGGGAGGGGATATGGAGATATATGTATACGTATAGCTGATTCACTTTTTTTCCAGCAGAAACTAATACACCATTGTAAAACAATTATACTCCAATAAAAATGTTAAAAAAAATCATCACGTTGTATACCTTAAACTTACACAATGTTAAAAGTCAATTATATCTCAATAAAGCTGGTAAAAACTTGCAAGAAAAAGTGATTTAGAATATCTGAAGAAAGGCTATGTTACCCATTTTGATCATAAAGCCATTATTATTGTCTCTTTTATTGCACTTCCTCACCAGAAATGTTTTTTTCTTCTTCTTGACCTAGTTTCTGGAAATTGAATTGATTTTACATTATATCACTGCACCAAAGCTTCTAGGATCAGATCATCTCTGGTAATTTTGTTGTTGATTAAATCAAATCAAATCAGAGATTGTCTTGCCACTGTGTGCTGACATTGATTATGACTTGATGGCAATTATCTGCAATAATTTTTGTCTGTACACTATAATTGGAAGAATCAGAAATGGAAATAATATAGATTATATATTGCTTACATTATATCATCCTCAGCTTTGCTCAGCTTTCATTACTATTTTAAAATCAAATAGAATTTAGGTGTTGTCCAATCCCTGAACAAATTACTGAGCACTTGTACTGACACAGTACTAGGCTCTGTGACTGCAATAATGAGTAAAGCCACAACCCCTGCCCTGGAGTTACTCACGGCTTCAAGGAGTGGATTAAACAAGAAGATGAAAGCGATCATAGAGTGTTTTCTGATGCAAACCATATTGCAAGCATATAAATAAATTTCCTTCTAAATCCCAGCAGTGAAAAAAGATAAAAAGGGTCAGAAAAAAATAAAAATTGTTGAGAAATTTTCCATGCTAGGAACTATGCTAAGTGTTTTAAATGCAATATTTCAATTAATACTATGGCAACATTGCAAGACAGAGATTATCATCCTTATTTACTAAAGAAGCTTTCTTATTTAATAAATGAGGCACCCAGCAATCCCACTATTGGGCATATACCCTGAGAAAACCGTAATTCAAAAACAGTAATGTACCAAAATATTCATTGCAGCTCTATTTACAATAGCCAGGGCCAGGAAGCAACCTAAGTGTCCATCAACAGATGAATGGATAAAGAAGATGTGGCACATATATACAATGGAATATTACTCAGCCATAAAAGGAAACGAAACTGAGTTATTTGTAGTGAGGTGGATGGACCTAGAGACTATCATACAGAGTGGAGTAAGTCAGAAAGAGAAAAACAAATACCGTATGCTAACACATATATATGGAATCTAAAAAAAAAAAAAGACGGAAAAGAAAATGGTCAGAAGAACCTAGGGGCAAGATGGGAACAAAGATGCAGACCTACTAGAGAATGGACTTGAGGATACGGGGAGGGGGAAGGTAAGCTGGGACAAAGTGAGAGAGTGGCATGGACATATATATAGACTACCAAACGTAAAATAGATAGGTAGCGGTAACAGCCTCATAGTACAGGGAGATCAGCTCGGTGCTTTGCGACCATCTAGAGGGGTGGGATAGGGAGGGTGGGATGGAGGGAGATGCAAGAAGGAAAAGATATGAGGACATATGTACATGTATAACTGATTCACTTTGTTATAAAGCAGAAACTGACAGACCACTGTAAAGCAATTATACTCTAATAAAGATGTTAAAAAAAATAAATGAGGCAACTAAGACTTAAGTATTTAATAAATTTAAATAACTTAAGTTATTTAATAAATGAGGAAAATAAGGATTAAGTTACTTGTCCACAATCATGAAGCTAGTAAATGGTAGACTGAGAATTTGAATTGCAGGTGTGGTGTAGTAACAGGAGAAGAAAAAATTAGGTTACAACTTCTACAGTCATGTGAGGGGACAGAGGAGGAGTGGAAATAAACACCAACATATTCCCCCAAAGCACAGTAGTCACCTCATCCTGTGTGTCAAGTACCTAGATCACTGAATTATAACTTCTGGTTTATTTCTCTCTTCACTAAATCATGAGTGCATGTCATGCTCATTTTTTATTTCTTTGCCTTGAATTCTGCTCAGCTAATGGCTACTGAATGGTAATATTTTAAACAGTTAAGCATTCATCCCATATAAGGGTTATCTTTTGATATTTCAAAGCAACCACTTGAAATAGTTGATGCCAGTTTCAGCAGGCCAATTTTCAGGTCACAATTTTATTCTACTGTAGTACTTAAATGCGTAATTGAAATGCAGCAGAGAAGTTCTGACTTCCCCAGTAAAAGGAAGTGAAATATCTGTCTGAAATATGACAGGTATCAAGTTCATTTGTTTATTTTATATTTATTGCATGCAGTCATAATTTATGCTACAAATTCTTTCAGAAGTTCACTATTTTAAAAATCCATTCAAATTTTTATTAGTCAAATGAGTATTGACATATTTTTCTCATTCTCAATTTTCCCCAATACCTCTTATATTATAAAAATAACTAGGTCCAAATGTTTAAGAAGAGGTTCTTATAGCCATAGGTTTTAATACAAAGTCGTGGAATTCAAGTAGATGTCTCTACAATCCCCTATAGTTCTGCATTTTCTTATTAGTCTTTTTTTTTTTTTTTTTTTATGTGGACCATTTTTAAAGTCTTTATTGAATTTGTTACAATATTGCTTCTGTTTTATGTTTTGTTGGCCCCGAGGCATGTGGGATCTTAGCTCCCTGACCAGGGGTCGAACCCACACCCCCTGCATTGGAAGGCGAAGTCTTAACCACTGGACCTCCAGGGAAGTCCCTTTCTTATTAGTCTTACTGGTGATTTTGAATCTACACATATATCAATGAACATGTTATTGAGCTATTTATACGGATGGAGCAAGAAAAAAGTAAAAGACATTCTCCTGCCTTAACTAAGTTCACAGTGTAGTTAACAGAAGCGGACAATACAGTGAATACCATAAGGTAAGGTATGTGAATAAAAGAGTGAGAGGAAAACAGAAGAGAGTTTCAAACTTGATGGGGGTTTTAGGGAAATTCCAAAAACCAAGTAAACTGAGTCTTGGAGGATGAAGAGGAGTATGACAGGTAACAAAAGGGAGTAAAGATAATCTAAGCAAAAGGGTCAGAATGCACAAAGGCACAGAGGCATGGTGAAGAAACCCATGAAACATAAAAGAAAGATGAGATTTTGTGCCATTCTGAGCAGGTAGCTTACTCCCTTACTAAGGGAGTAGGCCTTATCCATTCCTCACACACAAGAGACATTTTTCTCATCTCATTTTGAGCCTTAATCAGAATCAACTTATAAGCAAAGGAAAGTTATGGAGATGCAGGTATCAGGGTCTTCCTATACTCCTGATTTGCATGGGGATGGAGCAGACATGACACCCAGGGAATGGACATGAGTGCTGATTTAAAGGCTTGCTCTGCCAAGCCACCTTGGAGGGGCACTCTGCTGGTGCATCAACTAACAAATGAACCCTTGATCCTGCCAGCCTCTTTTGTTCTCCCTTCCACAACAAAACCCATACTGACAATCCAAAGTGAGTTTACCAAATAGGCAAGACTTCTCTCTGTAGTGTTCAGAATTGCACTATACATCCTGATGTGGCAACATAAATCATCGATTCATTAAATACACTGCTGTGTACCAGACCCTGTGCTCAGTGCTAGAGTCACAGACCATGGTGGCACTTATAGTTTATTAGGAGATACAGATAACTAAATGAGAAATCACAATCTCATGTGAAAGTAATAGAGGAGTTTTGAGAAGTCAGGAAATGCTTCCCAGGAGAGGTTATATCTAATCTGGGACCTGAAGCTAGGAGAAGAGATTCATGGAGAATAGGAAACAATAAACGAGTTTACCAGGTTCATGAGAAAATATTCAAATCATTCACTTGTGGAATCTAAGAAAGCCAAACTCATGGAAGTAGAGTAGAATGGTGATTGCCAGAGGCTGGGGCCGCGGTGGGGGTTGCAGTGTGGGATGGGGAGATGCTGGTCAAAATGTATGAACTTCCACTTATAAGATGAATAAATTCTGGGGATCTAATGTATAGCATGGTGACTATGATTAACAACACTGTATTGTATACTTGTTAAGAGAGTAGAACTTCAATGTTAACACACACACACAAAATGATAGTTATGTGATAGGATCAAACTGCTAAGTAACTTTACTGTGTCAGTCACTTCGCAATCTATACGTGTATCAAGTCATCACATTGTACACCTTAAAAGTACATGATATATATGTCAGTAATATCATGATATAGCTCGAGAAAATGTCTTCTGAAGTTACCTTTATATTTTGAGAGAGACTATAGATTTTTCAAACTGTTAACCAACAGACATTTTTAGTGTTTTCTGCTTCAGCCTGTCATGAAAAAGCAGCAGCTGGGAAAAGGACAAATTTGAATCTGATTTCATGTTTTTAAGGCTACCTTTACTCAGATAACATAACTCTCCCCAGAGAGAAACTGGCGGTATCCAAATAGTACTTAATATATTACTGTTCCTCATTAATTTTGATTTTGGTCATTTTAGTATTCATTTTTCTAAATTATGTATTATATCATGTTCCTGGTTGCTTTCCATTTTATTGCTTATTATTTGTCATTTTTGCTTTTCTTCTTGTATTTTAAGCATGGAATGCACCTGCCTTTTTTCAATAGCCAAACTACCAACCACTATTTTAATTCTGATATAGATGATTTTTCATTTCTAATTCCAAAGGATGTGCTTGTTGACAGGCCAGTTTCTAATAGATGAAGACTTGGCATTTTTCTTAGTTTCAGTTAATCTCATCTAGAATATGTTCCTTTTTGCTTTTTCTTTTGATTTATCCACAGATTAAGACCCCTAAGAATTTCATATATATACTACATTTCAGACATCGATATATTTAGTTCCTTTCTGTTTATAATTTGATTGCTTATGGCCAAAGTTGTGTAAATTTGTAGTTTCTCAACATGAGATGTTATATGAGACATAAATATGGAAGAATTAGAAAGTATTAAAAAATCTGAGTTAGCATTTTTGTGAGCTTTTTAGAGCAGAAAACTAGGAGTTCAACCATTACACACTGAAGTTTTATATACCTACATGCAATGTTGCATTATCTACCTAGAACCAGCTCAAAATTCCAGCAGTGGGGAGAAGTGGGGTGTTATTCCCAAGGCTAACTGCCTTATTCCAATTAGCTCTTTCTAAAGAAGAGCCTGACATCTACATGTTCCATAGTTTAGGAGCATACCCTGAGTATAGGATATTTGTGAATGTTACATGTTAAGATATAATCCAAGGAAATACTGGTCAAGAAGTGAGGAGGTCAGATGGAGAAAAGAAAAAGACTAAGCCATCGTGCAGTGGCAAGCAAAGTCTCACAGAGGGTAAATTTGGGTCAAATCCCACAGGAGTCTCTGGAGGCAATGCACATCACATTTCAGAGTCACTCCAGTGCAAGGAACGAATCTCAAGTTCCCATCAGGAAAGAAAAACATGTGAACAAATCATTATATTTAAGTAGGAGGAAACTAAACATTAAAGGATAAGAATTTGCCACTTTATATCAACATTGTATCTTCATTCTCATGTATTCCCCAGAATTGACTAAAATCACATGTATTTCCTTTCTTGATATTCTATATGTTTAATTTTCTATTAAGCTATAAAAATTACATTTGAGAATAAATAGAAATTAACAAATACAGTCTATATTTTTCTGTTTTAAATACCCATAGAATATTTTATTTTCTTTAATTTGTCCACATGGATTTATTTCCCTGCTCCTTCTTATGATTCTCAGAGTGTTCTATAAATCTTAACAATTTAAAAAAGAGGTTTCCCTTTACAATTATCCATCATGTGTAAGGCAAGTAGGTACGTGCAATCAACACAGGGGACACCCCTTGATCAGCTGGCATTCCTGAGCTCCACGGGGCTGTAACAATTGGAAAGACAGTTCTTGACAGGCTACCATACCCAGGGAATGACACAGAGAGCAGACTGAAACAACCCCAGTCTTCCCATGAAAAAGGCCTATTTACTTAGCCTGGAATTTTACCCTGAGGGACTGGCTTCAGGTTTCCCATATATTTAGTAATCAGGGAGACACCATCCTTGAACACACTTGGCCTTGCTATAGCTCAATGAAGGTCCCCAGAAAGGAACTTATACACTCATCAGGAGCCGCAATTTTAGCACTTGTCACCAGGAAACATTTAAAAATCTCCTATTCTAGAGGCCAGCAGGAATACAATTGCAGTCCCACATGACTGTATTTATCTACATACTTTAAAAACTGCTGTCTGACAGTTTGGCATCCAATCAGCCTGAAACTAGGTGCTAAATGAGATTCCACCCCTTCAAACACTGACAGGTCTCAGCACATCCTCAACAACAGAGGCATATCAAGAATAAATCAGGTATTATAGACAATACAAAGATTTGAGAGACAATCAAGAATTAGGGGAGGGTTGAACGAGAAGGATCATCACCTATATAAGGCCAGTCCTTCAAGACAGAGACGTAGCAGTATTTCCTAATACACAGAAAAAAACACAGAGAGCCAAGCAAACTAAGGAAACAGAAATATGTTCCAAATAAAAGCACAAGATGATATCTAAGAACAAGACCTTAATGATACAAATATGAATAAATCTACTTGATAAAGAATTCAAAGTGATGGTCATAAAAATATTCACCAAACTCAGGAGAAGAATAAGTGAACACAGTGAGCACTTCAACAAAGAGTCAGAAAATATAAGAAAGGATGAGTCAAAGTGGAAGAATACAATAACTGAAATGAAAAATGAGGGAATCAAAGCAGATTAGATTATTCAGAAGAGATCAGCAATTTGGAAGACAGGATAGTGGAAATCACCCAATCAGAACAACAAAAAGAAAAAAGGATTTTAAAAGGATAGCTTCAGGGACCTCTGAAACAACATCAAATATAGTACCATTCTCATTATAGGGGTCCTGGAAGGAGATGAAAATGAAAAAGGGGAAAAAAAACTTATTTGAAGAAATAATGGCTGAAAACTTTTCTAATCAGTGTAAGAAAACAGACATCCAGGAAGCATAGAGAGTCCCAAACAAGATGAACCCAAAGTGATCCACATCAAGACACATAATTAAAACATCAGAAGTTAATGATAAAGAGAAAATTTTTAAAGCAGCAAGAGAAAATGTATAAGAGAACCCCCATAAGACTATCAGCAGAATTTTTCAGCAGAAAGTTTGCAGGCCAGAAGGAAGAAACATGACATATTCAAAGTGTTGAAAGGAAAAAAAACTTACAACCTAGAATTCTATCTGGCAAAGTTATCATTGAGAATTGAAGGAGAGAGAAAATTTCCCAGACAAGTAAAATCTAAAGGAGTTCATCACCACTAAACTGGCCTTACAAGAAATGTTAAAGGGACTTCTTTAAGCAGAAAAGGTCATAACTAGAAATAAGAAAATATATCAAAGGAAAAAAATCTCACTGGTAAACGCATACATGAAGTAAGGGTAGTGGTTCAATCATTTATAAAGCTAGTATGAGGATTAAAAGACAAAAGCAGTAAAGTCAACTGTAACTAAAATAAATAGTTGAGTAATACACAAAATAAAAAGATGTAAAATATGAAATAAAATGTAGTGGGATAAAAATGCAGTACTTTTAGAATGTGTTCAAAATTAAGTGACTACCAACTTAAAACAGACTGCTTTATATATAGATTGTTATATAGTGATATAGACCTACCTCAAGAAACAAAAATCTCAAATAAACAACCCAACCTACCATCTAAAGGAATTAGAAAAATAAGAACAAACAAGCCCAAAGCTAGCAGAATGGAGGGGATGATAAAGATCAGAGCGGAAATAATGAAATAGAGAACAAAAAAATAGAAAAGATCAATGAAACTATGAGCTGGTTTGTTGAAAAGGTAAACTGATAAAACTTTAGCCAGACTCATCAAGAAACAAAGAGAAAGGGCCTAAATAAATAAAATCATGAATGAAAAAGGAGAAGTTAAAATTGATATCACAAAAATACAAAGGATCATTAGAGATATTACTAACAATTATACGTCAACAAATTGGACAACCTAGAAGAAGTGGATAAATTCCTGGAAGCATACAATCTTCCAAGACTAAATGAAGAAATAGAAAATCTGAATAGACTGATTACTAGTAATGAAATTGAATCTGTAATTTTAAAAATTTACAACAAACAAAATTCTGGGACCAGATGGGTTCACAGGTGAAATCTACCAAATAAATGGGAACCCTCATTCACTGTTGGTGAGAACGTAAATTGGTTCAGCCCATACAGAAAACAGTATATGGTTTCCTCAAAAAGTTAAAAATAGAACAATCCTGCATTTCTACTTATGAGTTTTTAATCCAAAGAAAATAATTACAATAACTGGAAATGATATATGCACCCCTATGTTCATTGCAGCATTATCTACAATAGCCAAGATATGGAAACAACCTAAGTATCCATTGATAGATGAGTGGATGAAAAAGATGTGGTATACATATATAATTGAATATTTTACAGCCACGAAAAAGAATGAAACCTCGTTATTTGGGACAACATAGATGTATCTAGAGGGTATCATGTTAAGTGAAATATCAAAAAGAGAAAGACAAATACTGTACAATCTCATATGTGGAATCTAAAAAACAAAACAAATGAACAAACAAAAAAGAAAGAGACTCATAGATACAGAAAAAAAAATGAGTGGTTGCCAGAGAGAAGGGTTGTTGCAGGGAAGGTGAAATAGGTGAAGGGGATTAAGAGTTACAAATTTGCAGTTATAAAGAAACCACAGGTGGAGGGTCAGGCATGTAATATACAGCATAGGGAATATAGTCAATATTGTAATAACTTTGTATGGTGACAGATGATAACTAGACTTGTCCTAGTGACCATTTCAAAATGTATATAAAAAATGAATCACTATGATGTACACCTGAAACTAATATGATATTGCATGTCAGTTATAACTCAATGAAAAAAACTGTTAAAATTAATTTACAAAAATACTATTTACTATTTAAAATCCATTTTCTAGGCAATGTCTCAAAAAAGCAGAAACAGCCCGAGAGTTTTACTACATATCACACAGTTTCTTCAATGTTAGCTTTTCACATCAAAACTGCTGGTTTTTAAAGAGTCATAAATATGGAAACCTTTTATGTGCCATCTCTAAATGACTACATGGAGATTTAAAAAGTATCTTTCCCACTAAAGAGCAGAAAAGGGCCTTGAGACTTTTTTCTAGTTAGCCCTGGCTTTTGACTTTAGAAGAATGTGATACCAATGCTCTATACATGAGGAGGAGGTTAAGGCAGGACCCAGTCTTTGCCAACCACTGTGTGAAGGGCAGAAATGAGGAAGCATAATACAGGGCTTCAGTCTTCTATTAGCTCATATGCTAAGATAATTCCAATGTTTAATACAGGGACATATAGCACAGTAATTAAGAACATGGTTTCTAGAGCCAGATTGCCTTACAACAGCATATTGTAAGGTATTAAAATATCACTACTACCCAAAGTGATCTACATAATTAATACAATCCCTATCAGAATCCCAATGACATTTTTTTTTGCAGAAATAGAAAAATACATCCTAAAATTTATATGGAATCTTAAAGTTACCCTAAATAACCAAAACATTCTTGGCAACAAAGAACAAAACTGGAGGACTGACACTTCCTGATTTCAAATCTATCTACAAAGCTACAGTAATAAAAACAAGGTAGTACTGACATAAAGAAAGACACATAGACCAATGGAATAGAGTCCAGAAATAAAATCTTTCCATATGTGGTAAAATGATTTTTGACAAGTGTGCCAAGACCATTCCACGGGAAAAAACAATATTTAAATGAATGGTGCTGTGAAAACAAGATATCCACAAGCCAATGAAGTTGGGCCCTTATCTAACACCATTTATAAAAATTAACTCAAAATGGATGTGGACTTAAATGTAAGATCTAAAACAACAGAACTCTTAGAAGAAAACATGGGACAAAAGCATTACAACATTGGAAATGGTAATAATTTCTTGGATATGACACCAAAGACACAGGTAACAAAAGAAAAAATAGACAAATTGGACTTCATGAAAATTGAAAAATTTTATGGAAGAAACGACACTATTAACATAGTAAAAGGTAATCTAAAGAATGGGAGAAAATATTTGCAAGTCAGACTAACAGATTAATATCCATAATACATAGAGATCTCCTAAAACTCAACAACAACAACCCTGTGATTTTAAAATGGGCAAAGGACCTGAATAGACATTTCTCCAAAGAAGACATATGAATGGCTAACAAGCACATGAAAGGTGCTCAGCATCACTAATCATAAGAGAAATGCAAATCAAAACCACAAAGATAAATCACTTCACACCCAATAGGATAGCCACATTCAAAAGAATAGAAAACAAGTGTTGGCAAGGATGTAGAATACACGTAGAGTGCACCCTTGTGCACCACTGGTGGGAATGAAAAATGGTACAGCTGCTTTGAAAAACAGTATGGCAGTTCCTAAAAAAATTAAAAATAAAGTTACCATGTGATCCAGCAATTTCACTTATGTGTTTATAGTCAAAAGAATTGAAAGTAGTGTCTCAAAATGGTATTTTTACACCCACATTCGTAACAGCATTATTCACAGTAGTTAAAATGTGGAAGCAACTTAAGTGTCCATAAACAGATGAATGGATAAGGAAAATGTGGGTCATTTAAATCTGTGTCCATGCTTGACCTTATCTCATTACAACTTATGCCTGTAACAAGCCAGAAGCTGATGTCGCTGGTCATTTAGTTGATTCCCAGCTTTGTCTCCAATATTTTCTTCTAGTTTTGTCTTTTTTTTTAAATCCCTTTCTTCTTTACTCCTTTCCCCTCCGTTTTGCTCTACTTCAAATCTCAAAGCCCAGTCATGCTTGTCTCTTATTTGCAATGCTTTCTCTTTATCTCAAAGTTCCTTATGAAAATATAAGGCCATATGAAATGTACTAGTTAAAATTCATGAAAGAATTAATAAATATGAAATCAACAAGACTGCACTTAGGGGGAAAAATATTTTTTCAGTTAAAAAAATTAATGTTTCTTTTTCATTCAATAGTTGACACCTGAATACCAAAGATTACCAGCAAAAATCTTATTAATGTAAAAGGTATTTAAAAGTTTGTATCATAATGGAATATTTTCTACATGAATACAATATAATAGAAAGCACATTAATTACATCTCAGTCTGCAGAAGTGAGAAGAAAACTGGCACTTTTAAACACAGCTCCCAAAAGATTAAAATGTCAAATACACAATGTTCTTGCCAATTTGTCCTTCTCAGTGATCGTAAAAGGAGGTGGGGAGAAATGGTAGGGAAATTAGAATCTTTTTTAAGAGGTACTTTTTAAACTGTAGTTGACAGAAAAATTCTAAACCACAGTAACCTATGGGAGGTACCCCCAATTAACAACCACTGTGTGTAATGAGCTATGTTACTGAGGAGCATGAGTTGCGTTTGTCAATAGTTGAGAAACAGAAAAACATCGAGTCTCTATAGATTGTTACATCTTTGGGAATATAATTTTATTTGAGCAAGGCTAACCATAGATTCAATATGGTGAGTTTTCCTAATTGAAAAGTTCCTAGTTCTATTTACTATCTCAACCAGCTTGCAGAAGCTGGAACTCACAATTTGAATTGCCTACTCCTTGGCTTAATTCAAAAGAGACATTATCCTCTCTAAAAAGCAAAAGTTTTTGTGGAGTTAATTGCAATGAACTCATACCCTCCTACACAGGAGTGAAAAAAGCCAACAAATTCTCTCAAATGACGTGGTTTTGCCAAGATTGGGCGTCACAAAATGAGTAGAAGCAGTTATAAGAAACAAGTAAATGAGGGCTGCTGATTGAGAAGAGAATAAAGAAATGGAAGATCACTGATAAACTGCTCCCTTCATGTCACTGCCAATAACAAACTGCTTACAGTACAGCACTGCTGGAATTGGACCCCTTGGGAAAGGCAGGAGACTGCTCTGAGGCAGAGTAAGAGAAGGATTCCACCTGGGAGCAATTTAAAAGAAACATAAAGAATACAGATACCAATTCATTTGCCCCATTTATTTTATTGCAAACAGTTCACCTAATAATTATAGTGACCTTGAACTAGCTAAGTTTTCTGAAATTTTTTCTTCCTTTGATAAAAATTACAGTAACACATACTTTTCCATGTCTAAGAATTAAACTATATGGCGTACACAGAATGCACATTATTAGTATGTATACATATTGCATGAAGTAGTTAACTGAATAATTAGTTGACTATCTGCTATTAGTCATCAGTTAGGAAAAAAACCCATTAATATAGTGAGGTAGAATAAGCTTAGATTAGAAACAGAAGGTTGGGCTCTGCTCTATTTTTTCACTGTCTAACCCTATCAACTCGGGCAAGACAACACACATTCTTAGTTGCTTCATCTGTAAAATGTAGAGAATGAACTATGTGACCACCAATTCCAGATCTCACAATATATGTTTCCAACCATACTAAACATAAATACATTTATAAACAGACAAGAGAGACATAAGCATACCATTAAACATAATGGGTAAAGACTAAAAACCTATATTCTTGGAGCTAAATTACAAAGAAAATTAACATTTATTATTTATTTCCTGCTACCCACTAAATGTCATAAATAGTATGTGTGCCATATTAATTTTTCCTTTTATTCATTAGCTGCTTAAATTTAGTTATAAGTTTAAAAGATCTTTATAGGGCTTCCCTGGTGGCGCAGTGGTTGAGAGTCCACCTGCCGATGCAGGGGACACGGGTTCGTGCCCCGGTCCGGGAGGATCCCACATGCCGTGGAGTGGCTGGGCCCGTGAGCCATGGCCGCTGAGTCTGCGCGTCCAGAGCCTGTGCTCCGCAACGGGAGAGGCCACAAGAGTGAGAGGCCCGCGTACGGCAAAAAAAAAAAAAAAAAAAAAAGCCAGGAAAACACTGAACAAGAACAATAAGGAAGACTAGCTCTACCAGATGATAAAAGCTCCTCTAAATAAACCAGTGTGGTACTAGAACATGAGTAGACAGACCAATGGAATTAAATGGAAAATTCAGAAATAGATGTTATATATATGGATATTCAGTATATAATAAAGACGGTTTCTCAAAGCAGTGAAGGGAGAAAAGTGGACTTTCCAATAGTGTTGGAATAATTTGATAGCCACATGGACACAGAAAATAAATAGATTAATTCTTCACAGAGTATACAAGGGAAAATTCCAAATAAATCAAAGAATTCAGTGTCATTATTAAACTATACAATAATAAAAATAGATGAATGAATTTTCCTATAAACTGGATGTGAAGGAACTTTCCTAATTAGAATTCAAAAATCAGAAGAAATATGGGGAAATGTTGACAAGTTTGTCTACATAAAAGCAAAAACATTGCATGGCAAACACACCATAAGCAAAGGAAAATGACAAATGACAAGCTGGGAAAATCTACCTATAATTTACATCAGAGAAAAATGTTCCTAGTTTGTTAAAAACATCTAAAATGTAGAGGAGAGAAACAACAACAACCAAGGAAACAATTCCCCAAAAATGAAATGCTAGAAGTCCATGAAGAGATATGCAATCTTATTCATAATAAGAGAAATACAGATTAGAAGTATTCTCAGATATCATTACTCAGCTATCAGTTTGGCAAAATTTCTAAATTTTGATAACATACTCTGTTGGCAAGATTTGGGGAAACAGGAACTCTAATATGTTTCCTGGTGGGACTGCAAAATGATAAAACCCTATGGAGGGGAATTTGACAAGTAACAAAGTAAGCCTTTTCCTTTGACCCAGCAAATTTACCTACAGGAAACTTTTCCAAAGATGTATTCGTAAACTATTAAAAGACATATGTCCAAAGCTATTCACTGCAGCACTATTGGTAATGGCAAAATTCAAGAAGCAACCCAAATGTGGGGGGGGGGGTGCGGTGAGGGCAGGGGGGAACTGATTGCATGATTCTGAATATCCAAACAATGGAGTAATACGTAGTGGTTAAAGAAATGAGAAATAGCTCTAAACTGGTAAGAAGTTATTTCTAGAACACATTGCTAAACCAAAACAAGAACACACACACACACACACACACACACAACCAACAAAAAACAAGTTGGAGAAAAGAAGGGGGGGAACAGCCTTGTGGAATTTGTTTGGTTCTTGATTCAAACAAACAATTTAAAAAATGAAACATTTGAGGAAACTTAAGAGCTGACTAGATGTCTGTAATATTAAGGAATTATAGGTATGTATGATAATAGTATTGAGGTTGTGTTTTTAAAAATCTTGTGTTTTTAAAAATCCTTATCTTTTAAAGGTACTTGGAGAAACACAAATGAAATAATATGTATGGGATTTGCAATGAGTTGGTAATTTTTTGTATATTTCCGTAATAAAAATGTTTTAAGGAAAGCATACAATACTAATCATTCCAGTTTGCCAGAATTGTTTTTTTAGTAAAAAGTAACATCAATAATGAATTTATCAGATTCAACAAACAGCCTCAGAACCTCTCCCTTTCCAAGTTCATACATGTAAATTTCCACATTCTAGAAAAGTAAAAGAAGTACCAAAAAATTATGCTGTTACTTATTTTATAGGTAATGCATATGTGCTGCTTAGATGATCGAGATACTTGGAATATTTTCCTTAATTTATAAAAAATAATTTCCATTTTATTATTTGTTCACGATAGGGAGCTCCTTTTCAACATTACCCAAAGTTTATATAAACCATCTAATGCCTTCATTTATTTATTAAACAGCTGCTCACTAGGTGACTACCATTTTCCAGGGACCCTTGTAAACATGGGGATACTGCAGTGACTGCAATAGACAGCAACCCTGCCTTCATGAATCTTATTCTGACGAGTGTGAGATACACCATAAACAAAGTAAGTTTTTAAAAAGTATGTAAGCACCACCACTAATGGAGAAAAATAAAGCAGGAAATGGAGTTAAATAATGGAGAAGAAAGGGAAGATACACATTTTAAAAGGATGGTAGTCACAGAAGGCCTTTTTTAAAATGTAGAATTTGAAAAAAAAAGGACCTGAAATACTGGCACATCTGTTGTGTGGATATTGTAGGGAAATGTGTTATGCCAGTGGAAACAGCCAGTGCAAAGAACCTGAAGTAGGAACACACCTGTTACGTTTGGGAAAAAAGAGAGAAGGACAGACTTCCTGGAGAAGAAAAAATGACAGGAAGAACAGAAAATAATGATAGAAAGTTAAAGAGTTACATAAGGTCTGTTGATCATTGTTAGGACTTTTGCTTTTGTACCTATAAGAAGGGAGAACTATTGGATGAACATGAGAAAATGAGTGGTAGAGTCCAAATAATACTTGGACAAGATCATTGTGTCTGCTTTGCTGAAAACAGTCACAGGTGATGCCAAGACGTGACCCATACAACTAGAGAAATGAGATCCTTCTTGCCTGAGATCGAGATGACTGTGAAAGAGCATGATCTTAACTTGGGACAACTTAGGTATGAGGTGCCTAATCCTTGGGGCCCATCCTTTATTAGGGATGAAAAGCAGCAGAACTCCAGTGAGTTCCTTCACATGTGATAGAAGCTACACCACTGGTAAAGCATACAAACCCCCTTTGCTGTTCACTTAGTTGCTCTCAAGAGACACCCCATGTAGCCAAAGTGATCTGGAAGAGGGGTGACCTCCTCCAAAACCATAGCATCTGGCAAGGGACTGAGGACTAGGGAGACCACCCCTCCTGCAGGTGACATAAGGCAGAGGGCCCAGGTTTAGTTCTGTCCTGCAGGTAACGTTTCTGTTTTAGTTTAGAGGCCTAACAACCATTCTTAGCTTGCAAGGTGCTGTTTCCATGACCCAAGGCCTAATGGGCGACCTGGTACAGTGAGTGGGTCGTGGACTCAGGACCTGTGAGAGTTGTTTTCAGGAAAGCTCGGTGAGCAGATAACAATTTCAACCCTACTGACTTACAGAATTCAGTTAAGGAGGACAGTTTCTTGCACTGGAAGCTCAGGGACAACTTTCGGCTGTCATGGATGGTCCAGAAACCCCAGGAGGCATACAATGGGAGTATACAATGCATGAGTTTCTTGATGGCATTAGTGCCAGATTGTGTCAGATTCTAGATTCCCTTTTGTTGTGGGGAACCCCGTTCAATGTTGACAAATTTGCAAGTAACAACATAAAGGGCTTGAGTAGAATTTATAAATGAGAATTAGGTTGCCTCCAGAATCCAAAAGACCTAAAAGATGTTAGGATTATTTTAACAGTTCTGGTGCTGAGAAGATCAATAGTGCTTGTTTGTTTGTTTGTTTTGTTTTGACAGCGCCAGGACTGAAGAGACCCTTACTGATCAAATAATGCCCAGAAATTTTATTGAGGTAGCAATGACCTTGTACTTTGTGTGTGGCAATGGTCCAGTCCTTTTTGTGAGATTCTTTGTGAATGTTTATGTGTATCAAAGAGTATGTCAAATGAATGTCCTTGGAGGAGGATGCTAGCTGTGCGATGCCATCACTGTGCTCCTGGAGAGAGTTGAACAAGGTTAAAATCCTTCCTACAAAGACTGCATGTGATGTTGATGCGTGGGCCCTTGAGATTCCCCATGAATAGCCAGGTGAAGGTATATTGTGTTCCTTCTAAGGCCAAGGTAAACTGCAGCTGAGGGGCTGTTGAAATACTGCATCATATCAGCCAAAATCTATGACTGAAAGGTATTTACTGGTTGTGGATTATACAGAATCAGTAATTTCAATAATATTGGGTATGGGGACCTTAATAGGTGGGACCACATCATTAAGATTGTGGTAATCTACTGTGAGGTGCCATTCATTGGTTTTTAAGTTAAGAGCAGGCCAAGTTGGACTATCAACTGGGAATCACTGGGGATAGTCAACCCTTCTCTCAATAGGTTCTATATAATGGGCTTTAACAAGGCTTGAAAGCCTTGTTTTAACTTATATTGAGCTGTATTAAATTAACTGGTGAGGAAGATCCATGGAGTCCTATTTGTCAGCCAATTTTAAGCATCAAAGATTTAAAGTAATTTTTACTTCATTGTGTCAGAGATTCAGTGTCTGCTATGAGATATTTTAAGGCAACAAATGCTATGACTGTGGGTAAATTAGGCAAAGCAAGAGTTCTGATGGAGAACAAATAGGTATACCTCACCTTAACTCTTTTATGTTTAACTCCCCTAAAACCATAGGGAGTATCTTGTTTAAATTTAGTGGGATCCCAAGTTATAACTGTAATTTGAGTACCAGTATCAATGAAGGTTTGCTAATGGGTACATTTCAGTAGATGTTAAAGTTGATGCAGAATATATTAGGCTAGCAGTGAAAGACCACTTTGCACCCTTTTATATTTTTGTTGTATGAATTCATTTAGCAAATTTTGGCTTTCCAGTTGGGTTAAGTTTTAAACCTCTGCTTCAGTTTCTGTTTCATCTCCCAATATCTGGGTTGGGTTTTATTGTTTGGTTTTTGTTTATTTTGTCTTTAGTAGTTGCTGATTAGACCTGAGGTGAGGGGGTAGGTACTCTCCACCCTACTTACATTTATAAGTTTCTTCTTCCAGAGAATCTCAAATCATTATCATCAGGATTAGGGGTCTCCCATGGCAATGGTGGCTTTGGTAGTTTTAAAGATCTTAGACTTAAATCAGGCTTAAATTAACCTCTTGGCTGAGCCACGGGTGTACCATGAGTACAGGGGCATTTTTCCCTGTAACCTGAGGATTAGAATTTTTTTGGCAAAAGAGGCATAGGCAGTAGCAGCAGCAGAAGTATTTTGTAGGGTCCTAGTGAGCCATCTGCTTAGGAGTGTGGACCTCCGTGTGCCGTAGAGTGACCAACCAAAGAGCCCATATAATACACAGAGTGTCACTCTTTCCCTGAACACTCATTTCCTGAATGAAGACTCAATGCCTGGTTGAGACCCACAACCAGTGGTCACAGAGGTGTTCCCCTGAGCCCAACATCAGTCATAGCTTATACTGGAATTGATGCACATGAGTCAATTTGGGGACACAGTTAGGTCCAGGCCATGGACTGGATTCCTGTGTCCCTCACTGACCTCAAGCAGGCTAGATTAGGCATGTTATTATAGCAAGGCTGAGATACAACAGCAAGCAAGTCCACCTGAGTCAGAGAGCAAGCAGAAGTACACAAAGACTCAGAACTAGCACATGCCACCTCTGCCATATTCTGTTGGACAAAGAGAGTCACAAGACCATTGCAGAGTAAAGAGAAGGTAGGGACTACAAAATTATAGGGCAACAGGTATGGGTATAAGATGGCCTTTCATTGGGGCCATCAATGTCATCAAAATATGGGAAAGTCATAGTTCCTTGGGCTAATCACCTGACTTCAATAAATCAACACCTTCACTTGTAATATATCCAAAAGTTTGTTGGATACAAGATCTGACACACAGTAGACCCTAAAAAAGAGCCATTTCTCTCTTTTCTCTATGTCCAGGGACATGCTGTACTTCTAATAAGAGTAATCTCTTCTCCTGACCAAGCTAAATGATGCAAAGATGAGCACCTGATGAAAGTCAATCCAATTACAACTATTCCTTCTTTTTTTTGCGGTACGCGGGCCTCTCACTGTTGTGGCCTCTCCCCTTGCGGAGCACAGGCTCCGGACGCGCAGGCTCAGTGGCCATGGTTCATGGGCCCAGCCGCTCCGTGGCATGTGGGATCTTCCCGGACTGGGGCACGAACCCGTGTCCCCTGCATCGGCAGGCAGACTCTCAACCACTGCACCACCAGGGAAGCCCCCATCTTTTTTAAAAATCAAGTTAGTGATAAGAATCAGTGCCAACCAAACTTTTGTGGCTATGAGATAGAAGTCTGGGCAGTTATTAGTGACTGTTTCCTACCATCCTACTAAAAGAGGCAATCTAGAGTACAAAAGAATAAAGTGCACACAGAATAATTTATGAACAAACGCCAAAGAGACAGAGGGTCTTGAGGAGGTTCAAGTGCTTATTTCTAGTTGTCTTTGGAACCTACCAACCCCAATGGCTTCTGTTAGTGAGATACTCCCATATACATGCAACAAATTTTCCTTTTACCAATGTCAAGTTGGATTTCTGATACAACTACAAATACAAAGGAATACCTAGGTTCCAGTCAAAAGTTGCCCTACTTGGAACTATTGTACAAGTAAACAAGAAAAACTAGAAACTGTTTTGATAGCTTTCAAGGATTAATAAAAGAACATAAGACAAATAATTTAGGTGACAATAAAATTTAAAACAAAATAACATTTGCATTTTATACTTATATGAATTTTAAAAATTTGACAGATCAATAGTATGCTTTGAAAATATTAATATAAGTTTGTTTTATACACAAGATTTGAGATAATGCAAATTCCCTTAAATGAAATCATGAATTTCAATTCCCAGCTGTGTTTATGCTCAACACATGGCAATGCCAACTTAACTGAAAAACGCAAATATTGATTATTCTTCCTTATGATTGATCTCAAATTTTGCACAATTTCAATTATGCAAGTTTTGAAGGCTGCAACCGTCATGTGAAATATTATATTCTGTGTGATTAACTAACAAATAGTCTGGTTGAAAATTGACTGAAAATTGTTATATGTTGGTTGGTCAAGAAATTTAAATTAGCGGGAATTTCCTGGTGGTGCAGTAGTTAGCACTCTGTGCTTCCACTGCAGGGGGCATGGGTTCGACCTCTGGTCAGGGAACTAAGATTCCACATACTGCTCGGTGTCTCCAAAAAAAACAAAGAAAAGAAATTTAGAGTAGCATCATAAAAGCATAGTCAGACAACAATTTTCAAGTTGCTGGGTACAAAACATCTATAATTAACGAAAAAAACCTAGACTATTACAAAAATTTTATTTGAATATAATCAATTTTAAGCATTATTAGAACATAATAAATGACTTGAATTATTGGGAGAATGGACATTCTCTTTTCTTAACTTTGTCTAAGATCCTTAAGGTGTCAATGAAAATTAGTTAAAATTCTTTTTGTATTTACAGCAAAGATGACCAGTATGTAGTAGGTGTAATAACTGGTTAGATAGCTATTTACAGTATACACTGAAAAATTGAAACTGGATCAGAAATACAAAATATAATGACAAGCAATACAAACTAACACCTACTGAGTGTCCAGATGTCTTTCAGGGTGTTCTCTATATATTAAATCATTTAATCCTTAAACACTGTATGTAGTAGATCTTATAATTTTAAAATGAAGAAACTGACACATAGAAGTGCTAAGTAACTAGACCAAGGTCAAATAACTAGTTAGTGGCCAGTACTTGAACTGGGTAGTCTGGTTCTGGGGATATGCACTCTGAACCACTATTGTATTCTGTCTCTCATTATATTACTGGTCAGGAATTTTAGAAATTAAAGTCTTACGGGCTGAATATTTCTGTTACCTAAAATTTCTTATATCGAAATCCTAACCCACAATGTGATAGTATTAGGAGGTGGGGCTTTTGGAAGGTGACTAGTTCATAAGGGTAGAGCTCCCTTCTACCATGTAAAGACACAGAAAGACGACAGCCTTCTGTGAAGCAGGAAATGGACCCTCACAAGATACCAAATCAGCTGGCATCTTAATCTTGGATTTCCCAGCCTCCAGAACTGAGAAATAAATGTTTGCTTGTAAGCCACCCAGTATATTTTATTTTATGATTTTTTATATTGTATTTTTGTTATAGCAGCCTGAACAGACTAAGACAGAAGGTAACCATTCTGGCCTTGGTAGTAAGAATATACTCTATCCCTACATTTGACACGAAGCTACATTTTGTGTACTGGTTGAAAGAATTAGGGTAGGGGAGATGAGGAGGGTTGGGGGCAGAGGTGGACCGTTTTGAGTCCCACAGAAACAAAAATCCAGAAACTCATGATATTCTGAATGACAATAAAACTGTAGGTCACTACTGGCTCTAGGGCCCAGTGGGTGAAAATGACTGGTGATACCTTCTAATAAAAGAACAAAGAACATTTACTATTTAGAAGCTACTAAAAAGTAGCTGGAATGTAGACACTGTTAAAGCTGGAAAAAAATATCAAGAGTAAGTAGATAGTGTATGAAATAAACTGCATTTAGTACTGTGCTCTAAGTAAAGGAATCTTGAATATGTAGGTCTGCTCACAGGTGCTGGGGAACATTGAAATCAGGCCACCCTGGAGTGGGAGAGTCCTAAAGGCTGCCGGAAGCAGTGTTTAGGCTAGAGTAGGAAAGCTTCAAGGCTCTCTTTGAAAGACAATGCCTTCAAACTCTGAAGGGTGAAGAAAAAGTAAAAATGAAAGACCACATGGCAATATCCATAGTTAACATAATTGAGAACAGGATGAAATGAGACTCAAGAAATAGCCTGAAATTAATTGTTACTTGGAGAAGACAATTAATTGTAAGTCCATACCAGTATGTCACTTTTATGTGGTTGTGGGGTGTAACCAAGTACTACATCAGAGAACCCTAGACACTTGTCTTAGTCTGTTCTTGCTGCTATAAAAAAAAATACCACAGACTGGCGAGCTGCCCAGTAATAAACAACAATCATTTATTTCTCACAGTTCTGGAGGCTGGAAGTCTGAGACCAGGTGCCAGCATGGTCAAGAGAGGGCATTCTTTGGTTGCACACTTTATCCTTATGTGGTAGAAAGGTCTAGGGGTCTCTGTGGGGTCTCTTTTACAAGACTATTAATCCCATTCATGAGGGTCCATCCTGACGGCCTAAAAATCTCCCAAAGGACCCTCCTCTAATACCATCACAATGGAGTTAGGATTTCCACTTGAATTTGGGGGTGGGGGTCACAAACATTCAGACCATAGCAACACTCTTACAATCATTTTCCGATGTATGTGACTAGGAGAAATAAAAGCAAGGTGTTCTTACTGTAAGAAGCTCACAAAATAGTTGAGCAATTTCTGTGCAACCTTGTCCTATATAAAAGTTTAAATTGTTTTGAAAGCAGGTACTGTCTTGGGATTCTCAAGAAAAGGTTAAAAAAATCTTGATTTCCTGACAACAGAGGAATCCTAAAAATAGATTGAGATGCAATTCTAGGAAATCATCTTTTCAGCTTTATTCTTCCTGTGGTGTGAAACAGCACACCCTTTCCACCTCCCTTTTGTAGGGGATGAACAACGGGTCAGTGCACCGAGTTCTGAGTACACCTCTGCACAAGTTTCCATGTTTTTTATACTAGTGTCTTTGGTTAGAACGTTAAATTCTAAATTTAATCAAACATCTGTGGGTGGGAATAGATGGACCTGACGCTTCTCACAGAGCCCATTGAGCTCTCTCTATAGGCCAAAGGCCAGACATGCACTTGGGCCCCAAATATTCATATGCACTCATTTTGTGAGCATCTACTATGTAGAGAACCCAATTCTAAGTATTTGCTAAACCTCAAAAAACAAAAAAGTCCTTTCCTTCACACAGCTTACCTGTAGTAGAGAAAACAGATTATTAAAAAATATACACATGAATGTATAAATTATCAAATGGTGGTATTAAGAAAACAGACAAGGAGGATTGGTTCAAGATGGTGGAGGAGAAAGACGTGCTCTCACTGCCTCCTGCAAGAACACCAGAATCACAACTATCTGCTGAACAATCATTGACAGGAAGACACTGGAACTCACCAAAAAAGATACCCACACCCAAAGACAAAGGAGAAGCCTCAATGAGACAGTAGGAGGGGCACAAACACAATAAAATCAAATCTTATAACTGCTGGATGGGTGACTCACAAACTGGAGAGCACTTATACCACAGAAGTCCACCCACTGGAGTAAAGGTTCTGAGCCCCATGTCAGGCTTCCCAATCTGCGGGTCTAGTAATGGGAGGAGGAATTCCTAGAGAATCAGACTTTGAAGGCTAGTGGGATTTGATTGCAGGACTTCAACAGGAATGGGGGAAACAGAGACTCCATTCTTGGAGGGCACACACAAAGTAGTGTGCGTATCAGGACCCAGGGAAAGGAGAAGTGAGCCCATAGGAGACTGAACCAGACCAACCTGCTAGTGTTGGAGGGTCTCCTGTGGAGGTGGGGTGTGGCTATGTCTCACCATGAGAACAAGGACATTGGCAGTAGAAGTTGTGGGAAGTACTCCTTGGCCTGAGCCCTCCCAGAGTCCACCATTAGCCCCACCAAAGAGCCCGGGTAGGCTCCAGTGTTGGGTCACCTCAGGCCAAACAACCAACTTGGAGGAAACCCAGCCCCACCTATCAGCAGACAAGTGGATTAAAGTTTTACTGAGCTCTGCCCACCAAAGCAACAGCCAGCTCTACCCACCACCAGTCCCTCCCATCAGGAAATTTGCACAAGCCTCTTAGACAGCCGCATTCACCAGAAGGAAGACAGCAGAAGGAAGAAGAACTACAGTCCTGCAGCCTGTGGAACAAAAACAACATTCACAGAAATATAGACAAGATGAAAAGGCAGAGGGCTATGTACCAGATGAAGGAACAAGATAAAACGCCAGAAAAACAACTAAATGAAGTAGAGATAGGCAACCTCCCAGAAAAAGAATTCACAATAATGATAGGGAAGATGATCCAGGATCTCAGAAAAAGAATGGAGGCAAAGATAGAGAAGATGCCAGAAATGTTTAACAAGATCTAGAAGAATTAAGGAACAAACAAACAGAGATGAACAATACAATAACTGAAATGAAAACTGCACTAAAAGGAATCAATAGCAGAATAACTGAGGCAGAAGAACGGATAAGTGACCTGGAAGAAAGAATGGTGGAATTCACTGCTGTGGAACAGAATAAAGAAAAAAGAATGAACAGAAATGAAGTCAGCCTACGAGACCTCTGAACCAACATTAAACGCAACAACATTCGAATTATACGGGGTCTCAGAAGGAGAAGTGAGAGAGAAAGGACCCAAGAAAAAATCTGAAGAGATTCTAGTCGAAAACTTCCCTAACATAGGAAAGGAAATAGCCACCCAAGCCCAGGAAATGCAGAGAGTCCCATACAGGATAAACCCAAGGAGAAACATGCCGAGACACATAGTAATCAACTGGCAAAAACTAAAGACAAAGAAAAATTATTGAAAGCAGCAAGGGAAAAATGACAAATAACATTCAAGGGAACTCCAATAAAGTTAACAGCTGATTTCTCAGCAGAAACTCTACAAGCAAGAAGGGAGTGGCATGGTATAGTTAAAGTGATGAAAGGGAAGAACATACAACCAAGATTACTCTACCAAGCAAGGATCTCATTCAGATTCGATGGAGAAATCAAAAGCTTTACAGACAAGCAAAAGCTAAGAGAATTCAGCACCACCAAACCAGCTCTACAACAAATGCTAATGGAACTTCTCTAAGTGAGAAGAAAAGGACCTACAAAAACAAACTCAAAACAATTTAGAAAATGGTAACAGGAACATACATATCAATAATTATCTTAGGGCTTCCCTGGTGGTGCAGTAGTTGAGAGTCCGCCTGCTGATGCAGGGGACGTGGGTTCATGCCCCGGCCTGGGAGGATCCCACATGCTGCGGAGCAGCTGGGCCCATGAGCCATGGCCGCTGGGCCTGCACGTCTGGAGCCTGTGCTCCACAAGAGTGAGAGGCCCACGTACCGCAAAATAAAAAATAATAATAATAATAATAATTACCTTAAATGTGAATGGATTAAATGTTCCAAGCAAAAGACACAGGCTTCCTGAATGGATACAAAAACAAGACCCATAAATATGCTGTCTACAAGAGACCCACTTCAGACCTAGGGACACATTTGGACAGAGAGTGAGGGGATGGAAAAAGATATTCCATGCAAATGGAAATCAAAAGAAAGCTGGAGTAGCAATACTCACATCAGATAAAATAGACTTTAAAATAAAGAATGTTACAACAGACAAGGAAGGACACTACGTAATGATCAAGGGATCAATTCAAGAAGAAGATATAACAATTATAAATATATATGCACACAACATAGGAGCACCTCAACACATAAGGCAACTGCTAACAGCTATAAAAGAGGAAATCGACAGTAACACAATCATAGTGGGGGAATTTAACACCTCACACCAATGGACAGATCATCCAGAATGAAAATAAATAAGGAAACAGAAGCTTTAAATGACACAACAGACCAGATAGATTTAATTGATATTTATAGGACATTCCATCCAAAAAGAGCAGATTACACTTTCTTCTCAAGTGCGCATGGAACACTCTCCAGGATAGATCACAACTTGGGTCACAAGTCAAGCCTCAATAAATTTAAGAAAATTGAAATCATATCAAGTATCTTTTCTGACCAAAATGTTATGAGATTAGACATCAATTACAGGGGAAAAAAACATAAAAAACACAAACACATAGAGGCTAAACAATACATTACTAAATAACCAAGAGATCATTGAAGAAATCAAAGAGGAAATAAAAAAGTACCCAGAGACAAATGATAATGAAAACACGATGATCCAACCCTATGGGATGCAGCAAAACAGTTCTAAGAGGGAAGTTTATAGCTATACAAGCCTACCTCAAGAAACAAGAGAAATTTCAAAGAAACAATCTAACCTTACACCTAAAGGAACTAGAGAAAGAAGAACAAACAAAACCCAAAGTTAGCAGAAGGAAAGAAATCATAAAGATCAGAGCAGAATTAAATGAAACAGAAACAAAGAAAACAATAGCAAAGATCAATAAAACTAAAACCTGGTTCTTTGAGAAGATAAACAAACTTGATAAACCATTAGCCAGACTCATCAAGAAAAAGAGGGAGAGGACTCAAATCAATAAATTTAGAAATGAAAAAGTAGAAGTTACAACAGACACTGCAGAAATACAAAGCATCCTAAAAGACTACTACAAGCAACTCTATGTCAATAAAAGGGACAACCTGGAAGAAATGGACAAATTCTTAGAAAGGTATAACCTACTAAGACTGAACCAGGAAGAAATAGAAAATATCAACAGACCAAAATCACAAGTAATGAAATTGAAACTGTGATTAAAAATCTTCCAACAAACAAAAGTCTAGGACCAGAGGGCTTCACAGGTGCATTCTATCAAACATTTAGAGAAGAGCTAACACCCATCCTTCTCAAACTCTTCCAAAAAATTGCAGAGGAAGGAACACTCCCAAACTCATTCTATGAGGCCACAATCACCCAGATACCAAAACCAGACAAAGATACTACAAAAAAAGAAAATTACAGACCAATATCACTGATGAATATAGATGCAAAAATTCTCAACAAAATATTAGCAAACAGAATCCAACAGCATATTAAAAGGATCATACACCATGATCAAGGGATGCACTTGTAGATCAGGGATGCAAGAATTCTTCAATAAATGCAAATCAATCAATGTGATACACCATATTAACAAACTGAAGAATAAAAACCATATGATCATCTCAATAGATGCAGAAAAAGCTTTTGACAAAATTCGACACCGATTTATGATAAAAACTCTCCAGAAAGTGGGCATAGAGGGAACCTACCTCAACATAATAAAGGCCATATAAGACAGACCCACAGCAAACATCATTCTCAATGGTGAAAAACTAAAAGCATTTCCACTAAGATCAGGAACAAGACAAGGATGTCTACTCTCGCCACTATTATTCAACAGTTTTGGAAGTCCTACCCACAGCAATCAGAAAAGAAAAAGAAACAAAAGGAATACAAATTGGAAAACAAGAAGTAAAACTGTCACTGTTTGCAGATGACACGATACTATACATAGAGCATCCTAAAGATGCCACCAGTAAACAACTAGAGCTAATCAATGAATTTGGTAAAGTAGCAGGATACAAAATTAATGCACAGAAATCTCTTGCATTCCTATACACAAATGATGAAAAATCTGAAAGAGAAATTAAGGAAACACTCCCGTTTACCACTGCAACAAAAAGACTAAAATACCTAGGAATAAACCTACCTAGGGAGACAAAAGACCTGTATGCAGAAAACTATAAGACACTGATGAAAGAAATTAAAGATGATACCAACAGCTGGAGAGATATACCATGTTCTTGGATTGGAAGAATCAATATTGTGAAAATGACTATACTACTCAAAGCAATCTACAGATTCAATGCAATCCCTATCAAATTACCAATGGCATTTTTCACAGAACTAGAACAAAAAATCTTAAAATTTCTATGGAGACACAAAAGACCTCGAATAGCCAAAGCAGTCTTGAGAGAAAAAAGCAGAGCAGGAGGAATCAGACTCCCTGACTTCAGATTATATTACAAAGTTACGGTAATCAAGACAATATGGTACTGGCACAAAAACAGAAATACAGATCAATGGAACAGGTTAGAAAGTCCAGTGATAAACCTATGCACCTATGGTCAACTAATCTATGACAAAGGAGGCAAGGATATACAATGGAGAAAAGACAGACTCTTCAATAAGTGGTGCTGGGCGCATAGCACAGGGAGATCAGCTCGGTGCTTTGTGACCACCTAGAGGGGTGGGACAGGGAGGGTGGGAGGGAGATGCAAGAGGGAAGAGATATGGGAACATATGTATATGTATAACTGATTCATTTTGTTATAAAGCAGAAACTAACACACAATTGTAAAGTAATTAGACTCCAATAAAGATGTAAAAATAAATAAATAAGTGGTGCTGGGAAAACTGGACAGCTACATGTAAAAGAATGAAATTAGAACACTCTGTAACACCATACCCAAAAATAAACTCAAAATGGATTTGAGACCTAAATGTAAGATCGGACACTGTATAACTCTTAGAGAGAAACATAGGAAGAACACTCTTTGACATAAATCACAGCAAGATCTTTTTTGATCCACCTCCTAGAGTAATGGAAATAAAAACAAAAATAAACAAATGGGACCTAATGAAACTTAAAAGCTTTTGCACAGCAAAGGAAACTACAAACAAGACAAAAAACAACCCTCAGAATGGGAAAAAAGAATATTTGCAAACCAATCAATGGACAAAGGATTAATCTCCAAAATACATAAACAGCTCATGCAGCTCAATATTAAAAAAACAAACAACCCAATCAAAACATGGGCAGAAGACCTAAATAGACATTTCTCCAAAGAGGACATACAGATGGCCAAGAAGCACATGAAAAGCTGCTCAACATTACTAATTATTAGAGAAATGAAAAGCAAAACTACACTGAGGTATCACCTCACATCAGTTAGAATGGGCATCATCAGAAAATCTACAAACAGCAAGTGCTGGAGAGGGTGTGGAGAAAAGGGAACCCTCTTGCACTGTTGGTGGGAATGTAAATTGATACAGCCACTATGCACAACAGTATGGAGGTTCCTTAAAAAACTAAAAATAGAATTGCCATCTGACCCAGCAATCCCACTACTGGTCATATACCCAGAGAAAACCATAATTCAAAAAGACACATGCACCCCAGTGTTCATTGCAGCACTATTTACTATAGCCCGATCATGGAAGCAACCTAAATGCCCATCGACAGACGAATGGATAAAGAAGATGTGGTACATATGTACAATGGAATATTACTCGGCCATAAAAAGGAACGAAATTGGGTCATTTGTAGAGACATGGATGAATCTAGAGACTGTCATACAAAGTAAGTCAGAAAGAGAAAAAGAAATATCGTATATTAACACATATATATGGAACCTAGGAAATGGTACAGATGAACCGGTTTGCAGAGCAGAAATTGAGACACAGATATAGTGAACAAACGTATGGACACCAAGGGGGGAAAGCAGTGGGGGTGGTGGTGGGGGTGGGGGTGTGATGAATTGGGAGATTGCGATTGACATGTATACAAATGTGTATAGAATGGATAACTGGTGAGAACCTGCTGTATGAAAAATTTAATAAAATTCAAGTCCCCTTGGTTCTCAGTGACTAAAAATGTACAAAACTTTTTTAAAAATAGTATTGGGATCGGCTTCTCATTATAGAACAATTTTCCTTGGGCAACAGAGACTCAAATATCCTTAATATTAAAAAGTATATAATCGTATGTATTAGAGGACTATGAATACTAAAATAGATATGCCACATGCAATTTAGAAGAACATGGGCTCATTGGATTTTTCGTAGTGTTAATTACCTGCGTAAGGAGGGTCCACTAAAAACTTCTGCATTAGAAAGCGATTATCACTACTTAACAAATAATTCTATCCCACTAGAATTACATTCCATTAGGTAAAATATTTTTGACTGTATTTTCATTACCTTACCCTCAATTCTTAGAACAGTGCCTGGATGAACAAAGTGTGAATGAATGAATGAATGTGTTACTAATGCTAGTCAAAATACTATAATTAACAGTATAACAAAGAATATGCTATGAACAATTTGTCACTATACTTACGCCAAATGACTACAGATTAGGCTAGAGTTCTGTTTTAAAAAGGGGGGTTATTTTATTTCTTCCGATTTGTTTTATCAGTCAACATTTGTAGAACCAAGAAATTTAACTCCTCATGAATTATCCATGACTGAGAAAAATGATGTGTTCTAAAAATACAAAATAGAAAACAAGTTATTGTGTTTGTGTGTGTGTTGAATTGAATGTTTATATTTACCTAGGTGCTTTAAGTAAACTTTTTCCATTTAGACTCTTTTCATTAAACTCATATTATTGTATTAATCAAGGTTGATAGGTAAAGCTTAGATACAAATCTTTGTCGAACATCAAAGTTCAAGCTCTTTCCACTGTTCTACGAGATTGCTTACTCCATTAGGAGAAAGCCATCTACCTTATATACCAATGGTGATAATCTGTTCTAATCCAGTTAGTGGGAAGTACTCTGGTCTTGCAGTCAGGTTCTGAATTCTAATCTTAAAAATTCTCAAGTACCATTGGTATTGAGTCAACTTTCTTGTTTGTAAAATTAATGTTCTGCCTATCAAGGCATAAATTGCTGTCTAGAACAAAGGAAATTAAAAGTATAGGAAAGCAGTTTGTAAATTGTAAAGCAATATTGAAGTGCATATGATACTGTTCACATTAGCACTTACCTATATCCATTCATATTTTTAAAAATACTTTTTAAGAACTGTGACTTTATACCAAATTTTCTTTGTGGGGATGCAGTAGATTCCCAGATATCTGAAGTAAGAGGACAAAAAAAAAAAAAAAAAGAACAACAAATAGCCAGTGTTTAAATTGTACTGTATCCCTTTACATTTAACTGGACTCCTTTTTCAGAGTGAATGCTCATATAGCATTCACATGGCAGTACTTTGAAACAGGAACGGGAGAAATATGTAAAGTTTTCGTTATACATTAACCTCCCGTTTAAAGTCTCCACATTTGAAGTTAAAGTCCAAAGTAAACTATCTAATAGATAATCAGATTCCATTTTTTAAAAGAAACTTGAGTAGAAATAGAATGAGAATAAATTTTTTTCTGTTACTAGAAAACAACTTCTCTTTGCTAGTGCTTTTTATCCCCGACCCAATTAGAGTTTAGATATGACATCAAACTGAGTTCATCAGATCCCTTTCTCTCTTAGTCACACATTTGAGTGTTCCAAATGGTGGTTTGACTGAAGTAGGCAGCGATTTGACTGTTATCCAATCAATTCAATCAAAACAATGTCTGAATAGCGCTAATTAAACTCTGGGATATCAAGAATGAGAAGAGCAATATGAAAACAACTTGACAATTTTGTATTGTTTAATTATTTTTAATTCCCTGTAATTAGACTACCCATGCTAATTAGACTACCCATCCTAAGGGTCTTGTTTTCCTGTGAAAGATCATCTTGACCTAACCTAATGATTTTGCATGTGAATACTCCTAGAAGGTAAATGTCAATCCAAAAAATATATATTGTATATACATATATACATATGTGTACACACACAAAAATAATATTAAACTTCAAACACTAATTGTACTAATTAAATGCACTGGAGAAACTAAGACTATTAAAATAATGAAGTGTTCACCAGAACACTTAATAAAAAATAATTAAAATGGTGAATATATGAAGCTATTACACTAAAGGCTTATATCCAATTCGCAGAGTCAAGACATCTGTTCAAGCAAAGCAAAGAAATAAAGGTATTATTCAAGACTACAATAAAGTCAATTAGTTCAAAAAATTATTTGGTTCACTTCAACAAAATTACAGAAAATTTAAGCTGGTTTCTTCAAACACTTGATCCTTCCAATACGAAGATTAATTTCCATCTTAGCATTAAAATAGACTTAGAACAGGTAAAAAAAAAAAATTACACAAAGTTACAGGAAAGTTGAGGAGAAATATTAACATTTAAAAATTAAAGTCTAGTCATTTAAAAATTTTAGAATATGCCAGTAAAGTTCTTGAGTAATTATTTATTATTGTTAACATTTATAGGCAAAGTTTTTTTATATTTTAGGTATTTGTAATTGTGTTTATACATTTAGAGTATTTTCCCTTCTGGGTATAAAGGAATAGCAGGAAAGTCAAGTACCATACTAGAGTTCAGGCTGTAAGAAAGCATTAATGAAGTACCTGTTTTCAGGACTGGACAACAGATAAGTTTGAGATCCCTCTGGGTAAGGACAAAGGTGAACTCCAAGGTTACCTTGATTCTCTATTTGTATAAAATGTCCTGACCTTGCTATATCAAGCTGAAATCCAAAAGTGGAGCACAGTGATCCCACTGAGCTGAGGAGGCAGAGATTAGAACTTAGGGCAGCTTAAACAGTGGAATTTGCAGAGTAGGGTACCAGAGGGGAAGAATCTGTGCGCAGGCAGGAAATATACTCAGGGGGCATAGCTTCCCCATAGGTCCCACACAGGAAGTCTCAGCTGTGTGTGCACAGGGCAAAGACATATGAGGCTTGCTAATGGGTAAGGTTTTTTTTTTTTAATAAAATCTGCTTTATTGAAATAATTCACATATTATGTAATTCATCCATTTAAAGTGTTAGTATATTCACAGATACATGAAACCATCACCACTGTCAGTTTTAAAAAATTTTCATCGCCTCCAGAAGAAATGCTATAGCCTTTAGCTATCACCACACGGATCCCCCATTCCCCCAAACCGAGGCAACCACTAATCTACTTTGTCTCCATAGATTTGCCTATTCTGAATATGTCATATGAACAGAATCATGTGATGTGTGGTCTTTCATGACTTGCTTCTTTCACTTAGCATAATAGTCTCAAGGTTAATCCATGTTAAGCATGTATCCATATTTCAGTCCCAGTATTCTGTAAGGGTATACCACATTTTGTTTACCCATTCATGCATTGATGGACAGTTGAGGTTTTCCGCCATTTGGCTAATGTGAATAGTGCTGCTATAAACATTTAAATGTTTCATTTCTCTTGGGTAGAAATCTAGGAGTAGAATTGCTGGGCCATATGGTAAGTTTAACCATTTGAGGAACTTACAGATGATTTTTCAAAGTGGCTGCACCATTTCACATCTCACAAGCGGTTTATGAGGGTCCAAATTTCTCTACATCCCCAAGAACACATTATTATCTGACTGAGAATACAGTCATTCTAGTGGGTATGAAGTGGTGCCTCATTGCCATTTTGGTTTGCATTTTCCTGATGACTAATGAGGTCAAGCATCTTTCATGTGCTTATTAGCCATTTGTATACCTCCCTTTGAGAAATGTCTATTCAGATCCTTTACCAGTTTTAATTGGATTGCTGTTGTTGAATTTTAAGAGTTCTTTATGTATTTTGGATACAAAGACTTCTTTCTTCCTTTTGGCTGCGCTGCACAGCTTGTGGGATCTTAGTTCCCCAACCAGGGATTGAACCCAGGCCCTCAGCAGTGAAAGTGCCAAGTCCTAACCACTGGACCACCAGGGAATTCCCTGGATACAAGACCCTTATCAGAAATGATTTGCGAATATTTTTTTTTTCCTACTCTGTGGGTTGTCTTTTCACTTTCTTGATAAAAAAAAATTTTGCCCTTCAAAAGGATACTAATTTTATCTATGTTTTCTTTTGTTGTTCATCCTTCTAGTATCATATATAAGAATCCATTGCCAAATTTAAGATCCTGAAAATTATCCCCATACCTTTTTTTTGGACATTAATAGTAAAATAGAAAGTATAGAGTGTCAGCTGAGCTGAGCATTCAGCAGAGGGAACAGGCATCAACCCCAAATCTCCTTGGCTTGTCTCTCTTGTCCTGGGGCTGAAGCAAGGGCAATTTAGTCATGCCAGGCCCAAGGTGGAGTCTACTTCCCACAAGTGGGGCCTGGGAGGAAAAAGGGCACCAATTTTTAGGCCACACTCACCTGGAACTTAGCCCCAGCAACAGGTAGGTGAATGTATGAGGAGAAATGCTGGCATCCTGCCCCTCTCTGGAAAATAGCCTTCTAACTGGGAGATGGGGTGAAAGGGAGCCCTGAGTACTTAGTTATACTTGTCTTGCTGAGCTGGAGCTAGGAGTGAGTGAGTAGGTCTTGGCTCAGATTCCACAGACTGTCACTTTTCTTACCAAGTTTAGTCGATTTTCTTAATTAAGCTTTTCATTTGCTACATGCCCTTAGAATCATTTCCATAGATTTTCACCAGTTTCTTTGGGGAGCAAGTCTATGGAGCTCCTCATACTATCATGCCAAAAGGAGAACTATAGGGCTTCTCCTTGGGGTAATGATAATGTTCTAAAATTAGATAGGGTGCTGGTTGTCCAACTCTGAATATACCAAAGCCCACTCAATTTAATACCATAAATAGGTAAACATTATGGAATTTAAATTATATCTCAGTAATCAAAATTTAAATTAAGAAAATTATATAGTTTTATATAAAAATTATGTAATTATATATAAAATTATATATATAATTATATATATGGTTTACCAAAAAGTGGCTAGTAAGGTGTTGAGAAAGGAAAAGAGACTAGAGGTCAAGCAGTGCTAGAAGACTTTGGAGGCCCCACCTTGATAGTGGGAAAACCCCTTTATCACCTTTTTAAACACCAAAGCACCCAGCTAAGACACTAGAAAGACTACACCTTGGAAGTAGAGACCTCAGTGTAGAGTAAGGCCTACTCCAGACTCACCTGTACAGAGTCTAAAATCTACATCCTTACAAGAGTAATAGTGTTTAGAAGGGTTAAGCCCGTCCAAGTTACAGGGGCTTGGGAAACGCTTTGTGCTCTCCACACGTCCACCCTAAGAAAAGACAATATTAAGCTCACACGAGTTTAAGATGATTGGTCAGTAACTGAAGTGCCAACTGAAACAAAATTCAAATCTTTACAGGAATATAATGGAATACAGTTATTATAACATATCTTCAATAAAGTACAGTGTATAGTGAAAAAATATCTACACTTGAAGCAAATATCACTGATAATCCAGATTAAAAAAAAAATCAATAGAAACCAACTCTGAGATGGCCCAAACATAGTATTTAGTAGACAAAGACTACAAACAAAGCAGCTTTTATTAATATGGAGAAAGATTTAAAAGATAATATGTTTAAAGCATTTAAAGCAAATACGGTCTTGAGTAAACAGAAACTCAGCAGCAAAACAGAAACTAAGAAAATCAAATAGAAATTCAAAACCTGAAGAATGCTAAATTTATTGAATGAGATTGGAGATACAAGAGTAATGAACTTGAGACTAATGAACAGTAATTATCCAAACTGACGAGCAGAGAGAACAAAGGTTAAAGAAGCTGAGTAGAACCTCAGGGATGTGAGATAATATCAAATAGTCTAATACACCACTGGGAGCATGTGTAATTATTATCCTGAAGAGGATGAGAATGAAGCAGAAAAGTCCTTCAAAAATAATGTCTGAACCTTTCACAAATTTGATGAAAAACACTGACTTACAGAAACAAGAAGCTCTATGAACCCTTATCAAGATAGATAGGAAAAAAACCACACCATGCACATCAGATAATAACTACTGAAAACCGAAGGTAAAGTGCTAATCTTGAAAGCAATTGGAGAAAAAAAAAGACATACCACATACAGAACAGCAATAATAACAATGACCACTAAATACTTGTCAGAAGTTAATAGGAAAACATGTTTAAAAGGCTAAATAAAATATAAGGCAAAAAGAATAGCTCTGAAAGAAGGTTTATAAAACAAAAATACAAAGTATGACAAAGTACAAAGGATGGGATGGATAAATGGTATTATGCTGTTGTAAGCTTTTAAAATATGTGAAATGGTAATGAAAATATGAAGTGGAAAGTAGGAAATAAAAACTATCAGATGTGAAATGAGAAGTGTGAAATAGAAAGTGCCAGATATAAAACCAATAAACTTTGATTAAAGATGAGTATTGTTAGTCCTAGAGCAACCACTGAAAAATAAAAGCGAAGAAGCTGCAAAAAATTAATAAAACATTCAACAAGAAGAGGCAAGAAAAGAACAAAGGAACAAAATACAGAAGAGAAAAATGGAAAATATTCAAGTACATATAACAAGATGATAGATTCAATTATATCAATAATAACATTAAACATAAATGAACTAATAAACACTCCAATCAAAAAGTAGAGATAAGTCTTAATAAAAATGATGCAATCATATTCCTTTTTCAAGAGAGTCACTTTACAGAGACTCAAATAGCTTCAAAGTAAAAACATGGAAAAAGATATGCCATGTAAAAGTATAACAAAGCTGTCATGGTTATATTAATATTAGACAAAAGAGACCAAGACAAAGTTTTACATAAAGGACATACCAATAAAAGGGGACATGTATCAGAAAGATAAGTTATAAGTCTGTATGTATATAATAACAGAGCTTCAAAATTCAAGACTCTACAACAGTAGAGGAATATAAGAAAAAATGGAAAAATCCTCAAGAGCTGGAAATTTTAACATCCCTGTTTTCCTGCCCTTTCCAACTTCTAGAGGCTGCCCACATTTCTTGCCTCATGGCCCCTTTCCATCTTCAAAGCCAGCAATCACATTACTCCAATCTCTGCTTTTCTCCTCACAGCTTTCTCTGACTCTTACTTTCTGCCTTATTCTTCCACATTTAAGGGACCCTTGTGATTATATTGGGACTACAAGGATAATCCAGGAAAAGTTCCATATTTTACAGCAATCCAATCAGCAACTTAATTCCCCCTTGCTATGTAGCATAACATTCACAAGTTCCAGGCATTAGGACGTGGGCATTTGAGGGGGGCGGGGGGGGGGATGGGCGCCAGAGAGGTCTGCGGGGAATTATTCTGCCTATCGCAATTAGTTTCATAAAATTTCCTATTTCTTAACTTTCCAGACCCACCTAAATAGAAATTCATGAAAACCAAGGTAATACATTTTCAACCAAGTAGAATTTATTAGATTATCTAATATTAACTAGTGTCACAATATGCTCCTGAAAACTTCAAACCCATATAATCCAATTTAAGTATCACTTTTTTTTTTTTTTCGATACGCGGGCCTCTCACTGTTGTGGCCTCTCCCGTTGCGGAGCACCGGCTCTGGACGCGCAGGCTCAGCGGCCATGGCTCACGGGCCCAGCCGCTCTGCGGCATGTGGGATCCTCCCGGACCGGGGCACGAACCTGCGTCCCCTGCATCGGCAGGTGGACTCTCAACCACTGCACCACCAGGGAAGCCCCTAAGTATCACTTTTTATTCAAATTGCCAGACTTTCTTCTATAGAATCCTGCTTATTACAGAATATATAGGAAACAGCATTATTAGAAACTCTTAATGAAGTTTAACACAGGCTATGAATATTAACAGTCTATCTTTATAAACCCTATTCTGAGACAGTATTTTAAAATTTGGAAGAGAAATATGTACATTTTGGGCACAACAATCTGTACTATTCACAGCAGATATTTTACCATAAGTAGACGCATTTTCTCATTCTCATTTTCGTTCATCTTTTATTTTTCCCCATTCTCTCATTTTCTCTTTTATCAACCTCTGCCTCTTTCTCTATAAATGATACAAAAAATATACCACCATTGGCAATGCTCTAGAAAATAATTGCAGTTTTAATAATAGTTTTCACCAATTAGTTGGCTTCAGTGTTGGAAAATAGCTGAGCAAGAAATTGCTATAAAGTGATTTCTTTTTAACTGAACCTAGACATCTTTTTTTCCCAATAGTACTAAGAATACTTAGCTGACAGTTTACTAGTTATGACTATGCTTATAATAGTGGCGACTATGGAGTTCTTCATTCCATCAAACAGAGGCAGAAATATATAACTGTTTGTCCAAGGTTATTGAGGAAAGCTCAGATGAACCTTGTTCCTGGATTCCTTCCTTTTCTTCTTCTTTCTTTCTTTGTCTTTCCAGGCAGAATATAAAATTGTTTTCTAGTCTGAATAAGCATTTCTCTTAAATATCTATGATTCTCTTTAGCGATGTGTGTTTCTTTATGAAAGTGTTCTTGGGAAATTGATGATTTGCCAGTTTATCATATAAGACTTCTTAAACTACTGCAGTCTTGGTAGATGGAGCCATGGTAGAAGACAATTTTCTCTAATTTTAGTTCAAATTTTCCTTTTAAAATAAACGAAGCCATCTTGCTTAATAAATCATTTATGTTTGTGAGATTTTTCTAACTTCTGTCCTCTGTTGAAAATATTTATCTAATAGCTTTTTTGTTTTAAATACAAAGGAATCATTCACAGATTTGCATAAAAATCCAAGTAAAATTATAAATGAATTAGCTTGTTCATCAAAACAGTGATTTGTTCAAATTTTACCTGGATTTCAATGAGCAAAATCAAATTATAGACTTCTATCATAGCCCTTCATTTTAAACAGAGGATTGACAAACTCACTAGATATTTAAATTCCTCCATTAAACTGATTGTTTCTCAGGATTTACCATGTTGAGTTTCTGTGCTAGCTTTTGGGAATACCTAGATGAATAAATTTTAGCTAGACTAAGAGCACTGTGGGAGAGCACAGCTCAGAGAAGGAAGACTCAGTGCAGCCTGGAAATTCAGATCTCTTCTGCACTCCAGGGTGGTAGTCAACCCTTGATCTCCTGGGGGGATTGCTTCCACAATCCCCACAGATATCAAAATCCAAGGATACTCAAGACCCTTATATAAAATGGTGCAGTATTTGCATATAAGCTACACACATTCTCTGGTATACTTCAAATCATCTCTAGGTTACTTATGTCTAACGCAATGTAAACGTTATGTAAATAGTTGTAAACACAATATAATCCTATGTAAATAGCTGTAAATACAACATAAATGCTATGTAAATAGTTGCCATGGTCAGCAAATTCAAGTTTTGCTTTCTGGAATTTTCTGGAATTTTTAAAGTATTTTCAATTCGAGATTGGTTGAATCCAAGGATATGGAACCTGCAGCTATAGAGAGCCAACTGTGTATCCATGTACCTAATCAAAATTCTCCCTAACACATCTTCCCCCAAACTATGTGTCTCCTCCAGCTTGTTCTATCCCAGAAAATGGCACAGACGTCACTCACTTGCTTAGGCCAGAAACCTAGGGAATCACCTCTGACTCCTACTCCCTCCCAACATCTAGTCAATTATCACCCCCCTAATTCTGTCTCCTAAGTAGAGTCTCTTCATCCCATTGCCGGTACCGCAGGCTGAGCCACTGTCATCCCTTGCTTGGACTTCAAAGCAGCCTTCAGACTGGTCTCTCTGCATCTACTTTTACCGCCTCCGCTTCCGCTTCCGCCCTCCACACACTCACCGCTCAACACATTTGTTGTTTTCATTATCTGCTTTCCTAGCTGGATTAGAAGATCCATGAGATAGTTATGTACACCGTTATAATACCAACTATTTGCACGACAGCTGGCGTAAAGTGGTGTCAATTACATATATGTTAAATGAATAAGTGAAAGCCTTCTTCTAGTAAAAGATAAGAGCAATCACACAAAACAACAACGGGGGTCTTTCAAAGAAAAGAGTGTGAACAAAGACCTTTGGAGGCCCAGCAGCACAATGTGCTCAGTGAACCACAAGCAGTTCAGCTGTACTAAATTTTAATATGCAAAGAGTACCCTACAGAGGTAGGTAGCATGAAGTCACAAACTTTGAGCGCAGGCATTTAACTGAAGGGTTATAAGTAGGGAAGCAATAACATGGTCCTGTTCACATTTCAGATAAATAATGACAGCAACAGAGGGAAGAATGGTCTAAAATACATTAGTTAGGATGCTTTTAATTGCAAATAAGTGCAGCTTGAATAGGCTTAAGTAAAAAGGGAGACTTATTAGGATATTGGAACTTCTCATGGGAGTCGAGAAAAGCAAAGTGATTGGGTTACGAGAGTTCCCTGCAGCCTAGACTGTCCTCCATTCCTGCTCTGCACACCAACTTTAAGGATATCACGTTATGCTACTGATATCCATTTCATCAGGTCATTTATCAGGGAAAGATGCTGATAATGCACTTTAACAATATAAAGAGAATCTGAATGAAAACACTCTGGCAAATGAAATCGATTTGAAGGTCATTTCTACTGGACTACTATAATAGGAGAGTTTTAAGCAGCCTGTTGCAGCATAAAAATGTTAAAGATACTCCTTTAGTAAAGGGTGTAAGATCTAAGAGTTACTACAAGAAGAGAATGTGATAGCGAAAGAACTAAAGATGGGCTTCATCTCACAATTTTGCCTAGAACTAGCCCTGTTTAGGGAGAAACCTACATTTCTTCTGAAGCCAATGGCAAGATAAAGAGGTGGGAGATTACTTCAAATCGGCTTTTTAACTGGTTTATAATATTATATCAATTTCATGTGTACAACAACTTATTTCGACTTCTGTATATGCTATTTGATTCTTTATGGGCAAAAAATTCCTGTGAAATTCTACTGCTTATTTAATAAATAATTCTTCTAAAGTAACTATTTCCATTATAAATTTCTGAGTTGCTGTAACTGTGGCAGAAGATTTCACTCAGTCTTTTTTTATCTTCCCCCCCCCCACTGGACTTACTAGAGTAGTCATGGCAAGATGAGATGTCTCAATTAAGCCAATTATTTCTTTCCAACAGAATGACGGTGAGCTATCAACATGTAAAAGAATTAAAGGAGAGTTATATAAATAGGACTGAGAGATGGTTCATGCATTTAGCTATTAGCACATGAGTGCTGATTTTCAGTTGGAAAAAGGTAAACTCAGCCAAGAGAATGCATTTGGCAGCTTGTGTAGAGATTTCTCAGGAGGACCTAAATGAGATGTTGCAACTCTTGCTACATGTAGTTTATCATTAAACAAAAGTGGTAGATGTTATTGCAAAATCAGAGATAAAGTTATAATTGTTTTTTAAATGAAAGAACAGGCTGATCTTAAACTGTAGCAAAATGAATGGGAAACAATCCAGTATATCTTTGAATGAACTAATCATCAGAAGATGAAATACTGTTAAATACAAAACTCTATAAAAATGGATATGTGTATTATCTTAAAAATGGAAATTATAATGTGTTAATAATGTTTCTGAGTTCTGGGCTTCTTAGTTATTTTTAAGTGTTTTGGCACTTAAGATAACAGTTGATTATTAGTGCCACTTGATTATTTGGCACTTCCAAATAATCTATACTAAGATTAAAACACACTTTTAAATTAACTTGCAAAGTAAACTAAGAGTTTAGCCAAAGGAAAAGTTTAGAGGGCTTGTAGTAGGAAGGAAGTTCATCTTTGAACAGCATATAGTTGGTCCTTGAACAGTAAGGCTATCTTCCCATATTGCTCCTAGCAATATTTAGAGTATCTTTTAGTCTCCTCTAGCATGTGAATTTCCATTGGCTTTATAGAGATATCTCTGCTTTAATCTTGCTTAGTTATCCTTTTCCAACTACCTGGACTGTATTTTCTGAACTTAACACTCAACAATTTTCAATATGGATGGAGAATCTTACTAAAAATGTAACTGCTTATGCAATTTGAGATTTTGATGGAATCTGACCATGCAGTTAACCCTTAGCTACTAAATTGATATCAGAATTCTTTACCACTTATCTGTGATGGTCCTAAACTCATAATACAGTCTGGCTTCAAGATTTTCCACTGAGTTCTAGGTCTCATTACCTTCAATAACCTTCTCAGATATTATAAATTTGGAGAGCCAGTGAAAAGAAGGGGCAATAACTAGAATAAGAGCAATAGTTAACATTAATGCATGCTACCATGTATTTGTTATTATGGTAAACCTTGCACAGTATCTTAATTAAGCTCACAACACTCTTGCAACAAAAGTACTAGAAGTTATCATCATTTTGCATAGGAGAGAGATGAGGCTTAGAGAGATGATTTTCCAAGGTTATATAGCCGATAAGAGCTGAATAGGATCAGAGATAAGAGCTCTGATTCCAGAGCTGGTGTACCCAACCCTTATCTGACCCTGTTTCCTGAAAAGATGACTACTGCAAGAACAAGATGCTGACCTGTTTCCAGTGATGGAATGAACGACAACTACCTGTGCCTTTCTGGGCAAGCCACAGAATCTCTGGGGTTTAGTTCCTTCTTCTGTAAAATGAAGATGGTGGATTCTGCATTCTACAAGGCCAACTGTGTACTCTCAAGTTATATTATCCTAAAATATACTAGTTGTATAGTACTAGTAAAAAGAACTTTAAATGAGCTATGGGGAGTCCAAGATTTGCCACTACCTATTGTGATTTCAAGGGTTATTTCTAATATGTATGTCAGTGCTTTAGAAATATATTTGTGTAATATAGCACATAAAAATAAAGTACTATCCCAATCATCTTCAATAAAATATATAGCATTAAAATTATGGATTTGAGCAATTGTGATAAATTGGTTTCTCACTTTTTTTGCCCTTATTAAACATCTAGTCTGCGATATTTTAAGATAATCTTTATTTGTAGTAGGTTTAAACAAAGAGACACCTCCAAGTTTCCATTTATACACATGAGAAGGGTAGGGAATGTCCAAAGACAACACAGAAAGAGGGAGGGAAAATGTGCCCATAAATACATTAGATAAGCTTTAGCAAAAAGCAGAAGTGGGGGGAAAAAAATCTATATATACCCTGACTCTTTTGCAGTTTGACAAAGTTAATGATTAAAATCTCCTAGATTTTCCACTACTTTTTCCCCAGGTTGTCTATTTGCCTTGATTGATGATATTTTATCTCTTGTGGCCCAAGGATGACTGCCCTTCCTTCCATGTAGAGATTAATAATTGATTAGCTCACAGTCAGGAATCTTATTAGTAAAAGGGAATTGGTTACTTTTGGATGCCATTTTTTTTTTTTAACTGGGTAACATACAGGAGACAGGAGTGCTACAGGACTTGCCGGCAGAAAAATGAAGAGGATCCTGGTTTTCCTGCTTGCTGTAGCATTTGTGCATGCTCTAGAGAGAGGTAAGACTTACAGTGCTGTGACCATTTACAAGAACTCTCAACTAGCCTAATTTTGTTACCATTTTAAAAATTATACACAAGGTGAAAAACAGAAGAATCAGGGCATATGTTGGGGAGAGAGGGAGGAATCAAAGGGGGGTTAATCTGAGCTCAAATGTCACATAGAGTGTTCAATTAAAATAGCCAAGAAGTCACGATAAGAATTCCATGAAAGAAAGAAAAACTATATAATTTGTCACTTTCCCTGTTTTCTTGATAACCAAGATCTTAAAAAATGGTTCAAAATTAGAATTTTTTAATTTGTTAAAGGAGAATGCAAATGGAGGCTATGATCCATCACTGAGCTTTTTCAGACTTCAAATATTCATTGCCAGTGAGAGTACAATATACCATATCAATGATGAAGTCAACAGATTTCTTTGATCTTCTTCAAGGAATCCTCTAATATGTAATATTTGAAAACGCATTATAGTTTCTAAAATATCTCACATAAAAGAATTCATTAGCTAAGAAATATGACTATCAAGGTCTCTGAGCTATATTTTTCATTAAGTTCATTCATCACATGGTGTCTTCGTCTTTGAGCAATATACAACTTTATAAGTTCCCAAGCTGCGAAATTCATAATCAGTTCCAATTTACTTTCTGGCTGATTCTTTAATGCTTATAAAAGGAATCTGCATTCATCCGGCTTCAAAAAATTAAAATTTTCATGTAGTGCTTCCAGTTAACCGCTTTACCCAAGTCATATTAATAACATTTAACCAGTGGAATAAAATGCGTGTATCCCAGGAATTAACAGTTATTAATTATGACAAGAATAACCTTACTCCTGACCTTATTTTTTTTAAAAAAAACCCTCATTTTTGTCATTAAATTACTTTAAATTTTGTCTTATTCATGTCCCTTACAAGACCTCTGAATAGCCCAGATCCCAAGAAACCCTGAAAGCTTACTCCTTCACCCATGGTTTCCCTGAGGCAGATCTGAACCTGAAAAGTCCTCCTGAAGTAGGTTCAGATCTGGATTTTCAAAACACAGAAAGTCCAGTAATGGTTATGTCCTGGGATTATATGTGGATGCCATAATGTGCCATTTTGAACTACTGACTCAATAAATGTACATTGGCTTCACTTCAAAGAATTACAGTGCTTTGGAGAATAACAGTATTCTGCAACCTCTATTTCAACATCCTTTAGTATTCACTCAGCCTCTGATGAAACAGATGCTAAAAACTTCAAGTAAGCTCCCTTGAAGGTCTGAACTTCACAATGAACTCAATTACCTATGTTCCATAGGTCAGATCATGACTCCCGAGACATAAAGTACAATTACCTACATAATAAATGTCCAATATTTGGGGACAGTAGTCCTGACCCATCAGTCCTCTGTTCTGTAATACCTGAGCATAACCGAAATACCAAGTCAGTGTTTTATCTGGAAGCTAGGTGTGCTCACTCCTGGCAGGAAGTGTACAGATTGAAGGAGTTGAGAGGAACTTTGGATGCTGGAGGATTGGTTTGGGTTGCAGTTCTCCGCCTAGTTCTACAGAGCTGACCAATCACCCAAAGCATTTGTCTAGAACCTCTTTTCCAAGGTGTATTTCCTTCAAGACTCATTTCGGAAATATGTTTCTATGGACAAACATATTTAAGAAATAAGCCAGACATTAGTCTTTCTTGGTTGGTTCATAACCAATGTTTTTGGTGTCCTAAGAGTTCTGAGAAATCAAAACAAGATAATTTAACTTTATTCAAAACAATAAAGTTTCCCAAACGCATGGGCTCTTTCCTAAAATGCCTATATCCCATGGAAGCAGTTTTGGAAAACCTCAGTTCTAAAGTGGATATAATATGAATGTTAGCTCCAGTCAGGCTCATCCTCTTCTATCAAATGGCATTAGGGATTCAGTTCACAAGCCCTTGGGTACATCTTGAGAGAGACGGGCTTACCAAATATGCCAAATCTAAATGATATTATAATATCCACTTTAGCTACCCTGTGAGAGGCAAGAAAGTTATGTTTGCCAACTGCCTCCACTTGGCTTCTTTACTCAAAACTGAAATGGATAAAGCACTAATCTAAATCATATCTTTCCCTCTTCCCAAGAAACAAGAAGGCTACACAATTACTACACAATTACCAAAGAAATAATGCTACAGGAAGCAAAGCACTGCTGTTTATAAGAGCTATTGGCAAGAACATTTTCCTTTTGCTTTAAGCATTTCATTCTCAGCATAATTTTATTAAACATGGTATCAAATAGCAAGAAGAAAGTCAATTCCCCTTGAGGTGGGGGGGGAAGCTGTATTTCTCCTTCTCCCACTTACCTGTCGAAACAGCCTTAAGACAATATGTTTCATCCCAATCTTCCAAACCACCACTGAATCACTGTTTCTCTTTTCTACAAGTTGCCACCCCTTCATCAGGAGCCATGTGAAAAACAAAATTGCCCTCAGTTTGATTCAGGAACACAGCTGTACAGAATGCTAAAGAGAAGTAATTTAGAATAAGAAGATATTCTATTGATACTTTCCCAGATATGTCTGTATATGCTTTCTGCAAAATAAGCATAATTTTATGCTTATTTTAGTGCTTAGTCACCTCCTCAGGTGACTGAGGAGGCAACATAGGATTTGAGATCTACATGATGAAAAGAAGACAGCCATGCAAATATCTAGAAGTATATTTCAAGCTGACGAACTCTGGGGCAAATGTCCTGAGCTAGGAACAAATACGGCCTGATCCAAGTTCACAAAGCACCCAGAGTAAAAGCATTAAAGAGGCTTAGCTGAGAAGGGAAAGGAGGAAAGGAGGAAGAGCTGAAGTCAAAGAGGTAGCTAACTTCATCATCAAAAGCAATGTTAGGGCTTCCCTGGTGGCGCAGTGGTTGGGGGTCCGCCCGCCTATGCAGGGGACACGGGTTCGTGCCCCGGTCCGGGAAGATCCCACATGCCGCGGAGCGGCTAGGCCCGTGAGCCATGGCCACCGAGCCTGCGCGTCAGGAGCCTGTGGTCCACAGCGGGAGAGGACACAACAGTGAGAGGCCCCAACAGTGAGAGGCCCGCGTACCGCAAAAACAAACAAACAAAAAGCAATGTTAACCTAATAGCAAAATTATGCTTCATTGCTATGAGGTGCAATGCCAGTATGAATTCACCATCATATATGGGGTATGGGGATGAGTAAGCATACTTTAACAGGTCACAAGGTTGATCTATACAGAAAGAAGATGAAGAAATCCTTAAAAGGAACTGATTACCCTCCCCCTAGTATCTATGGTCACTTAACTTCTTTATTCTGCCCACTACTACCCTCCTCTCTATTTCCCCCCAGTTCACTCTGTGTCAGCCACACTGGCCTCCACTAGCTCCCACTCTCTGTATTCTGCACCCCAGGGATCTGCCTTAGCACCTCACTCATCTCAGAACATGGATCCCCTCTGTCTGCTCCAAGTTCACATACAGAGAAGACTTCCCTGACCAATCTACCTCAAATAGCACCTACTACTCCATTTTTCTCTATTCCCTTACCCTGTTTTTGTTGTTTTATTTTGCTTTTATTTTTAGCACTCATCACCTTATTACCAGCTGTTCATTTGTTTATTGTAATGAAAGTAAGATGTAGAATGTAAGCTCCGTGAAATCAAGGACTTTTTGCTCCTTGCTGGAATTCTCAGTTTTAGAACACTGCTTGCCATATATTATGTGTAGCAGTTTTTTGTGTGTAAAAATCACAAAACTAAGGTTATTAGAGTACCTACCTCATAAGGTAGTTTTGAGTATTTAAGGAAAATTAAATATCAACTAGGACACATAATATATATCCTGGAAGGAGTAAACTTTAAGTCTTTTGTTATTTTCATTATGAGTTTTATATATAGTCTCCACTGTGAAGCATTGGCACTAGATTTTATCCATTGAATAAAATAGCTAATAGTTTATTTACAATATGTTAACATGTTTAAAATCTTTCAGATAGATTTATTTCATCCTTTCAACACCATGATGAGCTCAGTACTATTATCCCCATTTTATAAATGGGGAAAACTGAGGAAGAGAGGGGTTAAGTAACTTATCCAAAGTAACTGAGCTAGTTAAGTGTCAGGATCAGAATTTTACATCAATTCACTGGGTTTACAGTCACTCAAAATCACTGCTTTGCTGCCTCTCATGAGACACATACCTGAAATACTTTCACTAATCTTAGAATAAGTGTAAGAGAGAGCCAATCATTGACACCAGTTTAGGGGGAAGTAAGTGAAATTCATTCTGTCCACCACAGTCATCCACAGCTGATCCAAATCCCAGTTCATCCCTATTCCATGAAACTAGCTCTGTCTTCTAACTTCCTGTTTTCCGGGCACTATCGCCTCTAAATCATTTATGTTCAATCCTGAAGAGCACTGTTGGATTTTATTTTATACACTTTTGTTATCAGTATCCAATCATTTCTATATTCTATAAATTTCAGCCCTAAAATATGTCAGCCTTGTACCGAAACTCCTCAGTGGTCCTTTTGTCTGTCTCCTTTACCCCCTGCATAGATCTAGTTCTCAAAGCCTGGGAACACTGGCTCTTTTCTACTACATTTCCACTTTCTTATACTGTCCTTGTGCAGGCCCTTAACCTTCACCCAGCTATTGTAGTGGCTTCCCTAACAAAATCCCTACCTCCCATCCCTTCCCCAATCAATTCATATTAAAACACAATGCAAAACCTGACATAACCTGGTAAGTAGAGTCCAAAAATGAAATACATAAAAATTAGGATCACTGTTGGGAAGGTAAATGAAATGCTAGGGGTGAACATGTATAGCTGACTGGTGGGATTCTAGCTATCAGACTGTCTGATACAAACCCACCCCAATTCTGGTCTCTGTTTGGAGTCATGTGACGGTGGGTACAACCTCAGGCTTAAATAGTAATGTGTATGTTAGGCAGAATGAGCATCCTCCAAAAATGTTGACATTCTAATTCCTGGAACGGGCTAAGAAGTTAGCTCACATCACAAAGGGGAATTAAGGTTTCAGACAGAATAAAGGTTGCTAGTCAGCAGACCTTAAAGTAGAAAAACAATGCTGGATTATCTGAGTGAGGCCAAAGTAATCAAAAGAAGGGAGCAAAACAGAATCAGTCAGAGGATGATGTCACTAAAGAGAAAAGGCACAAAGAGACACAAAGTTGCCAGCTTTGAAGATGGAGGAAGGAGGCCTTGAGCCTAGAATGCTAGGCCACCTCTAGAAGTTGGAGTAGACAAGGAAGTGGATTCTCCCCTAGAGCATCCAGAAAGAACACAATCCTGCCGACACCTTGATTTTAGCCCAGTGAGACCTGTGTCTGTCTACCCAGTAGAAATGTAAAGCAGTAAGTTTAAGCCACTGCATTTGTGGTAATGTGTTACAGTAGCAATAGAAACCTAATACTGTAGGTTTCTGGGTTCTGTGACAGGCTGGAACTTCCCCAAGGAAAGGATCATTGAGTGAAAACATCTCACTGTTGATAGACTATCATCTCATTGGTCAGATCCAGGGAGAATTGGCCAGGAGATAACTGGGGTACATGTTAACTCATTTCCATGCTTCCTGGGAGTTTTCTATTCTCTTCCATTTCCTTCTGACCAGAAAGTAATTTAGCCTACCATCTGAGAGAAGGACTGGAGCAAGCCACATGGGATCCTTATCACAAGGGCATATAGGTATCATCACTGGATTTTACTATAAGAAGAGATGCTAACATTCATTGTGTTTTTACCACGTCAGGCAGGAGATGTGCTAGGCATTTTTACATAGACTAACGTATTTCACAGAACAGCCTTAATAACAAGGTACTATTTTGCTTAGATCCCAAGATTACTCTTCCTTGAGTACAGCTCTGAGTTGGTCATTCCTCTCCATGAATGTATTTCAATAGATACCCCATTACCTTAAAAAATAAGTAAAACTTTGGTGATCAAGTTTTCTAGTATTTAATTCCACTGCTTCAGTTTTATTGGATTACTCATTCTCCAGATATGACTGGAGATTTTCTAACTTCAGATATTTCTTCATGTTCTCTCCACTTAAAATTCCTCTCCAAATTCACTTATTCCTGTTAAAATCCTGCCCATCATTCATGGTCCACTTCAAGTAATAGTTCCTTTCATGAGGTTTTCTAAAAGCTCTCTTCCATTCCATGGGTTCACGTGCTTTGTTTCAATCTCTTCCATGGCAATGATCACTACCTTCTGCTATTGATGTTGTATTCTTATTCTTATCTCTAATATCAGACTTCAGTTCCTTAAGTATTGGTGGCTTTCAAGTTTCTTGTATGTGCTTTATCATGTTATTTATTCTTATATTGTTTTAAAAACTAAGCCCTGTAATGCATTCTAAGTTTCCAATTCAGGATACCAAAGACACCACCCTCACTCATGCCAAAGGTGGGAGAGGGAAACTTTCTCCCTTATCTTCACCTCTGCAAAAGCATTTGTTGATGACAGGGTGCTCAACTTGTGAAGGAAAACCGAGATGGAATGAGATGTGTGGAGGAAGAATGCCTCCTCTGGGACTTTGGTGAGTGTAGCACCTATATGGGCTACCACCCGTGTTGAAACCAAAGGCATCAAATTTGAGTGAGTCTATGAGGCCATCGTCTACGGCAATTTTAGTATTGGGGCAACTGACCCATTGCCCCTATATCTTCTACTGATTTTGAATTTTCAACATCTGAAATGTTCCACTGATGGCATCCTAAGAGGTACAGTTAATTTCCTCTAGATAGTTAATCTATAGATGTCATGCAGAACTCTAGGTTTACTTTCTATTGACTTAAGCTCAAAACTGCACCCCTGCTCGCAAACATCAATATGAAACCAGATCAATGCTTTATTTAATAGTGATTTAAAATGTCAACGGAAATGAGACCCAAAAAGCCTGAAAAATGAAATAAAAGTACTAATTTGAATACCACTTCTTCGTTGACAATGTTTCTAATGACATATCGGCAGTTTTCTTTAGTTCCAATAATCAGGGCAACTTCCTAAACCAGCCCAACAATATTTAATTTCTCAACTAAAACCACTACTCTGAATATGTAGCCCACCTAGTTTGAACGAATACTACAAACCATATTAAGTTAAAAAAAAAAAACGCACTAATACACTGACCTTTTCTGACATAGATGAGTCTGTCAGTGCAGAATGGAAATAAAAATGTCAAAGGAATAAAATTTCAAAAATATAAATGCCCAACAGTTCTGAAAGCCCATGATTCTCCAGAATAGGAAAATAGCAACGTAAGACAGTTCCTAGCATCCTATATAAGCGTTTTTATTCAACACAACATATATAGGCTCCAACCATTGCTCCCGGTATATAAACAGCTTTTCTAGAGGACCAAACTCGTTTTAGAGAATGATTATAACAATAGTTAAAGCATTCAAAATACCCTTTTTAGTAAAGTTTGTACCATAACAATGAGTATCATATTGTCTATCCCCACTAGATTAAAATTTCCATAAGGGCAAGGATGTGTCGATTTTGCTCTTTATTGTATATTCAATACTGAACCCAATGCCTGGCACAGAGTAAGTCTTCAAGACATGTCCGTTGCATGTATGAATGAGTATCGTCAGCTGTGTTGGGAGAGGAGAGATGCATGAAGCAGTAAAGATTTCCCGAAAGTAAACCAAATGTTTTCAAAAGTCCAGAGTTAGGCACAACTTACCAAAATGTTTCACAATACAGACAGAAAAGGGACACGCTATTGCAAAAAGCAACAATTCTGTTAACGACATTTGTAAACATTGAGTGTTTAGGGGTCACAATGTGAAAATGATTTCGCCAGTGTCACTAGGATTATGCCAATATTTACTAGTGCCGTATCAAAGTCCAGATTGCCCTCTTCATAACCACATGGCACATTAAAGAACAGAGTAAGTCATTTACAATTCATTTGATATAGGATTTAATTATATAAATGAAAGTGAGCTCAACTGGTGTGAAAACATTAAGCAATACTCCATGGAATAGGGAATTGATTTAGAACAATCTCATGGCAAATTAAGTTCAGTATTTGTTACGTTTGGAAGATGAGAAAGTGATTAACATACTCGCTTAACCAGTTCAGCTCCAGGTCTTCTCTTTGAATAAATGAATAGATGAATTTTTTTTAATCAGAAATATTTCAAGTAATCCACCTGAAAAATACATGGTGCAATGGCTTCCTCTATAGGTTACTTTTGTAAGAGCAGTTTTACCCTCATATTTTAATTCTGAATTTCTTCAACGCCTATTTGGGCTTTTTCCCTTGCTTCTGTTTTGCCCGAGACTGAATATTCCAGCAAAAATGGTTCCAAAACCATTTTAAGTCTTGTGTAGTTGATCTAGTTTCCCAGTTTTCTGTCACTGCATTCTAACTAAAGCAGTACATAACACCCATGGATTCCAATGTGTTTCTGTGCAATCTCAGTTGTTTAAATAGCTTTAATTAAATCAGGAAATAAACTGTAGTTTCCACTTATACTATATTCACATGCACTCACGTTCTCAGCACACTGAATGAAACTCTACTTTCTTAATGAAGTGAGAAATCTGGAAAGTTAGAAACAAAATATTTTTTTAAATGTTCAGAGGTGCCCCCCTCGAATGCAGGCTCTCATTTTGCATGGTGACAATAAAACAAAAGTGACCTCTGCAGTTTTATAGGGAGAGTTTATTAAGCAAAGTTATTTCCTTTGCATTAAGAACAAAGGAGTTCTTATTTGAGTATTTTTTGTGGCTTGAAACCATAAGCTTTGGGAGAAAAAAGATTCTGTATAATTTCTTACTGTTTCTAAAAGGGGTGATTTTGTAAGCTTTTAGAAGTGATCTCAAAGATCATGAGGATACGACTGTGTACTAAATTCAGGAATCTAATACATACCGTTATTTAAACTCCATTTGAATATTTTAAGGACAAAACAAACTCACTTCAAAAAGCTGTTCAGGGCTTTCCTGGTGGCGCAGTGGTTGAGAGTCCGCCTGCCAATGCAGGGGACACGGGTTCGTGCCCCGGTCCGGGAAGATCCCACATGCCGAGGAGCGGCTGGGTCCGTGAGCCATGGCCGCTGAGCCTGCGCTCCGCAATGGGAGAGGCCACAGCAGTGAGAGGCCCGCGTACCGCAAAAAAAAAAAAAAAAAAAAAAAAAAAAAAAAAGCTGTTCATTATTTCAGTTATTAATTAGCCACAGTTATAAAGTTCTCTCACACTGAACTAAAATCTACTGCCAGCCTTTTTCCCCAGTTCTACCCAGGAGCAATATAAAACTCCACTGACATCCTAATACTACATCTTCTCACTACAGGAAGACAGCTCTACCCTAAATTTTTTCCCTGTGCCCTAATCTTCAGTCCCACTGAATACCATTAATGATTAACAGAAAATTTCTGCCTTATTTTGACCTTCTGAAACTGTAACAATATCCAACCTTGTAAACAAGTCAATAAATTACAGAAAATGTACTAGATATGAAGGTTCTCAGTCAATAGAGTATAAAAAGCCACTATCAATCCTACTGTCTTGTCCTAGTTTCCAAGATAATGTGCGATTTGATCATGCAGGTTTATCCACCTTCTTTGTGATTTTGATGGTATTTGAGTTGGTCCCTTATTAGAAAATGCCACTTAAAAAGGTCTTTGTCCCTCAATTCTGACTTCTCACCTTAGTTATATGCATTGAACAGTCCACCTGAAAGACGTAGGGTACAACAGCTTCCTCTACAGGCAATTTTCGCTGAAATCAGGCATTTTTAACATGAATTCTAACAAATCCCAAAGAGAATCTTTTTATTTTTTATATTTTTAATGTTTTTTGGCTGTGTTGGGTCTTCTTTGCTGCACGCAGACTTTCTCTAGTTGCAGGAGGCTACGCTTCATTGCGGTGTGCGGGTTTCTCACTGTGGTGGCTTCTCTTGTTGCGGAGCACGGACTCTAGGCATGTGGGCTTCAGTAGTTGTGGCTCATGGGCACTCTAGAGCACAGGCTCAGTAGTTGTGGCGCACAGGCTTTGTTGCTCCATGGCATGTGGGATCTTCCCGGACCAGGGATCGAACCCATGTCCCCTGCACTGGCAGGTGGACTCTTAACCACTGCGCCACAAGGGAAGTCCCGAGAATCTTTTTAAAAGGAAAAAAAAAACCAAAACAAAATCTTCCCCAGCCAGTATCCAGCCACTACCACCTCCACTCCAAACCATAAAACAAGAATTTCTACATATAAGCAATATCATATGATATAAAATAAATGACTAATAAAGACCTACTGTATAGCACAGGAAACTCTACTCAGTACTCTGTAATGGCCTATATGGGAAAAGAATCTTAAAAAGAGTGGATATACGTATAACAGAATCACTTTGCTGTACACCTGAAACACAATATTTTAAATCAACTATACTCCAATTAAAAGAAAAAGAATTCCTACTCTGCCTTATGTATATTCATTCATCCATGGAGCTGAGGCGAGCACATTTAGGGGGTAAAATGCATACCAGTAATTGCCATCATATCATCCAAGATGGATTTCCCAATATTTAAATCCAGGAGGATAAGTTACTAAATGTTAAAACCATTTAGAACAGGAACTGGGCCATTTCTATACTTCTTACATTTTTTTGGAAAGATATAGCATCAAAATGTTGGCAAATTTCCTAGACTTTCTTGCATAAATGATGAATCGGGGAAGAAAAACACTGGCTGCCTTCCATGCGTCCACCTATTGTATATGTAACAGGTGTGTTGAACAAGTGGGTCTCACCATCAATAAAGAACTCATCCCCTGTGCAAACTAGCTCTTCCCAACCACCCGAATGGACTTAAGAGTAGGTTCTATAATTTTTCTGATCACTCATATAAGGTCCTCTGGTCCTTTTGAACATCAAAATAACAACCTGTTAACAGCCATGGGACTGTCTGGTTAAAGTCAAAAATTTGTAAATTCATTTAAAATTGAAGTTACTCCCCCAGATCAGGCATGTTTCAGTCCTACTGCCTTTAGTGGCAAAGGGAGGCATACACTTTCCTCTGCCTGTTCTCTTCTTCCTGCTACTCTCTAGGCTGCTTTTAGTTCCTCCAGGGTTAACACAGGGAAAAGAAAAGCTAGTAGGAAAGGTTTCCCCCCTTGGTGTCCATACGTTTGTTCTCTACATCTGTGTCTCTATTTCTGCTCTGCAAACCGGTTCATCTGTACCATTTTTCTAGGTTCCACATATATGTGTTAATATACAATATTTGTTTTTCTCTTTCTGACTTACTTCACTCTGTATGACAGACTCTAGGTCCATCCACATCTCTACAAATAACTCAATTTCTTTTCTTTTTATGGCTGAGTAATATTCCATTGTATACATGTACCACAACTTCTTTATCCATTCATCTCTCGATGGGCACTTAGGTTGCTTCCATGACCTGGCTATTGTAAATACTGCCGCAATGAACATTGGTGTGCATGTGTCTTTTTGAATTATGGTTTTCTCAGCGTATATGCCCATTAGTGGGATTGCTGGGTCATACGGTAATTCTTTTTTTAGTTTTTTAAGGAAACTCCATACTGTTCTTTATAGTGGCTGTATCAATTTACATTCCCACCAACAGTGCAAGAGTGTTCTCTTTTCTCCACACCCTCTCCAGCATTTGTTCTTTGTACATTTTCTGATGATGGCCATTTTGACTGGTGTGAGATGATACCTCATTGTAGTTTTGATTTGCATTTCTCTGATAGTGATGTTGAGCAGCTTTTCATGGGCTTCCTGGCCATCTGTATGTCTTCTTTGGAGAAATGTCTATTTAGGTCTTCTGCCCATTTTTGGATCAGGTTGTTTTTTAATATTGAGCTGCGTAAGCTGTTTATATATTTTGGAGATTAAACCTTTGTCCGTTGATTCATTTGCAAATATTTTCTCCCATTCAGAGGGTTGTCTTCTCGCCTTGTTTATGGTTTCCTCCGCTGTGCAAAAGCTTTTAAGTTTCATTAGGTCCCATTTGTCTATTTTTGTTTTTATTTCCATTACTCTAGGAGGTGGGTCAAAAAAGATCTTGCTGTGATTTATGTCAAAGAGTGTTCTTCCTATGTTTCCAAGAGTTTTACAGTGTCCGATCTTACATTTAGGTCTCTAATCCATTTTGAGCTTATTTTTGTGCATGGTGTTAGGGAGTGTTCTAATTTCATTCTTTTACATGTAGCTGTCCAGTTTTGCCAGCATCACTTATTGAAGAGACTGTCTTTTCTCCATTGTATATCCTTGCCTCCTTTGTCATAGATTAGTTGACCATAGGTGTGTGGGTTTATCTCTCGGATTTCTATCCTGTTCCATTGATCTGTATTTCTCTTTTTGTGTCAGTACCATACTGTCCTGATTACTGTAGATTTGTAGCATAGTCTGAAGTTAGGGAGTCTGATTCCTCCAGCTCCATTTTTTTCCTGCAAGACTGCTTTGGCTATTCGGGGTCTTTTGTGTCTCCATACAAATTTTAAGATTTTTTTTTGTTCTAGTTCTGTAAAAATTGCCATTGGTAATTTGATAAGGATTGCATTGAATCTGTAAATTGCTTTGGTTAGTACAGTCATTTTCATAATGTTGACTCTTCCAATCCAAGAACATGTTATATCTCTCCATCTGTTGGTATCATCTTTAATTTCTTTCATTAGTGTCTTATAGTTTTCTGCATACAGGTCTTTAGTCTCCTTAGGTAGGTTTATTCCTAGGTATTCTATTCTTTTTGTTGCAATGGTGAATGGGATTGTTTCCTTAATTTCTTTTTCTGATCTTTCATTATTAGTGTATAAGGATGCAAGAGATTTCTGTGCATTAATTTTGTATCCTGCAACTTTACCAAATTCATTGATTAGCTCTAGTAGTTTTCTGGTGGCATCTTTAGGATGCTCTATGTATAGTATCATGTCATCTGTAAACAGTGAAAATTTTACTTCTTCTTTTCCATTTTGTATTCCTTTTATTTCTTTTTCTTTTCTGATTGCTGTGGCTAGGACTTCCAAAACTTTGTTGAATAATAGTGGTGAGAGTGAACATCCTTGTCTTGTTCCTGATCTTAGAGGAAATGTTTTCAGTTTTTCACCATTGAGAATGTTTGCTGTGGGTTTCTCATATATGGCCTTTATTATGTTGAGGTAGGTTCCTTCTATGCCCACTTTCTGGAGAGTTATCATAAATGGGTGTTGAATTTTGTCAAAAGCTTTTTCTGCATCTATTGAGATGATCATATGGTTTTCCTTCAATTTGTTAATGTGGTGTATCACATTGATTGACTTGTGTATATTGAAGAATCCTTGGATCCTTGGGATAAATCCCACTTGATCATGGTGTATGATCCTTTTAATGTGTTGGTGGATTCTGTTTGCTAGTATTTTGTTGAGGATTTTTGCATTTATATTCATCAGTGATATTGGTCTATAATTTTTTTTGTAGTATCTTTGTCTGGTTTTGGTATCAGGGTGATGGTGGCCTCATAGATTGAGGGAGTGTTCCTCCCTCATTTCTGAGTGTTCCTCCCTCTGCTATATTTTGGAAGAGTTTGAGAAGGATAGGTGTTAGCTCTTCTCCAAATGTTTGATAGAATTCACCTGTGAAGCCATCTGGTCCTGGACTTTTGTTTGTAGGAAGATTTTTTTTTTTTTTCAGTACATGGGCGTCTCTCTGTTGTGGCCTCTCCCGTTGCAGAGCACAGGCTCTGGATGTGCAGGCTCAGCGGCCATGGCTCATGGGCCCAGCCACTCTGTGGCATGTGGGATCTTCCCGGACCGGGGCACAAACCCGTGTCCCCTGCATCAGCAGGTGGACTCTCAACCACTGCGCCACCAGGGAAGCCTGGAGGATTTTTAGTCACAGTTTCAATTTCATTACTTGTGATTGGTCTGTTCATATTATCTATTTCTTCCTGGTTCAGTCTTGGAAGTTTATACCTTTCTAAGAATTTGTCCATTTCTTCCAGGTTGTCCATTTTATTGGCATAGAGTTGCATTTAGCAGTCTCTTATGATGCTTTGTATTTCTGCGGTGTCCACTGTTACTTCTCCTTTTCATTTCTAACTTTATTGATTTGAGTCTTCTCCCTATTTTCCTTCTCCCTTTCCTTGATACTCCTTGATGAGTCTGGCTAAAGGTTTATCAATTTTGTTTACCTTCAAAGGATCAGCTTTTAGTTTTATTTGATCTTTGCTACTGTTTTCTTTGTTTATGTTTCATTTATTTCTGCTCTGATCTTTTATTTCTTTCCTTCTGCTAATTTTGGGTTTTGTTTATTCTTCTTTCTCTAGTTCCTTGAGGTGTAACGTTAGATAGTTTGAGATTTTTCTTGTTTCTTGAGGTAGGCTTGTATTGCTATAAACTTCCCTCTTAGAACTGCTTTTGCTGCATTCCAAGGGTTTTGGATTGTTGTGTTTTCATTGTAATTTGTCTCTAGGTATTTTTTGATTTCCTCTTTGATTTCTTCGGGACCTCTTGGTTATTTAGTAACGTATTGTTTAGCCTCCATGTATTTGTGTTTTTTACTTTTTTTCCCTGTAGTTGATTTCTAATCTCATAGCATTGTGGTCAGAAAAGATGCTTGATATGGTATCAGTTTTCTTAAACTCACTAAGGCTTGATTTGTGACCCAAGAAGTGATCCTGGAGAATATTCCATGTGCACTTGAAAACTGTAATCTGTTTTTGGATGGAATGTCCTATAAATATCAATTAAATCTATCCAGTCTATTGTGTCATTTAAAACTTGTGTTTCCTTATTAATTTTCTGTCTGGATGATCTGTCCATTGTGGTAAGTGAGGTGTTAAAAGTCCCCCACTAATACTGTGTTACTGTCAGTTTCCTTTTATAGCTGTTAGCAGTTGCCTTATGTATTGAGGTGCTCCTATGTTGGGTGCATATATATTTATAATTCTTATATCTTCTTGGATTGATCCATTCATCATTATGTAGTGTTCTTCCTTGTCTCTTGTAATAGTCTTTATTTTAAAGCCTATTTTATCTGATATGAGTATTGCTACTCCAGCTTTCTTTTGATTTCCACTTGCATGGAGTATCTTTTTCCATCCCCTCACTTTTAGTCTGTATGTGTCCCTAGGTATGAAGTGGGTCTCTTGTAGACAGCACCTATATGGGTCTTGTTTTTGTATCCATTCAGCAAGCCTGTGTCTTTTGGTTGGAGCATTTAATCCTTTCACATTTAAGGTAATTATCAATATGTATGTTCCTATTACCCTTTTCTTAATTGTTATGGGTTTGTTTTTGTAGGCCCTTTTCTTCTCTTGTGTTTCCCACTTAGAGAAGTTCCTTTAGCGTTCGTTGTAGTGCTGGTTTGGTGGTGTTGAATTCTCTTAACTTTTGCTTGTGTGTAAAACTTTTGATTTCTCTGTCAAATTTGAATGAGATCCTTGCTGGATATTACATCCAGCAAGGTTGTAGGTTCTTCCCTTTCATCACTTTAAACATACCATGCCACTCCCTTCTGGCTTGTAGATCTTCTGCTGAGAAATCAGCTGTTAACCTTATGGGAGTTCCCTTGTATGTTGTCATGTTTCCCTTGTTGCCTTCAATAATTTTTATTAATTTGATTACTATGTGTCTCGGCATGTTTCTCCTTGGGTTTATCCTGCCTGGGACTCTCTGCGCTACCTGGACTTGGGTGGCTATTTCCTTTCCCATGTTAGGGAAGTTTTCAACTATAATCTCTTCATATATTTTCTTGGGTCCTTTCTCTCTCTCATCTCCTTCTGGGACCCCTATAATGTTAATGTTGGTGCATTTAATGTTGTCCCAGAGGTCTGTGAGACTGTCCTCAATTTTTTTCATTCTTTTTTCTTTATTCTGCTCTGCAGTAATTATTTCCACTATTTTATCTTCCAGGTCACTTATCCATTCTTCTGCCTCAGTTATTCTGCTATTGATTCCTTCTAGTGTATTTTTCATTTCAGTTATTGTTCATCTCTATTTGTTCTCTAATTCTTCTAGGTGTTTGTTCCTTAATTCTTCTAGGTCTTTGTTAAACATTTCTTGCATCTTCTCAATCTTTGCCTCCATTCTTTTTCCGAGGTCCTGGATCATCTTCACTGTCATTATTCTGAATTCTTTTTCTGGAAGGTTGCCTATCTCCACTTCATTTAGTTGTTTTTTCTGGGGTTTTATCTTGTTCCTTCATCTGGTACAAAGTCTCCTGCCTTTTCATCTTGTCTATCATTCTGTGAATGTGGTTTTCCTTCCACAGGCTGCAGAATTGTAGTTCTTCTTGCTTCTGTTGTCTGCTCTCTATAGTTAATTCTTTTTCTTATTTTATTTCTTTAATTTTCATTAAAGTTGATAGCATGCCATCAAATTTTGATCCATTGTGATAAAACGGAAAGGCACCAAAAAGTGTAATTGCATATAGGTATTGAGAAAAATGCTACTTTCACCTTTGATGAGTCATGTGGAAGATCACTTTGTATATATACATTTAATGCAACATTCATTTAAAAGGAAAAAGATACTTTTTTAATATATATTTCTGGTTCCTAGGTCGAGATTATGAGAAAGATAAAGTCTGCAAGGAACTCGCCAGCCTGGGAAAAGATGACTTCACATCTTTGTAAGTATGAGGTACTCGCTCACTCTCCTAGTTACCTGACCTTGAATGAAGCTAAGTGTGAGGTATCTTCAGTTCTGTGTCAGGGACTGAACTGATCTCCATTAAGATTAAGAGGATAGAGCCCCAGGGTCAAAGTGGGCAGAGATGTCAGGCAAATGGAGGACATCCAAAGATTCCAGCTGAACTATTGTTAATATGGTCTAAGAATTTGTTACAAGTATACTAGGAGTTGAGAAAACAAGTAAGCATAGTTTTCCAAGGTGAATTAAAAGGCAAATAGTACATGCTATGAGGCTGGCAAACAAAGGCAGCAAGGTAAGGGAAAGGTTCATTTGGGGAGGCTTGAGAGAGGAAAGAACATGAGGCTGGTTTGATGGAACTCCCAAACCCAAGTTCTACTGTTACAAGATGCGTCTTTGTTCCAGATAAACTTATTTTTAAAGCCAATGTCATATTTTCATTAGTCAAGAACATGGGTGCAATATTCCACTAAAAAATTGAATAGATTTCATATTAAAATATGTGCAAATGTGAAAACTTTAAAAAATTCTGCATACATTGACTTCCATTTCTCCTCAGGTCAATGGTCCTATACAGCAGAAAATTTCCCAGTGCTACCTTTGAACAGATCAGTCATCTTGTGAATGAAGTTGTCTCCTTGACAGAAGCCTGCTGTGCTGAGGGGGCCGACCCTGACTGTTATGACAACAGGGTAGGATTGTGTGGTTGGCCATGTCTATGCTGGCCCATAGAAGGGGGTCAAGACAGGCCTTTACATTATATCTTGGGGAAATTTTAGACAGCAACCCACCTACTCCAAGTTTGAGGGAGATACGAAGTCTATTATCCTAGAGTCCAAATTTATTCTGGTATAGTGAACCAATTCTGCCCATTAGTCCTACAAGGTTCAAATGAGAAAACTGGGATGTGTATTATTATCATGGACCGCTTGAAATAATTCTAATATATTCTGTGTATCTTAGAAGCCTACCAATACCCATACCTGTATCATGCCAAGACTGGTACCAAGTGCCCTGGAAAAACTTAGTGTTGGTTTCAAGTTATTTGGGGGTTCAAAAGTTGCCCTGTATATACACACACAGTTCTGCATTTTCTACCTTAGAGTATACATGCAGAAATAAAAAATGCTGAAATGACAGTTTTCAAAATATAGACAACAGCTGAAAAATGTGAAACTACAGGTGTTTCTAGCAATTTACTGATACTGTCATCCGGAAGAATAAAAATGACATTTAGCTGCATCTTGATAAAGGCCTCTACAGACAAATGTCTCATTGCTCAAGACTTCAACAGTTAGCCAACAGACACAATGCTCCAAAGATCTAATTAGAATATATTCTATGACTCTTACCTATTAATTTCTTTACCTGGACCTTATCTACATTCTAAGAACTTTATCGTTTTCTCCCACCAACAACTCCACAAATAATGTCATTTCAACACAACCTTCTGCACTATCTTAAAATAAACAAGCAAACTACCAACTACAATCAAAAAAACAGAACACATTTTTATTTCCATTTTGTTTTACATATTTGCTAACCCATCCCTTGACCAGAAATGTTTGGTCATAACCCATCCAAGACTGTTAGAGACAGATCATAAGAATAGAGATAGCATTGACATTTTTTGGATAACACCATTTTCCTGCTTTACAAAGCAATTTTTTTCTACAAATATGTTACTTTCTTTGTAAACTTTGTTTTTTTATTTGAAAGGAGATAATAAAAAAGGAAAAATAGGAAAGTTGCCAGGGAAAGAAATGGGAAAAGATTCACTGTTTACTTTTGGTTTACATAAATGATTCATCATGTTGCCTTGCTTTCCTTCATCGATAGGGAAGATCTTTAGAAATTTTATCTTCAAAAGATATCTTATAAAATAACTGTAAAGATGTCAAAATCATTTTCCCATGTAAATCCCCAATTTTTTCCATGGACTTATTTCTATTGCCATGGGACTATTTCTACTCCACATTTTTATTCCAGGTATCAAATTCTTTCCAAACAGAACATTTTGTTGCTACAACTGCTTTGCTGGTACTCTTACCATGGGCTTAGTCCGCCCACACGTATCTATGTACCACTGTTGAGGCAGTAAATTAAGTTGTACCAGTGCTTCAACCCATGATGCATAGGAGAATAAACTTTGGGACTTTGGGGAAAAAACAGGCCCTCAGGCCTCATCTTTGACCTACTGATCACAATTTCTGTGTTATGCAGCCCAGGTATTTCTTTTCTTCTGTTGTTTTTTTTTTGGCATTTCTTATTTTTATACACTGATGCAAAAGCAGGCTAAAGAACCATTGAGTAGGAGAATGCAAATCAATGTTGAAGACGAAAGCAGTCAAGGATTAAGAGCCTGTTCATTTAACAAAGGGAGGAGAGGAGGGAAGAGGGAGGTCCCCATTCTTAGCGGTATTTAGAACAGAATACAGATGGGAGATCACATCAGAATCAATGGAGCTTTTTCAAATGACCTCCCTCATCCTTAGAGATGTTAATATCCCTGTGGATAAACACTGTACTAGAGGATCAAACCTCTAACAGCTGCAATCATATACAGTTAACTTGTTAATGAAGGTTCTCTTTTGGTCCTACTCTGAGTCTTAACATAAGACCCTGTACTAGCCTATAACTAGAATAATGCAGCTTGTCATGGCCAGTTTGTTACTAATGAGAATTTTAAAATTTAAGACTAAGATGTTATACTAAATGGAGAACTATAAGCCTGGAAACTTGCACATATGTGAGTTTACTTTTCTTTTCTCATTCTAGACTTCAGCATTGTCTGCTAAGTCCTGTGAAAGTGACTCTCCATTCCCAGTGCACCCAGGAACTCCCGAGTGTTGCACTAAAGAGGGCCTTGAAAAGAAACTCTGTATGGCTGCCCTGAAGCACCAGCCACAAGAATTTCCTACCTATGTAGAGCCAACAAATGATGAGATCTGTGAGGCATTCAGGAAAGATCCCAAGGGGTTTGCTGACCAGTAAGCTGCTTTCATCATATGTAAAACTTCAGGGCATAAAATAACACACATGTCTAATCTAACCCCCTATTCTATATAAACACCTCTTATACCGCAACCCGGACAATTACCAATAACGAAAACTTGACTGTCACCCACAACATCCCATCTCTGTCAGTGCCTATTACAAATAGCTTTCTCAGATGGAGATGAAGTCAACTTTCCCAAACGTCCACCCTCTCTCATCCTAGTTCTAGTATCTGAAGCAGACTCACTTGGATCCCCTGTCCACATGACACGTTCAAATATTTGACAGCAGCTGTTGTGATTCCTCTTATGTTAGGGATCCTTGCACACTCCATCTGATAGAATTTTATTGCTGTGCACAAGTATTTAATTTCCAGTAGAGCATAAGAAATAAACAGTTTTTCATTCTTACAGTGCATTCCCAGAAACACTTGTGAACATGACACTTGTTCTACCACATTAGTGGACATTATTACTTTTACCTTGTTGTTTAACATTCATGAAGAGCCGATTATATATTGATTCTTTACTCTCAGAAGATCATAAAGTTGTAAAAAAATTATGATAATAGAAAAATATATATATACACACACAGAAGTCAAAAGCAACATCATTCAAACTGGCTTTAGAAGTATGAAATCAAGGTCGTGATTTCATAAAAGTTGGTTGGCTTGCCCATCCCTGTAAATTCAGGGAGGATTTTGCCTAAGATCTCAGTCTCTTTAGACACTTAGTGGCTTATGCTCACAAAAATTAAAATAATTTCAACAAACAAGCCTATACACAGCAATTGTCTAGAATAAACAGATAATGAAAGATAATTCCATTACCTTCATTTCAATTTTTTCCACCAACGTTAATAAGCAGCTACCATAGGCCATGCATATGGCAGATGCTAAAGGAATAAAGGGACAAATGACCCCTCCCAAGTAATCTACATGGAAATTTAGAAACGATTTTTTAAATGAAGATATTGATTAAAAGTGACTAGTATTATCACCCTTTCTCTAAATCCCTAGTGCTTTTTAGATATTATAACTATCAACTAACATGCACCCTTTTTCCATCAAAATACTTCTGAAAAAGACTGTTTCCCACAAATGTTTTGACCAATCCTATTTTTCCCCCCACAGATTTATGTATGAATATTCCATTAATTATGGACAAGCTCCTTTGACACTATTAGTCAGTTACACCAAGAGTTCTCTCTCCATGGTAGGGTTGTGCTGTACCTCACCAAACCCAACAGTATGCTTTTTGAAAGAGGTAAGTGTCATTTTGTTACATAGTTATGTTCTTTTTTCTTCTTCTTCTATTAATGCCGTTCCTTTCAAATAATGTTAGAAAGATTCCGATTCTGGAATCCGTAAACGTTTTTAAAATGCCTCTTTCGTATTTTGTTAATTGGAAAAAACACACAATCACCTCTGGGGAAAAAGTTCCGTTGGTCAGAATTCAGTTTTCTAGTCATCAAAAGGAGTCCAAATGGTCTCTTTTTGGCCATTCCTGCACACTGCTTTCAATGGATCCTGACCATCTAATGATAAATAAATAATTCTCTCATTTATTTTCTAGAGACTTCAGCTTAAACATTTATCACTTCTCACCACAATGTCAAATAGAATCTGTTCACAATACTCTGCTTATGGGAAGGAGAAATCAAGGCTCAGGTAAAGATTTAGCACCATCAGCATGTATAGCTGTTTGTTTCTGCACTATCGATCCGTAATATTAGGATTCTCTAAGAAAATGTTTGTAATAGAAGATACAGACCATAGTGTTATGCTCCAATAATCCTCAAGTAGGGCCCAGTTATTTTTTCTTTTCTCTACACAAAATAAGAATAAGGAACAAAACTTTTCTAAAACATAATTTGATTTTAATCAACCTTTTCCATATGCTCATATGGGAAGACTGGTAGACCACTAGAAATTATCTCCTCAGTATTCATATTAGCATGTATTACAAACACATGAGCAAAAACAATCGTTTTTATTCATCACGTGTTACTTGCTTTGCCTATGTTTTCCTTGGGAAAAAACTTCCTGAATTCTTGTTATATGAAGCTTTGTGCTCTATAGTGTAAATCTCTTAAGCTTCGTGAATTTATTCTAATTACTTACTTTGTTTATAAGCTTCACTTTGATTTTTGTATGGCTATTGTTAATTTCACAATTTTGACAGTTTCTATGTTTACACTTCCCTCAACTTCTCAGACATCTAGATTTGCCAGCTTTGTATCTTCAGTATTTAGAGTCTCTTTAATTCCTTTTACTCTGATCCACAAGTGTTTTCCTCTAATGGTAATGAAAGAATTCATGCTGGGACCAGATCTTAATGTTCCCCCAAAGGGCATAGAAACTACTTTCATGAGTCCTTTAAAAAATAGTCTTCCATTAGAACTACTGAAATACTAAATGGCATCTTCTCTAAAACTTCCCTTTAGTTTTCCTTGCATTTAGAGTATTTGGCATGCAGAGCATAGGAATTCATAGTATAAAACCCCCTATAACAATATACATATATGTCTTAATCATAAATTTATACTTGCATTAGTGTCTAGGAATTTACTCCAAGGAACTATCACTGAGTGTGGACAAAGAGTTAGCTAAAAACATTGCTGTCACATTTTTTTTAAATATGAAAAACTTAGATATTTCCTAATAGAGCACATTTAAATCAATCATGATATATCCATTTATGAGAGAATGCCATACAGTTTGTTATAATTATATTTTAAAAGAATATTTAATGAAAACAAAGTATTGCTAAAAGAAATCAAAACTACAAATAGACATTTCATGCTTATGGATTGGAAGAATTAATGTTGTAAAAATATCCATACTATCAAAGCAATCTACAGATTCAATGTAATCTCTATCAATATCCCAATGGTTTTTTTTTTTTTTTTTTTTTTTTTTGCTGAAACAGAAAAAAAATCACCCTAAAATTCATATGGAATATCAAGGGACTCCTTATAGCCAAAACAATCTGGAAAAAGAACAACAAAGTTGGAGGTCTCACACTTTGATTTCAAAACATATTACAAAGCAACAGTAATAAAGACACTGTGGTATGGGCATAACAAGATACAGAGAGACCAGTGGAAAAGAATAGAGCGCTCATATAGAAACCCTAATATATATGGCCAAATGATTTTCCACAAGGGTGCCAAAACTACATGATTGAGAAAAAAGTCTCTTCGACAAATGGTGCGGAAAAATTGGATTTGCACTTGCAAAAGAATGAAGTTGAACCCTTACCTTACACCATATACTAAAATGAATTCAAAATGGATTAAAGATCTAAATCTATATAACTCCTAGAAGAAAACATAGGGAATAAACTTCAGGACATTGGATTTGGCAATTTCTTGGAAATAACAAAGCATAGGTCACAGCAAAAATAGATATACAGGACTACATCAAGCTTAAACTACTGCACTTTAAAGGAAAAAACCAAGTGAAAAGGCAATCTATGGGATGGAAGAAAATATTTGCAAGTCATCTATCTAATAAGGGTTTAATATCTAGAATGTGTAAGGAACTTCTACAGCTCAACAAAAAATAACTTGATTAAAAATAATTGAATAGATGATTCAACAAGAGATATGTAAGTGGAAAGATATTCAACATCACTAATCATAAGAGAAATACAAATCAAAGCCACAATGAGATATCATCTCACACCTGGTAGGATGGCCACTACCAAAAGAACAGAAAACGAGTGTTGGCAAGGATATGGGAAATTGGAATCCTTGTGCACTGCTGATGGGAATGCAAAATGGTACAGCCATTGTGAAAGATAGTATGAAGGTTTCTCAAAAATTTAAAAATAGAGTCACCATATGATCCAGCAATCTCACTTCTGCATCTATGTCCAGGGAAATTCAAAGCAGAACCTCAAGGAGATATTTGCACACCCATGTTAACTGCAGCATTATTCACAATAGTCAAGAGGTAGAAGCAACCCAAATGTCCACTGACAGATGAATGGATAATGTGTGATACGTACATACCATACCTATATTACATATTATACAGTCTTACATTCCTGTCACATGCTACAACATGGATGAACATTGAGGACATTAGGCTAAGCAAAATAAGCAGTCACAAAAGGACAAATACTGTATGATTTCACTCATATAGAATATCTAAAGTAATAAAAGTCATAGAAAAAGAAAGCAAAAAGGTAGAAGCTCACCAAAGGCTGAGGGTGGATCAGTGGGCAGGGGGCAGTATTTATGGGTTTCGAGTTTTAATTTTGCAAGATAAATTTCTAGAGATCTGTCATATAAAAGTGAATATACTTAACATTACTGAACTATACACTTAAAAAATGGTTAAGATGGCCAATTTTATATGTTTTTTGCCGCAATTTAAAAAGAATGATATAGAACCTATTCCTGATATATTAAGTGAAAAAGGAAAATAGGTGAATGGTATAGCAGAGCATAATCGCTTATAAAATACCTTGTAAGCCTTATAAAATACTTCAGGGTAACACATCAAAACATCAACATTTATTAACTCTGTGGTCTAGCGCTATAGGTCTTCATTATTTCTTTTATCTGCAGTTTCTAAATGAACTTATGAAAATTTTTAAACACGATGAGGGGTCACAAAAACACAACGCTGGCCTTATGAATAGACATTAGTGCTTTCTTTATTGCCATTTTAGATCTAACATTTTTTTTATCACAACTATTTTTTTTAACATCTTTATTGGAGTATAATTGCTTTACAATGTTGTGTTAGTTTCTGCTGTATAACAAAGTGAATCAGCTATACGTTAGATCTAACATTTTAATGGCATGCTTCAACTACGTAGATCTGGCCAGAAGAGAAGCTCTATATCAGTACTGAAAATATGAAAAGATTCATTGGGGATGACTGAATTCTGAATAGTGACTTCTGCACAAAGGATCCATCACATAGCAGTTGTGCTCTATGCAGCCACTGAAGAATTAAAATTATGCTATTACTCCTCCCGACTCTGTGTTCATAATGAAACCGAAAAAAACTGGGAATATGGGTAAACTACTAATTCATTTTTAACTGTTTAGCCATCTCATCAAATTTGCCCAAAAAGTGCCTACTGCAAATCTGGAGGATGTTTTGCCACTGGCTGAAGGTGTTACCACAATCCTCTCCAAGTGCTGTGAGTCTGCCTCTGAGGACTGCATGGCTAAGGAGGTAAGAAAATCACCATCATCATGAGCCACATACTGAGTGGCAGACTTTCTCCTAAGCTGCTTTTTATATGCATCATCTCAATGAATCCTCATATGTATCCTATGAAATTTAAATATATTGTTAACTCAGTTTTACAGATGAGGAAACAGAAGATTAGCAAGGATTAATAATTTGAAGTCATACAACTAGCACGTGGCAAAGTCCACACACAAGGACAAGATTCTGATTCCCAAGACCTTACTCTACCTACAGAGTCCAATGCAGATCTACTAGTCGTATATAGTTAAGTTTAAATTAAACAAGTTTAAACTTCAACTTTGGTAACACTAGCCACTTTTCAAATGCTCAGTATTGCACAGTACAGATAGAAATTATTTCATCATTCATTATCTGTTCTATTAGACAACACTACAACCATTAAAGTGTCTAATGTTTTTGTTATGTCTATTAAAATTTGATAGTCATCCAAATTTCTCACCTTTCATTTATATAATCCTTTCAAGTAGATACAAATTTGAACTGTTACTTAAATAAAAGTCACTACGTGTCTGTGGACCTCTTTAGAGATAGATACTTTGTTACCTGGCCTTTTTTCATTAAGGATACCTGTCTATGTCCATAGATGTTTTTCTATAACCTGACTTATAATGGCTAAGTGGGACTCTATGTATGTATTGCATATGCTGCATTAATCTACCTAGATATGCCATCTTTTTATTTAACCAGTCCCCTTTTATTGGATTTAGGTTGTTTCAGTTTAATATGTTAAGCAATGCTGCCCTTAATAGCCTTATAGCTAAATCTTCCCTTCATCCATAATTATTTTCTGAGAGTAAATTCGTGGAAATCAGATTGTATACTTTAAGGCTCTTAGTACACATTGACAAATTGCCCTCCGCAAATGTCCTACCAATGTACCTTGAAAGAGCATTCACACTGACTTCTGTAAGCCTTCCTTATTTTTAATTAGACTAACTAGGAAACTAACAATGCACAAACTCACAATTGCTTTTGTAGCTGCTTGAGTACACAGTAAAAATCTGTGACAACTTATCCACAAAGAATTCTAAGTTTAAGGACTGTTGTCAAGAAAGAACACCCATGGACATTTTTGTGTGCACTTACTTCATGCCAGCTGCCCCAAACCCCGACCTACCAGATGTCAAGTTGCCCACAAACAAAGATGTGTGTGATAAAGGAAACACCAAAGTCCTGGATCAGTAAGTAGGGTTGATCTAATTTGACAGTATTGATATTCACTAGCATTAAGTGACAAAGAAATTAAAATGGGAAGAAATAGTAAGCCTTTATCTGTTTTCCTCCAGCTAAGAACTAAAATAAACCATTGGTTGCGTATACTGAGTTGCATGAACTACGAGTACGTGTATACTTGAGGTGTAAAAATATTTCTTAATTAAGTCAACAGGCCCTAAAATCAATTACCAGTATTAGAGAGCAGGATTTAGACTGAATTTGGATTGAAACTAATTTACATTTGTCTAAGTACTCATTGTTTTTTTTTTTTTGCGGTACGCGGGCCTCTCACTGCTGTGGCCTCTCCCGTTGCGGAGCACAGGCTCCGGACGCGCAGGCTCAGCGGCCATGGCTCACGGGCCCAGCCGCTCCGCGGTATGTGGGATCTTCCCAGACCGGGGCACGAACCCGTGTCCCCTGCATAGGCAGGCGGACTCTCAACCACTGCGCCACCAGGGAAGCCCCTCATTGTTTTTATAAATGCATAAACAATGGGATGAGACAATGTAAGAATTTACACAAACTGCTTTCACAGAAAAGCTACCTAAGTTACTCACTTGATGCTTTATATAGGGTTCATTGTATTATAGTTGCATAAAGGACAGTTCCACAGGCATGTGAAGTAGATCTGTTTATATATAAATATATAAACAAATTTATATGTAGTACATACAGCATTTTACTTGAGTTAAATTAACTAGTTACAATAGCTTCAAAGCAACTGTTAATAATTTGCATTCAAATGAGAATATTGATTTTAACTTCAAACCTGTTGATTTGGAGTCAATTTTAATTAAATCTTATTTTTAATTAAGAAGGCAGGTATTCTGCCTTAATAGATGTCAAATTTCAAAACATGACATGCCTCCACAAATCTACCCATTGTTAAAGAGCGTTATCTCCTTTCTCTTTCATGCCAGGTATGCGTTCGATCTAAGTAGGAAGACTCATATTCCAGAAGTATTCCTCAGTAAAATACTTGAGCCAACCCTGAAAAGCCTTGATGAATGCTGCCACTCTGAAGACTCTGCTGCCTGTTTCAATGCTAAGGTACAATGTGCTATATTTTCTTTATCAACTTTGCTATAGATCAAGGGTTGGCAAACTGCAGCTCATAGGGCAAATCTGGCCTGGTGTCTGTGATCTAAGAATGGTCTTACATTTTTAAATGCCCTAAAAATAATAATATTATACATGAAAATTATATAAGACTCCAACATCAGTGTTCATAAAGTTTCGTTGGCATATAGCTCTACTTATTGTTTATGGCTGTTTTGCCATGGTGGTAGTTGAGTAGGTACAGCAGAGACTGTATAGGACTTACAAAGCTTAAAGTATTTACAATCTGGTCTTACGTAGAAAATGTTAGCCAATATCTGATATAGATAATAAACACTCATCTTGATACATTGCATGGAGTTCTGATTTAACATCTCCCTGGACAGTGTTTCAAGACAAATAACTGTTTTCTTACAGGGTCCTCAATTGACGAGAGAACTATCTTCTTTCATTGAAAAGGGACAAGAACTGTGTGCCGATTATTCAGAAAACACATTTACTGAGTACAAGAAAAAGTAAGGGACTTGTTCTGGCTGATTCCTCCAAATTTATCAATAATAGTAGCCCAGTACTGCTATTTGAAGAAGAGTTGAAGACTTTAGATGTGCTAAGCCCAAAAGGAAGGCATTTCTTTATAAATAAGTGTTAACACTAAAATAATAGGCCATAATAATAAAAAGTTTTACTGGCTTCCTGGAAAATCTCTGTTGAGAAGATCATATCATTCTCAACTTGATTAATTTCTTAGATTCATTTCAAATCATTTTGAACAACACAGATCCAGCAAGCACAAATACAACCCCACAAAAAGACCTTTATAAAGAATCCCAAAAGGATGACACCTTCTTCAGTGACCCCCATGAAGTCTACCTTAACAAAGCTCTAAAAGAAAAAAAGCTGTGAAATCCTTAAGTTCAAAATGGTTTATTTCCCAGTTATCAGAAAATTACATAATTAATAGATCATGGAGGCGTTATAGAATGTTACAGATAATGCAAGATTAAGTTCTCTGCCAACAGTTTTGAACTCCAGGATTACACGGGGCAACTGAGTGATAATTTATATAATCTCAATACATTAAAAATGTTAATGCAGTCAAATTGACATTTTGAGTTTTGAAAGTAGAGAAGATGGAAACGATTGAGTCTAGGTATTTACAATCCCATACATGCCCTTTTCCTCCCTATCCTACCAGAGTTCCTTCTGGTCTGACTTGCTTTCCCCTCCCAGCTGGAACCAACTCTTTTCAATAACGCTTTTATAAGCAGGCTAGTCACCCTCACCCTGTTGTCCTTTCCCTGTATCCATTTCACTAATCCCAAATCCAGATAAACTTGGGTCTCTACTACTTCCCAATCCCACTACTGAGTGGGCTGGCAAGTATTTCTTGGAGAAAGTCGTAAACCAGGCTGAGTCATAAACCATTATGAGGGTAGAGAGTTACCAAGATCACAGACCAATCAAACTGGGAGAGAATCAAGAGAATTCAGATCCTAGCACCGTCTTGAAAGGGAGACAGAGAGTTAGTTAATAGTAGAGCTAAAAACAAGAGCCAAAGTTTCTAACCTTTTTTGTGTTTTCTAGTATAGCTAGTTGAGAAGTAGGCAAACTGAAGGGAAAATTACATAAAATGAGGGCGAATACATGAAGGTGACAAAGTCCTGTAAGGGAAGTATTCTTTGAGGAGTTTGAAATCTAGAACTTGAGAGAAGATGAAAGGTCAGGGAGAATAGAGGAGGAAGTCATCCATGCTGATTGATGCAACTGAGCGAATGAAAGGGGAAAGGTGGGAATTCAAATTCAGCAACAGTTTGTATGTTTACTTTCATGATCTAAAGAGACAGGTTTCACTTTCTAATCTCAAATTGAGGCACTAAAAATCATTCCACAGATATTAAGTTTTCTTAAGAAGGGCAACTATATTTTCCTTTTTTGTTGCTAAAGATCTGAAGTGGCTATCATTTTGCACTAGACATGTTTATAAAACACATCTAGTAAAACTTTACATAAAATTGGCCTTTCAGACTGGCAGAGAGGCTAAGAGGAAAACTGCCTGATGCCACAGAGACAGAACTCGAAGAGCTGGTTGACAAGCGCTCAGACTTTGCGTCCAAGTGTTGTTCTATAAACTCACCTCCTCTCTACTGCAATTCAGAGGTAAGAAAATTTAACCCTCTACTTAATCACTGCATAGTATTAAGAACTTATATAGTAAGATTTACTCATTTGTTATTGATTGCCTGATGGAGAAATGTTTTGTTGGCCTTTTCAGATGCAGTAATCCATTTGTTTACATCCTCCATTTGACCCATTATTCTCCAGCAGTCATTTCAGAATGCTATATTAGAATAGTCAAAAAAGATAAAGAGAGCACTCCATTTCACTTTACAGCTAACTTGGAGGTATTAGTGACAATTCCAAGAATTTTGATGTCTCACCCATTCTGTTTCTGCAGTATAGAGGCAGGGTTAAGAACAACTCTACGCCATACCAAAATAGTATCTTCCTTTGCTCATCTCTTTCTAAAGTTCATGATATTAAGTTGTATCCCTTTGGGCCGGATTTAACTATTGTTGGTTTTGTTGTCTATTGGGAAGGAAACATTTATGATCCATTTTGGACCCATCATTTTTGCTTTTACATAAAAGTAATTTAACTATAGTGTAAAAGTTAATACTACGGGGCTTCCCTGGTGGCGCAGTGGTTGAGAGTCCGCCTGCCGATGCAGGGGACACAGGTTCGTGCACCGGTCCGGGAAGATCCCACATGCTGCGGAGCGGCTGGGCCCGTGAGCCATGGCCGCTGAGCGTCCGGAGCCTGTGCTCCGCAACGGGAGAGGCCACAACAGCGAGAGGCCCGCGTACCGCAAAAAAATAAATAAATAAAAAAGAAAAGAAAACAAATTAAAAAAAAAAAGTTACTACTACTTAGGCCAGTGATTTAATGCCAATCAGAAGTCCCTTTCTATAAGTTAAAGAATTTTTTCAAGAACTTACATGAATTTTTGTTCATCTAAACCATGAAAGCAACAAAGGCTGGTTTCATTTTATTATTCTATTATTTTTCTATTCTATTTCTATTACTATTCTATCAGAGCACATTTGATAATATCCTAAAACTTAATAAAAATCACAGAAGTTTGTGTGTCAGAAGAAAACCGTGAAGCTCATTTAGTGTACTTTTTTTTTTTTACTCAGTTAATCCCTTCCACAGGTCATTCAGCTTCCATTTAAATACAGTCAATTTATTTTCTCTTAGAGGTAGACTATTTTCACTGCCCAGTGGCTTTATTTATGAGAACATTTTTCTATAAACTAAACCATGATATTCTCCTAATTTCTACTGAGTCTAGTCTGGCTTTCTCTACCAACTAGAAAATGTCTTTCTCTCTTCTCAGTAGAGGCTCTTTTATATTTGAAGTGGTTTTTGGAAAGTCAGACTGTGAAAAGCTGTTTGTGCCTTTGTTTTTGTTAAGTTTGGGGTTATACGTACCAATTCTCTTAACGTTTTAGTGAAGTTTTGTTTTTCACCGTATACTGCCAAACAAAGCCTTAAATTAACAAATCGAGCTACATCATATTGTTTGTCTTTCTTCTCTATACCCTTGAAGATTCTGATTTCTCCTCCAATTTCCATGTATACACTCCAATCCCAAACCTATTTGCCAACCTTGTTTGTAATAATTTGTAAAGTCAGAATTCCAGACGAAAAGGGTACAATAGAATAAAATCCTGTTCTTTAAATTCTGCGGAGAAATATATCATGTTCACCTGTCATTAAAATTCAAAACAAGTAAGATTGTAAACAAAAACTGAAAGACTTGGCGTATTAGGATATTTTGGTCATTATCGGCATTAAAACATTTAGCATAAGGCAACTAAATAGAACAGTTCCTTCCTGGACTACCAACTGGCTTTGGGTAATATAAATAGCTGCTTAGGCTGCCTTTTCCAGAAGGGGGGAAAAAAAAAGTCACCTTACCTAAAAGGTGTTTTCTATCAGCAGAATTTGCTCTGACGGTCTCATGCAGTCATCAAGGAAAAAAAAAGCCTAAATCCTTTTCTTATATTCTGTCAAATACCGCTTTTGTAACCCATCTCTAGTCCCATCATCTGTTCATCCAGCTACACATTTTTGACCTCATGCGAGACAAACTAAGCTTTATGCATGAAGCACATGCTTCCTTCAAGCCTCTTGCTTTTCATTTCTTTAATCTGCTTTTCACTATATTTTTCATTATAACACATTGCCGTTTTAAAACTTTATTTTCAACAACCATGATGAGAAGGCAGTTTGGTAGTGTTCTCTTTTCTTGCTTTATAACCAGTAAATTTATAGCACTGCTGCTGCTGAGTAGCCAGACTTTCCGTAATAGCTAAAGAACAGTGAGAGGAATGGAGTTGAGATACTCATGAACATTTGATTATTTAGAGCCCTCGGACGTTAGACCCTCTGGTGTTCGTTAGCCTTTTTGATTGTCTTTCTACGTTAATCTCATTGTGAGGCAGGTGTGCTCACCTCTGCTTTCTGACTTCAATCTGCTAGAACAGCATTCACTTTAATTCTCAATGCTTTGTGTAAATATTTGTCCCATTTACCCTATAATTTGGATTATAACTTCTCATTAAGTTTATCATTTAATCTCCTCATCCAAATGCTTGACAGTTTCTTTTCCTTTTAAGTAGTGCCCATCTACTACATTTACTCCAAGTCATTTATATCCAGGGATCCATTTCTGTCTGCCATTCTAAATATACTTGGCACAGTTGCTAGAAGAGTGGCAGAAGGGGCCTCTGAACCATACTAGATCAGTGTTTCATTACGTGGTCATCTACCCCTACCTACCCTCACCCTGATCTTGAAATGATCAGGAAATAGAACCATCAGTGTAATCTTCTTTCGGCTCTACCATGGCACTCAGGACTGGTCCATTTTTATATTCCGTAGAGGCCCACTGACTGTAGAAAAACTTACCGCTACAAAATTAGACTTGATTTTTATTTCTCTCCATCATTCAGGCAAGGCATCCCTGTTCATTCTTCTGAAAACTCATTACTATGCTATCCCTAAGATATCCCAACAGATTTCCCAAAGTTTTCAGAAAGCCACTGTTATGTGCTGGAGTTGATCCTTAAAATTTCGAAGACAGTCAAATGCAAATAGCCAAGAGAAGCTGGGCAAAGAGGAGACTGACTCTTCCTCTCTCATCCCCTTCACCTCCTTCTCTCCCCTTTTCTTCTCTCCCATACTTCAGGAAAAATTGTTACATCTCTCAGTATAAGTAGATTTTATAATCCTCAGTGTCATAGCTAGCAATTATTAAACAATTTCTATTTCTTAAGCAGGATATTAATAGCTTTACATGTATTTGTAGAACGATCTAAAACAATTCTAAATGTTAGGTAACATTATAATTCCCCTTTACACATGGGTTGAGTGAGATATACAGAGATTATATAAGGAAAATCATAAGTTTATTTAATGAGTCTGTTACCTGTCACTCCATGTCATTGTCAGAATTCAGCCCGAATTTAGCTAATAATGACAAAGGCAAATTACCGATACCGGAAGACTATTAATTACTGACTGAAAATCCAAAATTATTGTTAAAATAGCAAAAAATGATACCAGGTCAGTAGTATCACTCTAAATTCCATTCATCCCACTTCCTTGGAATCTTCTTTCATTAGTTACACTCTTTTGTTTCAACAATACCTTTTTAATGATTCTAATTTAAAGTTACTTATCTCCTGATCTTAAAAAACTAAGATACTTTAGACACTACTCCCTAGCTACTTTTCTCCTTCCCTTACAGCCAAGATTCTTGAAAGAACAGTATATACTCTCATTCCTTACACCTCTTATTAATTCCTCTACCCTTTGCAGTATGGCTTCTGATGCTACCATACCACTAATGGCAAAGTCACACTGAAATATTCTTGCTAAATCTAATGAACATTTTTCAGTCCTTATCTTACCAGCCTTCTCTGCAAAACACTTGATACCCACAATTATTTTTCTTCTTGAAACAATTGTCATCTGCATTATCATATTCTACCTTTTTCCTTCTGACTCTTCCCTTCTTACTCTCTTTAGTATTGTCTTCCTCTCTACCTATCCCTTAAGTTTCCATGTTTTCCAGAGTTTTTCCTTGATCTTCTTCACTTTTCATGACATGACATTTTCCCTGAGTGTTCTCATCCATGGACACGCCTTCAATCTTCAAATCTCTACCTCTAGCCAGAATCTCTCCCCTCAGCACCAACATTTTTATCCAACTGTCCATGGGGGCTCTCTTGTCCCACAAGAAATTCAAACTCAACATGCCCAAAGTCTTTCCCCTAAAACCCCCTCTTATTTCCTAAATGTATAAATATTATCGTCATTCACATTGTCTAAAATGGAATCCTTGACTTCTATATACATTCAGCTAAATTCCAAATCCTATCAATTCTAACTCTTCAGTATCTCTCAGTAGATACCTTCTTCTACATTATCAGTACTCTTAGGCAATCTTTGCCGGGATTACACCCTTGGTCTCCCATCTCCAGTCTTCCTCCAGTGCCTCACACCCAATTCCATCTCTATACTGAGGTCAAAATAACCTTTGCAAAGCACAAAATGGTGAATACATTCTAATTGCTCTCTGTTGCTTCTAAATTGAAGTCCAATTTTCTTTTTTAATCAAAGAATTTGGACCCTTGGTTTCCTCTCCAAACTGATCATTACTTCTTGCTCCTCTTGTGTTGGTTCTCCTGAACTACTTGCAATTTTTCAAGTACATTAAAGTTGCTCTTACCTCAAGGTTTTGCACCTCATGACTCATCCTAGATTGCCCTATTCGCACCCTATAACGTGGCTCAATCTTTCATCAAGATTCCGGGTTCAGTTTAGACACCACCTCCTCTGGGAATGCTTCCCTGGCCCCCAAGCTGTTATGCTTTAACATTCAGTGCACACCCAATAATTAACGCCTATTAACTATTGTCATTTTTTCCTCGTCTTTTTTCCTGGAATACTGTAAACTCTTCAAGAGCAGGGACACAGTAAAACTAAATAAGGATGTGAAGGATGGTCAATTAAAAGTTCAATATAAAACTGCATTTTGACAAGAATCCTTTCCTCTAAACAAGGTTCAAAAAAATTTGTTATACCTTTTGAAATGACCTTCTAGTCTACAAACAAAACACTCCATGATTTAAATAATTTTTTTCATTTCAGATTGATGCTGTAATGAATACCCTACAGTCCTGATGCATGTGTACTGTCTTAGGTAAGTACAGTTTTTAAAGGCAGCAAAGAACCCAGCTTTGTACAATGTATCTTTAAAATCATAATGGGAAGGAGACTATTTGTCCAAATTATTCTAACAATTATTTAAAGTCATTTTATGAGACTATTTTATGAGATGAGAATATTAAGCATATGGAAAAGTCAAGGAGCTTACGCAAGTATATACGACCAACTTCTGACAAATTTAGGACTAGAATTCAGATCCTCAGCCTGGTACTATATCCATCTTAACCTCACATCTAAGATAATGACAGTATAGAGATCATTTCAGGTATTTTAATGCATTCAATAGAAAAAACTGAGTTCAAAGACAGAGACCATCAAGTCTTAAAGATAACATGGCAGGATTCTCAGAAGGAAAGCGGCATTCCTCAAATTAAAGCAACACTGTTGAAATAGTACCACTTCCTTCTTTCAGATATTACATTTTCACCCATTAAGAAATGCCGGATAAAGATATTAAACGTATAAAATAATTTCGATAGAACTCCATACTTTAAACTGAAGGTGATCTCAACTGTGCACATTTCTACAAAAATATTTTCTCTCTAGATTTAATTGTATTCATTTTAAAGATATTGCTTCTGGGCTTCCCTGGTGGCGCAGTGGTTGAGAGACCGCCTGCCGATGCAGGGGACATGGGTTCGTGCCCCGGTCCGGGAAGATCCCACATGCCGCGGAGCGGCTGGGCCCGTGAGCCACGGCCGCTGAGCCTGCGCGTCCAGAGCCTGTGCTCCGCAACGGGAGAGGCCACAACAGTGAGAGGCCCGCGTACCGCAACAACAACAAAAAAATATATTGCTTCTGAAATTTAAAAAAATGATTTAAAAAAGTGGTTTTGGCTTATCTCAGATCTTAAACAGGCTTTTCAATGATGTAAAATTTTAACTTTGCCGATATACTGGTATCTTTTCCTAAAATGATATGAAAGCAAAAGCCTTTGACTAATGAAATTCAAGCTTCCAACTATCAACAATATGAATCATTAGAAACAGCAAAAGGAAATTAACATTCTGAGAGGAACTGCAATGGAGATGATCAAGGAAACTCATTTTTGGAATCACCCAATCTGGATTAGAAACCCCTCTCCGTCTATCTTTATAAACTTAAATTATACTGCCTAGAGCTCAGTTCCCTTTTCTGTAAGAAGAAAATTGTAATATCTACTTCTCAGCATTGTTGTAATGATTAAGTGAAATGATTATGCATATAAAATTCCTAGAAAATAGTAGCAGTAATACTAGCAAAGTTGTTACTGCTGCCGCTTCTACTACTGATACAACTGTTGACTAAAGAAAAACATACAACCTGAAAGTTGTGAGTTATGTTTTATTTGGGGACCTTACTGAAGACTACAGCCCAGGAGACAGCCTCTCAGATAGCTCTGAGGAGGTAAAGGAGGAGCCAGGATATATAGGTGTTTTTTTTGCTGAAAAAACAAACATGAAGTTGAACATCAAAGATTATTGCTAATCACAAAGAACAGACATCTCAAGTTAATGATTTTAGTTCTTTTCAATTATACGGGAAGGGGTAAGAATCTGGGGTCATTGAAATTATTGCTTTAGATATGCATAGGGCCAGAATCCAGAGCACGGAAAGTTTTCTGTTTTTCTCCATCCTGAATTCCCCTCAGGGCACACTGTCAGGACAGCTGCAGTGTCTGACGGCAGGCAACATTCTTTGTCTGCAATATGAATCTAAACTAAAACAAGTTTCCCTGCCTATATATTCTTGTGCTTTTGCACATGAATATTGTGTCTTAAAGGGAAAGTAAGTTCACTGAACTATTTCTGGAGAAAAAGGCCACACCTGGAACTAATATGTCACTTACACCTCAATTAAAAAATTAAAAGTGAAGTTACTTGAGTATAACTATTCTAGAGTTAAAAATAGTATCTGGTCTCTGTTGCTGCTAAACTAATCGTTTTCCCTCATTTAAATTAATTCAGTCTCCCTCCATCTCAATCCACATATAATCTATATAGAGTTAAAATCCCAATACACAAGTTACCTCACCTCCCACCCTTTGAGGTATCCCTAGCCTTAATAAGAATTCGGGTTGTTTGGAAAGCCATATAACTTCGCCTTTGAATTTGTCTTCACCGGATTATGTTATTCTCTAGGAACTCAGTGCATTTTTTGGTGTCTCATGTATATTCATATTCTTTCAGTCCCTGGGAGCACAAATTGAAAAAGAGAGTATTTTAAGGAGACGTAACACTAATTTGATAGAGTTTTTTTTTAACCTAACAACTTTCTGAAATATTTAATGCTAGCTAAATCAACAGGTAAACTGTTTTTTTCAGTGACAGATTAATGAAGGGTTCTAATATACTGATTCTTCTGGTTCTAGTCATTATCTTCTATAAATATTTTATCATTTCTCTCGCATTAGTCAATATTTTTCTATGGCCTTTAATTAGTCCTTCAATTTCTGCATCACCCAATTGTTTGATGCAGAATTAAATTAGTCAATTCTTCAACTGACTAATTGAAGAATTAGTCCTTCAATTTCTGCATCACCCAAACACATTTTGATCAGCTAGAAGGAAGCCCTAAAAATCACTCACATATTCCTTCCATAGGTTTCAAACTCTATTTTACCCACTGCCTGTTTATTATAACCACAACCTGCAATTATAAAGGGTTGTTATATTTGGAGCAGTTATGTGGCTTTGAAAGAGCAAATTATACCTTGTTCACAAGGTTGTGGGACTGGGGCACTTGATGTCTAGAAATAATGATGCCATAACCTAAAAGTTCTATTAGGTTTCTAGAACACAGCCAGCAGATTATGATTCTTGGGTTCCAGGTGAATTCTGTAGCTCTGTAGGACAATCCTGGATCCATTTAATTATCAGCAGTTGTGAGCTGCTCTGAATCCAGCACTTGACTTTGATTCCAAACTAAGTAGTGAGCACTTGTCTTCCCTCCCCCATCTCCCCACAGACCAGCCTTTTCTTCATATCTTAAATTGCTGTAGAATATATCCAAGTTCTTCTATGGTTTTTCTTACTCTAACAATTATGCTCTTGATGACAGAAGTGGCACATTATTTAGCGTGAAGCAGTTCCTAAATCCATTAAACTAACTTTGGCTGGCTATGTATTTTTCACTGAAAGCCTACCCCACTCGAGATGTGAACAGCTTATAGAAGCTGAAGCCTTTGTCTCAAGGTGTTCCCATCCTTAGGTACACCCACAATTCATGTCTTCCACTCAACAGCTTGATGCTATTTCATTCTTAACTAAAGTCTTTTTATAAAACGACTTGTCATCTTGACAGTTATTGGGCCCCTTGATCAATTTCTTCTAACCCCCAAGTTGATTGTGACCACATTTGCATGCCCCATTGGAGAAGGAATTACTGTCTTTTGATAAATCCCACAAAGCCAGTTATCTTTTGCCTTCAGCTTTGGAAACAATTAGTGTTCCTTGGGTTGCCAACAGATAAAGGAGTTAGCTCATGCTGCGGAATCGAGTCAGAGAGAAAATACTACTAGAATCACACTCAGCACAACTAGGTGCTGACACCACAAGAGAAACATACGAGGGAAGCATGGAGGCGTCTCCTTTCTCATCCTCACTCCAAGGCATAAACTCATTGAGGTCAATGAAAGATGGAATTTCTCGCACTGTGCAAACAGAATTATGATACAACCCTGCTGTAGTGTCTTGGAAAAGAAAATAAACAAGGGGGAGACACATTTGCTTCATTACAAAGTAGAAGGTGATTTGATTAAAACCTCACACTCAGTGAGGTACTAAAATAACAACAACTATTATCTCAGTCCCATGACTGAGGGGCCTCATGTGCATTGGTTGTTTTTTTTCGCTCTGGCAGTGATTATTCATACTCATACATCAGAAACTTACATACACCATTAGTTCAAAGAAAAAAAAACTGTACGATGTACCTTAGCATAACAGTGATGGCTTTATATTCAGGCCTTGGGAATTTCTTACATTGACTCTGGACCCATCAGGTGGGCTGTAGTGGATACACGGGTCACGCTAGACAGGTTTATCTTTATGCGTAATAACCTGACCTTATATGCATCTGTTGAACTGTAGGATGGTTGTCGCCCATTAGCTCTGGTTTTCTAACATTTATTTCCATTATTCCCACAGACCTAGAGCTGGAACCACTCTGGGAATGACATCTGACGGCCTAACCTAAGCAAAACCAGAGCTCCTGGGGAGACAACTAGGATACTCCCTGCTTGTTATCAGCTGCAATAGCCTCGTACTATTGTTAATGTTAAGTATGATGATCTGTTAAGAAAATAAATGGAACTACAATGCAAACCATAAATGCTACTGAGCATGATGCTACCATGTTGATCTCCAGCACTATTCCTGTGACCTTCACCAAGACACTACAGGAGGCAGCCTCAGCCTCACAAGGCCCCGCTTTTTTCTAGATTTGCTGTGTCCTAAAAGATTCACAGCCTAAGCATCCACTTTACACTTCCCAGCACACTGAGCTCCATGCCTTGATCGCTTCTCAGGCTTAATACGTACCATTAAGAAAAAGTTAACAGCCTTCTACCATAAATAGCCCAGAAGAGCTCACTTCTTAAAGACAAATTTTGTTTTTAATTAAAGAAAAAGCAGCCTCCCTGAGGATACCTTCTTGCTCCCAGCTGCAAGTTGTACGCCATTAATTAGGTAGTATCTGCCTGGCAACAAGTTTATTGTTGCTAAAGACGAGTCCTCAGAGCAATTTATTGGGTCAAAGTTCTAAATACAATGATTTCAGCTGAATTCGATTTACCGTATATACACTATAAGGTACTATTTCTATGTGCTTGATTTGCCCATGGAAACTGAAGGTGTTCTAACTCAACAGATTTTGCTTTGAAAGAAAGATTATGTTTTCAGAATCAATGCTCCTCTGAAACCAATACAAGCCAAGGAAAGCCTTCTATATTTATAGTTAACTGCTTCAAGGAATTGAAATTCATCTCGTGGTAGATGTAGAGTTTTATGGTAGAGAGGAAGCATGTTTTACAGCAAATATAACTGGAGTCATATTAACCAAAATCATCCCTGGTCCCCTCCCAAGATTCTAAGCCCCAGCAGGTTGCATTTCATTAACTAAACCAAGATCAGGTGCTCAAGACTTCAGCTGCCAAGAACTGGGAAAGCCAACGCCTGCTCCTTGCAGCTTCTGCAGCGGAATGTGCAGTTCTACCCTCCCACAAAGATTCCAAGAGGGAAAATTAACCTCAAACAGGGAAGTTCTTCAGGTGATTCCATGAAGTAAAAAAGCAACAACCTACCCATTTCACTTGTAGGCAGCATTCTAGACCTTTTAAAGTCTACTTTTTATTTCTAAAATTAACTTGCTGAAGCTTCAAAACCAACTCTGAGAAGTAAACAGCACTGATAAAAGATATGGGGAACGAGACTCCATAAAGGTGGGTGAAGGGCCCAAGGTAGCAGAGTTAGTAAAAAACAAAGACTTAGCTTTCATTTCTAGCACACCAGTCAAGACTCATAGGCATACTGGAAGAATGTGCTCACTGATCAAATTAGTTTTGGAATCACAATGTAGTGTATGTCCCTTGAAGAGTTACAACTTACGGTATACAATTTATTACTGTCTACATTTAACCAGTGATCTCATTTCCTTTCAGTATGGCCCAGAATTATGGCTCTGTGAAATTACTTTTGATAACTTCTGCTCTGCTCTTATCTGAAAGGTCACATTTACAAATTATTCATGAACTGCTTACAAACTGGTCCATTTTGGTCAAGTATTTTTACACCTGACTAGGCAGAACTGGGTGTTTTTTTTTATCACTAAGTATTCAATAAATATTACATGATTGGTTGAAGTAGTGTAGTCATGGTTCCCCTGGATATATTTTCCAGCAAACTGAACACCTTTCACCATTTAATATTGAGAATCACTGACCCAAATATTCCATCATTTTAGTACAAGAATCTTAAGTTTAGACTTTATACCCGTAATTATGCCTGCATTTCTTCCGTTTCGTAGGAAACAGAGATTTTTTGAGAAGATATTGCCAGAATTTATGCTTATTTCCTAAGTGCTTCCCAACATTAAAGAGACGCTTCTGAATTTCCACCTACTACTGTCAACCATAGCTGACTTTACCGGTTAATGTCTATTATATAAGTTGTCCTCAATTTTTTATACCTTACATATCACCTTCCTCCAAAGACACTGGTCCTCATGAGAGAAACAAAGAAAACAATACTTTGTTTCTAAGAATGTAATCCACAAACTCCATCAGTCAGAGTTCCTCCAAGAAAATAATAGGAGATAGAGAGATTGATTTATTATTAAAACTGACTTACAGAATTGTGGAGCTGAGAAGTCCGAAGTCCGTAAGGCAGGCCAACAGCCTGGAGACTCACGCACGTTACAGCCTCGACATAGAATTCTCCTCTGGGAAGCCTCAGTCTTTGCTTTTAAGGCCTTTGCCTGATTGGCTGATGCCCACGCACATCATCAAGGGTAATCTTTTTTACTTGAAATCAGCTGGTGGGAGAGTTAATCACATCTACAAAATACCTACAGAAACATCTAGACTAATGTATAACTACACAAAAAGGCACCATAGCCTAGCCAAGTTGACACCTGAAATTTAACCATCACACAAGCCTTCTGTTATTTTTGTGCCCTTTGCAAGGTTTAAAGTCTTTCAAGTTGCAGTATTAACATCCTGTGTTTTTCTGGATGCCTGAGTCATCCCACAGATGATTCTTAAACCATCACCTGGGAACCATCTCCTTAAATGGTCTACACAGGATTAGTGTATTAGTACCTAACTGGAAACTCTTGCAAAACAAAGCTTCTTCTCGTGGAGATTTAAATTTTAAAACATAAGGGAAAAGCTGTTCTATTATGTCAGTATGTAATATGCTCTAATGAAGTGAGAATTTAATCAACTTAACTGTTTATTTCCATTTAGTGATAAATAGCTAAAAACAAACAAGAAGGCTCAGAAGGTTGTCTTTTTAGGCCTCTGGTCTCCCTTTTGTGTACCTCTCCCCACCACAGAAGTCTCATCCCCACCCATCCATACACCAGTGATTCTCAAGCCTAGCTGCATATTAGAATCATCTGAAGAAGGGATCATCTGAAGGGAAACAAAACAGAGCGGTGCCCAGGACCCCCCTCTCTGAGATTCAGATTTAATCAGTCTTGATGGAAGCTGCTAGCCAAGACTGCAAATCACTGCTCCAGAAGCGTGGTACCTCACCCCACTTAGAAAAAGGAAGGCTTCTGAGATCAACCCGTTAAGCACCAATTGGCTAAATGACTGATTGTACCGGAGAAGGGAAATTTTCTAACACTGCCTTATCTCAATCTGCTGTTGCATTTTGAAACTTCTGTCAAGTATAGAATGAAATTTTTGTCTCTCATTATAGAAAGCCCAGTCATAGATAATCAAGTCAAAAGATGGCCTTTCCCAGAAGCTATTTCATCCTTGTCCATTTCTTCCAGGATCTAAAGTACTCTTTTTCCCATTTGTCCAAGAAAGTACCTAATTGTTCTTTCCACCACATCCACCGCCACAAGACTCTTAGTTTCATAACTTAAGCTTTTTTGGCAAATTCTGGTTTACATTTAATGATAGGGCCTACTTACTCATCCATAGATCAGGGGTTGGAGGTTCCTATATTGCTTCTACCCCAGCAAGAAAGTTTCTAACAATGAATCGTGTGTCTGTGTCCTCACTCTTCAATTATCAGAAGCACAGATCATTTTTTAAAAAATTATTTATTTATTTTTGGTTGCGTTGTTCTGTCCCTTGTATGTTGCGCCATGAATAGCCTCAGGAGGGCATGGCCATTTCAAATCAGAATCTTTACTGCCACCTTGTGGATGACAGGTATAAATGCAGATGGCTGTGGAGAAATCTATTCTAAAATCAGATATTAATAAAATTGATAGTATGTAATCACCTTAAACAAGCTTACTTTGTGCTACAGCTCTATTTAGAACAACATGAAAAGCTTGGAGGCAAGCTAACAACATACAGAATTTTCAACTTTTATTCTCAGAGATTTTAACTGTGTCAATTTGGCAACTTTGTGCACGCACACTAAATGATCCATCAAAGTTTTTCATTTAGCTCCTTAGAATGTTTAAAATTTTGAGAAGAAAAAGACCCGTTTTATCTCTTAAAAGATAGCAGTAGTGATAAAGTATATCTTCTCAATATTAAACTCCTTCTAAGATTAGGTTAAAAGATGTTAAAAATAGTAAAATACTTCACTTTTTACATACTGTATTACTTTTCAAAGGACTTTCCTACATTTATTATCTCATCTACTCTTCATCACCATTACATGAAGCAGATAATCCGGGTCCTAACACATCTAATTTACAGATAAAATGGGTTCAGGGAGATAAGCACACTGATAACAAGCTAACAGCAATCACTGATCTAACAATAACGAACACTTACTAAGCACTTTCCTTAAATCAGGTAGGGCACATACTGCTCTGTAATTGTGCCACTTATCTATTGTTTGTAACGTGTCACCCTGAAAGAGCAGCTTAGAACAATAATTAAATCATTAAATATGGTTACAAATCTGGGGATTGACTGGACTCAAAGTTTCTCATATAGTTACAGTCAGGCAATGGCTGGGGCTGGGACCGTCTTGAAAGATCTTTTATTCACATAAGTGGCATGAGCTGGAAGGAATCAAACAGCTGGGGTCTGGAATAATGGGATTCCTTGGGCATCTCTCTCTAGTGGTCTATTCAGGTGGTCTCCATACAGCAGCCTCAGGGCAGCCAGACTTTGCAAGTGGTGGCTGAAGATTCCCAGAGTGAGTTTCCCAAAATATGATGGCATATCTAATCAACCCTCAGAAATCAGGCAGCATCCTTTCTACCACATTCTATTCAACAGGCAGTGCAAAGATCCATCCAGTTTCAATGGGAGGTGAAATAGCCTGCATCTTTGTGTGTGTGTGTGATGAATGGAGTATCAAATAATTTGTAGGCATTTTAAAACCACCATCTACACGTTAGTTTCATTGACCTCCATGAGGTAGGTACTACTATTATCCACATTTTACAGATGGAGAAGTTGAGGCACAAAGTGGTTAAATAACCCTCCCAAGGTCAACAACTAATTTACAGTGTTAGAATTGGAATCCAGATTGTTTGACTCCAGACGCTATACTCTTAAGCTATATACATACTCTACTGACATTGAAATTGGTAGCTGGGTATACACTGGCAATACTGAGTATTTCACTATCAACTATAATTATCAGGTTAAAAAAAGTGGAAAACCCTATATTTATACTTCTCTTTATCCCATTTCCAAAAGGAAATCAGATCTAGCCAGGCTATGTTTTGCAGAATACATTACCTTTTTGATACACCCACTATGGAGAACAGTATGGAGGTTCCTTAAAAAACTACAAATAGAACTACCATACGACCCAACAGTCCCACTCCTGAGCATATACCCTGAGAAAACCATAATTCAAAAAGAGTCATGTACCAAAATGTTCATTGCAGCTCTATTTACAATAGCCAGGACATGGAAGCAACCTAAGTGTCCATCATCAGATGAATGGATAAAGAAGATGTGACACATATATACAATGGAATATTACTCAACCATAAAAAGAATGAAATTGAGTTATTTGTAGTGAGGTGGATGGATTTAGAGTCTGTCATACAGAGTGAAGTAAGTCAGAAAGAGAAAAATAAATACCGTATGCTAACACATATAGATGGAATTTAAAAAAAAGGTTCTAAAAAACCTAGTGGCAGGACAGGAATAAAGACGCAGACATAGAGAACGGACTTGAGAACATGGGGAGGGGGAAGGGTAAGCTGGGACGAAGTGCGAGCGTGGCATGGGCATATATACACTACCAGATGTAAAATAGATAGCTAGTGGGAAGCAGCCACATAGCACAGGGAGATTAGCTCAGTGCTTTGTGACCACCTAGAGGGGTGAGTTAGGGGATAGAGATGGTGGGAGGGAGATGCAAGAGGGAGGGGATATGGGGATATATGTATACATATAGCTGATGCACTTTGTTATACAGCAGCAACTAACACAACAATGTAAAGCAATTATACTCCAATAAAGATGTTAAAAAAAAAGATGTAGTACATATATACAATGGAATACTACTCAGCCATAAAAAAGAATGAAATGATGCCATTTGCAGCAACATGGATGGAACTAGAGATGATCGTACTAAGTGAAGTAAGTCAGACAGAGAAAGAAAAAGATCATGATATCACTTATACGTGGAATCTAAAAATATGACATAAATGAACCTATCTATGACACAGAATCAGAATCATGGACATAGAGAACAGACTGGTGGTTGCCAAGGGGGAGGGGGTTGGGGGAAGGATGGAGTGGGAAGTTAGGGTTAATAGATGTAAGCTTTTATATATAATGGATAAACAACAAGGTCCTACTGTATAGCACAGAGGACTATATTCAGTATCCTATGATAAACCATAATGGAAAAGAATATAAAAAAGAATGCATATATATATATATATATACACATACATATATATGCATTTATAAATATATATGTATAACTGAATCACTTTGCTGTACAGCAGAAATTAATGCAATATTATAAATCAACTATACTTCAATTTAAAAAATATTAAAACTTAAAAGAGAAATAAGTCATGCTGTCACCTCTACAGTAAGGCTCTAGACAACCCACCTGGTTAAATAAAGAGGAGAGAGAATACGTCTTCCAAGTCCTTCAATATCCAGCTCTGGACTTTCTTTTTTACTTTTTACTTAATTCCCCTTTTTACTCAAACTCTCCTCAAGGTTTCCAGTGTCCTAATGACAGTGATAATAACATCTTATGTTTATATATTTTTTGACTATTTTCAATGCATTTGTGTTTTTATTAGTACATTTGATATGTTTATCCAGTCTCCAAATTGGGCTAAAAACCTTATGTTGATTTAATTTAGTATTTTCTTTCCCAGAAACATTTGTTTTCTTAAAGAAATATACTGACTGAAATTAGAAGCCAAAGGACTCAATATATAACTCAAATTTTAGAAACACATGGATGGGAGAAAATATTTTAGAACAGTAGACTCTCCAGGAGACCAGATTGCAGCATGAGGACACGTCTTCTCTGTCCATTTCTGAGGCCAACAAACCCCATAGGGGTCTTACCCATTCTTCCAAATTACCCCTGCCTTAAACAAAACCATCTCAGCTGTGCTCCAGTGCAGTGCCCTGGAAAATGTAAGACACTGACCCAAATTCATAGAAATGTGTAAATAACTGAGACCACAGATACTTTGTTAAAAACAAATTCTGTTAGGAAAGGAATGAGGCCAAAGGCCGTTAATGGGGGTGAGATTCAAAATATTTAACAATTGATATGGCATAGGTCCTGACTAATCAGAACAGGACACTGAACAGTAAGAACAGATGATGGCCATGAACAACCAGCAACTGGCTCAGCCATATGGGGCTGGGGGGGTGTCTATCTATATATTCCCCAAGGGAATATTCAGATGGACCCCCAATATGGCTGAGTTGTTCAGGAATGGAATAGCTGAAGGAGTTAGGAAAATCCTTGGAGAAGGAGAAGGGGCACCAAAAGATAGAGTGAAAGAATCTAAGATAAATTTTACTCATTTGGAAAATTCTAAGATCGACATATTTGTCATTGGCAGTGGCCATGCAGAATAGAACAAAACACTCCTAAGGTTGGGGAAATAATGTAAATAGAAGCCAAAGTCAAATGTAGACTTGTTGAGCAGAAACAAAATTATCAACATTTAAAAAAATTAATTTCAATATCAATAATCTGAGAAGTCATTCATAGAATAAATTTAGATATTATAAAATTACTCAGATGAAAATAAGTTAATATAAACTCAGAGTAAGGCCAAAAGTGCTAGAAACTTAACATAGAAGGAAAAAAAATGAGTTCTAATCTATAATAAGTTTTTCTCATCCGGTCTATCATATATACAGCTCATTGTCATTCATATGTTCCCGGTTATGATACCTAATATACTCAAGCTAAATCGACAATTATACTCAGCTGCTATTCTAATTCTAATGGATTGTTTCTATATAAAAAGCAGAGAATTAAATTGTGAAGGATCATCAGTTTATTAACTCAAAAGACAGCAATGATGAAACCTGTGATTAATTTTGATTCAAATAAAATCAATACTCTCATCAGCTGGCAATTATATAAAGTCAATTATATAATTTTTCATTAGCACAGCTGCATTTTTAAATTGCTATTGCTCTAAGCATTTCCATCGTTATATAATGCAAACATTGAGGAAATTTTTTCTGACACGTTAAAAATTTTTAAATAGCACCGTTGGGACTTCTTTGGTGGCGCAACGGTTAAGAATCCGCCTGCTAATGCAGGGGACACGGGTTCGATCCCTGGTAGAGGAAGGCCCCACATGCCGCGGAACAACTAAGCCCATGTGCCACAACTACTGAGCCTGCGCTCTAGAGCCCGCGAGTCACAACTACTGAGCCCATATGCCACAGCTACTGAAGACCGTGCGTCTAGAGTTTGCGCTCCACAACAAGAGAAGCCACCACAATGAGAAGCCCACGCACCGCGACGAAGAGTAGACCCTGCTCGTTGCAACTAGAGAAAGCTCGCATGCAGCAAGACCCAACGCAGCCAAAAATAAATTAATTAATTAATTTTAAAAAATTTAAAAATAAATAAAACAGCAAAGTTATTGCCAAAAATTTAGCATCGATCACTGTTCCTGAAAATAGATCTTCCAGAGCTTTCTTCTATTTCTTAGCTAATTCTGAAAAACAACCATGAAGCCAGGGTGTGCTATGGTTTAAATACTTAACTAAGAAAAAGAGACTGTTCTCTCAGGAGCACCTGTCCGTGAAACCAGTCCCTGCCTCCACTCCTCTGCTTAAATTGATGGATTGTATAAAGGAAACACCAGACAAAGGACCAGACTTCTACCCAGAAACTCAGGCTATCAGAGCACATTACCCACAAGATCTCCATGCCTTCGTTTGTGCTCCAAGTGCAATGAGGCCATCACTAGTCACCATCATCTATTTCACAAGCACTTGAGCACAGGAAGGATGATAAATGACCAGTCATTTGAACTCCACTCTGTCTGACTTGCGTACCTATGAGATTTGAGCCTTTTCTGCTACTTTATATGAAATACGGTACTGTTGACCCCACCCAATCAGAGGTTGATTTGTGCAACTGCTGGTTCAGAGCATAATCTTTACAATATAGGAACAAGGTCTATACCTTGCCCTCTTCACCCTCCCCTCCTTAATGAAAGATTCATCTTACCCATGGAATAAAATGTTAAGAACATCAGTGATGTGGAATTTTCAGGATTGAGCACTTTTTTCCATACACAGATAAGTAAACACATCATTTGATTTTAAAACTGGTCATAACAGAACTTCAAAACAACTGTACTATCCACACTTAGTGAGGTTTTGTTAAAAGGTGGCCTGTTTCCCCAGTCATCATCCACATACTTCCCAGCCTTGTTTTAAGTCATTCCTTTCTCATTTAATAGCTGGGCTGAGAAAGAGGGAACTTGTGATTCTTATCTGCACTATCAAGTAGAACAGAAAGAAAAGGCATTTGCGGGGAGATGTCTTTCTTCTCAACATACACAGTTCATTTTACTCCTCAGACAGAAAGCTCTACCCTATACCGTGTGAAGCAACGACTATGCCTCTTTAGAATTTAAATGAAAGGAATTCTATTTTTTTCTTCAAAGCCTGAAAGCAACACTAGTTCTTGACCAGGACCTCCCTTAGACCTGGTATACAAAGCGCCAGCTCTGAGCATCACACCTTAAAGTGTCCTGTTCTAGCCTTCGTCCAGCCAGGACCCTCCCCATGGAGCCAGGCATCCAAGGGGCCAAAGGGATATGCCCACCCAATAATCCATTCCTCCTCCTTCCAGACCTCACTCTAGGACCCAGGATGCCAGAATTCCTTGCAGAATTCCAGCACCTGCACAGGTCTCCAGGCAGACCACACTGTCAGCAGGCCAAGAGGCAGCTGTTTGCAGAAGATGCGGACACGGTTTAGACACGTGGGCCAAGGTCTGCACGTGCGTGTAAATGAGATCATCAGAGAGCTGGACAGATTCGAACTGGGAAGGAAACAGGGACAGGCCATGGGCTGGAGGCTGGCTTTCTGCATTCTGCCAAATTCTAGTACAGAGTTTGGAAGCATCTAAGGATTTTAAACTTAAACCTAGATTTTCAGGTTGTTATGAAGGTATATTTGCCAAGTGAGGAGGATAGAACATACTTTATTTATTTAACAGCTTGTCAGCTTGATTTCAAATTTTCAAATATTTCGACATATGCAGTGTGGACCTCCATTTGGACTCTTACACCTGGGCCTGCAGTTTCAGGTCAGGTCTGTATTTTGCAGGTACTAAAATGAATCAAGTAAGTGACTTCTTCCCTTTCTCCCCCCACACAAAAGCAATACTCAGCTGCCTCATCCAAACAGGCTTAACAACAACAAACTGCACCCAGGCTTATCAGGATGGTGACTTAAAGCAGCTGCTGGCCTTCTCTCCAGAATCAAGTCTGGAAACTGTGAAAGAAAACGAACATGATTTGAGGAACTAAGAACCATAATAATAATAATTATTATTATGAGAATCCTTGGAGAGTCTGAAGGCTGGAGGATCCCCTAAAGGCTATCTTGAAATTGGGAACATCGTGGAGAGGGGCATTGAATTGTAGTGGATTCATCCTTGGGCAGAGGAAACTGGAGGAAAGCTTCTAAAATCTGCTCATGCACTCAGAAAAGTTTAAAATGCTAATAAAATCATAAAAGATAGCCTGAGTAAGTGAAAAGACAGTCTATGCTCTTGCAGTGAATGACTTGCTATCATAAAAATATCAATTCTCTCCAAATTTATCTATAAATTAAATGTAATCACCATTAAAATTCCAGATGAATTTTTTATCAGTCACTCAAAATCTTTATTTGAAAATGGGTGTAGAAATATAAAGTCTACAACAAAGAAGCCTAAAAAAGAAAGTGTAATGTGTGGGAATGTGCATAACCAGATATTAGGACATAATACAAATAATAAACAGTGTAATAACATACAAAGAGTTAAACAGAATAAAATAGAAATCCAGATATACATGGAAACTTACAACATGATAGTAATGGCACCAGAAATCAATGTGAAAAGGTTGGATTATTTTAGATGGTGTAGAATTTTTTAATTATGTAGAAAAATTGAATTGAAACCCTATCAAACAGCACATGCAAAGTAGACTACGTGCAAATGGACTAAAGACTTTAAAGTAAAAGATAATTCTCTGGAGTTAATAAAAAATGTAGGTAAATATATTTGTAACATGGAATCAGGAACTACCTAATAAAAATTCAAAAAAGACAAATCATAGGCAAAATGTTGATGTTACAGAGTTCTGTTCAACAAAGGATACCACGGTAAATTTCACAGCCATACGCAGACAAAGAATATATTTGCAAATCTAAAACCAGCAAGGCATTAAAATTTAGAAAATATGACAAAATCCACAAAGAAAAGAATAAAAATGCATCAATCAAGTGACTAGGTGAAGCACAGGGAATTTTTAGGGTGGTGAAACTATTCTGTATGATACTGTAGTGGTGAATAAATGACATACATTTTTCAAAACCCATAAAAATGTACAAAACACAAATAGTGAACCTTAATGTATGCAATTCTAAATCTTCACCTAGAAGGTCGAGGATCCCAGGAAAGAATACAGACTAAGACAAGAGAATCTAACCGTATTACACATGTATGAAACAACTTCACTGAAGGGATAGAGGGAGAAGATATCAACCTACATAACTTGAGAAATGAATGAAGTCTGTAGGACTAAAGGCAAAAGGAATTGCACATAAACACTGTACTCCAGTTGATAAAGTTATTTCCCATGGGGATACAAGTTAACAATTCTGATACTGCTATACATGTATTCTGGAAGTGAACAATTAAGTGGATGGAGGTTAGTAGGAGCCCGGTCTCTCACTGTTGGAGAGGAAGTTTACAAATAAGTGAGGGGGGAGGCAGAAATGATCAGTGCGGTAATGGATTAGAGTTGAAGATACAAGTAAGACTCATGTTTAATTTAAGGTAGATACAGATGGCCACACACAGAAATACTTATACATGTGTGTCTATACAGGGGTTAGTTTACACACATATATTTGCTTGCTCTGTCACCTGAGAAGGTCTAAAGGAAACAACAGTCCAGGAGCAATGAACACACCTAGCACCCAGATCTTTGTTTCTAATGCCATTCTCCAATAAAGGGATCTCAGAATTCTCGGAGAACTTGGCTATTCTAGGACTGGTGAGGAAATATTAAAAATCAGCCTGGAGACCCTTGTAGTGCTAGGAAGAATGAAAGTGCTCAAAAAAAGGAAAAAAGAAAAAAACACAAAGTTTGGGGTAAGTCAAAGGGACACAGGAGCCAATGTAAAGAGTTTACAGTGGTGAAGTCTGGAACAAAATAGATATAATGGTATTGGATTATAACCCAAAGTGTAAAATAAGTGTCCATAAATTAGTCCATACTAATATAAATAAATGATTGCATAAATTAATAAATAAGAGAGAAGAATTAAAACTCCCCTGCAAAAGCATTTCAAGTAAGTTATGTAGATGCTCCTTCCTTAAGTACGGACTTTGCATAGTGAATTCCTTCCAAAAAGTACAATATGGAAAAAGAAGGGGAAAAATAAACTTCACAGTGGAGAAGTCTGAAAAACACTCTTCAGCCAGGAGATCAAAGTCAACATTAACCGTGATAAACTGTGTAGATAGTGTGTACCCTTGATGTGATGGAATGAAAATGAAACTTTACCTCTGGTGTCTTCCTCTTAAAAATCCATAAACTCAATTTATTAATGAGAAAAACATCAAACAAGTCCCAATTAAGGGACATTCTACAAAATACCTGGACCAGGACTCCTCAGAATTTTCAAGGTCATCAAAAACAAGAAAAGTCTGAGAAACCATCACAGCCTATGGAGATACGAAGACGGAGTGTAACGTGGTGCCCTGTACGGGATCCTGGACCAGGAAAAGTATGTTAGGTGAAAACTAAGGAAGTCTGAATAAACTATGGTTCATTAATTCCAACAATTGTAACATACTAATGTAAGATGTTATTAGGGGAAACCTTATGGGGGTGGGGGAGGGAATACGGAAACTCTGTACTATTGGCTCAATTTTTCTCTAAATCTAAAACTCTTCTAAAGAATAAAGCCTATTAATAAAAGTGTGGTTTATTGGTGAGGAAGCCCAAAAGGCTTACAAGCATGTAAAGAGATAGTCAAACTCATTAGTTATCAAAGAAATGCTAATTAAAACATTAGTGAGATATCACTTTACCTCTGTGAGACTGAATGAACTTGGAAAACTGGATAATGCAGGAAAACTGGATAATGCAGATAAAGGAACCCTCAGTGCACTGCTGGTTGGAGTGCAGCCTGGTGTATGTGTTCTAAGAGGCCATTAGTCACTTACATATAGGTACAAACTCTGACTCCATATTCTGTTCCAGAAAATAGATAGATCTCACATGGGTGCCCAAGAGAATATGTAGAAGGATACTGTTGTGGAAACAGAGTAAAAAAAAAAACTGGATATCCAGCCCTAGCCTAGAAGAATAAACAGGTAGAACATGAGGGATGCACACCACGGAATATTACACAGATGTTAGAAACATCAGAAGATGCACATATAGCAATGTGCGTGGATCTTAAAATCATAGTGCTGACAAAAAATACAAGAAATGCAATGACATTTTTACACATTACCATCTACATAAATTTAAAATGCATACATGCAAAACAAAATTTTGTATTTAACAAGAACAGACACAACGAAAGTATACATAGGAAGCACATAGAATGGTTACTTATAGGCAAAGGGACATGTGGTATGAGGAATGGGGATAAATTAAATAAGAGCTGGGCCTTACATGAACCAAAGAAGAGAACATGCATTAACTGAGAAGTGTGATTATCATTCACTAACCTTCTGCACTTGAGATCCAACAAGAAAGAAAAAATATTCTAGCTCAGATAGGGAAAAAAATATTCTAGCTCAGATATGGAAATGAGGTCTGAAATCTCAAAATCTTATGCCAGGACTTTATCACTCCTACACACGCTGTATAGTTCAGGTCAACACTGTCTTTGGCTTTGTCCAAGGCCTCTCCCATGGTCTATAACAATAGTTGAGGGAGATGGGGAGGATATGATGTGGTATCCCAAGGAATTCTCCAATGTAAATCGTCCAGGTCTTCTGGGCCAGGCCCAACCTGTCATTAAGACATCATTCCCAGGCACCAGTGGTGCCTGTAGTCTCCTGCCCAGGGACCAGTTAGCCAAGAACTAGGCCAGAACTTAGCATTGTCTGTATGCTGTTGAAGAGTAGCCTACATTGTCATTTACTCTTGTGATGTCAAGCAATTCAAACAATTACAGAGGAAAAAAAAGAAATAATCATTCCAGCATTAGACTAATTTGCATCCTGCTGTGGTAGCCTAGCCCCCGCATAGTACAGAGCAGAGTCAAATTTAACACATTCACAGAAAACCCTGTTCTTTACAAGACACTGAAGAACTATTCTCCAAGGAACAGAATTAGTTCTAAATGGTTAGAATGGGGATTAGTTCAAGAGAAATGTTATGTGAGTCATGACCCCACTGAGCTAAGCTAGACTTAGATTACTTCAAGATCTCTAACTAGAGCCCATTAATAAGAATTATTTTAATAGCTGAAAATTATTGTTTACTATATGCCAGGCATTGTTCAAAACACTTTAACTGTGCTATCTCATATTCACACACTCACACAAAACAAACACAGAAACCTCTATGAGATAGGTTCAATAATTATGCCAATTTTATAAATCAGAAAACTGACACATAGGGAGATTAAGTGACTAGGTGAAGGCTACCCATTAGTAAGTTGTGGTGGAGCTGGGATTCAAAGCTGGGTAATATGACTCAGAGCCCATGTACTCAACTTGTACACCCCTGTCTCTGCCCCCTGGGTCTGGTAGTTTAGGAAGACCAAATTCTCTAAATTATGCACAAAGGTATGATAGAAGAAGTTGTTCATGGTTTGGTCAGAAAGGCATTTTCTACCTATATATTCTAATAGCCAGGCTCATTTAATATATTCTTGTCTGGATCCAAAGGTTTTTGTTTTTCTTTCTTCTTTCTTTCCTTCCTTCCCTCCCTCTTTCCTCTCTCCCTCTTCCCCTCTCACCCTTCTCTTTCTCTCTTTCTTCTGTCGTTATAAAATTGCTGAAAATGCGGTGGAATTTTTATTAATGTGTCCAGCATACTGCAAAATTGAAGGTGATAACAAATAAGACATTTGATAATGGCTTCCACTTATGAGAACGGCTTGGAGAAGTTAGAAAAGAAGTAAAAATTTTTGTCAAATCTCCAATATTTCACATAGAGACAAGATCATCCCCCAAAACACAAGAAACGCTTTTTCCTGGTAGAAGTCTGTGTTTCTCTCTCTCCTAGCTCCACTGTGTTTCAAAAGAACACCACTAAATAAACAGTTCTTAACTCCTCCAGATATTCAATACATTGTTTGAGGTAAAGGAATTGAAGAAACAAACTAGCAAATGTGAGGAAGAGAGAAGAATCCACCATTTTAAGTTACTGTCCATTTCAAACATAGAGACAACAAACCGGTTCTTAAATATTTAAGTTTATCACGGTAGATCTTGTATGCTATCTGACATGCAAAATTAAGTTATCAAAAGTAGAAATAAAAATCTGCTTTTGAAATAAGCATCATTGAAACTCATTACATAACTCCTCTACTGCTATGACTACAATAGCATAAAGTGTATTTTATATAATGGATGCTGTATACTCTATTATGTGTACTTTACTAAACATTTTTTATTTTAGTAACTTTTTGAAATACTGACCAGGCAGTCTACTGCCATCCAGCGTACTTCTAGGCTATTATAAGTTATCAAGGGCCCAAGAAATGGAAAATTATTCTAATGTTAACCTTAGAAAACAGATTATAGATACAGATGGAGGTACAGACATAGCCATAAGATATACAGATATGGAGATATAGATGAATATCCATATTACATACACCAGTTTTTCCTTCTATTAATATAACTAAGAACTGACTGCCCAAATGGGAAGTTGAATGACATTATATGCACTTAAAGCCTCACAATACTTCAGGCAAGTACTTTCATTCTGTATTCTGTGAATTGAAAGGAATCCTTCTTTCCCATTGGTGGAGTACCAGAGAAAAAGAACACTAAATTGAAAGCGAAGAGACCAGAGCTTTATCCTCGTTTTGCCACCATCATATTGTGTGACCTTGGAGATTTCATTCAATCTCCCGAAACTCCCATCTGTAAAATGTTGACAATGGACTATATAACCTCTATAATTCTTTATTCACCCCATATTCTCTGACAACAGTATACTGTGTGTGTGTTTGTTGCTGCTCTATGCCCAGCAACTGAAACTTTTTGAAAAAATTACTCAGTTGACCCACTAGATGGTAGCAGATTCCTGGTATGATTGTAGCAGCCAATTCAACCTTCATAACACCGTGAATTCTAATATCAAAGAGTTAATGGGAGAACTTTTCCTTGGTCATCAAAAAACTGAGTTTTATTCAGCTCTGCCATTTATTACTATGATCTTGGCCAAATGGGCCTTTTGGGGTTTCTGACTACCTACCATTAAATCAAAGGGCATCTTCCAGATCTAAAACTGTGATGTGAATATCCTTACCATAGCAAGAACAAGATAATGTTAAACAGTGATGTCCTCTTTTTCTACCTTGAGCCATTCAAACAGTTTGCATTTGACACAAAGAAAAATTCCATTTTCTATCCATGAGACCTTGGGCAATTAACAACATTTTTGTTTGCTTGTCTGTAAAATGAAGAAAATAATAGTATCTCTAAGGGATATTGTAATGAGTAAACAGATATGACAAGTAAAGCGGCTAATAAATGTCAGCCATTTTTAGAAATTATTGTTTATTATTATGTTTTCAATTATTATGATTTTGTTCCATGGCATTTGGACTCCCTCAGACCATTATTCCTACCACCCCTCTCTCCTGATATTTGAAGGTATAAGCCAGTGACTTTAGGCTGACTCTTATTTATAGGTTCAGAGTCTACACAGAACAGCACATGGGTCCAGAGATACCTCATGGAATCCTCTTCAGTCTAAGTTGCTGCAAATAGTTCTAGGCCTTGGATCTGTAAATCCTGAAGAAATCTAGGTGTTTTGCCTTAATCAATCCTCACTAAAACTCCTTGAAAGAGCCCTCAGGTCTGGAGTTGTAGCCTGTAGTCTTTTGGATTCCCCCTTAAAGAATGGGGACTCAACCTGAAGGCCTCCAGGTAAACATGGTGGACTTCCAATCTTAGCAAAGCACTTCAAAGACTAGTAACTCTGAAAGATGCCTAACCTAGATTGCAGAAGCCAGTGTATCTGGTTCCTTCTTGAACTGGCTCTGATGATTATTTAACACATCAGCAATTATATTGCTTCTAAATAAAAATATTGTATTACATATTGTGTGACAAGAGTTACCATTTTCTCTTAGGTATTTGTTTAAATTCTTGAAGACAGGAAACACATGAAAAGGCCAAAGGTATTGAGTCAATGGAAACAAATAAAATCCCTAGGATCCACTGTGCTTCTTTGACCTCATTAGCTATCATCACTTTGAAAATATTGGATGTTATAACCTAGCAGAATTACAGTGCAAAGCAAAGCAAAAACTAGCTTTAGTTCCTAGTACAAACCATCCCTTTACCCACTCCACCTCTTTTTCCAAAGAAGCCTGCAACAGATTTCTCTGGTTTTCTTTTTTCTTTCTTTCTTTTTTTAATAATTCAGTGTTTAGCACATATTTTATTTAGCAGGAACATAGGTGTATGCTGATAACTTGTTCTGTGTAACAGGGTGAGTCCAGTCAAGATATCAGTGCCAACAAAGAGTGATGAACCAGAGAACATGGCCTAGCCGGGCAAATGCCATGGAGGATGTAGCACAGCCACTCAAGATCAGAACAGGTGATGAGAAAGCAGAACCAGAGATGAGCTGGGTCTAGAAATATCTAGCACCCTTTAGATACTGGCAGGGATGAGACAAGAATGTAAGACTTAGGAGAACTCCAAGATCTGAGGCTGCCAGGGGTGATGAAGAAACCAGAAAAAAAAAAACACCTGTGGTTACCCCTTAAATGAGGCAGTATTAAGAATCTACCTGCTTCCAACACTGGTTCTTTATTCACCGTAGACTCCTCAGGGCCTTCAAAAAAGGCAAGCAAGACTAAACATTTCTTAAATGCATATCTCACATTTAGAAAGAGTAATGAATACAAAATAGAATAAGAGGCAAAGAAGAGAAAAGGCTGGCCTCCACTTACACTTTTTAGCTCAGGAAAAATTCTGCAGATGCAGACCACACTGCACTGAGCTCATTGAGGGTAGAGACTGAGCCTGGCTTACCTGCTTTATCACTGGTGATTAATCTGGTGCTTGGCATACCTGTGCTCTCAGTGAATGTTTGCCTTCATTACTGTTGTTGTGGATGATACAACCGAGTATATACTGAAAGCAAAAGCTTGTGATAATGTCCTGTTGAGACACTAAAGTGCAGAGTCATAAACTCCCTGATCTTTAGCCCTTTCCTGACTTTTAAGCTGAACGTATACATAAGCGTACAAAAGAATTCAACCACCCCAAACAAGAACTAAAGCCAGGATCTAGGCTTCCAAAGGATGTAAACTCCCTGCATGCCTAGTACAGTTGATGGCCTCTGGCACTCTGAATGCCATCCCCGCTAACGGTGAGTTCTTTAGAATTGCTTCATAAACATGGTACAATTGGCAGGAAGTCAGAAGATCTATAACCCATGTCTGGTCTTGGCATCTACCAGCTGTGTAACCTGGAGCAAGCCATTTAATTGGATTTTTTCATACGTTAAACTAACAGTCTAATTTCAGCAATAATAGTCCATTTCAGCAATATTATTCTGATTCTGAGCTGACCATGAAGAAGAGAAAATTGGATTCAGCAGCGTGAGCCAATGTTCCTGATCTTTATAAATTCTCACACAGTCTTTTACTCTCCCTAATCCACATACTTTTCAGTGTGTGAACAACTAAACTGCTTACAGGAGATTTACTGATCACATAAACACAAGGAGGATTCCAGCAAATTACATGTAATCATCTTTCTGTGTGCTTTAGGGCAGTGTGAACTCTCACCATTTCAATATGCTCCTGAATTGGTTAACTAACAACCTAAAACAATTGTTTTTGAATACCTTAAAGAGAAGCTATAAAAATATAGGCATCCTTATACTTTATCCTAGAACTTTTATAAGCAATGGTCTTCAAGGTTACTACAGATGTCACATGAAAATGATGACAAAATTAGCAAATGTGACAAATGAAGCCATCAGTGACTGGAAAAATAGGGCAATGGAGGTGGAATTCTATGATGCTCAGTTGGCACTCTTGTGACACTGAGTCTTATGGTAAACTGTGTCCCCGAGTTGAAAAGAACTCCAATCATTTAATATGTGGCCTTCAAGGCTGCCAGTATAGGGGGTGGGGTAGAGGGAAAGGGCAGAGGAAAATGAGTTCAGGAGCTGAGGCAGCTCTCGGTGAAGTTATGAAGAAGAAGCTGTTTAGCTTCAATCTTCATATAACCCTCTCATCATCATCACCATCCCAATAGGGAACTAGTGTCCAGTTGCAAAAGTTTATCCGTTCAAAGTGCATTACCTTCCAATGTAATAAAAATGTTCTATTCAGTTCCAGTATGGAGTAAGATAGAATAAACACATCCTATCCTGTCTCTCCGACTGAATGTTGCTAAGAACCTAGACAGATTGCATGAGCAGCTATCTGAAGACTTGGAGCAGGTGCAGCAGGAAAGAGGATGAGATTGGAGTACCTCTGAAACAGCAGTGCATTTACCTTTCTCTACCACTGGTATCCCCTGGCCTCAACTCCAAGCAGCCCAAAACCCAGAAGTAAGCCTCAGTGAAGACAGAAATAGTTCCAGGAAAAACTCTTTAGGCTTGAGAAGTGGGTAAGGGGTCACCTAAAACTCTGAAGGAGAGGAAACTTCCTCCCCACTTGGAAGAGTTATGGTCCTAAGACCTAAGAGAGTGGGGTGAACCCTCACTGTTTTTCTCTCCATATATCTTTCAGCCACCAATCCACAAACACTGGTGGAGTCATGAAAAATGCCTGGCAGAGCAAAGTAAATCAACTTCCAGCTTTCTGGCAGCAGGACTGAAAAGGGGAGCCTCGGGTAACTGGAAAGAAATAGGGAAATCACAGATAGGAAGGAGTTCATGAAAACAATACTATAAAGTTGGCTGTGAACTCCTGGGCTCACCCCCAAGCTGTACATGCATGGATCTGACCCTAGTCAGCATAGGAAAGACTCTGAGAACTAAGCTAAGAGTTAGATCATTGCTTATGTCTCAGACTTGCAACTGAATAATACACACACAGGTCAGATCAAAACAGGGCTGCAGAGACTATGAAAAGAGGAGTGAAAGAGGGAATATCATGACAGAATCTGCACACACTGAAAGAACAAATAGGGGATACTAGGCAGAGACCTACGCACATAAATTTGACATCATAGATGAAATAGACTGCTCAGAAACCACAAACTATCTAAATTCATCCAAGATGAAACAGAAAACTGGAATAGTATTACAAGAATTAAGGAAATTAAATATAGAGATATAAGCATTCCAAACAAGAAATCAATAGAGCCAGATTGTTGCAATGGTGAACTTTACCAAAGCATTGAAAGAATAACACAAATTCTACACAATCTCTTCCAAAAATTAGAAGATTAAGAAACATTTTCCAACTGATTTTGAGGCCAGCATTACTCCTATACCAAAATGAGACAAAGACAATACAAGAAAACTATAAGCCAGTATTCCTTATAACATAGATGCAAAAATCCTCCATAAAATGTTAGCAAATTGAATGCAGCAATATATATAAAAAGAATAATATACCACAACTTAAGTGGGGTTTATCCTAAGAGCACAAGGTTGATTCAATATCGAAATTCAACAAATGCAATCCACCATATTAATAGTCTATAGAAAAAAACCCCACAAAATTATATCAGTTGATGCAGAAAAGCATTTGACAAAATTCAATACCCATTCATGATTTCAAAAAAATCTCAGCAAACTAAGATGAAAAGGCAACTTCCTCAATGTAATATTACTAACATCATATTTAACTGTAAAAGATTGAACGTTTTCCTAGAATGGAAACAAGGCAATGATATGACTCTCACCACTCCTACTCATTATCATCTAGAAGTCCTAGCCAATGCAACAAGGCAAGAAAAAGAAATACAATGTACGCAGATTGGAAAGGAAGAAATAAACTCTTTATATTTACAGATAACATGATTGTCCATAAAGAAAATCTCTAGTAACCTATCAAAAGGGGGGAAAAAAGCTCCTAGTACTGATAAGTGACTTTAGCAAGGTTGCAGTATACAGAATCAATAGACAAATATTGATCATATTTCTATATACTAGCAATGAACAATTGGAAAGCAATTCTAAAAATACATGATTTATAATAAGTAAAAAAAATGCAATACAAGGTATAAGTCTAACAAAAGGGATCAGACTCTGAGACTCTCTATGCTGAAAACTACCAATGTTGATTAAAGAAAGCAAAGAACACCTAAAAAAACAAACAGAAAAACAACAACAACAACAAAAAAAACTGGAGAGACATACCATATTCATTAATTGGAAGACTCAATGTAGTAAAGATGTCAATTCTCCCAAACTGATCTACTCAGACTTATCCATGCTTCTCATATCATTAAAGAAGCAGAGAAGGTACAAAGAGAAAGATGAGGCAATGAAAATATGAATATCACAGTCTTGCAAATAGCAGATATATTAGTTTTCCATTGCTGCTCTAACAAATTAGCACAAACCTAGCAGCTGAAAATAACAGAGAGTGTAATTTCACCATTCTGCAGGTCAGAAGACAAAATCAAGGTGTTGGCAGGACGGGCTTCCTTTCTGAAAGCTCTAGAAAAGACTCCTTTTCCTTGCTTTTTCCAGCTTTTAGAAGCCATCCACATTTGTCGGCTCATGGTTCTATTCCTGCATCATCAATACCAGTCACATTGCATCTCCCTGTGCCTTTTGTCTGTAAATGTATTTCCTTCTGACTCTCCTGTTTCCTTTTTCCATTTTTAAGGACCTTGTGATCTCATTGGGCTCATCCAGATAGTGCAGGACAATCTCCCTATTTTAAATCCAGCTGATTAGCACCCTTAATTATTTTTTGTTTTGTAACATCATATTCACAGGTTCTGGGGATTAGGATGTGGACATCTTTGGGGAGGGGCATCATTGTACCTAGCATAGCAGACTTTACTAACTGATTAATTTTAAGAATCTGATGAAGAATTTTAAAAGATATTGAGATGTTTAAGACAAAGCTGAAGCTAAGGAAGGGTTTCACACGGGACAAAGAAAATATTTATATATGACTTAAAGTTGAAGTGTTTTTATTTTGTTCTTATAAGTTCTCCTTATCTCATTAATACTACCCAGAAGGTCAATAACTGTTTTAGGTCAATAACTCCATAAGCATGAGGTTGAATTAGAAGTCCATTTGGTGTCCTGTATAGTTAGGAAACCAAATAAGTGCATCACATATTATAAAATATAAGCCTAAACTGAATTTTGAAGTGCATCTTAACATGATAAATGTAATCAGAGAACATAAAAAGGCATTACTTACTGATGTACCTGGAATAAAATGAATATAATTTCATTAGTAGAGAAAAACTTTGGAAAGTAATAGAATAATGAATAGAAAAGTACCATAATAACGAAAAGTATTCTTACACAGTTTGTGTTCTTCAAGAACAATCATTTGATTAATCATATAACTATGACCTTATAGGATGAGTGGAAGAAATATTTACAAGGACAATATCCTTGGGTTGATAATAAAAATATCTCCATCTGGCAATAGCTAATGAGAAATGTAATCTAGGATTCTACTAAATAGAGGATGTCTATGTTGCTTTTAATAAACTATATTGACAAGCTCCGTGTTAGTACGCGTACTCCTGGTAAACAGGTGCACAAATGATTCTCAGCATTTCTTCCACAGTGAGCATTCATGAGAGATGATGACACTCATAAATGCAATGGACATAAATGACATTTAAGCTCAATTCCCTGTATAGTATTTCTGATGCCACCTCTTTTTCTCCCACTCCAGGTGATATAGTTAACAATTTGAGAATTAAATTTATGTGATTATAGGTATAACGTAGAAGCCCACTAGCTTCTTGGCTTCTCCCTCCTTTAAAACCTAAATAATTACAATCTGGGCCTCCATTACGCGTGGCTACACAAAGTCCAGACCCCTTTACAAGTCCTGAGACTTTGCAAACAGAGCTTATGCTCTCCTGGTTGTGGCTATGCCAGGCTTCCCCACCATTTTTCTCCATCCCCACCATCTCATAATTACTCCCCATGCTAGTGAAGTTGTCTCTGCTCTGTGTCACTCCAAAACTAAACACCACTTCCCTTTCTCCAAAACACAGCTGACACAGGGCTTTGTTCTTCAAAAGACTTCACGGAAGGAATTCTGCTATGATATAAGCTACCCTCTGTCAGGAATCTTTGTCTGTTTTGTCACTGATGTATCTTAAACACCTAGAATATTGCCTAGCACATAGTATGTGATCAGTAAAAGCCTGTTGAATAAGTGAAAAGTTTGTGGGAAAAAAAAAAAAAGAAAATACAGCTCCTAAAACCCATCAGTCATTCCTCAGCTCTCAATTAAATTCCTAGGACACTTTCACTCTTCTTACGGCCAAAACCCCATCTTTGTTCTAGCTTCCCAGGAGAAATCAAACAAGTTAACCCCATAATAATCTTTCAGAAATGCTACTGTGACCACAGAAAACACAGTGGTCATTGTTTTGTGGAGTAGTTGGATTTCTTTCATTCCAAATCCAGCATTCCAGAATAGGATTTTATTTTACCTTTGCATAATCAAAGATTCATGCAAATGTTTACTCCCAAAACCAAAACTCCTTCTCTCTCAAACATGACAGGTTATTCATCTTTAGCAATACAAAGTGTCAGTGAAAGCTCTGAAGTCCCAGGCTTTTTTCCTTAAATACTTCAAAGAATCCATATCAGTTCCCCACCTCCTCCATCCCCATCTCGCTTTGCATACACACAGCAGTCTGGAAAATGGAAAGTGTTTCCCAATCTACCCTAGAGAAAAGGAAAAATGTGTCTCTGTTTATGGAATCACAGAGGTCATTCCTTCCCCCTGCCCCAACATACACGTGCAAAGATGACTCTGATATCCTCTAATTGTTTTTATTTAAAAATATAAATCATATGCAAACACTTTATAATGATTGTTATTAGTACTGTATCACTAGTGATCTTTCCTCACAACCAATGGTCCACACCAGTGTGTCATGACACTTCAGATGAAAGCACAAAATAATAATTATAACCTAAGGTCTTCACTCTCCCAGGTTTGTTTCCAAACTCATACATGGTGCAAAAGGAGTATTTTCCAAAAAGCATAATTTACAGATTTGGAATATAAAGCACATACATGTGCATAATCAAAGCAACAGCAACTCTATATCATAAATGAAGAAAGGTCACACAATACAGCATGGTAGTCAAGAGCACAGGTAGTGCTTCTTACTACCTAAAATCCCAAAAGGGTTCATGACAATGCAAGGTGGTAGTATATGGTTAAATATACAGATTTTGGAATCAAAAGCATTTGAATCTGAATCCAAGTTCTGCCTCTCATTACTGTGACCATGAGCAAATTATATGACCTCTCTGAGCCAGCTTTCTCACCTGGAAATAGGCACATTAATACAGGTCTTAGAGTGCTATTGTCCAGTGGCAGATATACAGTGGTGCTTCTAGAAAGTCAAAGTCCCAAGTCAGCTGGGCCTGCAATACCATCTTACAACCTTTTTTGCTCTGATCTGTTTGCTCTCCCATTCTCCATGGCTACTATTTAATACCTTTCATTCTACTCAAGCCTGTGTCTACATCTCCCCTCCAATGCCACTGAGAAAAAGAAGTAGCCATCCTAAGTAGGGTGACTATATAATTTCTCATCCAGACTGAGAAAATTTTGAGAATAAGAAGGGAAACTCCCATAATTACACCAGGACCATAGATATCAACCAAGATTTTCCCAGACAAACTAGGACATATAATTACTTCAATAATAAACTCCCTCAATTTCCAACCACCAAGCTGAAATAATCCCACCTATATTTCCACCCACCCTTATTCTCCTTGCCTCCTGTGAGAGTGAAAAAGTTACCGCCCCTCCTATCAATGGCAAATCCCTCTGCCTGTGCTCTGGACCCATCTCATCTCACCTTCTCACCTTCCCAACTTTTCAGCCTTGCTCTGTTATTCCCTCTTTCCTGTCTCTCCAACTTCTCTCTCTCTACTGGCTCTTTTCCATCAACAATCAAATATTCTTCAATCTTTCCTAATTAAAAACAAAAGGTCTTCCTCAATCCCATGTCTTGCTCTGGTCATTATCTTATTTTTTGTCTCTCTTTTACATAAAATATATCTCGGAAGTCTTCCACTTGTTTCTTCAATTCTGACTACATCTCTACACACTGCAGTCTGGTTTCCACAACCACTGAAGTGCTCTTGACAAGACCTCCACCTCTATTTCCAATGTATTTTAGTCCTCATATTTTTTTTTATGTTCTCAACAACATTTGATATATTGGTAATGCTGGTCCTTCTCCCCTGACTGTTACGACACCACATTCCAAGTTTCTGGCTATTCTTCCTCAGTGCCCTTTATGGACTCCTCCTTTACTCATACCTTATTCGTAAGTATTCTTCAAAGTTCTGTATTAAGACCTTTTTTGTTCACATTCTCCTAATCTTTCCTATGTAATCTCATCTCCTCCCACGGTATCAATTACCATCTTCATCCTGATGGCTTCCAACTATATGTTTCCAGCCCAGATTTCTTTCATAGTTTTCAGATCAGAATGTCCACTCCTTTTAAATTCATATTGGAACCTCAAACTCAGCATATCCAAAACTAAACATTTCTTCTTCAGAATAGTTGTTCCATCTTCAGTGTTCCCAGTCTTGGTAAATGGCACTACCATTCACTGAATTCCTTGGTCAAAAAATTGGGAGTCTTTCTTCTCCCTCTTCCTCTATATCAATCAGTTCTTCTCTGTAAATATTGTTCTAATTAGTTCACTTTTATCATTCCCATACCCTAATTCAGATCATAATCACCTCTCATCTATATTACAACAACTCTCTGGAAATAGTCTGCAACCACTGGCTCAAGGTATGCCAGGAATATATGGTTTTCCTTCCTTGCTATCTTTTAAAGATAGCTTATCTTAAAATTTTTTTTTTTAATTTAAAAAAGCTGACACAAAGAAAGCAGAAGTGAAGAGGAAGCAGATGCATCTTGTAGCACATGAACCCCTGCTAGGTAAGCAATGCCTGAAGCCACATTTCTCTCTCAAACTTCTCAGTTACCTGAGCCAATGCATTTCATTTTTCTTTTTGATTAAGCAAGTGTATTGGATTTCTATCAACTGCAATTTAAGACCAATATATACTCATATGGCCAGGACATAATCTGTCTTTTATCCTCAATTCCTAGTACAGTGCCTGGCCAATGCTTAACTTGTTGAATGAATGATGTGTACGAAGCACTTGACACTCATTTTTACCTCCATACCAACAAAAAGCAAAGTGCTTTCATTCATTCAGCAAATATTTGTTGAACATGTACTACGGGTCCCTATTCTAGATACTGGGAATACAGCCCTGAACAAAACACACAAAAGCCTCATTCTAATGAAATTTACATATGGTATATGCAAAAATAATGAATAAGGAATTAAGGTGTGCTATTTGGTGGAAGATTTACTATTTTTGTCTGTAAATAATAGGAAAGCCCCTTGGATTTTATGCAGCAAGATAGTGTGTCTGAATCAAAGAAATCCTTCAGTGTTTATCAGCATAAGATATATGAAAATGAATCAAGGGCATGGTATCCACCAAAAGTTAGGTCCAAACAAACTTCAGGGCTTAAAATTCTAACAAAAACAAATTCTTTTATAGAGCGCTAAGGATCCAGGTCACAGAAACTCAGTCACTGACCCTTTAGCTCAATATTCAAGGTACCATAGAGAAAAAAACGTAATACATAACGTAGGCAATCCTAAAGTTGAATCCTAGATTTAAATAAAAGCTGTGTCTTTTTGGGAAAGCTTCCTACACTTCCTAAGCACTATTTTTTCATGATAAAAGGAGGATTGTAACACCTAGTCCACTAGGCCTGTTCTGTTCACTTTGAAAATTAGCCAGAGATCACAATATAGTTGAATGAATGCTAATATAAATATTCAGCAAGATGATATATATGAAAGCATTTAGACAATGTAATGTGCTATATAAATGTTAGCTGCTTTTGGTATTATTATTATTATTGTGAGAGCCAAGGTTGTGGAAGAGTTGGATAGGAGAGGGTACTAGAAAGAGAAGGAAGTATAAAAACTGACTTGAAAAGGGTTAAATGTCAAAGTGTCTAAGAGGAAAGTGAGCAAGGCCAACAGTAATGAGCAATATTTCCAGGTAACAGAAGTTTGGTTTCACTGCTTCTGTTCTCTGGGCTTCCCTTCTTTGTAACACTCATGATTCTCTCCATAAAAACTCTTAATCTTATACTCTGTGTACATACCAAAATTACCTCCACCCTGCCATTTTTTAAGATGGTTTTAGGAAGGCAATCTGCTTAAATGATATTACAATGTCATGAAAATATTGCTATTTTTGTGCTCCACTGCTTTGGACTGCATCTTGCTTTCCCATCTCCCTTTCACCTCCTCCTGTAATTACCTCTTAATGTTAAAATTCCCACACAATGGCAGTAGTCTCTGACATTTTTTCCTTTTTGTTGTTTCTAATTTTTCTATAACAACTTGGAGTTATAATGAAAATGAACACATTACTTTTGAAAACAGATTTTAATAAAACCAAAATGCTCCAACAGTTGAAAACTAAACTGAGCATAGTTGAAATCTAAATGTTTTAATCCTTGGCTAATTTATTTAATCTCCCCCAGCTTTTGGAAATTTAGAAGAGATAGGTAATGATTTCTTGTCTTGTCTTCAGACGTTTTCAAGGTAAATGCTTGAGTCTGGGTAGGAACTGCCTTTAAATAATACCTTGGGATTTAAGGAAGAAGAAATTGATCAAGAGAAGAGGAAGCCTAAAGAAACAGACTTCTATTCTCCCATCTCTGAACTACTTTTCAGATTACCCTATTTACCTTAGCTGTATAGAAATATTATTTTCATTTAAATGAATAGCTTACTATTAAAAGGTTATTGCTAGGGCTTCCCCGGTGGCGCAGTGGTTGAGAGTCCGCCTGACGATGCAGGGGACGCGGGTTCATGCCCCGGTCCGGGAGGATCCCACATGCCGCGGAGCGGCTGGGCCCGTGAGTCATCGCCGCTGAGCCTGCGCGTCCGGAACCTGTGCTCCGCAACGGGAGAGGCCACAACAGCGAGAGGCCCGCGTACCGCAAAAAAAAAAAAAAAATAACAAAAAGTTTATTGCTAGCACAATAAACACCATGCATACAATTAAATGTGTTGACTTAATTTTAGTGTTAAGCTTTCTTTGGAACAGCAGTGTTATTCTATACCCTCTAAACCTTTGAAATTTCTGACATAGCATAGCTGCTTGATCATAACCTTCTAAAGAAGAACGAATACTTGTCCTGTCCAGAAGATCACAAGGATAAGAGCTAGGCTAAGGGCTAGGATGAGGAGAAGATGTAGGAGTGGGTCAGACTCAGGAAGGGGCTCAGAACCTGTAAGTTAAGTTGGGTCTGAACCCGGTGAGCTGTGGGCAGTGGAAGTATACATTGATTCTCAAAGGCTTGCAGGGGTCAAAAATCAGTTCAGAGCATATAAGGGGTCACAGCAGACAGGAAAATCTACGGAGCAGAGGTTAATAACACAGACAGAGTTTAGGGGCAGCTCTTGGGTAACAGCAACAAGCAGAAACTTTCCATTTTCGCTAACTTCCTGTCTCACCTACCAGGTTTTTACGTGGTTTCTATTGAAATAGAGACAAACTGGCATGGTGTGTTGAGGTCTGAATAAAGGAATATGTAATAGAAGAGTATGGATGAGAGAGAAGAGGTAGAAATTTTGTTTGTCGGGGGGGAGGGGCAGGAGAGGTACAGGACAAAGGTTTTTTTTTTCTCTTTTAACAAAGTTCTCTTAAATTAAAAAAAAAAGATAAGAAAAATAAAACTCCAAATGTTTGAATTTGGGGATCAAATAATCAGAGCACTGTTTTGACCACCTTTCTCACTTCCCCACTGCACATTATTCTTAGACTTGACAAGATTCAATAAACAAATTTAAGAAATTTTAGAAAAGGACGAGAAAAACTACCTTCACTATATCTAAAGAAAGCAAATACTGTCCTAACACTTATTTTCCTGAGGACCTTTTAAAGATAATATTTAGTCAGAAACACATCTTGAATAGGTGGTATAAGGGGGTGTGTAGTACTGGACAACTTTCATCTCCAAAATATACAGTCTTGGGTTTCTCCAGTGTGTAAGTGAGACTGATGGAGCAAAAATTTTACCATGCTGAAAAGATGAGGCAATCATGTCCAGAACTGATCAAGAGAAAACAGAATACTAAAATCTTATTACCTTTCAAAGTCCAGAGAGCCAAAAGCACCCCAGATTTTTTAGGGTTAGTCAAAAACTCCCTCAAAGGCAATATATCTCTAAGAATAAAACAGGGTAAATGAGGTCTTCTTGAAAAGAATTACTTTTAATACTTATGTTAAAAAGAAGGAATGAAAAGTAAGTCTTTTTTTCCACACTTATAAAATCTCACACCCAATACTTGCCTATTTGGTTTGCTTAACCCATGTTTCTCTTGAGGAAGTGGTGGAGAAGATATCTATGAAAATGAGAATTAAGGATTTCTATTAATAGAAATAGAATGATCACATTCTATGTCATCTTATGTGCTACTTTGTGTATTTGAGCAAATAGTGTGACAATTTCAGAATGAAAAAAAATAATGTGAAAAAGTTAACTAGGATAAACTGTGACAAACTTCCTCAGAAAGCTGAATTTTTACTTTGAAAATTTGTAAAAGAAACAAAGATGGGCCAATATGAATTTAGTATTGAGAGCAGCACTTTGGTATGGAGAAAACCATTCTAAAGCAAGTAAAAAGAAGCTTACAATTATCTTTCTATTCTGACAAGCGAATTAGTCAATTGAAAGGGCTTTTCAGACCAATACTTAAAATTAATTAATTCCTAGAAATCCCTGGGAACCAAGTGACAAACTCTTGAACTTTGTCCACAGTTCTTAATATCAGCCATAAGAAGGTAACAGGATAAAGGGTAATTCCCAGAGACATTTAGTAAAAAATCTGTCCCCTACCAGGAGTCTAGAAATCCAAGTTTCAACAGCCGTGACATTTTCGGCTAATCATTTTCCCCTCATTGCGTCTTAATACTTTCATCAGAGGATGAAAGTGTGACACAAACCATTAGTTGCCCCAGTAACCCTTTTAGTAATAACCACCCCCCACCACCAGCCAAGTTTTATCAAGGCACAAGAGTGCCCAGCTAGAGACTGTATTTCCAATCGGCCTTTTAGCTAGGAGTGGTCATGAAATGGCAAAGATGATTTTGCAATTTTTATATCATCTCTTAGAGATGAGGTCACTTGACCTGGACTCTTCTCTCTCCCGCTGGTTGGGAAATGCCAACAACTGGAGCCACCACGTTAGACCCAGCTGGGAACCCACACATTGAGGATGGCAGAGCTTCCACCCAGCCTGGGTTCCTGAGGACATCATTGAGCAGAGAAGTCCCACCAGCCCTACACCACTTCCCTCTGCACTCTTATGTGAGAGCAAAGAACAGATGCTCCTCTTTTTTAAGCTGCTTTAGTTTGGGTTCTCCTTGTTACATTCGCTTAGCCCAAACCCTAGCTAATGCAGAAGTTCCTGAACAAATAATCACAGAAGTATGTTCATAACAAAGAGTTTTGCTTTAGGACGAAAACAAAAGGTAGAATAAACCTTGTTAGCCTGCCAGCGATGATCACCGAAGCACATATTCAAGCTTAAGATCAATTTTTAAATGATATTCTTTTCTTATTTCTTAGCAACTCAGACTCAGAGGCCCCTTTATTATATCTTTTAATTGCTCTATTAATCACTTTCAATGTTCTTCCATTTTACTACCATGCAGTATGACAATAGATTACCTTCTCTACAAAGACTATCTTTACGTTCCCAGGGGCATTTAGTAAAGTTTTATTATCCCCAGGCATAATCCTATGAGGAGATTAGATCACTAAAATAGTTTTCTGCCTAACAGCATAAGGCAGCCGGGGAGGGCTTGCAGATGATGTGGGGTTTGAAATCTTGAAATCCTGCAGTTTAGAGGGGGAGTCAGAAGGAGCTCTGGGAAAGTCACCTGAATCAGACTCGTTTTTGCTTATGCAAGTCATGGACCAAAAAGGAATTTACAAAGCCACTCTCTAGTGGCTTTGTAAAAACCCAGACTTAAAAATGCAATTTTACACCTACACACAAATTGTCTTTTATTAATTGCTAAACATTTTTATTAGCAATATTTATTAGCAATATTTTCATTTGAAATTTAATGTGAAGTCTCAATGATCTTAAAAGACCGAGTTATTTGACAAGTTTTTTTTGTGCAAATTTAAACTTTGTAATCTGTTGATATCTAAAGGAGAAAAACACAGTATGAGTGACAGATGCATTCAGAAGCATAGAAAGTTTCCCAAGAGAATCTTTTACACAGGGAAGAGATTTAGGTATCCCAAAGGCCAATTAAATGGCATTCAAGGCCTTGAAGTAGGGAGAAATATATCTAAGGGAATGACTAGAGGAAGGCTAAAAAAGAAAGGTGGAGGGATGCAATATAGTCTTTTACCCACTTACTAATCTATCTCTCACACTGAAGCTGCAGCAATCATTTAAAAATACAAATCTGACCATTTTCATTTCCCTGCTTAAAAATCAGAAATGGTTTACTATGGCCCCTAGAAAAATGTACAAAATCCTAACTTGACCTAAAAACACGTTGTGTGCCTGGACCCTAATTATCTTTCTAAAATCACATCAAACCACATTCTCTTCTCTTCTCTGCAGGCTAGGCATACGGGGTATTATGGGTTGAATCGTGTACCCTCTAAATGTTATGTGTTGTAGTTATAACTCCCAGTACCTCAGAATGTGACCTTATTTGGAAATAGGGTCATCGCAGATGTAATTAGTTAAGATGAGGTCATTTTGAAGTAAGGTGGGCCCCTATTCCAACATGACTGGTATTCTCATAAAAGGGGGAAATTTGGACGTAGATGCAGGGAGGACACCATGTGAAGAGGTACACAGAAAGGGGAGTGATATTTCTACAAGGCAAAGAACACCGAGGACTGCCAGCAAATCACCAGAAGCTAAGGAGAAGCATGGGACAGATTCTTCCTCATGGCCCTCAGAAGGAACTAATACTGCCAACACCGGATCTCCAGAGCTGTGAGATGATAAATTTCTGTTCTTTAAGCCACCCAGTTCATTGTTATGGCAGCCCTAGGAAACTAATACACTGGGTTTCTCCCAACTCTGCATGGACCTTTGCTCTTTCTGTTCCCTTTGTCTTGATGGAGCAACTTCTCTAGCCAAGATTTAAGTCTTACTTTAAGCATCGTCTCCTTGAGAGAGAAATCTTCCTTAACCTCCCAGACTACGTAAAACCTCTCTCCTCCTGAATCTACACTTACCAGTAATTCGACAAGACCCCGAACTTCTTCAAAGCACTTTGCCCTCCTGAATTATTTAACTGTTTACTTAATGTCTATCTTCTGCATCTGGCTATAAGCCCAGGCTAGGACTCTGTGTGTCTCATTCACAGCTGTATCCTCTGTGACCGGCACATAATTAGTGCTCAAGAAATATTTATTGACTGGTTCCCTTGATTTTTAACTTGGAATCCTCTGTTCCCAAACATTGTTTCAAAGATCCCACATCCTCAGTAATAATTCCCACCAAAATATTTCTATCCTCATGTATATATTCATGTGCCTGAAGGCAGCCTCATATTTCTATAATTTGTTGTTGTCATACCCAACATTTTATTCCATTCCACCGCACATCTGTATAAGCAATAACATTTGTAAATGTACTAGCCTCCAGGAATGTTTTTGACTTGGGTCCTGTATTACTGAAAAGAATCTCAATTATTTGGCAAGCTGATATCCTCATAAGATTCTACCTGTCCAGCAAGGCAGAGGAGGAAAATCATGTGAGACAGAACACGAAAGCAATGAAGCACTTTTTAAACAAACAGTTGCTTGACCTGTGATTCCTGATATGAAAACGTTTGGTGTTGTATGAGGTGGGTGTGGGGGGAGAGATTTGCTGAGAATTACGTGGAATCCATGGAATAACGAAAGTTAATCTCAAAGCATCTATGTCTACGTCTGTCTCTCTGGGTAGATATACGTATAGGTATATTTATAAATGGGAAAAAAAGAGCAAATGGTTCTAGGTAGGCTATTTCTACCTCTCAGGTAAATTCTAAGTTAGTTTGACTTTTGACTCCCAAAGAATTGCACCAATCCTTGAAAAGGGTCTACTTAGATAGATTCAGAAACCTCTCTGTAATGAAGGTCTTAGTGAGTGTGTTCACTGGATGGAAACATTTTGACTTATCCTAAAGAGAATTTCCTCAGTAAATGTGTGTTCAACAGATATTCTCTTAACAGGATAATAGTTGGATATGCTACAAGTTTTAGTATCATGTCCTCAGACAGATTCTTCTGGTCACAGAAGGACTCAAGGGTGGCAGGTCTGTTTTGAATTCCATCAAATAATGACAAACTATAGTAAGGCCCACTACTCTTGGGCACAGGAAGAATAAAGCAACAAGACTTGTCCTAGTCATGTATTTAGTAAATATTTCTTGAGCACTTATTCTGTGTCAACAATTGTGGCAGATGCTGTTAAAACAAAATTAAATAATAGTAACAATAAGAATAGCTTATTCTTATTGGCTGCTGGTTATGTGTTAGGCACCATGCTAAATGCTTTACATACATTATCTCCTTTAATCCTCACCATAGCTTTGTAACATAGGTACTATCACTGTCCTCATTTTATGAAGAACTTAAGTCCCAGAGAGGTCTAGTAGTGTATCCAAGGTCAAAGAGTTAGGATTTATGTACAGCTGTGCCTGACACCAATGCCTAAGTTCCTACCCAGTGCATTATACTAACTCACAATACAGAGTGACTCAATTACTATAATTTTTTCCCCCAAATCCATAAAATTCAGCTTGAGCTTCTGACCTGAGAAAGGTAATGTAACAGTGAGTTTGAGAAAGGGGATTTAATTCCACAGTAATACAGAAATGGCATTAAGTAACCTTTTCTTAGAATGAGTTTATGGACCATTTCACATAAACTCCCCAAGTTCAGAAGTCAGGATTATAGTGATTTGGGCCCATCTCAAGTGAGCTTAAGAAAAACAAAAATGAAAGAAAGGGACTTTAGACCCTCAAGTCCCGTGTGTGTGTGTGTGTGTGTGTGTGTGTGTGTGTGTGTGTGTGAATACAAAATAAAAATAGTGTAGAAAAAAGACCTGAAGTTTTGAGTCAAGGAAAAAATCCAATCTCTTTTTTAATCAATAAGGCAGAAATTGAGTTTGTATATATTTTTGGTAGGGAAGAATTCATAGCTCCCATGAACTTCTTTTAAAATACTCTGACCCAAAATTTTGAGCCAAAGCAGAAAAGAAAATATATTTTTCAAGAATCCAGACAGAAGATGGCACACAAATATAACTATGAGTAAACTCAGAATTCTCAAGACAATGTTAAGGTTATCCCAGATCAAGAGAATCATTGGCCTCTGCTTTGTTACAGAGCCTGTGTATCCCCCAACACATGTCCTTTTGGCATTTTGTCTTTCGTGTTAGGGAGGGCATGCATCTTCCCCACCGCTGATCTTTCCTTCTGTTTATTTAACACCCCTGGCCTCTCTCTGCCTCCCTCCCTCATTCAGTCCCAGAAGACTAGGAGTGAGTTCAGCTGACTGGTGAATTTGAGAGAGCAACTGTGAAAGATTTCAGGAATCACGTGCTTGCTCTCCTCTACAGCTTGGGTGTGTTCTGCACCGGAGCAGAGGGTGCCTGCCCCTTTCTAGCGCAGACAAAGCTAAACAGATGAACCTCCTCATTCTAGATTCAGCATTTGGGAGCCAACTTGTCCACAGGTAGAAGTCAAATTTCCAGTAGTAGTTTTATCAGTAATTAAGGTAACATTTTTTGGCCTCTACCTACTGACTCATTTTCTTATTTCTCAATTATTCTGAAACTAAAAGAGGAAGCAGTGGATTATTTATTGAGCCCCTTTAAAGACCCCCAAACTGCAGATAAATTGATAACAGTAGCTTGCAAACAGGACACAAGAAAAGAAAAGTTTCTTTTTGGTATATTCTGCAAATAAAGAACTAGAATTGAACAAAGGGGTTTTTTAAAAATTATAGTGGTCCATTTTTCCATCCCCATTGTTTTCCATCCTACATTACTAATGTAGCCCTGCTTGGCCAGATCCAGTGAGACCCATGTGTAAATGGGTATGTTAACAGTTTAACTGAAAAGCCCAGAAAAGTCACAAGAAGATCACCTCTAACCCCAGTTCTGTAGCCAGTGGCAACATTTGATAGAGAAGAACTGGAATTAACCTCAGAGGATTAGTGGGGATAATTCTGAGTAATGAGGGAGAGGGCTTCAGACATTTTATTTGCTAGTCACCCTATCTTTTATCTTTCATTTTCTTGTCTACCTGTCGTAACTGAAGCAGAACTGTACAAGGTATGGGGGCCATGAGGAGGTACTTTGCCTACTTCCTACTACAGAGAGAGTAACTGACCAAGAGCCCCAGCTTAGAAATCCAGTGATTGCTTTCAGGCTGCCACTCCCTTAAGCTGTTCCAGCCACTGACTGAGTACAGCAGTGATACTAAGGTAGATTCCTTTCCAGAGAGACATAAGACTACTGTTGGCCAACTTTGTCTGCACAAGCCCCTGATGGCTTTGCTGGCACTGTATGGCACTCCACCCAACATTCTCCCCCTCTTTCCCTCACTCTGGGTTAGACTGACCTAGGGGTCAGACGGATCCCCCAGCTTCCTCTGGGTACCTCCCTATTCCTTTCACGTGGGCATCTTCTCCTAAGAGAACCCTTATATGTTTAATGCCATCTTAGTATCTGATTCCTAAAGGACACCAAAGGAAAGTTTCACAGATTGCACAAATGGAGCCCATTCACATTGGAAGAGAGCCGGAGACCAGCATTTACACAATTTTATGAAATAAGAACAGAGTTAGCTAAAGCTTTGGAATGTATAGTTATTGCAACTCTACAGCCAATGCACAGTGGCTCTGTACTTTAATGGATGGATTTCGAGCAACATCGAAAAGAGATAATACTGTTTGGATTTGTCAGAACTGATACTGATTTTTCAGCAAGTATGAGAATTGGAGAACAATTAGCATGAGATTTAGCTGAGAGGAATTGTCAGTGTAGACTCAAAACAAAGAATGTCAGAGACTTCCTAAGCTCCACTAACTACAAATTCTATCCATACCACATACTGGAGTGATTGGTGATTAACACTAGGAATACCTGATTTGGCTCTATCCAGTATGGCTTCCGGAATGAACAGACCAAGAAGCAATACCCCTTACAAATCGGTACCTGAACAAGATATATTCTTGTTTATATGTACTACTTTTCCAAAATAATTCTGAGTCTTGCCAATCCATCATTGGATCATACCTCATAAACTAATAGAAGTGCACAATTTTGCACTTGGGCTGTGGTGTATTGAAAGGAAGATTCCAGAGCTGTGCTATCTAATATGGTAGCCACTAGCCGCATGTAGCTTTTTTAATTTAAAATTAAACGGCTTAAACTCGAATACAATTTAAAATTCAGTTGCTTACTATACTATCCACATTTCAAATGCTCCACAGCCATATGAGACTCATGGCTCCTACACCGGACAGCACAGATATAGAACATTTCCAATATTGAACATTCTGTTCTAGGAATTTCCCCAGGGAAACAAGTTATCTGCTTTTTTAAAGTAATTCTGCTACCTTTGGTGTGGAGAGAGTGTTGCAAAGTCACTGTTCCAGGACAGCTTCTCCTCACACCTACTAAAGAGGCTTAACAACAGTTCTACATGCCATTGATATTTTTAGGAGTCACTGAGGAGGGCTCAGTTTCATCTAGAATGAGAATCAGTAACCAACATATATCATGGATATTTTTAGCTAATGTGATATTTTTCGTCCATGGCCTCATGAGATTGTGTTTTAGGACAATGAAGTACCCTTATCAGCTTTTGGGTAAGTAAGCAATGGACCTGGGGAAGGGAGGCACCACCCTGTTGTTGAAATACAGGGTGAACATAGCCGTCTGTGTGACATTTAGTGTGTCTGAGAAGAACCAGGGTTTGGGAGTCTCCTGTAGGCAGGTGAAGAAACCAAGCTTCAAATGGGAAGTGGCAAGGTAGCATGTCTTACTTAGCAGAGACACCACGACCATGCTCCTGAGAGAGTCCATGTGTGCAGAGCCTGTTAGACTTTAAACAGAGGTGTGGTATCTCAAACAAAAAGAATCTTTCTACTAGAATTGTTGACTCTGCTGGAAAGAATATTGGAGGTAATAGGATATAAAATATGGATCTAGAGAAGTTGATCAATGAAGGTCTCTCAGAGGAGGTGACTGAGCAGAAATACACATGTTGAGAAGGAGTCAGTCATGTAAAGACCTAGGGGACAACCTTGCCAGGTTGAAAGAACAGCAAGTATACAAGCCCCAAGGCGTGAATAAGCTTGGCATGTTCATGGGCGAGAAAGAGAACCAGTGTGGCTATTACAGAATAAGAGAAGGAGAGATTGGAAAAAGATGAAATTGCAGAGTTACGATCTTGAGGTTCTATCAAGGAGTTTGGATTTGATTCTAATTGTAAAGGAAGATCATTGAAGAATTTGGAATAAGAGAGTGGCCTTATTTGACTTGGGTTTTAAAAGAGCTCTCCAGACACGAGATGGAAAGGAATTTATAACAGGCAAGGCCCCAGTAAGAAAAAGAGCCACATGTAAAAGTGCTTAAACGACAGGAGTTTATTTTACTTCTAGGGGAATGGGTAGATTAAGGCAGCTAACAAGGCTGAGTGAACTACCCCCAACAGAGAGGAATTATCACTATGCCAAAGCCTGAATGGACAAAAAGAAGGTACAGTGGTGCCTGAACCACTGGTAGAGCCGAAGTAAGGGAAGGAAATCACCCCATGAGAGCTGTTATCCATGGAGGAGCACCGCCACTGCCAGACTATGGGAAGGAAGCCCCCTTTCTCCCTCCAGTCTTCTACTGGGACTCTGAATTTTCTGGACCCAGCCATCAAAGCAAGAGAGCCAGATATAGGGGCCAGACCACGTATTTTGTAAACCTGGGGGGTCAAAGCAAAGCAGAAAAGGATAGAAAGTGAATATAGAGGGTTCAGTGGAAAGCAACAGGACAGGTTGCAGTGGATCAGGAGTAAATCTGTCAGAACCGACTGAGTATATAGCACAATAATAAGTACTATGGAAAATAAAATTACAACACAGTATAAAAAACATTTGTCAGTGTTATATACAGTTTCCCCAAATACAGTAGTGAAAAGACATTTATAAATACTGTGTTTAACTAGTTTATTAAGGTGGCTTCATTCTACCTAAAGAAAACAGTGCTTATGAAAAATAACCTTAGTATCTTTTGAGATAAATAAAGGAAGAACAAGTTATGTCAAAGCCATAAAACAAAAAATAACAAAAAGCAGGTCATATGGGAAAAATCTACTTTATCTTCTGGGTCCATTCCCCAGGGTATTCATGCTGGCCTTCCTAACTCTTACATAAATACTCTCCCAGGTAGAAATATGAATGATAAATGATTCTGGGCAGACATTAAAACTATGCTTCCATGAGAAGCAAATATTAACTTCAAGAAGAATGTTCTCATAAAGAATGTTCTCATAACCTAGGACCGAATATTTCTCCCATCTTACTGTTTTCTCCATCCTTCACTACCTTCTAAGGTCTCCTTTTGGGATACTGAGCCATAAGAAACTAACAAAATAACAAGAGAGTTTTGTTAAAACACAGAAAAAAAACATAGATTATTTTAGCACATTAATATATGAGACTTACGAAAAGGAGACAGTCTTAGCAATATTAGGTAAGGCTGAAAAATAAGACAGAATATTTTAGCATAAAAATGATTGGGACACTTGTTAATGGAGGAACCAATCTTAGAAGTAGAAAGCTTTGCTTGCCTTGTAGGTGCTTTGCTCTCTCTTCCTTATCTTCCTTTACTTGTGCATAAGATCTAAGCCCTTTCCACCCCATCCCCCCAAAACTAAGATAAAACAAATGCTGGGGGCCTGAGTAGTGGGGGAAAGAAGCTTGACAAGGGGACAGGCTGACGGTTAAAATGTAAAATAGACTTCTATTTCTGTCTACAAGAAAGTAAGGCAGTTTGGAATTACCCTCTAGACCACTAGAAAACTGGACAAAATGTAAGAAACAACTATTTTCAGATATTAGACAACAGGCAGCACAACCATTAGAATACGTAAGAAATGGGGGTGGTGGAAGGGACTAGTTGAAACTTCCCATCACTCAAGTGATACAGAGAGGAAGAACCCAAAGAGAGTCCAGCAGTATTACTGTGCTAAACAGACACAGATTGGAATTCAGGGAGGCCAAGTTGCTAAAATTTGCATACCTGAGACTATAAAATTACATAGAGAAAGGGCTCAGAAACTTGTGTAAGGCTCATCTTGAGTCTTTAGCTAAATAGCATTCTGCCCGTTTAGAAGGTGAAGTTCCACGAGGACAGACAAGAAACATTTCTGAGGAGACAGCAATCACTAGCAAGCTGAATTAATAGTTAGTAGTTCCCAGAGCAAAGAATCGGCCAGGAAGAGTTTGAATTCCCTCCAGACAGAATGGAGAGACCTTGCCACATATTTAAGGCACTCAGTAGACTGTAGAAGGGCCATCCCTTAAGGGTGAGAATAAATTTATTTCTAGAATAAAACCTACTCTATATCCATCCAAGATAAAAGAGCTTAACGACAAGCTGTGAAATGATTCAACTAATCCACAAGTGATTTAACTGTCTTCAGAAAAAGATCAGAACTCATTAAATTAACACAAAAATATCTATCACTCCATAACATAAAATCAGAGGCCTAGCAGCCATTAAAGAGATTAGATATGCAAAGAAGCAGGCAAATATGACAAATGATCAGAAGACTCAGTCAAGAGAAACACATCCAGAAATGACAGAGGTAGAATCAGAAGATTGAGATCTTAAAATGTTACCATACGTTTACTCCACATACTCAAGGATGCAAAGGGGAAAAATGAACATGATAATGAAAGGAATGGAAGACATACAAAAGAACCAAAGGGGACATCCACAAATGAAAATTATAACAATTAAAATTTAAACTCTACTAGAAGCATTTAATAGTAGTTTAAACACTGTAAAAGAAAAATCAGTGAAATTGGGGCCATAGCATAGTACCTATCCAAATGAAATACAAAGATTAACAAAGACTAAAAAATCAACAGAACCTCAGTGACTTGTAGAATAATATCAAGTAGTCTAACATAGATATGATTAGAGTCTGAAGGGTGAATGGAAAAAATATTTGAATAACAAATGGTCAGATATTTTCCAAATTTGATTACTTCTATCAACAGACAGATCCAGGAAATTCAATAACACCCGAGCAAGATGAACATAAAGAAAATCACACAAAGGCTATTATGATTGAACTGCTGGAAACAAGCATTAAAGAGAACTTTTTTTTTAATTGCACGAAAAAAGACACATATGCACAGAGAAACAAAAATGAGAATGTCCACAGACATCTTTTTAGAAACTAAGCAAGCTATAGGATAATGCAGAGAGAAGAAATCTATCAACAGAGAATCTGCACCCAGTGAAAATATTCTTGGGGGAAAAATCAGAATTTTATCAGAAAAACAAAAGCTGAGAGAACGTAATGAACAAACCATTTGTGGAAGTAAAATAGAACCCTAAAAATATTAAATTAATCTAAAATAAGGCAGGAAAATGAAAATGAACAGAGAAAACAAATACCAAGATGGTAGATTTAAACTCAACCATGTCAATAATTACACTGCATGTAAATAGTCTAAATATTTGAATTAAAAGACAGAAATTGGCTGACTGGATTATAAAATAAGACAACTGTACACTGTTTGTAAGAAACTAATTTTAAAAATAAGACATAGATAGGTTAAAACTTAAAAGATGGAAGAAAGGTATACAAAAGGTATGCAAACATTAATCATAAGAAAGCTGGAGTGGCTATATTAATATCAGACAAATTAAACAATATAATGTTATTATGAAATGTTATACATTATTTTCAAGTGCACATGGCACATTCATCAAGATAGACCAAATGTCATTCTATAAAAATTAGTTTCAACAAATTTAGAAGGATTAAAATTATACCACATATATTACTTTACTACACCAAGTTAAGCTAGAAATCAATAACAGAAAAGATATTTAGAAAATCCCCAAATATTTGGAAATTGAACTTTTTTTTTTTTTTGCAGTAAATTGATAAACTTCTGCCTAGATTTACCAAGGGAAAAAAGAGAGAAACAAATTACCAATATCAAGAGTGAAACAGAGAATATCACTATAAATTCTGCAGACATTAAAAGGGTAAGAAAGGAATATTACAAAAAAATTTTTGGCAAAAAAATTGACAACTTAGATGAAATGAGAAAATTTCTTGAAAAACACAAATTACCAAAAACTGCCTGAATGAGCAATAGAAATTAAGTTTAAGTTTTTTAAACTCTTAAGTTATTTAAGTTCAATAACCTTAAGTTTATTAAAAAGCTTAATATATAATTTGAAATCTTCTCACAAAGAAAAAGGCCCAATGGCTTCACTAGTGAATTCTTTTAAACATTTGCAGAAAAAAATAATACCAATTTTATACATACTTTTCCAGAAAAGAGTAAGAATTAACTCCCAAATTGACTGTCCTCCCAGAGAATGTGAACATAGTTGTTCAGTTAATCCCTTCTAATACTGCGAGTGATAGTGTCAGGTCCCCTCCAGGGATGTCCATGTGCCATTAGCTTCCCATGGGTGTGCTGCCTACCCCTGGTGCGGCATTGCTAGGCACACCAGTGTCAAGTCTTCTGTTGTGGGACCATTGTTAATGCATGGTGCTGTGGGTCTGATTTACTCTTTTAGTCATCTTTCCTTGAAATGTCAAGTCCAGTCTCGTTGCTGTTGCTGTCACTGTGGGCATTTGCTGCTAATCATGAAGTTGGTTGCAAAATGTACATTGGAAGCTACTGCTCAGTGCAGTTTTCCAAAGTGGAAGCCTCTTCTGGAGCAAACAAGTAGGAGAGGCCTGTGCGGGCGGGAGACCCCCAGGCCTTGGGACTAAGATGGATGGCGGCAGGGGTCCCAGAGCTGCCAGCACCAAGTGTGATTCTTGTTGTCTATTTTCTCTATTCCAATAAAGCAGACTTTCACACACACACACACACACACACACACACACACACACACAATGAACCGTCTAATGACATTAAGAGGCCAAAAAACTCTAATACTTAACAGTGTAAAACTAAATGCTTTCCCACTAAGATCAGGAGAAAGGTGAGAATGTCCACAACTTTTCCTACTCAAAATTTTACTGCAAGGTTTAGTGTAAAAGGCAAGGGAAAAAAAGATATACAAATTTGAAAGAAAAGTAAAACTCTTTCCAGAAAATATAATCATGTTCTTTTTTAGACTCCTAAAGAATCTATTTTTTTAAAAGAGCTACCAAAAATAATAGTCTAGTTAAGCATGATCAAAAGATATATTACTATACACAAAACAATTACATTTCTATATTGTAGCAATAAACAATTGGAAATTGAAATTTAAAAACAATACCATTTATCGTAGCGTTAGAAACATAAAATGCTGAGAAATAAATTTAATAAAATATGTTCAAGAAACATTTAGTGAAAATAACAAAATACTGCTAAGAGCAATTAAAGGAGATCAAAAGAAACGGAGACAGATACCACATTTCTAGACTGGAAGAATCAGTATTATTTCGATAACAATTCCTTCCAGACTGATTTCAAATATGGTAATGGTCTTGCCCTCCTGCAGTATGTCCTCCAAACTAACACCAGAGTGACCTTTCTAAATTGCAAATTTGATCATGTAATTCATCTACTTAAAAAAATCTTTTACAGCTCCCCAGGGCTTATAGGATAAAGCCTATACTCCTTAGAACAGCCCTCTGTGATGGGAACCCTCTTGCTGTTCTCAACAATGCCTTCTGACTGAAATGTCCACTTTTAATCCCCCTGGTGAACTCCTTTTTACCTTCTAAGATCCAGACTGGACCTTGATCCATGAAGACTTTTCTCATCTACCCAAGAAGATTTAACTGCTGCCTCTTTTAAGCTTATAGGACCCTGTGTTAGCCCTTTTCACCAATATTGCCATAATTTATTTGATAATCTCTATCTCCCCAAGACAGACTATGGGCTCTTTTATGATCTCCACCTTGAGGGCAGGGACTGTAGCTCATTCATTTTTGTCTCTCCAGCACTAGCATCTCATCTGACACATAGTAGACACTCAATATTTTTTTAAAATAAATCATTGTCTGATCTCCTGACTGGAGCAAAGAGAATAGGAGTTCTTTCAAAGATGAAAGACCCCAAACAGGTTGAATTTTAGAAGTGAATGGGATCCCTTCTCTAAGGTTGGCTAAGATAAATATGAAAAAGGACATTTAATAACAGGAAGAATTATTAAACATTTTTATTCTGGCTCCCTTCTCATTCTGGTATTATCTCTAATCTAAAGCAGCTCTGAGGAAATTATGTTTGACCACAAGCCCCACAGACTATTTCTAGTTTCCCATATTAAATCCAAGAGAGAAATTTTTATAATATGTCATTTATGGCCTCATTCTACCTCGATCTTCAAATCCACCCACACCCCCCTTTCACTCTCTCTTCCACACTAGACAAATTTCCCCAGGGAAGAATGAAGGTATTTCCAGCAGCCAAATAAAGAACTCTGTCCTGGAAAGTCAGCCTGACCCAGGGAAGTCTGCCTGCTTCCTTTCCACCATCCACAGAGTACTGAGAGCATGCTCACCTCCCAGCCCTCGGGAATTAGCTGCTGCCCTTTTTAGGGCTTGATTCTCCTGCATTGTCTTTGACCTGTAGGTTTGGATGTCTGCACATTCCTTTACGAACATTTTCACAGATTTCCAAAATTATACTGACATAACTTTTCTAGACAGAAGAGTAAGGGGATCTCCACGAAAACCAGTTTCCTTTTGGTTTCTGGAAATAAACACATTTGTGCTAAACTGTCTTATATATTCAGTTATTTAAGATACTTTGTTATTTAAGATACTTTGTTTTGAAACAAAGTCTGAACAATAGAGAGCTACGCAGAAAACGTGACAAAACTAAAATGAAGGCAGGAAAACTCTTGGGAGAATTCCCGAAGTTCCTGTTCCAACCAGGGCAGGCAGAAAAGCCTGGCAAAGTTGACGGAGGCAAAGCTTGTCTTCCGGAATAACTTGTCTCCTCCTCTGCGTATCCTGATATTCTCTCATGCTGCCTTCTCTCTCCCACCCTCTCAGGCAGCTTTCAGGAAATGGTCTCATGTTTCTTCACACTGAAACTGTACTTAAATGTGTAGTAAGAATGAATGAATTTCCTCTCCTCGGGATTTGCCTTGTATAAGAGGACAAAGGTCTTTCCAACTTCACCTTGGTTTAAACCAAAAGGAATTATTTTTAGGAAGAAGCAAAGCAGATGGAAGAGGGAGCAGACTTATTCCTTCCCTTATGGAGGAAGCAGACAGTGCATAGCTGATGGGAAAATATTCTCTGCCAGCACTGAAAGAAGTACTCAGGGCCGCTTTAGCAAAGGCCAAGGAGCCATCTTCACACGTCCTACTGGAGACGCAGCCAGGCCTTGTCAACTGAAACTCACACTTTGAGAGAAACACACACATTAAGGAACAGAGGTAATAGAGGATCCTGACTTCCCTTCACCTTACTGTCTGCTAACACCCCAATATCTTTTCTGTCACACTGTAAAAAATTGGTTTCTTTCACTTCTCCTTGAATGTAAGAGATCTGTTTCTCCTTCCTAAGTGTGTTAGCATTCTTTTGCTACATGTTTTAAATTTTCCCCTTTGTCTTTTCACCTCAGCTTGTCAAGATTCCTTAAATCCTATTGTTATCTCCTAAATTATTACCTCTCTATCCAACTTAATGCCAAAAACCAACTCCTAAAAACAGAAAAATTTGAGTGTGTTAACTGCATTCAATAAATCTTATAGTACTACCAAGAAAATGAGAGCAAGTACAACCTAATTTCCAGGACCTAAAGTTTTAGAAATCATTCTGGCAGCTGCAACCATGGTTACTACTTAGTAAATGGTTTTAACCTTGCATAACTTTTTGTTCCACACTGTGGGGTGAACTGGTGACAAGAAATGGCCTGGCTGAATATCAGTGCTTCTGAAAGCTTGTTACCTCAGCCTACTTAGAATGCCCAGGCTTAGAATAAATAAAATTGTAAGTGAAGAGAATTAAGGGAGAATATATCTTGAATCGCAAAAGGGATTGTTCAGTAGTTCCCTCCTTCGGTCAGGTGAGGAATGTTAAAGTTCAGTGAGGGATGTGAAAAATATGTATAAAGAATATTTAAAGAAAGTTAGGGACTTCCCTGGTCGTCCAGTGGTAAAGAATCCACCTTCCAATGCAGGGGATGCAGGTTCGACCCCTGGTCGGGGAACTAGGTTCCCACATGCTGCGGGGCAGGTAAGCCCGCGTGCCATAACTACTGAACTCCCGCGCCACAACTAGAGAGCCTGCGTGCTGCGAAGTACAGAGCCCACACGCCCTGGAACACACTTGCCACAACTAGAGAAGAGAAAACCCACACACCACAACTAGGGAGAAGCCCTTATGCCGCAACAAAGATCCCTCATGCCTCAAGGAAGATCCCACATGCCACAACTAATACCCGACACAGCCAAAAAACAAAAAAAAGAAAGAAAGTTAATAAGGCCTTTTAAAGACTCAAAGCAGCGTCTTAACTTGAAACAAAGACTGACCTTGGGCAGAGGGACAGATGCGGGGCAGGCGACTGATCAGGTGTGTGTACCCAAGGTGCCCAGTATGTGCCTAAGCTGTACCACAGCTGGGGCTCAAAACCGGGAGGAGTGAAGCAGATGTTACAGGAGTTCATTTGCTTTCAGACCAAGGACTATCTTGAGAAAGAGTGGTCTGCTGCTGTGAAAGTGAGAATCAATTACACAAGTTTGGTGGAGAGCAAATGTTTCAAGGTCAGAAGGAAAAACAATGTTGAGAAGCTCAACAGAACTTGCTCCTCACATAACCCCTGACCCAGCTCTCCTGGCCTTCTGTTTGATTCCCAGGATTACCTGTGCAAAACTGAGTCACCAAAGCCCCATCATGCTTTGATCCAAAATAATTGGCAAATTATTTTTGGTGCTAGGATCCAAAAATAATTGGCAAACATCTGTTCTCAAGGTCTCCTTTTATTCCAGTTTAAGTGCTCCACGAAAAGTAGTCTCTCTAAAATGCATCCCAAGAGGCATCTTAAAATTCTTGCCTCCTTTCGCTCCCCTTCACCGTTATCCACGTGCCCCATCCCTCACTTTTGCACTTTCCTTAGATCTCTGTTTGGCATCAGCTTCTCATGGAGGCCTCCCTGACAACCCAACTTGAAATGGCAAACCCCTAATACTCTCACCAACTGGCACCCCTTTACCCCTGTCCCTGTTGTGTTTTTCTTCATATTAATATTTGATATCCTGTGGATTTTGCTGGCTGATTATATTTCTCCCCTCTCTAGTACATAAGCACAATGAGGATGTGAATTTTTTTTGGAGGGGGGCTGGTTTTGTTCACTACTTAGTGTCTGGAATAATAAATATGTATTTAATGAATTACTAAATCAAAGAGTGAATGCTTGTATTGTTTCATGTATTGCTTTCTTTCTACAAATTCATAGAATCTTTCTCTTACCCTTAGATGACTCCATCTACCCAAACTGACTACAGAAAGTTCCAGGTGAACTTAATGACACTGGAACTCATGAGAAATAACTGCCTAAGGTTTCTATTGATTATGGTCTTAACTGTGGGTTGAGGGATATTACATTTCCTGAGCAAAAGTGGGCCTTAAAAGGAAATTGAGAATTAGGGAAGAAATTGTTTCTTGGTTGAGACAATGCTTCTAGTTATCTCTGCTTTTAATGCTCTTTTGTGTGGTACTTTACCTCTGCTTGAAACTATTCTTGAATCAGGCTTCTTCTCTGTTGTGAATAATCACTTCAAACATCAATGAGAACAAAATAAGAAAAATATACATATTTCACTTAGAAAAGTCCCAGGATGATTCTATGACCAAACAGTAATTAGATTTGTTTGGTTCTGATGCTATTTCCCAGGATAGAAAATACAGAATTGCATCATTAGGCCATTTGCTTTGTATAGCATCCAGCACAGTGAGATGGATACCCATTCACAATTTCATGGAATTTTTTCTGTAATGAAATCTGTAAAGTGTAATCTTCTGCTAAGATATTTATTGCATTTCAGGTTTGATAATGTATTGGAACCATGGTGAATCCAAGAAATACAATCTCTTCTAGGTAGGAGATTATAATCTTATATAAAAGGGAAACTAATAACAAAAAATAATATATGGTTAAGTAACAAGTAAGTTTATTGGGTGTGTTCATTTCACCATAAAGTTTTTTTACTTCATTTGATAGTTAAATGTTCTCTTTTAATCAAGAGATCTAACATTGCTAGTAAACTAATAGGCAACCTAATTTTTGTTTCTGGCCTATGCCTAGAAGTTTAATGTCTCCATTCTTAGCCTCAGTTTTCCCTCAGAATAAACTGCATTTTAAAGCAATTTTAGGATTGACATATATACACCATTGATACTATGCATAAAATAGATAACTAATGAGAACCTACTATATAGCTCAGGGAACTCTACTCAGTGCTCTGTCATGACCTAAATGGGAAGGAAATCCAAAAAAGAGGGGATACATGTATATGTATGGCTGATTCACTTTGCGGTACAGTAGAAACTAATACAACATTGTAAGGCAACTATACTCCAATAAAAATTCATTTTAAAAAAAAGCAATTTTAGCTCAAAGGATCAAATTGAGCTCAATTTGTCTTTCAAAGGAGGAAATTTGTTTTGCCCAGCAAGTAGAATGTAGTGTCAACTGATTAAAAGTGACAATTAAAAGTGAAATGCAATGACTCAATAGCCCAAGTATTAGTTGTTAGAGATCAAGTTCCATAGACTATTGGTTGGTTATTCATTCAAACTGTTCTTTGACTTTAATTTGTACAAGTTCTATTGATGAAGCTGCTTATTTGAGAAGAATTATGTAGTAGCATATTTGCATGAATTAAACCTATCTAATTTGGTACATAATGGCTCAAAAGTCATTAAATCCCAATAAAACTGTGCTTTTTAAGTCATGGGTCTCTTTTTCCAATGTTTACGATAAACTGTTTCAAACTTAGAAGTCTTAGAAGAATTTCTGAAGATAGCTTCAAATTACTCATTCACAGCTGTTTATGTCAGAATTTATCTCAAATAATTTTTCTTGCCAAGTCAAGTTTTTCTCTACCTTTGCAATAACACATTTCTTTGTCAACAACTCCTGTCACTCCATAGACAGAATACAAACTAAATTTTAATACTATCAGAAGGAAAGTAAAATTAGGATATTAGGACTATCAAAAAAAGTGATTTGCCCCAAAATCAAGTATAAATTTGTTTCTATTACTTACACTGTTTCTCTCCTCCATAGATCTTAAATATTCACTGTCATGAAATGTTACCTTTAATTAGTTTTCACAGAGCTAGAGACTTAACTCTCCAAGAATAGTCAGGAGTGGTGATGTAATGAAAAAAGTACAGCTTTTTTCTCTCCCTAACTCCTAGTGAGAATTTTAAAAGACATTAACATTTCTGAACCTTAATTTTCTCACCTCTAAAATGAACTTAATAATAATTTACTCACAAGAGGTTTATGAGGATTCAATCAGCTTGCTGTATGTGTCTCCCCCCCAAGAAATTTTGTGCCAAATTCTAACTCCCAATGTGATGATATTTGGAGGTAGGATCTTCGGGGTGATTAGGTCATGAGGGTGGCTCCCTCACAAGTGGGATAGGTGCCCTTATAAATAGACCCCAGAGAACTCCCTCGTCCCTTCCACCATGTGAGAACATAGCAAAAAGCTGAAAAGACGGTTGTCTATGAATCAGAGAACAGGCTCTCCCTAGACACCAAATCGCTAGCACCTTCATCTTAGACCTCCCATACTCCAGAACTGTGAGAAATAAATTTGTGTTGTCTATAAACCACCCAGTCTATGGTATTCTGCCTTAGCAGACCAAACAGACCAAGACAGAAATTGGTACTGAGAAGTGGATGCTGCTGTAACAAATACCTAAATAAGTGACAGTAGCTGTGGCCCTGAGTAATGAACGAAGGCTGGAAGAGTTTTGAGAAACATATTTGAAAGCCAGCAATGCCTTGAATGGACCATTAAGGGCAATTCTGGTGACCGCTCAGTAGAGAAAGCCTCATTTTTCTTAGAGTATACCAAAACAATTCTGAACAGAATGTTGGTAGAAATATGGGCAGTAAAGCCTATACTTATGAAGTCTCAGACAAAAATGAAGAACATGTTTTTGAAAACTGGAGGAAAAGTGATCCTAGAATAAAGTGGAAAAGAATTTGGCTGATTTGTGCTTGTGCCCTAGCGTTTTGCGGAAGGTAGAGCTTGTGAATAATGAACTTGGATAACTGGCTGAGGAAATCTGTAAGCAAAGTGTTGAAGGAGTGGCCTGGTTCCTCCTACTGCTTACAGTGTAATGTGAAAAGAGAGAAAATGATTTAAAGATGGAATTGTTCAGCAAAAAGGAAGCAGAACTTAAAGATTTGGAAAATTCTCAGCCTTCTTATATTGTAAAAAATGAGAATGCTGAACAGAACACTAAAAGTGTGAGCAAGCAAGCACTGGATAAGGAGATTCCTATGGATCAGCCATCTCGACAGCAGCTAGGAACTATCGTCCAAGACCAGGGCAGAATGACCATGAAGGCAATTCAGAGATCACCAGATCTGCCACTCCCATCATAGCCTAGAGAGTAAGGGGGGCAGAGTGATTTCAAAGGAGGGACCACCAGTGCCGGTGGGGCCTCAGTGCACCCTGCCTGGGCTGCCTCACATTGCAGTCTCTGCTCCCAGAACTTCAGCTCCATGTTTCTCGGCCACCCTTGGCACAGCTCTGGTGAGCCCTGGTGCTGCATGGGCTGCTCTCAGCAGAACTTTGGGGGGAATGGCTGCCTTCACCTAAATTTCAAAGGGTGAGACCTTCTGGCAGAGCAGCAAGCTTAAGACACCAGCCCCCGAAAGCAGCAGGGCCCAGGCAGAGAACCAGCATGGAGGCAGGCCCACCCAGAGCCTTGGGGGTCAAACCCCTGTCTAGAAAAGCTGTGAGGGCAGGACTGATGTCCCAGCGGGTCAGAGGGCAGGACTCCTATCCCTTGTGCCTGGAAGGCAGGACCTCCACTCCAGTGAGTCTGAGCATCAAGCCAAAGAGGATTATTTTCAAGACTTACAATCTCGTGGAGTTTGCCTTGTAGCTTAGACTTATTTGAGACCTGTTACTTTCTTCTTTCCTGCTTCTCCCTCGTGGAATGGGAATGTCTATCCAGTGCCTGTCCCACTGTAGTATTTTGGAAACACCTAACATATTGATTTCACAGGTTCAGAGCTGGAGAGCAATTTGCCTCATGATAAATTGTACTTTGAGTTTCAACCATATGTGAGTTAAATGAGATTTAAGATTTTAAAGTTGATGCTGGAACAAGTTAAGATATGTAGGGCTATTGGGATAGAATGAATGTACTTTTCATGTGAGAAAACATGAATTTTGGATGGGAGTCAGGGGTAGAATGCTGTAGACTGAATGTCTGTGTCCCCACCCCCAAATTGATATGTTAAATCTTAACTCCCAATGTGTTGGTATTAGCAGGTACAGCCCTTGGGAGGTGATTAGGTCATGAGGCTGGAGCCCTCATGAATGTGATTAGTGGCCTTATAACAGAGAACACTCTGCTCTATCTGCCACATGAGGATACAGTGAGAAGTCTGTAACCGGAAGAGAGCCCCCTACGGAACCCAACCATGCTGGTACCCTGATCTCAGACTTCTAACCAGCAGAACTGTGAGAAATAAATGTTTGTTGTTTATAAGCCACCCAGTCCATGGTACTGTGTTATAGCCTTCCAAACAGACTAAGACACAGTTAACAGGGTAACACTCTCCAGAGTATATGGCACACGGCAGATAAATATTAGTTTCTCTTTCTATGGTAAGCTTCTTTTAATTTTTAGAGCTTTGAGATTGGGGATTTTTCTAAAACTTGGTATAAATACTTTTATATCAGTGTTATTATTGGATCTTGATCCTAGACAGAGAAGGACTACAGTGAGTCAAGTGAGGCAACATTTAAGGAGGCACTTGCTCTCAGGGTGGTCTCAGCCCTGCACTAGCATTGATCTAAGAGGGGGTTGCCTCCTTAAATGTAGCATACTAGGTGCTGCCCCATCCTAGTTCTAATCCTAAATGACTTACGTTAACTCTCAAATTTTTTCATTTTATTTTTTCTCATATAATGCTTGTGGCTCGATTAAATTATATGGCCACTACGATTGTTTATAGAGTCCTCAGGGCATTTGTGTTTTGATTGAGACAAAAGAAAATATGAAATATGTATTAGGTATCTACTGTTGCATAAAAAATTAGTCCAATACTTAGTGACTTAAACAACTGTTTGTCATCTCACATCATTTCTGAGAAAACAGTTCTAGCTCAGGGTATCTCAGGAGGTTGCAGTCAAGATGTCACTTGGAGCCACAGTCATTTGAAGCCTTGGCTGGGATGGAGGATCTGCTTCCAAATTCACTTACATGGCTGTAAGCAGGAGGCTTCAATTGCTCAACACCTGGGCCTCTCCATAAGGCTGCTCACGACATGACAGCTGGCTTTCCCCAAGTGAATGATCCAAGAGAGAGAGAAACCAAGACAGAAGCTACAGTGTCTTTTATAACCTAATCTCAGAAGTGACATACAATCACTTCTGCTGTGCTCCACGGGCCACACAGACCAACCCTGATACAAAGTGGAAGGGACTACACAGGAAAAAGTACCAAGAGGCAGAGTGACTATAGCAGGCCATTCTACCTGAGGCCAACTACCTCAATATGTTTTTAGGAGTTTGTTTTGGTTCTTTCAATTAAAAGCCATTAATTAAAAGAAGGTTTTTATCTCCTCTAAACCTCACTTGTCTCGTCTATAGAATGCGAGTAACACTTATACAAAACCTGCCTCATCTTACAGTCAGATGGGTAGAACTCCAAGCATGCAAGTAAAAAGGAGAAAGAAGACAAAAGAACAATAGCATCACAACAGTGCTGCCATCCTGAGGTAGAAGCCAGCTGTGGACTGCAGAAGGCCAACAGAAGACCATTCATCTAGTGAAATTTCTAGGAGTGCATGAAAGCCAGGAATTTCAACAGGACAAAGTAGCCATGGTTGAATCAGCAGCAGACCCCAAATGGGCTGTATGCAGGAGAAAAGAAAACCTGAGCTTCAAGTGACCTCTCCACACAGCAGTGTAAGCCCAAGGGGCCCATCCACAGAGCCAGACCAGGATGATGGTTTATTAAAAGTCCAAATAATCAAATAGGAATAATCTGCTGGTGCAGTTCATAGGATTCCAGGAAGCTGTGGTGATGTGTATCATTCCCTGCCTCTTGAACATAATGTGCTTAGGGTAACCTGGCAATATTGTTACAGTGTAGACTCTGAGCCAATAGATCTGGGGTGGGATAGAGATTCTGCATTTCTAACAAGTGCTCAGGTGATGTCACTGCTACTGGACCACAGATCAAATTGAAGAGCCAGGGTATACACCTGTTCATGTTAGGAACAATCAGGGCATCACTGCAGGGTCTGGAAGACAGGAGCCACCTGAGAACATCTACTCAAAGTTTTAGAATCATTTCTCTTCATCCTGGCTGCCAGCCACCCCTGAGCTAATACATTGGATAAACAAGTCCCTGTAGAGTGTACTGATTCTTCAATCTTTATAAAAACAGGTTTTAAAAAGTAGAAAAAAGTCAAAAGATTAATCCTATACAAATAAAATCTGGTTTCAGAATAAAATGCTCACTCATACTGGGTAAATAGCTCCTTCAAGGCTAAATGATTCCCTAAATGGAACTTCCTTTTTTTAATCTCACATGTCCCTTCTGTCCTTGGAACTGCTTTCCCTTAAGGGAGTATTTGATTTCTTAGAAGTGCGTCATATTTTTGATTCTTGATTCAGTCTGAAGTTAAGCTAAATGTTTAAACGTGCCATAAATATTTAAGTAAGACCCTCAAATTTTGTATGTACACAGAAGTCAAGTATTCAAGTTGCTAAGAGCAATTAATTTTGGGTAGATATGAAGATTACAGAAAATTTAAATTTTCTTTTTTGTGTACTTCTATGTATTCCAAATTCTCTAAAAGTAGAATGAGTAATTTTCATATAAACAACCATATAGTTATTGTATATGCAACTAATTTTTCTGGTCAAGCCATACAACCATCATCAGATTTTGTCACCTCCCAAGATCCAGACATTCAAGAAATATTAATTGGTTTCTACTATGCTTTAGACACAATACTAAGAACTGAGGGTGTGTACACACATGCACACACACACGCACACACACACACACACACACACACACACACACACACAGTCCCTGTTTTTAAAAAAGTCTGTTCCAACAGACCAACCACAAGCACTGAAACTGAAACTGTGATTAAAAATCTTCCAACAAACAAAAGCCCAGGACCAGATGGCTTCACAGGCGAATTCTATCAAACACTTAGAGAAGAGCTAACACCTATTCTTCTCAAACTCTTCCAAAGTATAGCAGAGGGAGGAGCACTCCCAAACTCATTCTACGAGGCCACCATCACCCTGATACCAAAACCAGACAAAGATGTCACAAAAAAAGAAAACTACAACAAAATACTAGCAAACAGAATCCAACAGCACATTAAAAGGATCATACACCATGATCAAGTGGGGTTTATTCCAGGAATGCAAGGATTCTTCAATATACACAAATCAATCAATGTGATACACCATATTAACAAATTGAAGGAGAAAAACCATATGATCATCTCAATAGATGCAGAGAAAGGTTTTGACAAAATTCAACACCCATTTATGATAAAAACTCTCCAGAAAGTAGGCATAGAGGGAACCTTCCTCAACATAATAAAGTCCATATATGACAAACCCACAGCCAATATCGTCCTCAATGGTGAAAAGCTGAAACCATTCCCACTAAGATCAGGAACAAGACAAGGTTGTCCACTCTCACCACTCTTATTCAACATAGTTTTGGAAGTTTTAGCCACAGCAATCAGAGAAGAAAAAGAAATAAAAGGAATCCAATACAGAAAAGAAGAAGTAAAGCTGTCACTGTTTACAGATGACATGATACTATACATACAGAATCCTAAAGATGCTACCAGAAAACTACTAGAGCTAATCAACGAATCTGGTAAAGTAGCAGGGTACAAAATTAATGCACAGAAATCTCTGGCATTCTTATACACTAGTAATGAAAAATCTGAAAGTGAAATTAAGAAAACACTCCCATTTACCGTTGCAACAAAATGAATAAAATATCTAGGAATAAACCTACCTAAGGAGACAAAAGTCCTGTATGCAGAAAATTATAAAACACTGATGAAAGAAATTAAGGATGATACAAATAGATGGAGAGATATACCATGTTCTTGGATTGGAAGAATCAACACTGTGAAAATGACTTTACTACTCAAAGCAATATACAGATTCAATGCAATACCTATGAAACTACCACTGGCATTTTTGCAGAACTAGAACAAAAAATCTCACAATGTGTATGGAAACACAAAAGACCCCGAATAACCAAAGCAATATTGAGAGCGAAAAATGGAGCTGGAGGAATCAGGCTCCCTGACTTCAGACTATACTACAAAGCTACAGTAATCAAGACAGTATGGTACTGGCACAAAAACAGAAAAATAGATCAATGGAACAGGACAGAAAGCCCAGAGATAAACCCACACACATATGGTCACCTTATCTTTGATAAAGGAGGCAAGAATATACAATGGAGAAAAGACAGCCTCTTCAATAAGTGGTGCTGGGAAAACTGGACAGGTACATGTAAATGTATGAAATTAGAACACTCCCTAACACCATACACAAAAATAAACTCAAAATGTTAAACACCTAAATGTAAGGCCAGACACTATCAAACTCTTAAAGGAAAACATAGGCAGAAACTCTATGACATACATCACAGCAAGATCCTTTTTGACCCACCTCCTAGAGAAATGGAAATAAAAACAAAAATAAACAAATGGGATCTCATGAAACTTCAAAGCTTTTGCACAGCAAAGGAAACCATAAACAAGACCAAAAGACAGCCCTCAGAATGGGAGAAAATATTTGCAAATGAAGCAACAGACAAAGGATTAATCTCCAAAATTTACAAGCAGCTCATGCAGCTCAATAACAAAAAAACAAACAACCCAATCCAAAAATGGGCAGAAGACCTAAATAGACATTTCTCCAAAGAAGATATACAGATTGGCTTGCCAACAAACACATGAAAGAATGCTCAACATCATTAACCATTAGAGAAATGCAAATCAAAACTACAATGAGATATCATCTTACACCGGTCACAATGGCCATCGTCAAAAAAATCTACAAACAATAAATGCTGGAGAGGGTGTGGAGAAAAGGGAACACTCTTGCACTGTTGGTGGGAATGTAAATTGATACAGCCACTATGGAGAACAGAATGGAGGTTCCTTAAAAAACTACAAATAGAACTACCATACGACCCAATAGTACCACTCCTGAGCATATACCCTGAGAAAACCATAATTCAAAAAGAGCCATGTACCAAAATGTTCATTGCAGCTCTATTTACAATAGCCAGGACATAGAAGCAACCTAAGTGTCCATCATCAGATGAATAGATAAAGAAGATGTGGCACATATATACAATGGAATATTACTCAGCCATAAAAAGAAACGAAATTGAGTTATTTGTAGTGAGGTGGATGGACCTAGAGTCTGTCATACAGAGTGAAGTAAGTCAGAAAGAGAAAAACAAATACCGTATGCTAACACACATATATGGAATCTAAGAAAAAAAAAAGGTCATGAAGGACCTAGGGGTAAGGCAGGAATAAAGACACAGACCTACTAGAGCATGGACTTGAGGATATGGGGAGGGGGAAGGGTAAGCTATGACAAAGTGAGAGAGTGGCATGGATATATATACACTACCAAACGTAAAATAGATAGCTAGTGGGAAAGTAGACGCATAGCACAGGGAGATCAGCTAGGTGGTTTGTGACCACCTAGAGGGGTGGGATAGGGAGGGTGGGAGGGAGGGAGACGCAAGAGGGAAGAGATATGGGAACATATGTATATGTATAACTGATTCACTTTGTTATAAAGCAGAAACTAACACACCATTGTAAAGCAATTATACTCCAATAAAGATATTTTTTTTAAAAAAAAGGCTGTTCCAGTCAGTGCTCTATCACCAGGTACAGTGGAAACACAGGACAATGCTCACATCAGTCCAGCAACCCAGGAAAGTCTCGAAGAAAAAAATCAGAGTTTGCCAAGCAGAAAAACAAGGAGAGGACATTCCAGGCCGAGGGAAGTGTCCATGAAAGACACCTTCACTGCCTAATTTTTCAGCAAGTCTGATTTTAAAGCACATTATCCTCATTAACTGGGTAGTGCATGTCAAATCTCTAAGGGTTATTTCTGTGAACAGTAAATCTGGTTGACTAGACTTTGATGTTAATGAGAGCCTCATGTTAATTTGATGGCTTGCCAAAAGAAAGTGCACAGAGAAACTAGGGTGAAGAACCCAAAAGACTTTAATCCCAGCCCATAATGGCATTCTGAGACAGGCAGTCCCAGGAATTTATTCTCTGCTGCTCCCGAGAGCCGGTTTTTGAGGCTGTCTTTAGGAAAGTCATTTTTCCTGCGGCCTCCCCATCCACAAACACACACAGACACACACTCTCCCCATCACCTCCAACACCACCCAACATATGCATATAACACTTAACTTCATGGAAACCAATAGAAAGAAAAGCAACTGGTCAACATAAACTAGCTCCACTTCTGAATGGAAAAAAACAACTCAAAATTATGCTCCATTAATATTGGTAAAGCAGCTTTGGTTATCCCTTCCATTATTCATTTATTTAACAAACACCTACCAGGTACTAAGGATTTAAATCTGACTGAGACATGGTGTTTTCCCTTAGGAAGCTACAAATCAGACCATGGCACAGTGCAGTCAGTGCTGTGACGGATGGATGGAGATGGACAGTGTGTTAGAGGCACAGGTAGAGTGCATCTAAGTCGTCCTTGGAGGAGTTGTCCTGGAAAGTTGTCCGGTTCCCTGGGAAACTGCAGAGGACTACAAATTGCTCAATACTGCTGGAGCCAAGGTTGAATGTGAAGGAGTGTGGGTGATAAAGCCGAACATATAGAAAGAAATGGGGTCACAAAAGCCTTAGATACTAAATGAAAGAGTTTGCACTTTCTCCTTGAAAGCTGTTGGGAGCTATTGAAGGATTTTAAGCAAGGAAATGGCATGATTAAAAAGATCAGTATCACAGCAGTGGGGACAGATTGAAGGGAGGCCACACAGAGGACAGGGAATGCATTTAGGGGCTATTGCAAGGATCTAGAGATGTTTAGTGAGTCCAAATCAGGGAAGCTGTGTGAACAAAGTGGAAGGGAAGAATTCAAGAAATAGTGAGGAAGAGGATGTTCACAAGAGAAGGAGTCACCAAGGATACCTACCCCAACTCCATGTATTTAGTGTAAGGCGAGAAAAATTACAGGGAAAGCAATAAACTCATCTCAGGGCAGTTTTCAGTTAGAGTAAAAGGTGAACGGAATATTCACAGAGGAGATGGAAGGTGTAAGGCAGTTTGTTAGTGATAGGTCATGAGTTCTGGAGGTCCCAGTGGAAAGTTCTGGAAGGTCAGGTGGGCGGCGTGATGAAGCAGGTTAGGAGAGACATAGAGCAGCTAAGAAATGAGCATTCAGGTAAAGATAGGTTATCTGGAAGTCTTGAACAGAGATGTGGGCTTGATGTTGTCAATCTCAGATGTTCGAAGGATGTGGTATACCCGCGTTAGTCAAACTTACCTGACTGTGAAATGTTTTTAAAGTCATAATGTATTGCTGGAACATCAAAAAGAGTTCATGAAATATGAAGAGCTCTTTGATCAAAGTAGGTAGTTAAAATGGTCTTAAGGATAAATTAGTTGTTACAAAAAATGATCAAAAAGCTTTTATTTGTGTCATTTCAGTGTCTAACAGAGGGAAAAATTAGAGGAATCAAATATTTTTGTTTCAGTAAAAACGGAAAAGAAAATCACAGGAAATGATAAAGATAGAGGTCTCTTGCAGCACAGGGGCCCTCCTCGCATATGCCCAGAGGTTTACTGTGATGCCATCCAGGCTAGGTAAGTTCTCACCACAGTGTCCCGGCCCTTTTTCCTGGTTGGTATCAGCCTTTTAGTTTCCTCAAAGGAATTAAAGCTGCAAAAGCAGGTTTGAATTTAGAATGAGTGGACTTTTGGAGTTTTGTACTTGAAGCTGGTGTGGAGGTTCAACCTCCAGTCCTGGCCCCAGTCCCCAGGCTGAAATCCCTTCCTACTTCCCAGCCCAAGTTTCCCTCCAAATCACCAGGGGCAGCAACATGGTCTTCCCCATTAAAAAGTCACAATCAGGCCCTTGAAGTGGGCTCAGTGTGGTTGGTTGGGGCATTCTAGGGACCAAAGCAACCAGAACACAATTTAGATGGAGGGGGAGGGAAGGGCAGCAAGGGTTTCAGTTCAGCCCATCCTCTTGGGCCCACAAACTCCTAAACCTCAGGGGAGGAGCCCTGCGGGAGGAGGGCCAGAGTGATGTCTTCTGAAGTGCAGGATTCAGAGCAGGGACCTTCCTGCCCAGGTGAAGTGAGGAGCTGCACCCAGAAGTCAGAAAAAGCAGAGTTACTTCTCACCATGTACAGACTTCACCAGCAAGCCATAAGAAAAAGAGTAACCATTGCTAAAAGCAAGACAACAGGACCAAAATGAAGTCACTTATGCTAAGCCCCACATAACCAACCTGAGAATTAATTACGCAGATAGCTGCTGAGCCCCTTGTGCTAGCCACCTGCTCACTGTCTCAGATGTGGGTGAGCCCTTCTAGGATCCTAGCAGCACAGCTTTCACATTAGGACGTTCCAGACTTTATTGGAGCATTTCTTTTTCCAGACTGGGTCCGGAAACCAGTATGAGTTAGACTGGGTCCAACTTAAAAACCAGACAGGGTTCAGAATTGGACGGGATCCAACTTAGAAACCAAACTGAGTCCAGGGTTAGACTAGGTCCAACTTAAGCAAGGCTGCATCCAGTGTGAGGCCTCAGGTGAATAAAATCTTGTTTGAAGGGGAAACAAGCAGGTTAAACTTACCAAAGATAATCTTGAATTACAGTGGCCATAGTGGAGAAAAATTCTAACCTAGATAAGTTTATCCATTTATGAGGTGTCTTAGAGAAAAGGGGGTGTCAGCCAAGCACTCACCATTAAGGGTGGAGTGAAAATTGTTTTTCATCCTCTGCAGTGTCTGGTGACCAGGCTGAGAACTGCTGGGACAAGCCACTCCATCCAGAGCCTACAGGCAGAATCCTAGGAAAATTGGCAGAAGCCCGCAAAGGGTGAGAATTCTTACCAAAGTTTACTCTCCCAGATCTGTGGTGCCTGATTGAGAGAGGGAGGTATAATTGTATAAGCTTTCCTTTCCAAATTCACATTGGCAGGCAAAAAACATTTGTAAGAATTAAATCTTTGAACTGTGACATTAATTTGCTGCCAGGTACCCACTGGTGGCCAATCCTTTCTCTCCCAGGGTGTTGTCTGCCTGTTTGTCTCATTTCATGTCCTGAGAACTTGACTTGGCAACCATCAAGTTATGGTCCCCCCAGAATACTGGCCAGACAGAAATATGGGATGCACCTTACAGTGGCTACCTACTGTTCCCAACAATTTTCTAAGAATGTTAGTTGAGTGTTGGCTGCCATTACAGGAGAGAATTTTTCTAGTAATATGAACTAAAATTTCCCCCAAATTTCATTCAGGCTTCTATTTTAAGTAACCAGAGCATAATTATATATCTGGAAATTCAGATTCAGAGAAAATATAAAATGCTCTTTTAATCTTTTGTTGTTGCCAAGGTTGACAGTATACTTGCCTATTCTTTCCAAGGACATTGAAAGCTGTGGTTAAACTTTGTCCAAACTTTTCTTTTTTTAATTCTCTAATGAAGTCTGATGGTAAAACAGATGAAAAGAATGTATCTGACTATGACCTTGGTGATTTTCTCCCTAATTTATATTTCCAATAATCTAATTATCTCCTCCCTTGCCCCAGTTGGCTGAAATTCTAGAATGAGAGATAGAATCTCTGTTTTCTGGAACTATCGCTCTATAGTCAGTAAATCTTCCTCCACCCTCCACCTCTTTTTCTACCACTTCTTTGCCCTCACTCATGATTCTCCCATCAGGACTCCATGTTCCCAACAGCCTCAGTGTCAGCAGCTGGGATCAAGGTCTCTTCTCCCATTGCCACTTCCAAACTATTCTTCTCCAATCTCTGCTTAAACGATAATAATATATCTACTCCCAGGGAATGATGAACACAAGTTCAGGAAGGTGGTTTTCTTAGAGTGGGGTTGGCAAGTGAACTCCAGACTGCCTACTCAACATCCCAACTTTCATGTCAACTGTTCATGTTGACATGAACAAGCATAATACTCCTCCACAGATTCATTCTTACTTTCCAGATGTGGAACCAACTATCATTTAGTTGGTCAAGTCATTAAACCCAAGAAGCCTCCCTCAGACGCCAAATACAAAATGTTGTGTTTCCTTGCTGCCTTTGCTCCCTATAGATACCTTGAAGCCATCTGCTTTCTTCTATCTCCACAGCCTCTGCTAGTACAACCACTGTCATCTCTAGCCTCGTCAGGTGCAATATTTGCCTAACTGGTCTCTCCACTCTAATCCAGTACCACCACCCAACCTGCTCTCCATCCAGAGCCCAGAGTATTCTTTTCAAAATACTAATCTGATCATGCCACTGCATAAAAAGCTTTCAATGGCTCTAAAAGCTTGTAGGAAAAAAAACCTCCCAAATCTTTAGCAAGGCCTTGCGTCATCCTATGTCTACAACACCGTTACCCTATGGGCTCCAGTCACAGTGGCCTTCTCTGTGGTCCTGGAACATGTTACATGCCTGTTCACCACAGGGTTGCTACACAGACTAGTCCTTCTGTCTGAAATACAAGAACATTTTCTCCCACTTCACCCTACCTTTCCCAGACCCCCAAACCCCAGTCCATCATCCCTCTGTTTCATCATGATTTTCTCTTCATCAACTCTTATGTTTCATTCAAATCTCAGATTCAATCACATCTTCAGAAAATCTTCTTTGATTCCCACGGGTAGATGAGGTCTATTTCTTGTATGTTACAAGAAGTATGTTTTTCCCCCTAGAAGTATGTAATTTTATTAACTACTGTCTCCTCAAATCAACTGCAAGTTCCATGAGGTCAGAAATCATGCTTGGTTTTGCTAATTATTATATTCCTAGCAACTAGGCTAGTACTCAGGACATAGTAGGCTTTCAATTAAATGTGTTAAATTGTACAGCACAGTATATTCATTAACTTTTGCCTCATAACAAACAACCAAAAAAAAAATTAGTGGCATACAGCAATAAGCATTTTTTCTCACACTCATGGGTTTAATGGTAACCTAGTATAGACTCAGTTGGGTGACTCCACCTTAATCTCAACTGCACTTGCTTTAGGTTGAATATTGCACTCAGGTCTGCTTCATATGTCTTCCCCAGGACTGATCTCATGGCAAAGTCAGAAGCGCAGGATCCAAGCCAAACCACACAAACACACTTATGGCCTCTGCTCATGTCAGGTCCACTAGCATTCCTTGGCCAAAACAAACATCATGGCCAATCCCAACACTGATGGGGCAGAGAAATATATTCCACCCAGAAGGGGAAAGGGAGGGGAGTGAATATTTGCAGGGCAATAATTCAAACCATCATAGATAGTTAGAGAACTTACTGTAATTCAATTTATAAGGTGTTAGATGACATAAAGATGACATATTAATAAAGGTCAGTGTAATTCAGTGAAAATTTTTTTTAAAAGGGTAGGGCATCATAAAAGAAAAAAAGTTTTATGAAAGAAATTTCATTCCAGGTAGTCCTTGAATAATGAAAGCATTTGAACTTGTGGAGACAGAGGTACCTAGATATCTCAAGGGGCTGAAACAGCAAAAGTAAAGGCCTAGAGATAGGAATGTGTGAACATATTTAACTATTAAAAGAGTAGGACACATAGAACCTGTAAGGCAGTAGACAGAGAAAATGCAAAGTGATTTTATTCAGCAGTGGACAGTCAGTAATGGCTTTTAAGCAGTGGAGCGACATGGTCAGGGCTGGGCTTTGGGACTATCAATTTGGCAGTAACACACTCATGAGACTTTTTGGAGGAAAAGAGATTGAATAGAGGAAGAACCATTAGTAAATTCTTAGAATGTCTGTGAAGGTGTGACAACTGCTTGATCCAGAAAAGTATCAGTAAGAAATTGGCAATTAGTTGACAGTGGAGAGTTAAAAGAGAAAAGCATCAAAGATACTTGGGATTTTTTAATTTAAGAGACTTGGAAAAGAGTAGTAAAGTTATCAGAAATCAAAAAGCTCTGGAAGAAGAAAAAATTTAGAGAAGATGAACAGTTTGCTTTTGATATATTTTTCTTGATGCCTCAGCATGAACATCCAGATGAAGATATCTGACAGGTGTGGAGATTAAAAGTGAGGCTAGGCTGAAGACAGATACTCGCTCATCCATTCAAGAACCGTGTATTACTATGATCATTTCATGGGTCACCCCATCTTGTCACCATTGTATTTCTGGTATCTAGCAGGTTCCTGGTTTAGTACAGGCTCTTGGAACATACTAATGGAATGAATGCCAGGCAATGGGCCTGCAAAGGTGAGGGAGATACAGACCATGCTCTCAGTAAGTTCACAGACTAGATTTGAGCGTTATCATAGTAGAAGTTATGCTGAAGCTATGAGAAGAAATATAATTGCCTAGAATCCTTTACCCAACCCTAACTGCCCCAAAGTAAAATCTTGGTAAATATGAACATGCAGGGATGGAGGGGGAGAACAAGAAGGAAGCTGGAGCCATCGAAGGAGTAATTACAGAAAAGAAGGAAAGCAAAACAACCAAGTCTTATAGAAGCCATGTTAAGAGAAAACCACCTTAATGTCACAGAGGTGAGGATTAACAGAACTTCTAATAGGATAAAAAATACTAACATGTTATTAGACTTGGCAATAGCAGGCCCATGATGCTTTTTAGGAGTTGAACAGCAGGGGCAGAAACCAGATAGCAAGAACTTAAAGAAACAGTAAATGCTATATGAGTCAAGGCAGTAAGTTCAGTCTCAACTTTTAAAAAGAAATTTGGTAGTAGTTGGAAAAGAAGGAATAAAACAGTAGTTCAGGAGGTTCTCAATTATTGTACTAAAATAACTCACAACCATGCATGAATGACTAAAATCCTTTTTTTTTTTTTTTTTTGTTCCCTGTTCAGTTATTCTACAATCCATGCCAGGTAAATCCCTACGTCTAATCTTGTGACTTTCTTCCTCATAACATTTCCATTGGTCATTACCTCTTAAAGTCCTACATTAGATTTTTGCTTTGGTTAAGTGCCAAACCCGTATTTAAGGCATTTTCATCCAGGTCTTTTCCTTATAATATGTATTCTATACTCCCAAAATATTGAATAATTTTCTATCCACTCCTTCCATTAAAAAAAAATTATTCTCATGCAGGTAACTGTTCATACTCCTACTTACATTGCCTTATTCTTGTACTCTTGCTTTCCCCATAAGGCAACTGATCCATGAAGTCTTTGTTAGTCTCCTCAGGCCACTGTCTTTTTCTCATTTCTGAATAGAAAGATACAAATACCAAAATAGTGAACAGAGGCAAATAAGTATAGACACACAAACATTTTTAAAATAATAAACAGATGAGTTGAACAACTTCTATGTTAAAAAATTTAATCTAGATTAAATGGACAAATTATGTGCTCCACCAGAACATAAAATGCTGATATTTATGCAAGAAAATATAGATACCTCAAACGGATACATAACAATGCAGTTAATCTCAGACCCAGAGGGTTGCAGGTTAAGTTTAAGAAACTTCAATGAACAGGTAACCCTGTATTGTACTAGCTGTTCGCTAATTTCAAACATGGTTGGAGAAGGAGTTGTCTAACAGATTTTAGGATGCAAGTATAGCCTTGATTCCAAAATTTGTTTTGAACTATACAAAAAAAGAAGATTATAGGATCATTTCACTTATGAATATAGATGCCGAAGTTTTAAATAACATATTAGCCTACCAACTCCAGCAGTGTATTCTTAAACGACAATCAAGGAAAGGTTAACCCAGATTGAAAAAAAATGATTGAATAATGGAAAATTCTACCAATCGTAATTCACCAAATCAATGAATGCAAAGTGGATTATCACGTGATTTTTCCAATGATACAGGAAATATTTGAATATTTATTACTTAAAAACTAAAACAAAGAAAAACATTTCCTGAGACTAGGAATAGAAAACTTGGAACTTCCTTAATTTCATAAGGCCTGACCACCAAAATTCTATACCAGCATAAAAATAACATCTATTAGAGCAATTTCAATACATCAGCAAGTTTTATAAAATGAATCTGAAAAAGTGAAAGCTCTCCTCTCCACCAGCAATAACCAGCTACCAAATGGAGATCCATTCACAATAGCAACATGAACTGGAATTAACCTTATAAGGAAAGTCCAAGAACTTTATGGAGTAGATGTTCATGGTGGGCTGACTTAACATCTATAATTTCAGTGTCATCTCAACCAAAATTCCAGTCAGATTTTTCAGACTTTTAAAAATCCTCCCCTCTGCATCACAATTATATATATGTACACTTGTCTTCTTTCCTCTCCTAAATCCTAAGTCATGTGAAGACAGTAATGTCTTCTCCATTTTTAAAATTCTTCGGCATGCCTAATAACACGGAGCCTGGAATGATAGGTGCTTAAAGAAATATATGTTGAAGAAAAAGGAGGAAAAAGACTGTGAAGGTACCCTTCCCATTTTTCATGATTTGTCCTAGGAAGAGTTCTTAAAAGAGGTATGTAAAGTAGACGTCAAGGTTGAAAGGCTTCTCAATTTCTTTTCTTTTCCTAAAGTTTTTATTACGATCGACTCTATCCTAAACTGTCTGAAGTTCTAATAAAGGTTTGGCATATTTATATTTATATATCACTGGATTTTAAAGAAATATTTCACTGACAGTTTCACATTGATTTCTAATCCAATTTCCCTTTGGATTCTCATGCACCAGCTATTTTCTTGTAATAGAAGCTTTGGGGAAATTATGTCATTTAAAAAAATTATTTATATTACTGTTCCTTCTCTTTTTCACAAAAAAAACCCCACATACCTCTACTTTGTTTCTAAATTACTTATCAGTGTCTCTTTAAATAGCATATGAATCAGGCAATGCATCTGGCAAATTACTAGCTTGTATAATGTCCAAATATTCCTCAATAGAAATAGAACCAGAATACTCACCAATTATCCAATGGTATGAAGATTGTGTCTATTTTATGAAAATTTTTAAATTCTCAGGAGATTTATGAGCCCTGAACCATAGATTCATAAATATTAGGCTCATAAATATTAGAACCTGAAACTGATCTCAATAATTAGATGAGGAAAGAGAGAGGTTAAGTTAGTTTCTCACAATCAAAAGAAGTTGGTGAAAGAAAACACAGCAGACACAATCAATCCATCAGCTATTCACTGACTGCCCATACCTTTTTGTTCTTATCATGACACTGTTATTCACGGCAGGGTAAATTTGAACAAAGTCATATAGAACAGCCAGACCTGAACGAAATTGTGAGGTCACGAATATTTTCCTTTCTTTCACAAATTTCTCTTCAGTGGAATACCAGTTCCTCACTTGGAACCATTACCTTGGAACCATTACTTAACCTCTGTGAGCTTGTTACCTTACATGTACCCTGGAGATAATGCCTATTCATAAAGATGTTGGAAAAATTACAGGACAAATGTAAGTCCTTGCTTCATAGTAGTTGATGAAGAGCATTTTTTTCTTCCTTCCTCTCTTTAAGACAATACGGTTTCTTAATCTCTTAAATTCTATTTCTATGAAAACAGGAAAAATAACTCAACCTAACTTACTTTTTGATGAAACTAATTTATATCATTTTCCAAAAATATTTGTTATTTTATTCTAAAATAAAAATTATGATGACTATATAAAAGAAATATTGGGTGGGTCATTTATGTGAACTCCTTCTTTGTGTCTATATATCATACTGAAAAACATTTATTTATATCCTAAAATTTGACGTTAGCTTTATTACAAATTTCTGACAATCCAAAGGGAAGGTATGGTAGAAAGAGCACTAGATTAGGAGTGAGGAAAACTTGCCTCTAACTCTGGCTCTGCCATTATTAATCATGTCATTTGGGGTGAATCACTTAATCTCCCTGACTGCTCTTCTCCCCATCTGCAGACTCAAGGGGCTGAGCTAGGCGATTTCCGAAGTTCTTCACCCCAGAAGTGTCTCTGTTTCTCAGTGCTTTTACAGGTGCTCTAGTCCTTCTGAGATTTCATCTTTCCTCATATACTTGTAACTTATACAAAACTACCAAGGACCTTACCACTTCTCTGAGATTTGCTCTTGGAAATTGGAGATATAGCCTAAAAATTAATAATAAAGGAATATGAAAACATTATTATGTTTAGGCTATGCTTATGGTTACACAAATGCTCAGATATATGTAGAAGAATATTAATCTATTATCTCACCCTAATTGTTAGAATATCATAGCAGTTTCCCTCAGAATATGTGTTAGAAGTAAAAAGAACTTGAAGGGTAAGAGTACCTACTTTTTGCATTTAGAGAATGGAAAAGGCTAGGCCAATTGTCAAAGTTGATAGCATACGTAATTACAGTACTGCATCTCCAACTTGCACAAGATACTTGAGGTACCCTAAATTTTTTTTAATTCCCTAAGTATGGTTCTCTCTGAAGCCACACTTACCTTCTGCTAACCTAACTACAGTTATCTGAAGAGAACACTTTTCATTCATTTCATTCATTTACACACTGCCTCATCTATTCAAAAGCAATTTTTAAAAAATTGAATCCCTCCATTTATGCACTGGATTCCAACTCTTTTATCTACTCAAGGAAATTGCTGCAGCAACTCTTCCCTAACCCACATAAATTTGTCATCTTTCCTGAGTATTTCCCATCTGTATAAAAATGCTATAATTTTCTCCCATGAAAATATAAACCCCTCTGGACCTCACAGCCCCTCTAGCTTTTCTTCTCCTTATGAAAGAATTCCCCCAAAGAACTGCCTGTATTTCTTCTCTCCAGTTATTCTCCTTCATTTTCTCCTGACTCCTACCCTAACCAGGCTTTTGCCACCACTGCTTTACCCAGATAGCTCATGCCAAGGTCAACAATTACCTTCGTGTTGTTAAATCCAACAGCCAGGTTTCGGTTCTCATTTTAGTTGACATATCAGCAGCACATGATGTAGATGATCACTTTCTTTTCCTGGAAACAGTTTCTTCATTTAGCTTCCAGGATAACTGTTATAAAAACAATAATAATGACTCACACAAGCCAGCACTGTTCCATTTTGAAGTTCATCTGCATCTAGCATGACCCATCTGGTTTTCCATAAAGGTGAATACAGATGAATTCAACTGTGATATGATGAAGACTACTACCCCTCCATCTTGTGAGTCTCTTGTAGGAGTCCTGTAACTCCTCCTGGATGGAGTCCTGTGGTACTATGATTTACGACCTTAACTGAGAGGACAGGGTGGGAGTTAGGAGTTAGAGGGCAATTTCAGAGGCTTTCACTTGCTTAATTGTCTACCAAGGCAGTTACAGCACCTCCACCTCTTTTACTACATCATTGTTATCTCCAGCATGTTAGGACCAGATCCAGGTGTTATTGCCACTACGTTAAACCCTGAGTCATGAAAGCATCTCCACAGCAACAAACCCTTCCCTATCCAGTTTTATAGTTTGCCCCACTCCTAACATATACTATTCCCATACATGCTCTCCCAGTTCCTGTCCATGTTAGCCACATACTTTTTTAAGTAATAATCCACTTCCTCCAATCACGGAAACTGTACTTCTTTCTTCCTTTCACGCTAAGACTTGACCCCAGCTATTTGTCTAGAAACAATGAGAAAAGGTGTAAGCAGACCTTGAGGAGGGCAAGCATCAGCTTGGAAGTCCTCAGGTGAAATCTTTGCACAGCTTCCAGGCAATAGGAGCTGCTAGCCTGAGAGAAGGGCTGCTTCTGCTGAATTTTAGGGTTCCTGGAAACCTCATAATAGCGAATGCTGCATGCTACCACCACCCCAATTAGTATCAGCCATTGGGATCTTTATTTTATCTGACCCAGAAAATGATCACATTGCAGACTCTCATTCTAAAGGTCTTCTTTCTAGGACCACTTTTCATTCCAATTATTTTAGATTGGGTTTCCTAAAAAGCAGGCTCTGAGTCAAGGATTTGGATGCAAGTAACTTCCTTGGGAAGTAATTCTAGAAAGCATGTTAAGGGTGTAGGGAATTGTGAAAGAGAATGAAGGAAATCAAAGAAGCAGAATGTTAAAGTGCAGGTTTTCACAGTAAGCAACTGATATTCTCTGGAAAACTACAGAATACACCTCAGAATTTTCCCACCAAGGGGCAAAGAAGTTGAGGTATTTATCCACAACTCCTGACCGTCACTGTTGCTGGCTCAGAGGAGTTAACTCTCAGTCCCCTTCTGGACCATCCCCAGGCACAGGCCAAACAAACTCCCTCGGTCAATTAGGCAGAAATAGTGCATTTGTATAACCCATAGAAGCTGTAGGAGATCCAGGTAGGTCAAGGAAAAATGATGAGGTATTGACAGCACCTGCTACATACACTACCATATACTGAAAACCTGTCTCTCCTGCCTTAAAAAGAAGGTGCCAACTACATTTTTTAATACACACAAAAATAAATATTATTTTTAAAATGTTTATCCATTTCCTACCTAAAAATCTTGTTTTATTCCACTATTAATATGCACTCTGCAGATTGGAAAAGATTGTAATGAACCACCACTAAAGAATTATTTATGGATACAACAGATAGATAGACAGATATAGATATCATAATTATGGATATTTTATATAGATATGGATACAATTTATATATATATATAGTACTGTGTGTAATAGAGATGATGAATTGAAAGGAAGAAAGAATACATGCATGTGTAGGGAAACCAGCTGGGAGGCTATTATAATCTCCAGAGCATTAACCAAGGCAGTAACTATGGGTGGAATGGAGAAAGGGACACTTTTGAAAGATCTTAATGAGATGTAATTTATAGAACTCATTGACTGATAGAAAATGGGGATTAGATGAGTAGAGGAATCAAAATATAGTTAACATCTATTCCCACCTTTTAGATATGCAAGGAAAGTATTGCGTTGGCCAAAAAGTTCATTTGGATTTTTCTATAACATCTTACAAAAAACCCAGATGAACTTTTTGGCCAACTTAATACCTAATAGCAATCAAGTGAAAGAGAAATTATAGACATCCTCATAAAAATCTAGTAGAAATCCTCATACTGAATTTTAAACTAACTCCTCAGGTTATTTTGATACTTTCCAAAGTTTGAGAACCAAGGCCTAATAGGATACTACTAGAATTCCTTCTTAAGAGATTTGAGTGTCTTTAACCATCCTACAGGTATCAATACCCAGAATATCATCTATTTCAGGTGTTCAAAGTTTCTATATGGAAATGTACAAAGTCATATTAGTCATATCATAGACCCAAACAATTTAGCTGTACATCTATCAGACTTCCAGTAACTACCTTGACACACATAGCCAAACGGTGTGTTAACCATTGTCGGACACCATTCTGAGCAGAAACTTCCAGCAAAAGGAGGTGAACTGGGAGAAACATTGAAAAACAAACAAACAAAAGATCCAAATAGCAAAATATAAATGCTTCCTACTCTGTTTGTAATAAGCACTGAGTGAATATCAACTGAGGCAGCTCCAGGACGAAGCAGGATGGAATCATGACTGGCCATTCTAACTTATTAATTGCCCTGTGTTAAACTCACAATATGGTACAATCTGGTTGCCATGTCACTAACACAAACCAGCTGTGACACATTCTTTCCACTTGAGAGACTGATTTAATGCACCATTCAACGGAAGACTGTATTTCTTTCAAATTTGCAAGAGGATTTCTTGTAACAAAAAGAGGCCAGTTTTTCTCCAGCTTCCTAATGACTGAAAAGGTTAAAAATCTCACCAAATTTCAGCAGAAATAAAAAGCATAGGTTTGGTATGAGAGGAGTTATTGAGGTTTTAGGGATAGTGATGGTAAAATATATATATCCTGGAAAGATCTTCAAGAAAAGTGGAAACAAATGTTTATTTCTGACTGGTTTAGTACAACTTAATGCATTCAACAAATATATACAGAGTGTCTATTTTATATTTGACTGGCACTTTCTCTGAATGCTGGGGACATAGCATTGAATAAGATAAAGTGTGTCCTATGAAAACCACAGTGGTAAATATTTAACCACCAGCTCTCCAGAGGGAAACGTTCTGATCTGTAAACTTCACTGATTCCTACAGTGTAAATACTCTGATCATGGCCAATTTCAAGCTACTTACATGACATCACTGAGGAGCTGGGAAGTGATGTACACAATTGGCTTTCAGGAGCCAGTAGGAGCCAGCCCCAGCACACCTCTGGAGCATAGGGACAACGGGCTTTCTCAGAAAAAGGGGTGGTTGATTTATGTAGAACATATTAGTTCTGAAAAACACTATATCCCTTTATTGTATACTCTATCCTTCTCTTAGAGGTGCTCCAAACACAGCCCAATAAAAAGTCCCACAGTAAAGACTCATTCAGAATGATCTAGCCCGTGTTTCTCAAAATGATGTAACCACAGAGCTAGCTTGCCAGCCCGGTAATCTTTAAACTACATAATCAGCCCTTGAAGTTGGTGCATCTGACTGTGAAGGACTTAAATGTGAGGATCTCAAAATCCTCAGGACTGGCAGGGGCAGGTACACCTTAACGCAGCCAGAATGACATTTCCCAAAGTGACTGTGTACTCCAAATACATGGAAAATCTGCTCCAGACATCATTTGGTTCTCACCACCAAGACTTGTTTCAGTCACCATTTACATATCTATTTCTCAGTCATTCAGGGAATGGTCAGGTTACATCTTTGTTTGTGAATTCATAAATCCTTCATTTCCTTTTCCTAAATTCTTCCTTGTCATCCATTTAAGGCTGATAGGATAAAAAAAAATTAAAAGTCAAACTAAACCAGTAATTTTATTTGATAACAACTTGACATTAAAAATAACAGCAACCATAACTTAGGCTTCAAAAATATTGATTAAAAGACTATGATTGGATCAATAATTGAGACTTTTTTCCAACCAGCAGAGATAACTGAGAAATTGTGATAAATCACTTATACTTTTATGACAAACAAAATTATGGAGATACTTGAACATTGATTTTTTAAACTTCATATATTAAAAAAAAGAAAAAAAAAAAAAACGCTGAGACCCAGAGCAATGACGTACACTAGAAAATATCTAGTAGTGATTTTGTGTTGCAGGCTTGGAACATGTATAATTCTGAAAACCCAAATTCTATCACATAATGTAGTTTTCCATTTGAGGCTTTAAGAAAATTCCAAAATGGTGAAAGCCTCTTGGAAAATAATATTTCTTTCTATCTATCTACCTACCTACCTATTTATCTGAGTTTTGTGGTGGGATCAAGATACTAAAAGACACAATATGTTTACATACACTCATGAAAATATTTCTAGACATTCTTAATAGGATTTTGGATATATTTAGCCTTTTTAGAAAATTGTCCTAAATATCATTTAGGGAAATTGCAATGATTAAGCCTCAGACTCCAGAAAATGAGGTTTCAAGAACAACCTGGATAAATGATAAAACATGATGCTAAATCAAACAATATTTGAATTTAATTCAGTAAATTTTGACTAAGAACATGCTACGAAAGAGGGCCTGTGCATGACAAGGGGGAATCAGTCCTAGCTGTCAACAGTTCGCGTCTGTCAGAAGCTGAAGTGTTTTAAAATCTTTTGATGATAATTTGTCCAAGGGGAACATTGACAATGAAATAAACATTTGCTGCATAAAATAGAAGATCAAGTTAATAATCTAAAGTCATTTTAGTTAAATTAAAGACAATCCATACAAATCTGGCTTTATCAACAGGGATGAGTTTAAGCTGGAGAGTTAAATTATTGACTCCACTCACACAGTTTTTGTCAACTTATGAAATGAAATCGCTGCCTAGAACAAAACCTACCAAATATTGTAGAATGCTGACCTCACCCATCTTGGTAATGATAGTTATTCTGCAAAATCTTGTGAAGCAATTGATTGTGGCCTTCTTAAATTCTGTTTAAAAGGTTTCCTGTTGTGAAATAGATGAATTTGAATGAAACATTGCTCTTATGCTTTCTGACCATTATTCTTCCCATATAAAAGTGAAATTTGTTATCTACATCCTCTCTGGTTGCTAAGATACAATGTATCCTTAAGGTTGCTAATACTAGTAGCAACAACAGCTGTTGAATCTAATTTGCATTCAAATGAACAATTCACAACTATGTCCTTCAAGTCCCAGGGTGCTCCTGAAGGATTCTCTGTGCACCGATGCAGTAGTAGATGCAAGATGGAAATGAAGTCAATGGTAAATCTAAAAGCTGCATCAGTTAATGGATCAGTCACTCTATGAAGGGCTGCTGATATATTCACAACGCTTTTGAAAAAACAATCATCCCAAAGCTAATGTCAGATCTCCATGCCAGGCCATCTTCTTATATTTCAGGCTGTTCGAGGGTTAATTGCAGCACGACTAGAATTGACCTGAGTTATTTTACCACCTAATAGGGATACCAAAAATCCTTTATTCCTGGTCAAGGCAGGGAACATATGATTATAGTGTTGCCCTGTACCCATGCATCCAGGAAATTTCAGAGAAGTTTGGACCAACTTGTTGGCATTGTTTATTGGTAACAGTGCGACTGATGATTTGTACCTAATCTTCATGAAACCCCTGAAGGTCTCTGCCATTGGTGTTGCCAGTAGTGACAGACAGGTTTCAATCGCTAGAGAACATTCCCAGGACCCAAAGTGACAGTATTTTCCAATCTACAGTTTTCCAGGAAAAACGTACAATATAGCAACAGCATTAAAGTGCCACTGGTGCTCGTCACACAGCAAGACTATTGCTATGTGACCAGCAGATATAAGAAAGCATATTCCTTTTAGTGTTTTTGGCTCTGAAGTGGTTCTTGATCTGAGGGAACAATTGCATCCATCTAGCCTTTACAGAGGTAGAACAACTGGAACTCCTACTGGCCACTTTGAACTCCTAATATTAGTGAGACAGCTATGGACTGTGATGCATATTCTAACTTTAATCCTTATTTTAAAATTCTCCTTAATAATCACCTTTAAAGGAATCACCGTTTTTTTGTTTTTTTGGGTTTTTTTGTGTGTGGTACGCGGGCCTCTCACTGTTGTGGCCTCTCCCGTTGCGGAGCACAGGCTCCAGACGCGCAGGCTCAGTGGCCATGGCTCACGGGCTCAGCCGCTCCGCGGCATGTGCAATCTTCCCGGACCGGGGCACGAACCCGTGTCCCCTGCATCGGCAGGCTGACTCTCAACCGCTGCACCACCAGGGAAGCCCCAAAGGAATCACAAATTATTATCTGCTTATCAAAAACTTAGAGACTATAAAAAATTCCACTGAACAAAATTGAAGTTACTCATAATCTTACAATTGAGAAATAACTATTAATACTTTGAGTCCTCCTTACCCCTTCCCTGCCAGATTTTCTCTTTGCTTTACTGAGAACTTGTACTGATAAGAATTTTGTATTCTGCTTTTCTTCAGGTAGCCTTTATAACATTAGCATAACACTTGATAATGTCATTTTACTGACTACATAATACTACACCATGAGGGTATCACATCATCATAAAAAGAGCTGTACAGTTGAAATTTTCATTTACTTTTATTTTTCTTCTTGCCAACTTAAAGACAAACACACAACATAAGAGTTGTGAGTTTAAGTTTTATTCAGGGTCTTACTGAGGACCATAGCCTGGAGACAGCTCTGAGGAACTGTCAGAGCTGTCTTAATTTCCAAAAAGATAATATCTATGTTTACACTCACAAAAACTGTACGAGTACTCTCTCTCTCTCTCTCTCTCTCTCTATATATATATATACATATATGGATATATATAAAATTATGTGAGTAACACCTCAGAAACTTCCCAGTTTTTGACAACATATATTACATTTTTACAACTCTTGAATCTCCTTCTGGACTATTTTCTATCATTTTCACTCAATTATTTGGACTTTATATTTTCTAACGTTTGATAAATTTCACATAATTAGTGGGGTTTTTCCCAATTTTTAAGCCTCTCTCATCCTTTCATTTTTTCCTCAAGAATTTAGAATCCCTTCATCAAAATCTAAAAAGAAGTTGAAATTTTTACTAAACCCATAGCAATTGGTAGATAATTAACATCTTTATAATATTTCATTTTCTTATCCGGAAACACAGTATATTTCTTCATTTATTATAATTTTTATATCTCAGTTTTGCAGTTTTCTGTATATAAATTCAATAATTTCTATTTGATATAATTATTAAGAATGTAATGTTTCTGTTGCTGATGTGTATGTAATCTTATTTTTTACTATACTTTCCATCATTATTGATATGACTATAATCTCATATTCAGTCTTTTTTTAACTCATTAATTTTTACAGATTTTCAGCTGATAAAGTTTCTTAACTATCCAATCATAACTGCTGCATATAACCATTCAGTTCTGTTTTATGTTTTTTAGCATTGGAGAGAATTTCTAAAATACATTTAATAGTAAAAATGATTTGTCTAACCATAGAACTAAAATTTTTTTCTTGTTGATCTAGTCATGGATCAAATATATTCATCATGAGAATCTGTAGTTATCAGGTACAAGAATGCCAAATTTTGTAAGATGACATAATCATGGCCTTGAGGAAGGTCACAGCCTACTAGAGAATAGAGTAGCTTCCAAGGAAAACTCTAAAATGTATTCTATACACCTTTACATCAGCTGCAAACTTCAGTCACCAGAGAAAGGAGATAGCAAATGATCAAGAAATAGGCAGACAGAAATATTCTTGAGTCTATGGGCTAAAAATCAATCAATATAGCTTATTACATTTACTGAGTTCAAGACAATTGTTTTTTAAAATTATTGCTTTAGTGAATTTTAAAATGCATAATTTTAATTTTTAAAGAGAGGAACAAATTTTTTTTTTTTACTCATTTTTAACTTGGGTCAAGGCATGGACAGTACAGTGAAGAGTCTAACAAAACCTAGGTGTGGCAAAGAAGAAATTTCTTCCCTATAAAAGTACCACACCATGATTCAACCTTTCTGAAATCCTAGGGGCCTTTGAAATTTAGTTTCTTAAATTTAAAGATTATTGGTCAACGTGAATTATTTCCAATTTTTTGAGTTTGTTCCTACCATGTGTGGATTTATAGCGGAGACTAGAGAAAACATATAAAAGTAACTAGCAGAATTTCTGGCCCAAGGAAAATTCATAATACATATTAGTTTCCCATTACTGTGGTGTGTGTGTGTGTGTGTATGTGTGTGTGTGTGACTTGAATTAAACTTTTAGTTTTACTAAACTTGGACTCATTTTATGGTGGAAATAATCTATAATTTTTCCAAAAATGACTTGTGAATTTTTTACCATCAGCTGTTAAGAATTCTAATTTTGGTAGTTATCAAGCAAACTATAACTTTTGGTGCACAGCAACCAATTTTTATTTGTCACAGAATGCAAAATTAAAACACCAGATCCCTTATAGAAATATATGCAAAATAAAGTTGATGTAAAGATTAATACATTTTCTTTTAAATTCCATGTATAGTTTATTTCTATTATACCTAAAATTGGGATTTTCTAAATTTAAAATAATCTCGAAAGCTCTTCTGGGGTTCTTATATTTGCCATATATGCACCTCTATTTGGATTGAATTGACTCAAGGGAAATGGATGGGTGGATAGGTAGATAGATAGATGATAGATAGATAGATAACAAAGAAGGAAGAGAACAGAGAAAATTTTCCATGATACGTTTATAAATAAAAACTGTTGCTTCTTGGAATCCAATTAAATTATTGCAAAGTTGAGGTTAAAAAAAGTCACTCATGATCTAGAGTATAAATCAAACAGCTAATCCAGTTACTGCCCATTTCACCAACATTTTCCACCTTATCAAGGATTGATTTACCACAAATTTCCAGGAGGAAAATTTGTTTCCCAGTCTATTACAAGTATTTCTATTTTCTAAAACTTGGATATTCTCCTGGGAAAATTTGAGAATAAGAGTAAAAGTTAACAGAGTCTGTTCTTCTCAAATGCTTGTTTTGAAAAGTGCAAATTTGTTCCAAGGTAATTGGCATATTAGGGAACAATTTGGGCATAATGGAACTTCACATTTACTTATGCATGATTTTATCTGCAGAAAAAAAACTACATGAAGGTAAAAAAATTGCACCCAACTGAACTGAGTCAGAACGCACAAAACACATTCACGCAAACACCTTAAACATCTGCTAACTACCTCTATTAATGCATGGGTTAAATTGCAAGGTTTTTTACTATTCTTTTGCATTTGTAAACTTGTTTTATTTTTAATCCAGCATCTTCAATATGTCTAAATGGTTCAAAATTCCAACCTATGCATGTAAAAGGAAAGCTTTAAGGAATGAAGAGAAGCTTGAAATGATAATGCATTTTGAAAGAAATGAGAGAACGTGTGATACTTTCTGAGCAACAGAGACAACACTGGGAAATAAAAGGTTATGGTTGAAACATTTCAAATGCTGAAAAGTCAGTAAGAATAAGGCCTAAAGAAGCAGAAAAAATAGAAAGATTGTTAAGCATATGGATTGACTACCAAATAAAAGTAAATCAGAAACAACCTTCCTCACAAAGAGAAAGCACTATCTATATACAAGGACCTTCAGCAGAAATCACCAAACCCTGAAAATGACCTCTTGATTCACAGCTTTCTTTTTTTGCGGTATGCGGGCCTCTCACTGTTGTGGCCTCTCCCATTGCGGAGCACAGGCTCCGGACGCGCAGGCTCAGCGGCCATGGCTCACGGGCCCAGCCGCTCCGCGGCATGTGGGATCTTCGCGGACCGGGGCACGAACCCATGTCCCCTGCACCGGCAGGTGGACTCTCAACCACTGAACCACCAGGGAAGCCCTTAAATCACAGCTTTTAAACACAGTGGTGCGGTTGGTGGTTTCAAACAAGGCTGGCATTTCCAAAGCCTTCAACTGTTGGATGAAGACATAAGCACAAACAAGAAAGGCACAAAAAATTTTTCCAGCAGTGATACAGAAGTTAATTGAAGAAAAAGACTATGCTTTAGATCAAATTTTTAATTTTGAAGAAGCAAATATCTATTCTCTTGTATGCCTAGAAGGACCTACACCTGAAAGGCAGAAAAATATGCCCTGGGATTTAAGGTTGTGAATCGTTTAACTGTGATGTGTGGCTCAAGGTCAATGAGCCACACTTACCCAAACGTTCCATCTGACTTCAGGTATGGTCCTGCCACAATTCACAGCAACTCACAAGTCACAACACTTCTGATGCCCACTTCCAGGTCCTTCTCAAGAGTAAGTGCCATATTTACTGTAGTACTTACGTATTAATCATTTAACATGTGTAAAACTATGCTACCATTTCTTCTTCTTTTTTACATATTTATAACATGTCACTGATGAAGTTTTAGAGTATGGTGACCCACTTTTCCCATAAACTCTGTGTTTTTTATTGCACAATTTTCATAGCTTTTCCATTTTGAGGAATGTATGTATCTTGCTATAGCAGGACTGGCTGTACTTCCCTTCAGAGAAGGTCTCTAGTTTTCTACAAATACAACTCATCTATACATTATACTTAGTATGACAACTATCCATAAAGAGTCTAGTAAATAAGATTAATGGTTTGTCAATAATAGGAAGCAGGGGGTGATGGGGATTTCATCTCTATGCTGACAACTCCTAAATTTATACATTGAGCTCAGATCCTTCTTCTGGCCTCCAGGCTTACATAATGGGCAGGTACTTGACATTTCCTCTTAGACATCTTGCCACCATCTCAAATGCACTTCATATGTCCAAAACTGAACTTTTCATCTTCTCTTGAAAAATTGTTCCTCCTCCAGTTTCCATCATCTGAGTAAACTGCCCCCCTGCTCTTGTTCTTTCTCCCACTCGTGCCTGAATCCTGGTCGTTCCAAACAACTCTCCCCGCCACCCCCAAATACAAATGGCATCTAAACCATCACCAGACCTGTCTGTTCTACCTCCCAAATGCATTTCCACTCTCTCCCTTCTCTCTGTCTGCACTGCCCCCACCTGGTCTATATCTCCCTGGGACCCCCACAGCCTCTTCCTGGTGCCCCTGCTCTAGGTTCTTTCCAGAGTATTTGGGGGGAAAACTAGGATCAAGTGACACCTCTGACTAGAAAAGTCAATGGTGGCAGAAGACCTAAATGGACATTTCTCCAGAGAAGATATACGGATGGCCAACAGACACATGAAAGGATGTTCAACATCACTAATCATTAGAGAAATGCAAATCAAAACTACAATGAGGTATCACCTCACATCAGTCAGAATGGCCATCATCAAAAAATCTACAAACAATAAATGCTGGAAAGGGTGTGGAGAGAAGGGAACCCTGTTGCACTGTTGGTGGGAATGTAAATTGATACAGCCACTATGGAGAACAGTATGGAGGTTCCTTAAAAAACTAAAAATAGAGCTACCATACGACCCAGCAATCCCACTCCTGTGCATATACCCTGAGAAAACCATAATTCAAAAAGGGACATGTACCACAATGTTCATTGCAGCTCTATTTACAATAGCCAGGACATGGAAGCAACCTAAGTGTCCATCAACAGATGAATGGATAAAGAAGATGTGGCACATATATACAATGGAATATTACTCAGCCATAAAAAGAATCGAAATTGAGATATTTGTAAGTGAGGTGGATGGACCTAGAGTCTGTCCTACCGAGTGAAGTAAGTCAGAAAGAGAAAAACAAATACTGTATCCTAACACATATATATGGAATCTAAAAAAAAAAAAAAAGGTTATGAAGAACCTAGGGGCAGGACGGGAATAATGACGCAGACGTGGAGAATGGACTTGAGGACAAGGGGAGGGGGAAGGGTAAGCTGGGACGACGTGAGAGAGTAGCATGGATATATATACACTACCAAACATAAAATAGATAGCTAGTGGAAAGCAACCGCGTAGCACAGGGAGATCAGCTCGGTGCTTTGTGACCACATAGAAGAGAGGGATAGGGAGGGTGGAAGGGAGGGAGACACAAGAGGGAAGAGATATGGGGATATATGTATATGTATAGCTGATTCACTGTGTTATAAAGCAGAAACTAACACACCATTGTAAAGCAATTGTACTCCAATAAAGATGTTAAAAAAAAATTCAACAGCAAAAATTGTTAATAAAATGTTAAAAAAAAAAGTCAATGGCTTTCCATTGCAGGTTCTATAATCCACAAAATTTCTTAAATTTGACATGGCAAGGCCCAGACTACCTTTAAATCTCATCTCATACTATTCCTCCTCACCACCCCCATTCCCTGCATCCTGAATCCTGGCTTAATGGAGCCAGCTTCTTTCCTCCTCACACCTCCACTCATATTGTTCATTTGGCAGGCATTTCTGTCCTATTTCATTTCTACTCAGCCTTCAGATCTCCAGCAAATATCACTTTTTCAGAAATACTTTTCTACCCCTTACTCTAAATTAGCACCCCTCATTCTCTTTCTGATCTTACAATCACTGTCTTTCTTAAGGCTTATCACAATTTTTATGTATTTATTCATTTGTGTAATTATTTGTTAAATTCTCAACTTCCCACTAGACTATGAATCCCATGAGGTCAGAGAGCATCTCTGTTTTGATCACAATATTGCCTAATACATGACTGGCACCAAGTACACACTTAAAAATATTTACAGAATGAATAAACTCCTTCAGAAAATGTTTATCATACAATGTTTTGGAAGTTGGATTAAGCTCTGGGACTATATCTAAGAACATATGATCTTTTGTGGGAGACATTTAATCAGATAATCATCATCATAGCAATAATTAGCATTTTGATGACTCGTGTTGGGTGATGCATTATCAAAATCCACCTTGACAACAACCTTATGAAGTTTGATACAATTGTATTATTATGCCCAGTTCACAGAAGAGGAAACTGAGGTTCATCAAGGATAAGCAATTTGTCCAAAGTTATAGCCAATCAGAGGCAGAAGTTTAATCACATGTGCTCTAATTACTCTCTACAGGGGCAGGAAACACCTACCAGTCCCTGGGGAGTTGGGAAAGCTTTCACTAAGAAGTGACATTTAATCTGCATCTTACAGAATGAGTCAGAGGTTTCCGGATAGAAGGAGGTGAAGGCACACTGGGAGGAAGAAAAAGCAGAAGCAAGTGTGTGAGGGGGCACGGGATATTTGTTGCAGGGCAAAGGGTTCAGAGGAGCTGAAGTGCTAAGTCACAGGGCAGAAAGTACATGGAAAGGAGGCAAGAGAAATAGGTTGGGACCAGATTGAGAAAGTCCTGTGTAAACTCTAATCTGATCAAGGGAAAGCCAGTGGTAGTTTTAGTCTAACAAAAATAAAAATATTCCAGGTAACTTCTCATCTCTTAAAATGCTATGTCCATAGATTCTATCAAAGAAAAACAAAAGTGCCGGACTTACTAAAACACATGGCTAATTAAAGACAAAATGTTAGAAAGTCCTACTTACTAATAAACCAACAGGTCTCTTCCTCTTCCCTACTTCCTTTCCTGGACACATCAGTCCCAGACTATCAGGTGTGGCCAAGTGCGGTAGGAGTCCGCCTAGGAACAGGAGAGTCACGGGGGCCCAGAGTGGGATTTTGCAGCAAGAGCAGGGTGAGATGAGTGTCCACCCAGGAAGGCAGCAAGGGTGGGATGTCAGCACTCAAGTGGGGTGAGAAGACCTCCATGTGGGCGGGCAGCCAGGCACAAGACGTTGAAGCCTGAGCATTTCCATGGAAGCTTAACCCAGGGTGTGATAGCTAAGGAGGGTAAGGAAGGATCCAAGAAGGAGGGTGCCTGGCACAAGGTGTCAAAGCCCAAGCGGACTGAGGAGGGTGTGTGTGTGGAAAGGGTGACATGGGGTGTGGAACTGGAACCCAAGTTGGGTGAGGAAGGAGGTCTGGGTGTGGGGATGATTCATTGCAGAATATCAGAGCCCAAAGTGGGTGAGGAAGGTTTCTAGGTGGAAGAGTGGCCCAATGTGGGGTGTAAGAGCCCAACTGGAGTAGAGAGGGTACCCATATGGGGGAGGGAGCCATGGCAACAGCCTAGCATGGGGACTTAAAACCTGAATGGAGTGAGGACGGTATCTCTGGGAGGAGAGGGGCAGGATCAGTGATGAGAGTGAATTACATACATGCAGATGAATCAATAAATTAGTATATTAAGGGTAATGGTGCAGGTTTTTTCCTGCCAGAGAATGGAGTTACCAGTATAGAAAGATACCCTATGGTGTTGATTGAAATTGAAGGCTTCAATGTAATCTCAGTGTTTTACAAAATTATCTATATGATAGATAGAGAAATAAATATAGGTTTAAGTGTGTGTATGTGTGTGTGTGTGCGTGCATACATGTAATTCCCAGTTCTGTCCACTAAGATGGCATGATAAGGGCAAAAGCCATATGCACACTTAGCACTCAGATCTTCCTCTCTGAAGACCTTTATCCACTGGAGACAAGGCTTCTTTGAAGAAATAGCTGATTCCAAGGCTGAGAAAGAAAAAATATAAGATGAGCCTAGAATTTTTTATGTATCTGAAAGTGAGGAAGTATTAAAAAATTATGGGGACTTGTCAAAAGCCAGATTGAAGGGCTCCCACTGGCCAAGTCAGGGATAATGTGAAGGGCAAAATAAATACACAGGAACAGATTACAATCAATTCAATTAAATAGAATCATAAGAAATGTACCACTCAGGTAGGGGATGATGATAATGGAGGAGACTGCATGTGTACTTTCCTCTCATTTTTGCTGTGTACTCAAAACTGTTTTTTTTAAAAAAGCTTTAGAAATAAAATACAAAATCTTGAGTCCATATTAATATAAGTAATTGAATAAACAAATAAATTGAAAGTATGATGAGAAAGAGGATTTCACACTCTCAAAATACCTTCCCATAGGAAAAAAAAAAACTTATTAACTACAAAGAGAAAAAGAGTAACTTCACAGTGAACAACGCAGGCAGACACCACCTTACTGAAGCAATTAAAGTGAACACCCCTAACAAGAGGAAAATGAAATCATGTCTCACCTGATAAAATGCAAAGAAAAGAAGGCAGCATCACTTTTGCAGTATTTCTGCCAAAGAAGCACAACCTGAATCTAAAGATAAGGAAATATTAGACAAGCTCCAACAGAAGGACATTCTCTAGAGTAATTAGTCCGTAATCTTCAAAAGCGTCAGGATCATCAGTCAAGGAGAGACTGAGGGGCTGTTCCAGATTGAAGGAGGCTAAAGAGACAAGACAACTAAACGCAACATGGGATTTTGAACTGCAGCCTTTAACTACGAAGGATATTACTTCAGTGTGGTCTCAGGATGAGATAGGAGTACGGCATCAGTGTTCATTTCCTGATTTGGAAGGTTGTATTGTGGTTATGTCCTTCTTTGTAGGAAATACACATTCAAGTATTCGGGATGCTGAAGCAGATCAGCAATCTACTCAAAACAGATTCAGGAAAAAAGTTCTTTGTACTTACTGTAATCCAACTTTTTGGTGGTTGGAATATTTCTTTTAAATAAAGAAGCAAACAAACAAATAAGAATATCAGACTGATGTCAGCTCAATTCTCCAGAACTCAGCTTGAACTCAAATGTAATACAAGAGCATCTTCATCATTTAACCCCTGGCAATATACTTCTTCCCTTAGCAACATACTAAACATCACATTCATTCTCACTTTCCTGAACAAATTATACTTGGCTTTCAATCTTTCCTGCCAATTACTTATTACATCACCACTATTGAGGCTGACAGATCAAAGACTACCAGGAACACACTTGAGAAAAGAAAAGAAAAAAAAATACTGGTGAGTTTATTTAGCTTGTACAGAAAGGAAGACTGCAAGCCCTCGGGAACCACAGGAGCATCTCAGCAGAAGGAGCTGAGAAAAGATTCTTATGGGGTTTGAGCTCACCTTGGAGGATTCTAAGGAGGAGTTAAGGAAGCAGGGACCAGTTCTGGATTGGAAGCTCTCAAGAAGCCAGTGAAATGCAGTGACTGGGAATCTTAACACATTTCCTCTAAGAAGTGGGAAGATTAAATAAGCCTAGTGTTGCCATCGCTAAAGAAACCACAATCTTTCATGTTAGTCAGAAGAGAAGGGTGTTTACTCATTTTTGTGGTTACATACTGGCCTTGTCTATGGCTTGTTCTCAGTATTGTTTATGTTCTATTAAGAATACTGTGGTCTGGTTGTCAGCAGGGCCATTTTTCAATTTCTCACCAAAGAAGTAGAATAAGGACATAAGTAGTACTATAAGGGGCAGACACAGTGTAAACAGAGGAAGTAATCACTGACTACCTGTTATTAAGGGAAGAGTCAAAAAATTAAAAACATGGAATTAAAATAATAATATTAACAATAATCAGCAGCAGCAGCAGCTAACTGGCTGCCGATTCTAAGGCTTTGCCCAGGCTGAATATGTTTAATTCTCAAAACTACACAGCAAATTAGTTAATATTATTATCTGTATTTTACAGATGAGAAAACTGAGTGATAGATTAATTTGCCCAATGTCACTCAGCTAGTAAATAGCAAAGCCAGGATCACTATATAACACAATGGTGGATTTATACATCCAACAGCCAAATATTTACTAAAGTTACTATATATAAAGTATCATCTGGACATTCCAAGGAATAGGATGTAGCACCCTCTAACATATTCCTTAACCTCTCTCCCAAACATTTGCTACTCTCATCAATCCCCCTGCCTTACATTTTCAAAGGATATAATCTAGTCTCATATTTCATGATTGAAATATGGGATCAATAATAACCTCCCTTTAACTTTAACATACCCTCAACTCAGTCCTTTATCTCCTTTCACTCTTTTCTCCATGCTTACATTGTTCTCTTTTTTGAACTCTATTGCCTCATGTATGCTCCATGCATAGTCTTGCAACCTGTTTATGTATCTGCGTCTTAGGAGACACATTTTAGCTATGGTTTCGTCTGTTCAGCATCCTCATTTCCTTTTGGAGAATTACTCATACCCAGTGATAGGTTGATAAATGTTGATAAATGTTTTCCTGGATCTCCAGGAAAAAAAATGTGAAGATAGATAGATAATTTAGATAAATAAATAAATAATATAATAAATAATATAAATAAATAAATAATATAATAGATAAATAATTTATATATATATATATAAATAAAACTATGTATATGTATATATACACACACTTTTTTTTTTTTTTTTTTTTTTTGCGGTACGCGGGCCTGTCACTGTTGTGGCCTCTCCCGTTGCGGAGCACAGGCTCCGGACGCACAGGCTCAGCGGCCATGGTTCACGGGCCCAGCTGCTCCGCAGCATGTGGGATCTTTCCGGACTGGGGCACGAACCCGTGTCCCCTGCATCGGCAGGGAGACTCTCAACCACTGTGCCACCAGGGAAGCCACACACACACTTTTTATTATAAATTTTGCTCATATAAGGAACATGTAACAATTTGTAAATAATAAAATATATAACACTCTATCTCTTAATTGTAAGTTCCATAGAGCCAATTTATTCTCACAACAAAAGAATGCTTTTGTTGATATTTTGCCAAACTCCTACAGCCAAACTACTGTTGTAGTTGATGAAAGAATGTAGTTATAACTCAAAGGTTGTTGAGTTTTTTGTGTCTATGAATGAGTAAGGCAAAGTGAAACAACAAAGATGTATGTCAGAAGGTTCTTGTTCATCAATGACATAAATGAGTTCTTTGCTGAATCTGAAATGCTTTTGAAAATACTGGAAGACCATTTCCTCAAGTTTTTGTGCTCTTTCACAATGTAATGGCTACAGGTGTGACACAATTTTAAGCTTAATCTGCCTTATTTACATTTCAACACAGCAATAAATCAAGCACTTCTTTGTAGCACTTGTCAATCTCTATGGTATAAAACAGTTCTACCTTGGCCAGTTTTGAGCTACCAACATGACGTCACTGAACACAGAGCTGGGAAGAGACATGCAGGCACACCCATGTATGATATTTCTACTCTACAGCCATATTAGATGTAAACAACCTCAAGAACATAAATAATAGTAAAATAGTTTGGAAGTTGTAAGTCTTGAGTATTTATTACCTTTGTTTTTAATTTTATTTAATTGTAAGCTAATATCATTGAATTTTAAATAATTACTATATTTACCAACTGGCTTATAAACTTTCTGAAAATTTAATAATTGGCTCTAGTGAGCAATACAAGACAGTCCTAACATACAACTGCTTCTTCCCCACTCATCTTAGCTAGTGTTGGGTGGGAGGGCCACTTTCTATCTTCCATAAAGGAGACCAAAGGAAATAGTTCAGTATGTCTCCCCTCCACACTGAACCAAGGGACAGGCCTGGAACCTAAGCTTGGTCCTTTGTGAGCTCTCTCATGGGGCTCTGAATCTTGACTGAGACATTAAAGGAGGGAAGAAGTAGTTGGAGATCAATCACCCATCATGGTGGTAGTTGCTAACCAAATAGCTCCTGCTATGGGACTGTGCCTGCTTCCCTTTCTACTGTCCAGAGTGCCTTTGGTTACTGCTTCTTTCTACACCTATTCTCAAGCCTGTGATTCTCCCATGTTCTTTCCATAAATTACATACAGTATGTTTCCATTGCTCACAAACAATAAATCTAACAGTTACTGTGTTTCTTAGGAAAAGGGCTGGATCTTCTTCCTGTTTCTAAGCCTTGCACCTTACATGGTTTTAGGACCAGGTATTTTTCATGGAAGTCATACCAAACTAATTAGTATGTTATCAGAAACAGTATTTTTTTTGCCCTTTACAAGTATAAGACCTACTTACTAATCAATCAAGATAATTGTTTTAGAAAGGTGCAGAGATTTAATATTCATAATGATGGTGCTGACTCATCAACAAAATGTAAAATTATTTCTACTTTTCTCTCTATATGACACCAATATATTTTCTAAGGTTTTGGAGCTTAATGATATAAACCTCTTATCTGGGACTACATTTATCAGGAATGAAACATTTCCATATATTGCTTTATAAATAATACATCTCTAGCTTGGCAGACTTTTCTAGCTTTCAGGTTTGGAAGAAGCATGCTTTTCTTATGTTTCCACAGAGAGAAGCATGACTGACTGGACGTTAATACTAAACATTGATAAAACCTGGGAAATATTTATGGATTGTGGAAAGTATTTCAGATTATGGAATAAAGAGGGTGAATTACATTTAGGGCTTTTCTGTATTGATTTAATGCCTCATTACTTATTCTGGATCATAAAGAGTTCCCAGAACACTCTGCTAAAGACTCTCCTTCCCTTTTCACCTTTCCATTGATCCATTACCAACCAACTGTGCAAGTGGATGAGTCACTGTTACTCTAGTAGGAAGGAGAGAGACCTGCAAAGGATAGAAGTACAGGGGAGGCCAATACGGTGAGGGCTGTGAGCTGAGCCAAAATGAATGAAAAGCAAGAGACTCTCTAAGGGGAAAAAATTATTTTAATTCCTTCTCCCATAACCCATACTTAAAATTCAGCATAGAGGGATTATTGGACGATATTGATATCATAAGCAGAAATTTTATCTAAAACTGTTAGGATAGGAGGTTGGGACACAGGCATATAAACAAACATCTGTAAGCATCTGAGTAACTGCTACTTGACACCAACACAGCAATCACTGGTCACATTTTCTAAAACACCACCCTTAAACCCCTGAGTCACAATATATATTTTCTAAGAAAAAAAAAAATATTTCTAAGGAACTCTTGAGTCAAGTTTAAGTGTATTGCATAAAACAGATTTAATCAAATAAAGTATCTACCATAGAAACATAATACTGTGGAATTCTTTGATAATAGCAGAGATAGAAAAGTGACTTCAGCAGAAATGATATGATGTGGTAAATATATCTAGATATGCAGACCTGGATAAACTTATCTGGGTATCTAAATAAGCAGACCTGACCTGGAAAGCACGTGCGGAAGATTCACAAGCCCATTGTCTACATGATCTCAAAAAGGCCAGTCACAAAATGTAAAATGTATAATACATCTCCCAAGGGATTGTTGAACTTTTTACTCGTTCCAGATTGAAGACAGTAAAGTTTCGGATATCCCACTATTTAATTTGTTTGATGTGTTTATAAGAATCTGGGGACCATTCTTTAAAGGGCATGTGAGAATGTAAATTACTCTGGGCTCCATTGGTTTGAATGATGTGTGTGTGATGTGAAATAATTATATGATTTATTAGAGAACAGTAATGAGATTACTAGTTAGTGATTATTCAGGTGCTGGATCACTTTCATTTGTTCATCAATTTTTAATATCAGTTAAGGTATTTACTCAAATGGTATATTTAATTAACACAAATAAAAAAGAAATAAGTCATCAACAGAAAAAGAAGTGGCCATTGGGGGTTATCTAAATCATTATCTAGGATGATAGATGGAAAGTAACCTCATGCTGGGTTCATTAATAACCAGCCTTCATATCTAAGCTTCAAAGACTACTCTGAAATACAAATGTGTTCCTTCTTACCACAATCTGTGCTGCTTTTTCTAGTCTGCCAGTGAGCAGACTGTTTCTTTCCTTTATCCTTTCTTGATTTCATGCTGTTTTCCTTGCATTCTGAAGAAGTATACGGGTTACATAAAGTGTAACCCTACTTTATGTTACAGTTTGTCAAGAAGGTGGAGCAGATGGAATGGAAGAGGAAGGTCAGAGGCCCACATCTGAAGCAATGGACAGATGTTTGGGCATGATGTTCTGGAAAGTAAGGAAAAACCTATCTTGAAAAGTCAGATACATATTACAAACAACTAACTCTAAAAGGGACAAGGGTCTGGATACAGTAAAAAGTTCTGGAATAGTTGACATTTACTAAGAAATAGGCAATGCAATGCACAAGTAGGGCTTTAATAGGGCAGTACTTAATTATTACCAAGACAAAACCAAAACCAAAAAACCTTGGAGTCTACCTCTCCACCTGAATCAGTACAGAACAAGAAGACAGAAACACTAATACAATTTCTCTACAAATGAGCAAATACACCAACTTTGGATAATATCCTCTGTATATGACAGCAAACCAGCAATGTAATCACTACTATTGCTGTCAGAGAAACTAGAGATACCTTTCCTTGCCTGTGCACAGATTTGGGTGTGCATGTGGTCTGGTGGAAAGAGACATTGAATTTAGACATACATGCTGACCACTGACATGCAATCTTGGCAAACTGCTTAACCTCTCTGAGAACTAGTTTTTCCCGTCAATAAAGTGAGGATAATAATAATATCCAAAAGAGCTATTTCCGAGGGGCTACTCACATTTGGAACTCGTTCCAAAATTTAAAGTAAAAAAATGCACTTGAACATGACTTAGTAGATAGATTCTTGAGGAATGTTAGTTCCAATCTTTTTTTTCCCCTCCCCTTGTACCTATTTCCCTGTTTACAGTCATCTGTGGCATAATGAACAAAGGAGATCAATGAATCAACAACCACTTAGGCAAGAATGGTCAAATATTTGGACATTTCAACTCTGCCAAGAAGCCCCATAGCCGAGGAGCTGGGGGTACTATTTCTCCCCCTCCTCCAGCGGCACACTTTCAACAATTTCATAAAACGAATAGGTTGACATAAAGGATGAGAAAGAGTAAAGTATGAGAGCAAGACCTCCAAACTGGAGTTAGAAGGCAGTCAAGGGAACCTTTCCCCTCCAATCACAGGGGCAGATGAGGCCACTGAAGCTCACCCATGCCCAGGCTCGCTCCCCCAAAATGTTAGAACTAGAACCTCTGTCAAGGCAAAATTACCCAAAACTAACATTAAAATTCTGGCCCCTCTCAAAAAACTAAAAATAAAATTACCATATGATCCAGCAATCCCCCTCCTGGGCATATATCCATGGAAAACTATAATTTGAAAAGATACATGCACCCCAATGTTCTTAGCAGCACTGTTTACAATAGCCAAGACATGCAAACAACCTAAATGCCCATCAACAGATGAATGGATAAAGAAGATGTGATACATATATACAACGGAATACTACTCGGCCATGAAAAGACTGAAATAATGCCATTCGAGCAACATGGATGGACCTAGAGATTATCATACTACGTAAAGTCAGAAACAGAAAGACAAATACCATATGATATCACTTATATGTGGAATTTAAAATATGACACAAATGAACTTATCTACAAAACAGAAACAGACTTACAGACACAGAGAACAGACTTGTGGTTGCCAGGGCAGTGGGGATGGCGGGGAATGGACTGGGAGTTTCAGATGAGCAGATGGAAACTATTATGTATAGAATGGATAAACAACAAGGTCCTACTGTATAGGACAGGGAACTATATTCAACATCCTGTGATAAACCATAACGGAAAAGAATATGACAAAGAATATGTATACATGTATAACTGAATCACTTTGCTGTACAGTAGAAATTAACACAACACGGTAAATCAACTATACTTCAATAAAATTAATTTTTTAAAAAGTTCTGGCCCTCAATCCTTTTCTTAAAACTACAGTAACAAGATGGACCTTTATGGCAGAATATTGGGAAACACACAGGAAAAACATACGGACAAGTGCTAACTTTCCTGCTCTAATGCAACCCTTTTAGATATGACTTAAAATCTTTAAATATCCTGTTTAGTACAATAGCAGATCTTCCCTGATCATTAGTGATCTTTCTTGTGAATACCCAAGATTATCACAAAACAAGTCATTCTTGTCATGTACTTCAACGCAAAATGGGGAGTGTAGAGGTGAAATGATTCAAACGACACGTTTAAGCATAATTAAACATACGCTGTCAGTCTACAGCTGTATCTCTGCAGCAAACTTGGAAGGCCAAGTTTCCACAATATTTGCAGGAAAACAGATACTCTATAACCACAGTCTTATGCTGTTCTCGTAATGATTTCATCAAAGTCCTCCAACCCTCCTGAAGTCTGAATTAGGTAAATCATGAAATCTCTTAAATTTCAGTTTTTAAATCAGCCTCTTATGAGGGGAAAATAATTTTAAACTATTAGGCATCATATACATAATAGTTGTTGGTAAAATTTATGTATATAGACCTTGCCACATATAAGCTTACCAAATAAAAACCCAGAAGCAAAAATATCAGCACAGAATGTCAAAATCACAAAGGTAATAAATGTGCACATTTATAGGCCATAAGATCTACTAGTGTCAAAGCTGATGTATGAATTTGCCTACAATATTGTTGAAAGCCAAAGTGAAAGGGAAGCATTCAGTTCAACAAATATTTAAATTGTTAGTATCTGCTATGAACCAACCACTGTTCTAGGTGCCAGGAATACAGTAGTAAAAATAGAAAAATGTCTTGGTTGTTCTGGCACAGAAGAGTCAATTATTTAATTCTCTTTGATAAGAAAAAGATAGCAACTCTTTAAGGGAAGTGAAGCCTTCCCTGGTGTATAGCAACAATTTCACTTGGAGCTTCACATATGCAACACTGCTGGGCTATGAAGACTCTTGTCTCAATGACATACCTATGAAAGTGCAATATTAAATTTCTTCTTGCATCGTTCAGTGAAAACTGAAGACAAGACACCAAAGTTTGTCTCAGTAAAATCAACCCTGCAGGAAGTCAACACAACCTAGCGCAAATGTGTAATTTTTAGCCGATCTAACTTAATTCAAGGATAGAACCTGGATTACTAGATAGAACCTATTTCTCAGAATCTGCATCTGAGTAATCTTGGAAGCTTCTGAATATTGTAGATTCTTGGACTGCACAAAATCTTAGTGAATCAGAATCTCTGAAAATGGGCCTAGTAGTCTGCATTTTGAAAGAGCTCTGGGATTTTCTTTTATACACCTAATTTTGAGAACCTTTAACTTTGAGAAAGAATTTTTAAACTGTTTTCATTCTTCAGGGATTGTGAAATCAATTTAGGGGGAAAGAGGTTTTCTATGAAATAGATTAAAATAAAATGGAAAAGTAAATATTAAAGTGTATTGCACTTTATTTAAATGTTTACCTAAATATTACTGATAGTAAGCATAAGAATATTTTATGAAATTTTTGCTTTTATGAATACATAGAGTATAATAGGTTATACATATATCTTACTCTGGCTTTCAATCAAAATACTATGAAAACACTAATCAAGAGGTATATATTGACTTCAGATCTTTCAAATATTTTCTGAAAATATCAGTCTTCTCTGGTATATTTGAGAATTAAAAGTAAACAGTGGTGGGCTTCCCTGGTGGTGCAGTGGTTGAGAGTCTGCCTGCCGATGCAGGGGACATGGGTTCGTGCCCCGGTCCGGGAGGATCCCACATGCCGCGGAGCGGCTGGGCCCGTGAGCCATGGTCGCTAAGCCTGCGCGTCCGGAGCCTGTGCTCCGCAATGGGAGAGGCCACAACAGTGAGAGGCCCGCGTACCGCAAAAAAAAAAAAAAAAAAAAAAAAAATAGTAAACAGTGGTATTATTATATATTATATAAAACATACAGTTGCACATAATATATATTATATACATAATTATATATATATAATATGTATCATGTGCTTTTGTTCTAAACACACTAGTGAAGGAAAACATCAAATATCCTTTGTCTACTATGGTGTCCATCCATATTTTTTAAAATATGTATTGTTAGAAGGGTTGAGATGTCCCTGAGGATTAAACACTCATGTACAAATTCATTACCACCAGCAGAAACTTCTGGCCGTATCCTGCTGAGATGTTTAGAATAAAATAGCAATAAAATTTCCCTAGACATTTTTATGTTCTTGATTTATTATTTCACATGAAACAGTAACTCATCCCAATTTTATTTATGATATTAGAAGATAATACTTAGAACATTTCAATGCATTGACTCTTTATGATTAATGAACCTAAATTTAATTTTCCATCCAATTCTATAGAGTCAATTCTCTGTAAATTGATTTTCTCCCCAAAATTATGATGCATGTCCCATTATAGTGGGTACTATTTCAGAAAGGGCAGATGTTTCCCTTAGATTCAGTAGTGTAATATGAATGCACACGAATTTTGCAGAAAACATACCTTTCAAAGCTTCACAGAGCAGAAAGTGGCTTTAGTACCTCAATATTTCAATAAATAGATATTGTCAGTTCAGAAGTAAAACTACTAAGGCCGTACTTCCCATCTGAATAAATCTTCATGGTAAGCAATTTAGTTAACTATTAAACAATCTTTATTGTTGGGAAACTGTTCTTTAGAGCAAGTGTTTTTAACATAGAATTCGTAGAAAAGTTTCAGCATGTTTGTGAAGTCCCTGAAATGCCATGAAGAATTCTGTGTATACTGATATATAGATTTCTCTAGGGAATGGATTCATAGCTTTCTGCAGTTCCTGAAGGCGTCCATGGCAAACAAAAACATCACAAAACAAATTTTACTGCTTTAAAGCCAATCCTTATTCTCTCATTCCATAATTTAAACTCTAGAGCTTCTCCATCTGTCTTCAGACAAGATCGAACACAGTTTTTTCCTTGTATTTGTACAATTTATTCTTGAAAGCTTTCATTAGGTAACACCCTGACATTCTCTTCTTCAAGAGAGACAAACAAAGCTTCATCGGAAAGAATAATAGTTGAGAGGAATGGTCTTAAAGGAAGTGAAATTGCCAGAGTCAAAGTCTCTTCAGATTTTTTTGTCCAATCTGGAGCAGTAGAATAAAGTACCAAAGTCTCTGTTAAACAACGTGTAACTTCCATAGTACTAAATGGAATCACAATGGAATGTCAAGCCAGGTAAGTCATTAGGAAAGCACCTTTGTTAAGTCAACATTTCCTTCAAATGGAGGAGGTTAATATTAACATGCCTTCCTAGAAAATGATCATCTCTTTACCATAAAGCACACAACAAATGCACAACAGAAGTCATTTTTGAAATATCTTTTAAAATATGTAAACAAGGAAGTGTAAGTATAGTAAAACATAATGTGTAGTAAAAGATACATGGCAAATTTCATAAAATGGTGATATTCCCAGGTAAAGCTGCTCTTCTTCCATTAGGCTGAGATAACTTCAGAACATGATAACCTTATGTGGATTTTTATTAAGGAAATCCCAAATCTGTAAGAGCATGTCAGTTTTCAGAATTAATGCAAAACCGAAGTATCCTATGTTCAATATAAATTTTATGAGACATTTTCAAGGAAATGTCAGAATTTTTTTCATTAACACTAAGTTTTGGTTTCAATATATATGGCAATAGTTAGGAGTGATACTTTGGTTTTCTTTTTCTTAAATCACAGAAATTAATCAATCATTATCACATTGTATCCCAAATGCATTCACTGAACAATCATCATTTGATGCTTATTGTGTGCCGGACACTGCCCTAAGTAAGTAATGGTACCTAAGGGCATGTAATGATGAAAAAGAACAGGAATGATTGCTTAACTAAACATGAACAGAATGGATGGTAAATGAGTAAATCATATTGTCTTGGAGAGGCACGGATAGTGATTAGGAAATCTGGATAACCAAAAGTCAGATATGAAAAAGTGAATTGTTTTAAACAATAACAAAATTCTGTATGCTTATTAAGTGCCAGATATTATACTAAGAAACTGAACGAGCTTACCATATCTACACTGCACAGAAACCCTAGGAAGTGGATATTTGTAATAGGACTCTGCATCACAAGGACAGAAACCCAACTCACAGAACCCAGTATTTAGAATATAGTGAGAACTCTCAAACCACTGGCTCCAAACCACTGGTTCTAGAAGAACTGCTCAGGTTCCTTACTCTGTCTTCTCTGCTTCTCTTTGCAAGTCTCCCACACTATTCTTTCCTGGTCTGCAGATGGGTTTCCTCTGGTCCTCATGTCTATATGACAGAAAACAAGACCACTAATAACTCAACTCTTAAATTTTTAATACCAAAGAAAAGCTATCCTTTCTGAGTTGCAATTTTAATATTCCTGGCAAAGGACCACTCTTGGCCAAGGTTTATTCAGATGCCCAACATCAGACCAGCAGTGTTCAGGAGGTCATGTCTGTTATATCAAGGTAACAAGATCTTAAAATGTCAATCTTTCAGATTTTACTTTCTTTCATGCACTTTCATTCTTCCCCCAACTGGTCAGAGGAATCTAGAAGCTTTAGAATTTTTCTACAAGGAAAGTAAAAAGAAAAAAATGCATGTACTTTCATTTGTAGGTTTGGTTTGGTTGGTGGTGGTTGGCTTTGTTTTTTTTTTTTTTTTAATGCTTCCTAACTAGTCTCTTAAGACTCAAAAGGAAGTCCCTGAAGGAAGTGGATCAAAGAGTTTATACAACAAAGATTGAAAAGCAAACAAGAGGGAAGGAAATGACTCCAACTCCCACACTTGGAAAAACGATGGTTGAGCGTTAACTGGGATGAGAGAAAGAGGAAAGGGAATTGTGGTGCCAAGACCTCAGGACAGAATTTCCAGACCAGAAGGGAGTTAGGGATGAGAGGGAAGTATTAGCAGGCAAATATTCTAATCATCAGTAAGCGGCCAGCTTTAGGAAGCAGAGTGGAAGCCAAGATACTTGACTACTCTTATACTTACAGAAAAGCCATGCCAGTGACTATCATCACTCTTGGGTAGAGGATGGCTGCCATTACCAGCTGCCTCCACCTCTATCTATGCTCAAAATTTTGCAGAGTCTCTTGTGGACACTGTCTCTATCATCAACTCAGGACACTTATAAGTACCCCAAAAGAGAGCACAGGAAACTTTACCCACCATATGACAGCAGTGGTGGGAAAGGGAAAGCCCCAGTACAGGTATTTGGATGGGCTGAACAGTGGAAAAACTCACCCTTATTTCACCACCCTGGCAATTTCCAGAGCAGTCATGTAAATGACAGGGTAGGAAGGGGAACATTTCAGGAAAAGTGCTGGCTTGCATTACAGGGCAGATTAAAAACTAGGTATCTCCTAGAACATAAATATTCTCATTTGACACATGAGGCAACTGATTCTTACAAATTTAAGTACTTAACCAAGATCACATGGCCAGGAAATGCTGAGCCACAATGCAGACCAAGCCAACACCCTGAACCATGATGCTGCAGTGCCTCAACACTCAAATCCCTGTGGCAGCTTCTTTAATAAATAAAAATGAGCAAGAGGCATTTGTGAAATCTTTTTCAAATCACAGTTTCAACTCCTGGCACCATAGGAGGCAGATAGCTATCTGAGCAGCCTTGGCGACAGATGGTTCTAAGATGTTGTGTACAGTATTGGGAGAAGGGGTTCATTTTTCTGCTTGTTTTTTGAAGAAAAATGTATTTATTGCTATCCATTATTTCTTTATATCTACACATCCTGAACTCAGTTGGGATCTGAGATTATTTTTTGTGGGAAGTTTGTATATATGTGTTTCCATTTTGATGAAGATTAATATATATATAGAATGGATCATTTGCCACATTAAAAGACGAGTTTTCAAGGAACAGTAGGGAATTCAAAAGCCATTGAAAATGTGCAACTTTAATCCATATGCATTTTTTTAACTTTTAAAAATCTTAAATAAAATTTATGGTAATTGAAGAAAAATCTTCAAATATGAATTATTATGCTTCCAAATCATCATCTTAATAGGTTTATAGGATTCTATTTTTTGAATATGCCAGATATGTACTAAATGGCAAGTTGGAAAAATTGTTGCTCAAGTTAACTTACGCAACAGATGGAAATTCTGGCTCATGTAGCTGTAAAAGATACTGAAAATATGATGATGTCAATCTCTCTCTCTCTCCATTTCACATCTCTCCCAGTCTCTGCTGGCCCTCATTCTGTCCCTTGAGGATGTTCTGAGTCTATGACATCACAGCTCATTATTCAAGAACAAAGAGAGAACTCATCTCCATTGTTCAAATACCAAATTCCTTAGAGAGACCTTGATTAACCCAAATGGGTCACATGTTTACTCTTGGACCCATACCTGAGGCAAAGGGATTGAGCACAAGGGTTGGCCATGTCTCATTCATGTGTCCACCTTGTGTGAGTGTTGCCAGTATCAGCCCCACCAAAGTTGGATAAGAGATAAGAACAGTGGAAGGTGGAGTCAAGATGGTGTACTAGGAGGACACAGAATTCACATCTCCTCACAACTAGGGCACCTACCAGGCACAGGTAGGAGACCAGAGACACCTAAGGAGACAGGAGGAACCCCCAGCAAGTGGTGCAACACGAAGCTTGTGGGATCTTGGTTCCCAGGCTGGAGGTCAGGCCTGAGCTCCTGTGATGGGAGCTCCAAGTCCAAACCGTTGGACTAAGAGAGAACCTCACACCCCAAGGAATATCAATTGGACTGAGGCCTTCCAGAGGTCCTCATCTCAGCACCAAGACGCAGCTCTATCCAACTGCCTGCAAACTCCAGTGCTGGATGTCTCAGGCCAAACAACCAGTAACAGGAATACAGCACCACCCATCAAAAAAAACAAAAAAGACAAAATAATTTGTTACAGGTGAAGGAGCGAGGTAAAAACCTATAAGACCAAAAAAATGAAGATGAAACAGGAAACCTACCTGAAAAACAATTCAGAGTAATGATAGTAAAGATGATCCAAAATCTCAGGAAAAGAATGGAGAAAACACAAGAAACATTTAACAAAGGTCTAGAAGAACTAAAGGCAAACAAACAGTGATGAACAACACAATTACTGAAATTAAAAATACTCGAGAAGGAATCAATAACAGAATAACTGAGGCAGAAGAACGGATAAGTGAGCTGGAAGATAAAAGGGTGGAAATAACTGCCAGGGAGCAGAATAAAGAAAAAAGAATGAAGAGAATTCAGGACAGGCTCAGAGACCTCTGGGACAACATTAAACATACCAACATTAGAATTATAGGGGTCCCAGGAGAAGAAGAGAAAAAGAAAGGGTCTGAGAAAATATTTGAAGAGATTATAGTTGAAAACTTCCCTAACGTGGGAAAGGAAACAGTCAATCAAGTCTAGGAAGCACAGAGAGTACCATAAAGGATAAACCCAAAGAGACACATGCCAAGACACATATTAATCAAACTACCAAAAATTAAATACAAAGAAAAAATATTGACAGCAGCAAGGGAAAAGCAACAAATAACATACAAGGGAATTCCCATAAGGTTAACAGCTGATCTTTCAGCAGAAACTCTGCAAGCCAGAAGGTAGTGGCAGCACATATTTAAAGTGATGAAAGGGAAAAACCTACAATCAAGATTACTCTACCCAGCAAGGGTCTCATTCAGATTCAAAGGAGAAATTAAAACCTTTACAGACAAGCAAAAGTTAATAGAATTCAGCACCACCAAACCACCTTCACAACAAAAACTAAAGGAACTTCTCTAGGCAGGAAACACAAGAGAAGGAAAAGACCTACAATAACAAACCCAAAACAATTAAGAAAATGGGAATAGGAACATATATATCAATAATTATTTTAAATGTAAATGGATTAAATGCTCCAACCAAAAGACATAGACTGGCTGAATGGATACAAAAATAAGACCCATACATATGCTGTCTACAAGAGACCCACTTCAGACCTAGGGACACATACAGACTGAAAGTAAGGGGATGGAAAAAGATATTCCATGCAAATGGAAATCAAAAGAAAGCTGGAGTAGTAATTCTCATATCACACAAAAAAACACTTTAAAATAAAGACTATTACAAGAGACAAAGAAGGACACTACATAAGGATCAAGGGATCAATCCAAGAAGAAGATATAACAATTGTAAATATTTATGCACCCTACAGAGGAGCACCTCAATACACAAGGCAAGTGCTAACAGCCATAAAAGGGGAAATCAACAGTAACACAATAACAGTAGGGGACTTTAACACCCCACTTTCACCAATGGACAGATCATCCAAAATGAAAATAAATAAGGAAACACAAGCTTTAAATGACACATTAAACAAGATGGACTTAATTGATATTTATAGGACATTCCATCCAGAAACAATAGAATACACTTTCTTCTCAAGTGCGCATGCAACATTCTCCAGGATAGATCATGTCTTGGGTCACAAATCAAGCCTTGGTAAATTTAAGAACATTGAAATCATATCAAATATCTTTTCCGACCACAACGCGATGAGAGCAGATATCAATTACAAGAAAAAATCCATAAAAAAATACAAACACATGGAGGCTAAACAAAACATTACTAAATAACCAAGAGATCACTGAAGAAATCAAAGAGGAAATCAAAATATACCTAGAAACAAATGACAATGAAAATACAACAACCCAAAACCTATAGGATGCAGGAAAAGCAAAAAAAGTTCTACGAGGGAAGTTTATAGCAATACGATCCTACCTCAAGAAACAAGAAACATCTCAAATAAACAATCTAACCTTACACCTAAAGCAATTAGAGAAATAAGAACAAAAAAATCCCAAAGTTACCAAAAGGAAAGAAATCATAAAGATCAGATAAGAACTAAATGAAAAAGAAATGAAGGAAATGATAGCAAAGATCAATAAAACTAAAAGTTCTTTGAGAAGATAAACAAAATTGATAAACCATTAGCCAGACTCATCAAGAAAAAAAGGGAGAAGACTCGAATCAACAGAATTAGAAATGAAAAAGGAGAAGTAACAACTGACACTGCAGAAATACAAAGCATCATGAGAGATTACTACAAGCAACCCTATGCCAATAAAATGGACAACCTGGAAGAAATGGACAAATTCTTAGAAAAGCACAACCTTCCAAGACTGAACCAGGAAGAAATAGAAAATATAAACAGACCAATCACAAGCACTGAAATTGAAACTGTGATTAAAAATCTTCCAACAAACAAAAGCCCAGGACCAGATGGCTTCACAGGTGAATTCTACCAAACATTTACAGAAGAGCTAACATCTATCCTTCTCAAACTCTTCCAAAATATAGCAGAGGGACGAACACTCCCAAACTCATTTTACGAGGCCACCATCACCCTGATACCAAAAGCAGACAAAGATGTCACAAAAAAAGAAAACTACGGCCATATCTTGGATGAACAGAGATGCAAAAATCCTCAACAAAATACTAGCAAACAGAATCCAACAGCACATTAAAAGGATCATACACCATGATGAAGTGGCATTTATCCCAGGAATGCAAGGATTCTTCAATATACACAAATCAATCAATGTGATAAACCATATTAACAAACTGAAGGAGAAAAACCATATGGTAATCTCAATAGATGCAGAAAAAGCTTCTGACAAAATTCAACACCGATTTATGATAAAAACTCTCCAGAAAGTAGGCATAGAGGGAACCTACCTCAACGTAATAAAGGCCATGTATGCAAACCCACAGCCAACATCATTCTCAATGGTGAAAAACTGAAACCATTTCCTCTAAGATCAGGAAAAAGACAAGGTTGTCCACTCTCACCATTATTATTCAACACAGTTTTGGAAGTTTTAGCCACAGCAGAGAAGAAAAAGAAATAAAAGTAATCCAAATCGGAAAAGAAGAAGTAAAATTGTCACTGTTTGTAGATGACATGATACTATACATAGAGAATCCTAAAGATGCTACCAGAGAACTACTAGAGCTAATCAATGAATTTGGTAGAGTAGAAGAATACAAAATTAATGCACAGAAATCTCTTGCATTCTTATACACTAATGATAAAAAATCTGAAAGAGAAATTAAGGGAACACTCCCATCTATCACTGCAACAAAAAGAATAAAATACTTAGGAATAAACCTACCTAAGGAGACAAAAGAACTGTATGAAGAAAACTCTAAGACACTGATGAAAGAAATTAAAATGATACAAACAGTTGAAGAGATATACCATGTTCTTGGATTGGAAGAATCAAGATTGTGAAAATAACTCTACTACCCAAAGCAATCTGCAGATTCAATGCAAACCCTATGAAGCTACCAATGGCATTTTTCACAGAACTAGAACAAAAAATTTCACAATTTGTATGGAAACACAAAAGACCCCGAATAGCCAAAGCAATCTTGAGAAAGAAAAATGGAGCTGGAGGAATCAGGCTCCCTGACTTCAGACTATATTACAAAGCTACAGTAATCAAGACAGTATGGTACAGGCACAAAAACAGAAAGATAGATCAATGCAACAGGATAGAAAGCCCAGAGATAAACCCACGCACCTAGGGTCAACTAATCTATGACAAAGGAGACAAGAATATACAATGGAGAAAAGACAGCCTCTTCAATAACTGGTTCTGGGAAAGCCAGACAACAACATATAAAAGGATGAAATTAGAACACTCCCTAACACCATACACTAAAATAAACTCAAAATGGATTACAGACCTAAATGTAAGGCCAGACACTATCAAACTCTTAGAGGAAAACATAGGCAGAACACTTTTTGACATAAATCACAGCAAGATCATTTTTGACCCACCTCCTAGAGAACTGGAAATAAAAACAAAAATAAACAAACGGGACCTCATGAAACTTAAAAGCTTTTGCATAGCAAAGGAAACCATAAACAAGACGAAAAGACAACCCTCAGAATGGGAGAAAGTATTTGCAAATGAAGAAACTGACAAAGGAGTAATCTCCAAAATTACAAGCAGCTCATGCAGCTCAATATCAAAAAAACAAACAAGCAATCCAAAAATGGGCAGAAGACCTAAATAGACATTTCTCCAAGGAAGATATACAGATTTCCAACAAACGCATGAAAGGATGCTCAATATCACTAATCATTAGAGAAATCAAAACTACAATGAGCTCTCACCTCACACTGGTCAGAATGGCCATCATCAAAAAATCTACAAACAATAAATGCTGGGGAGGGTGTGGAGAAAAGGGAACACTCTTGCACTGCTGGTGGGAATGTAAATTGATACAGCCACTATGGAGAACAGTATGGAGGTTCCTTAAAAAACTAAAAATAGAGCTACCATATGACCCAGCAATCCCACTCCTGTGCGTATACCCTGAGAAAACCATAATTCCAAAAGAGTCATGTACCACAATGTTCATTGCAGATCTATTTACAATAGCCAGGACATGGAAACAACCTAAGTGTCCATCGACAGATAAAGAAGATGTGGCACATATATACAATGGAATATTACTCAGCCATAAAAAGAAACGAAATTGAGATATTTGTAGTGAGGTGGATGGACCTAGAGTCTGTCATACAGAGTGAAGTAAATGAGAAAGAGAAAAACAAATACTGTATGCTAACAAATATATATGGAATCTAAAAAAAAAAGGAAAATGGTTCTGATGAACCTAGGGCCAGGACAGGAATAGAGACACAGACGTAGAGAATGGACTTGAGGACATGGGGAGGGGAAAGGGTAAGCTGGGATGAAGTAAGAGAGTAGCATGGACATATATACACTACCAAATGTAAAATAGATAGCTAGTAGGAAGCAGCTGCATCGCACAGGGAGATTAGCTCTGTACTTTTCGACCACCTGCGGGTAATAGGATAAGGAGGGTGGGAGGGATGGAGACACAAGAGGGAAGAGATATGGGGATATACATATGCATATAGCTGATTCACTTTTTTACACAGCAGAAACTAACACAACACTGTAAAGCAATTGTATTCCAATAAAGATGCTTAAAAAAAAAAAAAGAGAGAGATAAGAGCAATGGTAGCCTGGAGCAAGCTATGGCCCTTGGAGTTGACTGTATGTATCTCCTCCCAACTCCAGACAAGAGATTGAAATCAGCCATGGTGGGAATATTTACACAACAGAAATAAGCATACATTACAAAGCATACACAAGCATACCAGGACTTTTTTATTTTCCTGGGGACAGGTTGTTAAATATTTATCAGAAATTCTTGAACGGGAGCATTTCCCCACAGGGCTGTGGTTAGGGAGACAGAGTGCTGGGTGGAGACATCAGTATGCTGCTACCAGATCCACTTGTTCTCTATGAGTGCAATTAATAAGTAGTATTTATAAAACCAGATTTATTAACATTTACAATGATTTTTCATGAACAGAATGCTGAGATTAAAGAGGTCTTTTAAAACCTTCCACCTGTTTTCAGACTATTCAAAGAGTTTTCAAACTGTTTTTTAACACCATCTACTCACCTCTCCAGTGTTCAAATACAGAAAAATAGACTTACAAGTTCCAAGAAAAGAAAACATACCATCTACATTCCAATAATTCTGTAAAGACATAACCTGGTATTTCGCTTGAAGTAAATTCCACATCAGCCTTTCCTCAGATCATTTATGGAAAAATAACCTTGTTGTTGAGTCTGTCTTTTCAAAGGGAAGTATTATGCCCTGATGCATGCCACCCACAGTAAATAATGTATTTTGATAACTACTTTCAAAACTTTTTCAACGACCCACATGCCATACAGTAGCATTTATTTTACAAATATTATTTGACCTCTATCTACATACCAGTCTCTGGTTTCACCTTATGCAAGAGTGAAAGTTCCCAAGAGCCAACTTCTATGATTCTCTCTCAAAGCTGATTTTTCTAAGATTTTTTGGAAGTTGCTTGTAAAATGGCCTATGATCATGAGCTCGGCTGCCTATTTGAGCACATTTTTCCTAGTCAGATAATACACAGTGCCTCCTGGTTTTGCTTCAGATCTTTTTATTTTCCAGATATTTTTTCTTCCTTTTGTTAAATTTATTATTATTATTATTATTTTTTCTTTTTGCAGTACGCGGGCCTCTCACTGTTGTGGCCTCTCCCGTTGCGGAGCACAGGCTCTGGACGCACAGGCTCAGCGGCCATGGCTCACGGGCCCAGCCGCTCCGCGGCATGTGGGATCTTCCCGGACCGGGGCACGAACCCGTGTCCCCTGCATCGGCAGGCGGACTCTCAACCACTGTGCCACCAGGGAAGCCCGGACCTTTTGTTAACTTTAAATGGACTACACTCATTGAGCAACTATTAATACTAGCTATGGAATAACTTATTGTGTTAACACAACTAATATTTATTGAACATTTACTAACTTGCTAGGCACCATGCTAAACACTACTTTCATCACCTTATTTAATCCACACAACAGCCCTATGAGACAAGGAAATCTTATCCCCATTTAACGCACAGGGACAGGAGATGGAAAGAAGATGAATAGTTCTCTCAAGGTCACACAATAATTGAATGGCATTGCTGGGAATCAAACCCCTGTGCGACACCAAAATCTATGCACTCAACTACCTGAATATACTGGTCACATCATGCACTGAGGTGCTTGCAATTCCAACACACAGTCTCTGTGATGGGGGTTTTGTTATTCTCCTTTGCAAATGATGATACCATGGCTCAAAGTGTTTAAGAAATGTGTCCAAATTTCTGAAGCTACAGGTAATAACTGCCCGAGGTGGATCTCAAATCCAAGCGCAACTTCTTATCCAGAGTTTTTTCTACTACGATGCACCTCTCAGCAGAGTCAAACTATTTGAACGTGTTCTAAGTTTAGTATTTAAATTTTTCAAGGGAACAGACTTTTAAATGATGAATGTATTGGTGTTTAGCTATATTAAAAACATAGCATTTATTCGAAGTCTTAATTCTATTACAATTTGGGGTAACAACAGATATTAAGGACTAGAATAAATCACCGACACCCCACAATTTTGTGGGAAGGAGATGTCGGGGAGGAATCTATACTCCAGAAGGTGTAGAAATGCATCAGTATCAGCCAGTAGAAATAGAAAGAGTTGAACTACTAAATCCAGGAGGCACTGTGCGAGTCAGACAGAACTTGAGGAGACAGAGAGAGAAAACAAGGAGAGAAAACAGGTAGAATCATTTGTATTCTTTAATCACAATAGTTAGAGTAACCAAGAACAGAGCAAGCTGAGTTAAAGGTCCGTCAGAGCTACACTGCACAAGTTCAACTCTCAGTCATTCCAGCCTTGCAGCAACTCCTTATTGCAATGACTTCATAATGAGAAGACCACACGCAAATGAAGTAAACAGTTGTTAGGGGGCAGAGTCACAGACGTTTATTACCTCAATTTTGATGTGTCTAGGGAGGATTTAGGGGGATGGTTTGCAACGCAGAACAAGATTGATTATCACGAAATGAAAGAATATGACAAATAGAAGAGTTACCTAGCGCCTGTGAGCTGAAGGGAAGGAAACAGACACTCTGGGTCCTGCCAACTTGTTGCTTCTCAAGCTGACTCTAACAGGAAGAAACCTAAGTCATGTATATATCCACATTGTCTTGCTGCATGATCATTGCTGCTTGGAAAGAAACCCTAAAAATCAAACAATCAGCCCAGAAGAAAAATTGGGAAATTACACCATATTTCTCTTAGCAGAATCAACATCACAGAGATATCAGCTCTCAAGTTGCTGGGAAAAGCAAATATAGTGCCCTCTTTTAAGGCAGGTACACAGAAAGCCAAGAACTAGGCCACTTTTAACCACCTTAGAATCTTGAAATTACAGAGGGACACTTAAAGAGAAATCACTAGTTAAACAAAGGTAACTGATCAGTAGGGTCCCTGAACATAGGTTGGGGGAGGAGCTTAACTATCAGAAAATTCCATTTCTCAGTAAAAATTCTAACAAAGCGAAGAAAAAATATGGTAGTTAGGCAGTGGGAGGGGTGAGTGGGTGGGGGTAAGGGTACTGTGGGAGGAGTTTGGGTGCAAAGAAGCCTCTAGAATTTGCAACAGGCTTTAGAAATTTTCAGGATCTATATTTAGACGCCCATGTACACTAGCAGATTCATGGACAAAGAAATCTGGAACTTGTGTTTGCTTTTAGGAATAATCAAAGATGGGATGCTTTCCTAAACTCCTCCAGGCTGGATGAAGTGTCACTCCTTAGAGCTCAGGTAGTAGCTCTTACTACATGGCCTGCTCAGATCTTCTTCCCCCACTAGATGTCCAGCCCCTCACTGACAGAGAGGTCTCCTAACACAGCAAGGGCTAAACAAGTATTTACTGGGCTCAGCAACTGAAAAGTATTAAAGTCTACTTGTATTACCCTAATCTTAAAATTGTCCACTAGGGAAGAGAAACGGCAAGCGACTAGCTCTTATGCAGGCATTCCTTTCCTTTTTAGACCCAAATGAATTTAAAATCTGATAATCTAAGTTTTTAAATTTCTTTCTTTCTAGGGGAAACTGTTGCCTGTTTGAGTGACCCAGTTTGTTGCTGCCTCATGTATCCTGCTCTTAACTCTAGATTAGCAGCCAGAGTACTATAGTGTGGCTACCACTTCTCACAATAGGAGTGGGAACTGCATGGCCCAGGCTGCCCTTCAGCTGTATCATAAAATAACTGAAGTGGGACTGCCTCCCTCTCACCTCATCTATCAGTGACCCTGATCAGGAAAACATCTTGTACATTTTCTTGGAACCGCGCCACTCCCATGAGTCTTTGGGGACCATAGTTTAAACCCATCCTTCTATTTCCTCATATCCCTGTTGACGGTACTGAGACTAGTCTAAGGGTTAACATGGCCACCTCTGTGACAGGGAGGGAGCAATGGACTCCAGGAAATAAGGAGAGAGAACACGAAAGTAGCTTACAGCGCGCATACCCAAGCCTGAGGTCTGCACACTTGCTGGAGTAGGATTTTGAGGGAAATGTAAGAGCAAGTGAATCGAAAGATAAGAGATAAAATGAACCTGGTAATAGGTTAATGACCTTACGACGTGTTCTGTGTGAGAAGGCAGCATCACTTCATTCAGCTCTCTGCTCCTGAGCCCCAATGCGGAAGCCTTCTGACTCTAGCATCTAGAACAATACATGTCCCCTTGTCAATCTCACTCTCCTTAGCCTGCTCTATGCTGAAACCCCACATGGGCTAGTGATTAAGGGCCAGACTCCAGCCCCAAACTTTTTGGATTGAATTCCAGCTTCCCCTCCTCCGCTGCTTTATTAATTGAGTGATATCAATTTATTAAATCTGTTTTATAATTTTCATCTTTAAAAGGAGGGATAATATTATTTCATTGTATTGTTGTAATGATTAAATGAGTTAATATGTGAAAAGCACTCAGAAGAGTGTCTGGCACATAGTAAATACTATATACGTTTGTGCTGTTATTCTTTACCACATTTATAACTGCCTGATTTTTATATTTGTTTGTTTGAGTAAGAGCTCTTAATATATGATCTACCCTCTTAACATATTTCCTTCCCGTTTTATTGAGATATAGTTGACATACAGCGCTGCCTAAATTTAAAGTGTACAGCATAATGATTTGACTTACATGCATCATGAAATGAATACCACAATAAGTTTAGTGAATATCCATCACTCATATAGATACAAAATTAAAGAAATAGAAAACTTTTTTCCTTGTAATGAGAACTCTTTGGATTTACTCTCTTAATTTTTTAATGTACAGCAGTATTAATTATATTTATCATATTGTACATTACATTCCTAGTACTTATTTATCTTATTACTGAAACTTTGTACCCTTTGACAGCCTTCATCCAATGCCATTTCCCCTCATCCCCACCTCTGGTAACCGTAAATCTGATTTCTTCTGTACGTTGGTTGTTTCTAAAGTATAATTGACCTACAATAATATATTAGTTCCAGTTACACAACAGTGATTTGTTATTTCTATATATTTCAAACTAATCACCACCATGACTCATTTATTTTTGCAGCTGGAAGTTTGTACGTCTTTCTGTCCCTCACCTATTTCTTTCCTCCCCTATCCTCTCCCCTCTAGCAACCACCTGTTTTTTCTTTGTATCTATGACTCTGTTTTATGTTTATTCATTTGTTTTTTTAGATTTCACAAAAGGTGAAGTCCTACAGTATTTGTCTTCTCTGACTTATTTCACTTAGCATGATACCCTCTAGGTCCATCCATGTTGTTGAAAATGGCAAAATTTCATTCTTTTTTATGGCCGAGTAGTATTCCATTGTGTGTGCGTATTTATATATATATACCACATCTTCATCCATTCGTCTACTGATGGGCACTTAGGTTGCTTCCGTATCTTGACCGCTGTAAGTAATGCTGCAATGTGCATAGGTGCATACATCTTTTCAAATTAGTGTTTTTTTCTTCAGATAAATACCCAGGAGTGGAATTGCTGGATCACATGGTAGTTCTAATTTTTTGAGTAATCTTCATACCGTTTTTCATAGTGGTTACACCAGTCTGCATTCCCACCAACTGTGCATAAGAGTTCCCTTTTCTCTGCATCTTTGCCAACACTGCTATTTGTTGTGCTTTTGATAATAGCTGTTCTGACATGTGTGAGGTGATATCTCCTTATGGTTTTTATTTGCACTTCCCTGTTGATTAGTGAGGTTGACCATCTTTTCATGTGCCTGTTAGCCATCTGTATGTCTTCTTTAGAAAAATGTCTATTCAGATCTCTGCTCATTTTGTAATCAGGTTGTTTGGGTTTTTTTGATGTTGAGTTGTGTGAGTTCCTTGTCTATTTTAGATATTAACCCCTTATCAATTATACTGTTTGGAAATATCTTGCCCATTCAGTAGTGGCCTTTTCATTTTGTTCATAGTTTCCCTCACTGTACAAAAGCTTTTTAGTTTGATGTAGTCTCATTTGTTCATTTTTGCATTTCCTTGAGTCTTACAAGTACTCTCCTCTGCCTTCTGGTGTTTAATGTTGCTATGACAAAATCTGAGGTCAGCCTTATATTAGTTTTTAGTGATTCTTCTAAGGGACTTAATGTTTTGTTTGTCTGTTTTCCTGCCAGGTTATTTCCATCAGAGTCCGATGAGAAAAACAGAAACTCCTTTAGGTGTTCCAAGCCACACTTGCAAAAGTGTTGGCAGTATCGGAAGAGGAAAAGAAATTAGATGGTGATATCCAGAGATCAGGAACTGCAGGCAGGTGCAGAGGCCTGCAGGAGCCTGCAAAACTATCCTTGCCATGGATACTGCTGGAGCTACTGCTCTGCACTGACCTGAGGCTCAGGAACCAGCACTCACTGCCATTGCTACTGAAGCCCAGTGTCCCTGGAGGAACTGCTGCTGCTTCTACCTGCTTCCGGCCTCCGAATCTCACAAGTGGCTCCCATCAGCAGACTCTAACTGAAACCTCTGGCAAAGGAGATGGAAAATGTGGCATACTCCCCTCTAGCACCCTGCAATACACAAGAGAATAGCTTCTGGGTAACAAACTATGTCTGGCATATTTCCCAATGGAAAATGGAAAAATTATCAAAGGACTTTCCTTTGAAGTCAACTTTACTAGCTATATATTCCAGCATTAGTTATTTTGAGTCAGTTTCCATGGTTCAAGATGTACTTTTCCAATATACAGATTCAAGTTTTATTTTATTTCAAGAAAGTTTTCCTGCTTGCATTTGTGAATATTAGTCCCAGTCCATTATTTTGACTTTCTTTTGGGGAGTTCCAATTGTATATATCTTGGATTTATGTTTCTTATGTATCTATACTTTTTTCTCCATTTTTCTGTGATTTGTCCTTAACTTCATTTTATTTCATTTCACTTTGTATTTTTCCCTATTTTCATTGTTTTCTGCAGTGTCTATTCTGCCTTGTGTTCTTCTCAAATGTATTTTAATTTCTATACAAATTTTTCTTCTCTTTTTTTTTTTAGTTCACATTATATCTTTTCATATTTTCACCACTTTTTCTCTGAGCTTTTCCATTTTTCCTTTGTGGTTTTCCACTAGAGTAAAACATTTAATCAAAATTTTCATCTGCAACATAATATTTTTTATGGTTAGTGTTCTTCTGTTAATAAGAATTTATTACTACTTTCTCTACTTTCTTTTATTACTGTATCTTAGCATCTAAAATTTACCAGTTCCTTTTTATTACTAGCCATGAATGCCTTGGATTTTGCTAGACCAGCTGTTTTCAATGGTCTCCTGGCCAAGGATAGATTGTATTGTTATATGAAAAAGTCCCTCCTATTTTTCAGCTACAGAGACAAACTGCTTCCAGCAAATATAGCTTTTCTGTGCAATTCCTTGGTAAACCTAGTATCTTCTGCCTCTTGGAACCAAACCAGCTCCAGGATAATTCTATCACATAGGTCACACAATTCCCACCTCTGTGGTCACAAAAAAATGTTAAGTCCAGAGTGGCCTTCATGAGCTGCTACCACTGGACTTCCCACTGTTAATATTTCTCTCAATTTTTTCTGATCTACACTTCTTTTCAAAAGGAATATGACTCAATCCTGAAGGCCTGTTGTGGCCCTTATATGTAACTGAATAGCATACCTGTCTCCTATTTTTACCATAAAAGGTATTTTTACCATAAATGGTATTTTCAGAGGTTTTGATCCTTATTATTTAATCATTTGTAGGAGGCTCTTGGGTGGCACCCCGCAGGCCTGCAAGCCCTGTAGTTGCTCATCCTTGAAACAGAGGAGCCCAGAAACAGTGGCAGAGACATCAGTGGTTTATTGGACAGGGAATCTTACACATCTGAACTGAAAGGTCCTAGAGCAACAACCCACGGTGATGGCAGACAGCAGGCAGGACTTGGCAGCCATATTCACTACTGGGGGAGAAGGAGGCTACCATTTATAGGGGGGAATTGACATCAGGTTGGCTCATCAGTTACCAGGGAAACCAGCAGCAGGGGCATGTCCCTCACAGCCCCTCAGGTTAACGACCATCATGAGGGCAGATGTTTCCCTTTAATCAACTAGCAGGTGGAGCCACTCTGGCCTAAGGATTGAAACAATCACCAACTGGAGCAGGGGGAAAGCAAATTCAGGTGAAGCAGGCACTGGTCAAGCAGGGAATGTACAGAGAGCAAGAGAAGAGCCATCTTGAATGGCCTGACCGTACACTCCACCCCTACAGACCCTGCATGACCTTTATAACCTTGGTCTGCCTGTCTTCTGAGATATCCCTGGGATCAGGTATGCAGAAGGGCACTGCAACCAAATACCACAAATGCAATACATTCACCAGCATCTAAAGAGTATCATGAGTCCAAGAGGTGGGCAAACTTTGGAGCCAGGCATTTATCAGGTCAATTTTTCATGGAAGTCCAGAGGAGGACGACAATGGCATCTTGCTGTAGACCCAGCAATCAGACTCATTTCTCAGTGAGACCACTGTTGTTGCCCAGTCGGGAACAATTCCCTTCGCTCTGACCAGCGACAGATGTTAAGATGTTTAACAGGCACAACAAGGGACGTTCATGACCATAACGCAAGATACAGGCAGTAACGGCATTCTGAGATAACACCACCCCTGCCTGTGGTTTTTGTCCTGGTCTGCAATACCATATTGCTTGTCCGTCCTCAGTCCCCAGAGCCAGTGCTGAATACTGGACAGGCGGTACAACAACGGGGGGCCTGAATTAATTGTCTTAGTAGCCTTAGATGTCACCTGTCTTCTACTCAGCCCCACCTGAGTCCCTTTCTAATTCTACTGGGGACTTACCTGCCTGTCCCAGGGCCATTTTATACTATGTTCTCCTCGGGGTAGATCCTGTGGCAAGGGCAGAAGTGAGTTATTGTCCTGACCGATAGCTGGCAATGGTCCCAGTGGTCAAGAGTTGATGGTGTTGACTAGATAGTTGCCTCTGGGTTAACATAGCATAGGCACTGGCATAGGCACAATTGCTCCTGGGATGTTCATTTATAGCTCTTAGGGCTTGAGTTAGGCTTCTGGACCATAGGTAGAGAGAATGACTTTTCCAGTCTCAATTGTTTGTTAAACAGTCCATTCCTCCTTTCAATCAGCTCAGCAGCAGTGGGGCTGTAGGGCAGGTGGAAATGCCAGCGTCTGTTATTTTTATCAGCCCATTCCTGAACTTCATGGCTGGGAAAGTGGATACCTTGGTCATTATCGATGTCCTTGGGGGGGGGGGCCCTATGGCACGCACAGCTGACCTAGACCCCAAGTAATAGTTTTCTGCATTGCTCGAAAACATGAGTAGGTCTTTTGTAATATCTTCCACCTGTTGTGACACACTGTAGACTGTACACAGCTCTTCCATCACACAGTATTTTTGCTCTACCCCCTTCATAGCTAGGACCAGAAGCCCAAGGGTGCTCCATTTTGCCATTGCCACAGGTCCCAACCATACCCTTCCAGGTAGCCAGCCACGTCCAAGTCACAAGCCTGTCCCTGAGTTAATATCCCTAAAGCCCATGTCTGTAATTATTTAGGGGTGGTGGGTCAGAGGTATGCTTTTCTTACCCAGCTAGATAACACCCAAGTATCTGATAGATAATCCAGCTCTTTGCATTTTGCCCGTATTCACTTGCCTTCTCCGTGCAGTTAGATGAGCCATGAGTGCCGGACTGCTACTTTTTTTTTTTTTTTTTTTTTTGCGGTACGCGGGCCTCTCACCGCTGTGGCCTCTCCCGCTGCGGAGCACAGGCTCCGGACGCGCAGGCCCAGCGGCCATGGCTCACGGGCCCAGCCGCTCCGCGGCATGTGGGATCTTCCCAGACCAGGGCACGAACCCGTGTCCCCTGCATCGGCAGGCGGACTCTCAACCACTGCGCCACCAGGGAAGCCCAGGACTGCTACTTTTAAACTGGAAACAGACTCTGAGACTCTCAGGCCCCACGTGCTAGCGGACGGCCACCTTGGGATTACCCCCCACCCCCACCAACTCTCTGTTCCCCGTCCTTATTTCCCGACATCTCAGCGCTCATGGGAGTTTCTTTGGTATCCTGGCTGGCCAATTGGCTCACCAGTTGTTGGGCTATACCCCACAGGCCTGCAAGACTCACAGTGGCCCAGCCTCAAGCCAAAATAACAAGCCCAGAAATAGACACAGAGACATCAACGATTACTGGATAGGGGACTCTTACAAGTCTGAAGCAAGAGGTCCTGGGGCAACACCCTCATGGTATACAGCAAGCAGGACGAGACTTTACTCCTTCACTCCTCGGAGGAGAAGGAGGCTACCATTTATAGGGGGCAATTGACATCAGATTGGCTCATCAGTTACCAGGGAAACCAGCAGCTGAGGCACGTCCATCACAGCCTCTCAGGTTAATGACCATCACGTGCACAGATATTTCCCTTTAATCAACTAACAGGTGGAGCCGTTCTGGCATAAGGATTAGAACAGTCACTAGCTGGGGCAGGGGGCAAGCACATCCATGAGAGTAGGGTGTAGGGGAAGCAGGCACTGGTCGAGCAATGGATGTACAGAGAGCAAGAGAACAGCCATCTCGAGTGGCCCGACCGTACAGAGGCAAAGGGGAAAATGGTGATTTCTGCATCCAGGTTTATATATGGAAAATCCTTGTGCTGGTGACACACACAGTTACACAGAAAAATCCTATATATTAATTGCCTACTTGCTATGATACAAGGCAAAACATAGTAGGTATCAAATAAATGATACAAAAAAAAAGAGTCATATCAAGAATGACACCAGGGAAAGCTTCATAAAGAGGGAGGTAGCATTTGATATGGGTCTTCATGAAAAGCCTAGTAGAAGGGAAGGATTTGGGGGCAGAAAGAATGCCTCTAAGGCACAGCTTGGGGAACTATGAGGCTAGCTTGGCTGAGAAGAAGGTGCACGCAGGTGAGTAGAGGGAGATCCTATTCCAAGAAGCAGTTTATAATAATCCCAGCACTATTGGGGTTTTAAAGAGGATTACTAAACCTGGAAAGTTAGATGGTGACACACCCGGGTTGAAGATATATATATATATATATATATTTGTCTGCGTTGGGTCTTCGTTGCTGCGTGTGGATTTTCTCTAGTTGCAGCGAGCGGGGGCTACTCTTCATTGCCGTGCGCGGGCTTCTCATTGCGGTGGCTTCTCTTGTTGTGCAGTACGGGCTCTAGAGCGCAGGCTCAGTAGTTGTGGTGCGCAGGCTTAGTTGCTCCGCGGCATGTGGGATCTTCCTGGCCTAGCGCTCGAACCCGTGTCCCCTGCATTGGCAGGCGGATTCTTAACCACTGCGCCACCAGGGAAGCCTCTGAAGAGATATTTTAAAGCAGCAGAACCTTCAAATGCTACCACATAGATAAATGTCTATTTTGACCAACTCTAAGATATATCTGTTCACCCTTGAATTATATTTAAAAGTGAGTCTCTGACTGAAGCCAAAAAAAGCACCATTAAGCAGTGGATAAATGCAGTAATGAAAGCAAATGCAAATCTAACATGGATATAATTTTAATTTATTTCGCTTCAGACTGAAAGCCCCATGAGGGTAAGGACAGCAGCTATTTTATTCAACAGTATTTATTAAGCATATACCACAATACCTGGTAATAGGCACTCAATACATAAAGGCTTCACTGTGAATAAATAAATTCCCTAAGTGCAGCTTCTTAGAGTTCCAGTTCTTTCTCATACTGTTTTATCACTTGTAATTTTTACCACGATATATTAAAATATACACTAATTTGAAAGACTTTAAACTTGGAATTTAAAAGTAATAACTTTTTCTCATCTCTCAAAATAGTTGCAGTTAGCCAGAATCACAAAGTCAGAACTGGGACTTCACTGCTACAGGTAGTTATGCCAAAGAGATTTATATACTCTCTTAAAACTCTTCTTTTTAACCTTCAAAATGAAGGGTTTTCCTTTGTGAAAACTGTGCATGTGAACAGATGTACTCTGGAGAAACAAAATTTGATCAATATTGGCCAGAGAGCAAAGGGATTCAGACCCGAATGATTTCCACATGTGACCACTGCATATCAGTCACAGGTGACAGCAGTGACTGCTCTGCTGTGACAGAGAGCTCTACTGATTTCCGTTAGACATGCTTCCACTAAAATAGATTAATTCTTAGTTATCAGAATCTGATTTGGGCACAACCTTAGCAGGCTAATTTTCAGCCTATGGGAATAAAGTCATAGTAATTTTCAGATCATTTAATGGAAGAGAAACTAGCAAAGATAAAAGAAAGACACCACACCAAGAGGCTACCAATGGCAAACATTTCCTTCCTCTCTGGTGCATTAAACATCATCTGATTAGGGTTTATTTTAAAGGCATAATTTCCCCGATAATTACTAGTGGTATAGCTTTCAGGGTGTGTAATTTGCCGTTAGAAAAAATGTCACTGGAACGAGGTGAATTAAATCTTTGCTTTCCATCACAGTCTAGCACTGGTTGCTATAGTTGCCTGTGATTTGAAGCAGTATTCTTGGGCTGTATTTTACTTCCAAAGAAAGGTAGTATGTTTTAGAGTAAACAGAAAGGAATATTCCAGTGGGAACTTGATTTTTAAGGAAGTAATAACTGGTGACTGCTTTTCTTCACTTTATTTCTTATATTGAAACGGCTATGCTCAACTGCATAACAAACTTGGCTCAAACACACACATATTTATTAAATTCATGCATGGCTTCTGGAGGCATTTTGTCCAATACTGAACACAAAATAATGAAGGTCTTGCTTCTTGGTGCTATGTCATGTTGATACCATGTATTCCTGATCTGAGGCAATGAGGACAATTCACCTCTGTGATATTCTTCCCCCAAACTCATAATTCCAGCTTCATCATGAGAAAACATCAGGCAAATCCAAATTGGAATTTATTTTACAAAACACCTGACCCATTCTTTTTAAAATTGTCAGAGTCATGAAAAATAAGGAAACATTGATAAACTGTTGCAGACTAGAGCAGGATAAGGAGGCATGACAACAAAATGCAATGTTGTATCCTGAACTGGATCCGGGAATAGAAAAGGGACATTAGTGGAAAGATTGGTGGAATATCAATAATGTCTGTTGTTTACTTAATAGTATTATACCAATGTTAATTTCTTGGTTTTGATAAATGTGCCATCTTCATGTAGGATGTTACTATTAGGGAAAACTGTATTATCTTTGTAACTTCTCTTACTGTAGCTCTTTGTAAATCTAAGATTATTTGGTCAAACATTATTCCGGGTGCTTCTGGATGACACTGACACTTGAATTGGTAGACTGAGTAAAGCAGACTGCCATCTCTAATGTGGATGGGCCTCATCCAATCAGTTGAAGGCCGAATAGAACAAAAAAACTGACCCTCCTGGGAGGAAGGAGAACTCCTCCTTCCTGACTGCCTTTGAGCTGGGACACTGTTGTGGTTGTTTTGTTCTTCCTGACGTTGAACTCAAAGTGAAACTCTGACTCTTCCTGAGCCTTGGGCCTGCCTGCATTCAGGCTGGAACTATACCATTAGCTCTCTTGGTTCTCAGGCCTTTGAACTTGGATTGGAAATACACCATTGACCCTAAGAGGTCTCCAGCTTGCCAGCCAGCTCACTCTGCCCCTCTCAGGACTTGTCAGCCTTCATAATCACATGTGCGAATTCCTGATAATCAATTTCTCTCTCTCTCTCTCTCTCTTTCTCTCTCTCTCTCTACATCCAATTGGCCCTACTTCTCTGGGACACTGGGACACCCTAACTAACACATTGATGCATACCATTGTAGTTTGTTCATTTACTTTTCTGTGTAGAATATATTCATCTAGGAGCTCCAGTGGCACAATTGGTTAGTGTGCCGTACTTATATAGAATATATTTACCTATTTTAATATTGATAGGTATTCATTTTGTTTGGGATTGTTATAATACCAATTTGGGGATTATTATAAATAATACTGATATGGACACTCCTATACATGTGTCCTGGTACACATGAGCATAAATTTCTCTTGGGTATAAAACTAGGAAGAAGATTCCTGCCAGATCTGTAGATTCAGCACAACTGTAGTTTTTTTAAAGCTCAGCAAAAAGGGCTTCCCTGGTGGCGCAGTGGTTAAGAATCTGCCTGCCAATGCAGGCGGCATGGGTTCAAGCCCTGGTCTGGGAAGATCCCACATGCCGTGGAGCAACTAAGCCCGTGTGCCACAACTGCTGATCCTGCGCTCTAGAGCTCGCAAGCCACAACTACTGAGCCCGTGTGCCGCAGCTACTGAAACCCACTCGTCTAGAGCCTGTGCTCTGCAACAAGAGAAGCCACCACAGTGAGAAGGCTGTGCACCACAATGAAGAGTATCCCCCGCTCGCCACAACTAGAGAAAGCCCACGCACAGCAATGAAGACCCAATGCAGCCAAAAAAAAAAAAAAAAACCTCAGCAAAAAAAAGAAAAAAATTTAAGAAATTGACATGCTTATTCTAAAATATATATGAAGTTCAAAAGATTAAGAATAACCCAAACAGTTTTTAAAAAGAAATTAACCTACATGATTTTAAGAGTTATTATAACACTACAGTAAACAAGATAGCGTACTATTTGTATCAAGATGGACAAATAGATCAATGCAACAGAATATAGAGCCTGGAAATATACCCACACCCAAGATGCAAAGCAATCCATGAAGGAAAGACAGTCTTTTGATAAATGGTGCTGGAACAATTGGATACCCACATGCAAAATAATGAACCTTGACTGTTACCTCATATAGTATGCATATTTATCTTGAAATAGACCATAGAACTAAATGCAAGAGCTAAAATTATAAAACTTCTAAAATCTCAATTACCTTAGGTTTGATAAAGATTTCTTATATACAACACAAAAAGCATAGTATCTAAAAGAATAAAATCAGTAAATTGGCCCCAAAATTTAAAACTTTCACTCTTCAAAAGATGCTCTTAATACAATGAAAAGGCAAGCCACAGACGGGGGGAAAATTTCCTAGCAATTTCATTCCTGGGTTTATACCTAAGAGTCTAGATTATAAATGACCACATACAAGAATGGTCATGGCAGCTTTACTCATAATACCTTCAAACGGGAAATAATCCAAATACCCATCAATGGAAGAATGGATAAATATATACATGATCTACTAATTTTACTCTTGGAATTGCATCTTAAGGAAACAATGAAGAATAGGCAATGTCTTGATAGAGGCTGCTCCATCAATCTATATTCAGGAATGAAGATAACCTGGTACAGGGCCATATTGGTTTGTAGCCTGAGAAACTAATCTTTGATGTTATAATCCACCGAGATTTTGAGGCTATTAACATAGCATAATTTAGCCTAAACTGATTTATATACAGAAATTGGTACCTAGAAATGCAGCGCTACCCTAACAAAAACCTAAGCTATGTGACATTGGTTCAGGGACCAGCCTGTGCGTGGTGAGGAAGCTTTGTTAATGGAGTCTGGAAAGATGACAATCTATGCATTGGTAAAACATTTGGTAAAACTGTTGCATGCATTAACTTGGAAGACAGTTAATGTGTTGAGTGATCTTTGGAATTCTGCATAGAGGTTGGTAAACAAAATTAGTGGTACTCCTTCCTTCCTATATATTACAAGACAGAGAATAATTGGTTTAAGGGAAAAAAGTAAATTTGCAATCAGAGATGAGAGGGAATAGAATTGAAAGATTCATTTATTTCTCTTCCCCAAACGTAAAGGGCAAAACTAAGAGGGCATTTGACCTACAAAAGGACAAATAAAATTCACCTCACTCCAAGGACCAAATCAAATATGACCATAATGTCCTTTGTTAAAATTTTTGAATTAATTAAGATGGAGTCCTTTCATTTGGATGAAATAGCTCATGGATAAGAGATTAAAGGCATGAATCTACCCCACCTCCAAGAAACCTGATTAGCTCAAGTCGCCTGTAATTAAGTTTAGAGAAAGAGGCATGTCTTGAAAAGAATTGCAGATGAGTCTATAGGCACATGAAGCTGTTAGAATCAAGTAAATTAAATAGCCTTATTCTGAGAGTATTGTGTTAGTTGAGACTAAATACGATTGTAGCTGTTCTTGACTAAAAATTACCATTGGGGTCCTGGGTATTCCATGTAGAGAAAGTAGGCTGAGAAAGCTATTTAGTCCCAAGGAGAACATACTCCAATGTCCTCTTCAATTGTGGCTAAGAAGGATACTGGGGAAAGGAAATCTTTCCAGAGAGTAGAGCCAAGAGCCACGGAGGATGACAGACTGCGAGCTTATTCTCTGGGAACAGAAGAGGGGTTTAATCAAGGAGTATTCTTTATCCTCAGAGTAGGGGTGGTTCTTGAAACAATGACTCAATGTGATTTCAGAATTGCTTCATGCCTCTCATTATTTCCCTTTCTTCCTGAAAGGAAATATTTGTTGTAATGAGCCTCGCTGTCTTCCATCATTGAATTGTGGGTGTGAATTGCGGGGTCTCTTGAGAAAGAGAAACCATACTCAGACCTGACATAGTAAAGACAATCACAAAATTGTTTACTTTCATCTTGATGCTACTCCTGGACTTTTGGATTTTTCTCCTCTGGGAGAGAAATGAGTACATTTTGTGTGCAGTAGGAAGGGAAGCAAATATTTGTGAATAAGTTTGGAGACTGTGCTAGATTGTATTTTGTACTATTCTTCATTGGCTGTCTTTCCAATGTGGGAGGATTATACATCCCTCCCAGATGACCTAAACTTGGTCATGTGGCTTGCTTGGGATGATGAAACATAAGCAGAAGATTTAATAGCCATCAATGGTTCTCTTGTGCTCTCTTTTCCCTCTGCCATGAATTCAGCTATATCCAGATGGAAGTACTCCATCAACCTGGGTCTTGGTGCAAAGATGACATGGAGTAGAGCTCCAGCCAACAATGGACTTGTTGCAGAAATCAGAAATAAAACTTTGTTCTTATAAGCCTATACGTTTTTGAAGCTTTTGTTACCTCAACATAATTTTGCCCAAGCTGACCAATATGGCTTTTCTCTCCCTCTTGGAGTTTTGCCAAACATACTGACCTTTTGAAAGATGTCCTTGAGCATTTATTTGAGATGTGAGTTTCTAATGTAGTCTCACCCCTACCAAACAGGTGTTTCAGCTGTTGGTTGGGAGCATGAGTCACTCTATTGTGTCACAAGAATAAGTGCCAACATGTCATGTTGGGGGAACTAGACTTGCTTTCTCGTGTTCCTGTGAGATCACTGAAGTTGGGGAGAGACCTGTGGAAGCTGAGCTCAGCGGGTTTCCACTTGGGCTTGGGATCAGGATGTATTCCTGGGGAACTGCACAAGAGAGAAAACCCTGCTTTAAGAGATGAGAAGGACCATAGGCATAATGCCTATGCTTGTTTTGAACTGGAAAACTGAAGTCACTCTCATGGTGTCACAGACACTCACAAGGCTTGAGTCCCTAAGAGGAATCGAGGAAGCCTGTATCGCAGAGCTAGTTCCCCATTTATTGGTTTCTAAACTCCCATTAAAAGTATATATTTATCATTCTCAGTCAGATAGCCTTTGTGGAGTCCATTGGCCTTTCATTGCAGTGAGACTTAGAGTGTAACTGACCTAAAAGATCTCAGAACTTTTATCCAGAAAAGAAACAAAAACAACTTTGCTTGTCTGATTAAATTGGGAGGAGGGTTGGATTCCTGAGAAATCTGTTTTATAGAATATTTCTGAAGTGAAAACTTGTACTTTACGAAGCATATTATTGAAGTGAATTGTTATAATAATAACACCCATGGTTTAGTGGTTGGGGGCGGGGGTGGAGCGAGAGATCCTGGAGCCACACTGCTCAGGTCAGCTCGACCACTTATGAGCTATGTGATTGACTCAGAATGGGCTCCTGGAAACAGGCCCCAAAGCAGAGATTTCCCTGTAGGAGGCTGGTCCGGGGTGGTGCTCTGGGCATCACCACTTGTGAGGGAGTGAGGGGAAGAGAGGTGAGTGGAAGTAAATGTTGGACTATGATGTAGTTGCACAAGAGGCCTCAGCTTGTCCCCATGGGGAGCTCTAGAACTGGAATGGCCTTTCAGAAATGCCCTGAATTGAGGTAAGGGACATTGGATGTGAGTTGTCCCTGAAGATGGGAATAATCTTGGATGAAAGCAGCTCCCTGTAGCCAAAGGAAGTTTCTGGGGAGGGGTTCACCTGTGACTGTCAGCAGCCAGCACACCTAGAATGAGAGCCTGGGCCCTGAAGGAGAGCTGGGAAGTGTATCGCAGCGCTGCACTTACCGCGGGCAATCCCTAACTTCTCCAGCCCTTGGTTTCTACGACTACAAAATGGGAGAAATAACAGTACTTCTCTCACTGGGTTGTTATGAGAACAAATTAATATTCGTAAAGCATCTGGAGCATTGCCTACCACACAGTGAGGCTACATATATGATTGTTAAATAATTAATTGTCCAGTGGAGGTTGTCAGGGACTACGGTTTAACAAATAGTTAGGGAAGTTTTATAATTAGTCTATTAACTGTTTCTATGAGGATGGTCACCCTGAAAGTACTTTGATATGTTTGAAATCAGTTAATTCTGAAATAGTTTAGAAGTTCTGCATGAAAATCTTAAGCGTTAATTTGCTAGGAATCTACATGTTAGCAATCATGCAAATATAAAATTTATCTCAGGCTTTAGTCAAATGATTACAGATTTTGATTTGCTGGAATATTAATCAAAGAAGTATTATTTCTGACAGGAGCTGTACTAAATATTTTACGTATCTTAACATCTTTTCTTATGCCTCATTCCAACCACCTTAAGAGATAGATACTATACTGTTATTACTTCTAATTACAGATGGGAAACTGAGACTCAGAAGGTTTTGCAAGGCTGGAATTCAAAGCTGACTCCAAAGCCTCGATGCTTAACCACTGTACTCCACTTCCGTCCCTATAAGTCACCCACATTCTCAGCTGTTCTAAGAAGTCTTTGAAATATGTTCGATCTCTTAAGGATTGCAATAAAAAAAAAGTAGCCTGCCAGTAACTCAACAGCATCATTTTGCAGCTTCTTAATGGAAGACTCAAGCCTCCCATCTCAGATAGTAAATAATTAATATCTTGAAATGTTAAACCTAACTTGTTTTCATAATGAAGATGTCAGCTTGCATGGTATTCTAGAAGCACTCTATAAAAAGACACTTTTTGTATTAAATTGCATATTTAGTATGAGGATATGTATCATGGCATCAAAAACATACTCAGCACTTTTCTAATTACAGCTGCTAATCACAGTCTCACCCTTCAAAAAGCTGCTCCCTTAAAAACAGCTTATATATAGTCACTAATCCACTAAGTCATAGTTACTTGTGGCTCTGCCCAAAGTTAGCAATTGTGTCTGCCAGCTGAGAAACCTAATCAATAATTGAAGCTCCACTGTGGCTAATGCTCAACTGATGCACCCCCTTGATAATTCTCTCACTGAGTCTCAACGTTTGAAATAACCTGACTAAGCTCAATTTTTACCAGGCCAGCCTGACATTCAAGGTCGGGTGAAATAGGGTAAAAGAAGACAACAGCACTGCAGATGCTGGAGAATGGCTTGTTTTCAAAACAGAAGATATCACCATGCTTCTGCTCCTTTCAACACCCATTCTTTCCACCCTTTGACACCAATCCTGATTTGTTTAGATAGTAGACTGAGATACCCCAACCCCAACCTAGCCCCAGAAGATGCTGATCAAATTCCTTTTAGACAGTGGTTGATCTAAACGTGGGGAGTAATTCAGATCTACCCAACGAGACACAGGGGAAGTCTGCTGGGCAGAGCTCCCTTTCCCAAATGTGACGGCGAAGGCTGGCTAAGAGAAAGCCCTTAGCCTGTCTACCTGCTTCTTCCTGCTTTGATATGATGACTGAAAGTACAACAGTTCTCTTGTGAATATGAATGAAACAACAAAGAGAATCGCAAGAGATGCCAGCCGTGACAGCATCTAGACACTGAACAAAAGCCAGAAGCTGCCTAACCCCAGACTATTTAAGCCAAAGTTAAAATTTTTCAGTTCTTCCAAATACATTGCTGACATACTGTGTTCCCACACTTCTCTCAACCTTTTCTCTCTCACTCCTACTTCCCAACATTCTTTCAGCCTCCTTTTATGATGTCAAGGTTAATCTCATTTGCATGTGTTTCTCTAACATTTTTTGATGTCCCATGTTATTTCTATGGGTTGGTTCTGAAGGTTGAAACCAATAAATAGTGTTTCCATTATTATGACTATGGTTAATATTCTAATGTTAGCATGATGGCTATCTTTTTTAGAATAATATTTAATAAGAAAATAATAATAACAACAAACAAAGCTATGGGGAGTATTCCCCTCTATGATTTACACGGAAGGAAGTCCACAGAATCCACAAATCTCGTCTCAGCTCAGGGCACTGCGGACATTCTGCAAAGCACAGAGTTAGGCCCTTAGCCAGGGCCTATACAGGTCCAATACGTTCAGACATTTGGTATGATGGCTGTGTTAATATTCTAGTAGAGCCAAGTAGTGGGGTATAATTACAAATTCAATATAATTACTTACACCTGAGCCACTCATAGGCGAATGTCAAGTTCAAGTAAATTCTCTTTTCTTCCATTCCATCAAGAGTTCAAAACAAGTCTACTACATATTTGGAGTATTTACTGCTCATACAGTATTTATTTTTCCTGAAGTTTCTGATTGCTTTTGTTTTCTATTTGGGAAAATAAACACATGCCTTCTTCACCATATCCCCAATATCTTCCAGATTCTTATTCTAAGAATCTAGTGTATTCTTTTCTTTGATGTCTTCTAACTTCTATTCCAATTGGGACTGGTTTCTTAATTTTTAGACCATGACTTTCTTGTGCAACTTTTCTCCTTCCAAAACTTTCTAATTGCCCTTTTTTTTTTCAAGGCCTTTATCTTACACTCAAGTTTTCCAAGTTTCCAGTCATTTTAACCATTCCATGGAGTAGTTTTTTAATGTTCTCTCCCAAAGCCCTCTGTCCTCTCTCATTAGTTTTGATTGGTCTCTAGGCCTGATGTAGATCTGTTATTCTGTGACTTGACTATTCAGTAAGGTTGGATCAATTGCTTTTTGTGACCTTGACTCTTTGTCTCAGTTAAATCCCTCACAGCGAGGTACCTTCTTAAGTAATTTTCTAGAAGCAGGTGAACAGAAGATAAACTGTTTGGAATTTGATGATTTCTAAATATTTTATTCTGCCTTACATGGGCTAGTTGGGTCAAAAATTTTCGGTTTAAAATTATTTTCCTCCAGAGTTCTTAAAAAACATTGCACTAATGTCTTCTAGCCTCCAATTTTGCTGTTGAAAAGCAAAATTGCTGTTGAAAAGAAACTTGGTTTTTATTTCTCTGTATGTGGCCTCTTTTTCTGGACAATTTAAAGATATTCTTTTATTCTTGTGTTCTGAAATTTTTATTCTTGGTAATCTGAAAGCCAACAGTGCTATGCACATATATTTTAAATTATTTATTCAGAGTTGTTCAGATTTGTATATGAAGATATGTAACAACCTTCATTTCTGAGAAATTTTATTATACATTGGTACCCTATACATTTGACTATTTTTCTTTTATTTTTGATTCTATATTTTGAAATATCTCACAAGCTTTATCTTCCAACTATTCTTTAATTCTTTTAAGATTTGGAATGATATTTTAAATTTCCAAGTGTTACCTTTCATTCTTTGATTATTCTATTTTAAATGATCCTGTTCAAATTTTGTACAGGTGTTTTCTCAAATGTAAAACAAATTACAATGATTTTTCTCAAGTTATCTCCCAGTATTTGAAATGCTTCTTTTCATAGGATTGATCTTTTCTAGTAATCTCAGTCTTTCTCAGTAACGCTTAAAGGATTTCTTCAAACATATTGTGATTCTTATTGTCTATACATATCTACAGGGTGCTTTATGTCTGTGGGTGAATCTTGTTGACCCTCAGGCCTTGCCTGAGTGTACAGAAAGATAATTATTCATTAATGTCAGATGAGGAGAGTTTTTTAACAGGAGCTCCCAATTTTTCCCAAGGCAATTTGTTCTGTTATCTTAGAGAAAAACCCTCTGATTTTTTTTTCAACTTAACGATAAGAGCTTTGTATTAGGCTTATTAGCAAGCAGAGGCGGGAAAGGGGATATATATATATATATATATATATATATATATATACACACACACACACACACACACACACACACACACACACAGAGACACACACACAAAACCTGTTAATATCCATTCTCAGCCCTCCACTTCCCATTCCCATCCTTGGTCCTACCTGCAACATCGGAGTCTGAGCCTTGCTGAGATTCTCCTGGCTGTCCATCTATGACCTTAGTGCAGGCTGCTTCACACGTGTTCTAGGCTGCAGCTTCCTACGCTCTGCTTCAGCATCCAAACTTGCATTTACCTTTCATCATTAGAATTTTGTGGGAGTTTCTGGTCTACCTGTGCTACCTTCCATATATATTTTTTTATTCCTTTACAATCACTTTAATGGCATTTTAGAGAGGAGAAGTCTTAGTTCACTAATACGCACAAACGTCAGTTTTACATTAAAATAAAATGATCCTGGAAGCAAGACAGGGAGTATATATTTTCAACAGGCAAACCTAGAGGAAGAGGCACCAGTGGGAGGCTAGTTCACTAATCCAAGTAACAGATGATGGAGTCTAAACTAATGTAGTGGCCATGAAGATATTTATAAAAAGTTAATTATTTAGATCTACTAAGGAGATAAAACAGAAATAGTGATTCACTGAATGAATGAAATGAGGAAGAGGCAGGAATTACGGATGACATTTAGGTCTCCGGCTTGAGCAGCTATGTGGCTGATGGCAACACCTGTTGACACAGAGAACAAGAAAGAGTATGTTCTGGTGAAATAGGTGGATGGTTCAATTGGGGTATGTTAACACGTGTTACTTAAAGACAAATATTCCAAAATCAGTTGCATATATAAGTGAGAAGCTCAGGAGAGCAATCTGGGCTGAAAGTGCAGATTTGGTAGTTATCCACACGCAGATGCTATTTACTGCTTACCAATGGTTCTTTTTCCTCCCTCCTATTTGCTCCCCCGACCCTCCCCCCTCCCCCCCACCACCATTCTCTGATTATAAATTAAGACTGAACTGAAATTTCCTAGAGGGTTGTAAATATTACATGGAACCCTGGGGAGTCTGTGTCATGTATCTTCTGTGGAGCACCATTCCAGGATTTTAATTTGAGTAATTTTTAATAAGTGCTTATATTTAGTTCTATTGCTTGGAGAATTGATGAAATACATCAGTATCATATAAAGAGTCAAGAAAAATGGCATTTTTCTATTTCACTAACTTTATAAAAGAAGAATAACAATACCATCTTCTCAATAAACCATTTCATTGATCTTAGTGGACATACTTTTTCTTGCTTTGAACCCTTGCATGATAGTACTTCATTAAGACTTGAATAGCTATCCTTACAATTTCTTATTTTACATAATTTGAACATCTATTTTATCCTCCTGCCTAGAGTGATGAAAAGCAGTCAGAGGTAGGGACTTGGACTTATATTTGTATTCCCACCAGCACCCAAAGACGTAAAGTAACAGGTGTTTAATAATTATTTGAAGAGTTGAACAGAAGCACTTGACACTCATAAATGCATAAAGTTACTTTATTTTAAGTATACATTTAATTTTGAAAAATATAAATGCTAAAATATCTCATCTTCTTCATCTCTTAATTCCATAAAAGTCACAATAGAAAGCTTCATAAAACTGTAAAATACTATAATGTTATAGGAATTTTAGGTTTTATATTGGAAAAAAATTATTAGTAATATATTGAAATGTTCTGTACTTTATCATTTTGTTCCACCATGTTGATCTACTTCACTTAAAATAAAAAGATGCATCATTTCTCCAAAGTTAATAAAGACTTAAGAGAATAAAAATAAGAGTATCTGAAAGTGCGTATTGATTCTGAAAAGTAATGTGTACAGATATGTACCAGCCATAAACATGGCTAAAAAGAGGCAACTATTCATTCTCTTCACATTGTAGGACTGGGACAAAGTTACTTATGGCTCTAAAAATTTCACTGGATGACTTTAGCCCTGAGTTGCAATATCTGCCTAAGAAACAGAATTCAGGATTTTTGTATGTACCCATAGAGCACAAAGAAATGAGCCAAAAAACAGAACATATCCAAATTCCTGGTCAAAACGCAACTTGACTGGTTAGCATATACCACAAAGCTTTTTTATTTCAGGCTGCAATGAAGCTTGATGAAATCATCATCTAAAAACTCCCAAGGCCCAAGCGAAGTATCATTTGACTGTATTCAGCCACTTGGTGCCACTGGGCTTCATGCTCATGCTGTGAAGAGGGGATGTGAAATCTCATGGAATAAATAAGAAAATCGCAAGTTCCTGCACCAAAATCATTAAGTGGTATGAAAAGGGTTGAAGAAAGCTTTGTCCCATCCCCTGAACAATGTCAACCTCTGTAATACAACTCAAATCGTTTTGTTTTTGTTTTTTAAAGATAGTCAGCAGTCAATACATTTCAAGTACTTAACACAGTTTAAAAAAAAAGAAGCAAAAACTTGGAAGACAATCGTTCTCTGTATTAAACACCAATATATAGCTGATAAAAGATTTACTCTGTGTGTGTTGGTGCATGTGCATAAAAATATATACCAACTGAATTTCTGGCGGCAGACAATTGTTTCTCTTTCCCCCTTTCTTTGAGGTGGTGGGCGGCTGACTATTAAAGGTTTGTTTCCCTATGTCTCTGACTTCCTCCATCCCCCCCACCCCACTCCACTGCCTGCCTGGACCACAAAATGATTCCAGTTCCCAGTATGGAACACAAAATGATTAGGATTGCAAGTTGGTCACTGTTTTACATAGTAGAGTGACGTTTTTCAAGGAAAACAGTGTCTCCAAAAGATTTTCTTTCAAATGCAAAACCATGGGCCTTTCTGCTCTGATAAAGCAGACTCTTGACCTGGTGATGCTTTCCTTCCAATGGTAAGTCTGTACTACCACAGGACTTCTAGTTAACAACTGCACTTACTGCTTTACTTCTAACAACTTGAATCTGTTCTCTTTGCATTTATACCAGGAAGAGACACTTGGTAAAAAATTTACTGTTGTATTCTGTGTGTCCAGTTTACAGAGAAACAAAACCACCAAAAATCTGGTTAGTCCTTTATAGTGTGTAAATTCAGTTAAAATACAGATAATTCGGTGGCTCTGTGTGGACCTCAGGGTTTGTTTGTTTGTTTGGTAACTATCTGTGTTCCTCTGAAAGTAAATGATTTTTAAAATACTTTTCTGGGTTCCAAAATATTGAAAAGGTTTGATACTAACTGTTCCTTTAAGCAAATACAAGGTGCCACTCCGCATTCATATCATGAGTATTGACCTTCTGTCACAGAATATGGATCATAAATGAAGGTGCAGGTAGCTTTTAGATATACTCAAAGGCTGAAATACTGAGTTAAGTTGCTTCAGGAGTTCTTTGAAAGGGACAGAGAGGGGCATGAATCCTCAAATACTTGATTCATGATCAGAAAAATAAATTATTCTATTTAGAGCTTTTATAAAAGTGAACAAAAGTGTCTTTAATTTAACAAGATCCTAGGTTAGGCTAAATTTAATATGCATGGCTTTTAAACATTTTATTGATGCTCAGGAGAAACAAAGAGAAAAACTTCATATAGTTTTATATTAAGGTAATGAAAAACTAGATAATACAGAGTAATCATTTTAAGGATAGCTCTAAATACAAACATGATGCCGAAATTTGGCATGTGAGGTTTTAACAAATAACATTCACTTTGCCGCCTTCATTTTAATGAAAAAAATTGTAGGTCATTTGTGTCTAATTTGTATAAAATTTGAAGTTTTAAGATTATCAGATATAAAAGTAACAGTTAATTTAGAACAATACAATTTTTATAATCAAAATTTCAACAGGACAGAATTATAATTTAATTAATATAAGAATGAGTGGGAGTCAATATGTGCATATTATGAAACCAAAATAAGTGGTTTCGTTCTGCTTCTAGTACTCCTCCAACGACCGTAGTCAGCATATATCACAAATATAGTTATAGGAATCCAAAATTATGGATTCAACATTTAAAATGCTGTTTTTAATGCAGATTCATAATACATAATGCAGCCTATTAAAACACTACATTTAGATAACATGCTAAATTTGGTTAAAGATCTAATTTTCTTTTTTCTAACTTTCAATATGGTACTTTGAAATACACATACACACACGTATATAGACATGTATATTCTATATGTCTCAATCACAAAGAATAATTGCCTTTCAATCTTAAAGACAAGTGTATTGTTAAAATGTATATATATATATACCTCTGCGATCCAACTGCATTCTCATAGACACTTTATAAATGTAAAAATGGTCTATCACAGTCCTATGCATTTTGTATTGTAAATAAGGGCTATTGTATCAGTGATGGTGACTGCCGTCTGGGTAATAAAGTATATTTACCCTCATCTGCATAACAGTAAGTCTCCTGGACCTCTGATGGATTTTTCATATGTGGTTTGGGTTTTACAAAAACTGACATGAGAGGCTAGATAACTTTGCCCTTCACCTTACCATCACTCTGTCTCTTTCTACCCTTGCACATATGTGTACCAGCCACACACAGAGTACATACACAAACACACAAATGTTTTCAAAATGAAAAAAATGTCTAACAATACTGCATAGGACATCAAAATGGTAATACAATCAGCATCTTTGCCCGGATACTACTATTATCAAAACATCAGTTATTCCCATTACAAAGGAGCGTCTCCCTCCTCCCCCAGTCTCCTTCATAGAACAGTTAAATTTCTCTTAAAGAAAGGGAAAAATGGATGCTTAGAAACATGGTGTTTTTAATCCGATCTAGCCCTCTGGCATACCCTAGAGGTGGTGTATCTGTGTATGTGTGTGTGTGTATGTTTATGTAAAAATCACATTATATACAATACAATTTTTACAGAAAGCCTGGCAGCTACAAATAAGAGGTAGAACTACTCAAAACTATGTTTCCTGCTGCAGGAAAAAATTCATTTTCTTTACAGTAATTAAAAAAAAGTTTAAAAAATTGACAAAAAATAAGTTGCAGGTTAGGCCCCATAATTTAAACAACAAAATCTAGGAAGAAAAATAGTCTTCAATGTACTCAACAGATAAGTTCATTAAAGGGTTAAAAAAAGTTGCATAGGAAAAAACGGACATTCCAGCACTTGCTACAATGATGGCAATAGTTTCTCTAGTGGGAGTAAAGTACCTTTAGTTTTTCTTCTTTTGATAACTCTTAAGAGATTAGTGTTTATAAGCAAGAGCAAGTTAGAATAGCAGCACTTTTTCCAGTCCTGGAGAGTGCTATAAGCGAGAAGGGACTGTCTGGAGGTCAAGGTTTGTTTAACCAGACAGAAAGACAAGCCAGTAAGCACAGCTCCAAAGCTCAAGGGGGAAGTTCCTTCAATATTTTAATAAAAGGTGTTATAAAATCCTTAATACTTTTGCCCTCTGCTTAATAAAGGAAAAGGACAGGGTCTGTGTGTGTCTTGAGTGACAGAGGAATTTGGTTGTCAGAGGACACATTTGAAAGTATAAGAACAAATAGGGGATTCTTCAGATGTTGTTTTTAAGGAACGGTGCACTACTGTCTTGATTTTACCTATGCAAGAGAGAAGCAGAGAGAGCACTGTATTGTTTGGCCAGTGACCAAAAACCAAAACAAAACAAAAATTAAAAAATAAACAATTAGACAAAAAACAAGAACATAAACAACAAAAACTGTCGGTTGTAAGAAAGACAAACAGGTTACAATATAGTTTCTGTTCCCTTGCTCCTCCAGAAATAATCATTGTCTTCAGGCTCAAGTTCTATTCTAATTTGAGGCACAACTTTTACTGGAGTTCTAGAAGGACTAGAGAAAAAGAAAAAAGAAAAAAAAAAAGTAAGTAACTCAGAATTCCTTTACCATCTGTCAAATGTTTATGCATTGTACAGAAGTCAAATAGGTTCTTCTTTGTTCTCTTTAAATACTTACTTCCTCCTTCTGTATTAAAAACAAACATTTTTTAAATGGGATGAAGTTACCAAATAGAGTTAAGAAATTCAAGTAAAAATTTCATAAGCTCTCACACCTAGATTAGGAAAAAAAAACAATCAAGGAAGAGGACTTCCAGGTGGGTGACACTGTCAGAAGTTGAAGGACAAAAAGACTGACATGAAGAAAATATTCAGAGATTTCACGATTTTGAAAATCAAGGAGGATCTGAAATCTCTAGAGTTGTGTTAAGAGGGAAGAAAACTATTGGAGAAGAGCCGCCAGGAAATGCCAGCTACCCTTAAAACAGAGATGATGCTGATATGACAAGAGCTAACATTGATCCTGGGCTTTACCTTAATGATACTGAAAGATTCCATTATTTCTAAGAGTAAGTCGAGTAGGTCTCTTAGAATGTTTTCTACAAGTAAAAGCTGGGATGAGGTCTGGTGACTAGATAATTTATTTAAGAGAAATTGTAGAGGACGGAGAACGGGGCGTTCTGCCGATAACCTGCCATTGGTTCCGTTTCTGTGGGGCGATCATCCCACAGAATAACATAAAATACTGGGCTGGCCTTTACCTTGGTATACCGAGTGACTGAAGGAAAGGAATTTTATCAGCATGATGTGTGGCGTTCAAGGAATGTTGGTGATTTTTCCCCTAAAAAAGAAAAAAAAATTTTCAAATCATAAATAATAGTCATTGGTAAAGTATAACATTAGAATGAAAAATGTTTCAATCTTCACAAAAATGGATGCATCTTTCACAACTGGAAAGAGTAAGAAAGACAAGTTTAGATGATTTCAATAAACAGTATCAAGCTAAGAATCTAAGTAGTGTGATGAAGTCAAAATCACTCAGTCTCTTTTATTCTAGGTTTTCTAGAATGGGACAATGTTGTTCTTTGCAGCGAGGGGGCAGGGTAAATCATTTCTAGAGGGTGATAGCGCCTACTTAATGCCTAAGCCTTGTCCTTGGATTTCCTGCCATCTTTAGCATTCATAATTTTGTCCTGCTGTTATTCATGCAGGTAAAAAAAAGAAGATTTTGAGAAACTTACTTATACTGCAACTCTACTAGCAATTTTGTTCTTTCATGGATTAATATGATACTGGAAAAGATTTTAGAATGATCATCGGTATTTTGCTTAAGTAAATTTCTAATATCATATCCACTACTTTCAATGTATCCTTCTAAAGCGTTTTTGAGAAAATGAAGAACAACTAGCACTAAATAACCAACTTGCCACAGGCTTCTTCCAGGAGCCTCAAATTCTAGCTGATGATTTTTTTTTTTAAGCAGCCTTTAAATTGTACTTAGAAGAGCTGTGCTAGGTTATGATGCCAACAGAAGACATCCTTTCATAGTCTCTTTTTGCTATTTAATGCTCTAGAAATGAAAAATGAAACCAGACAATGGTTTGGGGAGCTTGAACTTACAAAGAAAATATTCAACTAAAGCCTGTTGATAGGATTGAGAAGAAAGTAGCCTCATCACAAGTTACAGGCTACAGACTGGACACCAAAGTTGAGATTGCCTTAATTCTCTTTTCTTTAAACCAGCCTCCAAGATGGCCCCCAATGCACCCTGCCTTCTGGTATTCATGTCCTTATATAATTTCTCCTCACACTGTACCAGGGTTGGTTTGTGTGACCAACAGAATATGGCAGAGGAGATGGTATATGACTCCTGAGATTTGATTATAAAAGACTGCAGTTTCTGTCTTGGTTTCTTCTCTGTTATCACTAGCAGCCATGTCATGGGCAGCCCTAACAGATGCCCATGAGCCAAGGCACTAAAATCTCCTGCCAACTGCCTTGTGCTTGAGCTGGGAAGCAGATCCCCAGTTTCAGTCAGTCTTCAGACTCAGCTCCAGCTAAGCGCTTGACAGCAATCTCACGAGAGCCCTTGAGCCAGAATCAACCGAAATCAGCAGCTCCTAAATTCCTGAACATCAGGAACTGTGGGAGGAGATACAGGTTTGTTGCTTTAAGCTGCTGAGTTTTGTGGTAACTTGTTACACACCCATAGATAACTAAAATACCCATTTTTTCATAGATAGTCATTCATTTCAAACTTTTCTTGGTAACTTCTTATTGAAGTTGAAATAGCACTATCAAACAGAAATAAAAGTACTTCAACTGTCTTTTCCTGTAACAAATCAGTATACTTTGAAGTGCATGTGGATCTAAAAGAATGTTTTCTTCAAATAAGAACTCAAAGTAAAGTAGTTTGGAGGCACTTGCTGCTTGCTATTGGTAAAGCTTGAGATATTCACTAATGTTACCACAGAGGTTTTTACCCTTTTCAAATGGCCTGTTAACTCAATTACAAAAGCAAAGATGACAGGTCAAAAACCATTATACTTTAGTCACCAGGCTACTACCCCAGAAAGACCAGCGCAGTTACAAAGATAATTTTGAAACAGCAGAAAGGGAATGAAGAAATTAGGAAGAAAATGCAAATATCTTATAAGCTATACCCAAAGAGTGGTTGTTAATATTTTATGATTGCCAATTTAATTGAAAATAACAATTATTCCAAATTCTCAGTATTAACAATTGATTCATTGATCTTTGAGAGACCCATTATGCAATTTCTCTTTTGAGCTGATTTGGTCATTGGTGGAAGCCTAAGGAAGACAAACAGTAACAGACAGTGATGTAGTACTAGAAGCTGCCATTCTACATACCAGCAGAAAAAAGGGAAATCAATTAAAAACATGGTTATGAATTTAGCAATTCAAAGAAAACGGCGATAACTTGGATCAGAGAAAAGATGACCAAATAAAAACTTAAATGGTTATGGATAAAAGAAAAAGGTAAGGAGTGAAGGTCAAGGAATGTAAAAATGAAGTTTCATAATAATCAATGTAAATCTTCACATAGGAAAAAAAAGAAAGAAAACAGAGGAAAAGTTAATGAAGATGACAGTCCTAAAGTTTTTTCTCTGTAAGTGCAAATCATATTCAAGCTGGCATGCAAGAGGTTAGTTCTACTCACTGTCGGAAGGTTTGCTATCACTTAGGAAAGGTTGCTGTTCCATGATGTCCATTGGAATTTTAATACTTGGAACTTTTTCTGAGTATGGGCAGTCAGACTGTGAAAGAAATTTATAACAGTTTTTAGAAAGCTTTTACTATACAGACCTCCCTACCTCCCAGTACTGATTAAACGTACCATATTGTCATTTACATTGTACTACAGCCTTAGATATAATCACTTCTCCTTTGCTGACTTTTCAAATTTTATGGCATCTTCCCCTCACATTTGTTTTCTTCTCTTCTGAGTTAAGGAGATTAAGTCAATTAAAACTAGAACCACACCAAATTGAGATCATTACAAATTAAACAATTGTAAAGCTTTCCATAAGCTGGATTTGCAATCAAATATTTATGGGTTAGTTGTATGTGTGTGTGAAGGAAATAATCTCAAACGTGAAAGACTGTTAATTTAAGAGACTTCCTAAACTATAATATGGTCTTGAAATTTTTGTTTCATTTATGCTTTCTGATTCCACCTCCAGGAATATGATGACTTATCTTTCCTTCCAAGACAGGTAAGAAGACTTTTTCTAATATCCACTCACAAGGGGTCATTTACATAGACTTGAAAATAAACCATCTCCCTCACTCTAATATTCCATCAGAACTATTCTGTAGTTTAAGGCTCATCTCAATTTGCTCACACCAAATATATTTGGAAACTTAGCAAAACATGAGAAAATAAAGTCAAAAGGAAGGTGCCTATGATGGCCAGGTAGGCAGAGAAGAATCATAGCCAAAGTAAAATGATAAAACCAGGCAGCTAATCATGAAGCTTCTTAAAGAAGAGACCACCTAAGCCAAAACTGTAACATATTTCCACAGGATTATCACTTTACTGTTTTTAGAATTCATTATATTGAATCTATGTCTATGCCTAGACTCAAAAGATGGAATTCATCTCTTAACTGAAAGTACCAAGGAGATGATGACCTTTAGCTGAAAGGGAAAAAATAGGAACTAGGGGTGAAAGGAAGTAAGAAAAAAATGAATCTTAACATAAAGCTACTATGCACATTGAAAATTTCTTTATGATGAATCTAAAGAGGGTAATGAGCCACAATATTCTTTTCAAAGATTAAGATATTGCACTTCACTTGAAAAAAAAATGAAGATGCCATGTGCCCCTACCTTTGTAAGAATGTCAAGGACAAGTTTTATTACAGTATTTCAAAGTTTCCCCCAATAATAGCATTTGTAGATGAACCGGTTGGCAGCCAACCCTTAATCATAGCCTACTGGGCGGGTTCAAAAATGACTGAGCAGCTCAAAATATTGGCAAGCCATATTTTTCACTAATTCTGCTCACAAATATTAGAGTTGGAACTCCCATGCCCTTGTGTGGCTCCCTACATCCATGGATCCCACACCACACAATGACCAGGTGAACATCACAACAGCTACATTTCAAACGGAGAACCCCAAATAATGGCCTCAACACACAGAACGTATTACACAGATACACTCTGGCTGGATTTACTGTCTAGGATAAATATATAAGCTTGTTTGTTTGTTTGTTTTGGTGGGGTTGGGGGAAGAAGAGAAAGAGGAAAAGAAAAAAACAAGTATCACACATTATCTTCAAGAAATCTGTTGGAGATATGGATTCAAAATGATAAATATTATTAATATAAGAATAGCATTATTTAAATAAAATATGATTTGTTGAAAATCTAAGACTTAGAAGACCTTCTCAGGAGCTCATTTGATCCAACTTCTGACACTAGAGAGCACTAAATTGAAAACTTTCTTAAAAGTGGATATTTTATTACTATTTTTTTCTTAAAAGCCATTAGAGAAGAGGATTCTATAATATTATTTCATACATTTGTAATGTATAATGAATTTTAAGTTTGATGTCCATGTACATAAACTGAGGTACTTGTTTTGAAAATTCAAGATGAAATACTGCTTTGGGCTTCCCTGGTGGCGCAGTGGTTGAGAGTCCGCCTGCCGATGCAGGGGACACGGGTTCATGCCCCGGTCCGGGAAGATCCCACGTGCTGTGGAGCGGCTGGGCCCGTGAGCCATGGCCGCTGAGCCTGCACGTCCGGAGCCTGTGCTCCGCAACGGGAGAGGCCACAACAGTGAGAGGCCCGCGTGCCACACACACACAAAAAATACTGCTTTAATTATCTCAGTATTTCAGGCAGGTTTTTTTTTTTTTGTCTAGAGTAGCCTAGAAATTTATTTCAAATTTTGAATTCTATTCAATGTGTAAACGCCTCGTTCTTTTTAATACTGCATCCTAATCTGTTCTGCAGTTTAAGCACATTCTCTCTTTTTCTGTCATCATTGGAAACAGAAAATCTATATACATGTTCTCATTGAAGATGGATGGTGACAGTCACAAAAGCTCCCTCAGACTCTTTTTCTCTTTAGCTAAATGTGCCTCATATATTTAGCCTTTTCTTATTGGATCAATTTATCTGAAATCCAATTTTGTCTGTTGCCTTCCTTCACTGTACTGTTTCCAAGTTCTCCAAAAATAATTCAATCAGACAGCCTGACCAATCGAAAATAACCAGACAGGCCTGGATGAGAGTTTTGCCTTTGCCAATATGTGTACACTTAGAAAAATGACTTAACATTTCTCAGTCTAAATTTCCCCATCTGTAAAATAGGAACAAAAATATACTATAAAGAGCTGCTTTAGCAATTAAGAACAAAGTATGCCTGATCCATCAAAATGATCAAGTACAGAGCAGACACCAAAAATTAACTAGACTCCCATGTTAGAATGAGATACTGGGGATTCCACTAGAATGGGGATACTACACTGTGTAAACTCTAGAACAAACCTACAAATCTTCATATAGAAGGTGTCATTTTGGCTGTCCTTTCAAAAGGCTACTGAGATAAGCTATTGGGGTATTTATGTGTGTGTGTGTGTGTTAAAGAAAAGCAAATCCCAGATTTTCTCTTAGCACTGATCACAGACCCCTACTGAAACACCAAGATTTCTGTGAAATGGCTTCCTAAAAAGTGGACATTTTATTTCTCAACTTAGTTATATGATTGCAAGAGGATCACCTAAATTATGACACTGCTACAATTATGTAGAAAGACCCCAAATTCCAATTTCCGTTCCTTTTTATTGAAAGGTTACAGAGAAGTGATCTCAAATCATGTCAAATCCCAATGCAAGGATAAGTACAATAGCAGAGAACTTTGGTTGAGAGCCCACTCAAATAGATACACAGATCACAGGAGGTGAGATCACCAGCATTTGCCCACACTAGGCTTAAAATTATGTAAAACTGAGTTATTATCTCAAATTTAAATCCTGGATTATCAATAATAAACCCAATACATTTTATAGCATTATGAAACAAGCTTCCTTTTTATGTACGAGATCAGAGATTGAAGTTTTTTATATATGGTGGGCTTTGTTTTTTTAGAAGTCATTATATCATTATCAGTGTATTCACAGTTACAGAAAGACTTCAGAAAATACTTTAAAAAAAATAAAGAGACAAAATAAAGGGCAAAGGAAGGTGAAAAGTGACAAGTAGCATGACCAGGTAAACATCCTTGAAATTCAGTCATACATCGCACACAAGGGTTAAAAAAATACCATTTTCACATTTGTTTAACTAACTTTGGAATTTTACTTCGGAATTTTAGAAAGCTCCTTACATCATCATTGTCACTGTCCAGACTTCCCTTCTTCTTTTTCTTTTTCTTCTCATCCTCCTTCTTTTTCTTATCCTTTTCTGGAATGACATCATCGAGGAAGCTGAGGTCGTGCTGGGAGAAGAGGTAGTCCATGCCTTTTCTGACAGCTACAAGTGCCAAGATCTGGAAGAATAAATATAAAAAGTAGGAAAGAACCCATGTCAGAGAAGTCAGAGTGAGTATTAATACTGCCCTAGCAAAGTCAGTAGAAACCTATTTTGTACAAGTCTAGAGTATGACAGAACTCATCTTGCTTGTATGGACTTACATTATGTAGACCATAAACATCTGCTTCATGGAGAAAGTTGGTTCATAGAAGTCTTACTTTAACTCACTGTATTTTGTTCACTGTACTGTATGATCCCTTCATTTGGAATTTCCGTATGAAAAGATTATTTTTTAAACCATTTTCTTCCATGTCAGATTTTTAATAAAATAACTAGAAGTTTCAAGGGAAAAAACAGCCTGTGTATGATTTCTAATTATTCAAAATTAAAACATTACACAGGTTTTTGAAAGTCAAGAAAATCTGTACAACGCATAGTACACTGAGACATCTTCAAAGTATTAATAATGAGGTAGTATTTGAGTTTGCACAGACTATTTAATCTGCTGGGGCAACTTCAATCACCACCATTAACTGAATACTTATCTTGAGTCAGATGCTGTGCTAAACTCTTAGACAATATTTTCTCATTTATTCCCACAACAAACCTGAAAGGTAGATGTTAGTATCTATCCAACAGCAGAGGAAACTAAAGCTTAGTGACATAAGTAAGTTATCCAAGATCACAAAGCCAGATAAAGGAAGAATACAAAGGGTCCCAGTTTTCTAACTCTAACCCCAGTATTCTTGAACTCTGTATCTTTGCTTCTATGAATTGCTCTTGAAGGTATCTTAAAGATGTCTTTGCTCAACAGTAAAATTAGTACGCAGTAGGACTCAGAAGTCCTGGCCCTGCCTCAAATGAACAGTTGTCTTTATCCATATTATGCTCTATGCCAGCCTCTTCATCTCTTAGAGAAATTAATAACATCTAACCTATTGATATTACATGATTCTTTTATGACCAAATAAAAGCTCTGAAAGATGAAAAATACTTTATAAAGGTAAAATATTTTTTATTATTATTTAGCACAAGCAATAAGTGATTTACTGGATATATTTCAAATTTATCCAGGTCTAACTTTGTTTTTCCTGACTTTAGCAAAACTAATACATGGGTAGATTATATTAATAGGCAGATGGAAGTCTCTTCTCATACTCAGTGTGTTTTCCAATAAGTTAATAGAGTTCTTTTTCAAAAGCAGAACATAAGGGATCATCAAGAGTAAAAATCTGATTCCACAAATACTGTTAATATTTGACACCATTTTTTTCTGCTTTCCTGGAGGAAAAAACAATTACAATCAACCAGTATACATAAAATAAAATAATAATTCTGGATAAGAGTAAGAAAATTTTTGTAAAAAAAAAATATGATTTGTATATTAAAGTTCTATTTCCAAAGCTACAGGGGAGACAGAGCCAGACCTGAGGTTGGCTTTGTGACTTGTTTCAAGCATATGCATGTGCATTTTCTTGCAACAAATGTAAGGCTACAGTAAAAATTCAATGATTATTCAAAAAATAAAGTCTTAATTAAAAAGAAAAATAAATAAAAATAAGCCACCATAGCATTATTTCACCCACACAAATTCAATGATGAAGCCAAATACAAAGTCATTGTTTCCTTTTGCCCTTCTTTCACTTGTGATTCAGAGTGGAATGTTAGTTGTTTCACTTTCTTTCTCATCGTAACATGGCAAAGAGAGAGAGCCCAGACTTATCCTTAAACTTAGCATGATACAAAGGAGAAGAACTGCAAAAAATTAAGCTTCTCTCTCCATTTCTTCTATTCACTGGATGATCTCTCATAAGTTGCCAAACTGGTGCTCTATTATTTGGCCTGAAATGTGCTGTACTCTGTTATTTAGACAAATTCCAATGTACAGCAGTATTTTAAAAATAACTAACGTTACGTGCACTTGTGTCTACCATGTGTCAGGCATTGTGCTATATACTTTATATTCATTATTGATGCTCAGAATGAAAACAAAGATGCCGCTCTCATTTCACTGATGAGTTGATGGGAGCTCAGGGAAGTTCACTGATCAGCACAAACCAGAGCCAGTATCTGAACTCAGCTGTCTGACTCCAAGGTCAAGCCTAGATAGACCACAGACCTGGCAACCTTAAATTACAACCAATCAAACTGATTAGGTCAAAGCTGGAAAAAAACTGGAAGCCTCCATAAAAGACACATGTGTCATCAATATTACAATAACCACATGATATTGGTGTGACCTCATGGGTATGTTCAATTAAAACAATCCCTACCATGACTGGAAAAATGATAGCAGCCACAGTTGACTTGAGGATCCAGAGCAGGGCTAGACAGAGCACCTGCAGGAAAGTGAACAGGTGGACTCTGCGCAGGGGGACATGGCGCAGGTAGATAAAGTCAGGCTGATGCTTCAGGGGCATCAGAAGCAGCTTCAGACGATCCATGAACTGGGAGAAGAAAGGGCAAGAGAGGACAAGTACATTACTTCAAGAGCTGCAGCACCAAGTCATCTCTTTCTGTCTAACTAACCACTAGTGATTTATATTCTACAATTTAGGCAAGCGATGTCCTTGTTAGAGGACACTGGCCAGGGAGTGCAGAGATATAGTCTAACACAGTAAGACGTAGTATGAGTCTTCCAATTTATGTTATTACTCTGCAGGAATATTATGCAGCTATAGGAGATAAAGTGGCCACCAAAGGATAAAGCTTCAAAGCCAAATATAAAATAAAGATGCTCATCTCCTACATTCTACTTGTATTGTCTGCATCTTAGGAGAGAAGATCTTGTGCCTATTATTCTAGTAATAATATGCTGAAGGGAGACATCAAACTCATGTATCTAACTGTGCCGCAGCTGTCTTATCTGAAAGGAAGAGGAGATGCTATGTATCCTATATATTTCAATAATGTTTCAAGGATATAAAGGAACTATCTGACTTGAAAATGGGAATGCATTGGTATTTTCATAAATTCCACATTATTTATCTACGGCATAACTTAACTAATACATTTAGCAATGAATTAGCATTTCTTTTCAGAGGAAAGCCACATGAACACTGCAGTGAGTTTCACAGCATCAACAACCAGATACCTGATCTAGGAGAGGCTATTACACTGTCATGTATAAACAGGTACTAAAATGACTACTGAGCACCTATGTGCCAGGTGCTGTGCTTCAAAGAATAACTGCTGAGTTTACATCAATGCTGATGATAAGGATGATACTTAAGTACCTATCATAGGAACTTTCAGATGTAAGATGCTCACTAAATAGCTGTTGAATTGAATAATTATGTAATAAGAACTCTGAAATAATATCTCTACTTTCTTGCTGGAGGGAAGAGAAAAATGTAAAAGTAAATAGGCTATCACAATCTTCTCTGAAGTGATTTCCTATCTAAAGAGTTTTCTTTCTTCCTCCAGAGCTATTTTTGACTGGTAGAAGTATTCCCATTTATAAAGACTGGAGTAATAAAATTTTTTGCTAACTCAGATCTTGCCAAAATGGTCTAAAAGAAGAAGAGTCAAGAGAAAAGTAAAGAGAAAAGGTGATAGGGCAACACCATGGCAGAATTTAAGAAATCCACTAGCTGTCCCTTCAGCAAGGGATTTTTTTCCCCATTGTTATGGAATCACTGATTTTTTTCCCCTTCTATTTAACTTAATAAACATGTACTAAGCTCCAACCATCTATTACACACCTAGAACACATAAAATCAAACTTCTGATCTAGACTGACTTATTTAGGCCAAACAAAAATAAGAACTATTAATTTGGGGACCATATTTGTTTCATATTTTTCCATTTAAAGTAATAAAGAATATTTACAATGTCAGGTAAAAATATTTTTACACATTTATACTTCCCCAAAATTTCACGGGCACAAATAAACCCACATTCACATTCGTCTAGTCCCATCTATGAAAAACCACCTTGTATTTTGTAATAAATATCCAAATGGTGAAGAACTCTACTCAATGGACCTAAACAAGGAAAAATAAAATAGCCTTTTCTCTTTTTGAGGGTCTGGCCAGTTGCTCAGCTCCATCTGACTCTAAAATCAAATTAATCTAAATTCAATAAATAAAAGCAAGGACTATTACGAAGGGGTTTAAATAAATTCTTATGATGTTCACAGAACATGCAGTTTTTTCCCATTAAAACATCACTAAGTGCTAAATAAGGCTACAGTTAACAAGGTGCCAGAAAGCAGCAGCAGTACTTCCAGTTTCCTGGTGCCAATTAAATTAAACCTCAATTGAAAGACAAAGTCCCTTACAAAGTTTCCCCTAATGATTTTTTTAAAAGAGGGCCAGTTTTATCCACGATGTGACAGCTGAAGTTTTTGACAAAAGTAGCACATTAACCACATTGACTTGATTCTTTTATTGGTGCAAAACTTTTGATCAATGATCTCAGCCATGCGAAAAGCACATCAAATAAGAATAGCCTGTTCTTAGTATAAGGTAAAGGCAAATGGATAAACAGTATCTCGAGCACACTGAAGGTTAGATTTCCATCAAAGGAAGGAAGGGAGGAAGGGAGGAAGGGAGGAAGGGAGGGAGGGAGGGAGGGAGGGAGGGAGGAAGGTCAGAGATAGCTCTCTCACTTTCCTAGCCAAATGGCTTCTAACAGCTTATTTGGAGAATGGGTATGTATGATAACATTTGTTAACACAAGCTAACTTTATTAATTAAATCAGAAACACAGGTGAATGGTGGAGAAAGTAGGAAATAAATGCATTTTAAAAACTCAGCCGTTAAGGATTAGCACTTTTCTTCAATGACCTATTATTGGACTGTTTTTAATACTACCTGAAAAATATGACTCTGCTCAGATTGCTATGGAAAACTTACCTGCACACCATTAAGAGATGCTACCCCCATATACAGGAACACGCCATAGAGTACAGGCATGGGAATAAACTAGGATGGAAGAAAATTGGAGAAAGTTTAAAAACAATAATAATAAAAACAGTAAGAGAGACCAACAGTTTAAATAAAGGCTAAATCTGAGACTAAAAGATAGGACTTAATAATACAGTGACCACTGATCAGTGTGCTTAACTCATCATTGATAAACGTCTAAACTCTTTGTACCAGAAAGCAACAAAGGAGGGTGAAGGAGACTCAATTTTCATTTGATTCTTGTTTGCATTTTTTTTAACCATTAGAATGCATGACCTTAAAAATAACTTTTTAATGGGAAAAGAAGTCTCTGTTATCCTTTCCCCTTAAGAGGAATGACCATGTGAACTAAATGCTTGCATGGACTGTGAAGCAGAAAGAGAGGCAGAGGGTTGCCCCACTCCGGAGACCAAATTTCTTTCCCCATAGTCTGTTGACTTTTCTCTAAATAATTTTCACCAAATGATCCATCAGCTCGGTGTATAAATGCCTCTTTCAATTAAGTAAACATCAAACAACTGTCCTCTTTCTTCCTCTTAGGAATATTAAGAGGACTAATTAATGAGAACACTGCTTGAAAGGAGCATGGAGCATCTGGAAGCAATTAATTACACACACAGATTAATACACATCTTTTAAAATGGAATTAATACATTTCATGCATTAATTAGCAAGAGTCTTGAACAGTAATGTGAAGTGTTTTAACAATGGGAAGTTCCAAGATGATGTTCCTAAGTTTTGTCTATTCCTAGACCTTTGAAATGTCTCTAGTACTGTGGAAACCAAGCAAATCAGGGATGACTCTGTTTCTGGGAAGTCTTCTATCTGAACAACAATAAAAAAAAATGGGTTCTCAAGCTTGGATTTTCAAAAGAAATTCAAGTTCAGGAGTTTTCAAAGCTCAAATACTAAAACCAAAATCAATTAAGTCCAATCTTACCAAATCTGCACAAAGGAGACTACTGTAGCCAGAAAACAGTATAACTTTAGAGTAATTTTTAAAGAACTATCACATGTATTAAGAAACTGAAGCACAGTTTCTATCAGCCTTTCCTTGTGATCACCTCAAACAGTTCTGTATCTGAGACCCTTTGGCTACTACTAGAGAAACAGTAAATTCCAAAACGGGTCACAACTGCCTCTAATTGTTATTGGTTAGCTGTAAAAATTGTTAAACGTATATGGAATAAATATACTTCTTTATATAAAACATTGCATGCTTCTTCTAAAAAAGACTAACAATTTTAACATAATTAATTTGATCTTGAGCTCAGAAAAAAATAAATGATATTGAATGCTGAAGGTGGTGGGAGGGACAGTGTGAGCGGCAGGGAAGCCATGTGGGCTGTAATACCCAACAGTCACCACAAAGAGGTGAACACATTACATCCAAGCCACTTACGCTGGGACATGTGCCTTTATTTCCTTTAAGAATGTGCGTGTTTCCATTCCCTATGATGCCTCCATACAAATTTACCAAAAGAATACAATAGGAAACTAACAAAAAGACCCTTTTATAGTTTTGACTTATTTCTCAATTTTAAAAATATCTTCTATAGACAAGGCCACTTCTATTCTTCCTTAATATATGAAGATTTCTTATCATTTCACTTCTAATTTCTTGGGAAGAAATGAAAGGTGGAAGGGGAAAAAAGAAGTATAGAGTTCATGGGAAACTAGTTAGAAATCCTGCAGTAGTTATTTTTTAATTTGAGTGTTTTTCTGACTTGAAAGAAAGTAATCACATAGATGATCTTGGACCTTAGCCCAACCCCTCACCTAAGCTTAGTTAAGTATTTTCTCTAATGTAGTTCTAATGCCAGAGTGAAGGCAACTTGTGCCTTGGTGCCTAGGTCTGTTCTCTCTGAACGGATGATGACAGGTTATTTGCCAAACCAACCACAAAATAAAATCAGAAGGCAGCATTAACTCAGAATGGGGAATGGGTAGGAGAACAGATTTAGATATGATAATGTTTTAAAAAAATTATTCTTTGGTGAAAATAGCACATATAAAGGAGACTATTATTTTGATTTTTAGCCAATTTCAAAGTGATACAAATGTCTTATGAAATGCACCATTTTCTTTTTTTTTTTTTAACATCTTTATTGGGGTATAATTGCTTTACAATGGTGTGTTAGTTTCTGATTTATAACAAAGTGAATCAGTCATACATAAACATATGTTCCCATATACCATTTTCTTTATGACAGTGTAGTGTCTCAATAAAAATCTTCCAGTTTGGAATTTGTGATGAAATTTAACAGAATTACTGGGTTAGAGGATATCTTTTATTGGATTTGGTTCATGAGTCATGTTAGGAGGTCAACCCTTAAAAATTCATCACAATAGAATCATTCATCACAATAGAAATTTCCCAAAGGAAGGAAAAGAAGACTGTGTTTTAAGAAGGTAGGATACTACTTTAAGTTAAACTAGTATAATATACATAGTAATAGTAGGTAGACATTTTTATAAAGCAAGACAGGAGAAATTAAAATATAAAAAACACAGGGTAGGGCTTCCCTGGTGGCGCAGTGGTTGAGAGTCCGCCTGCCGATGCAGGGGACGCGGGTTCGTGCCCCGGTCTGGGAAGATCCCACATGCCGCGGAGCGGCTGAACCCGTGAGCCATGGCCATTGAGCCTGCATGTCCAGAGCCTGTGCTCCGCAACAGGAGAGGCCACAACAGTGAGAGGCCTGCGTACCGCAAAAAAAAACAAAAAACAAAAAAAACCCCAGGGTATACTAGGTTCATAGGCATACCAAGAAGTGCCAAATGATAAAATTATGCAAAAAATTATATAAATAATCAATCATACCCAGAAAGCCAAAAAGCATAATTGTAAATAAATATAACAATGCTTTTAATAAAAATTAAAAATGAAAAAATTAAGTGCTTGACCCTATAACCAGGCAGAATAGTGAAACTGAGATGAGATCAATATTTAACATATTCAGACTATGTTACCAAATTTTTCAAATTCTGGTGACTTAACCCTCCCTTTGATTTTCTGATGGTGTTAGAGTATTCTCAAAAAAAATATGTAAAAAGGGTAAATTTAGTAAAAAAGAGAGGGTGTAGCATCCACAGCACAGAATTCAGTATAAGAGTGAGGTCTCCCAGCAGAATCATAGTCAGTGTGTGGGTGTGTGTGTATAAAACCCAGAATGAGGTCCTGATAAGATCGTGGGCATAAAAGTTAGACAGACCTGGGTTCCAATTCTGGCACTACTGATTGTGCAACCCAGAGAAAACGATCAACTTCCCCTATCCTCAGTATTCTCATCCAGATAGTGCTTATGATAAAGATTACATAGAACAAACATTTAGTTCAGTGCCTGGCTCATAATAGATACTTTATAAATGTGGCACTGATGTCATTACCATCAGAACTTTTAGTAATAAGTCAAGAAGCCTACAAGTGCAAAGCACCACTTTCTTTGGCCCCTCTGTGGTGGGTTTGGGTGGCAGGAGTTTAGGACAGAAGGATGGCTACAGAGGTCAAACTTGAAGGCTTGGTTTTATCTAGGCTCTACAATATTGCTTTTTCAACTATAACAACTGTCTTCAGGAATATGTTATTAAAATAATATCCTAATACCCTTAAGCCTTAAAAATCAATGTAAGGAAGCTTCTGACTTGCAATCTGGTCCCTAGTCACAAGAAACTGTGGAGTGAGCTATGATGAGCAGTTTGTAAAAATGCCATCCTTCTCACTACATAAGAGAATCAGAAATCAGACCAGAGAAGCTAGGGAAGATCATCTCATGAGAAATGAAAATGAATAAGTTCTTAGAGGGCAAATACTGTTTTATTTAAAAGGTGGTAAACCATGATGGATATGAGATCAGGCTTTGGAGTCAGAACTGCCTGAGTTCAAATCTTGGCTCTACCATTTAAGAACTTTGTGACCCGGCAAGTTACTCATAATTTTTCTTATCTATAAAGTGGATTCAATCATAAGTAAGTATACTTTTTGGAGGTGTGACTGGAGAACTAAATATAAAAAAACCTGTGCAGAGCCCTTAGTCCAAGGCCAAGCTCAATAAATGGAAGCTTCTATTACAACAATCAACTTCAACAATATCAGCAGCAGCAGCATCTTCATTATCATTTCTCCTTGTTTTTCTGTTACTGAACAGAGTGTACGGCATACAGCAGGAGCTCAACAAATGTTGTCAAATACAAATTAAACACTATCCTCCACATTTTAGAACACTGAACAAATCTGAAAGATAAATTTTGGCCACTCCTCAAGTTAAAGATAAACTAATTCAAGCAAAGGGAACAGAAGTAGCAGTGAACTTTTCTTGATCTTTATTTCTTCGGACTTGCCAGAAGTATGGAAAAAGTAAGCTCCAAGAACTGTCTTTCATCTATTTGCTGCTCTTCGGTCTACCGAGTCTCCCCATACAGAACACTAGCTTAACAGGCAGTATTTCTGCTGCAGAAACACAGATCTAAACTATCTAGCCAGCCTAGGAAGCCAGTTATTCCTGCTTCCCAGCAGTTCTGTACTGAATCAGTGGTGAGATTTGAGGCATGCGCCACTGTTGCTGGCCAAGGTCAAGGGGTAGCCTCCTGAACTTAAAGCTAGTACACTATGATTCCTTACATTCTTCTATGTAAAAAGACAGATTTTGGCAAAGAGATCAAAACACAGGTCCATCAACTTCAAAGTAATCAATGTTCAAAGTAAGTCTGCCCAAGTAGGTACAGGGAACAACTACCCACACTGCTTAATGCATGGGAGAAAATAACTAGCATCACTGGAGGCCACCAAACCTGTGATGGATGCAGGGAGTTGGGAGGGAAGGTGTTGAGCCATCTCATTTTTAAAAGTCACATGTTTCTCTTGATTTCATTCATTTGATCTGCCTTTCAAAGGCAGCTCTTTTAAGTAAAACCATTCCCTAAAGTCATCACCTGTTTCTTTAAAACACAGTCACACAGTGGAGGAAAAAAGATTCCCTCCTCCAAGGTAACTCATGACGCCACTTTCTGCGTGAATTCTGAGGTTAATTGTTAATCTTGACTTCTTCTTAGGCGTAACTTAGGTTTTAGTTAAACTACTCTCAACATCTGCTTCTTCCTGTGTTGACTTTTCAGATGAGCTAACAAGGGTTCTGTAGTGAAAGCACATAACTTACCAAACTTCAATGCTAAGAAGGGCACCTGATCTGAAATTGGCTGACCTTTTCAGATGTGATTCCTGAAGTAAGGAATAGCCTCACTTGCTGAAGTAACATACCACAAGAGTCAATGCTAGACTATTTTATCCTTGTTGTTTTTAAATCCAGGTTCCCCACAATATGTTGGAAACTACACTAACTAAACAATTTCATTTCCCACAGTTTGGGCAAAAGATGGCCTAACAAAAATGTTTGCTGAACTGCCTTTTCCACTGATGCTTACACTGACTCTTTGCATTAACTCAAAGTTGCCAGGTAGAAATAGCCACAATTATGGACACGAGTACCTGAATGAGGGTGAGCCAGAACATGAGTACTTAAGGAAGGTCAAAGCAAAAGCAAGTTCATACTCACTGATCCCTTACATCTATCTTTTTCCTTTCTCTGTATTATAATCTGTTCCCGTAGATACTACAGTGCTTTTCATATCAGGGGCAAAAAGAATCATTGTAAAATGAAGAACAAAAGTGCTTTCAGCTTTAACTCCTCTGCAGCCATAGTTGGGTGAGAAAAGAGTTAGGAAGAGGCCTTGCATCTCTTCCTAAAAATAGCAGTTTATACACTGTTTGTTCTCTGTGTCCCTTTGGAACCATGCATGATCATTCGGTTGACAGATTCTCCAAGATTAAAGCCAATTTGCTATAACAAACAAACAAAGAAGAATTTTAAAACACATCTGACTTTTCTGAGTTAGGATTTTATACTGCATTATTGAAAAGGAATAATATAAAAATAAAATTAAAGAAAGAGTGGGTGGTGATGAGTACGTACGAACTGATGGGAAGATTTCTATTTATCTCTTACTAGTGGCTTAAGAACTAAGAGACCCTATAAAAGAGACTTGGCAGTTGTGTCGTGTGAATCCACCTTCAGGGGTCCCAGGGGCAAATTCCTTCCTAGGAGAGCCTCCCACAATGTGAGGTCATAATTACCTACAATGATCTCTACAAGTTGATCTGTCCAGATGAGGTCCCATTGCCTATGCGGTAAAAAGCTGTCATTAGACTTTTCCACCAGCTGATGTGCTGGCGTCTACGGGGCAAGAGAGGAACACAGAGCACTTTGGAAGTGGATTTGATGCTGTGAAACTCATAACAACTCGAACCTCCCCCACAATTCGCTCTGCACTGGCCAAACTGACAACAGATTTCCCTCTGTCCTCACAGAACATAAGATCTGTCCTTTTTTAAGGTCCTCTGTATATAACCAGAAATGAACTCCTTGCAATTACTTTTAGTTTTACTTCCCCACATATTACATGAGATACATATTCCTTCATGATTCCAGTCAGAAATTAAACCAGCTAATTGACACTGTAGAAACCAGTGACAAAAGATGAATATTTAAATCTTTTAACTGTTTACAAAGTATTTTGTGCATAATGTATGCAGTAATCTAAATACTCTGAAGGCAGAGTCAGTCCTAGCTATACATTAAGAAATTACAGTTCTATTTTCCACAAATTCATCTGATTGGCAATTGACATATAAATGTGTTAATGGGAAAGAAATGGAGAGCTTTTGCCTTTCACTGTACTTCTGTATTCTCTGAATTCTTTCCAAGAATGTACTGCTCTATTACTTGTGTAATTAAATAAGCATTCAAAAAACCTTTTGAAAAATTAAGGTTGTTTAAAGATACACAAAAATTTTTAGAGAAAAATTTGGAAGGATATTGCTAACAGTGGGACTGTTGATAGCTATTAGGTCTATAGGTGATATTCATGCTTTGTACTGTGATGCAAAGCATAAGATACAAATTATCAATAACTGGCTAGTTTTGTTATGTAATAAAAAAAGAATAAAATATTTGTGTCACAAAAGAAAACTGGAGGCTTCAATGACAGATATATGTTAATCTTTTTAAGTACTATCTCTACTTCTAAATATGCTTTCATATATAGTTTATATTTACCTATTAAACATTCACCCCATCAATCAAACCTATATATTGACTCCTAACTTTCTAAATAATCTGTCATTTTTCTTTTTCAAAAGTTCATTTCTAAAGTTTTCTAGTTACAAATCAGTAATTTTATTCCATTCTTTCTTTGTGGCTAGTAGGCCTTCTGATTCAAAGAACACAGAAACACAGTCAGCAATAATTAATAATAAGAGAACAATTACAAAATGATCATTGTGAGTCATTCATGTTATCCAGGAGTCCAATGTGGGAAGGGAGGGCAGGATTTAGGGACGAGTAAATGGGAAGTGATGGGAAGAAAGGATGTAGGGAGACTAGGAGAGTGAAAAATGTCATGGGGAGTGGAGTTCAGTTAGTTAGATTGAACTGTATGAAACTGCCATATGCGTAGGTCCAAAAATTTGAATAGTGGTAATTTAATATGGTTCAACCAAATAACTGCAATAATAATAATAATAAGAGAAGGGGTGAGAAGGAAATCAAGGTAGAAGTTTTCAAAGTCTTCATTCTACCTGACTCCTGCTTCATTCAGCGTGATATGATGTGATAACAATCTTGCAGATATTTCTTAAGAAATTCTACTGTTCACATATCCAATTATCTGTCAGTGTTCTGAGAAGGAGGAAGAAGTGAGTATTTCACATATTTACCTTCAAGATGGGAGCCATAAAGACTGACAGACCAGTCAGAATAAACACAAGGGTTCCAGTGACTCTTTGTTCCCTGAAACCAAATCAAAAGATTACCAATCTACCTTTTGTTTTCATAAACATGCTCTTGTCTTTTCACCTTCAGAAAATACTATACATGGATGGAATCACTGTTTGGCTAAGACAGCAAAGGTACGGATATCATATGTAATTAATATCTCAAGGACAGCATATAAGCTTAACAGAACTACAAAATTCTCTTAAAACTATTGCAGTATGTGATTTGAATTCATCAAGAAAAAAGTGATTCTGCTAAATCCTTTGTCCTTTTAGAATCAGGAGAGAAAAATCACTTGCTCTGGTTCCACCAATTACTGGCCCACTTGAAGCCCTTATTTTTTAAACAACTTGTACTGTTGTGTAATTACACCTTCCTTCATAGGAGATAGTTATTACATTCTCCCACATTCTAATGAACAAACAGCTCAGGGAAATTTCCTAAGTGCAGTAAATCCCATCAGTCTCATTTCCAAATCTACAACAACAAAAGTACTTTTTAACAAATACGATTCCCATACAACACCCCCTCACCCCAAGAAAAATCACCCACTGTTGTGGCACGGGAAACGATGGCTCTGTCATGTGAGCTATTCACCCAAGCTCTTAGGAGCAGAGTCCGCTGCAAAATACGCAATAAAGTATAAAGGTCTCATAAGAGCTCTTCATGGCTACCCAGATTTAACTGCTGGAGGTCAAGGTTTCTCAGTGCTTATGGGACAGAAAATGAACTGGAAAATAAGAATTCCTCTCCTTTCACAGAATCTTATTTTGGCCGCGCGGCTTGCGGATCTTAGTTCCCTGACCGAGGGTCGAACCCGGGGCCCTGGTAGTGAAAAGGCTGAGTTGTAACCACTGAACTGCCAGGGAATTTCCTCCTTTCGTAGCATCTTGAGAATCATAAGCAGACTCAATAGTTTTAGGGAGTCTCAATAGAGCCAAAAAATTAAAGGGCCTGGTTATATATATATATGATTGTGATTGAGTATGTACCATAGCACTAAAATGACCTGCACGTTGAAGAAAATGAATGACCTGTCTGCGTTTTTACTCTGCAAAATTTAGTCTGCTGTTAATCAAAGGAAATGTATATAAGATAAAAAGTGAACTCAAGAAATTATGGAAGACTCTTTCAAATGAAAATTTAGTCCTTTCTAGAACATCAAGTACAGGAATAAATTATTCATCACCAGCCCTTTCTCCTCCACATTTGTCCGTTTCTTTCTGACTGACACATAGATGTGAGTATGGTATGTTTTATAGAGCCATTTTTCTCTGACGTAACACACCTCACTCCTAGGAATTTTGGTTGTTCTCCAGGTGCAGAAGTCTCTGTCTCCATCTTCAAACTGTCGATGTGAGCAATGGAGATGACAGTAGCAGCCACGTACCACGGAAGGGCCATGAAGGAGCACACCACCATGAGGATGGCCACCCAAAAGAGATCCAGGTGATATCCAGCTCCTTTCTGTAGCAAGAGGTAACAAAACCATGTGAAGAAAGCACTCATACTGCTATCTAGTCATATTTCCAGATGGGAGTTAAGATTACCCAAAGAAACCAATTCGCTTTGCTTGATACACGTATCTACCAGAAGATGAGGTCCTTGAATGAGACTTCATCATCCTCATACTATCCCCCTAACAATTAAACGCAAAGCTGCCACACGGCACACCTCCTCTAGCTTGATTTAAGTCACAGCTTATTAGTTGCTTATTGTTAATTATCGTCTCTGCATCCAATTACATAATTGGAACAATGGAGATATAGAACTACCTTGAAGAGCTACTGACATCCTTCAAAGAAGTAATTGAGGCAAATCACCTTGTAGGAACTTAAATGGCAGTGATAGTTACGGAGTAGAAGCTCAATAAATGGTGACAGTAGCAATAGTAATACTGGTTGTTTTTAACATAAACAGGATAGGTACCTTAAAAACAGGCATGATGCCTTCTCTGCTTGACTAGCAATATGCTGTTCACCCAGACAGTATTCAGCACATGTAGACTAGTGATGTGAAAGCAACCTTAAGAAAAGCAACCTTAACACTTTTATGTGAAATCTAAAAAAATGACACCAATGAACTCATTTACAAAACAGAAATGGACTCACAGATATAGAAAACAAATTTATGGTTACCAAAGGGCAAAGGGGGGTGGGGAATTAGGAGTTTGGGATTAACATACATGCTACTACCTATAAAATAGAGAACCAACAAGGGCCTATTGTATAGCACAGGGAACTATATTCAATATCTTATAATAACCTATAATGGAAAAGAATCTGAAAAAGAATAGATTTATATATATAAATAAAAATACATATACAAGTATATATAAAAAATACATATACGTTATAAAAAACTGAATCACTCTGCTGTACAACTGAAACTAACACAATACTGTAAATCAACTACACTTCAATTAAAAAAATAAAGACAAAAAAGTACACAGAAGACCATTTCTCACCCTTAATAGTATATGAAAATAATTGTTTAACAACATATGAAACATTATAATTAAGGTAATTGTACTCCCCTAATAAGAATAGGCTGATTTCAAACATTGCCAGAGAGTCACAATAACATTTACTGACTGGAAGAGCAGACAATGTAACAAAAGGTCTAGCTCTTTTACTCACTAAATAAATATTGTCAAATGTGTCCACAGTGTTATTCTCTGGTTATATTTCTCTGTTCTTTTTATGAAGAAATCAAATACCTAATACCCCTATGGAGACTGAGAAAATAGAGCAGTCCATTTTCACAGCATGGAAGCAGCAGCGCCAAGAGGCTGAGTATGACCAATCTGAGGAAACAGAGAGGTTGGCTTTAAAAAATGAGAATGGTCTTTACACTAGGAACCTAGTGACTGTTATCATTGAGATCCTGTTACAGTTACTCAGAACACTGCTCTCTTCTCACTGAAATGCCAGGATTTCACCCCTGGCTTGCACACACGGGTCTAATCATGTTCTCAGAGAACTCATCACAGCTGACACAAGAAAGAAAAGCATATTTTTACTTAGTCCACGTTTGGCTAAGAAAGCAAATCTCCTTGAGAGACAAATAGATTGATACATATTCATAAAACCAGTTCACTGCAATACAAATGGTTTGAAAGCATAAGGGTTTGAATTGGGAGTGGGTTAAGGCAGCGGAAAGGGGGCCAAGGTGAGGATGAACTGAAGTAACTTGTTCAGTAGTGACTAATGCGGTGAATATCATGCTACATGTGGGGTCTCAGTCATTCATTCTTTCAACAAATTCTGACTGCCAACCTAGTAACCAGCACAGGCTTGGATGTTAGTGACATATCTGCAAATAAAACAGACAAAAATTCCTGAGCTCATGGAGTTTACATTCTACTGACAGAGACAACAATAAACAACATAAACAAGTAAACTAGACAGTATCTAAAACAGTAGTAAGCACTAAAGAGAACTATGAGAAGTTGGACTTGTATTCTGAGGACCGTCGGAAGCCACTGTAGGGTTTTAAAGGGAAGAATGAGATGATCTGCCTATGATCTAAACACCACGCCTGCTGTGTTAGGAACAGACTGAAGAAAACCAGTTCGGAGGCTGGTGCCATGACCCATGCAAGAGACTGTCATGGTTAGAACCAGGGTGGTAACAGTGAACATAGCAAGAAGTGGGTGGATTCTGGCTACTCCATCAGGTGGAGCATACAGGATTTGCTCACTCCTGCCTGTGGATGTGTTGGCCATTCATGATCTGGCCTCTGTTTACATCTGCAGCCTCATCTTTGACCTCTGCCCTACTTGGATCCTATATCACGGCCAGTTTCAACCATATGCAATTCCTTGAATATGTCTTACTCACTAATGCCTTTTGTGTCTTTGCCCATATAGCATCCCTACCTGGAATAACCTCTCTTTTCCTTCTTTCCTTGGGCCAGTCCTACTCATCCTTAAGACTTAAATCAGCCTTTTTTTTTTTTTGGTAGTTTTTCCTTCCTTAGCCCAGGTGACATAGGTGAGTTTAGTTAGGTTAGATCTCCTCCTTTATGTTCCTCTGTCTATCACTTTACACTTTCCTCTATCACAGCACTCATCACACTGTTTTGAAATTGTAGATGTGTTTATCTGTCTTTGATATCAGACTGTAAGTAACATGAGAAGCTAGGCTCTATCCTGAATACCTAAGCAGAGTACATGATGCATAGTCAATGCTCAATTAATTAAAAAGTGAATGACAAATAGCATGTATACATTCTTGAGTGGCAACTATAAACTCTTAATTAGCTACATAAAAAATTTAAACTTATTTGTTAATCGGTAGAAATGTGAACCTTTTGGAGGGGGAAGAGGGGAGGTGAACAACATCTGGAAATACCACATAGTTTCAAGCCTTATTTAGACTAAATCACTCAAGACCATATTAGAGGTACCAACATAGTAATCAATGGGCAGGATCCCCAAATCTTGTCACCAAGGAAACTGTAATAACCTAAGGATGTGCACACTGGCCAGATCAACGGGTCAAAAGAAGACTGAGTGCAGCAAAGTCATGCATGTTACCCCGAGCCACTTCCATGCTTTCTTAAACTATTTCAAGTAAAACAAGTTTGAGCTAGATATCCTGGAGACTAGCAAAAAGGGGCCGCATAATACCAAAGAAGGTGGAATGAGGATTTTAGAAAGTAGAATACAAAGGTAACCACAAAACCACCAGAATAAATAAAAGTTCTGGGGCAAAATAATTACAGACACATAATTACTCTGCCTCTTGACATCACTCCCTTCAGAAAGTCTTCCTTTCCCTCAACCACGCTGAGACTACTTGATGCTCTTAAAAGGAAGGGAAAATTATCAACTTGACCTGAAGGTCCTGCCTGATTTGCCTCTGCAGAGCTCCCTCTCCAGACTCAACCCTCCCTCTCTCACTGCAGCCACACTGGATTATTTTGGTCATTCATTCTTGCCAGGTTACCACCTCTTATAAAGCCTGTTCATATACAGTGATTCCTGTGCCGTCCTGTGTTCCTCTTTCCACCCAGTCTCACTCAGCTAATCCTACTGTTGTGTGAGATCTCAGTGTTAAGTGCCACCACCTTGGAACTCCCAGCACCTTGGGACTAGGTCAAACCCTCTCTTATAGACTCTTAAAGGACCATCACTTGTCTTTCGCGGTACCAGACACATTTGCAATGTCACATTTTGCATGATTATTGGGATGATGTCTGTCTCCCTCAGGGACCAGAAGCTCCATGAGGACAGGAACCATGTGCGTTTTTGTTCACCACTGAAACTCTAGCACATGGCACTGCGCCCATTACTGAGTGGACACTAGATAAATGTTCATTGGATAAATGAATGCATGTTAATTCATCGTTCAATGGCACTCTGCTAGATGCTAAAAATAAAATTATAGATAATGACACAGTCCTTGCCCTCAAGTTGCTTGCAGAGTAAGTAGTACAGCTGGACAAATCAATAGGCATCCTCAGTACCACAGTGTTAAAGGTCTACGGCAGGGGTGAGCACCCAGGAGGGGCACTCAGCTCAGCCCTAAGTCAGGGATAGTTTGCATAGGAGGTGGTATCTAAGCTGAGTCCTAAAACGTAAGCCATAACCAGCTGGGAGACAAGATATGGAGATGCAGGGGAAAATAACAGGCAAAGGAGCTACCATTTTGAGAAAAGTAAATAGAGTTGGTGCTTAGGAGGAGATGGGAAAGGGGGAAAATAAGGCTAAAGAAGTTAAGAACTTTGATGTTTTGCTGAAGGCTTTGGAATTCTTTCTATCATAGAGCGACAGGAAGCTACTGAAGGGTTTTAAGCAGGCAAGTGATGCGATCAGATTTGTGTTTAGAAGGAGGGCTCTGTTGGATTGTAAAAGATGTGTTGGAAGAGGTCAGGACTGGAGGCAGAGATGACAACACTGCCGTAATCCAGGCTTGAGATGATGCAGTTCAAACTAAAGGAACAGTAGTGGGGAAACACAAAGGACAGATGGGAGAGATTTTAAGGGGACTGAGTCCAAAGAGGGAAAAGCAATGAATTTATTTTGCCTAATTTCAATGCTTAAGGCTTACAATGTCTAGTATGGTGTCCTACACATAGTAAACACTGGAGATATGTTTGTTGAACAAAATGATAAAAGCTATGCTCAAAAATTCATGGTGCCCCAACTATTGCCATAAAGACCCCAGAACGCAAATGGTTATGTTAGAGAAGTTGTTCCTGCAAAACAAACCTGTATGTATGGACATGAGCCACTTCTAAGGTATCTCTTTTGGCTACAAGTGTCTGAATAACTAGATTTGAATGGAATGAAAATAATATTAAAATATTTGGCACTTTTTAATGGAAATAATACTGTACGAAGTATAGAAAACAGCATTTTTTCGAAAATGCCATGTGACATCTTTGCTTCTCACCCCTCCTCCCTACTGCCTCTTGCCTTCTTCAGATTCTGATCATCTCTCTCCTGGATTACACAGCAGCCGCCTGACCACTCCCTCCACCCTCCTCCTCTCTTGTACCTCTCCCATCCGTCCTTACTGCTGCCAGAGTGAGGGTCTAAAGTACAGCTGTGATGCCACCCATCCAGGCTGGCATGCTGAGGAAGCAGGGGAGGCCAGTGGGAGATGAGTAGCCCAAGCAGGACGGAGCAGGTCCCACGAGCCTGGCTTCCCACGCCGAGTCTCCTGCATCTGAGTCTGTGATGGGGGCCCTCACAGATTCCTGAAACGATACCGTTCCCTAAACGTGTCCTGCACATTATGTGCCACTCTTCAAACTGGCACTGTTTCTGCAACTTGACATCTGTTTAAATCCATCCTGTCCCTTCAAGGTCCAGCTCAAACTCCGAGGCCTCCTTCGCATCCACTCAGCAACCCTCAGCTCTCGATACCGCTCTGGCCTCAGAAGCCCCTGCTTTATTCTTGTCCCTGACAACCCACTCTCCTCATTGCTTTCCCTGCCCAAAATCCTTCAGTGGCTTCTTGTTTCACTTAGAATAAAACCTAAGCAGTGTAAAATTATCCTTAAGGTTCTACATCGGTGTTTCTCCCAGAACTATTTTGCGTGCCAGGGGACACGTGGCAATGTCTGGAGACATTTTTGCTTGTAACAACTTGGCGGGAAAGGGTGCGACTAGCATGTAGTAAGTAGAGGTCAGAGATGCTGCTAAATACCCTACAATACACAGGATGGTCATGACCAACAAAGAATTATGCAAAACGACAATAATGCTGAAGTTGAGTGATCTGGTGATCTGGTCCCACTCCCACTGACCTTATCTTTTTTTTTTTTTTTTTTTTTTGCGGTACGCGGGCCTCTCACTGTTGTGGCCTCTCCCGTTGCGGAGCACAGGCTCCGGACGTGCAGGCTCAGCGGCCATGGCTCACGGGCCCAGCCGCTCCGCGGCATGTGGGGTCTTCCCGGATCGGGGCACGAACCTGCGTCCTCCGCATCGGCAGGCGGACTCTCAACCACTGCGCCACCAGGGAAGCCCTGACCTTATCTTAAATCCCTGATTCCCCAAGGCTCCAGTTACACTGACCTGTTATCTGTTCCTCAATACACCAAGCTTCCCACCCAGGGCCTTTGTACCTACTCCTATCTTTGCTTGGAAAACTATTTTTTAAATAAACATTCATTGAACACCTGTGCTAGGCCTTGTGTTAGATAAAACAATAAGAAAGGATACCTGCCCTTAAGAGGTTTACAGGTTATTAGTTGAAGTCAGGTGTGGAAGCAAATAATTTATTGTATGTGAAAGATACAAGGCACAAAGAAGGCAAGGTCGTTTTCAACCTAGGGGTGGATATGAGTGGTGAATACGGGAAATCCACTAAACTCCTTCAGGGCAGAGACCATAACTTAGAACAATTTTTATCTTCAACATCTAACACAAGTGTTCCATACAGAGCAAGGACTTAGTAAGCGCTCAAGAGGTTAAGTATGTCCTTTAAAGTTTATAAAAGTCCTTGTCTTCATGGATATAAACCCAAAAATGTCCTACTTTCTGAAACTGGAGATTATTTTAAGTACAAGGATAGGAAGTGAAACTTTACCTCCTTTTGATATTGTATATGATTTGTCAATACAGAACAAAGGTCATTCAGGAATAAATCCACAGAAATCAAAATCTATGAGAGACAAAGATTAGCCTCACAGTTTACATCTGATAAATAGATGATAACAAAGGAGTCAGGAGCAGTACACACACACGCACAGACACAGAATAAACATTTGTGCTAGGAGCCCCCATGATTCAGAGAACAAGCTGGTTTATGGGGACACCTAGAACCATGACACAGTTTCTCCCACCAAGGGAGGGGACACAGATTTGTACACAAATTATAATGTATTTTAAACAGAGATTCAAAGAGGTTTGAGAAAGACACCCAAGAGTACAGAGTGTTTAGCTACGTCTAGTGTGAACCCACAAAATCTTCCCGCAGTGATGCCATCTAAACAGGGCTTTGACTAATGCAAGCACTCACTATGAGAACTGGAGATGGGCAGGCAGGTTCTTCGGTTATCACCCACCTCATACGGTGCAACAGCTCTGAGAAACTTGTGGCCACAGATAACAAAATTCTTCAAGATGTATTTACTAAGTCTACCTTATGGAAATCATTGTGATGGGCCACACGAGAGCTGGAAAGAGGCCTAAAACATGGCCCTTGTCTTGAAAACGTTTGGCTCAGAAAAGAAAATAAGGTAATTACACAAAAAAACTACTGTGCAAGACATTATGTGACCAATGCCACAGAGTAATACAGTAAGTAAGAGCAAAAACAACAGCAATAGAAATTAACATTATAAGTGAAGGTTATGCTGACAAGTTTTTATATTTGGAGGATCTTAAAGGATGGGGATGATTCTCATAGGTGGTAATCATTGAGGAGTGGAGAGGAGAGTTGGAATAACCAGCAGAAGAAACTGCAAGGTGAAGAAAAAACAATTCATTTGACCAGGGCATTGTATATAGTATGTGGAAAGAATCATTTTAAATTTTGGGTGAGGTCATATCGCAAAGAGACTTAAATTCCAAGCTAGGGCAAATGGACATTCTTCAAGGGGAGAAGGTTTAGAGGGCCAAGGTATAAAAGTTTAAGAACTACAGGACTGACATATCAAAAAAAATGCTTTAAAAAATATTCCAGCTTTTGGAATGAAGCAAGGGAGACTGGTTATTATTGATAACTCATGGTTAAACCATTACAACAGTCTAGACATGAGATAAAAGGACTGAATCTAAGGTATCATAGCAGAAATGGAAAGGAAAAATTAAAACAGGGCACGTTTTGTTTTGTTTTGTTTTGTTTTGCGGTACGCGGGGCTCTCACCGTTGTGGCCTCTCCCGTTGCGGAGCACAGGCTCCAGACGCGCAGGCTCAGCGGCCATGGCTCATGGGCCCAGCTGCTCTGCGGCATGTGGGATCTTCCCGGACCGGGGCACGAACCCGTATCCCCTGCATCGGCAGGCGGACTCTCAACCACTGTGCCACCAGGGAAGCCCCAGGGCACATTTTGGAGTTATCCAAGAAAACACACTCAAATTAAGTGTTTTACCATAGAGTTTAACAGAGAAAATCTATTGCTACAACGACCTAATATCTATTTCTGGATACCGATTCCAAGCAATTTTTCCCTCCTGCACCCTATCTTTAACACTTAAAATCACTTCCCTTGTGAGAAGTATCCCTTGCTTTGAAGCCTGAAGCTCACACTCTCTTCCTGCCTCTGCAATGACTCAGGGAAAGACCTTGGAGAAGTCATGACCTTGCTGAACCTGGTTTGCTTTTGAGTGCTCTGCAGGGATAAAGTGGGACATAACTAACCAAAATGATGGCCAAAAAAAGCCAAGTGCCTTGGCGTTCCTCATCAGTACAGAGCTGCTCAGCAGAGTGGGAAGGTGGATCCCATCCTAAACAGAACAATCAGCCAGCCAGGGCCATCTGACACAGAGCCAAAGCCAATGCCACCCAAAAACATGCTGCTTTCAGTATCACAATGCCTCCACCTCTCTCACTGTGTCAGGTTTCTCTTTTGAATCAATTTCATAGCAGTCAGGGCCCTTAATAATTTTAGATAGAATCTCCAGTTTTCACATTCCACAGCCTCTTTCCTTAATGAAAAACAAAATTATTTGAACAAAACAATATCCAGTGTGAAAAGCCTTTGATTCATGATGATATCCCCACTGGTATCTTTAGATTTGTGTCAAAACACTGGCATTTATTCTATAACTACTGTTATTCAAAGGAATGATTTCTAATAAGCAATTCCAAAAGTGATGAAAACATTTTTTATGTATTCAACTCCTATTTTAAGAGGTAAATCCTAATATGCCTTGATTTTCTAATGTTTTCTATAGGGAGTAGAATAAAATTTCAGTATTTTATCAACCCCAAATTGGCTAAATTCAAAATTCTGAATTTTATTAGTAAGAAAACTTAATGAGCAAAAAGAATAGGCATTTGCCTTCAAGGACACATAGCAAATCTGACTAACTATATATCAAAAGTAAGAATATGTTTCCAAATTTTTTCAGAATAAAATATATTAGTCAACATCTATTCCCAGCCTTTCAAAAGCAAATCAACACTGAATTCCTCCCAGTAAAGAACATCTAAAAATGCTCAACAAAATACAGAAAATATCTTACAGAAATCATGGTTTATCTGCCAGAAAGTAAGAGAAATAACTGGAAACAAAAAATAATGGCAACAGGAAAGAGTAAATCTACAATGTCAGTAAACCCTTGAGGCCTGGGCCTGCCCAGCAAGACTATGCCAATCTTTGGCGGGGTAAGGCATGGGGTAGAATGACCATCTGACACCAATCCTAGGGATATGGGGGAAAGGGCATAGATGGGAGACACCCCCTGAAATAAAACTAGGATACTCTAAACACAGCATACCCATTTGGTAGACTAGGGGGAAAAAGCACCCTACAGAGAGAGACAGTGGGGATACAAGCCTCTCTTGGCCTTGCCACTAGATGTAATGCCATTAAAAAAAAAAAAAAAGATTCTCCAAAGATATTTCTAACCATAAACCTACAACTCAGTTTGGAGCTGGACTTCACATTACCTCTGCAGTCTGAAAAACCTTAAGCTAAAAGTGTAGTGTGAATTAGTCCTAGCCTTTTATGAATTAGTCTTGCCACCGCACTCTCAAACGCTGCATAGATATAGACATAAAATATTGAAACTATATTTCATCAAGCTTCTAGGGAAGCAGTCAAGACTACTGCAAATTCTTCAGTACAGATATGGCAGATTTTACTTTCCAAAAATGGCTGGGAAAATATCTCCTGTCCCACATATTTTCCTACAATGTAAAATTGCCACTCCTCCATCAAACAGTGGAGTCCTTCCTTATCTCCTTGAATGGAGGATGGTCCTATGACTATTTTGACCAGCTGACTCTGGCAAAGTAATGAAGTAAAACTGTGCCAGTTGCAGGTGCAACCACGATATGGCCTAATTTTTCACTTCTTCATTCTTGGAAGTCAGCTGCCATGTAGTAAGTGCAAATAACCCACTGCCATGCTGTGAGAAGCCTACACCACATGGAAAGACCCTGGAGGATGAGATGCCATGTGGTGAGAGGGGGAGAGGGGAGAGGAAGAGGGAGGGAGGGGGAGAGGGAGAGGGAGAGAGAAGGGGGGAGAGAGGGAGAGAGAGAGAGAGAGCGAGAGAGCGAGAGAGCGAGAGAGCGAGAGAGAGAGAGAGCGAGAGAGCGAGAGAGCGAGAGAGCGAGAGAGAGAGAGAGAGAGAGAGAGAGGCAGGCAGACACACCAAGGAATATCAAGGTATGTGAGACATGTGAATCAGTCCGGTCAACCCTTAGATGACATCAGCCCTGGCCACTATCTAACTGCAACTGCAGGAGAGACCTCAAGCAAGAAGTATCCATCTGAACCCTGTCAACCCAAAGAAACATGAGAAATAATAGTAAATTGTTGTTTTAAGTTGTTAAGTTTTCAGGAGGCTTGTTATACAGCAAAAGATAAACAGAAAAACAACCTGGTTATCTTCAACAAATAAATTACAAGGGGAAACAAACAGATTGATGGAGGGGAGAATCTATGGACTGATAGTTTATGAAAGACTTACGGGATTCCCTGGTGGCGCAGTGGTTAAGAATCCGCCTGCCAGTGCAGGAGACTCGGGTTCAATCCCTGGGCTGGGAAGATCCCACATGCCACAGAGCAAATAAGCCCGTGTGCCACAACTACTGAGCCTGCACCCTAGAGCCCACGAGCCACAACTACTGAAGCCCACGTGCCTAGAGCCCGTGCTCCGCAACAAAAGAAGCCACCGCAATGAGAAGCCTGTGTGCCGCAATGAAGAGTAGCCCCAGCTCGCCACAACTAGAGAAAGCCCGTGCGCAGCAACAAAGACCCAATGCAGCCAAAGATAAATAAATAAAATAATAAATAAAAGTTTATGAAAGACTTAAGATAATGTTCGAACTTTATTTGGATCCTGATTTAAACAAATACATTATGTTTTTAAAGTTTAATATACATATGACACATTTGCAAATTTAAATATTGACTGAATTTTTGATGATATTAAGGAATTTTGTTAATTTTTAGACTGATAATGGTATTGTGGTCATGCTTTTCAAAAGAGATCTCAAAAGAGATCTTATCTTTAGAAATACATAGTCCAAAATTTATGGATAATATGGAATGCTGTCTACACTTACTTCAAAGTATTATAGGAAGGGATTAAGATCATGGAAATTTAAATGATACAAGATTGGACAGGAGTTGTTAATTGTTAGAGTTGGGTGATAAGTACTGAGTTACACTACTCTGTCTTCTTTTGTGTATGTTTACAACTTTTCCATAATAAAAGATTTTTTCATGGGAATAAATTTTTAAAAAAGTGTTCCCAGGTTGGCTGGACTCTCCTATATCTCCCAGAAGCAAATAAAATCTCTGGAAGGCTCTGAAGCATTTCATAGGAAGATTATTAGCTCACATTTTTTTTTTTAAAGAAAAGCACTAAATACATGAGGAAGAAAGTACAGGTAAGTACAGGTAAGAGCTGAGAAAACAAAGTTCAGAATCAAACCCACAAAGACAGCAAATATATATATACAAAGTTCAGAATCAAACCCACAAAGACAGCAAATATATATATAATATACTCTATTATATATATATTATATATATATATTTATATATATAATATATATTATAATATATATATTATATATATATAATAGATTATAATATATATTATAATCTATTATATATATATAATAGAGTATATGGAAGAATAATAAAGAAGGGGATTATCAAAATTGAACAAGAAGATTTGGAAAAGAACAAAACAGAACGTCTTAACATAAAAAAATTTATAATTCTTGAAAGGAAAAATTCAATGGAGTGGTTTGGTAGTAGAATACAACCAACAGAAGAATAGAAAGATCTGAAGAAATTATCCAAAATATAGCACAGATACTGAAGACAGTAAATGTGAAAACAAAACAGTTTAGTAGAATTGGGGCACAAGATGGGGATGTACAATAAAATTCTACTTGTAATTCCAGAAGGATGTATTAGAGATTGAAAGAGTCAAAGAATTACAAAATTCCATAACTGATAAAAGACAGGAAGATTCAGGAAGCCCAGTAATCCAATAATAGTAAAAAGAAATCTCTGCTTACGTAAGTTATAATAGAACTCCAAAATAAAGACAAAAAGAAAATGCTACAGCACCCAAAAGAAAAGAATGATCACTTACAAAGCAATGAGAATTATACTGACAGTTCACTTTTATGGAAGTCAAAAATAATTGAAAATAGATTCTAAATGCTGGAAAAAAAATAGCTTTCAACCTAAATTATACATCCAGAGAAACCACCTTTCAAGAATGAGGGTGAGAGAATCATTTTCAGGCAAACATAAATGAGAGAGTTTACCTCCCAAAGACGCTCAAAGGAGAAAATTTCAAAAGTCTGGTAAACTAGTACTGTTTAAGGGAAATAATTCAGTCTAATGAAAAATATTCTGAAAAGGAAGGTCTGAAGTGCAAAAAAAAAAAAGAAAACTTCTTGGTAATTCTAAAAATCTTGACCATGTCTAATTAATTGGATTTTAAAATTCAGGTAGCAATAAACTCTGGGTATTAACAGAATATGATATGGGAAAGAATATCAAACTTAAAGCATTCCTTAGCTCTTAGCATTATTCAGGAGAAGTGTAAAAATACTGACTAACTTTGGAACTTAAAAATGCATATTAAAATATGCAACATAATCACTAAAAGGTAAAGTATGTAACTTCCACCCTAACAGAAAAAAATGTAGAAAGCAGAAAATAAGAAAAACAAACCTGTACCAACCTAAAAGAGGACAAAAAAGGAGAATAAAAAAGAAAGAACATAAAGTTATACAAACAAAGCAAAAATAATGTGCTAAAGATGAATCCAAATCTATTACTCATCACCATCAATTTTAATGGATTAAATTTAAAAGTAAAGATTGTAAAACTGGATTGTTTTAAAAGTCCAACCATGGGTTATCTACAGACACAAGATACAAGGTATATTGAAAATAACAGAATGAATACACATAAGGTACCACAGATTTATTAGTACAAAATAAATTAATCTTTAAGGCAAAAAGCATTACTAGAAACAAAGAGAGTCACATAAAAATTCAATTCACTAAAAAGATAAACTATAAATGTAGATGTACTTAATAACACGGTTTTAAAACAAAGCAAATATTAGCAAAAAACAAAGACATAGTATAGAAAATCAATATAGTAAAAAATTGTTTCTTTGAAAGAAGACCAATAAAATTAACAAACCTCAGGCTAGATTGATCAAGAAAAATAAGAAGCACAAATCAATAATATTTATATATATATATATATTTTGTGGTACGTAGGCCTCTCACTGTTGTGGCCTCTCCCGTTGCGGAGCACAGGCTCTGGACGTGCAGGCTCAGTGGCCATGGCTCACGGGCCCAGCCGCTCCGCGGCATGTGGGATCTTCTCGGACTGGGGCACGAACCCGTGTCGCCTGCATCGGCAGGCGGACTCTCAACCACTGCGCCACCAGGGAAGCCCAATAATATTAAGATTTTAAAGGGAAAAATAACAGATTCAGATTACAAAAATGACAAATGATAATGTTATAAACAACACTGCAATAAATTTTAAAATAGAAGAAAAAAGGGAAAATCTAAAACGTATAAGTTACTAAAATTGAAAAATAGAAATTCTGAATGTCTCATTAAAACATTTTGATCACCAGTTTTACAGTTTCATACAGAAACCACCTGGCCCAGGTAGTTTAACAACTTGTCTGATCATTCAAAGAAAAGATAATTGACATATTATACACAATAAAGAGACTATTATATTCTATTTCAGAGAATGGGATGGGAGTGGAATAGAAGGAGAAATACTCTCCAGCTCATCTTATAAGGAGAGTATATTTCTAATACCAAAACCAGACAGGGACAGTATAAGAAAGGAAAAATGCAGGCCAATGTCACTCTTAAACAGAGATGCAAAAATCCTATATATACACACACATATATATACATATATACACATAAATATGTACATATACATATATAAGCAATATATATTATATTACATATTATAATATATATATATTAACAAACCAAGTTCAATTGTGTGTAAGAAAGAAACTATATATCTGCCAGGTTTCAAGGTTGGTTCAACAGTATAAAATCTATTAATATAACTCACCAAGTCAACAGGTTAAAGAAGAAAACTCATATTTTTATCTCAATAGTTTATCTCAATAGTTTCCGAGAAAGCATTTGTCTTTGTCTTCATTAAGGACAGTTACCGTATTAAAATCAGATGAAGGATAACAGTGGCTGAGTGGTAAACAGTTTATATTGCCCTCTCAGATGGTGAAGAAAATATGATTTGAAACAACTTTTTCAGGTTTAAATGAGGTCTTCCAAAAGTATTATATTGAGAAGATGTGTCCACACAGGGTGATCTATGACTCTGCGAAGTCTTTAAAGAACATGAGCTGTAATTCCCATAAAACTATCTTGATTTTGAAGCATTTAATATTTTCAAGCACCAAAAAAGAAAGTAGAAGGCAGTGATAACCATTATTATGAAGATTTACCTTGAGTTTATGTTCTTTCCTGTTTACAATCACAGCTGTGATTTGCTGGTCCATGAAAATGAGAATGGTGACCAACAAAGCAGGTATAGCAGCTGCAAGGTACACCCACCAGGGGTTTCCTCCAAATGGTGGAACAAACCAACCTCGGTTTAGACTTGTTGGCTTTAAGTAGAGAGAAAACATTTTTTAAAACAATATTAATACATACTACTTGGTGAAAAATCAGTGGGAGAGACACACTTTTATATACGGAGAGCCAACATATTAAAAAACAGAGATATTTTTACTGATAGCTTGTACAAAGATTATTCAGCAAGAACTTCCTAAAGGAGGTTATTTTTAAGGCAATATTTTAAATGAAGGAAACTGAGAATATACGGTGATGGAAAAGAAGTAAATGCCAATTTTCACATTTAGGATGCTCCAAGGTAAGAATCAGGATGGAAGAAAGTGATTTAAGTTTAAGGGGTAGCCATAAGAAAAACCCAAATGTAATATTCAGTAAGGAGGTAGGCAAGAAATTACAAAACAACCATGAATTTTGTTCATGGGTTTTAGCAATTATACAGAAGTTGTTTTTACTACTGCCAAATTGCAATTGTTTCATGACATAATACATATAAAGCTACAAATATTTTATGTTATAATTAAGCTTATTTAAATACCCTGATCTTATTTTCATATTTTCCTATTCTTTTCCTAATTTTAAAAAATATAAATAAACTAAAACAGAATCCTAACTATGAATTATTTTCTCCACATTTACTATGAAGAAAGCTTCACTTCTCCTCTGAAGATATTTCTGTCTCACTTTGCTCATAACTCCATCACTGAATCTATTCACATTTTACTACCTTTACCAGGTTGTGAGCTTATAAGGAAAGGAACTTTGTCTTGCTCTTCAATGCATTTCAAATTCCCAGTATAGGGCTTGACTCAAAGCAAGCATTCAATAAATATTGACTTAACTAATGACTGAATAAATGAGCACTTACCTTTGCTAATAAATATATCATGGCAGAGAAAATGCAAAAAACATTTTGTTTGCTATAACACAGACATCCCTTCCTCATCAGGTAGTCATTAAGCTAAAACTGCAGTTCGTTTAATTTTTCTTAGCAAATATATGGTTCTCAGTGATGGAGAGAGAGGTTAGGAGTGTTCTAGAAAATAAGTGAAAGACTTGTGGTGAAAAATTAGATAGGGATATTTAAGAATGAATGAAATGTAAATATTACCCATTAGGCTTGTACATACCCACAGGTTTATAAAATGAATAATTCCTATATCTTTGTAATAACTAAAATGTACATTATATATACACATGTGTGTATATGGAAGGTAGTTTGGTGGCAGGAAAAGAGCACTGAATTAGTAATGTAACCTTAGGTATTTTACTTAATTTTTATAAGCTTCAATCTCAACTTCATAAAATCAGGATGATGATAGTTACATTGCAACCTAGAATTATTATATGGGTCAAGGTTATAAGTTGATAACCTTGAAATATCCAGTTGAAAATACTCTGGATATTTTTAAATACTCTAAAAATATAAAGCAGAGTTTATAATGTTACCATAAGGTATTTCCAATAAAAATCAATATAATGTGAACCTTGCATTTAGTCCTAGTCAGGCATTTAATTTTAGTGAAAAAATAGACAAAATGTATATATGCACCTAGCAACTGATCATTTATAAAATAAAGAAATGGACAATTGTACAAAACTAACTCAAAGAGAAATACAACAAACTAGAATAGGGGAAAGGAAAGAAAACCGAAGAATTCCAGGAATGACCAAAAGACAAGTTCACCTACCTTGAACTCACTTGGCACTATCAGTTTTGGAGTATCCACACCTACCAGGGCATCTATTACACAAAAGATGAGAATGGACAAGATAATGGCGAAGTCACTGATCAGTTTCCTTGCCTGAGAAAATAAAAAAGAAACCAGGGACGATTAGGCACTGGATATATATATCTGCCTCTGTTTGAAGTGAATGAAGAATTCTATATTTCCTAACAGTTTATACTAACAGCTTTATTAACAAATTAAAGGAGGTGTCGTATTGCAGAGAGATTATTTTTAAAATTGCTTTTGCATCACTTTCTTACCTGGCCAGAAATAATCTAATTGCACAGAACAGGTGTGAGAGAGAGAGAGAGAGAGAGAGAGAGAGAGAGAGAGAGAGAGAGAGAGAGAGAGAGTGTGTGTGTGTGTGTGTGTGTGTGTGTGTGTGTGTCTGTAGGCAGGGGAGGGGATTCAAAGATAATATATCCTTGAAGTACTATACAAACACTCTTTCTGTATGCAATACAAAGGAGACCGGAATAAGGATGAAATCTCAAGGCATATTATAAAATCTGCACAAAAATTCAGAATTCTGTTTATTACTTGGGAGGTAGTGTTGTGAGTACAGAGCAAGATAAATTCCACAGGTAACCTGAAAACTCCAAGAACCAAGCAGGGAAAGTGTTACAGTTCCAGTCCAATGAATGGGCTTAAGACCTCAGAGAAAAAAAAGCGATGAAAGACAGAAATCTGATGGTTTCAGTAACTTTGCCAAAGAAAATATTTTTCACTCTACGCTAGTGCTTAAAATCTCTTGTATGTGGAGCATCTCTTTCTCCACCTCTTCGTAAGTGTGGTCACCTAAACTTCCTAAGTACCTGCCTCTGGTCAGGACAAGGGCTGGGTTTTATGGGAGTGCATTAAACCCAAACCTTTCCCATGGAGTGGGTGCAGAATGGCCATTTCTGTGTCAGTACCAGAACATGGGACCATTTAGTTGGTTGGCGGTTCCTCTGCAGTGTCTAGCGGCACTGACAATGGCCTACGAGCATTACTATAGCACAGACAGCTGAGTTTCCCTGTAAGGTATGTACACATGGTTGTGCATAATTTGATCATTCAACAAAAATTTACTTAGCATATTCAGCCCTCTGTATTCACGGCTTCTGCTTCCGTGAAAACGGAGGGCCAACTGTAAGTACCTAATACTTTGCTTGGCACTAGGGATACCACAGTAAACAAAACAGACACAATCCATGTCTTCATGAAGTTCACAGTCAAGTCATACATGAGGAAGGCTGTTCCTAAACGAAATCAGGATTTATTCAGCAGTGATAACATAATCTCAGAGTAAGCAGTCAGCTTTCTGGTGCTGCTAGATGAAGAGAGATCAGTGATGGGCTGAGTGGCTGCACAATTCTCAGGATAGAGGGTCTTTGGACAGAGTAGTAGGACTACTGCAATCAGATGTTCAATAGAAACTGAAGTGGAGAATGGAATTACTTGGAGATGTGGGTGTGAAGGACATGGTAAAGGACATGGTAGTGCTCAATTTTTTTTTTTTTTTTTTTTTTTGCGGTACGCGGGCCTCTCACTTTTGTGGCCTCTCCCGTTGCTGAGCACAGGCTCTGGACGCGCAGGCTCAGAGGCCATGGCTCACAGGCCCAGCCGCTCCGTGGCATGTGGGATCCTCCCGGACCGGGGCACGAAGCCGTGTCCCCTGCATCGGCAGGCGGACTCTCAACCACTGCGCCACCAGGGAAGCCCGGTAGTGCTCAATTCTTGACCGTGACCAGGTATCAGAAGCCTTGGGTACTAGCAGCAGGATCAAAGATGGCCATTTGGCCAGAAGTTCCTTTCCCTCTTGGAGGACTGGTTTAGCTTTCTGGAGAAGTACACACAGAGGAGCAGAGAGCCAGCTATGGGACTTTTAGGCGCAATTTAACACCAAGCACAAATAGATGGCAGGGATCAATTTGGGGAAAACATATAGTACAGCAGTTAGAAGCACACAGTTTCTATAGTCAGATTAGCTGGGTTGGAACTCCAGTACCATTATTTCCTACTTGTAAATACTTATCCTTTCTTACTTTAATTACTTTATTTACTTTAATTACTTTATTTTAATTACTCCAACTGCAAAATGTAGACAAGATAATCTCTACAACTTCATTGGTCTGTCATAAGAATTACATAGGATAAGCCATGAAAGTGCTTTTTAGCATAGCACCTGCAGCATCACAAACTCTCCTAATATACATTAACTCAGGTTATTTCAAGTTCCACAAAGCCTCTTTGGCTGCAGAAACCACTGGAATAACTAAATAATCTACTGTCAGGAGGTCTCAGAAAGAAATCTTGAATTCCAAGAAACAAGAAATAAAAACCCAGTAATAATATGAAACTGCCACTCAGAGCTCATTTTGGTTGGAAGTATCTGGAATCCCTGCAGAAAAAGGATGCTTCCCAGGGGCTCAATATGGGAGGAAACACCCATTTTCTTAAGTTTTGTGCAAGTAAATTTTCACACGGGCAGCTCAGGATGGTCTGGCAAGAGACGGTCATTGTTGAAGCAGGCTCAGGAGTATATTAAGATGTTACAGCAGCCTCTCTGGTCCAGTAGGTCATGAATCACTGCAAGACCAGAGGTCACTGCCAAGGCAAAAAAGAAGTTCTCTCTTCTTTATCACCCTCCCAATCCTTACTCAGCAGATCCAACTTGTTGACAGCTCAGATATCCTACAAGTTATTCTTTCTAAAGAGGGTAATGGTTATTAAAAAGGCACTGCTCCTCCTTTTTTCCCCCCCATAAACAGGAGGAGGGAAGTAGAGGGTAGCAAATGAATCCAATTGGCCATTTCTTGGTAGAAATGCCCCTAGGGCCCGCACCTCTGGCCCTTCTAGGGGACAGATCTGCCTGACTGGAATCACTACCAGGCACCGGGGAAATGCTGCTTCTTTACTTAGGAGAGGAGTCATTCTCAGCCTTCCATAAACCAAGCACTGAAGCCCTAAACCTGCTCTTTCAGTAGTTTTCTTCATTTTAATTAACGGCAGATTATTTTTTTCCTATCGCTTAGGCCCAAAACTTTGGACTATCCATGCAACTCTTCTCTTTCTCTCACATCCTACATCCAACAGGTCAGCAAATTACGTTCAAAACATATCTGGGATCCTGTCTCTTCTCATCACCTCCATTGCTATTCCCACCCTTATCTAAACCACCACTTTATCTCATATGGTTCCTGCTTCCTGTCTCTATACTCGCCAACTTGAGGACACTGCCAAGGTATCACCCAGAATAATCATGTTAAAATTTAGGTCAGATAACGTAGAAGGCAGAGTAATTCCCCTCTAAAGATGCCTAATTCCTGGAACCTGTGAATATGTAATGTTACACGGCTAGGGAGAATCAGAGTTGCCGACAGAATTAAGGCTACTAATCAGACGACCTCGCAATTAGGGAAACCATCCAGGATTATTCCAGTAGGTCCAGTGTAATCACAAGAATCCCTGTAAGTGAAAGGGGAGGCAGGAGAATCCGTGTCAGAGTGATGCAGCGTGAGAAAGACTTGACTGGTCACTACTGGCTTTGAAGATGGAGGAAAAGGGCCAAGAACCAAGGAATGTGGGCAGCCTCTAGAAGCTGGAAAAGGCAAGGAAAGATAGTCTCCCCCAGAGGCTTCAGAAAGAACACAGCCCTGCCAACACCTTGATTTTAGCTCGTTGAGATATATTTCAGACTTCTGTCCTCCAGATCTCAAGACAGTAAATGTGTTTTAAGCCATCGTGTTTGTGGTAATTTGATACAGCAGCCACGGGAAACTACAGATAGTTTGGGCTTCCCTGGTGGCGCAGTGATTAAGAACCTGCCTGCCAACGCAGGGGACACGGGTTCAAGCCCTGGTCCGGGAAGATCCCACATGCTGCGGAGCAACTAAGCCCGTGCACCACAACTACTGAGCCTGCAAGCCACAACTACTGAAGCTCACATGCCTACAGTCCATGCTCTGCAACAAGAAAAGCCACTGCAATCACAATGAGAAGCCCACGCACAGAGACGAAGAGTAGCCCCCGCTCGCTGCAACTAGAGAAAGCCCGCACGCAGCAATGAAGACCCAATGCAGCCAAAAATAAATAAATTAAATAAATAAATTGAAAAAATAAAGTAAAATAAACAGTTTAAGTTTAATTATTAGTTTCACAAATTTATATATAATATATTTATATTATATATAAATTTGGTAGAAACCCTTGGCAATGGCATTCTTGTCAAGTGTGGCACTATTATACTATAGGTATAACAGTAGCTAAAAAGTCAAATGCTAATAATTCAGGATTACATTTCTTAAAATTATGGGGAAAGAAAGATACTCTTAATAATATTGCTTAACCTTATTAAAAATCACAGCTAGGGTGATATGTTCTGTACAGTTATATTCACTTCTATTTCCCCTTCCTTCCCCTTAAATTGTACAATACGGTTCAGGGACATCAGAAATCACTCCTGAAGAGTGTTTATTGTAAGACATTCATTCCTAAGATAGTGGATCTGGTTTGAACTTCATAGTCAAGGAAACTGATTTTTCCCAGGCCACTTGTGTATTCAACTCTAAATCCTCTAATTAGCGAAGGCAGGTAGGGGTGCTATTTTAGCAGGCTCTTCAGGTCTTACCCTGTACTAAAATTAAACTTTAATTTGAACTGCCTGAAAAATGTCAAGCTTTGAGTATACAAGCTTACTAGATATACTCTAGGACCCAGGTACAGTAGCGTGGCATCGGACTTTAAGGAAGTAAGAATCACTCTATTTAGGTCCTTCTTACCTTTCCAAACACATTTAGCAAAAGAAACATGTATGAATTTCCTTTCATTTTTTAGTTTATTTTATCTTTCCTTTTCATCAAACTCGATCTCTTGCAAAAACTCCATAACAGTACCCTTTTATGTGTCAATATATAAATAAAGAAATCAAATTAGAAACCCATAGTCCCTACTTCCCTACTAGTAATGATTAGAAGTGCCAAAGTTTTCATGAGAAAACTGTTCCCACAAGATTTCATGCCCAATCCTGTGGATTCAGAGGCCTCAACTTTAGCTTGGACAAACGTCATAACTAATGGGTCCATCCAATCAAATGCTAAGTCTCTCTAGGCTCACACTTCAATATCCTAAGAATATAAACTATCACAATCTAAATGAAACACAAGTTAACTAATATATATCAAAGACTAACTATAAAAAAGTTTGCTGTTCTTTTTGGAGTGGTACACAGATGTGCTATGACATATAATAATTCCTACCTCCATTCATGAATGGGGAAAAGGAAAGTGTGTTTCAACTAAGATTCTTATATACCAGAATGGTTTTGAGCTCTTTTATTTTTGTTTACCATTTTTTAATTATAAAATTGGAGAGGAGAAAAGTATTTCTGTCCTCTGCAGAGTTACAAAATATCTCAATCTAATAAAAAGCAACCTGCTTAAATATTTAAACTATCAAAGCAAAGAAGACATTAAGTGGATGGGAAGGGAAATTCAAATAACCATCTAATAAATCTATTATACACATACTCTTCATGAAGGATGGTACCGTATTAGTTATTAAGAGAGTCATAATCATTGAGACACCAACAGTGAGAAGCTAGTTAATTTACAGGGGAAAAAAATGAATTGGGTTCCTCTGAAGCCCCAGAGGATATTTGGTTTTCACTTTGCGAGGACTGCAGCTGCTCCTAAATTAACTGGGGGGAAAGGCTGTGAGCCTGCAGAGCAGTTCTCAATGGATGGAGCTGTTATAAAGAGACAACTACAGCAGCAGGCACTCTGGGGGTTCTCAATAAATATTAATTCAGGATGTCAATTCCTCGCATGATCGCCGTGCTTGGAAAATGCTAAACAACAGTGTAAAAACGAATTTATTCTAGATGAAAAAAAAGTGTGTCAGACAAATATGTGTCTTTGGCAGTCATGAAAAGGCACAAAATACTATGAAAGTTTAAATATTTGATCCCCTTCCCCCCATAGCCAATGCTATACAGCACTATAAAAGAAATAAGCATTAATATCAGTACAGCAATCATAATACACCGTATTTTGAATCAATAATACCCACTACAATTAGAATTCAATAAAAGGAAAGTCTGATTTAGACTCCAGGATTTTAATGCCATAAGCTCGAAAGTCAGAGAAATTCAGGGAACAAAGAAGGGAATTGGATTGGGTGGGCAATTTATCTAGGCGGGGCTTAAGAGCCAGTGAAAGTCTACTTGAAAAAAAATTGTTTTTCCAAGCAGGGAACAGAGGGGAGTAGGCCTAATCAAGTGGTTCAGCAGGGAAGCTAAGGAGACTTTAGCAGCCATGGGCCTCTTCCTCTATTCTGCCTCAAACTGAGCAGTAGAACAAAAGACCCAAATGCGTGAGTGCCAGAAGCAAATGAGTAAATCACCTGGGAAATACTATGTCCCAATCTGGTCACTATATTCTAAGTAGAAACTGAAAATCTGGAACTGGCTCAGAGAAGGATGGCCAGTGGAATAGGAGTCCAGAAATCACATCTCATACAAAATGACAGGAGGCCTAAAGAAGCTGTAGGGAGAAACTGCCTTCAAATATGTGAAATCTGTCATAGAAAAGAAGGACTAAACTTGTTCTGTGTAGCTTCGAGGGCAACGGCAGACCCCGAGGACGAGGCTGTGGAAAGGCAGGTTTGTGTTTTCTATCAGGAATGCCTTCGGAGATGTGAAGTTCCTGTTCCGGGAAGCATTCGAGCAGCCCACAGATGAGTGGTTGTCAGAAATGAAGAGGCAACGATGGACTAGATGGTATTCAAAGTCCTAATACTAAAATTCAAAGATTAAGACCCAAGTGTCAAAATTTCTTGATCCTCTAATAAGGTCTTCTTGGATATATCCCCCCAAAACCATTACAATAAAGGGCTTTAAAAGGAAGGTGGTTTTATAATTTACATTAAGGTACAAAATTTTAAATTTAAAAAGAACTGGTAAGTCATATGTATAAATGAGACAGTCTAGAAATGGAGCAGGAGATCATTTTGTGTTAATGGATAGATTTCAATGCTGGTGACTTTTGTATGGTGCTTCTGACCAACAAGTACCACGGTCAAAATGACTTCTGTCCACAGACTACCTCTATGCTGACATTAAAACCTCTCACATCACACGGCAAAAGGGACTTTGCAAACAAACAAAACCCTCAAAAACACTTTGGCCAAACAATGCTCCCAACCTTTTTTTTCTTTGGGCTCAATTCAGGTTGACTGTATTTTTTGTTATACATCCACAAAAACTTAAGTATTTGTAATCTTTGTTGAATGTTGAACAGATTGGATTGTGTTCAGAACCTATTACCCTCTGTCATTCTTAAGAAAAAAAAATATGAAAGTGAGTTTTGAATTAAAAACAAATTTGACTTTAAAAATTATTTTCCTTGGTACAAAATAACACAAGAATTTGAAAATCTGATTCCCTTTCACTGACAAGCAAAGTCATTTTCCAAATGAGCTTCAATGGCAGGATGTGGTCTGATGTTTCCGCAAGAACCAGCCAAATGTCACCCAGTATTATTAACACTAGGATGGGACAAAGAATACAGGCTCACTATTTCTTCCTCATATTTGGATACATTATTTGTTTCAATTTGATAGTTTTTACCATTCACCAAAAAAATTTCTGAGAGAAAAAGAAAACAGAGTAGGGATGCTACCTGATTCTTGTAAAGAGTTGTTTATAAACTAAACTAAACACATCCAACATTAATAGAATTGTCACAGGCCAAAAGGCCAACTAAGAATCATGGTTCCAAAAATACAGCTAATTGTAGAATCCTAAACTGTGTTTTATATGGATAAAAACTAACGTGTCACCTAACTAAAATGCTCATTGTGTTTTCACTGAAATTCCTGAAGCCCTACACTTTTTTCTCATCCATAAAGCCAGCTCCTCAAAGACCACCATCAATTTACTTAGGTCACATGAAGTCACCAAAGTGTGATCCTACAGTAGACAGTAAGCATGAATAGGGCAGAAGGATCAAAATGAATCATCCCATTTAAAAACTCAAAAAATCTAACTTATTCAACAAATACATATTAAGTTCCTACTATATTCCAGGCCCATGAATTACTTGTTTTTGTAGCCTTACCATCCAGTGTTGTATCAAGCACACATCAGACTCAAAATAATTTTTTTCAATATTGAATGAATATACTAATTAACTATAGAATTTAGAATACTGTTATTTTTTTAAGAAGGATATCAAAGAACATTCTGCTCAAATGTCATCTAAATAAACCACAGAAGTTGCCAAAGTTATTAACGGTACCTGGCACTTTCTGATCTTCTCTATTTAAATGACAATAACAACCAGAAGGATATTAAAGAATCTTACCATTACATCAATTCATGGGCGTGTTAGAACTCTTACTTTTTCCAAGGGGAGGAAAAAGAGGAAATTAAGTAGATCCTTAAGAAAAACATTTTCATGCCAATTACGTACATCAACCAGCCACACTGCATCTGACTATATTAAAGTATCAATAATTCTGCCTAATTCAGAGGCTCTGTGGCTTTATGAGTTCTACTAATCACAATCCTGCTCCATCTTCAAGCTGACTGCTTTCATTTTGCCACTACATATTGCAGTGATGGCATCTCTGCTCCGTGAGCACCACCACTTGTCGGTAGGGGACTCTGGAAGAACATTTCCTGGTAATACCCCAGGCCATCTGCCACAGAAGACCACAGATTATGCTGTGATGCTCCTTCAGGAAGTTTTGATGCCAAAACACTGGCAAAAGACTTGAGGCCGATGTAACAGAAGAGTAAATGTATGGGATAACAGACTAATGCACCCCTCTAAAAGGGGTGGGAAGCACAAAGGGGGCAGTCAGTGGGGTACTGTACTCCACCCTGTTCCACTGAGCATTAGGGCTCTCTGGAAGTGCCTGACAGACAAATCAAATTCCTGATGGACAGGCTAGCAAAGGCAAACTGTTTCATCTTAAGTGTTCACACTTATGGACTGCCAGTGGCTTCATGAGGGAGGGGAAGAGTGGATAACCAACCCTGGTCTAGGCAAAGGCAATGAGAGACTGAACTAGGGGAGCATAAGTGTACATATAAAGGAGAGCGATTATAGCAGGATAATCGAGGGGGCTGACGAGTTTAACTTGATAAAGAAAAACTTGGAAAGGTAAATACGATGGATATCATCTTTTATCATACCAGATGCATTTCTACTCTTTTCCACCAGGCTCTCTGCCTTGGGAGGCTGACCTGTGTGGTCTACAATAGGCTCACGTGCTCTCCAGATTCCAGAAGCCTTCAGCCTGGGCAGGCCATGGGGGGAAGAGAGAGATCAGAGCATTGATTCCCAAAGCTATATCCCTTTGAGGTTGCCTCAGACTGGCTAAACCCCTCAATCCAAACTCATGGGGCCTTTCAGGAAAGCTCTCTCTACAATTTTGTCTTCCCCAGGTTCCAGCAACCACTCCTTTTCCACATTCTTTGAGTGAGGGATAGTAACAGTCCCACTGCTACCAGACACTACACTCTCCTTTGCCGTTTCCCTAAACCTGATCTCACCTTTGCAAATGATGCTTTCATTAAACCCCTCAGACTATCCTAATTTGAGGGTATAATTTGCTTCCTGCTGGGACTCTGACTGATACACCAAGTATGATTTTAAGATTTTGATCTTGGGTGGCTGTGAAGAGAGGTGATATTATTAGCTGAGGTAAGGAGTACCAGAAGATAAGGACGTTCCACTGTGGAAAGACAACCCCACGTTTTGAATTTGCTACACGGCGATTGTGGGTCATCCACAGAGAGAGGTTGGCAGCAGCTGCAAAAGCAGACCTGGCATAAAGATGGAGAAGATAATGAACTTTTGGGAACCTGTAAGTCCTGATCATTGCTATAAGCACAAGTTGAATACAGAGAACTTATTTTAGGAGATGGAATGAGAAAACTCTCTTTAAAATTATAGAATACTAGAGTTTAAAGGATGTTAACTGTCATCTATTAATTTCTTTAAGTCTCTCCCTTTACGCGTGTGGACTAAAGTCCACATTTAGCTATCAAAGGGCGCACAGTTAATGGCAGTGCTGGCACTAGCATCTACTGCTTCTGGGTTCCTACATCTGTGCTCTTTCCATAAATTGCAGCATTTATCTCTACTTGACTGGTTTCCACTAGTCAACAAATATTGAGTACTAGCCTGCATCCAACCTGGTGCTAATTGATGTGAGGAGTAAAATAAAAGTATAACAGTTTCCCAGCAGTTTACAGTCTTCATCGACTAACAACTCATGCAAAAGTTTGGAAATGAGAGTGCAAGACAGCAATGACTGTGAAGTTAAAGGAGAATCGGACATTTTGTACGGCAAGGACACTGCCATCCAGTATTAGCATTTTGCAATTTTAGAGGATTCACGTGAACTGTTGGTGTGAGCGAGGAAGCAGTAACAGTTAGGCTTGATTACTGTCACAGTAGTCAAGGACTATCTAACTTACCATGTTTAAGCATATGTTTTAATTGTAGAATATAGTATACAAGTATAAGAATCTATAAACCTATGTGCTCCTACCTATAGAAACCATCCTTTTAAATGACAGTTTAAATGAAAACATGTTTTGGCAAATGAGAGGAAAAAAAATGCTCTTATTATCCATGTATGTATGTTATGAATTTATGTATGTATTATTATTTAGTTATAAACGTGAAGTAAGTAGGGGAGATGACAGAGTGAAAGCCTACACACTTAAACATCACTCCTTAGAAATCACATATATTTTCTCCTGCCTGTTTATTTTATAATTTGGTGTAAACAATTGTAAACAATGCGAGAACCTTCTCAATAGGAATTGTAATTAGAATGCTATCATTATTCTATTTTCACATATTCAACATTTTTCAACATTTCTCAATTGCATTTATCAATGTCTGAGAAATTACCTGTTTGGGCTCTTATAAGGGGCAATTTCTTTTAGTCTAAAGAGCTATTATCAATTTGGGAATTACTGCTGGGAAAAAAAGGTGATGTCTATTAAAATTCATCACTATTGGGCTTCCCTGGTGGCGCAGTGGTTGAGGGTCCGCCTGCCGATGCAGGGGACACGGGTTCGTGCCCCGGTCCGGGAAGATCCCACATGCCGCGGAGCAGCTGGGCCTGTGAGCCATGGCTGCTGAGCCTACGCGTCCGGAGCCTGTGCTCCGCAATGGGAGAGGCCACAGCAGTGAGAGGCCCGCGTACCGGGGGGGGAAAAAAAATTCATCACTATTCATTTTAAGGTTGAAATTATTTTGCCAACTATGATTTACAAGTGCTTCACAAAATTTTCTACTTTTCTACCTACTACTATGCCTAAATAATATCAGACTTTGGCAAATGAAAGATATAAAAAGAGTGATAATTCCCAAAGTGTGAGCCAAAAAAAACCCACAAAAAACAATGCCCCATGAATTAATAATTAAGAAGGAAAAACCTCAATAGAGAAGAAGAAATCACCCTCAAAGACCTCTACCCAGGAATCTGTTCTACACGTAATATACCACTGAAGAGGTGGATCAAGTAAGCACATTTCCCAGTGCGTGAACTGGTGTCACAAGCTCAAATGTCTTCAGGGATAGGCACTTAATCTGAATGTGTGAAGCAGCCAAGTCTTAGACAACAGAGAGTCGTGAGGACAGTAACTACCTGCAAAGGACAGGTTCCACCTAAGCCTCCAAGTGTGTATGTGTGTGCATGTGTGTGTTTACAAACTGTGAAGTAAACAAAGAATGTCTGGGGGCTGAATTCTGCCTGTGGGCCACCAGTTTGTGATGTCCATTTAAGGCAGACAAAGTTGAACGCTTCTTCCTACATTTCACTTTGAGGAAATGTTTCATTCTTTGGGCCAGCTAGCTCGGGACATTTCATTACAGCTGTGGTCTGAATGTTGCGACCCTCCAAAATCCATATGTTGAAATTCTAACCCACAAGAAGATGATATTAGGAGGTGGGGCCTTAGGAAGAACATGAGGATGGAGCCTTCAGGAATGGCATTAGCGTTCCTATAAAGGACACTCTGCAGAGCTCCCCAGCCCTTCTACCTCCTGAGGGCACAGTGAAAAGGTGCTGGCTAGGAACCAGCAAGAGGGCTCTCACCCAACCATGCTGGCACTGATCTTGGACCTCCTGGCCTCCAGAGCTGTGAGAAACAAATTTCTGTTGTTTATAAGCCTTCCAGTCTGGTATTCTGTTATAGCCACCCAAACAGATTGAGACAATCATCAAACCTTCCCTTTATTTTCCATTTTAAAAGAAATATCAGAGAGTCAAAAAATTTCCTAGCTGAAAGTGAACGTATTAATTGTCAGTTTCACTTCCCAGGAATTAAGAAAAGGAACTTTATCGACTGCATCTCATGTCTTCCAAAGTTCTCCTGCTCCTTCTACAAGAACACAGGAGGAGAGATTCATGAGATTTCAGCTGTGGAGAGCAGCTCATTGATAAAAATGAGGTATAATCAACAATACTAAGAAGTATTGACACCCTAAGCAGTGAGAACTGAACTGTAAAGCAAAGGATTAGTTTTGTTCTGCAGGTAAAAACACAAAATGCCATTAACTAAATGTTGGTCTTATCTTGTAGTCTCTCAAGGAACCACATTTTTGACTTTGAGCTCACCTAAGCATATTAATGGGAGACAGGATGTCTGCACAACTCAGCTCAATTATCTGTGTTTCCACAGTAGGGCGTTTGTCACTACAGGAAGGAAAGGTTGGCTCAGATGACACTCATATCTTACACCAGTACTAGTGTAACATGGCTCAAGTTTACTCCTACAGTCCATGATTCAACTACTCAATTACTCTCATGTGCAGCTGATGAACAAAGAGTTCTATGTCAAAATTCCTGATTAATATGAAAAGAGTGTTGGCTTAGGTACTCAAACACACTACAGATTTAGAAGATCTCTTCTTAACTTGTGCATTTTTGTATAGAATACACCCCACTTTTTTCTTTCAGTACACTTGGAATTACAACAGTCAGAATTTAGGGTAGAATTATGTGAGCAAAATCCTTGGATGGTTTTTCAAAGCTAGACTACAATTATATTAAGAATATGTACGCACGTAGACACAGACTGGAAAGCAATTTTTTAAATGCACAAATTTATATTGGAAAGGTTGAATTACAGGTGCCTTTTTCATTTTGTAAAGCTGTATTATTGTTAATACAGTGGGAATTCAATGAAAATTACTTAAAGCTCAGGTACTTACCGTGGTTGGAAAATAACGACTAGTTTTGAATTTTTTCAGAGCCATAGAAGAGGTGTAGGTGCCCAAGAAAAGGATGAAAGACATGAGAGTGATATCAGGAACAAAACCACAGTTGTTGCCCATGAGCTTTCCTCCATATTTCAAACATTCCTTCGTCGTCAGAAATGCCCAGTCAAAGGTAGCATTATGGTGCTGAAGAAGAAAAACAGGAAAATTTTTCTAGGGAACACTGTGCCACAACAAAAGCAGCTTTTGATACTTGATGGGCTATATACGGAATTATGCTAAGAGTCTCTGTAAAACAGCCTGAGGGTAAACCATTGGAAGGTGACACCTGAGGAGGTGTTAATGGGATAACAGGTAAGGGGGCCAGGAGGCTATCAATTATTGAAAATACAATGAGAATGATGCAATCCGTTAGCTGGTTTGTGCTACAACCCTACAATCAACCATCTGTTCAACAGAAACAAACCACAAAGTCTTTCTTTCCTGTGAACCTTCCTGAGAGTAAACCAAGACACAATAATATCTTAAGTCTCCAAACGTGAGACTCTCTGAAACACCTTTGTTGTTCAAAAAGTGATGACTTCTGATGGGGCTTCCCTGGAGGTCCAGTGGTTGAGACTCCACGCTCCCAGTGCAGAGGGCACGGGTTCAACCCCTGGTTGGGGAACTAGGATCCCGCAGGCTGCACTAAGCAGCCAAAACAAAAAGTACTGATTTCTGTAGTGCACAGATTCTTGTGCTTCAAGCTGATGGCCATAGAGTTAATGCTCTCAAGGTTACATTTGGTTAACTAATTTACCCAGAGCTTTCACAAATGAGCTATTTCTTTTCTAAATAACTATAGAGATTGGTGACTTCAGGAACTAAACTATAAAAATGTTGGAGATCTCTGCTTTTTTCAATTGCATAACCTAATAAAATACAGCTTTTCTTGTTGACTCCAGGTCAGTGTCAAGAGAATCCATTATTGGAGAGTGCTGTGATGGGCTGTGGAGTTGGGTATGGGATCTCTAGCCCTGTGTTACATGGCCTCAAGCTCACAGGTCAATTTTCAAATTTTCTTCTGGCTCGTGAACTGCTGTCATGTTGTCAGTGCTGTATTTCTTGACAGGAGCTCACTCCTGTTTCTGTTTCCAATATGCAAGAGAATCCTTTTGCTAGCGTAGTGGATAAGGCCTGGGCACCCATCCTCCAGCTGCTGAGTTTTAGCTGCTATCAGCTCACAGCTGTCTCCTTCTCTAGAAAACTGCGTTTTGCTGCTTTAGAGCAGCCTCACCTGGAAGGTTATGCCCTCTTGCAGCCAGTTACTCACCAACCCTAATGGGGTGCTACTGTCTGAATATTTGGGCTCCCCTAAAATTCATATGCTGAAACTTTATCCCCTATGTGATGGTATTCGGAGGCAGGGCCTTTGAGAGGTGATTAGGTCAAGAGGGTGGAGTCTTCATGAATGGGATTAGTGCCCTTGCAAAAGAGACCCCAGAGTGCTCCTTGTTCCTTCTGTCACATGAGGACACAATGAGAAGACTGTCTAGAACCAGGAAGCAGACTTTCACCAGACACTGAACCTGCTGGTGCCGTAATGTTGGATTTTCTCTTAGGTGCAGGGCTAATGGGTATGTCATGTGCTAACAGAAGAGTAATTTGAGAATACCTTTCAAAGAAATATAGAAAGAAAAACTTTTCCTGTCCGTTGGAGGCAAGAGTTGTCCCTCTCACCAAATGCATCAATATCCTTTACTATTCATGAATTCTCTTAATATAAGTCATCTAGTCATAAAAGAAGGTCACACACATAAAAGAAGAATCTCTGACCAGAAAGAGTTCATATTTTTATAGAGCTCAAAAGGTAAAGTTCTTACATAAGTCAGGAAAACCCCCCCCCAAACTCTAGATCTTTCCCTGAAATATTAGTTTCAACTTGTAAACAGCTGAATTGCACAATTACTCTTTTGTTAAAGTCTGTTTCTGAGAGGTGATTAATCACATCTCATTTTGTTTTTCAGATTTCTGCATATGAATATTTTTTGCATAATACCTTTAAAGTTTAGAGGTCATAACAGGTAACAGATTTCTTTGGTTTAAAACCAGCAAAAATTTACCATAATTTCACTTTAATTTCAGCACTTTAATATCAGCAGAATCCTTCTTTATAGCTGCAGCTCCCAGAAGAGGTAAGCTGCATTAAAACAACCCCAACAGGCAGTTTTATTGATTTTCTTACAGAGATTCAGGTTGAGGTGAAAACTATACAGATGTTCAGGACAGACATGGTTTCTTGTTTACATCAACTTAAAATGCCAGTAACACAATTTTGTATGCCTCAAATGATTCTTTGTGTCCTTGTACAGAAATTTTAGCCTCCAACACCATCTTTCACTAAGGGCTTCAGTATAAAAACTTTAGGCAGCATGTATTTATATCAGTATCTGTATCTTAACACACAGTTTCCCACTCCCATAAAACAAACTAGCTAAAAATAATTCTACTTAAATATCACTGAAAAGACATCTATATTATTTGTGTTATTTCAGTGTTACTATTCTGCATAAGCTGGTATCAATGAATCTTAATTCTGTAAAACTTCAGGCAAAATCCATATCGTAAACTAAACATTAAGACCAAGCATGACTCATTATTAATGATGTATACAAGTAAAGATGAAAAGTAGAGTGTTAGATAATTAGCTTATGATTTAATCATCACATATATCAATTTATATAATTTTTACTATCACATATCTCATTTTGTTATCTATGAAACAGATACTTCTGCGTAGAAGTAACATCTTTTTCTTCAGAGGTCAATTTTGCCTTACCTAAGTCAAGGAAACATTAAAAACAACAAAAACTGCGCTGATACAAGTTGCCACTTGCTAGAAGCTAATGGTTTTAAAATTTTTATAATCAGTGAAACATCTTTTTCATTTAAAATTTACCCAGGACCCCAATAATTAAAATGGACAAAACTGAGCTATTCTTCCTTTACACGGTTAGGAGGCCTTGAGTCTCTCTGTCTCTCAACATCCCTGCCTACCGCAAAGCAGCTCCTGACTCATCTCTCTGGAATCCTAGCTCAGTCTGAGAGGAGTCTGAGATTAACAGATACACCCTACTATATTTAAAATACATAAACAACAAGGACCTACTGTATAGCACAGGGAACTATATTCAGTATCTTGTAATAGCCTATAATGGAAAAGAATCTGAAAAAGAATAGATTTGTATACATATGTATAACTGAATCACTTTGCTGAACACCTGAAACTAACACAACACTGTAAATTAACTGTACTTCAATTTTAAAAATTGTCATCATCTTCACGGACAGCACTCTTTGCTCCAGGCTGTGCTCTCTTCACACCGAGTTCTCTAACGACAGGTTAGGGGCATGTGACGTGAAGTAAGGATGAGAATGGAGAAAGGTCCAGATAGGTCAACGTAAGGATGAGAATGGAGAAAGGTCCAGATAGGTCAACTTATTCCACTGATGGGGGCGATTATTCAACTAATCATTTTGAGCTCCATTCTGGGCTGGGTGCTGATACAGAGAAGTTCTAAGTGTAGCTTCTGCATTCAATAAACTTAAATCTACTCCATGTTCGTGGACACAAGAAGTTTTCTATGTAGGCAGCCTTAGGTCAGCAGCTTTAAAGCAAAGTAGGTGAACCCTGGAGGGAGGCCGGTGCTGAGCAGAATTATCTATCTACCTATCTGTTTATCTCTCTACCCATCTCTTATTAAAAAGTTATCTAAAATTACCATGAGTAGTTTAATCTAGGACTCAGTAAACAACATTTCACTGGCCAAATACAACCCACTACCTGTTTCTGTAAATAAAGTTTTATTGAAACACAGCCATGCTCATTCATTTACACACTGTTCATGGCTGCTTTTTGCTACAGCTGCAGCACTGAATAATTTCAGCAGAGACTGACACACAAATCCTAAAATATTTACTATCTGGTTCTTCATAGAAAAAGTGTGCCTACTGTGGTTTACTCTCTTGTCTAGGACTCCTATGTTACTTTACATTATTGTACTAAATAAAAATCTCATGATTTCATCAGAATAGCACATTACACATTTTTGTTTGGCAGCCTTTTATACTTATTATTTCATGAATAGTGTTTGTGATGCTGGTTGATTCACTGTAAATAATTCTGGTTTTGATCATTTGTAATTCAGTCATAGAATAAGCAAAAAGATGTAAATGATTCTTCTTTAGTTCATGGAAATACTGAACATGTATCAAAGCAGCCGACTGGGAAAATGCCCTCATGGGTTTCAATCTCAACTCTATCACCACTCAGTTGGAACACAGAAAAAAGTAACTTCACTTTCCTGTGCAACTACAAATAGGACTTTTTACTTAAATAGCTGCAAAAGAGTACCATGAAGATCACCGTGCTCCTAACTTTGGAAAATGCTCTAAAGTGAATAGTATCCTTCACATGAAAACCACTCTGTTTACAGTTCAGTAAGTCATGGTGGAAAATGTACAACCAAATAACACTGGTTCCTGAAAGAAGGCAATACTGTGTTGGACACATCCAGCGTAGATGTCAAGTGACATGAAGAAGAAAGAAATCCCTCAATCCGCTAAAATATGTAAAACATTGTGTGTATGTACATTTATCTGGGAAGAGCGACCAAAGATTTCATTAGAACCTCAAAGGAGGCAGTGATGCAAAGAAGCTTCAGAAGTACTGCCTTCGTGTTGTTATAACCGAGATAATTCTGTCCTCCTAATACGACATTCTCTGTGTATTTCAACCACACTCCAATTTTCATTCACTCTAAGAGCAACTTCCTGCTTTCAGGATTAACAGTGATTTCTTAATCTCTCAGCAAATGTTCTCCAATTCAGAGAAAGATTAATCATTTTGTACCTACTTCTTAGTAAACTATTCTACATCCGTACTTACATCCTCAGAGGCATGTTAAACTTAACCATGTTCAAAAACTAACTCCTAATCTTCCTCAAACCTGCTCCCCCTAGGGTCTTGCCCATTTCTGTTAATGGCAACTTTATCCTCCTCGATTCTAAGAACAGAAAACTTGAAGTCATCGTTAATTCTTTTCTTTCTCGCAAGTCACATTACGGTGAAGACTTTATATTAGAATACATCACATCTCACCCATAACTATGGCTAACACTCTTGTTCAAGCGACCATTGTGTCCTCTGAGCTTAATGCAGGAGACTTTTATCTCGCCGCTCTGTCCTTTACTCCTTATAGGTGATTCTCATTTCTCTATGGCTTTGATCTTTATCTCAAAAGTCTATGCACAGGATTTAAGTGATTAAATCAGAACTTTAATAACAAAACAGTTGGGAATATAATCTCAGAAGTCCTCTTTGCCTGTCAGAACTGTCATAGCACATCATCTCTAATTCTCATGATGTTTCTAACCTCCTATTGCAAGCACAGTGTAGCTCCCTTCAATGAGACCATCAGTGTTATAAGGTGCAAATGCTCAGAGAGATGTCCAATGGGTCTGGTGACCTGCATCTAGGAGAGATGTCAAGTTTGGGGACATCGACTAAGGAGTCAGCTGCAAAGAGCTGATCACTGGAGTAATAAAATTTAATAAAACTACAAAGGGAAAGTGTGCTAGAAGAAACGAGTGTAAAACATCTAGGGTACCTGCAATAGAAGTAAAAACACCACAAAAGACTTTGAGAGTGATGGGTAAAAGGAAAAGTACAATCACAGTGTTGAAAATCAAAGGACGAGAAAATAGTAGTATGTGGGGGAGGGTTGATAAGGGTCTAATGTTGCAGAAATGATAATGAGGGATGAAGATTGAATAAAATCCATTGATTTATTTTCATTGCTTTTTTTGTGACTAGAATATTTTTGGTAATTTCTTGAGGGGAGTTCAAATAAGGGAAATGAGTTGAGAAATATGTGAGGATGAAAAACTGAAATGGCAATTCCAGACAATTTTTAAGAAATTCAGTAACAAAAGGAAAGGCTAGAGCATGCGAGCATTACAGGATCAAGGCAAGTTCTTTAGGGCTGGCGAAGACTTTTGAGATGCTTGTGGTGGATGAGAAAGAACCCAGTTATGGGTATGGAAGGAAAAAGGGGGTGCTGGGAAAAACAAGAATGGAGGAAGGAAGGTGAAAGATTAAGATGCAGAGAGAAAAAGGGAGATTGACAAGGATTTGGCCTCTTTTGACAGGATGGGTAAAAGCCAGAAATGACAAAAGTATAACGCCTGCAGACCAAAGGGACTGTGTGTCACCAAAAAATAAGAAAGAAGAGCAAAGACAGGGGAAGAATTCAATTTAGGATACAGCAGGCGCCAAAAGAAATGTTTGTTAATTGAATGAATGAAATCACTCATCAAGACACAAATATTTGACATATTTAAGGAAGATATCTATCAGTGTATCTACTCTTTCTATCTGGAGAACAAAACTAAAGTAAAAAAAATGTTCAATTTAGATCATCAGGTAAAATCCAGTATTCCCAGTTACATATGAGTTTCAAATAAACAGTGAATAAGATTTTTAGTATAAGTATGTTCTATGTAATGTGTAGGACATACTTACACTAAAAAAATTGTTCATTATTTATCTGAAATTCAAATGTAACTGGGACCCTATTTTTTTCCTAACTCTGGTGATGCTATTTCAGTTAGCTATAGGCTATTTTGAGTAACAAAAGAGAAAGTAGAAAAATGTGGCCAAAAGTAAACAGAAAATGCACTGGGCCCCAATTACATGGCTAACTAAGATAAGCCTTAAGGGAACAATAAAGAAGAATAAAAACAACTTTTAAAAGTTTTATTGGAGAAATAAAATATGCCCACTTAAATATTAACTAATAATTCAAGGCATCAAAAGCAAGTGTCTAAATGAATGGTACAGAGATGATTAGATCAGAAGAGGGACTGATTAATTTCACTGAGCACAGGGAAAACAAAAGTTAAACTGCACCTTGAAAAAAGAATTGGTCTTTGTAGAACTCTCATACTCAAAAGGCAGTAGGAAGAAGTGTGGCAGGACAACAAAACTAGAAAGGAATGACAGAGAGAGTAACAAAAGCCAATGAAGAGGGGAATAAAAGTGACAAACTTTGGGTGTATATTTCTTTCTGCATTGGCAGAAACAAAGAGGTAAAGCATTAGATGGAGAGACACCATGAGCAAAGATGCGGATTCGGGGACATATGATGCTTCATTCACTCATCCAGTAAGTCCTTTAGGCACCACTTATTGAATGCTCACCATGAGGAGGAACTCACAGTGAGTGGACCAGAGCAGAACGTCTGTGTAAATGGACGTAAAGGTGCAAAGGAAATGGGACCAAGTTGCTGATGGTCTTAACTGAGGTCAATCTCATGAAAAGAAATTTCCACCTATTTTTATGGATCTCATTTTCTAGAGGATGACCCTATTTGTATTGAGTGAATATGTTTATAAATCTTAAAAGTAAAATGTATACTGAAGGATTAATTTTAAAATTTAAAACACCATAGTAGTCTCCGCAAAGACAAAAGTGGGGGATATATGAGAGGCAGTGGGAAAAATTTTGACAGTCATTGAAGCTAGGTGATGTGTACATATGAGGATTTATTGTACTATTCTATTTTAGTGCATGTTTTAAATTTTCCATAATATTTTTAAAAGTAGGAACATGTACTCTTTAAGGAGATTTAAGGACAGAATAGTTTTTGCACTTCACTTTCTTAATGAGAGAAAATCACAAGGATGCTATGCACAAGATTAATATGACATTCCATTTCCCATGAAAATGAATGTTAGCTCCTACAATCACCCTGACGGTACATCAAATCACAGCACTTTTACTTCCATGTCTGACTGCCAAGCGGTGTTTATGAGACTGTAACAGGCCTTAGGCCCATGATTAACAGCATCTCCATGTAGACTATCATGATATGCTTCATTGGGTAATACAATAAGCAAAAAAATTCAAAAATAAAAATTAAAGAGTCTACATTGCTCTCTTTGAGTATCAACTGGTAAAATATAAGCCTTTAAACACACACACACATATATTTATATACAAACATATATATAAATGAGGGTAATGCTACAAATAAAAGTCTCAAGGTTAAGTGGTTAACGTACTCATTTAGGACTTTTTCCCTGCAGTGGGTAAGCCAGACTTGCAGTGATCTGCAATCTTACTTTATGGTCTACAGGATGTATGTGAGCTGTGACTGTAGTTATATATACTGTTGTGAAATACCAAAACTAATTGGTTGCTTACTTATGATCAAGATCTAGAAAGTTACAGGAGACTGTTAGTTGTCCCAACCTAACAATAAAAGCAAGCAGGATAAGCTATAAAATCATAGTTTAAAAAATTCCACCAGTGAGATGAGGATGCAAAGAAACGTAAATAAACTAAATTCCAAAGTTACAAGACCTTCATAGGAGAGAAGAGATCCATGGCCGCCTCATCCCTGGCGGAGTGGCAGGTGGAAGATAAATGCACTGTAGATGGAGGGATGGAGAAATAAGCCAAATCTTTAATGAATTTTTAATGGTTGCCTATAGTCTGGGGTGACACGTTGGAATTCTGTGGAGTCTCAGGTGTCGACAAAGCCTGCGTCCGTCCACCCAGCAAACTTTCTAATGCTCTTTGTCAAATGCACAGATAGTTCAGAAAAGCCTGGAGATTCAACAGAAGAGCTGAGAGAAACCCCTCTTAGACACAGAGTCTCTATCAAATGCAAGAAAGCCACTTTCCTAAGATGGGAAGCAGGGCAGGAGAGCAGAGAGAAAGCCCTCCGTGGCATTCAGCTACTTCTGAAAGGGCTAAGGCATCTGCCCTCTGAAGGTGGCGGGGGCGGGGGGCAGAGCAGTTTGGCAAAGAAAGATCCCCCAAGGCTCAAAAAGCTGGGGCATAAAACAGGAAATAGAGCATTTCAAAGCACTTTCTGGGATGATGGAAATGTTCTATATCTTGTTTTGTGTGGTGGTTACATGAGGTAAAAACTTGTCAAAACTCATTGCAATGAGCACATAAGAACTGTGTCTTTTAAGGTATGACTCAATTTAATAAAAAACGAAAACAAAAAGGAATCTAACATGAAAGACAAATACTAACCGATCCATTCTATCACATCTTCAGAAGAGAAGCTTCTGACATTAGATTTTGAAATCTGTTCTCTCCCTCTAAGAGCTGGTAAGTGGAAGCCAGCAAATCTCAACACTAATTGCTTAGATACAGTGTGGATAAGCTGTGGCTGGTCTCAAAGATTTACAGAGCCCTTTTAAAGAGCTGTGTTTTGCAGGCTGAAGTGAGAAATCAATGGGAAACCTGATGAAGGTGAGAAGATTTAAAGACACAATGATTCCAACAATAAATGCAAACAATGGAAAATCTGGCTTTTATCTTGAAGGGTGGTTATTCTTGACTTCTAACTTCTGTCTAAATGCTCTCATGCCCCGTTTTTCCTGCTGTTTCCCCCAGAAAACAAACCCATACCACAAGGAAGAAGAAAGCTTGTCTTCATGCTAATGAAGCTGAAAAGAAAAGACCTTCCTTCCTCTGACAGGATGTTCTTAGGGCCTTGTGAGAGGGCGTCTCATGGGTGCCCAGGGGCTGCATGTCACTCTTACAGCACCTTCTTTCATGATCTAATTATGGCCAAATGAAAAGAAGGAAATAAAGTCCTGCTGACTGTAGGTCTTAGGAAAGGCTCAGGGGAACTGAGCTAGTGTGGCCAAACACACAGAGGACCCAGTAGGTGGTCAGAAGCAGTGGCTTTCAACTTCTCTCCACCAACCTGACTTCTGGTGCCAAACGGCCCAGTAGAATGATAAGAACACCTAAATAGAATAAAAACAGTACCTAACATTGACTGAGAGACAAGTATGTGTCAGCCACTCTGCGAAGTTTTGCCTATTTATTAATCTGGCTCTTCTAGCATCTTTGAGGGAATACTTTTATCATCACCATTTTATAGATGGGAAGCTGCGAAGGTTCCACAGCCTGTTTTTAAAGTAGTGGGGCACTGCGTTTGCAACCAGTCTGACATGAGAACTAAGTATCTGTAAATCCTTCTACAGGACATGCTATTCTGCTTCCCCAAAGAATGGAAATATGCAGATTTTGGAGTTAGAAGGCCCTGAGTCCAAATTCTGGTTTTACTATATACTGGTCATACGGCCTTTGGAAAGTCAGCTAACCTTTATAAGCCTCCGTTTCATCTATAAAATACAGGTAACGTCGTAACTCACACAGGTATTGTGAGGATTATAAACAATTAATGTAAAGAGCCTGGCCCCTAGTAGGTGCTCAATAGTAGGTGCTATAAGTGATGATAATAAATCGTATTACCTCTCTAACACTCATTTTTGGATCACATATATGTGTGTGTGTGTGTTTATGCAAAGTATACGTAAAGGAATAGATACAGAGAGAAAAGGAGAAATAAAGAACAGAATAAAAGTGGTCCTTTATAATTACATACACACACATTACATATTTTTCCCTAATTTCTTCTCTCGAGGTGCTGGACATAGCAACTTAACATTTTAATTAAGGTGTGCAACTGATACACACATGAGGGAGTATAGAGCATTCATAGGAACTATACACACATGGAGTATAGAGCATTCATAGGAACTAAAAAAGTAAACAATAGTAAACATTCCAATTTGCAAACACTGAAGCATCGTGGTGCATTAGCAATAGCACAGGTCGTGGAACCATCCAAACTTCAGTTCAATCTTTGTTCTACTAACTTATCGCTATGTGACCTAGAGCAAGAAAGGTTATTTACCTTCTGGAGCTTCAGTTGCTCTCACTTATAAAATGGAGATAATTATGCCCAGTAGGTTGTGTTAATGATTACAATACATATTAAGGTTTATAATGATGATAATATGTATAAAACACCTGGTCTCTTGTAGATGCTTTATAAATGGTAGCTAAGTTATCATCATTATTGTGCCTTTATGTCCTCTGTCATGGTCGTACCAGAAGTCAACCACAACTTCCATTTGTTTTCCATGAATCTTATAGTGACATCTTATTATAATTATATATCAATTACTAGACTCTCTCCAGGACTTGCCCAAAGACAGGGCTTAAAAAATTCATTAATTTTAAAGCTTTCCTTGATTAGTTACAAAAACAAGTTAGGAAACAATCTCTTTTTAAGTCATTGGAAGTATTTTATTAATTTTTATTGCAAATGAACTTACTGTTTTAATTAGTTACATATATATTTTAAATTTTTAATTAGATTTTAATTAAATTCCTTAAAAGTCTAGAAGGAAGTATTTTTCTCTGTGTTTTAGTCACATCCTTTTAGGCACTAGGCTGGCTGACTGGCTTGAAGATTGAAAACTGAACTCTCTTCTATATGTGGCCTTTAAAACATATACATACTCTCTTTCATATACACACTCTCTCACACACACACACACACACACACACACACACATACACACACACACGCTCTCAAGCATGGAAGAAACAGAGAGGCAAAGTTTGGAGAAAGTCAGAGAAAACAGTAAGGAAAGAAGTCAAGAGAGCCATTGAATATGAAAACAAGAGAGAAACAGGGTCAAGTGAGAGTTGTCCAGGAAAGATACAAAGCATCATCTTTGAAAGGGATGTTGTGGGCACTGATTATATAATATCTGCAGAAGTGTTCTGGTCTCCTGAGAGATGGGCACTCGATCAATACAAAGTATTATGTATGGGTTCTGTCTTTATAACTGAGAGATTGATATTCTTTGGTAAGATTCCATATCCAGTGTAGAAGGAACACAATTACAAGTCTGAAACAGCACTTTCCCCTTTTTCTCTAACACAAAAGTCTTCTTCCAGTGTGCGACCTTCCATGCAAAACAGCTCATTTTTAAAGCTTAGTTCCAGTCCCTTAAAGATCCTTGGTTACAAGCCATGGGAAAGGATATCATGTGACAGAGGCACGGTCCTTTCTAAGTGACACGGGAAGTGTCCTGCTACAGTCACCCTCAGTGAAGGGAACACAGCACCATCTGGTAGTCAGAAGAATTCGTAATCGTACTAGAAACAAAGAGAGGATACTACGCTATCACTTTGCAACTTCGCTCACTTTCCCTTGTGAAAATATTTCAAGGTGACAATTAATGGACATAACAGTCAAATTCCTGAGAAGGTTTGAAAAGTATGTTGCACTTTAAGTGCACTTAAGTTTAAAAGAAAAAAGAAAAGGAAAAAAATCTGACTAGAGTACAGAAAATGTTTTTCTTGTCCCTCTACCATCACTGACTATTAAATATGTGTTCAGACTAGGCTTGCTGAGTGGTGGGAGACATCATATTATGAATATTATTAGAGTGTACAATATGCAAATGATCTGAAATACTAAGCCACTTACTGCGTCAGTAGAAGAAACAGTTGGCAAATCTTCAGGAGCCAATGTGGTATCATTTGACATGGAGATATTAACTGTAAGCAAAAGACCATTTTTACTGTAAAAATAAAATTAAAGTGACCTATATGCATATTTAGGAATCTAAACAGGCAGGCTTAGGCATTAAAAAAAATGTCTTCAATAACAACATAAAGGCACAATAAGTTTTTCTTTATTATAACTGTATTCACCTTTCACCTACATAAAACAACCAAAAATTTGGACGTCTTTTGTGCTCTAATCTGATAAGAAACAACGACAAATATTTAAGGAGATGATATTGTACTTTGTTTCAGGTTTAAAAACAAAAACCCAACACTTCTATGTTACTAAAAGGCACTCAATATATTTTGCCTAGTGGAAGAAATGGCTGTTAATAAGTGAGGAAGTTGATCACTGGCTTCACGCACAGTCAAATCTCATGAATTGAAGCTTTACTAATTAAGAATCAGCTGATTTCGGAACTTTGGAACTTTGGAATTCATATGAGAGTATATCTTTGCAAAATGTGTGAAAACAAAAAAGTGCTAAATAATAAATTATATATAATGTATTATTATAATGAGCATGAATATTTAATCTAATTTTTAAATTATTTTCATAGTTTGGTATCATTTGTAGATTTATGAAGATGTCACTTGCAGAAGAACCTAGCTTATTTATTAAACCAACCCTCCTCTTTGAAATATTTCATTGCTTCCTTTCTACTTATGAGTCTAAAATTAAAACATAGGATTTAAAAAGTATTCTATAATTACAAGATTTTTCTTTATCGGATAAGCTCTTTTCCTATTATTTGAAGCTTTATGTATTAGAAAATAAATTGTTATGCAGAGACTATCCCTCATTTATGGAAATATTATGAAACAACACTTACCAGGTTTTTGTCTTTGAGGCTCACAAAGTTCATTTAACATCCAAATTGCTAATTATTGTTTGGTCCCAGAGTGTCCCCCAACCCAGCCCCCAGACCTCTAGCCTGTCTTCTTAGTTTGCCATGTTTTAGGTCTCACTTCTATAAACTTCTAAGACGAAACAAACAGGTTTATTTGACTGTTTCAATTTAGAATATAAGATCCCTGAGGGAAGAAGAAAAGGGGCATGGCTTGTTCACTGCTTTTTCCCAGAATCTGCCCAGTCTGGCACTTAACTAACAGGAACTCAAAAATATTTGTTAATTATTCAACCTTAAAAAAGAAGGAGGGCTTCCCTGGTGGCACAGTGGTTGAGAGTCCGCCTGCCGATGCAGGGGACACGGGTTCGTGCCCCGGTCCGGGAAGATCCCATATGCTGCGGAGCAGCTGGGCCCGTGAGCCATGGCCGCTGAGCCTGCGCGTCCGGAGCCTGTGCTCCGCAACAGGAGAGGCCACAACAGTGAGAGGCCAGCGTACCGCAAAAAAAAAAAAAAAAAAAAAAAAAAAAAGAAGATGTGGTACATATATACAATGGAATACTACTCAGCCATAAAAAAGAATGAAATAATGCCATTTGCTGCAGCAAGAATGGACCTAAAGATTATCATACTAAGTGAAGTAAGTCAGAAAGAGAAAAGACAAATACCATATGATATCACTTATATGTGGAATCTAAAATATGACACAAATTAACTTACTTATGAAACAGAAACAGACTCACAGACACAGAGAACAGACTTGTGGTTGAGAAGGGAGAGGGGGAGTGGGGGAGGGAAGGCTCAGGAGTTTGGGATTAGCAGATGCAAACTATTATATAGAGAATGGATAAGCAACAAGGTCCAACTGTACAGCACAGGGAACTATACTCAATATCCATAATGGAAAAGAATATGAAAAAGAATGTATATATACGTATAACAGAACCACTTTGCTGTACAGGAGAAATTAACACAACATTGTAAATCAATTGTCAATAAAATAAATACTAAAAAAAGAAAAAAATGTGTCTGTGACTTTTCCACCTTAAGCTGGCTTTTAGTCTTTGTGTTTAATGAGAGATCTAGAGAAAGAACAAGCTGCAGGAGCTACGAGGAGAAAAAGGAGGTGATATACACACATCAATGATATAAACCTCCTACGTAGAGCATATCAACTGTACTGTTTAAGGCTGTTCTTCTTTATCCTCTAGTGACCTGGCACCAGGAACTACCCCATGAATCCTCCGCTTTACACGTTAGCAGAAATGGTACCATCAGGAATAGGCACCAAAGCTCACTTGAGGCTAACAGGTCAAGTAGAAGCAACAATCAGCCAATGAGGCAGATTTGCCTGCTCTGAAGCACCATCACCTCACAGTATAGAGAAAGGAGTCCCAGGAGAACTGCGCTGGAATGCTGGCTGCTCCACCTTCTGAAGCACAGTGGCCCCAACTCCCTTGCCACATAAACTTGAGAACATTACCTCACTCCTCTTGACCACAGGTTCCGCAATGGTGAGATTGGATTTGATAGCATCCACCTCATAAGGTTACCGTGCAGATTAAATAAGGCAATACAGGCAAAACTGCTAGCACAGTGCCCAGTACCAGGTAAACTCTAAATAAATATAGCTAAGATTACTATTAGCTTCACCACCCAAAGATACATATATATTATTAAAATATTATATATATTAAAATATAGTTTATTAAAATCCAGTAGTAAACTGTCTGGCATTTGGATGGTGCTTAATAAATGTTAGTCAAATCTGAATTTATACCTTCAACATAGCTTCTTAGGGTGGAACTGATTAACCTGCTCTGAATAAGAAAAAATTTAAGAGTATTCTCCATGATAATAAACCTTTAATGTTTTATTCCATTCTATGTAAGCAACATCTTAAGGCAACTAAGTAACTGGAAAATAAATACAGAATAAAATTTAGAGTGTCTGGCCTGCATGGTCATGTCAGATGTATTTAAGGATTCTGGATAACTTGAGCACACGAGTGTCTCTTGATAAAGTCAAATATTTATGCTTTAAGTTTCCAGATCAATAAAAGGACAAAAATGGCTTTTGTAGGGATGACAAAGTGAAGGAGGAAAACTTTGGAAGAAGTAGCTCTTGGGAAAATACCTGCCACGATCTCAGCCTTAAGTCTTAAAACAAGCAAAATTAATAGGAAGTTTTTACTCACTATTTCTTGTTATTATCCTTTTTGTTTTCCTAAGTATGTTTACCAAAACTTCATGCTTGAGATTTCCACTGTCATTAGACAAGTTCAAGGTAAGATGTTCTTTAATCCGTGAACACTCTATTCACATGCTCACCTATGATGCTGCACTGGAGCTGAGCTACTATCTGGTAATAAGCTGGATATATTTAGCCACTACTTTCACAAAAACTTCTCTTCTATACCCACCCATCATTACACTTAGGATGTGCATAGACATTATTCTCAGGGACATTTTCCAAATCTGGGTTTTATTCAAACCCAAAGCTAGAGAATTACCCAGGTCTGGTAATTATCCAGATACATTGCTTCTCCTTTTCTGATTCCTGCAAGCTTTATACAGAAACTGCTAAAACATAGGTTAGGTCAATAAAAGGAAACTAAAATGATGGGTCTTTCAAATATCCATGGTTATCTCAAAAGACCATGTTACCATGAATGACAAAATGTCAGCTGCGCTGGTAAAGTATCTTGGCAAATGCAAGCCTAAGCAGTGCTACAGCAGAAGGCCTTGCACCTCCTGTTCAACACTCGGTCTATGACTTAAACCCACTGTATAAGCAAAAGAGGGAATGACAAAATAAAAATAAAACTGCATAGAATATGATGCAGGTCATGGAAGATGAATTAGGGTTATCTTTTATGTCCTAATTTTCTTTTAATGGGCTAATTATGAAGTACATATTGACTATAATATGGGACCACAGGAGACACGATCCAGCAGTTCTTTTTAATGGTTATGACATACTGGTGCATAGAATTTATTAAGATAATAGAAAAATTATATACAAAAAAAGGTAACGAAATTCCACTCTAGTGATGATAGTTTTAAAGCATTTGGAAGCCTCCTCATGCTGTAAAATATAACCAAGGTGTGGAAATGGAAGCCATGCTTACTTCCAATCACTTGACTTGGTCTGACAGTTTCATGCCAGGAAAAAGGCCATGTTTTACTTAGAGATACTACAGACAGTGATGCACTCGGTGCCTGAGAAAGGCTTTATTCTTCTTAATCATTCATCCATTACTAAGCATGTTCTCCCTGGAACAGTCAACACTGAATCGATAAGATATACCCCTGCTGTTAAGAGTATAGTGTCTATCCCCTTGAGGCAATTTTCCTTGCTTTTCTAATGTGTTTATCATATTTAGCAAGGCTTTTTCCCCTCCAGATACAAAACCAACACCTGGTCAGAAAATTTATTTTGACCCTTTCCAAAATATTAACAATGCCCTTGAGTGTATAGTCATTGCAACCCTGACATATTAGGCAAATGAACAAAGGTACTAGGGTAGAAATTTACTTATAAAGTCTAGGTCAAATGAATTTCTGACCTTATACATTCAAAAAGTAATTAACACTAATTAAAAAGCAACTCACTTTATAAAAAGCAGTGTGTACGTGTATGTACATGCATGTGTAAGTGTGTGGTGTGTGTTCTGCTTCATTGCAAGTAGCACAATTCTTAAAAAGCAATGAACTGCACCCTCAAATTTTTGTTGATAGCAGAAGGGGAAGAAGAAAAGGCAGGAGAAGGAAGAGAAGGAGAGGGGGAAAGAGAAGGAGGAAAGTCTACGTCCTGTTCCCTATTTACAGAATTCTAGCATTAATGTTTTTTTTTTCTGCGGTACGCGGGTATCTCACTGCTGCGGCCTCTCCCATTGCAGAGCACAGGCTCCGGACGTGCAGGCTCAGTGGCCATGGCTCACGGGCCCAGCCGCTCCGCGGCATGTGGGATCTTCCCGGACCGGGGCACGAACCCATGTCCCCTGCATCAGCAGGTGGACTCTCAACCACTGCGCCACCAGGGAAGCCCGCATTAATGTTTTTGAATGAATTATGTAGATAGACTCTTCTTAGAAGAACTAGGTATCTCACCTCTGGGACTTTAAAGCCTTTTTCTACATGACTGTGTACAGTGTACAACACTTTTGTAGTCTTGAGATTCAGGGGTATAGTATTAAATGATCTAACTATGATACACTGAACTCCTTAACATTTTCCCTTTAAATACCACTTCAATGTTTCATATTTATCTACAACAGTACCTTAGTTTTTGTTTGTTTGTTGGTAAGCTTACAGTGAAGCCTAGTCAATATCTTTTCCTAGGAAAATTTAAAATTTAAATTGAATTTTAAAATGGAAATTTAAATTTAACTTCCGTTTCTAGGGAAGTTAAACGTGTGAACCCCTTTAAAAGAATACAACTAAAAGATTTAACTGCTGGGACATCTTTTGTGGGACAGTGAGAAATGAGAGAAGCAACAAATTTTTACTATTAGGTGCCAAACAATTTTACATATCCTATTTCATTTAATCCTTAGAGTAACCTCTAAGAGTAGGTACAGTTACTAACCCAGCTCACAGATTATAAAACAATGACATTACGAACTCAGCCTGGCCCAAGGTCACACTGCTAACTAGAGCTAAAATTCAAACTCAGTTTCCTTTACTCCAAAGAATTTACGGTTTATATTTTATCACACTAACAGTTTTCTACATTGGGATGTTGGTGATGAATGAAATATTATGAATTGTCCTTCAACTGGATATTGTTCAGTTTTCATTCTGGGCTTTTGAACTGAATCATCTTCTTTCCTATATACCCTCTGCTATGTAACCATCAAGGCATAGTGGGAAATAGAACATCTATTACCTCTATTAACACATTAATTAATAACTATCCTATTTCTAGGAAAAGAGAATGCTAGCACAAAAACCAGGTGCTAATAAGAACCTGACTGATATGTCAAATTTCATGGCTAACTTTCCTAGCAATTGCAACTGAGCTTCCTTAGTTCTTCAATAAATGAGAACCTGGGTATATGATTCTGATTCTGATCTGATCTTACTTACTGAGCAGCAGATGGGGGCAGGAGGAAGGGACGAAAAGGTGCATTAAGAAAAGGAAACTCAGGAGATGATGAAGTTTTATGAAAGCAAGTAAGAACAAGAAAGATCAGGAAGGGGGGAAGAAGAGTTGTCTTCACAAAGCACCAAAAAAGCCACAATATTATTGTGGCCATGGATATAGTTTTCTTAGAGGTTAAGCGACCCCTATTTCCTTTCCTGTAAAATCATTCCTCAGTTTGCAGGATCACGACTCCATCTGCGCAGTTGCTGGTTCATCCTTACATACTGTCCCAGTGTTGAAAAACAAGTCATCCGCCAGTTTAAATATTATTGGCTCATTGATTGAATTCTTTTACTAGGAGTACATGTTGCGATGAAAGACCAGTCTTTTATTGTTTTTAGAACACTTACTCTAGCTGTATATACAACTGTATTATTCTCTCACTATTAGTTTTCAGTTTGTTGTCATGAAGAACTAAATTTATGGTGGGTCTATGCAGTCTTCTATCAAAAAGTATTAAGGTTATGGGAGAAATACATGATCATTCATCTTAAAAAGGGTTTTGTAAAACATGAGATTGTCCTGAAAATGCAAATAACCATTTGCCTTTTTCCATACCAGAAACAGATCTCATCTCCATGGATTAAATAATCGCTCACATTCACGTACATATCTTCCATGAGTGCCACTCGTCTGAACGACTCTAAAACTAAGGGGTGCAACCAACCATCTCGCTGCAGAATGAGCCAGTTGCCCAACAACATTTGCTTAGAATGGAGGATGATGAAGACTGGTTTGCTTGTCCTGTCATTCATACTTATGAACCCTAAATTTTAATAAATAACAACAGCAATAATAATGGTTGTTATATGGTTAACATTTAATTACTTACTAGAAACTGTCCTAAATGCTTTGTCTGTAAGACCTCATTTTTTTCTTCAAAACAATTCTTTAAGGAAGATACTATTATTAACCCCATTTTATAGGTAAGGAAGATGAGGCAAAGTTTCCTTGGGTAAAGGAACTTGCCCAAAGTCACGCACTGGGCATTAGCCAAGAGGGACCTGAATACAAGATTTTCTGACTTCAAAGCCCTGCTACGCTGCTTTATTGGTAACCCCTAGAGTTAGTGGAATGGTCAGAATCCTTCCAAGACAGCTCCTAGCTATTTAGGACAGACTTTTTATACAACCTAGGGAAAACAGGTCAAAGGAAAAGTTATCTATCACCCCCTCAGCCAGCACTTGCTATGCATGGGTAAAATCGGTTCAAGCCTCAATATCACTTTCTCAAGAAAACAGAAATCCTTCTTGGAAGGAAAATCACATGTAAAATTTTTGTTGTACTTTTCACAATGAAAACGCATTCAGATATGTCTTCCCTGGTTTCAAATTACCTTCTCTGCCAGCATCCAATTAAAACAATGAATGCAAGTTGCCAATAGCCTCAGGTAGGTGTGGGGCTGACACTAGGGAGATCTTTGTGACAGGTGTGCTGACAAAGTCCTCATTTGGTTCATGAACACTTTAAACCTCCAAACAGCTGGTAGTGTATTTTTTCCTCTAGAAAGTCTTAACGTATGATTACTCAGAATGCCTAAGAAGTCAGCACACAGACTTTTCCACAAATAAATAGATAGATAGATAGAAACAAATAAATAAAAAGGAAAGTTCAAAATCCCACAATTAAATATGTCTGTGATCCGATATTTTGAATGTGTGTAGTTTGGACTTCCCCCGCAACGTCCAGGATGCACGGTTAGAGGGAGTTTTACCCCCTTCTCTCCCAGGAAGAGTTCTAGGAGTTGTGTAACGGCAACACATTTTCTGCGTCTCTCTGGGAAGGATATTTAATTGGTTCTAATCATATCTGTCATGTATTAAGTGCTTACTCTTTTCCAAACACTTCTTAAATTTTGAAATATTTCTAATCGGTACACATCTTAACAATAATAGGTCTTTATATCTACGGCAACCATGTTGCCTGAATCTTCAAATTTCCACTTTTTACCTGTCTCTGCTTGCTTTTAATAGGCATGGGATTTATTTTAATGTGAGCTGATTTTCCTTAAGCAAGACAAAAAGAATCCGTAAGTGCAAAACCCAACAATGCCCTATCTTTTCACCAGTGTCACTGACTGACCCATTTTTAGGGAGATACTGTTCTCTTTCCTCTCACCTCTCAAGATGCATATGGGTCTTATAAGACTTCTCCACCAAAGTGGCAGAGAAGGTGGCAGATATACCAGCAAAATAGCCAGGAGTCATCTGACACAGCCTGCACAAGCATTAAAATTCTTCATAGTTCTTGTTGAGCTTTTGAATTAAGCATCTTGCATTCTAGTCTATAACAAAACCATGTTTGTTTTACTGTAAACAGTAAGTGGTTTTTCCTTAGAATGTATAGATAAATGGCTGTTACATGAATGTGCCCTATGTTTAAGCCCAGGTTTACACAGCCCTCAATACGCTGCTGTGCTTCTGGTGCTACAAGACCTTAGTCAAAAAGTATATCAATTTTTATTTTAAGGGACGATGACCTGTAGCTAATGTTACAACTAGGGATCACGAGCACTATTAGCATTTAATTGTCTGACACAAATGTCTACCCCTCATTCTACCAAAGCAGCTGTAAAGCAACTTTCCCCAAAGTAAATCATTTTTTCCCCAAATGCCTTCCATATTATAAAGTGATAATGAATTACTCCAAGAAAAAATTCCAAAGACCAAATTGAGCACTGTTCTGTGACAAGGTTCTGAGGCTGACTCAGGTTTAGCAAGATGGATGTTAAAGTGCTAAGATGTATAGAATCATACTCCTTACCAACAAGTTAATTTTATGTCTTTCCTAACCCTAGAATATAAATCTTCTCCAAGAACATAATATTCCTTCTTTTCTTTCTTTCTTTTGTTTCTTCCTTTCCTTTCCTTTCTTATTTACGTCGTCTAGCCCAGATGAACCATAAAGCTCTACTTTAACACTAGGTGGCTCTAGTCTGAATTTCTTTCTTAATTTCATGCTTCAAATTATATAAAGTGAATTAGTATCTTGCTTCTTCTATAAGTTTAAGATAATCTATTTAGAATTTACTTAAGGAAGAGATCGCTACAGCAATAAAGAAGCAGCAAAATAAGGAACAGAAGTTCAGAGGACTAGGTTGGTATGGTCCTTAATATGTGATATAGATAGCTGGTTTCCTCACCTATCAGAGAAGATCAAGAATAACGTACACAAAATTTCCTTGCAAATACTGTAGCTTGAGTTAGTTTCAAAGCACTGAGCTAATTATGTTCACATTCCAGAGCTCCTGATTTCACTTCCTGGTTGAATCACATGGCTAAGATACCTCAGGCGATGAGACTATAAATTCAGCAGGATGATTTCTCAGAGAAAATAAAACCCTTTCCTGAGGATCGGGATACCGTGTTGAAAGTTTGCATGCATGGAGCCTACGGCTTCCTCCAAACACAGGGTAAGCAGAAATACCATAAGCATGCTGTCCTCACCTGGGTTGGGAGGCATACAAACACAGGAAAATTGAGTATTGTAGCCCACTTTGAAGTTGGAGTTGATGGGGTAGTAATCAGCTAGCTTGATCATCTTCTTGAAAGCATCATAGATAAAGATGAAACTAATCAGAGAAGAGAAGCCCTCTTCAGTGAAGCGAGTGAAGTACTGAACCAAGAAGCTGGCATCAGTGGCCACCAAAATGAGACACATGAAGGCTGACCACAGGCCAATCCAAAGGCGAAACTCCAAGTAGTCAAAATTATGGTCCCTGGAAAGAAGGCAGAAAGGCATTTAGACTCCTCCTCCAAGGAACACAAAGAATAACACAAAACTACCAAATGACTATAGAATGATTGTTAAAAATACAAGATCTCTTTTAGCCACTATATATAAAGCTCATTCTTGATTTTATCCAGAAAGTATTACCTTAAGGATTTGGTCTAGTGACAATAGGCTACCACTAAGAAATAATTCCAGAAGTTTGAGAAAAGTACATCAAAAGTAGTCATAACATTTGAATGTAAATAACTCATTAATTTTCTTCTTGTATTCATCCTTTTATCATTATACAGTATCCTTTTTTACCTTTCTTTATGGCCTTTGTTTTAAAGTCTATTTTGTCTGATATGAGTATAGTGACCTCTGCTTTCTTGTCATTTCTGTTTGCATGAAATATCTTTTTCCATCCCCTCATTTAATTTTCTCATTCAAAAAAGACAATCCCTGCCTTTAAAGAATTTACAGAATAAACAATTTGAAAGCATAACACTGGTACCCAGCATGTGCTCAATAAATATTTGTGGGCTTTCTGCTTAAGGAAGATGCTAAGATAAATATGTTCTCTGTCCCCAAGTCATCGAAGTCTACTGAGGAAGACAAACTGATAAACATAATCACACTATAAAGTACTAAGTGACACCTAAAGTTCCCACAGAGTGTCACAGAAGAAGGAGTAACTAATTCGGGCTGGCGTGGGTTGGGGGACAGATAAAGTTGCAGGAAAAACTCAAGGTATTTAAGGATAAGCGGGAACTTTCTGGATAGACCAGGGAGGGCCAAGCCGGGAAGAGGAAAGAGTACTCAGAAAGGCAAATGGCATGAAACTGTGTGCAATGCTCCCTGTGGACCAAGTGCCACCAACACAGGGAGATGGGATCAGATATGTAGACTGTAGTTAGATCAAGAAAGGCTGCATTGCCATGTTACCACTAGACACTACCACTCCTCTTGAAGCTCGCTCACAGGCATGATAACCTTCTGCTGAAGCTGTGTGTGAAGCACAGTTTTAGAATAGGTTGCCTCCATCTAAGTGGGCCATTTTTTTTCAATGCCCTTTCCATTTCTTACAAGTAAATTAGTTTAAGATTCACATTTAGGAAAAGATGGGTCAAGTGTTGACATTTTACCATTTCCTATTGATTCTTTCAAAATTATGTGGAGAGTGTTTTAAAATAGTTTTTTTTTCTCATCATTTGCAATGCAAAAGCAGTTACTGGTAATCTCATTTCTTGTGTGAGAAAAAAATAAATCAAGGATCATGCATACTTGAAGCTCGATGGCCTTGCTTTTAGACGATGAGTTTCTGATAACTGACAGCCACATATTTTAATACTTTCCCAAAGACATCGTATCAACACTTTCATCATCAACATCCCAGCCTGGGCCACCAAGAAGTCTTTGATTGATTCTTATTAAGAACCTCCTTACTAATATCCATGCTTGTCCTGCTCAAAGCCATTTTCCACATCACAGCCAAAATGACCTTTTCAAATGTAAATCAAATGTCCCAGTTTAAAATCTTTTGGTGGCTTCTCCCTGCTCTTAGAATAAAATTCAAATTCTCTACCTAGCACAGTGCCCGGAGCATAGAAGGGTTCCAATAAAGAGTTGGTAGATGAATTAAGCCATGCCTGCAGGTTACGACTTGACAGGGACAGTTACAGTACTGTCATTGGCTGATGAGCTATCACAGGTAACCAGACGATGACCAACTAAAAATTTTACTAAGTATTAGAAATAAATTTGCTTAGAGTTCATGTGTCAACTTGACTAGGCCATAAGGTGCCCAGATATTGGGTCATACATTATTCTGGATGTTTAAGGGTGGTTTTGATAAGATTAACATTTAAATTGGTAGACTTGAGTAAAGCAGATTGTTTTCCATAATGAGGGTGGGCCTCATCCAGTCAGTTCTTCAACTGAATAGAACAAAAAGACCAGCTTCCTTCAAGCAAGAGAGGACTCTCCAGCAGGCAGACTGCTTTTGGACTTGATTTGTAGCAAAGGCTCTTCAAGCAGACAGCCTTGGAACTTGAACTGGAACATCAGTTCTCCTGGGTCTCCAGGCTCTGGGTCACCCTGCAGGTTTTGGACTTGCCAGCCCTCTATAACTGTGTGACCCAATTCTTTATAATAAATCTCTTCTATATGTATACACACATCCTATTGGTTCTGTTTCTCTGGAGAATCCTGACTAATCGCCAACTGGTCAAGTATGCCTCATTTTATAGATGAAGACACCAAGGCCAATGGAAACTAAGTCATTTATCCAATGCCAAGGCTTTTTTTTTTTTTTTTTTCCCGGTACGCGGCCCTCTCACTGTTGTGGCCTCTCCCGCTGCGGAGCACAGGCTCCGGACGCGCAGGCTCAGCGGCCATGGCTCACAGGCCCAGCCGCTCCGCGGCATGTGGGATCTTCCCGGACCGGGGCACAAACCCGTGTCCCCTGCATGGGCAGGTGGACCCTCAACCACTGCGCCACCAGGGAAGCCCAATGCCAAGGCTTTAATGGCAGAGCTGGACCAGAAACCAAATCTCTGTACTCTTGGACTGCTCCTTTTAAAAATTCCAGCATGGTTCCTCCTGTCCAATTTATATTTAGCTCATGGTAGGGTGGGCCTTAAAGTCACTGTCCTCTGTTTCCTTCTCACCAAATCACACAAACTGGAATACATTACCAAGGCAGGAGATTAGTAACACTTGGGTAGAAAGTTATCTTCTATAGATTTCCTGAAATCTTTCTGAAGACATCTTTGGCATTCCCTCACAGTTCCCTTTACGTCTGGAACCCCAGTATTTAATCTTATGCATGTCTTTCTGAGATAAGTAGACTCAAGAAAAAGCTAAATTCTAGGAATTTGAGATAATTTACATTATCATACAGTGAGTCAGAGCTCAGAAACAGTTTTATTACTTCTGAGCCAACAGACTTTTTCCTTAAAATAAAGTTTTAAACAATTATCTAGTTTTGCTTCCCTAACAAGATGAAAGTTAGAGCCATCTTAATTTGTTCTAAGAATGCTAATGGCTGGTTACAAAATTGATGTTTACAAACAGGATGAGAAATAAATCTAATCACCAGCTAATGGTCAGGAACACTATCAGTCTGAATACAAAGGGGCAACAAATGCATGTATAAACTTAAATCTTAGGACCTGAACAATATGCCAAAATAGCTCCTCTAAAATACTTCAATACTCCCAGACTGGCTCTGTAAGAATAACCCAAATAAAATCACTAATACCAATCACTCCATTAGGTAGGAAAGTGATATGTTTACAACAGCAAGAAGAAAGAGGAATAAAAGATGAGGAACTTCTTTAAACAAGCCAATCAACAGTAATGACTACAATAAAAGGCAATGTTACATCCAATAAGACTATCAGTCCCCTTGGTGCCAAGTTTAAATAGCAGTTAAGTTATAAAAAGTTACAAGCTCTAAAAAGGAAATGGTAGTAGAGACCAAAGAAGCTATAGTGAGTGAGAAGGAGAAAATGGGCGCATAGCCTTTTGGTAACACTCAGTGTTTCTAGAGATTGTAAGTGATAGTTTTGAGCAGCATAAACCCAAGAGTACAGACAAACTGAAGAACTCACGTTTGAAGCATGCTTCAGAAATCAGCCACTGACAAATAAATATAAACTCCCTAAACTAAATGATTAAATCCAGGAACTGAATAGAAGAAAATCATAATTTGAAGGCCAAAAGTCAACTGTTCATAGAATATAAGAAAGAAATTATTAAATGACCAAATGACAATTATACAGGCTAAACTCCAGCTTTAATTATGAAGTTTCTAAGTGGCTTAGAACACTGTTAAAACCTCCTTCATTCAGATCCTTCCTGAAGAAAAGGAAAAGGAATCTAATTCTCTATTATTGGGATAAACGTGTAAAAATAGTGCAAAAGAGACTGCAGAACTGGGGAAACAAAACTACGTGTTCTCTGCAAAGTTGTGAGCTATTCCTTCATTCTGTTACTAATTTTAAAAGGTGACAGCCTATCACTCATATGCTTTATGATTCCCCAGTTTATAGGGCAAATATTAAAACCTGTATTCCAAGTCAGAGATAAATCTGTGGATTATGTAGAGTTACTGTTTGAGTCCACTGAACTCATAAAACAAGGATTTACCTATTTCTCCCAAAAAAAAAAAAAAAGGTAAAATATGATGGGGGAAATCAGGGCAAAACATAGTAAAACAGTTTCTTTACTGAACGACTTCTCAGATCCCTCACTACGCTAAAGTGCAAAGTGAATGACCAAGAGGGGGATATAATATAATGTACAGCACTTCCCAGACTTCCCGGGATCACAGAAGTTGTTTTTTCATGGGGTATCTAATGAAACTAGTAAGTGATGAAACACACTTTGGGAAACAGTGATCTACACAAATACTCTGTGTCTGTATAAAATGTTAGCATTGCTGTTATGATATGCAAGCAAATGATATAGTATTGTGAATTAAAGAATAAGGTTTGCCACATAAGTGTCACATGTTGCCCAGTGATGGATTTAAAACACAGTTTCTCAAATGTTTCTTGTTGCTTTACAACCATTTGAAAATAAATCACTTGAAACTATGTTTAAGCTTCCAAATATGATGAAACAGAAGGGAAAGTGAGAAAGGAACTTTCTTAGTGAAAGGAAATAATCTCTGTCCTACAATCATCTAAAGCAAACCATGATGCAAACATTTTCTGTAGATTAAGGCTCTGATCACATTGCATCCAATAAATCTTTCTGCAAAGGTTGCACATGTTTGTTCCTGTTTATAGTACATGCCTGTTTAATCTTTCCACAAAGGCTTTCTTGTCTCCCAAAATATTTTCTTAAACATATATAAACTGTTTGACTCTTTCTATAAACTGACATGAGCAGAATTCTTTCCAATGGTCCTCTGAGAATTATGATGGAGTGATTTGTAGTAATGATCTACAGAAAACATAACACTATTTAAAATTTGGGACTTTAAATTCTTGGAAGACCCTTGCTTTTCTTTTCAACCCAGTTCTCAAAACACTCATTTCAAATTCTCATCCCCTCCTCTCTCTCGTGATCTTTTTTGATGGCACACACAGTTTCAAAGGCCATTATATGAATCTTTATGTCCATGAGGCATTAAGTAGGTAAGGACATTTCTAATATTAAAATCCTAGAAATGTATAACAATACAAGTATATTTAAATTCCAACAAGGAATGTTAGCAAGTCGTATGAAATTCTGCCATCTGTCTGGGTATTGAAATCTGCCAGTAAAGGCAATTCTCTCTCAGACATATTAAGTTCATTAGAAAGAGACCAGAATTCCCAATCTGATTTTGAAACTATTTGTGTGCTATTGTGGTCACTTGGATAATTTGCTTAACTCAATTTTCCCCTTCTTAAAATGACCCATCAACTTCTAAAAGAAAATACTGGTATCACAACTGTCATGCCCAGTAGTAACGTCTAGTGATTCCATAAAAGGCATAGGCTCTGGAGTCAGAAAGCAGGAATTCAAATCCCAGCCCTGCCAACGACTGGTGATGCAACCTTCAGCAGTTTGCTTATCCACTCCATGCCTGCTGTCTCATCTATAAAACAGGAGACAGTCCCTACCTCATAGGACTGCTACAAGAAATAAATGAGGGAGTGCCTGTAATGTGCTTAGGACAATACTTGGTACATGGTCAGCACTCAATAAGTGTTAGTTGTTACTCATTTGAGTCTAGAAATGTATCTTTAGTTAAGAACGCTGGAATGGGGGTTAGGAGCAGTGGACCACAGGAACACCCAGTCTCTTTCACAGACGAGCCACGTGACCTTGAACAAGCCACTTCATTTCTCTAGTGTGTCAGTCGGGATCATGGCAGGAAACAGAAGGCAATCTCCAATGGGATTCTGAGGAAAACTTAACACACGGACTATTTACGGAGGTATGAATAACAAAAAAATGGCAAGTACGCAGGGACTAGCAATATCAGGAAGCCATTTCTGACCCCTGGCTTGAAAAGGCCAAGGAAGTAAGAGTCACCAGAGCCTGGTGAGGGCCAGAGGCAGGGGAGAGGAGCCACCTGACAGGGGCTACACTCAGAGGACAAAGGCACACTGCCAGACTGCCTGGTGAAGCAGAGGCAGTGAGGTGGGAAGCAGACACGCCCTGACCTCTCTGCCTGCCTGTGTTCCTGGGGCTCTGCAGGAAGCCAGAGGGCAAAGGAGCCTGAGTGCTGCAGTCCACAGCGGCCAGCTTCCAGAGGCACAAAGCAGGACAACAAGGCAGAGAATCATGGGGGAGGGCAAGAGGTAACAGAACATCGCAGCCTCAGCTGAAGTAAACGTAAACACGTGCTGAAGGACTTAATCTCTAAGGGCTTTTCAACCTCCAAATCTTACAATTCTCGTATTCTGTTATGCCTAATTACTACTCTGTGCTCTATCTAGACTACGAATGGTCCACAATTAAACAATTCTAATTTATAGTTAGATATGTATATACATACTTGCTGAAATTAAATAGAAGCCTCTCAAAAACTAGAACAGGTCCTGTGCTGCTCAAAATAGTGAGTGGTTGACCAGCGAAGAGGCAAAAGACGGCTCCAGAGACAGCGGTGCCCAGGAAACTCTCCAACACGCCCTAATAGAAAGAAAATATAGGTGTTAAAAGAAACTTGTCTTGTTTTCTTTTCATGTGTGATGTCACTAGGGGAATGAAGCCACGTGAATATGCTATTATGATGGCTATCGTAAACATATCAAACATAAAGAATAAAGATTCTTACCAATATGAATATTACCTTTTATTTCACCATACATGCGATTTAGTCATTCCTGCCTACTCCAAGGGCTGAACTGCTCCAAAGAACTATAATGACTGTAATGACTAGTGGTTGATTGCAGAAGGCAAAGGGTGACTCTGATCTACTTTTAAAAATATTAATTGAAGCTTCTGTACATAAAATTGTATTATAAAATCCCACCATGTGCGAAGAAGTGATTTAGTACTTTTGGAGGCATTTTTCTCTCTGTGGTTACTTTCAGTGTTTGTTTTAACCAGATTTCACCTTGCACATAGCAGGTACTTATAAGTAGCTGCTTTTTTTTTTGCAGTATGTGGGCCTCTCACTGTTGTGGCCTCCCCCCGCCGTCGAGCACAGGCTCCGGACGCGCAGGCCCAACGGCCATGGCCCACGGGCCCAGCCTCTCCGCGGCACGTGGGATCCTCCCGGACCGGGGCACGAACCCGTGTCCCCTGCACCGGCAGGCGGACTCTCAACCACTGTGCCACCAGGGAAGCCCAAGTAGCTACATTTTATGCATAAAAGCTATTTTCTACAGAGAAAAGCTTTTTAAGTGAAGAGGGAGCAAAGAGGAGACAAAAAAATGATTTGCCTTCTACCTTGCAATCTCTAAGACACCAATTCCAAACAAAATTTCTTAGTACATATTCAGTGTCCAACGTAAACTTATACAAGAGCTTTAAGAGCTACTTTAGAGGAAATAAATGCACAGGGAATAACTAAACCTTTGTGGCCACATGTCCCTGAAGGTGTATCTCTGAAACAACCTATTATTTCCCTTTAGCATAACAAGAACAAAGAATTTATATGTGTGTGTGTGTATATATATATATATGTATGTATATATATGTATATATGTATATACACACATATATACATATATAAAATATCATATAATATACACAAAAGTATGATAAAGAAATTGGTTTTTTAAAATCAACTTACAGAACTAAACTAAGTGCTATCCCCACTCAAAGGCCATCCTAGGAGAACCTTATTATAATGATTACTTAAATTTTTGTTTTTTAGGCTAACAAGAACCCTTCATTCAAAGATCAAACATCAAGGGGAAGAAATATATTCTGTAACACACGCACATCCCCACCCCATGCCCCGCAAAAAAAGCATAAGCAATAGGATACATATTTTCCAAAAATTACTAACAAAGAAGTTAAATCTTTTCACCTTGAAGATATTGCATACAATAAAAGAATGCATCACTAAAGACTGAACAAATTAAAGAAAAATGTCAAAATATTGAAATATTTTTTACATGGCTTCAAAGCCAGCAATATTTTCTTTAGAATGACATTAGCAATAGTATATCCTCCTCTTTTAAGGGTAGGATTCAATTGGGAAAACAGGGAAAAATCCTTTAGCACAGCATTATGTAATAATGGGGTTGGGGTGGGGATGGCGCAAAAAAGCAAGAATTGACAAGTAATAAGACTGGCTCCTCACACAGTGAGCAGACACTTTGTAAACAACTCAGTACAACTACTTCCGTCCTCACTGTCTAGGTCTGAAGTCTGGCAGGTGAGTCTCGTAAGTGGACCCCATTTATATACTTGTGAACTCCACTGCATGTTTGAATGGTGCCATCTCGTTATTTTATAGCCATTCCACACATAATCACTGTGTCCAGCTCATTTTTCCTCAGGGGGGCAGCAAGCAGAATAACAAGCAAGGCTAACAGGAACAGGCTGCCTTTATGTAGAGAGAGAGAAAGAGGCTCCCCTGTGCCCCCAAAATAGTATTAGTCTTGATCGCTTATCCGTGAAGATACTGAGTTTCAGGGGGTTAAATGATATGAACAAATCCACACTCACTGTGGCACAAGTCTTTGGAGTATGGTTACCTGCCCAACTACTACCACACCCTTGGGCAAAGAGAAAAGGTATACCTTCGGCTGGGATTTTCTTAGACTTGCAGTTTTTTACCTCCTGTGCATTGACATTGGGCTTTTTATGTCTTTATCATTTATCTTTCTTTTTCATGACTTATTTTAGTGTGTATGACATGAAAGGGTAGGGACTGGAAGGCTCTGCGTGGCAGGACAAGCCACACTCTAGGGACACGTGATAGGCAAAGTTTCACTGCATCATTCTCTATCAAGCGTGGAGGAGTGACTATTTCTCATCACTACTGCAGGATCAAATTACAGCACAGCCTGAGTGTAAGAGAGAACACGAATGAAGAAAGGAGGAATGCAAGGTTAAGAATTCTCTACTTGGTCTGACGTGAGGGGCCGGGGCAGGGTCTCTGGTGTCATCCATGTTTCTCTCCCTCCCACCATGCTATACACTATCCCACCACATGCTCTGCAAGCACCCAGGAAACACTAAAGGAATCCAAGAAGATGCCCAAATCACACCCTACATCCTGCTTATCAAAGGCTAACAGCCATCACTGCTCATTCAGTAAAGATAACAACTCATTTCTTCCAGAAAACGGCTTTGATTTGTGGAAGTCATGTGACTGTTAAAAAAGTAGAGTACTTTTATTTTAGTACTTGCTCCTTTGGTAAGTGCTACAGTTTCCATTCTGTTACTGACAATTTTATTCTATTTTATTATTTATTTATTTATTTATTTAGTGGTACGCGGGCCTCTCACTGTTGTGGCCTCTCCCATTGCGGAGCACAGGCTCCGGACGCGCAGGCTCAGCGGCCATGGCTCACGGGCCCAGCCGCTCTGCGGCATGTGGGATCTTCCCGGACCAGGGCACGAACCCATGTCCCCTGCATCGGCAGGCGGACTCTCAACCACTGCACCACCAGGGAAGCCTGTTACTGACAATTTTAAAACAGAGACAGGTGATTTATTATACACATTGCACTGGAAACTTGCTTAAACCCAGAGATGTTTCCAGTGTTTTTGAGAAAAGAACTATTTTCACCACATTTTGACATGTTGCTCTTGACAGTACAGAAATTTAAAAAAATAATCTCATGAAATGAATAACTTTAACTGTAACTAGAATTTAAAGCAATTTATAAAGTGAACTATCAAAAACTCCTCTTCTGATTTATTATAGTCAGTGTTCACTAACATAAAAAAGGAAATAATGTGTGGATGTGTGTATTTTTAATAGCTATAGCTCATAAAGACACTTCTACACCTGATTTCCCACAGAGGAACAAACTCCCTAGCAATTCATGAGAATGTAGATGGCTGAGCTCTGAGGGGTGGCAGAATCAGGTGCCACAAAGCACTCCAGCTCCATTTTGATTTGGCTTTTATTTTATTTCATTTCCAATTAGGTGACGTTCAATGTGGAACAGAAGAAAGAGCTAACAACTGGCCCTCAGGAGACCCAGAGTCTAGACTCTGTTCTGTCACCAAAGAGCTGATGATCTTGGGAATGTCACTTAATCTCTGTCCATTTTGGTTTCTTCATGTAGGAGAAAAACATCAAGGCAGTTCAGTATAACGATGGACTGTGGAGTCAGACCACCTCAAGTTGATATCTAGACTCTATCGTTTACTCCACTGATGACTTAAGCAAGTTACTTAACCTCTCCATGCCTCATACCATCCGTGTGAATATTAGATTAGATAATGCGTGTCAAGCGCTTAGCACAGTCATTGATAGATATGTTTTTGATGAACAGTAATATATACATAATGTATCTCTTTAGATATGAGATGAGGAGGCTGAACTAGGTCTCTTCCAGGTGTTTCAGCACAAAGAGCAGGTCTTGGACTCAGGGATATCTGAGTTTAAATCTCAGCTCCACCAGTTATCAACCTCTCTAAATCCTAACCGTCTCCACAATAAAATCAATGGCTATTTCACAGGATAATTATTTGGACTGACTATGACCATACTATAGAAAGACCTAAGAATAAAGTAAAGATGCAATAAGATGCTGGTTCCCTTCTCTTCCTGTTTTCTCATCTCCTTCTTCCCAGTCTGCCTCTATTACTTCTCTGTCCTTCAAAGGAGGAAGGAGACGGAGAGTGACAGTCAAAAGGAGTGATATGAAAAGATGAAGATCAGTCCTCAGAGGAAAAGGGGGAGAAAAGCCTCTTTATAGATTCACAGTGTTTCGCAGAGCAAAACTCCAACTCAACAGAAGCCTTAGAGGGCGACGGCTACAGCCATTGATTTTGTTGCTTCTTTTCATTCCTTGTGTTACTAAACACATGGAATCAACTACAATGAAACAAAACAGTTTTACTTTACAGCAGTGAAGTCAAAATCCACATCTAAAACAATTTATGAACATTTTTCTGCTCACGTGAGGGTATGATGTTAAACCAAAGATGGTCCTTGTCTTACAGAAGAGCCAAGAAAATCAATCCAAGTCTCATAATAGAAAAATCAAGCATAAAAGAAATCTGACCATAGGAGCAAGGTTCTTTAGGAAAAAAAAAAATCCAACCATGATTGGTAACACCAGCATTTTGTCTTTGAGCTACTTGTGACAAGGTCTGCCAGGGCCATCATGCCTGTCATGGCTAACACAAAGCAAACACATTCAAAATGATAAAACGTTAAAAATTTATGCTGTCTACTTTGACTTTATTGCAATTTAGTATCTTTAGTATCTTCATATAACACTAAAGAATGACCTTTGTTGTTTTGTGTCCTTCTTATTAAAAAACGTATTACTTGGATTAATAATTAATCCAAATGCAAAACTGCCTTAAAAAACAAAAGATTTTCTATTTCTTTGGCAATTTTCAACCAAGTAAAACTTGAGAAAAAAAATATTTTGGTGGCAATAAATGCTAAAATAGTCACCAACACTATTGTTATATTTCAAGCCTTTTTTAAAAAATTGTCTTCTAACCATAAAAAGAAATTTCGGCACGTGTTGGTTGTAATCTATTCAAACTGTGTAGAATGTTGATTAATTAAACTTCTCTAGATGAGTTTTTGAATCTGAAATTTAGCCAAGAAAAATGATGCAGCCTAATGCCATTTAAACATGGCCACTGGAAATAAGCAGACAAATCTGAATTACCTATAGGAGTTTTGATGTCAGATCCCCGACATAAATTAGCCAATGATCAAAAATAAGTGGAGAGATGATGCAAGTATCTAAATTAAATTTGAGTCACAGGAGAATTATCTGGGAAGGTTTTTTTTTTTGCTTTGTTTTTTGGAGTTTTAAAAAATAAACAAACAAAACGTTCTTTATCTCTACTTTGAACAATTAAATCAGGATCTCCGAAGATCAGGTCTGGGGAATCCACAGTTTGTCAAAGTTCCCCAGGTGATTCTCATATGGTCCAAATCTAAGGTTCAGCCATTCAAGCAACCTCCCTTCCTCTATCAAAATAAGAACCACCTGCTAGCATGGTTAATGATGGGTGGTTACACAGACCATTCATCTATACTAGGGAAGAAGACTGGATATACAACCCTCATTTTTTACTTTACCTGTGTAGCTACAGACTATAAATCAATGATCTCTGTCCTGACAGATCACAGCTGCCAAGTCCTTAGTGTGCCATCTTCTCTGCCTGAAAGTGCTTTGTTGTCATAAACAGGATTTCTGTTTACACTGCCCAGCAGGAAGAGCAAAAAGAGGGAAGACTTGAAAGACGAATTATCTCTCTGCTTGAAGAAAAGTATGAGCCAAAATCTTTACCAAAGAGCTTCAATTCCAAGTCCAAGAAAATGGATGAGCAAGTAAGGGAGGCTTTAAAATACTGTTTTGTTTGAAGAGCTGTGGATATGTATCTAGATCATCTGAAGTGTCCAAACATCAAATACCAGCATAACCTTACACAAAAATCAATTCCAGATGGATAAAAAATGTAAATGAAAACATAAAAGAACTAAGATATGTGGGCAAATATTTTTCTAATCTTGGGGTGGGGAAACCTCTCTAAATACATCACGAATATAAGAAACTATAAAAGACTGAAGATTTTGACTACAGAAGAATTGAAATCTTCACAGCAAAAGAAATCATAAATAAGGTTAAAAGATATGGCAGACCTGGGGGAAAATGTATCTGTGATATTTCTGACAAGCAAAGGGAACACATCCTTATTATACAAAGAGTTCTTATAAGTCAATGAGAAAAAAAAAAGAAAAAAGAATGCCCAAAAGGAAACTATTCCAAGAGTACAAATATAAAGATGCATAGGTAAGCAATAAAGCGTGTAAGGATATTAACTCTCACTAAAAATCAAAGAAATTTAAATTGAATACGAATGAGCCATCATTTTTTCAAGCCACAGAATGAAAAATATGAGAATATGAGACAAATCCTGTTCTTGCAAGAGTGTGAGCAAGCCAGCGCTCTTGTCATTACTGGGAGCAGTATAAATTGGTATAACCTTTGTGGAGTGTAATCTGAAATAAATAACAAAAATAAAATAGGTATATCCTGCAATCACATGCTGCTAGGAATTTACTCTAAGGAGGTAATTAAGAAGAATGAAAATGTGGTTAAGCACCAAGTTTGTTTACAAATGAAAAAACTGAAAAAAACTGGAAGTCTACTAATAGAGAATTTATTAAGCAGATTATAGCACACACATCATGTGTATAAATAGATGCAGCAGTTAAAAATGATGTTCAAGATCGTATTGAAGTGGAAAGACTTCCATGAAATGCTAGTCATGTATATGATCACATATGATCTCATTTACATAAATCCTATACACTGATCTATCTGTCTACACATGCATTGCAAGACATACGGAAAGATATTCATGAAAAGGTTAATAATGGTTATTTCTGGGTGATGGATTTAAGAGCAAAATTATCTTCTATGCAGTGTTACTGTATTGTTTGAATTTTCCACAATGTATAATTATATCTCATTAAAAATAAAGCTACTTCAAAATAATTTCAAGCTAAACACAAAATAATTTTAGAATTTAGTATCATTTGGGATCTCCACTGCTGCCCAAATGACTATCATTTTCTGATCACCAAGAAAATAGAGTTGACAAAGGTCTTAATTAAAAAAACAATCAAAAAGGTTTCTGGCAAATGAAATTTGATAAAAAAAATTATTTACCTTCAATCAAACAGGTTTAATTCAAAACTTGTAAATAAAATGAAGTAAATTATCTAAAGTTAAAGTTCCTTCCAGGGAAAAGGATGACCAATATCCCTTGCAGTAAGCAGTGCAGCACCCTTTGCTTTGTCACTGAATACACATTTATTTTTTCTTACCACAGCAACCTAATTGGATCATTCCAACAGACTATCCTACCTAACTTTTTGAAACTAGAACATGTTTCTGGTACAGATTAACATGTCACCTTCTATTTCCACTTCAAGGAAGAAATGCACTTTGGTTCCAAAGTGCAATATTCGGGTAAGGTGAAATTATTGTACAGTCCCTCATGTAGTAAAGCAATTATCAGCTGCTTTAATCCTGCTGTTACAAAGAAGTATTTATCTTATCAAGGAATATCATATATAAATAAGAAATGATACATTTGCATCTTGAGTAGATTGATCAAATATTCTCAGCACAGCAGTATGTTAAAATAAAGTCTCAAATTTGGAGATGCCAAATTTATATTTATAAATGTTCCTTATTATGAAACAAGTTCCCTTAAAATGTGCTGTTAGGCTCCATAAATATCACAAAACTCACACAGTTCTAAAAATCTTACTGTATTCTTTTACTAAAAGGTTTGTGAAAATAGGATTATATTTACTCCTGAAAAAAATTTAAATGACTTTCTTCACTCAGTCTTCCCTCTAGACTGTTCTCAGTAATTCACAATCAACAATGTCGATTTAAAGTAAAGCACTTTTCTGCGTTCCATGAAGCTCAAAAGAACAAATTTTAAACAACGTAAAGACTTGCTATAAAGCATCAAAAAACTGTTCCTTATATCAGTATCTTACCCATAGACTAAGCTATCCATAAATATTTGTTAAATCAACATTTAACAATTTAAAGCATCTAAATGAATAGGACAACCAAGAGTAGTAGAAATATAATGCAATGAGTTCACATGCATGGTCACAGAGAGTTTAGTTGTGAAAAAGACATGTTTTTAGGATAGTGAAGATAAAAGCCCTTGTTTACTTGACAGTATGGCAAGGGGAACAGAGGATTATTACAGTGGGACTTACTGAAAAGGACAGTAAGAGAATTGCACAGTTCTCAGACCTCAGAAAGCCTATGCTCTGGTCCTTTGTCTTTAACTCTAAGAACAGGAAACAATTACAAGCCAGGGCTAGATCTCGGACAAATATAAGGTCAACTCTTGGCAAAGCAGTTCAGTTACTCCCAGAAGCCCAGGCTGCCCACACTTAACAAGGAATCCATGCATACCCACACTGGAAGACTCAAGAGTCCTCTCAGAGAAGCATGATGGCCCAAATGTATGTGGAAAGTTGAAAAATACATACAGTTATCTATGTTACCATTATAATTTGATTATATTTGGAGCCACTGTAGCCTCAACTGTTTTATTTTGAACACAGTTCCATGGGAAATGATCCATGTGGCTCCCAAAATCTGCTTCTAAAGAGGTGTGTGTATATGTATATATACAAACACACACATATAATGTGTGATACATATATCATTACATATATATGTATGTAATGATTACATATATATGTATGATTTTTAAATATCTTTTATTATAATATATAATTAAATATATAATATACAAATATAACTCAGAATATATGTGTGTATACTAATTACATATATGTTCATATATATAATATATATACTTCTGCTCTGAAATGAACGCTTAAATGTAAATTCCTATCTCTGAGCAGGCAAGACCTCCTGAACAGAAGTTGGCAGAAGAGTTTGCTTAAACAACACCAGTGCAGTGACTCATTTGTGTTTTCACAACATGCTTCTACCCAGCACCCATGTCTATTTGTAGCCTCAAAATAAAGGCTATGTGAACCATCTCTGAGCTGCCTGCCTTTAAAAGCAAGGACACTGTTCTCAGTTGACTCATTTGAGCTGCCCGTGCTTTTGAGAATAACCCACTGTCACATTTATGAAGACATGTGATATAATTTAAGATTATTTCAGGCTGTGCCAATGCTTTTCTGCTTAGTCTCGACCTAATGTTTAGAAAGTCAAATTCACCCCCCTAATTAAGCCCACTACAAACCACTACTGGTATCTCTGGGGGGTATAAAAAAGATTGCTTTATCAACACTCTAGATTGTAAATACCATCAGAATCAACACTCTAGATTGTAAATACCATCAGAATAGGGATTCTTACTTATTTTGGTCATGTTATCTGTATCCCCAGCACTTAAAATAGTGTCTGGCACATGGTAGACACTCAATAAATATTTGCAAAGGAATGAACCAACCTCTGCCTTAGACCTGTGAAATAATAACCTGGGTCTCAGCACCAAATCCACAAAATATTTTGTTGACCTGGTGTCCAAGTCAAGAAGACATCTACCGCCAGAGCATCAAAACCTCTGTATGTGTTATACAGATGGCCAACAGGCCCATGAAAAGATGTTCAACAACATGAATTACTAGAGAAATGCAAATCAAAACTACAATGGGGTACCAACTCACACTGGTCAGAATGGCCATCATTAAAAAGTCTATAAATAAAAAATGCTGGAGAGGACGCGGAGAACAGGAAACACTCCTACACTGTTGGTGGGATTGTAAATTGGTGCAACCGCTACGGAAAACAGTTTGCAAGTTCCTCAAAAAACTAAAAATAGAGTTGACATATGATCCAGCAATCCCACTCATGGGCATATAGTCAGAGAAAACTATAATTCAAAAAGATAGCTGCACCCCAATGTTCACAGTAGCACTATTTACAATAGCCAAGACACGAAAGCAACCTAAATGTCCGCTGACAGATGAATGGATAAAGAAGATGTGGTATATATACACAATAGAATACTACTCAGCCATAAAAAAGAATGAAACAACACCATTTTCAGCAACATGGATGGACCTAGAGATTATCATACAAAGTGAAGTAAGTCAGAAAGAGAAAGACAAATACCATATAATATCACTTATATGTGGAATCTAAAATATGACACGAATGAACTTGTTTACAAAACAGAAACAGACTTGTGGTTACTGAAGGGGGGTAGGGTGGGAGAGGAATAAATTAGGAGTTTGGAACTAGCAGATACAAACCACTATATATAAAATAAACAAGAAGGACCTACTGTATAGCACAGGGAACTATATTCAATATCCTATAATAAACCATAATGGAAAAGAATATGAAAAATTTATATACATATATAAAACTGAAACACTGAATCACTTTGCTGTACACCAGAAACTAAAACAACATTGTAAATCAACTATACGTCCATAAAAAAACAAGACAAAAAAAAAACCACCGCTGTATGTTAAAGTACACCCTTTCAGTTTTTTGTTTTTTTTTTTTTTTGCGGTACGCGGGCCTCTCACTGCTGTGGCCTCTCCTGTTGCGGAGCACAGGCTCCGGACGCGCAGGCTCAGTGGCCATGGCTCACGGGCCCAGCCGCTCCGCGGCATGTGGGATCTTCCCGGACCGGGGCATGAACCCACGTCCCCTGCATCGGCAGGCGGACTCTCAACCACTGCGCCACCAGGGAAGCCCCCCTTTCAGTTTTGAGATACCCTTCAACATATTAAATTCACCTTATTCCCTGGTCTTCAAAATAGATAAAACCAACAGATATACCAATCTAAGTCATCTACCATTGCAGGAAAACCTAATTTGATGACTATAGGTAAAATTTTTCCATATTTAAATACTAGGATATGTAAAATTACTATGTAACTATTGAGTTAGGTATGTGTGCACACACGAGTCCATTTATATTTATATACATTATTTTAGATCTATAAACTCAGCACTTGGGATCTATGAACCCATTTACTAATAGCATTATTCCACCCTAAAGAAATTGATAATAGAGTACTCAGTTCAACAAATATCTATTAACGGTCATTAATTTTTTATCCCTGTTTTTCAGTGTTTCTGCCACCCACTGAATATCAAATTGTAGCATTTCATCAATGTATTTCTTAAAGAAAAAAGTCTTCAGAAATGAAAGGAAAATATGTCCATCACTATTTTCATTCAGAGAAACATTTAAAATGTGAATTCACAGTTTCAGTGAAACTATCAATGGAGGTTACAAAATCTATTAATAAAATGACCAAACTATGTCTAGCAAATTGTCCTCATAGGTTTGAATTAGATACTTTGAATTAAGTCAACTCCCAGGAGTAACATCCAGCCAAAGGTCATTTTAATGGACATCTTGACACACTGAATGCATTTATATTTCTCCTAAAATCTTCAGAACCCAGAAAACAGCTTACTACACCAGCAACGCCTTTTCCATAACACTTATCACAGAGGAAAAACCCACAGTAACTATACATGTTACACAACAGAATCCTTTACTTTACAGAACTCACTCATACGGAAATTAATTCACCAGGAAGGATCACCAATAGACTTTAACAGATTTCTTCCTGTCTCAGATGCAGTGTTTTAAAGCTAAGTCTTATGAAATTGAAAAGGAGTTAAATTCAGTTTTAAAAGGTGATAAACTAACACATAAGAAGTGTCATACTGCCTCTGTCTCAATGAGAACATCTTTGAAAAAAAATGTGTTGAAAAACTATCTTCACAAAAAGTCTCTCTATATTCTGAAAGACAGAAGGAGGTTTTGTTCTTGCCGCCCTCTCAAAATCACATCATTCTTTGATTTTTTTAAAGATCTTTATTGGAGTATAATTGCTTTACAATGGTTAGTTTCTGCTTTATAACAAAGTGAATCAGTTATACATATATATATATGTTCCCATATCTCTTCCCTCTTGCTTCTCCCTCCCTCCCACCCTCCCTATCCCACCGCTCTAGGTGGTCACAAACCACGGAGCTTATCCCCCTGTGCTATGCAGCTGCTTCCCACTAGCTAGCTATTTTATGTTTGGTAGTGTATATATGTCCATGCCACTCTCTCACTTTGTCACAGCTTACCCTTCCCCCTCCCCATATCCTCAAGCCCATTCTCTAGTAGATCTGTGTCTTTATTCCCGTCTTACCACTAGGTTCTTCATAACTTTTTTTTTTCTTAGATTCCATATATGTGTTAGCATACGGTATTTGTTTTTCTCTTTCTGACTTACTTCACTCTGTATGACACACTCTAGGTCCATCCACCTCAATACAAATAACTCAATTTCGTTTCTTTTTATGGCTAATATTCCATTGTATATATGTGCCATATCTTCTTTAACCATTCATCCAATGATGGACACTTAGGTTGCTTCCATGTCCTGGCTATTGTAAATAGAGCTGCAATGAACTTTCTGGTACATGACTCTTTTTGAATTATGGTTTTCTCAGGGTACATGCCCAGTAGTGGAATTGCTGGGTCGTATGGTAGTTCTATTTGTAGTTTTTTAAGGAACCTCCATACTGTTCTCCACAGTGGCCGTATCAATTTACATTCCCACCAACAGTGCAAGAGTGTTCCCTTTTCTCCACACCCTCTCCAGCATTTATTGTTTCTAGATTTTTTGATGATGGCCATTCTGACCGGTGTGAGATAATATCTCATTGGAGTTTTGATTTGCCTTTCTCTAATGATTAATGATGTTGAGCATTCTTTCATGTGTTTGTTGGCAGTCTGTATATCTTCTTTGGAGAAATGTCTATTTAGGTCTTCTGCCCATTTTTGGACTGGGTTGTATGTTTTTGTTATTGAGCTGCATGAGCTGCTTGTAAATTTTGGAGATTAATCCTTTGTCAATTGCTTCATTTGCAAATATTTTCTCCCTTTCTGAGGGTTGTCTTTTGATCTTGTTTATGGTTTCTTTTGCTGTGCAAAAGCTTTTAAATTTCATTAGGTCCCATTTGTTTATTTTTGTTTTTATTTCCATTTTTCTAGGAGGTGGGTCAAAAAAGATCTTGCTGTGATTTATGACATAGAGTGCTCTGCCTATGTTTTCCTCTAAGAGTTTGACAGTTTCTGGCTTTACATTTAGGTCTTTAATCAATTTTGAGTTTATTTTTGTGTATGGTGATAGGGAGTGTTCCAATATCATTCTTTTACATGTAGCTGTCCAGTTTTCCCAGCACCACTTGTTGAAGAGGCTGTCTTTTCTCCACTGTATATTCTTACCTCCTTTATCAAAGATAAGGTGACCATATGTGCATGGGGTTATCTCTGGGCTTTCTATCCTGTTCCATTGATCTATATTTCTGTTTTTGTGCCAGTACATACTGTCTTGATTACTGTAGTACAGTCTGAAGTCAGGGAGCCTGATTCCTCCAGCTCTGTTTTTCGTTCTCAAGATTGCTTTGGCTATTCGGGGTCTTCTGTGTTTCCATACAAATTGTGAAATTTTTTGTTCTAGTTCTGTGAAAAATGCCAGTGGTAGTTTGATAGGGATTGCATTGAATCTGTAGATTGCTTTGGGTAGTATAGTCATTTTCACAATGTTTATTCTTCCAATCCAAGAACATGGTATATCTCTCCATCTATTTGTATCATCTTTAATTTCTTTCATCGGTGTCTTATAATTTTCTGCATACAGGTCTTTTGTCTCCTTAGGTAGGTTTATTCCTAGATATGTTATTCTTTTTTTTACAATGGTAAATGGGAGTGTTTTCTTGATTTCACTTTCAGATTTTTCATCATTAGTGTATAGGAATGCTAGAGATTTCTGTGTATTAATTTTGTATCCTGCTACTTTACCAAATTCATTGATTAGCTCTAGTAGTTTTCTGGTAGAATCTTTAGGATTCTCTATGTATAGTATCATGTCATCTGCAAACAGTGACAGCTTTACTTCTTTTTTTCCAATTTGGATTCCTTTTATTTCTTTTTCTTTTCTGATTGCTGTGGCTAAAACTTCCAAAACTTTGTTGAATAAGAGTGGTGAGAGTGGACAACCTTGTCTTGTTCCTGATCTTAGTGGAAATGGTTTCAGTTTTTCACCATTGAGGACGGTGTTGGCTGTGGGTTTGTCATATATGGCCTTTACCATGTTGAGGAAAGTTCCCTCTATGCCTACTTTCTGCAGGGTTTTTATCATAAATGGGTGTTTAATTTTGTCGAAAGCTTTCTCTGCATCTATTGAGATGATCATATGGTTTTTATCCTTCAATTTGTTAATATGGTGTATCACGTTGACTGATTTGTGTATAATGAAGAATCCTTGCATTCCTGGAATAAACCCCACTTGATCATGGTGTATGATCCTTTTAATGTGCTGTTGGATTCTGTTTGCTAGTATTTTGTTGAGGATTTTTGCATCTATGTTCATCAGTGATATTGGCCTTAAGTTTTCTTTCTTTGTGACATCTATGTCTGGTTTTGTTATCAGGGTGATGGTGGCCTCACAGAATGAGTTTTGGAGTGTTCCCCCCTCTGCTATATTTTGGAAGAGTTTGAGAAGGATAGGTGTTAACTCTTCTTTAATGTTTGATAGAATTCACCTCTGAAGCCATCTGGTCCTGGGCTTTTGTTTTTTGGAAGATTTTTAATCACAGTTTCAATTTCAGTGCTTGTGATTGGTCTGTTCATATTTTCCATTTCTTCCTGGTTCAGTCTCAGAAGGTTGTGCTTTTCTAAGAATTTGTCCATTTCTTCCAGGTTGTCCGTTTTATTGGCATAGAGTTGCTTGTAGTAATCTCTCATGATGCTTTGTATTTCTGCAGTGTCAGTTGTTACTTCTCCCTTTTCATTTCTAATTCTATTGATTTGAGTCTTCTCCCTTTTTTTCTTCATGAGTCTGGCTAATAGTTTATCTATTTTGTTTATCTTCTCAAAGAGCCAGCATTTAGTTTTATTGATCTTTGCTATCGTTTCCTTCATTTATTTATCATTTATTTCTGATCTGATCTTTATGATTTCTTTCCTTCTGCTAACTTTGGGGTTTTTTTGTTCTTTCTCTAATTGCTTTAGGTGCGAGGTTAGCTTGTTTGAGATTTTCCTGTTTCTTAAGGTAGGACTATATTGTTATAAACTTCCCTCTTAGAACTGCTTTTGCTGCATTCCATAGGTTTTGTGTCGTCGTGTCTCCATTGTCATTTGTTTATAGGTATCTTTTGATTTCCTCTTTGATTTCTTCAGTGATCACTTCGTTATTAAGTAGTGTATTGTTTAGCCTCCATGTGTTTGTGTTTTTTACAGATCTTTTCCTATAATTGATATCTAGTCTCATAGCATTGTGGTCAGAAAAGATACTTGATACAATTTCAATTTTCTTAAATTTACCAAGGCTTGATTTGTGACCCAAGATACGATCTATCCTGGAGAATGTTCCATGAGCACTTGAGAAAAATGTGTATTCTGTTGTTTTTGGATGGACTGTCCTATAAATAGCAATTAAGTCCATCTTGTTTAATGTATCATTTAAAGCTTGTGTTTCCTTATTTATTTTCATTTTGGATGATCTGTCCATTGGTGAAAGTGGGGTGTTAAAGTCCCCTACTATGACTGTGTTACTGTCAATTTCCCCTTTTATGGCTGTTAGTATTTGCCTTATGTATTGAGGTGCTCCTATGTTGGGTGCATAAATATTTACAATTGTTATATCTTCTTGGATCGATCCCTTGGTCATTATGTAGTGTCCTTCCTTGTCTCTTGTAATAGTCTTTATTTTAAAGTCTATTTTGTCTGATATGAGAATTGCTACTCTAGCTTTCTTTTGATTTCCATTTGCATGGAATATCTTTTTCCATCCCCTGACTTTCTGTCTGTATGCGTCCCTAGGTCTGAAGTGGGTCTCTTGTAGACAGCATATATACAGGTCTTGTTTTTGTATCCATTCAGCCAGTCTGTGTCTTTTGGTGGGAGCATTTAATCCATTTACATTTAAGGTAATTACCAATACCTACGTTCCTATTCCCATTTTCTTAATTGTTTTGGGTTTGTTATTGTAGGTCTTTCCCGTCTCTTGTGTTTCTTGCCTAGAGAAGTTCCTTTAGCATTTGTTGTAAAGCTGGTTTGGTGGTGCTGAACTCTCTCAGCTTTTGCTTGTCTGTAAAGGTTTTAATTTCTCCATCAAATCTGAATGAGATCCTTGCTGGGTAGAGTAATCTTGGTTGTAGGTTTTTCTTCTTCATCACTTTTAATACGTCCTGCCTTGGGGCTTCCCTGGTGGCCCAGTGGTTGAGAGTCCGCCTGCCAATGCAGGGGACATGGGCTTGTGCCCCGGTCCGGGAAGATCCCACATGCCGCGGAGCGACTAAGCCCGTGAGCCATGGCCGCTGAGCCTGCACGTCCGGTGCCTGTGCTCCGCAGCGGGAGAGGCCACAACAGTGAGAGGCCCGTGTACTGCCAAAAAAAAAATACATATATATATATATATATATATATATATATATATATATATATATATATATGTCCTGCCACTCCCTTCTGGCTTGCAGAGTTTCTGCTGAAAGATCAGCTGTTAACCCTATGGAGATTCCTTGTGTTTTATTTGTTGTTTTTCCCTTGCTGCTTTTAATATGTTTTCTTTTTATTTAATTTTTGATAGTTTGATTAATAGGTGTCTTGGCGTGTTTCTCCTTGGATTTATCCTATATTGGACTCTCTGTTCTTCCTGGACTTGATTAACTATTTCCTTTCCCAAATTAGGGAAGTTTTCAACTCTAATCTCTTCAAATATTTTCTCAGTCCCTTTCTTTTTCTCTTCTTCTTCTGGGAGCCCTATAATTCGAATGTTGGTGCTTTTAATGTTGTCCCAGAGGACTCTGAGACTATCCTCAGTTCTTTTCATTCTTTCTTCTTTATTCTGCTCTGCAGTAGTTATTTCCACTATTTTATCTTCCAGGTCACTTATCCGTTCTTCTGCCTCAGTTATTCTGCTATTGATCCCATCTAGAGTATTTTTAATTTCATTTATTGTGTTGTTCATTGTTGCCTGTTTCCTCTTTAGTTCTTCTAGGTCCTTGTTAAGTGTTTCTTGCATTTTCTCTATTCTATTTCCAAGATTTTTGGATCATCTTTACTATCATTATCCTGAATTCTTTTTCAGGTAGACTGCCTATTTCCTCTTCATTTGTTAGGTCTGGTGGGGTTTTACCTTGCTCCTTCATCTGCTGTGTGTTTTTCTGTCTTCTCATTTTGCTTATCTTACTGTGTTTGGGGTCCCCTTTTCACTGGCTGCACATTTGTAGTTCCCGTTGTTTTTTGTGTCTGTCCCCAGTGGGTAAGGCTGGTTCAGTGGCTTGTGTAGGCTTCCTGGTGGAGGGGACTAGTGCCTGTCTTCTGGTGGATGGTGGTGGACCTTGTCTTTCTGGTGGGCGGGTCCATGTCTGGTGGTGTGTTTTGGGGTGTCGGTGGCCTTATTATGATTTTAGGCAGCCTCTTTGCTAATGGATGGGGCTGTGTTCCTGTCTTGCTAGCTGTTTTGCATAGGGTGTCCAGCACTGTAGCTTGATGGTTATTGAGTGAAGCTGGGTGTTGGTGTTGAGATGGAGATCTCTGGGAGATCTCCATCTTGCCGTTTGATATTGCTGTTTGATATTGAGATCTTGCCGTTTGATATTACGTGGAGCTGGGAGGTCTCTTGGGGACCAGTGTCCTGAAGTTGGCTCCCCCACCTCAGAGGCACAGCACTGACTCCTGGCTGGAGCACCAAGAGCCTTTCATCCACACGGTCAGGTACATGGGAAGTTTCTTGCCTTTTGGGAGGTCTGAGGTCTTCTGCCAGCGTTCAGTGGGTGTACTATAGGAGCAGTTGCACATTTAGATGTATTTCTGATGTATCTGTGGGGAGGAAGGTCTGATTTTCTTTATGTGAGGCTGCCTGTATTATCATCTCCATGCTGGCCTCGAGGTGCTTCTCCCGTGCTTTCTTTTCCATTTGTTCTCTTGAATGATGTGCTTTAGTTATCATTATGCTCTCATTTAGATGAAGAATAGCTGCCCAATTTGAATACAGATCAGATTTTATAAAAAATACCATTCTGACAACACTGTGACAATTTAATTTATTCATTCTTGTCTTATGAATGAGGAATAAAAGGGGGAAACACTCTCTTCATATAGTTCATCTCTGTGTCCTACCATGCTTGGTTTCGATTCCCCATGCCTGGGGAATGTGCTTTCTGGGCAGAACAATGTAACTTTTAAAATGTTAATCAGTTGCCAATATTTAAGAATCACCAGATTTCATGTAAGCAATCGAATTTTCAACCTCTCTTTGAAAATCAGAAAATGAAGGAATCCTGAGTGCACATTCACATGGGAACTAGGAAGAGTCATGTGGGGAGCCCTCAGTCCCCAACTACCAGACTTCCCAGCCTAGGCACCAGTCATGTGACTAAAGAAGTCCTCAGGCAACTCCAATCTCAGCTGCCATCTCACTCACAAGTCTATGAAGACCCAAGAGAACTACCCACCTGAGTCCACCAACCACCAAAAACATGAGAGAGAATAATAAAATGGTTGTTTAAACCCTGGATTTAGGGGTAACATGCTTTACAGCAGTAGATAAAGGCTAAAAGATAAAAGCTCTCTTAACAGACGAATTACAATTGTTTAAAGTAATATCTCCCTTTTTGCTTGGGTCAACACAGATGTCATAGAGAGTCTCCATCTTAATTTTGTGTTTAAGCAGAAATCTAAAACATGAATGTGCCCAGGGGAGAAAAGAGAAGTAGAAGAAAAGCAATCCTTTGGAATCAGCTGTATTTTTTTAAAAAAATAAGCTGGTTGGCAGCACTTATGAATGTCACATAGGTTAAACAGTAATAAGTAGTAACATAGAAGGACAGAGTTTGAAAAGGGCTTGAATCCGGTTGTTTTCAGCTTCACTCGCTACTCACTCAGCACCTAGCACAATACCTATTTTTCCCTAATGACTGGATCAACTAAGAGAAGTTTTGTACATAATTTTCTGATTATGGGAATTTAAAATATCTTCTTTATAACTAAAGCTTCAGCTATTATTGATACAAAAGGAGGGTGAATGCCACCTGCAAAGTAACCAGCAAATTGTGGTTTATACAAAATAAGTTAAGCTAGAGTCTACACAGCTTAATGAGAGGCAGATTCAGGAATAGGAAAATCAACACCTAGCTTTTATTCCTTAAAGCTGAGCTCTACCGATAGAGATGTAAATCCAATCTTGAGCAAATCACTCAATCGCTTGCTCACATGAAAAAGGAAGCTAACCAGGCATTTCCCCAAAACTTGACATATCATCAAGTTTAACAGTATGGTCCACACACTCAAGGTAATAGAAGATCTTAACCTTATACCCAGCACAAAACTAAAGCAGCTGATACCCTTTTGCCCAAACAGAATTGTGTATCTCATTTCCTTCCCTTCTTTTCCCCACTTGTGACTCAAGCCAGATTTCATCAAGCTATTTTTGTAATTACTAAAATGCTGGAAATACAGCAGCAGGCCAGAAGCAAAGTAAAATGCAGCATCTAGCAAAAGAAAGAAAATCATGCTGAGTAACTGAAAGGCCATCTGCTTCTAGCTGAGCTGTAGGGGTGAGGAAGGCAATCTGGGCTGTACTATTTGTGTCTTTCCCCAAACCAAACCCACCTGCATGTTGTCAGTGGCATCCCCAAGCAGTCCTCCAAAAGTGATAGCATTAGTTACTGTTGCCAGATAAATGAAGAGAATTGCTGAAAGAGCCTGAATATTTAAAGCATCATAAAAATCACTGGCAAAAAATGGTGCTTTCCTCTTTATGTCCTTAATTAGTCCACCACAGAACCTGCATAGGGAGAAAGCAAACACGTGACAACATAAAATAAATTACCATCAAATTAACCAAGAGATAACTTAAAGATAATTTAACCACAAAGAATTTGTATTTAAAATGTTTGAATTAGAAGATACTCTTCAACTACTTAAGATAAAACCAGAAGACTGTGAATAATAAATCTTCTTCTGTCTCTTTTTTGGTCACCAAATTAGGCATCACGTTCCCTAAAGACTAGACAGTTGGTCTTTAGACGAGAATGAACTGTGTAGATGAATTAAATTTCTCACTGTCTGAAGAAAAACATCCAAACATGTGAGCAGATCATATAAGGCCCTTTATAATCTTGTCATAGCTTCCCTTCCAGCCTCATTCATTCATTCACTCATTCATTCACTCCACAAATGTTTATTGGGCATCTGTGACATGCCCAGCACTATTCTGGGTGCTGGAAAAACAGCAGTGAACAACACAGGAAAAAAATACCCACCCTTATGGAGTTACTTTCTGCGTGGGGGAAACAAAATAAGTAAAATGCATGGTGCTAAAACATCAAAGAAAAATTAAGTGGGGAAGCAGGTTATTAAGTGCTAGAGTGCTACGCCTGAAATTTAGAGTGGGCAGATCAGGCCTCCCAAGCAAGTGACTTTGGGGCGAGGATTGGAAGGAATTAAGGAAGGAAACCATGCAGGTGTGTCATGGAAGAGCATCCCAAGCTGAGACCCATCACATTCGTCAGCAAGTCAGCTGACTCAAGCATCTGTCAACTCACTCCCCCACCCACCCCGAACCAAACCTCGCTCAGCCTTTCCCATGCTGTGCCTTCTGCCTATGATGCCCTCCCTCAGAGCTCAACAGCCCTCTGAGGTCTTGACCCTCCATTCATAGTTCAGACATTCACTAGAGGCTATCACGTTTTCTCAGGATTGCCTGTCTGTCTATCTTAGCTGCAGTCAGTGCCCTGCTTCAGTTTTCTTGGTACACACAGGGCTGTGCATGGTACCAGGCATGCTGCAGACATGCAATACATTTAGGGAACGTAAAATATGGAAGCAGGAAATAACAGTCTGATTAAATTAAAAAGTTAAATCCCAAAAATTATATCTGTATAAAAGGAAAAGTATATTCCTAATGGAAATAGGTTGTAAAGAACTAGTCAGAAAAAAAAAAAATGGGGGAAAGAGAAGGTTCTACTCTCTATTTTTTTTTTCTTTTGCGGTACGCGGGCCTCTCGCTGTTGTGGCCTCTCCCGTTGCGGAGCACAGGTTCCGGACGCGCAGGCTCAGCGGCCATGGCTCACGGGCCCAGCCGCTCTGCGGCATGTGGGATCTTCCCGGACCGGGGCACGAACCCGTGTCCCCTGCATCGGCAGGCAGACTCTCAACCACTGCGCCACCAGGGAAGCCCCTACTCTCTATTCTTTAAGATGGAAGAGGAGAGAAATAATGTCCTCTTAATTTGGGAGAGAAACCCAAGTGGGTCATCAGGGGAAGAAAATAACATAATTTCATTCAGATTCGACTGCATATTAAAATGACTTACTTTGGTGTTTTCAAAAAATCTGCAGTGTTTTTAAAAAGCCATATCTTCATAAAGAGTATCCCACTTAAAACTACAGTTAACCCACAATGAAATGGAGAACCTAACCATGAAGGAAATCCTAATGTGAAGAGATTTAACCAAAACGATCTGGGAAACCTGAATTCCCCACTGCAGGCCCAGGAGATGGTAGCCTGGGAGTTACTCATTTCTGTAACATGTTACCCACTTCTGAGTAAATGTACCGGGGAGAGAGGGAATCATGAAAGCCAAGTGGGGAAGACTGGCACAATACTCAGTCTCCCTGCAACACCCACCCACGAGTTCTCTTTCTCTCTAACACCCCTCACTCATGGTAATACCTAATACCTTTCTCTCATCACAGAAACTCCCTACTTCTGCTTTATTTTGCCCCATAAAACCAGATCCACATTTCGTTATTTGCTCATTGTTTGTCTCCTACCACTACAAGGTAAGACCCATAAGGAAAGGGGTTTTTCTTTCATTCACTGCTGCATCCCAAGTGCCTGTGACTAACAGATACACCATAAATGTGTGCTGGCTGACCAAACAAAAGTACAAACAGGTGAATAAAATGCTGACAGAAAGATGAAGGTAAATTCAGATCGGAAGAGAACCTCATCATGAACGACAGACAAATCCATAAGTTACCTTCCAGTGCGCTGTAATTCCTCACAATCCGCGTGCCCTCCTCCTCCATGGCCTCCATCATGGGGCGTGTCCCCGTTCATCTGAACATTTTCTCCACCTGAGTACATATTCTTTCTAAGCAAGACAAGAGAGCCCAAAAAAAGATTAGTTTATTTCATTCACCTGCCTCTTAGCTGGGTCCTGCACTAGCTGATAAAGAGATGGACCGAAAACCCTTTGGGAGAAAGATAATTATTTCCGGCTGCCATCCTAACAAACAACTTTTGAAATGTTCTGTTGAGAGCCAAGACAAATGAGTGGATGAACAGAAAGTTGAATAACTTGCATGTTGTATAAGAGGGAAATTGTTTCACCTGGAAAAACACAGATTTCTAGAAAATGGCTTCTCCTCAATTATCTCATCCAATTTCTTAACCTCTTAAATCTACAGGGAGTCATCTTGAGTAAACGAATCTTTCCACATGTACAAGGAGTCCCCGAAACAACCCGAAAAAATCTCTACAATGTATTCCAATATCATAATCTGAGAGCTCTAATTTGTCATCACTAATCACAACATATAACATTCATTTTATCGTGTCAAGGAAATGTCAAACCAAGGCACATGTGTGATTCATTTGAGATATTACCTCAAGTTGAATGGAAACCTGAAAATCTTAGGGCAGTTGGCTGAACCTCTTTCCTTTTCTAAACACAACCTCCTTCTCAAGGATGAAAACTCCCAATGGCGTGAAAATTTTACCTTTTGTCAGATGATGGAAGACTCTTAGGGGGCTCTATCCTGATCGCTGGATCCCATTCCCCGGGTGGAAGGACAATGACTTCATCTAGGAACTCGTCAATGCCAGCAATCAGGTCCTGCCTATCTTTTGCTTTATAAGCGATGTCATGGAACACCTAAAGAATAAAAAGAGATGTGCTGATCCAACAAGAGAGCTCTCCACATGCCTCACATCATGTAGAGCCTGAAGAATGCAATCCATAATCCACTTTAACATTTCTATAACCATAGCCCCATATTTGCTATTGTTCAGCTTACCCCAAAATATTTTGGTATTCAGATTATGAACCCAAAGAATATAGGTAGAGGCATGAGAACACAGCTGTGTTTCTTTTATATGATTTTTTCTATCAATACCATAAAACAACATTGCCTTTCATCTCCCACTAGCATGCACCATTACTGATATAGTTGTGATGGAAGCCAGATGAAAATGGTTTAGAGAAATATACTGAAGATCATTCCCCAAAATAAAAACTACTGCGCCAAACCATTGCTTATAATTCAAGAAGCGTAAGTTCAAGCTGATTGTTAAGACTGAGTTAAGACTCAGACACTGCAGCTCTCAAACACACAAATAATGTGTGTTAAAGCAAAGGGCTTTAAGTAGGTGATCATCTGTCTATCTTTTAGCAAGGCAATAACTAAACCATCCAAGGCAGCAAATGTTCTATGTCTTTTATGCAAATATCCAAAGAAGGAGCCTCCAGACGTCCATAATCCTCTTTGTCAATCGCTCCATTCCTCTAACCTGGCTGATGATCTGAAAGTCCTTTACACATAACCTAAGACTTTCATACCTCGTTAAGTCAAATTCTTTAGTCTCCAGGAGAGAAGATGGCCCTTATTTGATACCCTTACCTATTCTTAAAGATCGCTACTAAGACTCTTCTCCTCAATTAGAATTTTTAAAAGCTACCAAGCAAACACCAATGGTCTGGGGGTTGTGGGGTTGAGGGGAGGGCAATACAAAGTGCCAGCATATCATCTGTAGTGGACACAATTGGCCACAGCCTTATTTTCTCTTGCTACTTCCCTTAGTAGAGGCTGGAAAGTCGTCATTTTCCCAGCCTACCCTGACGATAAGGATGGGCAATTCTGACCCATGAGATTAAAAAAGAAGGGGGATGGGGGGATAGCTTTTGAATACCTGTTAAAAGAGACAGACACAGCTAACACTTCCCTTCCTCCTTCCTCCTGCCTTGCATACAGATGACGTGACTGGAGTTGACGGTAGTAGCCATCTTAAGACCACAAAGCAAGAGCCTTGGCACTTGATTTTATCATTAAGCAGTTAAATTAAACCAACTCCAGCAACCACCTACCTCCAAATTTCCTCATATGTGAACAAAATAAACCCTAAATTGTTTAAGTCACAATAAGTCAAATTTTCTGTCATTTGCAGCCTAAAACATTTCTAATTGATACATCTTTGGAGGAATCATTTTTTTAAAGAAATCATAAATATGCAAAAATAAATGAAAGAACCCACTGAGATGCTTAGTTGCCTCAAGGGGAAAAAAACAGCATTGCTATTCATCAATGCTCTCAGATTAAGTAACCATCTGGTAATCACTATATAGAACTTGCCATAGCTAAATGCTCTATTCTCCACTTAACACACGGAGAAGCTAACATATCAAGCAATGAAGCAAAAACCAAACATTCGGGAAAATAGTAAGCTACAAAGATGCAAAAGCAGAAATTAGTGCTCCTATATTCTCATGGTATTTCTCCTCCTATGAGACCAGTTTGGAGTTTCGTTATGTCTACATAATGTGTGTAATGACATTCAAGCTATTAGGAGAGTATGGTCATAATTCCAACGTACTAGATGCTCTGCAGTAACAGTTGCTAATGCATTTTAGTATATGTATCATTCCTTCCCACAAGATAAGAAAACCACAAAAACAGGTACTTTCTGATACCTAAGGGAAAAAATGCATTATCCATTTTATTATGCATTATTTTATAGAACCCATCATTTCTGAAACAACACAGTATATGGACACGAGTTTCCAGAATTAATATATTAAACACTTTAAGAGATTAAGTTAATACAGTGTCTTGAACCTTTTAAATAATATTTAACATAGCTCAGTTTAGAGGAAGAAAGGAAAATATGACTTATTCTAACATAAAATTTATTTTTTGAAAACTATCAAATGCAGATGTCAGCTCATTTGCATGAACGACTGTACCTCATGTTTTAAGAAGGTTGGTAACTACATAATTCTAACTGAATAAATTGTGACAGCCAACTCACAGTATGAAAACACAAGTAGGACATTCACAGATCACCATCTTCCCGATTCCCTACCTCATCAGACATCAAGGTGGCAATGGCTCTGCCAATCTCATGGTAGGACTTGGCTTTCCCCTTAGGACCTAAGAGAATGAACAAGAACCTAATGGAAGAGGAAAGAAGCAAAGGCTATAACACACATTTCATCAAACTCAACACACATAACACTGAGACACATTTACCCTAATTCATAAAACGGTTAGGTCTAGAATTCACCTTTAAAACAAAGGTAATATTCTTGCTAATATGAAAGATACTCTTTCACGCTGTTGTGAAACACAAACTGTTTTTCATTTATTTGGAAGCAAGGGAGAATTTAGCATGGAAACCTGAGAAGCTTCTTCACAGAGAAGGAAAGGTTCACTTTATGAGTCATTTAATCTTTCTTTTCTAAACTTTCTTCTCTCTCTCCCTTTCTTCTGACTCTCAGAACCTTTGGAGAAAACCCATTAAGCACAATAACGAGAAAGACTTAGTACATCTTCAGATTTCTCTGACGTTTCTTTACCCAATATGGATGATGACAAATGATCCTCTCCATATTTTTAAGAAATATTTCTACTCAGAAGTGGCTGGGAGTCAGCAAAAACTAAGTCTTCTACAAGTAAGCCACATGCTGACAGCCAAAGCAAAGAAAGAAAAATATGAGAGAAATTCAAAATAAAGCACCATGCACAGCTAAAATTCTTTCATGGGCGTCAACAAGTTTCTTTTCCAAACTTGTTTTCTGGATAATGCACAAAGCACTGTTCCATAGCAAGCAGGTCCTGAAACTCGCAATAATGAGCTTATCTCCACTTAAGTTCACCCCTTATCATGTTGGAAGGAATCCCTCACTGATCATAAGGGCAAAGATGCATGTCTCAACTGGGGAGCAGGAAACCCAGTAAGTAAATGAATTTAAAAACACAGACAAAAGGCAACACTAGATAAATCCCTTCCTTGCTTATTTATGATCATGTCTTACCTAACATGGAGATAATGAGGACAATAAAAATGATCATATCCTCTGTTTGCACAGCTTTTTAAAGCCTGTAAATCATTTCACATTCACACATCATTTAAACTCTTACTAGCCTCTGCAATAAGGACAGGTATCTTATTTCCATTTAATGGTGAAGAAACCTAGGTTCAAGGAAGTTATGGATGAGCCCAAAGACTGTCCCTAATAAATGACAGAGTAGATAGACAGGACTTCTTACCTCCTGTTTTTTTCAGCACACGGTTCTGCTTAATAATACCTGCCCAACCTATATACCAGAGTTGTGACTTCACAGAGAAAAGCTATCCAACTATGACTTCCATACGTCACTCTGGGGAAAGATGTTGTGGATACTTAGCTGAAGACAAGAAAACTTCGGTAAGATTTTATGGGACCAGGAATGGCTTAGGACTTTTCTTAGTAAAATTTTATTCTTTTACTAATTTAATCCTATATATCTCATTTTAAATAAGAAAGGACTGATAGCAAGCACTCTTCAAGGTATTAGGGTCTGTTCCCAAATGCCCTTGAATAGGTAGTTCCTTTTTTCATCATAAAATTCAATCCAAAGAGTGAAGAAAAAAAAAAAACAAATTGAGAATGGAAGAAGGTAAATCTGAAAGTCTGAATACCCATATTTTATACCAGAATAACCATAAAACCATTCAGTATTTATTTGCTTAGAAACCAGTTCTGGAGTGGAGCGGTACACTCGCTTTCAAGTGTTATCACAGTAGAAGAAACAGCAAAAGCAATCAGCAGGTGCGAAAGTCTGTTCAAGTATGAAGGAAGTCATTATTAGAATTGGATTTTAGTTCTTCTAACTAGAACTTTTCTTCTTTTGAAGTTGGACCTAATTTATATACCACTACATACAGTATTATAAAGTGTTTTTTTATGGACAGTACAATGCATTTTTCTGAAGGGGCGGATCACTGATTTGAGTGCAACACCCCAAAAAAATATTTAACCACTACAGTAAAATATAAATCTCATTAAGAAACATCTACAGTGCTGGTCACATGTCCCAATCCTATTTACCTGTCTACCAAGGGCCAGCTGTCAGGCAGGACAATAAGCCCATAGTTTTAGGCAGAAGAAGGCAGATGTGGTGCAGTAAGAGAAAATACATAACACCTGGATGCTTTACTAAATACATTTTTAGATAACGGATTTCCTTTGCTCGTCATTTTTCATTATTTCAATGTATCTAAATACTAGTGTCTAAGTAATACGTAATATCTAAAACCTTTCCAGAACCACTCTCTACCTCTTCCTACCTCTCCCTAGTATCTCCATCATGATTATTTTACATTTAGAAATACACATTATAGAAATGCACATTTATCAACTGACACATAAATTAATGATCAGGTTGACTAAATGGCAACAAAGCCTAAATAGTGTCTTGTTAGAAAGTGAGGAAGATACTCTCAGTCATTAACAGTCCCCAAATAAAAACTTTGGCAGACAATGGGTAACTAGTCCAAGAACTGATAGAATAATGGATCCTCTAACTTAAATACTATAAGATGAGGGCATACATTTTCTACGAGTTTTTACTCTGTTCTTTACTAAATAGTACCAAAGAATGAATGGTAGTAATAGACCAGTGGTGAACATAACGTTTATTATAGCAATAAACCCAGCATATGAGAGCTATAGTGTTTTACTAACCTAGATACAAAGGTACAATTCCCCTTTACTGGGTAATGTGATTTTTATTTTAAAAAATTATATATATATATATATACACACACACACACACACACACTCTTATGTATTATTGTAAGTATATATAATATATTATGTATCATATATATTATTGTATATAAAATATATTATAATTATTATATTATATAATATATATTATATATACTTATATTTTATATTTTATATATATATATATACTTTAATGGAAATCATCAAGTGCCAAATAGAAATAAAATATTACATATCAGTTAAAATTTTCACATTACTCCAGGCAGGAACCATTCAGTAAATCCATCTCCTTAAAATGATATAGAGAGGAAATCTGGGCATCTACAAGTAGCAGGAAACGTCACCTCTGGTCAAGAATTTCATCTGTAGGAAAGCAGACCCTTAAGAAGCCTCTAATTTGAACTGCGTTGTTGAAATGGGGATGAGAGATCTGGGAAAACTAACAACACAGAAAAACTCATCAAGTTCAAGTTCCCTCTGCCTGAAACATGTTCTCTCCTCTTTAACCCTCAAAGAAGCAAAAGCTGTTACAACTTTTATGATAGAAGTACCTCTTGCCAAACTCAGCTTTTATAATGTACTGAAAACTTCTTTCATGACTCAAGCTGTTTTTTGTCAAGGGACAGATGTTTTTTTTAAACAGAAGCTTTTTTTCTTTATTAACAAATTAGAGTAAACATCAAATTTGTGTGGCTGAAATGGCACAGCTCATGTTGATGGCTTGGGGGAAATAATTTATGTTGCTGAGTTGTTTTTATTCACTCAAAACTAGAAACAAGTCATAGTTAGAATTTTTAATAGTGCCTGGTTGTCTCGAGAATCTTCATGGGGCCCTTCTACTCTTATGCACTCGCTTTTCCATACAACTAATTGTGCCTGGGGAGGATGTCTCTAGCATTCTCCACGACAAAAAATCAGTACCAGATGATCTGTGTCCAGAACCACTGGGCTATACTCACATTCACAAAACAATTATAGGCAGAAACAGAGCATAATATCAGAAAAAGAGCCAGCCTTCCTAAACCACTCAATCTTTTCAGAGAGGATGTGCACCCCCATCCTTCCTGACATATCACAGCTATTTCTAAAATAAACTCAGAATGTATCAGTCCTTTACTCCCTTCCTTCAAAACAATAGTGAATCAAATAACCCAGTGCTCATATTTAGTGGCTTTGGAAAATGTGGCTAAACTGTACCTTCCACAATAAATTCATGAGGACCGCAAGCCCACCGTAACCAACCATATTACAGTGAGCAACTGGAAGACTGTCACACAAGACAGAACTGAACTAGCAGGACCTCCGTCCCAATTCCTCTAATACAATTTTTTATAGTTTTGACAATTAGGCACAAATAACTGCTTTTAGGCAGATCGTTATTTATAACATAAAATATATATTAACTTACAGTGATATAAAGGGGTAATAAGCATTCTAATTTTTTAGAGGGCTAGAGCTCCCTGAATAACTATTTGCCTTAGATGTGAAAATCAAGGTCAGAAAAGGACAAACTGATCAGGAACTTTGATTATTCTTCATGGGAAAACGCTCAAGTATTTTATTCCAATCCATTCTGGATATCTCCTTAGATTTTCCCTAAAAGCCTGCCCTTGGAGTCAGAAGTCTGCACTGGTAGTGAATCGTCCCTGTGCCTCCACCTCTCAACTATAAAATGGGAATTATGTTCATCTCCATGTGGCCCCTATATATGACTGAGTGGCAGCCTCTATGGACAGGTGTAAGATGTTAGCAAGCAAAGTATCTGCAAGATGCTAAGAAAATCATAAACGTATCCTAGCAAGTCACCAGAGATCAAAGGACAGAGTTTATTTGCTTTCACATGGATGGCAAGAAGGGCCCCTACGTGGAGGACATCCATCCAGTTGGTAGGAGTCCAGCTGCAAGCAGAAAGCTAAAACAGATCAAGCCAAGAGCAGAGTAGATAGAGAAACTTGTGGACTCTACACAAAAGGAGCAGCTACCACCACATTTCCTAAAAGATGCACGGTAGTAATGCTGTTTATGATAAATAGTAATAATAATAATAATAATAATAAGCCAAAGAGCCTAACATTCCTCCACCTTCAAAAGGAAAAATGACCGTTGTTACAAGTTGTGCACAGAAACAGACTTCTCGGGTCTCCCTGCAGGACAACAGGGTGGCATGCATGTTAAAGCACATGGCTGAGTGCAGAGGCATCCTTCACAATGACTACCACACTCCTTGTAGGATTTCCTTTATTGGATTTCACAGGATGCAGCCATTGTAAATGGCCCCATATTACTCATACACAAAAAAGCTAATGAGACTCCCTACTCAGTGATTACAGCTTGCCCTGGTTCAGAGGACAGCAAATGGATAAGACTACTTCCTGGAAAAATGTCAACACGCTAGGATATATTATTCAGATTGTTGCCCTGAAACAGCTTTACGACATTATTGAATTACATTCCCTTGAATTGCCTGGGCTCCTTTTTTCTATTCAAATGATGCTGGATTGTACCCCTAGACTAGTACCACCCTCCAGTACAGAAGAAAATGAACCAGACAGGAACAGAAGATTAGAGGGACACAAAAATAGTCCTGACTTGCTACTCAATGAACTTGTATTATTGTTAAACAAAAAGCCTTTTAAAATATTTTTTATTTGTAGCTTCTAGAGAAAAGTAATAATAAAAATGAAAAAGCAAGAGAAATTTAACACTTCTGGGTACACTTTTTTTTCTTTCAAGCTCCAGTAAAGTTAGTCCAAAGAGACAAAAATAAAACCATAGGGACACACAAGCTGGACTTCGGCCACGATCTGAGTCAGCTAGCTGTTCGCCAGGTGATTGCTCAGATAGAACTGCAAGGGTCTGCTGGAATGTTTTCAAGCAAAAAGCTAAGTTACAGAAAACACAAATCATGATAATCCCATTAACTGAATATGATCATCGCCTTTCCTCTGCTATTTGTCCAATGACTGCTTATATTATTCCTATATTGTAATATGACAAATATTATTCCTATTTTAGGTGTCTAAGAAATATAAAAATGGAGTAAAAATGCCTGTATGATAAGAATGGCCTGTAACCTATAAATTGGGAGGCCATAGGAAATGTTCTCCTAATTTGCCTCCTAAGTTGGCTCAGAACAAACCTCGACCCCCTTGTCTTCTTGGTTGATCACACTCAGATCATCTGAGGTCACTGAGCATTCACAGCCCTTCCTGCTCATGTGGGAAACCTAAAGAAAAGTACCCTGGGACCCACAAGAGGCACCCTCCCCAAAAAAAAAGGTCCTATTTATATGATAATTTTCTAATGTCAACCTGAAGATTATAAACTGCTCTTTAAACTCTTCTTAAGCACAAGTTTAAGTGAAGCATTAACTTCTATTGACCCATTGCACTTCAGAAGTCAAGCTTCCTAACTCCTCTACTGGGCTCAGTTACAGAAGGAAATAAAAGAGGATGACTTCTAAAGTATTGTGCAGGGTAATGAGTACATGATTGTAATAAGAGTAATATGCTTCCTCTTAAAACTTTATGAGTCATAACACATAACAGTAAAGTGTGCAAATGATTTTTACATATGTGTATATATAATATACATATAGACATGTCTATATATATATACATATAGACATGTCTATATATATAATGTGCATATGCATGTATGTATGTACCCACTACCAATTCTCTAATAAAACAGAGAGCAAATGAAAGCAACTCTGACCTTTGAATCATTCACCATCTATATGATCTTAGAGAAGTTACTTAAACTTTCAAACTCAGTTTCTTCATCTATAAAATCCACATACCTATAGTTTATACTTTAAAAAAATCATTATGAGGATTAAATAGACTAATCCATAAGAAACTGTTCTGTAGCCCAATGAATTATTATAATTGTTATTATTATTACTACTGTACAAGTGCCAAGTAATCTGATAGCATGAAAATCAGACTGAACCATTATTTCGGGTTAAACCTTTCCAATATGCTTGCTTTGGATGTACCCTCATCCTCTTGGTTCTCTAGCCTGAGGGAGAGAAGCTGTCCCTATCACCACATTGTGGACCCCGGCGGGTCAGGGAGCAGCTTACCTTGTGGGCACAGGGACCTCAGTCAGGGCACCCAGCATGACGGCCTGCTGCAGCCGAACAAAGGCAATGAAAGGAGAATCTAAGAAGTTGACCTCGCCAACAAGCACGTTGGAGGCTTCGGCATCACGTGGCAGTTTTTTCATGAACTTATTCTTCAGCTGCACAGGAAGAGCCAAGAAAACACAACTTATTTCCAGAGAAGGGAACTCAAAGAATTTCCTTTATATGAGTCTACACGCAACAGGCAAGCCCTGGCTAGCTATTCTTCTATTATGTTTAACCATTCTATCATAATAAACATTTCTCTGTACTTTGAATTCAAAAACATTGAGAGTAGAGTCACATGGTTTACATGAGGGTATAGTCACATGGTTTACATTGTTTTAACAATATTTACATATATATCAATTCATTTACTTACTCACTCAATAAATGAGTTGAGAGTCTCCTATGAGCCAGGAACTGATCTAAGCCTTAGGGATAAGGGATGCGTCAACTAATTACATGTCCTCCTTGAGCTCATATTCCAGCAGGGGAGAAGTAAAGTATGATTTAAAGTAGTGATAAGTGCTGAGAAGGAAATAAAACACGTAAGCGGGTACTGCTTTAGGCAGGGAGGTCAGGGAAGGCCTCTGAAGAAATACATTTGACATTGGAGAGAGGGGACAAGCCAAGCAAAGATCTGGGCAAAGAACACTGTAGGCAAAGAGAGCAGCAAGTGCAAAGCCTCTGAGACAGGCAAGAGCTTGGCAGTTAGGGGAACAGTAAGTAGGTAAGTGTGGTGGGAGCTGCAGGAGAAAAGGAGAGGAAAGGGAAGCAAATGAAGTTGCAGAGGTTAGGGGGGACCAGGTGGTAAAGGAAATGAAGGCCACAGAAAGAAGTTTTGGATGTCTTAGACGGAACGCACCTACTAAAAGTCCAAGTGGAAACGTGGAGTAGAAAGACATCAATTCAGGAGATACCACCATGTAAGAAGTATTTAAGACCATGGGGTAGGATGACACAACCTCGGGTGTGTGTGTAGAGAAGAGGGAGAAGATCTAAACGCCGGGCTACTCTACCTTTTATAGGAACGGGAGGGGATATCAGCAGAAGACATTGAAAAAGAGCAGCCAGTGAGGTAGGGAGAGAACCAGGACTTCATCAACTGTCAGGTGAAGAAAGGGCTCAATAAGGAAAGGGTATCAGCTGCTGAGTCAAAGCCTGCTGGAAGTTCAAATAAGATGAGAACTAAGAAGGAACCAATGAATCTGGCAAGGTGGAAGGGCTGGGTGATCCTGACAAGAGCTGTTACAGTGGACACCAGGCTACCCAGTAAAGAATGAGAGGTGAAGAAGTAGAGACAGGGAATGGAGAGAATTATTTTGAGAAATGTTGCTGCCAAGAAAAGCCAAGAATTAAGGAGGCAGGTGAAGGCATAAAACAGGGGATTTTTTAAACGGGAAATATGCTAACACTTTGGAGTGTGCATGAGGATGATCTAGTAGAGACAGATTATTGCTATAGGAGAGAGGGGATAAATGCAAAAGCAGCTCAAGCAACCGTGAACTACTGAGATGACGTCCACAGCACAGGTAGAGGGATTAACTTCAGGTGGAACACAGAGAGCTCATCAATCCCAGCTAGGGAAGGCAGAGTACAGATGGGGGTGATCTGGCAAGTTTGTGGGGTGAAGATGAGGGCTTCTGAGGACTTACATTTTTGCAGTGAAATATGAGTGATCTGATGGTGAGGAGGAGGTGGGATGTACATGGGAGCTTGAGGAGAAAGGTAAAGGGGTAAAGTGGTTTTCTTGGAGAGTAAACGTTGCTTAACAGTCACTTTGAAAAGTTATATTGTAGCTGTTATACATTCCTTTCCCCTCCTCCCCAGCTCCCACTTAGAGTAGGATTGTTCAAGCACCCTTCAGCGAGTGGGAAACATCTCCCAAAAGCTCAAGGAGAACATCTCAACAATCATAAAAGGATGGAGATAAGAATTTTGCAGGACCTTATGAAACACACAGACTTCTAGGATACACTTATCATCAATATGAATGTCTCTCCCCTCAAGTCAAAAAGTTAACAGTGAACTTTTTTTGCCATGGATTATTGCTGATATGGGAAGTGGGAGACATGGTCCAATTTTCCCCAGTAATGAAAAATTATAGTAACATTTAATTTTCAATTTCCATTTAAAGAGTTCTTAATTAGGGAAAATAAGCGCCATGACAGTTAATTCCCCCAAACTATCACCCTCAGTAGCATTTTTATGAGATTCTTTCATTTGGTACTTCATACAAGAAGAAAGCTGTGAGTCAAAAAAAAAAGGAAGTTGGGGTTAATAATTTAGTGGAAACCAAAAAGAAAAATAAAGCAAAGGCAAGATATATATTTTTAGATGTCAGAAACATGACTACTTCTAGCAGTAAAAGCCTTTTCCAAAGTTTACACCATTAATCCTTCAAAAAAATCTGTTTACGTTCTACAGATATGAAAAGAGCAGCCACGGGAATGGTCTAAAAACATCAAATTGCCAGAATTGTTATTACAGCCTAAGAAAGTTACAGTAATGAATTGTTCTCTGTAACACAGAGTAGAGTGTGGGGTACAGTCAAGTGACACAAACGCATAACAAACTATCACTGCAAGAGTAACCTTCTTCCACCTCTTTCCAGAGAGAGCTCCCATTACCAACACAGTGCAAGAAGCTCTATAATAATCCAATTCTCTCCAGCACTCTTTGCTCTAGTTAGGCAAGCAATCTGATCATAATCTCCTTCTGTTTTATGTACTTAGACTCCCATACTTAGGATCAAAAACTGTCCTTTCCTCATTTCTACCTTTTCTAAACCTTCAGAACTCAGAACAAGCCTTTCTACTACCTCAGTGCTCCTCTTTGGCAACTCCAGAAGCATTCATTTCTGAATCACACGTTTGCCGGACGTGAAGTCTTTCTCCTGAGCTTCCTGAGGGTTAGGACAGTTTCTTCCCCGTGGTACTAAACACTTACTTTGCACATAATTCAGCTGTAATAAATATTTTGAATGGCAGGAATGAACTCTGTAGCACTAAAAATCAGACCACAAGACCATCAAATGCCCAGGAAAGTTAGAGAGGTTTTAGAGGCTCATTCTAGACCATACTAACTATGTCTGGATCTTCTATCACTAAGCAACTACCTGACCCACAACACACAGAGAATATTCCACAGTCAACTATTTTCTTCCACAAAACGCTTTACTAGGACTATGGTACCTTTACTGAGATGACTGTACCATCTTGGAAAATCAGAAGTATATTTTTACAGCTAAAGGAACTGTATTCTATGTGCTCTGAAGAGAAGTAGTTATAAAGATATGTTCCTTTAGACCAGCATACCTCAAACTGCGTTTGTGGAATACTAGTGTTCTTGGACAAACTAATAGCTATTCTAAAACAGAAACGTGTGGCACCTGAGGCGCCCCAGAACTTAGTCCTTTGATGGCTCTTTTCTTTCTATACACACTCCCTGGGTGATCTCAATCAAGTCCCATGCCTTCAAATACCATCTACATACTGATGACTCACAAATTTGTATCTTCAGCCAGGACCTCTTCCCTGAACTCCAGTCCTATAACATCTCTACTTGGATGTCTAATAAGCATTGCAAAGTTCACAAATCCAAAACTAAGCCCCCTAAGAGTCCCCTCAAACTAGCTCTTCCTGGAGTCTTCCTCATCTGGTTAATGGCAGCTCCATTCTTCCACTCCTCAGGCCCAAACCTTGCTGTCATCCCAACATCTCCTCCTCTCACACCCCATGTCCATCTTATCAGCAAATCCTGTTGGATTTATATTCAACGTATATCCAGAATCCAACCATTTCTCACCATCTTCACTGCCACCACCCTGGTCCACATTACGAGCATCTCTCTCCTGGGTTATGGCATTGGTCTCCCGGCTGGATTATCTGCTTCTGCCCTTGCCCCCCAGTCAGTTCTCCAAAGCAGCCAGAGCAATCAAATCAGGAGTCAGATAAAACCCTCTGTTGGCCCCATTTCACTGAGAGGCAAGACAATATCTTTATGACAAGCTGCAACCCCAGCATCATCTGGCTTCCCGTCAGTTCCCTGACCTCCTTTCCTACTATCTTTTCCCAGTCTTCTCCTGACCCCCTACTCTAGCCTCCAAGTCCTCCCTAAAACTCGCCAGGCACACTCTTACCTCAGGGCCTTTACACCTGCTGTTGCCCCTGAATGGAACGTCTGCAGGGCTTCCTCCCTCATTTCCTTCAGATCTTTACCTAAGTCACTTCCTCATCAGTCAGAATTTCCCTGGCCACGTTAGTTAAAATTTCAACCTCCCTCTCCCCACAGATTCTTCTTACTCCTCCTTCCTGCCTCATTTTTTAGTTCTTTGTATTTATTATAGTCAAGCATGTTGCATGTTTTACTTATCTTCTTTATTATCTCCCCACTAGACTACCCACTAGAATGTAAGCTCCCTAATAGTAGGAATATACATTTCTTTTGTTCAGTGTTGTATCCCTAATGCTTAGGAGAAAAGCTGAATAAATATTTGTTGAATGAATGAATGATGGTTATTATTTCTGCTCTTCACAATAAGCTTTTCTAATGCTTCTTTTAAAGTAGTAGGTACTGGGCATCCCACCACTAGCCAAGCCATCTAAGTGGACAAAAGGCCTAGATATGGCCTATCTTAGTAAACAGTGATTGGTAACAGTGTTACCATTCACACAGGGACCAAAACATTTTGGAAAATTAATACTCAAATGTGTAAAAACCAATATTTCCCTTTCACCTGAGGTTGTTCCCCTCTTTGTTGAAAGGGCCTTTCACAGTACTGTCCACACTAGGAGAGAATGAGGTCAATACCCAAAATGAAACACAAAATCGGGAGAGAAAAATGGATGAAAAGAGAGACTGCTGAGTCCCCAGCCCAGGCCCTGAGGTCCTGCAGCTTCTCCATTCTGTGAACTCAACAAGAATTCTCACTAGTTATATAAGCCAGAAAATTCCATTTAGGGTTTATATTAATTTGAGGTGATTTCTGTCTACTGAAGTCCAGACCCTTCAAAAAAGTTTATTTGTCAAATAAATTTGAGGAATACCATGTTAAATAGAATTAAATAAGTTTCTATACTATACACTCTCTTAGAGTTTTGAATATGCCTATATGCCTAGGAATGCTTTATCTCCCACTAGGAGATAAATAAGGCACATTTTGATATGAGAACAGATTTTAAAATGCTGTTTGAGACAGAAATTTTCTCATCTCCCATTTAATCCTACTCTCAGCTCCATTTAATTCTCTTCAAATTTAATGGGTGCCTCCAAGGTACAAGGCCTGATAGTGGGCACTGCAGAGAACAGACAGACCCTACTCTCCTGAAGTTTATAGTCCAGCAAAGAGAAGCAACTATAGAAATAGCTCTAATGAAAGAAGAAACATGAAGCAATACGAAAGGTATATTGTTCAACGGAGGTCACAAAACATAGCAATCACACCTGGCAACAGAGTTCAAGGAAGGCTCTTCTCTGGATCAAGGTTTAAAGATCCCCCTCATAAAGGTGGGCTCATCAAATACTGATTCATACGGGTTCTCTTTTCCAAGTACCTCAATAATATTTGATAAAGGAAGAACTAATGACTGAAGTATAAAACCCATTTCTGGGCTTACACAATAAAATGTGAACAAAATAAAGTACTAACAAAAAAGCCTGTCAGGGCTTCCCTGGTGGCGCGGTGGTTGAGGGTCCACCTGCCGATGCAGGGGATATGGGTTCATGCCCTGGTCTGGGAAGATCCCACATGCCGCGGAGCGGCTGGGCCCGTGAGCCACAGCTGCTGGGCCTATGCGTCTGAAGCCTGTGCTCCGCAGCGGGAGAGGCCACAACAGTGAGAGGCCCACGTACCGCAAAAAAAAAAAAACCAACAAAAAACAACCTGTCAACATTACACAGAATGGTGAAGAATAACCATTCTTTTATTGGTTATAAAAGATAATGAAAAGATAATGAAAGATAATGAAAATAAGAACAGACTTTAAGGCTTTCAAATCAGGTTGAAGATCACCCAATAAATTCATCTGGATTGAATTCCAATGATAAAGTTTGACATTCTTTTCTTATGAATCATTAGCTGATTCTCCAAGGGATACCCAGCCTGGATTTTATGCAGGGCCAACTATGAGAACACACACGGTGGAAAAAAATTCCTTTAGGCAAACTTGATTCCAAAGAAATGGATTTCAAAGGGCTGCCATGTGGAGGTACAATTGGTAAAAAGATACTTTGACTAGCTCAGCGATTTGGGGACACTTTTTTGTCTTTACCAGGTAACATCACCAACTCTGTGAATCCAGGGGTGTACATTTCAGGTTCCTTTTATATTAGCCTGTATTCTTTCTTCCAAAGTAAGGTCTTGCTACAATTACTCAGAAGTATACGGCTTGCCCTCTGCCGTAAATATTTACTCTTAGAATTTCTTAACCTTCCTTACTTTCTGACCAGTTTTCTAACAACCCAGTGATCAGAGTACTAGCATATCAAGAAACTAGAAATTATGAAGGGATAAAGCAGAACAAGTAGACTGATTATAACAGAGATAGCTTACTTGGGATGACCACCCATGTGATGATGGGAAAGTTACTCATACACAAGCAATATGCATCACATATAGCTAATTGAAAAAAATCAATCTTCCATATTCCACTCAGGTCTTAGATTCTCCTGCCCTTTCCTATAAAAACAGTTTGTATTACAATTTTAGGTTTTCTATATGGGACCTGTCACAATGTAACTGTAATCAATCTTGATTGACTGGGATACCATTATGGCGTCCTTGCCTTCTTGCCATCATCCTCAGACCTGCAGCATCACCTGGTAAGTAGGTCCAGACTATCATATTATTCCTCAGTCACTAGGCAAGTACCTAAACCCTACCTCTTTTTCTTTGCCATTATTAGCACATGTTAAAATAAGTGTAATCAAGTGTCATTTATAACCAGGAGTACTCATGACTTGTCATTTGAGTCTGATTTATTAGAACAGCCTATAGGCTGTTCAATGCCCTTACTACAAGTGTTGTTTCAAAAACCATTTAAATTTGAGTACACTTTTTCATTATTTTTCCAAAGCTTACATCTACCCCCATTCCATACATTCTCTTTTCCTCTCCAGAAGAATGATTTTAATCTTCTAATCTGTGCTTATTCTCAATTCACCCTGCCTAATGCCTCATGTCAACAGGCTAACAACCACCTGCTTTCCTGAGCAAAGAGCTTATTCCCGGCTTCCTTATTGGTGTTCTTTTCTCTCTTATTTTCTTCTTCTTAGCTTATTTTCTCTTTTTCCTGCTGATTTCCTCCTTTCCATTCTCTTTGAAAATTTCCAGCTCTTATTGTTTCCCAAACAAACTCATCTGGTAATCTCAAAATCATTCTAGGTCACCCTAGTACCATGTCCTTCCAGTGCAAAGGTATCTGCATTAGTGGTAAAATAGGGTCACCATAATTATCAGTTTAGTGATACATATGACAGCCTCAGTTTACACCACTGTCCTGGTGTAATTATTAATATTATCTTCTTTCATTCTCAAAAGTGTTTTGGGCTAAGGAAAAAAGTTATATGATCACTCTACATTTTAATCTCACTGAGGTTGACTCCTGAGCAGTGTCTAAGATATGGCATTGGAAAATAATTATATGCTATGAAAGCTTAAGATTCAAGGAACTCAAAAGTATGAGGGATTGCCTGGATCAAACAGCATCTTAGTGAATTATGCTCTCTGAGTATGAATTTATTCATCTACTATATGCTAACAATATTAACTGTTAAGATAGGAAGAAAAGTGTTCTCTCACTCACCATAAGTGAAATGATTCTTCCTCTGCCCACTCCCTTTTTCTACACCTTGGGAAAAGTGGCCAATATGATGAATAAAGTTTGACAAATTCATTGGGATTTTTCCTAATGAAAGGGTTGCAATGCCTTGAAGACAAGAAGCAAGCTATTTTCTCTTACAGCAAGACAAATGAATGGATAAAAGAGACTTTACTTCCTAATCCACATGGCTGGTTAAATAAGAAGATTCAGAGTCAGTTTCCTATGCTCAATTATAACTCCATCATAACTCATGTTTCCTAAATCTGTCAATCCCAGAATTTAGATTCTGCATGGGTGGTTTTAGACACGGAGCTGTATATTTGGTAAACTAGAAATTTCCAACCTAAATAATGTTTCTGAGAGACTTCAGTTCCAGTTATTGTAAATTAGCTTCCATCACATCAACCCTTCCAGTAAGAAAAACTGAAAAGCTGGATTTCTATAAGCTGTTTAAAGGAATCAGAAAGTTACTGTGACATTAAAAACCTAAAGAGCCAATGTCCCTGAAGAAGGAAACTGCATAAAGGTGAGGCTAAATTCAGCTCACCTTTTTCTTCTAAAGGCATTTGATGATTCCTAAGTAGCTGAAGAGATTCAAAAATTGAACAGAGCCTTCAGCAGTCTCAAAGTGATGGGCAAACATGCCAGGCATTCAGTTGGGATCCCTAAAGGACAAGACTAAAGGCAAAAGGGCAAACTAGTAATAAACCAACCCACATAAAGACTGAAACCTAGCTTCCAATCAGCTCAATTCCAGACTAAATATTAAGTTGGCCTGCCCCCAGCCTAAATGCCAGCCAAAAGCAATAATCTCTGAAGAAAAATAACATTATCATGTTATCAAATATCAAACAGAATATCAAATTAGCTCTACTATATATATAATATATATTATATATAATATATATATATAACATATATACATAATATCTGACATTCAATCAGAAATTGCTAGGCATACTAGTAGACAAGATCAATTGACCAGAACCCAAGAGAAAAAAAATAGAAATTAGAAACAAATTTAAAGGAGCTACATATTATAGTTATCAGAGATAGACTTTGAAATAATCATAGTTTTAAAACACTGATGAGATGGAGACTTTCAGAAGAATCCATTTAAAAAACAAACCAGATGTCCTAGAGATGAAAACATGTATCAATGACTAGTTAAAGTCAGTATTATTCATAATTTGAAAATAGGATGTATCAAAATTTGTGGAATGCAGCTAAACAAGTGCATGGAGTAAAATTCATAGTCTAAGTGCAAACATTTCCAAAGAAGAAAAGCTAAAGTTTGACGATCTAAATACTATATATCTCAAGGAATAAGTATAAAACAGCAAATGAACTCAAAGAAGGTAATAATAAAAATAAGAGAAGAAATCATGACATTAAAAAACCAAATGTGCTATGCTGATCATGTGTCCATATTGTAAAAAATTATCAAGTAGATTTTATCACAAATATGTTTCACTTTAATAAAACAATTATACTACAATGGGTGTCTTAATAAACAAACGGTTATTTCGTTCCAATTCTGCTTACATGTAGTGCTCCCTTGGCAGGAAATCTTTAAAGGAAGTCAAGGATGGTGAAAAACTAAAACTGTATTCCAAAGTCCTACCTCATACGTCAAAGGCTTTTGTAAAGATTAGAAGAGATAAGAGGTAAAATGCCTAGCAAGATACAAAAACATGTGGGGCTCACTCCTCCCCCACCTTCTTTTAGTTTCTCCAACATGGAAAGTAAACCTTTCTACTGCCTTCTTTCTTCCTACCATGCATATCCAGGAGACCACCTGATTGTGCTATGTCGGAGGTGACATATTCCTGCCTTTACCTTCCAATGGTATACAAACCCTAATCTCTCACTACTCAACATAAATATAATATAACCTAACCCAGTATACTTCTCTCAGGTTAAAATTAGCCTCCAACAGTGGTGGGAAGAAATAGCAGTCCATCAAAAGCAGCCTTGTGAAAACTAACCCCTGGGATAATTTTGAAATAGATTTGACCTACCAAGAACTATGTGTATATATTTGGAACAGACCTACCATCTCAAATGCTGGGGGTCCTAGAGTCTGATAGGTGGAGACCAGTGCATTGTCTCCATTTGACCTCTATGGTTAACTGAAGACTGTCCCTATCGTCCACCCTCCCCCAAGTTTCCAGCAGCCCTCTCATCCCACATCCAAGGAAGAAGAGGACTGATCTGAACTAATCAAATTCTAAAAGTCAATTCGTTTACACTAGCTTTTCTCAGGTACTAGGAAAATAGTTCTTTTCACTGAAATCTCTGTTCTAGCCTTTCTTTGTAGTAGGGGGTTCTCAGTGCAAAGAGAAGGCCTACTCTTGAGTTCCTAGTACAAGGGGTCTCTTTTGCTTCTAGGCTCTTCACAGCTACCAAGATGAGGCAGAAGGCTCTGCCTAGGTCACCAGGGTTCTGCTATGGGGTTTGCAGTCAAAGCCTCAGTCAGTAAGAAAGAGGTCCTTGGCCTTTGATGCTCTGTGTACATATTTCCTGGCATGATCTTCTCGGGAGTGTTGGGCTGAGAGCAGGTTTGGGTGTTCCTAAGTAGCCTAGACAAATACCATCTGAAACACACCGCAGCATTCCATTCCTAAATCTCACTTCTTTACTGTAAATTGTGTGGTTGCCCAACAAGGAAACGTCAGAACAAGGAAAAAGATAGAAATTGCTGTTTTATAAGCTTAATCGGGTATTGCTCTTTATTTTAAGAATATGCAAGAAAAATTATCTCAAAACTTTCCTGTTAAATAAAGACAGTCTTTACTCATCCAGTAAGCAAATTTGTGGGATAGGACTTATTTGGTGTGATACAGAGAACTGCCGGAATAATTACTTTAAACGTTTTTTGTATTGTCTTTATTGACTGACCTTTAGGTTACCTTCAAGCTGTAATTTAGAAGAATATTTTCACTGGCTAAATTTAAAAACCATCAGCCCAATGTCTAAGAGGCTAAAAAGAGGAGCTATTGCTTGATTGCCTAAAGAATCCAAAATTTAGACAATCACTTAAGAACTTCTACGATATGGTCTGAGATTTCTAGAGTGTATAAAATATGAAAGAGGGCAAAGTCATTAAATAAGACAAAATGCCAAAAGGTTCTGTGGCTACGTGTTTTTACTTTCTGAACACTATTCACTTTCACTTATTCCATTTTTTAAAATACAAAATGAAAACAGTCGCCTGAGGGTGATAATTTGATTTCCTAATTTTTCCTTCCAAATATAGACATCTCACCACCATTAATGCAAATGATTCTGCAAAGCAGCACATTTACAAATGGCTATTAAACTAAATATAACATTAAGCACAATCCATCAGTTCTGATTTCCTAAATAGGATGAAATTTCAAGTGCTGACCTAGTTTTTAAAAATCAACTTGTCAAAATCTCTAGTCACATTTTTTTGTCTTACATCCCTAAAAAATATCAATATGTTTATAGCTATTTACAGTGTTTAAAACATTTTCACATTTACTGTGTTACTTGAATTCTTACAGAAAGTTTACAAGAAACGTACTATTTAACCATTTTACAGATGAGGGAAACAAAAGTTCAAACAGTTTAAAGGACTTCAATGAAATTCATACAGCTAAATGGCCAAGCCAGAATGTGAATTCCATCCACTTCACTACACTGTGAAACCCTTACATTTCTGATGCATATATTTTACTACCTGAAGTTTACAAGATATTGTCCTGAAACTTCTAAACCTTTTACATAGCAAACCAATGTTAAGCATCTGCAATGGTTTAGGTGCTGTACAGATATCCTTTAAAAATTTTAGGAAGCACATTTTAAAGTATTCAACAGGATTTAATTACATAAAATAAAATGAGTCACAGAGAGAGAGAGGGAAAGCAGAAAATCCATATAAAAAATAGCACTTTAAAAAGTATTTAAAGAAAATCAAGAACCTGCAAATTTTAGGTGCTAACTGAGTTGGGTAACGTTTTTAAAAGTTCTTTTTCCTCTTTCATTGTTGTGTGATGAACTCCACCATACATAAAGGCAGGTCAGGGAAGGAAACTCGAAATAATCATTAATCTATCTGGTGGGAAATGCCCTCTACCCAGATGTCCCCTTAGATGCTAACTACAACCCTATGCCTCCAAACTCTAGCCAAGCCTGACCTGGACTGCCCCAACCTTCCCTGACTTTGTTCACAGGACCCTCACCTTCCCTCTGAGGTTACAGACTTATCACAATGCACTGACTGACTGGCTTGGTTGTGACTCTTCTTAGATGGTAAGTACCTTTTAAAAAGGGTTCTAAAGTACCCTATGAAAAGAAACTACATATTATTCAACTTTGTTTCCCCAAAGCCTTATAAAGGCACCACCTTGCAGGAAATGTTCACTACATGTTTCTTAAATGCCTGGAATCCATGTGATCATGCCTGTGTTGTGGCATCTTTACATTCTGCACAGATAAAAGCAAGGATACTGAAGGCTCCAAGAAAAGTGCTCCATTTGGTGGAAGCAAACTTAAGAAAGGTCTCTGGTGGGAAGCAAAAAGTCTTTATCGATTCCAAAATTTATGAGCATAGGTCAATGAAAAATAACTTTTATTTTTGGGCTGCATGGTAGCTACCATTCATTGTGGCTTTTTTTTTTAAAATCCCTGCCGAAGTTCCGTAAAGACCTACCTTCTTCAGGATTTATCAGTGAGATTTTGAAAGGGAGTCCTGCTTTTGGAGAATTACTGCATGTTGCAACCCTTCCTAATTTAAGATTTCAAATCTCTGATTAGTAAAACTGCACTTTAAAGGCTTTGTTGTTACCAAGAGGCACAAAAGTCTCCAATAATAAGTTCAAATTATTAGTAGTAATACTAACGATTACTAACACTTTTTAGTCAACAGGCACCAGACCAGGAACTTTGCATGTGTTATTTTATTAAATTCTCACCACTTTTCTACAAGCAGTTACTGTTGTCATTGTTTACACCAGAGGAAATGAGATTTAGAGATTACACAGCTTGACTAAGATCAAGAAACTAGGAAAGGCAGAGGGAGGATTCAAAGCAAAGTCTGTCTGTCTGCAGAGCCCAAGCTTCACCAGGCTAAACTTGGAGATTATACAGACTGCCAATAAACACATGAAAAGATGCTCAACATCACTAATCATTAGAGAAATGCAAATCAAAACTACAATGAGGTATCATCTCACACCAGTCAGAATGGCCATCATCAAAAAATCTACAAACAATAAATGCTGGAGAGGGTGTGGAGAAAAGGGAACCCTCTTGCACTGTTGGTGGGAATGTAAATTGATACAGCCACTATGGAGAACAGTATGGAGGTTCCTTAAAAAACTAAAAATAGAACTACCATATGACCCAGCAATCCCACTCCTGGGCATATACCCTGAGAAAATCATAATTCAAAAAGAGTCACGTACCACAATGTTCACTGCAGCTCTATTTACAATAGCCAGGACATGGAAGCAACCTAAGTGTCCATCAACAGATGAATGGATAAAGAAGATGTGGCACATATATACAATGGAATATTACTCAGCCATAAAAAGAAATGAAACTGAGTTATGTGTAATGAGGTGGATGGACCTAGAGACTGTCATTCAGAGTGAAGTAAGTCAGAAAGAGAAAAATAAATACCGTATGCCAACACATATATATGGGATCTAAAAAAAAAAAAAAGGTTCTGAAGAACCTAGGGGCAGGACAGAAATAAAGATGCAGACATAGAGAATGGGCTTGAGGACACGGGGAGGGGTAAGGGTAAGCTGGGATGAAATTAAAGAGTAGCATTGACATATATACACTACCAAATGTAAAATAGATAGCTAGTGGGAAGCAGCGGCACAGCACAGGGAAATCAGCTCGGTGCTTTGTGACCACCTAGAGGGGTGGGATAGGGAGGGTGGGAAGGAGATGCAAGAGGGAGGGGATATGGGGATATATGTTTATGTATACCTGATTCACTCTGTTATAAAGCAGAAACTAACACACCATTATAAAGCAGTTATACTCCAAACAAAGATGTTAAAAAAATTAAAAAAATAAAATAAATTAAAATCCCTCGTTTCTCTTTGATTGACGGTTCTAGCCCACAAGATAGTTATCTTGTCTTTCACTGAACTGCTGCAGTTTATTGTCAGCACCACACAGTTTATCTGGTCTCTGCAACTCCAAGAAAGATGTTAAAAAAAAAAATTAGTGGAGAAAAAGAGAATGAGCTTTGCAGTCAGAGTTATCAGCAAATCTCAATTCTTCTTTTTCCTGGCTGTGGTTACCTTGGGCAAATTACTTCGTGTCTTTAAGCTGAGTTTCCTCATCTGTAAAATGGGGATAATAAGTGACCCACTCATGGAGTTAAGAGGAGTAAATGAGATGATGTTTGAAAATGTTTCAGCTCAGTGCTGAGCAGGTAATAGACCTCTCAATACATGTGTTAAATGGGGGAATATTATGAGACTCTGAGCCTAAAAAACATCAGTGGAGACAGAATGTTGAAAACAGATTTGAGAAAAATTAAAAGGCAGAATATACAGGACTTGCTGAATACCTGGATAAAAGCAAATATTTCACCAATACTGAAGAATAACGGGTACACCAGTGAGAATCTGGCTGAGCACTAAAAATATCTGTGTCCTCAATTTTTATTGTATTATAACCTAAGCAACAGTTGCTGAAAAGATCACAGTAACCTATCTTCTGCATTTAGCCTCTTCATCTGTAAAGTGAGGTTGATAATAATACATCACATGTTGTAAATAATATGTAAAAAGCTCCTAGTACGGTGCCTGAAATAGCACAGTGGATATTCAATAAATAGTAACAATAATTATGATGTCAGAGTTTTAATATAATCCTAGGATCTATGGGAAACAGATGATTGGAAAAATAATAAAATTTCTCTCTCCCAAAGGAAAAAAGTAGTTACGTTGGTACCACATTTAATTCAGATATCCAATTCTCTGAATTTAGATAGAAATCTCTCTGCCCAGTCTGTATCATGGACTTAAAAACATATATTCATCCAGTACAGTACCTCTCTAGGTAAGTTAATTCTACCAAGTGAATCACTGCATGAGTTTTAACTTCAAAAGTTTGCAGAGCTATTTTCACCATGGTAAGGCTAGAAAAAATCAGATACACTGAAGGTTTAGGTGAGCGTGGGTGTATCAGTGCAGCTATACTGTAAAACAAGTATAATGGCTCACAGTAAGGGCACCATTTTATCTGCATTCCCTCAGAATGACACACTTGACCTTGAATGACTGTGTTTTCAGCAGGAAAAAAAAAAAAATACATGACATGCTTTACTTCTAACTCTCACTCTAACTATTAATATCTTAAAAGCAGTGTCTGTTTACAGTTCTCCTTCTCCCACCCCAAAAAGAAAGATCCTAAACCCAGGGCTTCTTTCATTCTTTCTGCTCCACAACCTCCAGCTACCATTGGGAGAGAGGGATTGCAGAAGACAAAACAAACAAGAAAACAAAAATTAGCAGCATGGAGTTAGTGACTTCAAGAGAAAATTATAGTTTAAGGGGAAATGTTTCTTGTGCCTTCTTTCCTGCACGCATCCCAGTCGGGGTAGCTAATAAAAAACATAGACTGCTCTTTTAAAAACAAAAAGTTCAAGAGATGCGGTGGGGGGGTAGGGTGGAACCATCAGAGGCAACATAGGCAACCAAGAGTCTAAAGTTAACGGCTTGGCAAACACCCATGCAGGGTGCTTTTCCTGCACGGGACTGAGCAGACACCGTCCGGCGCCCGCAACATCTGCTCCACCCCCGTGCTGTCCAGGAGCCGCGCAAAGCTCTGCTCTCGGCACCATGTGAACCTCAGAGCTGGTAGTCCAGGCTTCTCTGTCCTCAATCTGACCTGCAGTTCCCTGCATTCGGAACAAAAGAAAAAGGCAGGGCTTTTATCAAAGCACAGAGCAGCAGTTCTGAACTTGGGGTCCTTGGTAGGGACCCAGGGAGCCCACGGGCACTTTGAAATTATATGCAAGCTGTTAGGCCTACACATTTCTTGTGCATTTCTCTGGTGAAAGCGTCCGTTGTTTCACCGCAAACTCAAATGGATTCTTGACACGGAAAAAGCTTCAGAACCACTGCACTAGAGAGTCTGAACTGAAAACAGTGTGTAAGGAAGGCCCAAACTGTTACTCTCTGAGGTGTAGACCTCTACACAGTGTTCCTACTGAAAGACTTTTGTGGCCCAAAGAATGGAAAATTTGGAATTTCTAAGCAATAGGGAAAAAGACACACAGAATGCCACAGTGGGAAATGGAAAGACTCCCCTCTACTCTAGATGTGTGTCCTCAGCAAGAACGTGGTCCACAGCTGATTCTCGCAGAATTTTGAAACTGGAAGGGACGTAGAAAGGCCAGTTCTGGCTCTCCTGAGGCCCAGAGAAGCTAAAATTCATTCAAGGTCACACTCCCAGAACGGAGGCAGGGGCAGGACAGATGCCCTCGTCTACTCTGTTCCCACCACACCATTGGAACAGAAAATAATTAAAATAATCATCCATTAAAATACTTTTTTTAAAAAAAGCCATTGAGTGAAATTGTATAAATGCAGAAGTACCTTTCACTTAGCATATCCAATGTGGTAACAAAAATCAGCCTGTAAAACTAACAAGTAGACATAACTCTTAAGACCTGTCTGGGTGGGGTGCTTTAATATCTGATTACTTGGGGTCTAATAAGAAAGTATCAATAAAATGTCCATCTCCAGAGAGACAACAGAGGCAAAACACACTATCTACTGACTTCCAAACGGCTGCTGGCAGTTCCCTGAGAATTCAATACTATCAGCTGGGAAGCATTTAAACCAGGTCCTTCCAGGGCTGGGATGTACAAGGGACCATATGGTCCCAGCAGAACACTTCAAACAGGCAGCTGTATAGCTATAATTAAATCTGTAGTAGTCATGCTATTATTTATTTAGCAGATTTTTTTTTAATGTACCCTTCACTGAGGTCTCTGAGAACACACACCAAATTAGAATAGAAAATACTGAAGAAGCAGAGAAAGAGAATCAAGGGGCTGACAAAGGAGCAGGCAACAGCTTTCCAAAAACTTCCGAGAGGTTCCTCATTTGTACCTGATGAGCTCTGACTGAGCACCCGGAGGTGACGGTCACTTTACTGACATGAGTAATGAACCCGAGGATCAGCTCACTCCTTTGTTTCACGGTACACTCCACTGCAAAGCTGTACCTCTTTCTGAATTTTGAATTTTTGAATCCCTATCTGCCATTCATTTGACATTCATCGAATCAGAAAATCTTAAAAGAACTGTAAGATGATCTAGTCCAATTTCCCACCCAGTAACTATATTCTTAACATCGAGTCATTTGCTTCTTCTTGAACATGACTGTGAAAGAAAAAAGCATTCAACTCAAGAATTAATTCAAATGTCACTTCTGCCCAATCCCCAGCCCCTGGCAGAACTCATTCTCCCTTCTCTGGTCTAAGATATCTACCACCCTATATTATTTACAGATTTGTCTCACACTCTATAATCAGAATCCCTAAAAGGCAGAGACTGGATCCTATTCATTTTTGTAGTCCTGATCCATTATATAATACTTACTGCAAAGGAGGACTTCATAAATAACTTAGTGATGAAGCTCTATTTCCTATCCAATTCTTACTTATATTAAAATAAAAACTGCTCCATGAAACAAGCACCCACAATCACAAGTTTATGTCTACAGCAACAGACGGTAAATCTGTTCTCTTTAACCAGAAGGCAAGCTTCATGAACTTTCTACCCCTCAAACCTTCTCATCTCTGAAAGTTATGGTGAGGGACTTCCCTGGTGGTCCAGTGGGTAAGACTCCACGCTCCCAATGTAGGGGGCCCGGGTTCGATTCCCGGTTGGGGAACTAGATCCCACATGTATGCTGCAACTAAGAGCCTACATGCATGCTGCAACTAAGATCCCACATGCCAAAACTAAACATGCCACAATGAAGATCCCACGTGCAGCAACTAAGACCCAGTGCAGCCAAAATAAATAAATAAATAATTTTAAAAATAAAAATAAAAGTTATAAGTGAGTTACTTCAATTATTCTTCTCAGGCTAGTGCCCAGGTAGCTCACCATCCTAGTTCCCATAACCACATCCCCTCAACTGTTTTTGAAAATGGACATCTTTGGGGATTCCCTGATGGTCCAGTGGTTAGGACTCCACAGTTTCCTGCTAAGGGCACGGGTTCAATCCCTGGTTGGGGAACTAAGATCCTGCAAGCTGCACGGCGTGGCCAAAAATAATAATAAAATAAATTTTAAAAAAGAAAATGGACACCTTTGAAAAATCTGAATCTGATGAAAGTTATAAACTTTCTGTCCAAATAAAGTAAGATTTTCCCCATCATTCACTTCATGTTTGAACTTACACAAGTGTACATTTATTCTTGTTAAATTCTTTATGGGTTCAGGCTGTCAAGATCATTCTCCATCGTGATTCTATCATTTAGAATTTAGATAGCTAACCATGTCCATTTTGTGTCCTCTGAGAATCTGACAAACATTGTATCTTAATCCAAATTGCTAATAAATCTGTTCAGTAGGACAGCTAAAAAGTGCCACGGCATTAGAAATTCCTTCTACATTTACATTGGTTATTAATTTATACACTTGAGTGCAATTATTCTCTAGCTGAGAACCCCTGATGGTCATAAGCTCTCAGTTCATCCTAGCACTTACAACTATATCATCATGGACACTATGGATGCCTTACTACAACCAAGTGGCCTGCTCAGAAAAGAAAATGTGATATATAAATATACTTGTGTTCTTCTATTTAATATATAGAGCAATAACTTATATCACAGGTTGGCAAACTTTTTCTCTGAAAAGCCAAATTAGGCTTCGCAGGCAAGATACAGTCTCTGTCGTACATTCTTGTTTTTTCAACAACCCTTTAAGCTTAGCTTACCAACCATACAAAAACAGACTACCAGCAGGCTATGACCCCAAGCCACAGTCTGCCAGACATCATCTCTTCAACTTTGAAGCAAATGGCCTATTGGTGAAGACAAACATTTAACCAAAAATTAAAATGGGCGTTATTGCATGACAGCTGGGGTAGTCATCATGATGGAAAAGCATAACGTGCAACAAGAGTTTACAACAGGAGGCTCTCTAGCCTAAAACAGGGAATCCCAGGAGACTTCCCTGCAGAGGTGACCAGTACTGAGAAATAATGGGCGAACCCCAGTTGCCTGGGTAGGAAGAACATTTCAGTCAGAGGAAACAGCATGTGCAAAGGGCCTGGGGCAGGAGAAAGACTGGCACATTAGTGGATCTGGAAGGACATGTGTGTGGTCAGAGTAAAGTCAGAGAACAGAACAGAGAACCTTGCAAAAGGACTCTGGAGACAGACATGAGGCAGGATAACACAGGGCTCTGATGTATGCACCCCAGTGTTCACTGCATCGCTATCTGCAGTGGCCAGGACATGGAGGCAACCTAGATGTCTGTCGACAGAGGAGTGGAAGGAGAATATGTAGTGCGTATGTGCAGTGGAGTATTACTCAGCCACGGAAGGGAATGGAATAATGCCATCTGCAGCAACATGGATGGACCTAGAGATTGTCATACTAGGGGGAGTAGGTCGGACACAGAAAGACAAATATCATGTGATGTCACTTATATGTGGAATCTAAAAAGAAGGGTACAAAACAGAAGTAGAGTCACGGATGTAGAGAATAAACTTATGGTTACCAGGGGACAAGCTGGGGAGGGATGAATTGGAAGATTGGGATTGACATATACACACTACTATGTATAAAATAGATAACTAATAAGGACCTACTGTATAGCACAGGGAACTCTACTCAATATTCTATAATGGCCTATATGAAAAAGAATCTAAAAAAAATGAGTGGATATCTATATCTATATCTATATATCTGATTCACTTTGCTGTACACCTGAAACTAACACAACATTGTAAATCAACTATACACCAATAAAAACTTAAAAAACAAACAAACATGGGGCTCTGAAAGCCATGCTAGGGATAAGGATTCTGGGGTCACTGCAAAATGATTTTAAGCCATGAGTGACACCCTCTGTACAGTCCTTCAGGGCAGAGCCTGTCTTATAACATCTCTATGCCTCACAGCGCTTTATCAGCTTCTACATTCAAAGATTTAAAAATCCCAATGGTTTGTATGAATGTAAAAATAATTCTTAACGTACTACTACAGAAGACGGGCTAGTAGCTTGTTACTTTCAGGAAAGAAGAGAGGAAATAGAAAACACCACCATTGTAAAATCTTATCTGTATACTCCTACGGAGACTATTTAATATAGAATCATAAGATTTATTCTAATGAGAACTTTTAACTTCTCCAGTGTTCTATTTTGCTACTTTCTCTTGAATCACTCCAAAAATTACAAATATGTTGCCTCATTTATTTCACTTGCTCCATTTTCCCCTACTTTGTTTCATAGTTTACCCTATCTTGTATTCACAAGGAGGCAGGAGAAAGCAGGTGGGGAAAGGGAAGTAATATTTTTTAAGCACCTAATTAATCTGTGCCTGAAGTACTTCACATATATTACCTCTTTTTATTCTCAGGAGAACATGAAAGATGAGTTTTTTCTTTGATTAAAATCCTTTTCTCCTATTCTTTCCACACTGAGGTATTACAACTTGTGAGTTTAGATCAAGAAGGCACAGCCAAAATAAAGACAATATAGCCCATAGCATGTTCAGACCAGGATGGCACAGATTAAGAAATATACAAGCACAGGAGCATACAGCCCCTAGTATAACATTAGAGAAGAGAGAATCTTCTAAAAACTTTTTATTTTCATTTATTCTTGATTTAAATAAAACCTACATATTGTACTACTTCAGCACATCTTTGAAAAATGAAAAACAATACACAATTTTAAAAACTAGAAACCAAAATGTGACATGAATCAAGGTCTTTCAAAAGGACTAATTGCACTCCATTCCCTCAGCAGGACTTCATTTAGGGACTCCCACAAAGACAGGTGGGAATAAGAACAACATTGCCATCATCCCGCAAAAATCTCTTTATGACACATTTTTATGGATGTTTTCATAATGTCCTAATGAAAAGAGCTACTTACTCCCTGAGAATTCCACACTTTGAAAAAGAGTTTCACAACTATTTTAAGTAGTAGTTTCAATTGTTATCTTTCTAAACAAAGTCTTCCTCCAGAGTGAGTGCCTGGGGACGCCTTCTTAGAGACCGTAATTCAACAGCCAACGAATTATGCACCAAGTTTTTCTTCGAACAAAGCTTCAATGTGGAGGCTACTAATTGAAATGTCTCAAATTCCCTTTCCTTATTTCTCAGTGTCATAAATAAGCTGATATGGAAAACAGGCTTATCCATAAATTTCATTTGAGAAACAATGAGTAATGCAGCCAAAGACACTATGAGAAGAGATAAACGTCTTTCATCTCTGACCAAAAGGTTTTTCTGAAACAAGTCATCCTAACAGATAGCTGGATTTCAGCTTGACTTGTTCCAATAATATACTTGGGTCTTTACCATAATGCAGTCCTTGGACTCAAAACTATAAGAAAAATGTAAAGTGAAACAGAGTTATAATCATGTATAGAGTACATATATACAATGGAATAATGAAAACAAGAATGAAATAATGCCACTTGTAGCAACATGGATGGACTTAGAGATTACTATACTAAGTGAAGAGAAAGACAAATATTATATGATATCACTTATATGTGGAATCTAAAATAATGATACAAGTGAACTTATTTACAAAACAGAAACAGACTCACAGACAGAAAACAAACTTATGATTACCAAAGGAGGAAAGATGGGGAGGGATAAATTAGGAGTCTGGCATTAATAGATACACACTACTCTATACAAAATAGATAACCAACAAGGACCTACTATATGGAACAGGGAACTATATTCAATATCTTGTAAAAAAAATAATAATGTATCGAACTAGTAAATTCTGTAATAAATCACATTTAATGATAAATCCTTCCCAAGTCTGATTTGCCTTACTTCTAATTTCATACCATTTCATATCATACAAAATGAAGTAGCTCACATCTAAAAGTAGAATGTTGGACAGTACCTGATTTGAAATGTGCCATGCTTGGGAAAACTTAGCAATACCATGTCATCTTGCAATAGAACATCTTTCTGTTCTTGACAGTTGACTTTTCCAATATGTCCTTGTGATACACTACATTTTGTTTTAAACAAGTTAAAAAAAAAAGATTCAGAGTTTTCTCTAAGCTATGTCAATCCGCCAGGAAACTATGTTCATTGAGCTTTCAATTATGAGAAAAAATGTATAAATGGATTTTAACAAATGAAAGAGCAAACTATATTTCAAATGTTAGCATTCACATGATTGTTCTAGCTGAAAAAAAATTTTTTTAACACATGACATGGGCAAGAATGTTCATTTCAAGCAACTGATTAACCTAATGAAACACTCTATCAGTGCCCACGATAAGAAACAGTAATTTTTAAAGCTGCCAGAATTATAATCATAACTTATTTATATAACTTATTTATATATAATTTATATAACTATAAATTATAAGACTTTAACAATACTTTCAAAAATCACCCTTCTCTGAGAAACCCTCATAGTCACAGTCATTTTCTCAGCCTTTAAAAGAAGATTTTTTGAGAAAAAGGATAAAGGAGAAGCTGATTCTCCCCAATTAGTCATTATTGTCATTACATCAGCAACTAACTTAAAAGACTCCTATCTCTCCCTCCACCCCAGACCCTCTGCTGTCCGGCCCCCCCACCCTAAAAGGAACATGAGACATACAAATAAAAAACAATAACAAACAAGTGAGTCCCTGTGAAGTGACAAACAGTAAGAGCTTAGATGGTGTTAGAATTTGAGACAGGTGTTAATTAACATGAGCCAGAATGTCCAAAGACATGTGTAAGGCAAAAGCAGCACCTGACTTAGATCCTGAAGAAACGGTCGGAATTGGAAAAGCAGAGAGAAAAAGAGATATTTGGGTCCAGTGAAAACGTGCATGCAGCACCACTATTCATGGAAGGCCAGTCAGACACATTTCACGAGAGCGCAGGCAGAGCAGTGGAGTACAGAAGAACACAAAACCCCAAAGAGCCAGATTAGCAACGTAAATCTGAGAAGCGAGGAATGACATCTAAAATGAAATTGACTTCCATCCTACCCAATCTTCCCGCAAAACAAAGCCAAAAATAACAAGCAGTAGTACATTTAAATAATGAAAATGACAGTGATAAATTAAGACGCGTATAATATTTAAAGTGTACTAATCACATTCCTTTTCACACGACAACCCTGTGGAGAAGGCAGTTCAGACTGAATTATATATAAGACCTGTATTATGAATCAGGAAACTGAGGTTCAGAGGAGTTAAGGTTTAACATGTTTATTTAAATCTTCAAAGCTATTCCTGTGATCAGCTTAAAGAAAAAGTTCAATAATAATTACTTTTTCTTCTTACCAGAAAAAAAAAAAAAGTTACAACGATGTGTATTTATCAGACTTAATGACCTAGAAGTGAATATATATCTGTAGCAAGAACAAATACTGAACAAATACTGAACTGAACTGAACTTTCCCTTAACTGAAAGTTAAGGGACTATGGGGTGTTTCTCAAAGTTCAGGTAAAATTTTGTAAATCAAGTGAGTATCCACCATAGTCCGTGGACAAGTCAACAGGCTAATTAATCTAATCTACTTTTGCTAATTCTACAGGTAACTCTAATTTAAAAGTAAATTTTAATTGAAACCCTGTTGTATTTCATCAAATTTGGGGGATTACTGGCCATTATTCAAAGAATTTTAAAAGTCACAATATTTTCCATTTGTTGGATAAATCAAGTCATTCACTTGTATTGTTAATCTGCAGAAAGTTACATTCCAATTTATTTCACACATTTCCTACCTAACTCTTTCTCCAAGGAAGAATGCTTTATTTGGCTAAAGCTCTTATCTTCTGTTATTTACGTTCTCTAAAATGGAAAGATGCTTCTAAAATCCCTCGTTTCAAAATTGAGTTATGTGTAATGAGGTGGATGGACCTAGAGACTGTCATACAGAGTGAAGTAAGTCAGAAAAACAAATACCATATGCTAACACATATATATGGAATCTAAAAAAAAAAAAAGGTTCTGAAGAACCTAAGGGCAGGACAGGAATAAAGACGCAGATGTAGAGAATGGATTTGAGGGGGAAGGGTAAGCTGGGACAAAGTGAGAGAGTGGCATGGACATATATACACTACTAAATGTAAAATAGATAGCTAGTGGGAAGCAGCTACAAAGGGAGATGAGCTCGGTGCTTTGTGACCACCTAGAGGGGTGGGATAGGGAGGGTGGGAGGGAGATGCAAGAGGGAGGAGATATGGGGATGTATGTATATGTATAGCTGATTCACTTTGTTATACAGCAGAAACTAACACACCATTGTAAAGCAGTTACACTCCAAATAAAGATGTTTTAAAAATTTTAAAAACTAAAATAAAATAAAATCCCTCGTTTCTCTTTGATTGATGGTTCTAACCCACACAGTTATCTTGTCTTTCACTGACCTGCTGCAGTTTACTGTCAGCACCACAGTTTATTTCGTCTCTCCAGCTAGATATAAACTCATAATCTGAGACCATATTTTATGCTTTATTTTTATCATATCAGCCTCTTCTCATTGACCTCCACCAATACCACTCAGAGTATGGACACAAAACAAACAGTTGATTCACCAAGTCTTTTAATCACTGTGGCAGCAGAAACATCCAGTCACCATAAGACCCTTAAGAATTTTTTAATTGTTGGTTTATTTAATAACAATTCTGTAGATTAGCCTATTCAGAACAATGTGTGCCTCAAAGACAAACCTAAGGTCTAACTATTATTAACCTAACTATTAATTGGACACCTGGGGATTAGGACCTAAAAAAGACCATAATGCAAATAGGCAGAATTCACCATACTCATAAAGAGCACAGGCTCCAGGGCCAGAAAGCAGCTCTACCACTTAGATGCTATTTAACTTTGGAAAAAATTACTTAATGTCTTTGTGCCTCAAGTTTACCAATATATAAAACAGGGTTGATAATACCAACCAAAGTGCTAGTGTGAAAAAGTGTCCAATGTATGTTAGTCATTATTACTTATTCTTTATAAAAGAACAGGCTCAATACTCTCAGAGCCACTGAATGATCAACAGTGCCGCTAATACTGAACTTACAATGGCGTCCTCTAAAATTACTTGGTTAGTTTCTAGCCTCTTGTATGCATATGCATAGAACACTGAATAGGCAGTAATGTCGACCGGGTATGATTAACCACTGGCTTTTGGATTGCAGCAAAAATTACTGCTACCATTTTAACATGGTGGCAGAGAAAACGGAAGTATGATTGTTTTCACTTCAGTTCAGTTCTAGGGAGTGAAACCAGACGATTGGTGGTAACAACAGGAGAAATCAGTGAGCTCTGCTGGCGACTGATAAGGTCACGAGATTCTACAGAGGCAAATAAATCAACTAGCCACTGGATCAATCAGAGAAGTGACGTGGAAACAGGGGGAAGCCCTTCTCTTTCTGAAGAAGAGCAAGGAAAACTTCCTCCCATGGCTTGGCCTCTTCGTATCTCTACTCTGCAGAGACTCCCTGTTGCAAGGGAAGTAGGGAAGCAGAAAAATCTGCAAATATCTCCCAACATGTAATTAATGGTTCGCTGATCTTTTTATCAATTATCCTAGATGAAACACTCCATCAAAGCTCCTAATAAAGGTATAAACTTTTCATTTAACTAACTTTACAGTATGTACGTAAGTTCACTTAGAATTCTCTTGAGGGTGGAGGACTGGGGAGGAAGGAGATGCAGGGCCAAGCTGCAAATGTGCTGGATAGTGCTTCAAAGAGAACACTTGTCCAACTCTTCTTGTGATTTTCCTTTTTGTTCCAAATGCTGACCACCAAGAAGGGCTCTTAAGAGGAAGCCATTTTTGGTTGCCAAGGAAATTCTCACAAAGCCAAAGGATTTCTCTCAGAGCTGAGAACAGCCTCTCCTAAGCAGAAGCAATCAGAAACATACAGGTGGCCAAGTCTACGACCACTGGACTTTTCACCTCCTTACCTCAGAATATAGGCAGATTAGCCAGCTCAGAGATCCAATTAGACCAGGAGAATAAACCCAGTTTTAGCCTTGATATTTTAAGCTTCTGAAAAAAGCCCCCAAAGTGAGCTGGGAGGCAGATGCTAGTGACTGTGATTCTTTTCACGTTAGCTGAGTTGCTAAGCTTTTAGTGGAATGAATCAGAAAGGAGAAACTCAAATCTGACTGGCAAACAGTATTCTAGCAGTGGAGGAGGATTAATTAAAGTGTTTAAAAGACCTAGGACACAAATTGATATAATCTTTTGAGGAGGTAATTGGCAATACATGGTGACCCAGCAATTGCACTTACAAAATTTCTCCTTCAGAAATAATCATGAAAGAATGCAAAAAAAAAAAAAAAGTTACAATGAGGGCATTTCTTAAAGGCCTGTTTGTCTAACTGCAAAGAAATGAAAATAAGTAACTATCTATTAATAGAAGACCATTTAAATAAAATATGATTCATGTATACCATATAGCCTTCAAGGAAAATAAGGTAGACATCCGTGGTATTGTTAGTTTTTTTAAAAATCCAGTTGCAGAACAATATGATCCCATTTGTATTTTATATAAATAAGTATATATATTTTTATGCATAGAAAAAGTCTAGAAGACTACATCAACCTGCTAATAGTAGTTATATTGAGGGTGAGAATTTGTGAACTTTCACTTTCTGTTTTATTCATTTTTCCTTTGTTTGAATTTTTACAGCAATTTTGTATAATTATGAATCAGAAAAAACTAAAGTTTAAAAAACGTCATAGATAATAAAATGTTACTACAGAAAGTAAAGAATGAGTTCATGTTTATAGTTAGAATTATTATAAAGGTTTTTAATCATGCCCTTAGGATGTTTACCACAGGTGCTGCTGCTTTCCGGTTTGCCACTTCTAAGGGGAAAAAAGTGGTTTTTTTTTTTTAAATGAAGTTCTGGTCAGAGGTAGGTAACGTGTGACATGAGAGCAGACATCCATTAAAGATAATTGTTGATGGCATTCTACTACTCTCTGCAATCTATTCTAAGTATATTTATGGCATTGGGATACAGGCAGACTGCTACATACTAGAAAGAGAAAAAAGTGACATCAAACATAAATCATGCTAGATAAGACATGCCATTTAAGACATGTAAACCCTGCAATCCCTTTTGCTAAATGTTGAATACAGAACACCCTGCGGTGCTCCTGGAGTTCGATTTTCCCAGGTACCGGTGAGAGTGTGGCTCAGGACCCCATGGGGCGGCTCTGTCCTCCACCTACACATTCCGATGCCCCTTTTGGAACAATAAGGACTAAGACACTTGTCACTGTTCCTTAGAGAGACCTCTGGTGAGGGTTTCATGAGTCATGACATCAAAAAGAGAACTGCAGGTAACAGATATAATCACTCAAAAGCTCAATCTCACTACTCTTGGTGACCTACATCCATTTCTAGTGCATTAAAATATTTTAATTTTTAATAATATTAATTAAATAATTATTAATTCTAACTAATAGTGCATGGAAAATATTTTAACTAGGAAACTCATTTGCTTTCTTACAATACTTCAGTGGAACAGAAGAGCTCCCTTTGCCAACAGGAATGAGGTCTTGACATCTATGTCAAACACATTAAGAAATTGGCTATTGGGTCTGTTGAGCTGTTTAATGCACTGTGGTGCTCATCCAATGTTTAATTATAGGAACAACACCAGATGATCCAAAACATTAGCAAATTCCTCCATCTCATCACACGCTATCCCCAGTGATCTTTTTTCAGTGTAAATCACAACACACAACTCTCCAGGTAGAACTCCTAAAATAGTGTCTTACTGAACACAGAATAAAATTAAAAGGTCCCCCTGGGGCTTCCCGGGTGGCGCAGTGGTTGAGAGCCCACCTGCCGATGCAGGGGACACGGATTCGTGCCCCGGTCCGGGAGGATCCCACATGCCGCAAAACGGCCGGGCCCGTGAGCCATGGTTGCTGAGCCTGCGCGTCCGGAGCCTGTGCTCCGCAATGGGAGAGGCCACAACTGTGAGAAGCCCAAGTACCGCGCAAAAAAAAAAAAAAAAGGTCCCCTGCATGAAAAGGTTACGTGGCCTTATGTACGTTTGCATACCTGCTACTCCTGCTCCAGCCACTCTGGATTTTTTTTCCTTCTTCCTCTGTTATGAATATACCTTATTTATTCCTGCCTCAAGGCTATACTCTTGCTTTTTGTTCAGCCTAGAAACCTCTTCCCTCAGACTGTCTCTTCTCTGGTTAATCTTCTCACCTAAACCAGCTTTCTTGTACCTCTCCACATTATCCTACTGTATTTTCTAAATAACAACTATCATTGTGTAAAATTAACCTATTCATTTGTTTACTTGTTTTTGTTGTTTACTGTCTATCTGTTCCCAAAAGCACGGAAGCTCCTTGAGTCCAAAGATTTATCTGTCTCATTCACCTCTGGAACCCTAGCACTAAGAACGCTTTCTAGCACAGAATATACTCTTTAAATGAATGAATGAATTCAAATCATAGCAGCCTACAGTTATGGGGTGATTTAGAAGTTAACATTTGTTGCAGCTTGTTTTAAATTTTACATGGTTCTAAGTTTTACAAAAGGCTCCTGAAACACCTGAAAATACAAGACAGAGCTTAGATTACCTGAGATAAGTTAGACAGAGCTTAGATTACCTGAGATAAGTTTATCTCCCTTCACTTTCAAGCTGACACAAAACCTGTTTTTAAATGAAGGCTAGTTTTCTGTTCCAGATAAATGGCTTTCACAGGAAGTATATCATTATGAAAATGGTAAAATTCAATGATCGATTTCAACTGAGACCCAGGTCTAAGAACACAGGTTCTTGGAAATCACTATGAGTATCAGTGTTTCTCAAATTCTATTAATAAGTATTGGTTGTGAATTCTTTAAGAATATAGGAGGGCTTCCCTGGTGGCGCAGTGGTTGAGAGTCCACCTGCCGATGCAGGGGACACGGGCTTGTGCCCCGGTCCGGGAAGATCCCACATGCCGTGGAGCGGCTGGGCCCGTGAGCCATGGCCACTGAGCCTGCGCGTCCGGAGCCTGTGCTCCGCAACGGGAGAGGCCACAACAGTGAGAAGCCTGCGTACCGCAAAAAAAAAAAAAAAAAAAAAAAAAAGGAATATGGGAGAGAGCATAAGGTGGGAGGAGGAACCTACAAAAAGTCAAATTTCTTATAGAAAGGGAAAAGGAAGGACAAGGCAGTTTTGTTAATCATCTAAGCAGCAAGCTAACCCCCTTGGAAAGGGGCTCCACAGATAACCACTGCAATGGTTTCACCAGTTCCCATCAAGGACTCCTGGCCAAAGGAAAGCTGTAGCCACTGAACCACAGTTACCAGTTGCAGTCACCAATACTGCAGTGACTAAGGACACCTAACGACTGTAACCTCCTCCTCAACAACATGCCTTTCTTATCAGGTTTTCACAGATGTGATTCCATCTGGATCTTTCCTGACACAGCAGTGTTTCAGCGGGCCCTGAAAAGATGCTAAAGACAAGTATCATAACCTCAGCAAATACGAGCCCTTCTCTGCCACTGCGTCTTCTCTGAGTAATGGAGTGAGACCACTCAGTGACCAATGCCAATCAGAGGGTTTTCTGGCTGAGCCGTGAAAAAGAATAGCAGGTGCTATTGTACTCTTCCATCACTGTGAATATGACATAGCTATGAATGCTAAGGGAAGCTGTATGTGAGCCTCAGGATGAAAATCAAAACGATGGAAAAGTCATCTCAGTTGAATTCAGTTGACTCACTCCTGTATTACACACATGTAAGAAAAGGTTAGGGGGTTGTTCAATCACAAAATGTTTCTTTCTAGATTTCACTGTAAGGTAGTCATGGCTGAGCAGTTTCAAACTTCTACATGGATTACTGATTTCATCCTCTTACTCTCTGACAAAAATATTTAAATTTAGGTCTATCTCTACAAAAGACCAAGATTTCAAAAATAGATATTGAGACAACCAAGTATATTTAAAGATAACAGGCAACAGATAGTGTGAAAAATGATTACCATACACTTTAGAAATTAACCTTAGGCCAAATTCCACCAGGACACCAATGGATAGGTTCTCCGATAAGCTGGCTAAATAACGAGTATCAGGGAAGCGACAACCAGATAAAAAGTTACAAGGTTATATAAGCGCAAATGTCTCTCTAAGAATCTTCAAGGGATTTCTACATTTACTGCATTCACTACAGTCTACAGACTGCAATTTCACTTAAGGTTGGTCATATAATTGTGAGATGGTATTACATTATTGATAATCTTTTTTTTTTTTTTTTTTTGCGGTACGCGGGCCTCTCACTGTTGCGGCCTCTCCCGTTGCGGAGCACAGGCTCCGGACGCGCAGGCTCAGCGGCCATGGCTCACGGGCCCAGCCGCTCCGCGGCATGTGGAATCTTCCCGGACTGGAACATGAACCCGTGTCCCCTGCAACGGCAGGTGGACTCTCAACCACTGTGCCACCAGGGAAGCCCTATTGATAATCTTGAAAAGGAAAAAGAGCCCCTTTAAAAAAGTCATTGTACCACTGAGCACAGTATTTCCTCCAAAGAGTTAAAGCTATGAGGTAAAATAATAAGATTTTCTTATCTTCATAGCTGATTCCATATTCACATGAAAAGCAGAACTAACCCACTGCATTTGATAAGCACCCGTGGCAGTTGTAAATTTTTTCAAGCACAGAAAAGAAATAAAAGGTGATAGAAAAACAAATCAATCTAAGGTAATTGGGGAAGATAACTGGATAAAGAAGAAAAAAAATCCTCCATAGCAACAAAATAGAGGAGATTATTTATGTCCATTTACAAGTAGATGAGCTCCAGATGTATTTTCTAAAAAATCTACTTCTCCCCGGGTGTTTTTTGCTTAATAAATATAACATCCAAGTTGGAATACTGTTGAAGCATTGAATCACCTAAATTTTGGCGATGCTCTTTCTTCTGCTGTTAACTATTTTGAGCTATTTCTCAATAAAGCAGCCGCTACTGAAATCATAAGTACATAGGCTTGGCACAGCCAGAGAGAGAAAGTGCAGTCCACGGATTTGTTTCTTCTGTTTTCCCAAAACAGAATCTTATAAAAAACATGCCCTCGAATTTTGTCACTATGTAGCTGTCAGAAAGAGAAATTCTGCTCCTCTTCATATCTCTGAACATGAAAACCATTTCTTGTGCTACTGGGAAGTTATACAGCTCCAGGAAGTCGTGAGGCACCATCGCAACTATTCGAATTGTATCCAGGCAGAATAATCAATCAGAAAACTTCAGTTCCAGTTGGATGGAAGTTTCTTGGGCCAACTTGGAAAAGCATACAGAACAAGTTTGACTACTGCCAAGATCATTTCCAGGACATTGGCTAATTAATTATAAAAGCTTTTTCAAAACAAATTTGAGCCTGGCAACCTTTTTTCCCGACCAGACAGAGAAAAAAACAGGTTAAAAAAGAAAAGCCCCAGTTTATTGTGTGTGTGTGTTTTGTTTTTTTTGCCATGGCTTCATCTTCTTAGCAAGCCCATTTTCTTCTTCTCACCCGAAAATGATCGAGGAGCTTTTGTATTTGAAGTTAATAAAATTGTTAAGTATAGAAACAGGAAATAATTAGTTTGAATTTGTACTCTACCTTTAGTTATAGAGGAGATGAATGGGTCAATTACAAAGCTTCTCTTCAAACTTTTTGGTGGGAAGCAAAGAATGGAGTTTCTTTCTCTTTGGAGGAATGAAGGGCTCATTGGATGAGCTATGCCTATTGTATTAGATAAATGAAGAAGGACAGTCGCTCTTATAATGATATACTCATCAACTACATTTTCTGGCTTTGAAAACAAAAAGAACAAACCTCCTGAATCAAATCTTCCTGGTTTCATCTTCACATGAACCTTGATGAATATGAGATGTCGGTGACAGGCATCAGAGATTCTGGTTTTAAGGACCACAAAGGCTTTATAGTGTTGACTTTAAAAATGCACAATGTGAGAGCTGCGAGTTAAGTTTTATCTGGCGCACAATGAGGACTGCAGCCGGGGAGACAGCAGTTTCAGATAACTCTGAGAAACTGCTCCAAGGAGGCAGGGGGAGGAGCCAGGATATATAAGAGTTTTGCAACAAAGGGCAGGCAGTCTGAACGTCACAAGATTATTGTTAATTAAAGAAAACCAGACATCTCAAGTTACGGAATTTAGCACTTTTCTATATATGGGACGATGCAAGAGTCAGAGCTCACTGAAATCATTCCTTTGATATGCACCTCAGCTATCTGGGGCCAGGATCCTGTTTTTTCACATCCTGAGTTTCCTCAGGACTCACCTTAGGGAGTCTGTTGGCTGCTAGATGGCAGGTGTTCTTTTCAGCCCTGAGTTTCCTCAGGGCTCACCGGCTCACGATGGAGAGCTGCAATCCTTGATGACTGTGACATCCTTTGTTTATTAATATGGCAGGAAATATTCCATTTATAAATATCCCATTCCATTTATAAATATTCCATTTATCAATAGCAAAATCAACACCCTAAATCATAATGTTCTAACCTATTTCTTCTAACACTGGAATCAAAATCTCATGTAATACACATCATAAGTCATCAAATTTCTTCTGCATATGCTCAGATATGAAGACACCCAAGAAGGTAAGAAATTTCTCTCAGCATTTACCAGTGGCAATTGACAAACTCCTGACAAGAACTGTCCCCAGTAAAAGAAGCCTTCCTGAAAAAGTGTCAACCAGATATTCCTGACTCTGCCTTATCCAAGCCCCTGGCAAATCTCACGATCAGAATGTCGTTTGGTAAATGCTGTAGGGAGCCAAAATGTACAAAATAGTTTTGAGGAAAATTCTCAACAAGTCCTAGTGGACTGAGGTTTCCCTTTCACTACTGGTATGAACCTGCCAATGAATCCAATATTTAAATGATCTTCTCAGAAGCCACTGCAATGAGAAGCCCTCGCACCACAACGAAGAGTAGCCCCCACTCGCCGCAACTAGAGAAAGCCCACACACAGCAACGAAGACCCAATGCAGCCAAAATTAAATAAAATTTAAAAATTTATTTTAAAAAAATAAATAAATTTTAAAAAGGGCTTCCCTGGTGGTGCAGTGGTTGACAGTCCACCTGCCGATGCAGGGGACACGGGTTCGTGCCCCGGTCCGGGAAGATCCCACATGCCGCGGAGCGGCTAGGCCCGTGAGCCATGGCCGCGGGGCCTGTGCTCCGCAACGGGAGAGGCAACAGCAGTGAGAGGCTCGCGTAACACAAAAAAAAAACAAACAAACAAAAAAAAAAACACATTTCTTTAAAAATAAAATAAACAATAAAAGTGAATAAACTGCCTCCAGGAAGCAATAAATAAATAAATGATCTTCTCCCACAGTATTTCAAGAGGTAGGCCAATGATAGGGAGGAGAGCTAGCCATATTAGCATTTAAGGTTGGGGGGGGGGGCAGCTGTAAAAGTCAAGAATTAATCTCAGTGCAGAGGTGGAGGTAATTAAGCCAAACCAAAGCAGAGTCTCTCTTCTGGGAAACACATGTAAGTTACGATGAGAAAGATTACAGCAGATTTCAGAGAATCTTAAAAGTCGGGATAGTCTGAACTTCACTTGATATAAGCCATTATAAGCTTTTGATCCAGGGGAGAAATATAAGAACAATGATATGAAAAGTGTATTGAATTGGGAGAAAATGGGGACAGGATTAATTCCCAAGGCTTTTCTAGCAATCTGTTCTGAGATAATGAAGGCCCTACTAGGGTGCTGTTGTTTAGAAGGAGAAGGAAGAAAGAATCCAAAAGCCATTTCACAAGAAAGAACATAATTTCACCTTCCCTGCACTTTTGAGAGTTCACCAAGGTCTAAAAAACCTCTGTCAGTTAAAGAAGAACATTGTTGTAAACAAGGCTTCATTGTCTTAGAAATACATAATTCAGATTTCTTTATTCAGGTAGAATTTTCAACCAATTAGTCCAAATAACTCATTTCATTTTTTAATGTAAAGTGCAAAATTATACCCAGTCACCATTTTCTACTAGTTTCAAGCCCAGATACCCACCCAACTAGGAAAATGGACCAGTTTCTACCATATTCTTTTTAAAAGAAAGCAAATCGAGATTCAAAACCTAATTACTTTTCATTTCAAATAGGTTACTTCCTATATGCTTTAATAGATAAACATACAGCTAACAAGACTGTCATTACCTTTGCCTGAAATATCCCCTCAAAGTTAACAACCGCCAGCATTTCCTACCCCTTTACAGTTTACCAAACCAGTTTTTTCCACAAATCATCTTATTTAACCATCACAATAAACTTGAGGTAGGAATTAATATTACTATTTTAAAGCTAAGAGAACTGTAGCTCCAAGATTTAAACTGCCCAAGTGAATTCATCTATAAGAGTTGGAGTAGAGACTCTTATCTTCTGAACTTCAAATCCCTTCACACACTGCTTCCCCTTCCCTCAGAGAAGGTGAAAAAAACAAAACAAAACAATCTACACATGTTCGTTCGTTTTAAGTTAGAGGACCATCATTTCTAATCTTTTCCCAGCATCTTCTAGATATACATTTAGTCTTACATTTCAAAGAAGCAGGAATTCTTTGCTTACCTGGTCCTTCTCTGGTTTATCAGAGATGTCATTCAGACTGGAAGAAGTCAGATTCCTGTGGGCCATGGCTGGGCTACCTGGAAAAACAGAAGTGAACCCTAATTAAAGACTTCTTGTTAACAACACAAAGAGTTTGGTTGTACATTTCATGACCACTAGTAGATGACGATGGGAATGGTGATGATGTTTAAGCTACATTAGGATTCTCCTGAACAGGTTTCCAGAGTTGAAAAGTTAGTTTAGAGCACTAACATGGTTAAATGAAAAATGTATAAAATCCCAAATACTTTCTTTAAGTCTTCTGGCTCCGTTTCATGATAAGTTAAACTTTCAAAGAAATGTGTAAAACAATAAGCATAAAAATAAACTCACTCCTGTTTTTGGTTTGCCTTTTGTTACGGCCCTTTACACACATCCTAATCTACCTATTTCTGTTGCCTATAGAGATGGGCTTTTTCCTCATCTCAGTAGAGCCAGCGCCAGGGGAAAAAAAGGCCTGGACCTCCTCTCCCCCAGCCTCTGCAGTCCTTCCTAGGGCACCACTTGCTCTGATCAACCCAAAAAGCCATCTGCACTCCATTCTCTGCCTAACACTTTGATCAAGAATATTTCTCCGTAATGGGCATCTGATCCAGAATCCCCATTCTTTGCCTCAAAGCAGTGTTATCACAGCTCCCCTTATTTCCTGCATTCCCATTTGCCAGACTAAAGTAAGTGTATCCCTTCTTCCCCTTAACACGCCAAACTTCTTATTCAAGTCAAGGGATGGATTTCATCAGGAATACTCCATGGGAACCAAGCTCCCCAGCTGTAAAGCTGCCGCAGGTAAAATCCATTGGCAATCCAGCCAGTGACTTCAGACATGGTTATATGAGAACAGAGAGGAGGGACATCTAGAAGAGGGATAGACCATTTTCAAATAGACTGGTTAATCAACAAAATACTGAGCTTTCATTCTGCAGGTGAACCTGAAATTTCCAGGCTTACTAAGCAAAAGAGTAATTCTTCAAAGCCAGGGTGTTTAACCACCCCCCCCCCCCCGCCCCCGCAGTGTGCTGAGTAATGGGTTCACCATTTAATCCCCTGTGATCTGACTCAGGCTGGTCTTCACACCAAGAGGACAAGGGTTGAAAAACAAGCATCAAGGTTCGAACACAGCTTCACATTTACTTCCACATAATTCTTTAGATTACGGATTTCCATTCCTTCAGACCAAACCTTCTACACATAATTTTGCAAGAGACTCAAATCTACCCCCTAATAATTTAACGTCTATATAACAGCAGCTCTTTAAATAATATAATTGTCTTTAACTACTAGATCAATTTTCTTGAGTTGGCAAAACAGGATATTTTCCACTCTGCTGCATTTCATTGAGTAAGCATGGCCTAGATCTCTTAAACACTTTACCTGGTAGGATGTTTTATTCTAGGAAAATCTGAGCACAGGGCATTCTTCAAAGGAAAGTAACATGTGAAAAACTGCTTTATGAGCAAAATTAAAAGAAGCTCTTTGAAAGCCACATTCTCTTCTCTGAACCACGTACTAGGTTTCTAGTGTCCACTCAACACAAAAGACACCAAGACACCAGGCCCAAACAAGAATGCCTCCAAATAATGCTGGGCTTGAAACTAAGGAAATGATGAGTACATACAATTTTATACTTTACATTAGAAAATAAAACTAGTCTTTTGGACTAAATGGGTGAAAATTCTACCTGCATAAAAGTCTGAACTAGATATTCTTAGTGCAATGAAGTCTTAGCAAACCCTTAATCATAAGTTAAAAGCAACTTATGTAAATGAATAGATGAGATTGATTTCTAATTATTAAATCAATTGTACATAAGCAGCAATACTGAAATGAATTTGAAAGCAATTTTTCATTAAGTAATTTAAATTTCCTGGGCAATAGTCTAAACTCCCTGATTTGCTTTGGAAATTCTTTATAAATACTACAAAGGTACATTTCAACTCAAGCACTGTCCTAATTGCTGCAAAATATGAATAAGTAGAAGCCAAATGAGTAAAGTTTCCATTATAATGGTAATCCTAACTGATGTCACAACTTTTCCAAGAAGCCTCATATACTGTCTCATTTCTGAAAGACAGTTATAGGATGGCTATCTATATTTGTACTATATGGGGGAGTAGGGAGGCACAGGGATAAGGAAGTTGCAGGAACCAGATGGGGAAGAGGAGGCCAAGGTTAAGAAACAATCACATCTATTGTTCCTCCCAACCTTATCTGATTCTCATTAATAAAAGTAATATTAACAGCTTCACTGATGTTTAACTTTGTACTACACTGAAAGAATTCAGAAGTCAACACTTTTAGGTAAACCTTAAGCAAGATGATCCGCATTCTTGCATCTTTTCCCATCTCCCTCCCTATCAAACTCTCCACCCCTACCCTGCAACACCCTGAACCAGGGACAAAAGCTTCCCAATGTTCTAAATCAGTGGTGGCCAAAGTGTTGTTCCCAGACCAGCAGTATCAGCATCACCTGAGCACGTGTTAGAAATGTAAATTCTTGGAACTCACCCCAGACCAACTATATCAAACTCTGGGCAAGGGGTCTAGCAAGGTGGGTTTTAACAAACCTTTGAAATGATTTTGAAGCAAGCTAAAGTTGGAGAACCACTGCTCTACATAAATCAGTTATCTTAACCGGAGGCTGTGTCCGGGTCAGAACTGAATTGAAAGAAACATATAACTTGATGTAGCAAGAGAGGTAGCTCTGATAAACTTGTCCTCCTCCAAGCCACTGCTCCAAACTATCGTATCTCAAGCAAATCATTAAGTTAGCATCCTTGCCACATAAACACACACAAAAAGATCATACATGGCCCTTCCTCTAAATCCTCGCCTACACAGTCAAATAAATAACTTTGTTAACAGAACTCACTGTTTAATCAGACTTTTCCAGAAACATATCACCCAAATCAAAGAAGACAAGGACAAGATATTACAAACCAGATTATATCTGGGAATCAGAAATTTCCGTGTGGCACTTTAGCAAACCTGGGAAACTTACACAACAGGACCCTAACAATGTTCTACTGTGGATATTTTGCACCTAACAGTCAACAAGACACATTGTCAGGATAAGTCAGTGCTTTCTAGAGTTTTAACCTATGAGGTGAACTCATTATACTGCAATCTTGAGTGAGTGGGGGTAGCAGAGGCAAATGTCACCTTGTAACAAAAAGGTGAAATACAAGCCTACCCCAAACCATACTACTTATTGTGCAAGTGATGATTCACCTACTCAAAGCTACCACTAATAGGCCTTTTCTATCTAATATCCAGGGTGAATGAACATCTCATAACTGGTCTCGGTCCAAAGGAACTTTGTTTATTTATTTATTATTGTTGAATTTTATTTTTTTATGCAGCAGGTTCTTATTAGTCATCCATTTCATACACATCAGTGTATACATGTCAATCCCAATCTCCCAATTAATCACACCACCATCCCCACCCCACCGCGGCTTTCCCCCCTTGGTGTCCATACGCTTGTTCTCTACGTCTGTGTCTCAATTTCTACCCTGCAAACCAGTTCATCTATATCATTTTTCTAGGTTCCACATATATACGTTAATATACGATGTTTGTTTTCCTCTTCCTGATTTACTTCACTCTGAATGACAGCCTCCAGATCCATCCACGTCTCTACAAATGACCCAATTTCATTCCTTTTTATGGCGGAGTAATATTCCATTGTATATATATATACCACATCTTCTTTACCCATTCATTTGTCAATGGGCATTGAGGTTGCTTCCATGTCCTGGCTATTGTAAATAGTGCTGCAATGAATATTTGGGTGCATGTGTCTTTTTGAATTACGGTTTTCTCTGAGTATATGCCCAGTAGTGGGATTGCTGAGTCATATGGTAATTCTATTTTTAGTTTTTTAAGGCACCTCCATACTGTTCTCCATAGTGGCTGTATCAATTTACATTCCCACCAATAGTGCAAGAGGGTTCCCTTTACTCCACACCCTCTCCAGCACTTGTTGTTTGTAGATTTTCTGATGATGCCCATTCTAACTGGTATGAGGTGATACTTCATTGTAGTTTTGATTTGCATTTCTCTAATAATTAGTGCTGTTGAGCAGCTTTTCATGGGCTTCCTGGCCATCTGTATGTCTTCTTTGGAGAAATGTCTATTTAGGTCTTCTGCCCATTTTTGGATCGGGTTGTTTGTTTTTTTAATATTGAGCTGCATGAGCTGTTTATATATTTTGGAGATTAATCCTTTGTCCCTTGATTCATTTGTAAATATTTTCTCCCATTCTAAGGGTTGTCTTTTCATCTTGTTTGTAGTTTCCTTTGCTGTGCAAAAGCTTTTAAGTTTCATTAGGTCCCATTTGTTCATTTTTCTTTTTATTTCCATTACTCTAGAAGGTGGATCCAAAAAGATCTTGCTGTGATTTATGTCAAACAGTGTTCTTCCTATGTTTTCCTCTAAGAGTTACATAGTGTCTGGTCTTATATTTAGGTCTTTAATCATTTTGAGTTTATTTTTGTGTATGGTGTTAGGGAGTGTTCTAATTTCATTCTTTTACATGGAGCTGTCCAGTTTTCCCAGCACCACTTATTGAAGACACTGTCTTTTCTCCATTGTATATCCTTGCCTCCTTTGTCATAGATTAGTTCACCATAGGTGCATGGGTTTATCTCTGGGCTTTCTATCCTGTGCCACTGATCTATATTTGTTTTTGTGCCAGTACCATATTGTCTTGATTACTGTAGCTTTGTAGTATAGCCTGAAGTCAGGGAGTCTGATTCCTCCAGCTCCGTTTTTTTCCCTCACGACTGCTTTGGCTATTCGGGGTCTTTTGTGTCTCCACACAAATTTTAAGATTTTTTGTTCTAGTTCCGTAAAAAATGCCACTGGTAATTTGATAGGGATTGCATTGAATCTGTAGATTGCTTTGGGTAGTAGAGTCATTTTCACAATATTGATTCTTCCAATCCAAGAACATGGTATATCTCTCCAACTGTTTGTATCATCTTTAATTTCTTTCATCAGTGTCTTAGAGTTTTCTGCATACAGGTCTTTTGTCTCCCTAGATAGGTTTATTCCTAGGTATGTTATTCTTTTTGTTGCAATGGTAAATGGGAGTGTTTCCTTAATTTCTCTTTCAGATTTTTCATCATTAGTGTATAGGAATGCAAGAGATTTCTGTGCATTAATTTTGTATCCTGCTACTTTACCAAATTCATTGATTAGCTCTAGTAGTTTTCTGGTGGCATCTTTAGGATTCTCTATGAATAGTATCATGTCATCTGCAAACAGTGACAGTTTTACTTCTTCTTTTCCAATTTGGATTCCTTTTATTTCTTTTTCTTCCCTGATTGCCATGGCTAGGACTTCCAAAACTATGTTGAATAAGAGTGGTGAGAGTGGACATCCTTGTCTTGTTCCTGATCTTAGAGGAAATGCTTTCAGTTTTTCACCATTGAGAATGATGTTTGTTGTGGGTTTGTCATATATGGCCTTTATTATGTTGAGGTAGGTTCCCCCTATGCCCACTTTCTGGAGAGTTCTTATCATGAATGGGTATTGAGTTTTGTCAAAAGCTTTTTCTGCATCTATTGAGATGATCATATGGTTTTTATTCTTCAATTTGTTAATATGGTGTAGCACATTGATTGATTTGCGTATACTGAAAAATCCTTGCATCCCTGGGATAAATCCCACTTGATCATGGTGTATGATCCCTTTAATGTGTTGTTGGATTCTGTTTGCTAGTATTTTGTAGACGATTTTTGCATCTATATTCATGAGTGATATTGGTTTGTAATTTGCTTTTTTTGTAGTATCTTTGTCTGGTTTTGGTATCAGGGTGATGGTGGCCACATAGAATGAGTTTGGGAGTGCTCCTTCCTCTGCAATTTTTTGGGAGAGTTTGAGAAGGATGGGTGTTAGCTCTTCTCTAAATGTTTGATAGAATTCACCTGTGAAGCCATCTGGTCCTGGACGTTTGTTTGTTGGAAGATTTTTAATCACAGTTTCAATTTCAGTACTTGTGACTGGTCTGTTCATATTTTCTCTTTCTTCCTGGTTCAGTCTTGGAAGGTTATACCTTTCTAAGAATTTGTCCATTTCTTCCAGGTTGTCCATTTTATCAGTATAGAGTTCTTGTAGTAGTCTCTTAGGATGCTTTGTATTTCTGTGGTGTCTGTTGTAACTTATCCTTTTTCATTTTTTATTGATTTGAGTCCTATCCCTCTTTTTCTTGATGAGGCTGGCTAATGGTTTATCAATTTTGCTTATCTTCTCAAAGAACCAGCTTTTAGTTTTACTGATCTTTGCTCCTATTTTCTTTGTTTCTATTTCATTTATTTCTGCTCTGATCTTTATGATTTTTTTCCTTCTACTAAGTTTGAGTTTTGTTTGTTCTTCTTTCTCTAGTTCCTTTAGGTGTAAGGTTAGATTGCTTAGTTGAGCTGTTTGTTGTTTCTTGACGTCGGATTGTATTGCTATAAACTTCCCTCTTAGAACTGCTTTTGCTGCATCCCACAGGTTTTGGATCATCGAGTTTTCATTGTCATTTGTCTCTAGGTATTTTTTTTATTTCCTCTTTGATTTTTCCAGTGATCTCTTGGTTATTTAATAACGTATTGTTTAGCCTCCATGTGTTTGTGTTTTTTAGGTTTTTTTCCTTGTAACTGATTTCTAACCTCATAGCATTGTGGTCAGAAAAGATGCTTGATATAATTTCAATTTTCTTAAATTTACTGAGGCTTGATTTGTGACCCAAGATGTGGTCTATCCTGGAGAATGTTCCATGCACACTTGAGAAGAAAGTGTAATGTGCTGTTTTGGGGTGGAATGTCCTATAAATATTAATTAAATCTCTCTGGTCTGTTGTGTCATTTAAAGCTTGTGTTTCCTTATTAATTTTCTGTTTGGATGATCTGTCCATTGGTGTAAGTGAGATGTTAAAGTCCTCCACTATTATTGCGTTACTGTTGACTTCCTCTTTTAGAGCTGTTAGCAGTTGCCTTATGTATTGAGGTGCTCCTATGTTGGGTGCATATATCTTTATAATTGTTATATCTTCTTCCTGGATTTATCCCTTGATCATTATGTAGTGTCCTTCCTTGTCTCTTGTAACATTCTTTATTTTAAAGTCTATTTTATCTGATATGAGTATTGCTACTCCAGCTTTCTTTTGATTTCCATTTGCATGGAATATCTTTTTCCATGCCCTCACTTTCAGTCTGTATGTGTCCCTAGGTCTGAAGTGGGTCTCTTGTAGACAGCATATATATGGGTCCTGTTTTGTATCCATTTAGCAAGCCTGTGTCTTTTGGTTGGAGCATTTAATCCATTCACATTTAAGGTAATTATTGATATGTATGTTCCGATTACCATTTTCTTAATTGTTTTGGGTTTGTTTTTGCAGGTCCTTTTCTTCTCTTGTGTTTTCCACTTAGAGAAGTTTCTTTAGCATTTATTGTAGAGCTGTTTTGGTGGTGCTGAATTCTCTTAGCTTTTGCTTATCTGTAAAGCTTTTGATTTCTCCATCGAATCTGAATGAGATCCTTGCTAGGTAGAGTAATCTTTGTTGTAGGTTCTTCCCTTTCATCACTTTAAATATGTCATGCCACTCCCTTCTGGCTTGTAGAGTTTCTGCTGAGAAATCAGCTGTTAACCTTATGAGAGGTTCTTTGTATGTTATTAGTCATTTTTCCCTTGCTGCTTTCAATAATTTTTCGTAGTCTTTGATTTTTGCCAATTTGCTTACTATGTGTCTCGGCGTGTTTCTCCTTGGGCTTATCCTGTATGGGACTCTCTGTGCTTCCTGGACTTGGGTGGCTATTTTCTTTCCCATGTTATGGAAGTTTTCAACTATAATCTCTTCAGATATTTTCTTGGGTCCTTTCTCTCTCTCTCCTCCTTCTGCGACCCCTATAATGTGAATGTTGTTGCGTTCAATGTTGTCCCAGAGGTCTCTTAGGCTGTCTTCATTTCTTTTCATTCTTTTTTCTTTATTCTGTTCCACAGCAGTGAATTCCACCATTCTGTATTCAAGGTCACTTACCCATTCTTCTGCCTCAGTTATTCTGCTATTGATTCCCTCTAGTGTAGTTTTCATTTAAGTTATTGTATTGTTCATCTCTGTTTGTTTGTTTTTTAATTCTTCTAGGTCTTTCTTAAACATTTATTGCATCTTCTCAGTCTTTGCCTCCATTCTTTTTCCAAGGTTCAGGATCATCTTCACTATCATTATTCTGAATTTTTTTTCTGGAAAGTTTCCTATCTCCACTTCATTTATTTGTTTTTCTGGGGGTTTTATCTTGTTCCTTCATCTGGTACATAGCCCTCTGCCTTTTCATCTTGTCTATCTTTCTGTGAATGTGGTTTCTGTTCCACAGGCTGCAGGATTGTTGTTCTTCTTGCTTCTGCTGTCTGCCCTCTGGTGGATGAGGCTATGGAAGAGGCTTGTGCAAGTTTCCTGATGGGAGGGACTGGTAGTGGGTAGAGCTGGGTGTTGCTCTGGTGAGTAGAGCTCAGTAAAACTTTAATCTGCTTGTCTGCTGATGGGTGGGGCTGGGTTCCCTCCCTGTTGGTTGTTTGGCCTGAAGTGACCCAACACTGGAGCCTGCCTGAGCTCTCTGGTGGGGCTATTGGTGGACTTTGGGAGGGTTCACACCAAGGAGTACTTCCCAGAACTTCTACTGCCAATGTCCTTGTTCTCACAGTGAGACACAACCACACCCCCGCCTCTGCAGGAGACCCTCCAACACTAGCAGGTACGTCTGGTTCAGTCTCCCATGGGGTCACTGTTCCTTCCCCTTGGTCCTGATGCGCACACTACTTTGTGTGTGCCCTCCAAGAGTGGAGTCTTTATTTCCCCTGTCCTGTCAAAGTCCTGCAATCAAATCTCGCTAGCCTTCAAAGTCTGATCCTCTGGGAATTCCTCCTCCCGTTGCCGGACCCCCAGGCTGGGAAGCCTGACGTGGGGCTCAGAACCTTCACTCCAGTGGGTGGACTTCTGTGGTATAAGTGTTCTCCAGTTTGTGAGTCACCCACCCAGCAGTTATGGGATTTGATTTTATTGTGATTGTGCCCCTCCTACCGTCTCATTGTGCTTCTCCTTTGTCTTTGGATGTGGGGTATCTTTTTTGGTGAGTCCCAGTGTCTTCCTGTCAATGACTGTTCAGCAGTTAGTTGTGATTCTGGTGCTCTCATAAGAGGGAATGAGAGCACGTCCTTCTACTCCACCATTTTGAACCAATCTCGAAACTTTGTTTCTTTAAATTTTATTTTTATAAAAAGAAGAAAAAGAAGAAGAACCAGCCTCGAGTGTATAATCATAATTAATTTCTATATCACTGTATTTTGGCCATAAGAAAAAGAAAGATTTTGAGAAGTACATTTTCAAGCAGTTTCACACAATCAAAAACAATTTCATTTTCAAAGTACCCACTTGGCAGGTACATACTGTCTTCTATAAACATTAATTGCATTCTGTACTAAGTTTGAAAATCACTGCTATTCTTTAGCACACATGTCGCAATTCATAAAGTCCTTTGCAATTGTATCTATTATATACAATAAAAAGGAGTGAGGAGAATGTACAGCATAGAAAGGTGATGATACTTGTATGTGTACATATTGGGTAAAAATGTAAACATGTATGCCATGCAATGCACATAAACTGACCCCCCATATCATACCCTTATAATAAGCCTATACAATATATTCTCTGTACCCCCACTGACTCATTGATACACTTTTCCCCCTTTGTTGACATAACAAATCTACTAGAAAATATGTATACCTAAGATTAAGGGTCAACTCATCTTTTTGAGTATAAGTACGTTAACTTACATTATCTTAATCCTCACATAAACACTTTGAGATTAGTATTATTATTACCACTTTATACATAAAATGAACTTCAAGGAGGTTAAGTTCATGATCACACAGCAAGTGGTAAAACTGTAATTTCAATCTGTATCTCATAATACCAATCCCATTACCTCTGGGGTGGGGGGGTGGGTCTCTCTATGTTATTTACATAAATAAACATACAAACATCATCATTTCTAATGAAGAGAAAATATAATGTATAACCGCAAAGAATATATTCTATTTCCATGCCAATTACATGCAATATAAAACCACCAAGGATGCTTAAGGCAGAAATGTTCTTGGTTTCCAATTTAGCTGTTCCCAAAGATGGAGTTTGCATATCTTTACTTTTTCATTTTCATAAAGAAAAGGAGAAAAAGATTGAACTCAGCTAATCTGCTTGCCAGAGTGATTAAATAGTAGCCCCAAACCACAGCTCTGTGACAAAGAAGAAAGGATGCTAAAAGCAATAGCAAAGTAATTATAAAAGCAATAATGCCACATGCTTCTGAATGTCCTAATTCATAGTCATAGCCAAGGTGTCTGTAAAATTCCACAATGTACATACAGCCAATTCTCCATTATTTCCATATTAGTTTTGTACCTTTCAAGGTACTCCAACTGCAATTTCTTCCAATTTCAACCACGAAAAACAGGAATATAATGCAACAAGGAGAATAAATCACTTGGGATACTCACAATGAGTTTGACTGAGAAAGTCTAGAAGGAATGGCTGGGATAAGCTTGTATTTTGTCAGATCAGTTTCCTAGTCTTCCATAGCAACAGACCATCAAGAGCTGTCCCCACCAAAAATAATTTAAAAATAAGCATGTCATCAAGACCTCCAACCCAGTGTCATTGCCCACCTCTAAATAAAATACAGAAATATTTAAAATATAAATATTAGGGGGCTTCCCTGGTGGTGCAGTGGTTGAGAGTCCGCCTGCCGATGCAGGGGACACGGGTTCGTGCCCCAGTCCGGGAGGATCCCACATGCCGCGGAGCGGCTAGGCCCGTGAGCCATGGCCGCTGAGCCTGCGCGTCCGGAGCCTGTGCTCCGCAACGGGAGAGGCCACAGCAGTGAGAGGCCCGCGTACCGAAAAAAAAAAAAAAAAAAAAAAAAAAAAAAATATATATATATATATATTAGACTAAGGAAAGTTTAAAATATTACCAGAAAGAGCTCTTTGAAAGAATTTCATAACTAACAGAAAATCAGTTTGGATATTTTCGCTTGTACAATTTTTAATTATTTTGTTTTATTTAGAGGATTTCTGTTGTTTGTTTGTTCATAATTTAATATAATATAAACTCCAAGAGTCCAGAGCCAAGGCCCTTGGTTTGTGTTGCTCACAGTTATAGCCTCAGAGCTTGGCACTAGTGGCACTTAATAAATATTTGTGAATGAATGAATAATAGCAACTGGGTATCATTTTACTTCCATTTGGAGTTACTACTATAAACACTACTGTTCAAACTCTATTTCCTATGGAGGGAGATGCTGTGTGCACACTCCAAGAAACTTTAGACTTGGAAAGCCTTAGAGTAAATAAGGAAGAAGTTTGTAGCTGGCCCAGAACTAACAGAATGGAAAGGCCCTGCCAAACTGGGTAACAGCCTGTCAGTCAGTCAGCAGTGGGAACAGAGGTAAGAAGCAATGAAAGGGAGAATAGGAAACCCCGTGTGCAAGAAGAATCAGATGAGAATGAGAGGAGAAATACGAGAAGGTGTCACGACCTCACTGAAAGGAAAGGAGAGGCTTGGGAAGAGAAAAGTCTGGGGGAACAGAAATAACTCAAAGAAAGTGATCAGCTTGGAAAGTAAAGCAAATTTGGAGAAAGGAAGAATACATCAAAAGATCCAGATAACTATCAAAGTAGTTGGGTCAAGCTCTAATCAAAAGCTGAAGTCATCCCTAATATACGGGGTAAGGATGATGGAGAAGACATCCTTATAGAGAGAGCTGGAAGTGTGCAGAGGCCAGACCAGAGCAGAGCAAACACAAAGACTATTCTCTTTCTTAAAGACCATTCTCTATTATTTTGAGACCTCTGCTGTCCACGTGGCCCTTTGTAATCTACCCATCCTCAACTTCCTTGATCCTATTCTCTCCTGTTTTTGAATTTTCTGAACTACTCTGTGGACTTTTCCCAAGATTCAACGTTAGGTCTTAGACATCTCAATGTCAAATACGCAACATTCATCTCTTATAAGTCTTTTCAAATTTCAACCATCAAAAGCAAAATGCTCTAACCCTAGTGACTCCCATTCTAATAATATTGCACATGATATTTAATTTTTATTATGATCTAAAATAGGAGTTTAATTTTTAAAAGGCATTTCATTCCTTTTCTGTGCACACACAACACACACATACACATACACATAACATTTTAAAAATCTCTACTCAGCTGAGGAAAAAAGTTCAGAAACAAACAAGGACTAGAAAATTTATTAAAATAGGAAAGTCCCCATAAAGGACTTCAGGGAATCTGTGGTCCTTGTGATCACATACAGTATTTGTAACTCTTTGTGTGTCACCTGTGCACGCACACACGCACAATATAATACTATGAACCAAAAGTTATTCTGTCTAAAGAATATAGGTGGAACTACATAAAATAATTTTTGACCTTATCTCATGAAAATAGAAAAAGAAAAGAACAATGCCATCGCAAGACTATGCTAGTCAGTAAAAGGGTAAGTGAGAAAGACTGATGGAAGATTATGACAGAACAAAACAAACATCTCACTGTCTTCATTCCAAAAAGGCATTGAACCAAAGTGATTTTACTAAATGCCCTTAGGCCAAGTTGAGGAATTTCAATAGGTCCCCGCAGCCACATCATTCCAAGAACAGGTACCAGTGTCTGATTTCCTAATTTGGGCCTACTCTCTTGAATCTATATGTTAATACCAGATCCAAGATATAGTAAAATTTCACTAAGTCAGATTAATGGAGAAATTCTCTGAATTGATGAAATGTCTAAATTTAAAACAATTTAAGAAGGCTACCAGTTCAACTAAGTATATAACTTGGCAAATGAGTTTATCCCTCTCCCTTCCTAGATACTTTTAAAACAATAGGTTAAAAAGTAGTGAAAACCAAAAAGTATAAAACCATATCAATTAAAAGAACTGGTAGAAGAACAACAGAGACAAGAGATTTCAAAAACTTTCTAGAAGAAAAAGAACAGATAAGAGTATTAGACCCTGATACTATTTGCACTATATAGAAATGGCAGTGTAAAATACACACAGAAGGGTATGGAGTCAAAAAAGGGGTCTTCCATGCAAAACTCTGAAGAAGTGCCACACTGGAAGAGACCAAGTACAATGGAGGCCCAAGTAAGATGCAAGCGAAAACGGATGAGTTCTTGGAAAGTCAATACGCCAAAAGTTTACTACGACCCCAGTGGGCAGCACACCCAGCAGCTGAGGCACCACAGGGCTCTCTGCTGCAGAGAGATTCAGAAAAGACCGGGCAATCAGTGCAGGAGTTTGCACCTCACAGCAAAGTCTTCTGAACTCTAGAATTTAGGGGACACCTCAGGATGACGATTCCTGCTCAATCTAAAACAAATCCTCTTACTTAAATACAAATGGACAATTGAGAATCATCAGACGTTTAAGAGAGGAAGCCCAAGACTAAAACACACACACCCACACAAAACCAAAACACCACAACTTCAGTAAAAGAATTACAATTTAGAACATTTAAATAAAAATTCTTACTGGTTTGTGAGAGATCTGACAAGATATTATATCCATAAAACATGGATAGGATGTTAAGAAAAACAGAACAAGGAAAATGCTTTCGAGTTATACTTTTAAAGACTATATATGATTGCAACGTATGTATATATACATGGGTTAGAAAATAAAATCAAGCAAATCTTCCAAAGAAGTAATGGTCGAGGGGGAAAAGATCCAAAAAATATGAGATAAAAGATCAGAGGAGGATCAATCCATAAGGCCAATTAGGAGGGCTATTAAGAGTTCTACTAAGCCAGAAGAAGGAAAATGAAAAACAGAATATTATTAAACAGAATATCCTACAACTAAATAAAGGACATATTTCTTCACATCACAAGGGTCCCTATGGAAAAATAAACAAAACAAACCACACACTCACAAAATCCAGCCCTGTATGTAAATGAATCATTACAACACTTCACAACACCAAGAACGAAGAGACTACCCTAAAATTTCCTGTCTAGAGAGAAAAGCAGTAAGAATTGCACTTTGGAATTCTCTTAAGCAACACAAAACGGAAGAAGAGAATGGAATTATGCTTTCAAAGTTCTGGAAGAAAAATTATTTTCAACCTACATTACTATACTCATCCAAACTATCAATCAAGTGTAAAAAACAATAAGGAAACTTTTGGCCAAAAAAAAAAAAACCCTAAAAAATGTCAACCTTTATATGTCCTTTCATACAAAGTCACTTGAAACGCAATTTGGAAAAATGAAAAAATAAACTAAGAAAAAGAGATACATGGTCTCCAACTCAGGAGAGCAATGAAAGTAAATGCCAGGAGAGCAGCTGTGCAGCAGGTCTGGGGGCAATGGTGTCTTATGGAGCAGAAGGGTAATGTAGGATAGAGAGGAGACAGCAAGGAGGGAGGGACCTGTGAGAAGGAAGTATCTACCGGGTTTATTAGTGCCATTGACGTATTGAAAGAGCTTGGGAATACAGGAACAATAGGTAATTTGAAAAAAAAAATGCAATTTAAAACTCCAGGTTAAAAAAAAAACTGTACAAGACAGAAAATGTAATTATAACCCATGATATAGCTTTAAATTATTTTCATATTGTCATAATAATATAAATATTATTTATGAATTTCTGACTTTAGATTCAACTGATAAAGCACAGAATGTATTTCTAGTTAACAAGGATGTAAATCTAACCAATATTTACAATAAATTGAAGTACCAGTGACAGAAATCTGAAAGTAAAATTGGTGAGGAGAGGGCCAAGGAAGGGTAGGGAAGCCAATATCCTTTTCTGACAAGGTAAGAAGTCAAAAGATTCTGTCCATACTTGCTACAAAAAGAAATAAAACTTAGATTTATTACCTAAAATTGCAAATGTAATTAATAATGGAACTAAGAATAACGACACAAGTGTATTTGGAGGAAGGAAAAATGTTTGTAGAAAATAAGTAAAATCTTTTCTAGCAAAGAAAAAATTAATAGGAAACATCTAAGACTGATAAATCAGAAAAAGCAAAATAAACCAATTATATGAAGATAACCATGACAAAACTAAAAGAAAAAAATAGAAACAACTTAAAGGGTTAAAGGTGACTGCTACAAGGGCAGGTCTGGGAACAAGGAAGATGAAGCAAAGGAGTTTCTTTTTCATTAGAAGTCCTCTGTGCTCTTCAATTTCATAATCATTTGCACACAGCACTTTAGTAAAAAACATAATACATATGTCTATTTATCATACAATAATGTTAATTAAATCTACTTTTATTATTTTGAAGTACCTGAGATTAAGTTGAAACATTACTGACTAGTAGACAATCTTGGGAATTTTAATTAAATCAAATTTTTAATATAAACATGGAGATCAAGATTTTTTTAAGAGTTTAAAATCAATTTTTGAGTAGTTTTAACATGCTCCATGAAATAATATTTACACTATTTTTTTTTTTTAATGATGGCAAGGAAAATCTTCCTGAAGGCTCTGTCTGATTATCAAAGATTCATCTCAATAGCTTTAGTCAACAAAAACCCTTATATCAAAAAGTCTATGCAGGGGAAAAAATAGTATGTGCAGAAAAGCAAGCTATTTAACATAGTCCTGCATCTGCAGTGAAATAAATATATAGATATGAATGTTGCTATCAATGTTGATACAGATATAGTTTATTAGTATTATATATAGACATAGATACAGATATAAAACTTTAAAAGAGTAATAGACACATTCTCTGGGCCTCCAGCTACAAATGCAGCCCCTCCTAACTACTGATTTACACTCACAAAATGTGACCTGGAGAAAAGCCATTCAATTAGCTTCCTGGTGCGGTAACTCCTCATGGCCTTGCTGATGCACACCCAGTTAGCTGATACACATTGGGCAATCGGTGGTCACAGGTCACCCACAACTCAGAGGACAGCCTCTAGGAGAGAAGGGAACAAGGACCTTTGGGGCCCATCATGTCCCTATCACATATGTGGCCCTGAACACTCTACACCTTTGAGTGTCTGAGCGAGAGCAAAGGCACGGTGTGTAACAGAAGAACAAACCTGACTCCATACAGGATCTATTGCTTTGGCTCTAACCTTTGTGCTCTGTTGCTTGTGCTTAGTCATGCTGGCTCTGCACTTTTGTCTAGTCAAACAGTAAAAGAATGTTACCTATAGCCTGAAATATACATAATAGCAATGACAAGCCTCTGCCTCCCAGGCTGGACCTTCAAAAGCGTAACACTTTTCATTCATATAGAGGTAATAAGTTGCAGAACAGAAAATAACATTTGTCTTGTTGAAGGTTTACATGGACAGTAACCAGACCCTACGTGGTTGGCTGTAAGAACAAAAGATCACACCCGCTCCAGGGTCTGGCCAGCACCAAGAGGTCTGCAAAAACCAGTCAACCCCCCTTCCCCTTTTAATATAAAAGAAGCCTGAATTCTAATTCGGGTAAGATGGTTCTTTGGAACACTAGTCTGCCATCTTCTTGGTCTGCTGGACTTCTGAATCAAGTTGCTATTCCTTGCCCCAATACCCTGTCTCTCGATTTATTGGTCTGTCGTGCACCACGCAGTACTAGCTTGGACCAGTAACAGGTATATCACCTTTCCCAGTGTACACTGGCTCATATACTCACTTTCTCTGCCTTGGAGAGGTTTATTATGCAATTCAGCCAAAGTGACATCTAGGTTTCAAATGATGGGGCCTCAAGTAATCGTAGGGTTACTCTGGGGAATTCTGGTCAGAACTAAGACGGGCCCAGGATTTCCTTCTTATTGGAAACCTCGAGTTGAACTGAACGTCTACAGTTCCGAGTTGATAGTGTCTCACTCCTAAATCTCATCTAGTCATCTTGTTCTAAGAAATCCCAAGGGTGAGAGTCTGTAACTCCATGACACAGATTTGCATGACACCAACTGCCGCGGGCATGATTTTTCTGACTGGTGGGTGGGGTGTACGTGGTGGTAACTCACACCTCACCCTCTCTCAGATGAACCTAATGGGTCCATAAGGAAAAATATAAAAGGAACCCAAGAGATAACCTATGTCAGCATAATATCATGGAAAGAAGACAAAGGTAGAGCAAGAAAAGATTATAAAATAGAATAATAATAGCTTATAGAACTGCTTTAGGATTAAGCAAGGAAACACATGAGCAAGTGTCCTGCAGAGATGTTCAATAAATTTTAGTTTCTTCTCTTTCCTTTTGGCCTATAATCACATGCATAAATCCCCTCTGAATTCAAGATCCTCAGAAAACTGTGAACTACAAATTGCAGGGTAGGATCTTATCATTCGTAATTCTCCAGCCTGAAAGATAGTAGCTGGGGGTTAAAATCATCTGAGCTGATTCAAGAAATGAGGATTGAGGCCCAAACATAGGTGTTACTCATCACACAGAGGGTATGCAGTGACTTCAGGCAAACCAAAGTTAGAGAGCTCCTTGCAAAAGTGTTAGATGTCTCCCTGAGTGCAGAGGTCATTAGTAATTATTTACTTGAGAAACCTATGTAACATGTACCTAGCTTACTTATGTGTGTTCCATCGTGCTGACAGGAAGTTCTTTAGGTAATCACGAATGTTTTCTGAGAACACTGTGGTCTTAGTTCATTCTAGCACCTATCATTCTGATTTGAGGGCAATATATGCCTTTCTCTATTTCCTCCTGAAGTGGAATGGAGGGTGAACTAGACGGGAAAAGAGACAGTGGTAAAATATATGAACACTTGAACAATAACAAAAAATGATACAGACTCTAAGAATACTCCACTGGGTCTAGTTATACTGTTTAAGGATTGCTTAAATCAGTGGGCAGAGGTACTTTCTAGAAAATCCATTTTCTGCTGAATCAAGATGAAGAGGGGAAAAAGCAGAGGAAGAAAAAAACTCGTATCAGTAATAACCTGAATCAGTATCAAAAAGTTAGCTTCAGAAATTACTTCAGTACAGTACTACTGGAAATATCTCACTGTTATACATATCTCTTGCAGGAAGATAAATACAGAGGGTACAGTAAGTGCAAACGCCCCACAGGGTAGATATTCTGGAAGGCTGGCTATGTTATTAGAGATGTGGCTCAGAGAATCACAGAGTTAAAGGACACCAAGAGCACTAACCAACTTCTCTCCCAAGCAGTTCTTCTAACAACAGACATAACTAGTCTCCCAATGTCTGTTTATATACTTTTGATGACAGGAAACTTGCCACTTAATGAAGTGATCTATTTTATTATAATTAAGCTCATTCTTACATGCAGTAAACCACTTCAATTTCCCAGGTAAGCAGTAGCATCTGGATGGACCAAGAGACAGTGAGTGCCAACCAAAGCATATACATGCTTAGAAAGAGCTGGCTTTCATTTAAATACACAGAACTTCTTAGAAATAACGTACATTCTCATATGTTCCCAGACTTAACTAAGGATTTTCATAATAGAAGCCCTTGCTTTACCCTTTACAATTCTCTAGCACTGGGGAGGTGGTCCCTTCAGCCCTCATTCCCTCCCAAGAAGCTGGTAAACAAAGGTCCCTTGATGAGAAAACCCTGCATCCTCATACAAGAGGAACGGGACTCTATCCTTGCCAACAGGGCCTGAACCTGGATCAAGTCACTGATCCTTTGAAAAATCATTGAAATTCATAAATCTCTGAATCGTGAAAATAAAAATTACACTCAAATCCTCATCTAAAACATTAGGAGTCCAAGTCAATATCTTATTCCCTAAAATATTCACCCATAGGGCCTGATTGTTCTTTGAAGCAGCAGAGCAAACTCTACTTTCCTCTGTGTGTTTATACTAAGCCCACTCTCATGAACCAACTACGTTGCCTTTCTCTGATTCCACTCATCCACACTCAGATGGCCGAGGCACATCCCTCACTATCTAATCACATCCCAGATGGTTTCTAGGTTCTCATTCTCTGCCTTCAGATGTGACCCACCCTTCTCTACAAGCACTTCCCACTCTGTTCAAGAGAACCAGCTTATCACCAACCTCACTCTCCCTTTGGTAAAAGCAGGTATACTTAGGAGGTCTCGGAAGTAGGTGTCTGCCTTGTTCACTGTATTTTACCAGGACTAGCTAAGCACTGGCCAAAGAGTGGTACTTAAAAATATTTAAGTGGGGCTTCCCTGGTGGCGCAGTGGTTGAGAGTCCGCCTGCCGATGCGAGGGACACGGGTTTGTGCCCCGGTCTGAGAAGATCCCACGTGCCGCGGAGCGGCTGGGCCCGTGAGCCATGGCCGCTGAGCCTGCGCTTCCGGAGCCTGTGCTCCGCAACGGGAGAGGCCACAACAGTGAGAGGCCCGCGTATCGCAAAAAAAAAAAAAAAAAAAAAAAAAAAAAAAAAAAAATTTAAGTGAATGAATGAATTGATGATTTGAATAAATTAATGTAACAGCCCAAAACTCTATCACTGCGACTTCATATAATAAAATTATCACCACTATAGAGGAAGGGATACTTCCAATCCAAGGTAATAATAATCATTCTTACAAAGACAATAGTTACAGCTATCACTGAAATTATTACAAATCATAATAACAACCTACACAGCCTAGGCCCCTAGCTGGTTAAGAGGACATGCCACTTTCATACAGGCTCTAGGCACTTCCCTAGAAACACAGACAAAAATTATTCAAAGATGTCCTTTGGAAACCGGGGAAATGATTCAACCGTGACATCTACAGCAGTTCCTAAAAAGAATATGCTACAAGAACTGATTTTTAAAAGACTTTTATTGAGGGAAAATTTTGTCATTATAATTAAATTTATCCTGTTCTTCCTCCTCAAAAAAGATGCTGACATTAGTCTCTCCACTACATGCACCTAATGAGACTGTTCTTTGATTTGTAACCATGGTTACTACTTGCAGAACCCATCATACTGTATGGCTCTTTCTGAAGCAAAAGCTGATCATGGCCCATAATAGTCTGTGTGATCCAGCTGCTTCCCGGAGTCGATAAGAATGGGCCTTAGAAAATAGAACCATTCCAGAAAATTACACTTCTGAATGCTGACTTGTTGCCTCTCATTGAGAATCACCAGGAATTTCATTTTCTGATTTGAAACAACAAAGCCGAGTCATCAGTGTTCACACCTCTCTTTAGCAGACAACAGCACTATCTGTGGCTAAAAGCAGTGAGACCTGAGGGCAGAAAGAATGAGAAGCAGAGAGAGAAATAAAAAGGAACCACGTCATCTGGAGTCTACACACCTGAGTTCAAACCCTGGTCCTTCACTTACTGTGTGACCTCAAACACTCCCCAACAGACAGGCAAGGTTATAGCAAAAGAACAACCTCAGACTCTCATGGCTTAAAACAACAGTGATTTATTTCTCCCTCATGATAATAATGTCCACATGGATTTGCTTGGGTTTTGGTTCTACATCTCTGTCCTTAGGCCAGGACCTAAATGCATGGAGCAGCTCTCACTAGACACACTGCTGGTTTGAGAGAAAAGAAACTAGTAAAATATGTACTGGCTCTTAAAACCTTTCCCTGGGAATGATACCCATCACTTCTGCTTATGTTCCATTGGCCAAAGCAAGTCCTGTGGTCACACCTAACTTCATGTGGGTGAGGAAGTAGAGTATTCACATACTCCCAGGAAAAGAGAGAGTACTCATATATGCCCAGAAAAAAGGAGAGCTGCAACAGCTGTGAATAGCCCTAAAGTACCACGGTAGCATAAGTACTTAACCTCATTGAGCCTCAGCGATTTCATCTATAACAAGAGTCAGGGATGCTTACTTCCTAGAATGTTTTGTGGGGATTAGCTGGGACAGCACTTGCTTGAATAAATAAATGACAGCTAATAATAGTCGTAGTTGCCTTGGTAGTGGTATCTCAACCATGGATAGAATGATCTAGTCAGCAAGAAATGGATGCCCTAGCCAAGGAATCCAATTCTCAAATTCTATCAATACTGTCAGCAGCTACAGAAAAGCAGCAGAGCTTCCCATGCCAGTAAAGCTGGTGAGTTGGGTATGATATGAAGACTATGATCTGACAAATTTAAAACAATCATTCCTGCTCTACGTTTTCTCATTACCTCTCTTTTCCATCTTTTCTCCCATTTTCAGGTTAAGTGTTCAATTAATCAACAAATATTCACAAAGTGTGTGTCAGGCACTACATTAGCCCCCTGAGTAAGAAACAAATCAGTTTTCTCCAAAAGAACCCCAGTCTAGGTAGGAAGAATCACCACTTATGGTCCAAAAACAGCCTGCACACCACCAGCACCCCTCACCAAAAGGAAAAAAAAAAGTTAAAGAAAACTAAGTCATACAAATAAGGAAATGTAGATATATTTGAGAAGAGTACCCAACAGTCAAAAACAGAAAAGGAACTACCTATTGTTCAGAAAGTTTATCTCAGGCAAATGGATACTACACATTCTGGTTAAGTAGATGCTATGTATTCTATTTCCTTTCTTATTTGTTTTCAGATCGACTAAGCTCTTAAAGATGATAAGAGCATATCCTGTCCATACCAACCTAATGGGGACAAAGGAGATACAAGTGTGACTGACAGTGTATGGTTTGCAAATAATTTACCCATGGCAAGAGCTGGGTGGATGAATGAATCCAGTCCAACGTTTACTAAACCTCTACTAAGTGTGCAACATTGTGCTTGGCAGAGGGGATTGAAAGATGATGGGATGTGGTTCAGGCTCTTTGAGCACTTTGCCAACCATGAAGGAAACATATTTGTACTATGGTGTGGTGATAAAGTAATGGCAGGGAGTATGAGAGCAGAAATGAGGAAGGGGCACATTGGTGGGAGGGAGGAAGGAAAGAGAAATGAAAAAGAGTCTCCTGGAGGAAATAAGAGCTTCAAGGATAGATTAAATTTAGAAAAGTGGGAGAAGCTGCAACAGCAAAAATAAGGGACAGAAAGACTGAAAGGCATGTAATCTAAGTATATGAGAATCCATATATTACTGGAGCTGGTAGTACCAGAGTGGAAATGTCAAGAGATGATTACAGAGTTAAGCAGAGACCAACTCAAGGAGCATCTCACAGGTTAGAGAACTTGGGCTTGACCTTCTCAACATGAGCAAGGCTATGACGCTTGGGCTTGCGCATACAAAAAATAGGGAGTAGCCACTAATGGTTTTTTTTGTTTGTTTGTTTGTTTTTGCGGTACGCGGGCCTCTCACTGTTGTGGCCTCTCCCGTTGCGGAGCACAGGCTCCAGACGCGCAGGCTCAGCGGCCATGGCTCACGGGCCCAGCCACTCTGCGGCATGGGGGATCTTCCCGGACCGGGGCATGAACCCGTGTCCCCCGCATCGGCAGGCGGACTCTCAACCACACCACTAATGTTTTTTGAGCAGAGGGAGTGATATGTGTGCATCTGTGACTTAGGTAAGTCCTTCTGGCGGTTGTGAAAGATGGATTTCAAGGGGCAAGAATGAAGGCTAGGAAAGGAGGAGGATATTAAAATAGTTCACGCAAGAGATAATGAGGATCCAAAGTAAAGCAGTTGTAATGGAGAGTCAGGGAAAGGCAGGAATGAATAGGAAGGGGATGAAGGATGAAGGACAAGAAGGAGTACAAGATGATAGGGGATTCTGCTCTGACAAGGGTTGGAAGAGGGACTCCTGAGGGGGAGGATGCATTAAGAGGACTAGAATTGGGATCTGAATTACCAGGACAACTCTAAACACCATAAACATTCAGTTTACCACAGAAAGAAAAGCCATTATTACTGAAGATTCTGCCTGTAATTTTCATCAAAGTAAAATTCTACTACATGCTGCCAAGAAGAAATTTCATTATTAACTTTGAAATTGACAACTGCAGCTAGAATATTACATTTGCTTTTCCTTCAGTCTCTCTCACTCACATGTGGACAGACACACTAATTCAAGTAGTTAGATCTTCAGTGGTCTCCAAGAATTAAATCCAGACATTGTTTGGTCTAATAAGAGTGGTTTACTATACATCTGCATGAAAGACCCTCCATCAGTTTCAAATTAATCCCGTCTAATCTCAGAAGTCTCCCATAAAACTACAGCCCCAGCAGTTCTTTGGGAGACCTTGAACTGCTAACCCTAGTCCTTCCTCACTATGAGAAAAGCTCTCTTCTTCCGTCTATACAAGTAGGCAGGAGGAGAGTATTTTCTGCACACTGGCCTTGCATAGCGTCACATGGTTCTCAGCATTGCTCAGAAGGGCACGCTCCAAAGTCAAGGTTACAATTTCCGTTATAACTGGGTGGGAGCCATTGGTGCTGTCCACCAAATATCTCTGAATCTTTACCTTCTGGGCACATGGTAGGATAACAATTCTTTGAAGTTAGGTATGGGCATATGACTCACTTTGGTGAATGAAATATGAGTGAAAATAACATGTCATTGCTGGACACAAGTTATTGAGGCAGCCCAGGAGTCACCTTAACTCTTTCCCATGCTACAGTGACTGTGGAACCATGAACCAAGATAAGGCTTCCGTTCGTCTGGATCCTGTATAAGGATGATGAGCATGGCTCTCACAGTTCCACATTAAGCATGTAGTAGTTTAACAGAAGCTTCTGTGGTGTTAACTGAGATGTTTGGGGTTAGCAAAATCCAGCCCACCTTGACTACTAGTTGTCATGAAAGCAGTGAAGAAAGGTCAGGAAGACCCAAAAATTAAGAGTGTTTATTTATCTGGTTTAGACCATGTTAGGAATTAAAAATAAAGTTTTAAAAATATTTATTAATTTAAAATAACATAATAAACCCATTGCATGTTAACATAAGTAATGTATTACATAATAAACCCATTGCATGTTAACATAAGTAATGTATTTTATGAAAAATAACTGTATTTTCCAAAACTAAAAATTTGGCAAGAAGAATGGCATTGTTTCACATTTTTACAAATATCTTGAATGTATGGCTTAATGAAGATACACCTGGATTCTCATGTCTGCCTCTATGTTCAATCTGTTGAGATATGCTGTTTTGGTTGAGTGATATAAAGAAAAACCTAAGACCTTTCAAACTCTTTGAAAGGGTCTCAGGGATACCCAGGGGTCCCCAGTCCCCACTTTGAGAACTAGTTCCGTAGTGTAATTGGTCAGAAAACTTTTTCTGTAAAAGGGGCAGATAGTAAATATTTTAGCCTTTGTGGGCCATACATTCTCTGTTGCCACTATTCAGCTCTACCACTGTAGCATGAAAGCAGCCATAGACAATACATAAACTAATGAGCATGGTTGTGTTCCAATAAAACTTTATTTACAAAACCAGACAGTATGTCACATAGGCCTTAATTGTCCATCCCTGCAATAGAGGATACCTAAGTCAACTCGACACGGGTCCTGCTTAAGAAAGGTATAGCTAGTAGAGGGAACAGGACGTACCCACACACTACAACACAAAGCAGAATGAGATAAAGGTCATGGGAGGAGGCGCAAAAAAAGGTGCTTTCAGAATTCAAGGTCAGTAGAGAGTACCTCAAGTTGGGAATGTTTCAAGGAGAATGTGGGCCTTGAACAACTGGCAGAATTTTGACAGAAAGTCTCAGGAGAAAGGAAAGTATTTCAAGTGGAGCGACTGTTCAGGGCAAAGACACTAACAGAGGGAAATATTCAGCAGCTTCAAGTAATGGTAAGTAGCTTCTGAAATGTAGTGTAGATAAAGGGAAATACAACAGCATGAGATGCTGCTTCCTGAACTTTAGGTCACTATGCAATGGGCCTTGAGTGCCACGATCAGGGGGTTGGATGTGACCTGAGATGCACTGAGGTGCCACTGACCATTTCCACATGAGGATGTCAGCCAGGAATGATAAGATTAACTGGAAGGCAAGTATAGGATGCATTTGCCTGTGCCCAGCTATAAGCAGTGACCCCGGATAACAGGCTAAGCAAGAGGAAATAAGGAACAAAAAGCAATGAGAGTTAAAAGCAATGAGAGTTAAGACCAGAAAGGAGACAGAGGCGAGCAACATGACAGACGTACCATTGAACAGATTTAGTCCTTCACTGCGGGTGGAGGGGAAGAGAGAATGCATAATCAAAGATGGCTCTAAGGTTCCAAGTCTAAAGGAGGGAGAAAGACGGTAACGGACAGGAAAGACAGGAAAAGGCACAGATTTGGTGAGGAGAAGAAGACTTCCATTGTGAACATATTCCACATATACCACCATTTGGCCAAATACAAGTTTGAATGCTCACAATTCCCAAGCTCTCCTTGCTGGGGAAAAACAACTCTTATTTCATAATTCCAGCAGATGGTCACAATTTTTCGAAATCTGTGCCTCTTAAAATCTCCTCCAAGTTCCCAGTACTCTGAAATACAACAGAATTTCTAAGTTTTTATTCTTTCTCCACCTTGATTCTTTCTATTAATAACTTCTAGAGCCAGCATCTACTTTAGTCCGCTGTAAATACCATATTAGGTAACAATGAAATAACTAATGAGCCCTTCTTCAGAAGCTCAGGATAAATAGTAACTAACACCCCCTTTTTGAAAGGGGTTAGGACTGTCTGTATTTGAAGAATGTTATAATTTATTCTTGGCTACCACATAAGTTTTCTGAATGTCTTATGTTAACTAAGAAGTCTGAAGGTAGATGTCAGGTTGCTGAAAGATTTCGTTTCCTACAGTCTTTTCATAGTCTTTCACTATGAAAAGCTATAGTGAGATAATTTTGAAAGTTATACTTGGATTTGCTTTTTGCCCTTGAAAAGGCCAAAAAGTATATGTGAGAATGGCACAATAAATGACCCAAATAATATTCCCAATCAAGAACAAGCCCACATCTTGGATACAGGGATGGAAGGTGAAATGCTGGGAATCAAGATGAAAATGATCTATACTCACTAGTTGCCTAAAGAGAGCTGTGATGTGGTGGTCATTCTGCACCCTAAAGACAGGTTTAAATGGATCCCCCAAACTAAGGTGAGAATGTGCCAACAAAGCAGAATTCTAAAAGAGTCTTGGCCCATGATACATAATCTAACCATCTCCTAGTCAAATGGATCTTCAAAGATGGTCCCAGCAGGCATGAAAGGGGCAGAAATAGGGACTGTCTTCTTTCTGTAAACCCCATCACCCTTTTCTATGACAGGTTTCCTACCATCTCCCTGGTTGCAAGCTCAAAACCTGAGGCATCCTGGATTCCTTACTCTGCATCCCCTGACATTCAATGGGTGCCAATTCCTGCAGATGTCTCTATAACACGTCTTGCAATATCCCCTCCTTTCCATTCCCACAGGCACAATCCTAGCCTGGATGCTCGTTCTCTTCAACTGGTCTCCTACAGTCACCCCCTAACTCTCTCCTTACCTTCAGCCTTTCCCCCTTCTAACCCATTTGAAACCCCCGGCAGATTAATTTCCCTAATACACAGTTCTGACCAAACTACCTCCTTGCTAAAAAACGTTCACAGACCTTCCACAAAACAGCTTAATGATTTCGCCACCTTAACACCCACAGGTTCCGTTCTTATGCCCTCTCTGCTAATTAAATGTGTTGACTGACTCTATGTCACACAAACTCTTCTCTATTCTCAACAACCTGGTTGCTTGTACACTTTTCTCTCAGCCTAGTATTACCTTTCAATGTCTCACTCCTGCTTTTACCACAACCTCCATGAATGGAAGGACAATCTACCCTTTATGGCCCATTGAAAAGTCTGCCTCCTCTGAGAAGAATTAATTCCCCAATATTGTTTTATGCCCCACTACCCACTCTTCTAATAAGCATTTTCAGAGAGTATAATGTAAGCTACTCTGTTACACACTGTAGACAAATAGGTCCCTCCTCATACTCTTCCAAGGGCTCTGTCTCTCTCAAATTGTTGTCAGCTGTGAACTTCCCTCACCTCTCTCTCCCACTGGACCATGAAACTAGAAATGGAAGGGCCCAGGGAACATTCGTTGACTTGAATGTGTTAATGTGAACTCTCTGGGTTCAAGACCTTCCTAAAGAAGTTTCAGTACTCTTTAAGAAAACTCTTGAGCCAGAGAAAATTATAATTTTTATTGGGTCAGTAAACTTTCCAACAGTTGAAAGACTTGAATTGCTTAATTCCAGAAATGCCCAAAAAGAAAAAATACAATTTTTTTTTTCCCTAAAGCAAAGGAGTCCCACTTGCATTTCAGTTCTTTCAATTCTAATGTTAACCGTGTAACCTGGTTGTAAGATGAAACAAGAATCTACAGGATTATACCACTGTGGTTTCATTTAAAAAAAAATAGTACTATCTAATATTAATACTTGGGATAGTAATAATATCACACACCGGATAAGTACCTACAAAACAAAACAATACACTGAATTGGACCAGGGGGTCCCTGCCTGGTAGATTTACAAACTAGACAGAAAGACACAATACAAAGCCAAGTGATGACGGATGCTGGAATGTGCAGAAGATGGTAGGAAAAAAACCCCTAAACCTCATTTTCTTCTTTGAAGTTCAGACCTAACAGTCTAAAGCAGCTGATTTCCACTGCCAATAACTGCAAAATGACACAAGTGTTTTCGAAGGGCTCAGAGGATGTGGGCTGTTAGACGTCAAACTGAATTCACAGATAAGCGCTCAGAGTGAAGAGCCATTCTGGATCTACCAAGATAGGGCACACACCTACGCTCTAATAATGGCAAAGCATTTAGGTGGGTATTAACTTGTCCTGAAAAGTAGAGGTAAAAGCTCCTTTGTTCGCAGTAGCCCAGACTGGTTTTAGACGTGCTGGTGAGATCTCTAAGAGGAAGTCATTTTTGGTTTTGTTCCAACTTCTAATTCAATACCTTGGCAGCGTTTGAAATGGATAAGAGCTGTAAGCTCACATCTGCTTCAGGTGACAACTAAGATAAGAAGCACACAAGGTAAAAATGGTGAGAGCTAACTCCCCAAAAGCAACTTTAAATGTAGCTTATTAGAGGTAGTAGTTACTTCAAGTTAACACTAAGTCTGAAAATATCTTGCTGAGAATACTAAAAGATAAGGAACCTTGTCCATAAACCTGTTTTTTAGGTGATATTTTGGGTGGTGTTTCTGAAAAAATAATTCCATGTAAACTATTAGAATAAACTGATGACAAAATTCATCAGACTGCAGTGAGCAGAAATACAAGGAAATAATTTTTCCAGGTAAACAATATTCACTTCTGGTTAATAGTTTACTGTGGTCAAGATGGGCCCTAAAGAAAACTGAACTGTTGGTTGTTTTTAAGGAAATGATAGCGTGTCAAGGATTAATAAATATTTGCTGTACAGCTCCTATGTTTCAAATACCTACACTGCACTGGAAGGGACACAAAAGCATGAGATCAGGCTCCCGACCTAAAGGAGATTTTCTATACAGTGGAAATGAAAAAATACAAGTCATGAAACATCAGATGGCAACATAAAACAACATACAGCAAATCCTCCACTGTGAGACACAGACAATAGGAACTAGGAAATTTAGGACCTGAAAAGATCTTTTGTGTTTATGAGAACAATTTTATAAAGGAGATGGGACTTCATTCGGGTCCTACTGAATAGTTTTGCATGGGCATAATTGAAAAGGTGTTCTTAGAAAGGCAAAGGGATCAAGGCACCCACGAAACAAACCAAAAGAAAAAGGACAAGCTGCTTAGACTAGAGCTTCATACTGAGAAGAGATGAAAATGAGGAATAGGTTGGTAGGACCAGCAGGACTTAACGCCACTTTGCACATCTTCATTATTTTATATATTATGTATATTAAGTTTATTGAACTGATATGGTAGGTAATAGGGAGCCCTGGGCTTCCCTGGTGGCGCAGTGGTTGAGAGTCCGCCTGCCGATGCAGGGGACGCGGGTTCGTGCCCCGGTCCGGGAAGATCCCACATGCTGCAGAGCGGCTGCGCCTGTGAGCCATGGCCGCTGAGCCTGCGCGTCCGGAGCCTGTGCTCCGCAACGGGAGAGGCCACAACAGTGAGAGGCCCGCGTACCGCAAAAAAAAAAAAAAAAAATAGGGAGCCCTGGGGGAGGTGACTGAGATGATACATCAAAGTCGTTTGTTTAGGGAGAGAATATGTCATATAAATAGACAATGAGAAGAATCATCTCTCATGACTAAAATGTGTTTTCTTAGAAGGATTGGCCCAGGGTGTGATCTTAAGTTAATTTCCAAATAGGTGCCATATTTCCACAACATGAGCAAACTGAACGTTTTGGTCAATTTCCTTGATACTTTATCCACAACAGTATATCAATGTCTAGATGTCTGACATGGAATAAATAAAACTTTAAAAGGATAACAACAGCTACATTTTCTTGAGCAATTCCTATAAACACTTTCCTAGTAACGGTAAATGCTAGATTTACTGAGTGCTGAGCAATACACTAAACACTTTACATATTTCTAAGTTAATTCTCACAACAATCCTATGTTGGTAAGATTAACCCAGTTTTACAGTTGGGTTTTCTGTAAACCCAGATTTCCATTAGAGAAGTAACTTGCCCAAAGTGAAGAGGCCAGTAAGTGGTAGATGCAGGATTCAAATCCAGTTCTGCCTGACTCCAAATTCCAATGACTAAACTTTGTACCTGCATTTATTTTTTCCCTAAGAGGCACCACTGAGAAAAAAGTTTACTGAAAGAAATGGGTGATTTTTGCAGAGAAAATCATGTGAATGCTGAAGGTTCACTGCAAGGTGAGTACATCTTTCTGGCAATGTAACCATGTGAGTTTCTTACACTTTAACTTCAGTAAGACACGATTTGTAAAAGTTATAGATGAAACTACTACATGAAGAAGTTCAAGTCCTGCCCAAGACACTTAATGATCTGTTATTAAACCTCTCTAAGCCCCATTTCTTCATCTGTAAACTGTGGATAACAATAGCCATTTCACAGGATTGTTCAGAAAATTAAATGGTATCCCATAAAGTACTTAGCTCAGGGTTTGTACCAAAAAAAAGTGATGAATTAATGTTTGTAACTATTATCATTATTCAAGACAAAATTATTTTTCAAGCTTCTTAGACCTACTGTACAGCAGAAATAATTACAAAGTTAGTAGTTCAATAAGTGGCCCTTCCCCCCCAATTCTCCTGCCACCAAATCCTTACTTTTCCTTTAAGATTTAGCCCCAAGATCATCTCCTCCAAAAGCCTCTTCTACCATCACAACTCCCAGGCCCAGCAGATGTTTTTGGTACATGTTCTTTTCTCTTTTGGTTTTAGGTATATAAATCTTGTCTCTTTAACAAAACTCTTTATTTTATAAAAAAAAATAAAGATTCTATCTTATGCTACGTTTTCATTGTCTGTAGCACCTACTGCCTTTTTGTCACTTAACAGGTATGGGGGGGAGGGGAGATTTAGACCACTAACTTAGTTTTTCCTCTCATCCAGCATCTGAATGCTTTCACACCACCTTCAGAGACCTCATCTTTAAGAGATCTTCCTCCCAATCCTCTGAAGTAAGAAGATCTGGCGTCATCACCACCACGAGGAAACTGAGGTTCTGTAAGTGTTCCGTGGAGGGAGCACTGCCAGTGCCAAGCCCAACCCTTAGTCTCCAACTCTTTCCACTGCCTTACAAGGTACTCGGCTTAATGCAGGATGGCAGACCACCCAAAGGATACACTATTACTGTCCTCTTTGCTAACAAGAAATGAATCCGTAATTGTGAATTTAGGAATCTGTGAGCCTTACCCTTCAGGCATTCTTGAGGATGTCCTCCACTCAGTAACCATGAGCCCCATCTTCGTGCCCTCCCACACCCACCACTGCCACCATCCTTGCCCTTTCCCGGTCATTGACTTACTCAGCCATCCCACGCTGGGAAAGCGCCGCACTCGGGGGTCATCGTCCAAGGTGCGGGTTGCTAGGCAGGGCACTGAGTTCTCAAGCGGGCTGCGGGCTTTAGTGTCAGAAGCAGAAGACAGGAAGAGGAGGAGGACACATGAGCAGCCACAGCAAGGATGAGGATGAAAGCATTAATTAAGAAGAAAAAAATACTAAAGCAAATCACACAAGCAGGTTAAAGGAGAACAATGACATATTACATTGACACACACACCCCTCCCATGACCCTGCATCCTTAGATGGAACAAATCCCAACACAGAATTTAAAAGCCTAAAACAAATTACATTCAATCATCATAGTTCCCCAAGTACCAGTGGATGATCCGCCCTGAAGTTCTAACACAAAAAACATGGATTATATCCAGAGGAAAGATTTACATAATGAACACTAATCTCAAGATGTACGATCAAGACTGTTAATAACCTTGCACCACATGAGCACACACAGAGGGAAGTTACACACGCTTTTGTAAAGCACAGGGAGCAGGGTGTTACATTAGTAACGCGCTTTCTTGTGATTTACCCAACAGACCCTTTCATGGATCTTGTACACAAAACAGAAAGCAACATTTCAGGGCTTCCCCGGTGGCGCAGTGGTTGAGAGTCCACCTGCCGATGCAGGGGACGCGGGTTCATGCCCTGGTCCAGGAAGATCCCACATGCCGCGGAGCGGCTGGGCCCGTGAGCCATGGCCGCTGAGCCTGCGCGTCCGGAGCCTGTGCTCTGCAACGGGAGAGGCCACAGCAGTGAGAGGCCCGCGTACCCCAAAAAAAAAAAAAAAAAAAAAAAAAGCAACATTTCGTACTCTGACTTCGGAAATATTTTCCTTGATGAATACAGAACTGGTTTTCAATTCCCTTTGCTTCCTGTTTTTCAGCCCTTGAGGAACATGAGTCTAGGATACAGACAAATCAACCAATACAAATCAATTTAGAAATGCATGTTATTTCTCATTTTCTGGTGCCCTTTAATACTTAATTTTACTATAATTTTAATATGTGGTGTACCCATGCCAAATGTTAGACCACATCAGAGACAGAATAATGATGTAGGCTAAATATACAGCATAGTGCCTCCAGATATTTTTAATCAACTGGAGAACACCATCAACTTCAGCCTGAAGATAGTTCCATTTGGGTTTCATGTCATCTGTTTCGCTATTCTCATCAAACGCCTCACTCCTGGTAAGACAGGCAGCATAATTATCCTTCAAGGAACAACAATGAGGTTGGAAATAACTAACCATCAGACTACATACATTTGACTTGAGAGAGTTTTTTTCTCCTAAATAATATAGTCATTAAATGATCAAAGCAACAAACAAAAGCATATCCAACCGAAAGCAAAGATTATCTATTGACACAAGTGTGCAAATGACAGGGTAGACAAATAGTCCTCTTAAGGCTATTAGTGACTGGGGAGGTCAAGTTCTAAATTGAATCAATTATAAATTAATGTAAGTTGATGGCCAAATTTAGGCATTCAGCACATTATAAAATCTAGAAACATTTTTGTCAATTTATCTGTCTGTGTTTAAAAGCTGTAAATAAAGCCAGGACTTGTGAGCGGGCCATCTGTGCCAGCACCTGTTTGAGGCAAATCTGATGTCTTTTCTTTGCAATCTGAATTTTTGTTTCCCATAATTGAACTTCTTTGCAAGTTTTTATTGCACTAAGAAAAATGAAAAAGGGAAATGAACCAGTTGAGATTATTCCAAAATTGCTTTTGTTAAGAGGGAGGCATTTAGAAATATATATTATCATACGGGCCAATTTTCACCTCCTATTTCTTTTGACAACTGAGGGACCTGCTTAGCGAGCCAATATTCCTGCAGGCTTAGCTAAAGGAAATGGAAGAGGTTGGACAACTGGCAGCCATTTATCTAGGACCAAGAAAGGACCAACTAAAATTCCAAATCAGTGAGAACAGAGGGAGGTTAGGAATGCAAAGTAAACTCAAAAGAGCCTTCACATTCTTCAGCTGCTGAACAAGTACAAAGCCACCCAAATTCTATCACCAATACCATGGCTTGCTCCTAAAATGAGTACAAGAGGTCAGCAGCTGCTCCAAAACTCGGGTGCTGATGACTGCCTTTCCCCAACAGCTTCTCTCTCCTCTACACCCCCACCCCCCGCCAACATGTCAGTGCGTTATTTGTTGGGAACTAAAGCTGGGAACTCCTTTTTGCATATACAGCCTCCGCTGATGCTAAGCCTCACCATCCAGGGGACAATGGAATGGAGCCCGGCACACACTGGCAAAGAACCTGGCTCCAAAGACAAGCATGAAAACGAAACTGCCCATAGAGACTTGGCACCTGTGTTTTAGTAAAGCTGATTGGAGCCATCTGGCTGCTTACCCTCATGAAAACTGGAAGGCTCACAGCATCCATTACTCATACTGGCAAATTCCAACATTTTGATTTGTTAGACCTCTGTGTACTTCTGTGCAGGAAGAGATACAAACTCTGTAACCTTTTCATACTGCTTTTCTTCTCTTCACAAATTTACTCCAAAGATAAAATGTTGAAAAGTTGTTCTTAAACATGAAGCCAAACTTTCTATGATTATAGATAGCATGGTAATGATATATTGTGTAAGCCTTTTCCAAATAATGCTTTCACTGTACCTCTTCTACACTTAAGCTACAAAATAAATAGCTTTGCTACTATCCTACATAGTCTCTTTTAAATCACTTTTGCCTGACTTCTGGCATAAACAAGGTAGAAACTGGTTCATATTATTGTGACTTGATGAGGAGACATAGCTCTAAAGATTTTCGGGTGATGGTTTCCAATAGCTAGACTGTAGAAAAAGGTGTTGTGAGGAGGATTTTGGGTTGGGGGGGTGGGAGTAATGATTCATCTTTCCCTTGAGAATCAACTTGTTCAAAACCATCAGTCCTAAATCTGTTCAAGTAAGGGTGTCCCTACTTGAATCAGGCAAATAAACCAAAAAGAAAAAAACACAAAAAAACCCTATCAAAAAAACATTTTCTTAGCAATCCTATTAAGAAGAAAACAAATTTTACTCGTGCTAAAAGTTTAGGACTCTTTCCGGATTGCAATGTTGTATGTTCAAATAGTTATTCAGCACCTACTATGTATTCCACACCATTATTTAGCCAAGAAATTTAACTCAGGAGTTTAGCAATATTTCTCCTGTAAACACATGACATGTTGCCTAGAAGTCTCCATTTAGAAAGCCAATAAAGACATCCGACTGCCATGTTTGGCATGGATTCCTGCCTAGGCACAGAATGACCTCAGAGCCCTTCAACAACACAGGGTTACACAAAGTAAGAGCTGTGGAATCACTGATGTGTGGGAAATAAATTATGGTTGAGGAAGCTCATTACCACTGTAGCTGAATATGAATATTGTTATCAAGGGCACTAGGTTCCCCCACTTCTCTATCTTGAGGAAAGTTATTTTACATTTCTGAGCTTCAGGTTTTTCATCTGCAGTTGGGGATAATGATATAGAAACATTAGAAACATCACAGGAAACAATGCCTGGTGTATAACAGGTGCTCAATTAATGGGAGGTATTATTGTTGTTGCTGCTACTACTACAACCATTGATGGAACGATACTTCCTTTGTTCAACATCCTGAAGGGTGCTGGAAAACATGAAAGACAGCAACCTTGGCTTAATTTAACAACTTTAATATCAAAATGTGATTTTTAAGAAATCAGGTTCATGAACCCCCAAAAAAATCTCCTTTTTGTCCTTTGTATTTATACTGAAACAGGGTTCAAGTAAAATGAGGCATGCTTTATCATTCTTGGAAGACTTTGATTTTCTTCCCCCTTTTTTCTTTTGGGAAGACACGGCAAAGAGTCTACAGTGCTCACATCTCATGTCTCTATTTTGCCTTCCCTCATCCCTCATGTTTTCTTGTCCTTCCCTCTCCTCTCCTCTCTATTTCTCTTTCATAGAGACCAGGGCAGGGAGTAGGATCTACACCTACCCTCCTGTCTGCTCTCACAGCAAGCTGAGTCTGGGAAAAGCAAGACTTCACAAGGGCAGCTCTATCAAGGATCTCAAGCCTTGGAAGAAGATTTACTTGAGGCTGGCAGCAGAAAATCAGTTAAGGGCTCTTTTCCAGAGAAAGAAAGAAATGGAGAAGAGAATATTCATATGTGGTAAGATACGACGATGAGAATCATTCCATTCCTTTACTCCATCACAGACCGTGGTTATGTAAAACAGACTGGCAATTAGTAAAATTTTTAAATATGTTTATTTCATGGTAACATCCTGCTATACATGTATTATTTATTGATAGCTAAGAACTGTCATTGCTCAGACATACTAATCAATCTTTATACTCTAAGTTAAAAATATTATAAAGCCCATGAGTGGCACCTCCTTATGTATTATTTGGATTCTGTAAAGTTGATAATGAAAGTAGTGCTGTTTTAAAAATAAAACTCCAAGAATGTTTTCATATATGGAGTGGTGGGGGAAAAAAATTAAAAGACACAGAAAATGAGAAAATACAAAATAATGGTGGGGAATTGAAGCTCTGTCTTCAGTTTTAAATCTGAAAGGCACTAAATTTTCCCCTTAAAATATTTCTGAATAATAGCTGTTCCTTACAATGACATCTCACGTTATGATTATTAAATACTTCTCACAAAGGTATCTCATTTACTCCTGGTTATATACATAGAATAAGACATTAGTACCCTTATTTTACAGATATAGAAACTGTGGCTCAAGGAGATAATGTAAATTGCTCAAACTCATACTGCTACTAAGTATTACTCCCAGATTAGAATGAAGCCTTTGGAAAAGATGGTGCCATGTCTTCAAGGAGAAGATTGTAAAGTAGGCCTTCAATATCAAAAACTAAATACTCACTTGTGTTATATCTCTTAAGACTGACTCTTCATTGCCATAAACAGCAGACTAGACTAGCAAATACTGCAAGGGCATGACCCTTGGAGAAAAAATGTATTATTGTTTATTTAAAGATCCGAACATTAAAAATCTTAGAAGATCAGTCACCTGTCTGGGGAAAGAAAAAAAAAAAGAATAGTATCTGATAGATGATTTAGAAATACTACAGTTATTAAGGAATACTTTTCTTCAGACATTTTTCTAGAAACTTTCCATGGATTGGTTCGTTTAATCTAAGACTGAGAAGAGCTTGGTCATTCACTGAATTCTAGCCAGGACATTCATCTGTGCTGTGCAAATGAACGGAGAATTAGAGTTCTGAACAAAACAGATGGATGTGTGCTGCTGGTTTTTGAAAAGAGCTGGTTATACGCAGAAAGGCACCTGGGAAGATGACTCTCCTCTGAAGGTGATGTGAGCCTGTCAGCTGACCTATCTCAGAACTGGAGAAGCACAGTGACCTGCTTCTGGAACAGAATCTTTGAGAGAAGTCAGGGAAATGTCTGCCTTACCCACTGATTCAGGGAGCAGGTCTGAATTCAAGGGTATGGGGGGAAAGGAATATTGCAAAACTGAAAAGAGGAATCCGGGGAGAAAGTAAAGGGTGGGCAATAAATGGTGGGAGCAAGTGGACTGCATTTCTCATACCTGATAGACAAACAGAAACTGGTGAATTCAGATAAAATTTGGAGGTTCAATCAGGAGCAGGCCCTGAGCCCCCATAACTACAGAAGAGGCCAAAGTGCACCAGGAGAAAGCCTGGAGGAAGCAGCACGAGGCCCAGGAGCCAGCTGCCCTGGCTTGGAGCTGCCACCTTTTCCAAATCCTCATCCACCTGCTGCAGCGGCTTTAAGTCTTCGATTCTCAGTGTGGTTTAGGGTTTCCCTCAAAGCCAGCAAAGAGGAAAATCAATGATGGGGACAGGCTATTCTGTAAGAGGGCTGTGATGAGAAAGGGCTTCTTCCTCTCCCATTGCTAACGAAACGATATTGGTATCATTTATCAAAGGGCAGAGAAAATAAATCAGCACTATACCCATGAGATTCTTCCAAAATAGTTAAGTTACAGAGCAAATAGCATTCCAGAAAATACTCTTACTCAATATGAGATTTTTCTTCCTTACTTGTGTCTAAACTTATTACATATACTTTAGTATTATTTGTTGAGTGATTACTATGTACAGTTACCATTGTAAACATTTTACATTTATTATCTCATTTAATTTTCATTATCTCTGTTTTACAAACATAGAAACTGGGTACTAAATCACCTTTCCAGTTTTTTGCTGAAAAAACTAATGAATATTGGGATCATAAAATTGGATTGGGCAAAATGAAATTCATAGTCTAGATGCAGTTGGATAACTAAAGTCACTTCTCAGTAAAGGGCATCTGTACTCCCAGACCACGGAAGGAAAGGATTTTTATGGTAGTCTAGGGGGAAAAAATGAAGCCAGGAAAAGACCAGGGACAAATTCATAATGGCTTCACCCAAATTTCCATAAAGGGAGTGAGAGCCGAATACTCGAATTATGATTCTTGGTCCTTAAGTTGGGTATTACTCATCTTTTGTAAGATTAGACAATGTATATCAAAAGTATCCATTTAAATGGTAAATTATACTTTTAAAAATCAGATAATCCTATAAAACATGACTTTTTAAAACAGAGTTATCAGGTAACCTTGTCAATTTATTGACTGAATACAGATTAGGTATAAACTTTACTTTCACTTTCTAATAAAACATAAACTAAATACGTCTTATTTGATTTTTAAATACTACCAAGGAATGTTCCTAGGCTTCAATGTTATTCTTTCATAGTAAACTAAAATAATACAGAACTATTATCTAAGTATCTCTGACCAAATTATTAAGTAGAACCATATGAAATTGCCGATAGTCAACTTTATTTTACCCACAAAAATGGCAATTTCATATGGTTCAACCTAAAATAACAGTGAGAAAGAAAAAGAGAATAGCTAAACAAAAGTCTAACACCAGAGGAAATGAAAACTTCATTAATTTCTTCATGCAACACTAACTCCATAGAAATGCCTCAAGTAATATATTGAGAAAATATAGCACTTGCCTAAAATTTAGTACCTGGCAAACATGCCCACCAGAATTCACAGATGTCTTGGGTAAGTGGCAATTTCACAATAATTAACACCTTGGAAGCTAGCCTGATTCTTCCCTGATTTATTAAAAATAAAAATGTTTTTCATTTCTTTTCAAAATCATTAAATCATCTGGAATCCAAAGCCACATCAAGACCCAAAAAATTAGAGTTAACCTTTGGCCATGGCTAGACAGTGGTGGGCTGTAGTGCATGGGCTGGTAAATGTTTGAAAACCAGCTCTCTGGTGGAAATGTGTGTGTGTGTGTGTGTGTGTGTGTGTGCGTGTGTGTGTGTGTGTAGTAAATTTTACTGCTATAAAAGATGTGCAGCACACGTACAAATAATAAATACACAATGCTCCACTGTAAATTGCCTACAGCCGGTTGATTCTCACAGAAAGCTTTTGTTGATTTTTACCAAACTCTTCTATCAGTAGCCAACTTATGGTTTCAGCTGGCAAACAAGCATAGGTCCAACATCCATGTTGAACATCCATTATCATATATGTTAATGAGTAAGACAAAAGTGAAACAATGAAGGTATATGTAAGTATGAGTGTACTGACTTCACTCAATCATCAATGATGTGGGTGAGTCCTTCGCTAAATTGGATAATATCTTTTGAATACTGAAAGAATATTTCCTCAATTCTTTGTGTTATTCACATTTTAACAGCTGTTATGGACTGAATGTTTGTATTCTCCCAAAATTCATATATTGAAATCCTAACTCCCAATGTAATGGTATTAGGAGGTGGGGCTTTGGGTGCAGAGTCTTCATGAATGGAATTAGCACCCTTATAAGAAGAAACAGGAGAAAGATGATCGAGCTCTCTCTACCACGTGGAGATGGAATGAGAAGGTGACCATCTACAAACCAAGAAGAGGACCCTCACCAAGAACCACATATGCTTTATCTTGATCTTGGACTTCCCAGCCTCTAGAACTATGAGAAATAAATGCTTGTGTTTAAGCATTTATACCAGTCTATGGTAACATGCTATAGGAGCCCAAGCTAAGATAATGGCTATAGACACTACCTACTTTTAAGTTTAATCTGCATTATTAGCATTTTCTCTATCCCTTTTTTAGGTCTAGAAACAATTGACAAAACAATATATCAAGTCCTGATTTGTAGAGTTTGCTGATTTCTATGGTGTAATACTACCATCGTAACTGAGTCCAAGCTTCCAATATGAAGTCCCTGAATACAGAGTTGGGAAGAAGTTTTCTACTTCCCACTATTTTGTAGCAGAACCCTATTTTGTAGCATTTTGACTACACAGACACAATAGATGTAACCTGAAGAGCATAGCCTATAGTAAAATGCAGTAAAATAAGTAGGAGATAATGAATTTTGAGTATTTATTACCATTGTTTTTAATAATATGATCTAACTGTATATGTTTATGTAATTTAATTTTTAATAGTAGCTGTGTTTTACAACCAGCCCTCAAAATTCCCGATAGCAATTGGCTCTTGTGAGTACGTAAGAGGTAGCACACTACTGGGGAATGAAAAAATTTCCAATTCTACAGTATGTCCATAGATTTCAGCTATTAATTGCATTGTTGCTATCATAACTAAGGCTGGCATCATCCTGAGTCTATTTTCTAAGGCTGTGATAGAAAACCAAGGTGACTTCAGTTTATCTAGGAGTTTACATGGGGGTATTAGAATCTAGCTTCAACTACAATCGATACATTATTCTGATTTATTAAAGTAGTAGCAAAAGTTCTATAATTTTTTATTTTAGAATTTTACTTTAAGAACATTTCTAACTGTATAAACTTTCAAGTTAAGAAAAAGTGCCTCTAGATAACCAAAAATTTCCCATCTGATACTTTATAATAATGTACCTTGGAGGCACATGAAACTCATTACTATAGAATCTCTTAAAGCCAAATCTTGCCTCTGGATATTTAAAAGGAGTTAGGTAACACAAATGCCAATAACATCTTTTAAAAGGCCTAATCATATTCCATGCTGTAGGGTGTAAGCTGAACAGCTGAAGAGTCAGAAAGAAAAAGAACTGCCTGCCCTTTCTACTTGCTTTCTGCCCAGCATCTATGGCATTTCACATGTGAGAAGGTGAGTGACAAATGCAATTTCAACTTTCCTCTGAAGTACAAAGATCTACTGATAGGATAAAAGATTGAATGACCGAGCAATATCAACTCATTAGTTGTATTCCATGTCCAAATGCTTTCCCCCAAAGCACAAGATTCTGGCTTCCAAGACCCATCTGTTCCTAATTTCTCCTCTGCCTATACTTCCGTGAAAATGAAGCTCACCCTCACACCACACTGGTAGAAGGCACGCTTGCTCTACAATATTCATTCCTCTTCTCGTTGCAAATACAGCAACATTTGAAAACAATGCACTTTCTTGCTTCTTTATACTACCACCAACTTCGTGATAAAAAAAGTAAGTCTCCAAATCATAAAATTTCATTTTATGTGAGAAAGAGGATAATAAAGATATTAAAAAACAGACTTGTACTTTAAATGCCATAATTTTTAAAATGTGAGTTGTTTTTAAAATTATTATTTGTGACATCAGTTTTAACAAACTGTTTATCACATAACATTTCCAGCCATTAAACTCTTCAAAATGCTATTTAAAAAATAAATAAAACAAGAGATATACAAAAATCAAAACATTTCCAGTCAGCCTCAATATTCCAGGTAATGGTAGAACCATCAAATTGTCACAGGAATGTTCTAGATTAGATTCTTCCTTTTGTGAATGTTTTTTATAAAGAACATTTTAATGTTAATTATTTATTTATAACCTGTTGTGCTTCAAAAGAACACTTACAGCAGCAATTAAATCAATATAAAAGTCACTCAATAAAATTGAACTTTTCATTTGATTCTGCTTAAGGACTAGACACTCATTAAAAAAACTACATAGAATGGTTCCAAAATATAGCAAAGTTTGCTAACAGTAAGCTCTCTCCCAGCCAACCATTAATTTTAATATTAAGTCAGAAAACCCGATTTCCAGAAATGGAGTGGCTGAGTTAGAGTTCAGTTTATACACTTCACTTAGTCCACCTTTTCCGTGACAAGATGTTTTATGTTATTCTGAAAGTGCAGCTGAGAACAATGAATTAGAAGCTCCCTTATCTACTTATTTCTCTTAATACTAAAATGACTGGGGGTGGAATGGGAGAGGCCTAGTTTTTACCAGCCCAATGCTTAGCAACTCTTTCCCCACAACTTCATTTTCCATACCTCATGGAAATTAACTTCTCCCTTAGACTGCACCAAATCATGAAATTTATTCGAAACAAAGACAAAGATACAGAGGATAGACACTTTGCAAGAAACTCTGGTAAATGCAAGAGAGTATAAATAAAACACAGTGCCTTTCCTATTGCTATATAATGGGATTAATATCCTACCTTGAATAATTATTCTCACATCTAACTATCAGTATCATATAACAAAAGAGTAGATTGGTCTTTTAAGCAGTAAAAGTAATACTGAACCTTACTTTTATGAATGATCATTTACAGGCTGGACACCAACTCATGTACCAAGCAAACACTTCATGATACGCGATGTCAGAGTATCATATCTTAGTCTATCCTCCTAATTCTGACAAGCCACCATGTCAAAAGCACTTTCCTTGATGTACTCAATAATCTACAAGTTTGCTGATTCATTGGAAACATCTAGTTGTTTTATCATAGTGTTTTATCATAGTATTTTATCATAGCGTTATTACCAAACCCTCTCAGTCAATCAGAATAGATGTGTGTGGAACAAGCAAGGCATCTGCAGCCTACAGTAACTGCTGACATCTTTCCAACAGGACTGCAAACCTGCCCAATCGGATAAAAAGTGTCATTATGAAATGGCTGTGGCATATGAACTTGAGAAAAGAAGAAATAAGAAGAGGGATTTAAAAAAAAATAATAAAGGTGACAAGAGGTGGAATAAAGGTGAGTGAGGCAGGTAAGAGAGAGCAGCAGCCAGGCGGCCCCTGCATTACCATTATCAGGGTTGGTAAACATCCTACTTGCACTGGAGACTGTCTTCCCAATGTCAGCCAGGGATCGAAGGTTGGATTTCTTGGTTTGATGCCGGTGCTTCCGGAGCAAAGTATAGGTCACCTTATCCTTAAGGTCAGGTTTCAATAGGCCTGTCTCAATCTGATGGTCAACAATCATCTCTGATACAAAAACAAAGCAAAACAAAAGCAAAAAACGAAACTCAGTCACAAGACCACAAAGTTCATGTTTTACTGTAATTTTATGGATGGCATCCTCAAATTTAATATCAATATATTTATCTTCCAAATTTCTAACTTTCCACTGTCTGTGAAGGTAAAGATACAGAGTACAGTGCTATTGGCATTAAAGAGAGAGTTATAAATATTCTGGTATTAATTACATGTTTAGAGAGGAAGAACTGTCTTGTAATTTTTTTTCAATCCCAGTTAGTAGTGAATTCACATTAATCACATTCTTCTCTTAGTAACACAATAAGTAATTTATATTTTCCAATTGTTTTGTTTAAAAGTAAGATTAGAAAATTTCATGTACTCTTATCATAGCAACTGTGCCAGAAATATAAATGATACGAAAAAATCTTGAAGAGAATATGCAAAATTTAACATCACGACATTATTGATTTTTAAATCTGTTTTCCCAAATTCTTCTGTAATGTTATATTTTCTTTATAATAAGACAAAGTAAAGAAAAATAATACTATATCAGGTTATTTGAACACCAATTAATCCAATGAAAGAAAGATTAAAGTATAAAATTATGCCTCAGTCTTTTCTAAGAAGGAAGGTTTATTCTTCTTGTTTAGATCCAACTAAAGCCTTTCTAATATATTAGTCATTTTAAAGTATAACCTGATCAGAATTTTCTAGAAATTTTAATATATTAGTCTTACTAAAAAAAAAAAAATCACTAAAATTTCTATTAGTTCTAAGTCACTTTCTTACACTCTTTACAAAAATAAACTCAAAACAGGTTAAAGATGTAAAGGAAAGACCTGAAACCGTAAAACTCATGGCAAAAACATAGGCAGTACACTCTTTTGACATGTCTTAGCAATATTTTTTTAGCCCTGTCTCCTCAGGCAAAGGCAACAAAAGCAAAAATAAACAAATGGAACTACATCAAACTAAAAAGGTTTTGCACAGCAAAGGAAACTATCAACAAAACAAAAAGACAACCTATTGAATGGGAAAAGATATTTGAAAATGATACATCCAATAAGGGGTTAACATCTAAAATACATAAAGAACTCACACATCTCAATATCAAAAAAAAATCCAATTTTTAAGTGGGCAGAGGATCTGAATAGACATCTTTCCAAAGAAGACATACTGATGGCCAACAGACACACGAAAAGATGTTCAACATTACTAATCATCGGGGAAATGCAAATCAAAACCACAATGAGATATCACTTCACACCTGCCAGAATGGCTGTTATCAAGAAGACAACAAATATCAAGTGTTGGTGAGGATGTGGAGAAAAGGGAACCCTCCTGCACTGTGGGGAATGTCAATTGGTACAGCCACTGTGGAAAACAGTACCGGAGTTGCCTCAAAAGATTAAAAATAGAACCACCACACAATCCAGCAATTCCATTTCTAGGTGTTTAGCCAAAGAAAACAAAAACACTAATTCAAAAAGATAATATGCACCCCTATATTCATTGCAGCATTATTTACAATAGCCAAGATATGGAAGCAACCTAAGTTCCCACTGATAGATGAATGGATAAAGAAGATGTGATATATACATATGTGTGTGTGTGTGTGTGTGTGTGCGTGTGTGTGTGTGTAATTGAGTATTACTCAGCCATAAAAAAGATTAAAATCTTGCCTTTTGTAACAACATGGATGGATCTAGGGGGTATTACACTAAGTGAAATAAGTCAGAGAGAGAAAGACAAATACCAAATGATTTCACTTATGTGTGGAATCCACAAAACAAAATGAAGAAACAAACAAAACTGAAACAGGCCCAAAGATACAGAGAACAAACTAGTGGTTGCCGGAGGGGAGGAGGGGAGGTGGGTGGGTGAAATGGATGAAGGGGATTAAGGGGTATAAACTTCAGGTTATAAAATAAATAAGTCATGGGATGTAATGCACAGCATAGGGAATATCATCGATAATATTGTAATAACTTTGTATGGTGACATAATTACTAGACATTGTGGTGATCAATTCATAATGTATAATAATGCCAATTCACTATGTTGTACACCTGAAACCAATATAATATTGTATATGTCAACTATACTTCAATAAAAAATAATAAAATAGTCTTAGAAAAATCTTTCCCAAAAAATTTCTATGAGCTCTTTTTTTCAGAATGGTTCTAAGTAGAAAGGATGACTGTGCTTCACAGAAATTGCTCCATGAGTGGGTCTGCTGAAGGATATGTTTTACTCTAACAGAAAACAAAAAGTCCTCTTTCTCACAAATCAGCATGTCTGCAGTATGACATAAGAGTCTCCTCTAACATCACATCACAGGTTGACATATCCACTGTCCAGAATGGAGCACAGGACAAAATATCACAGAATCTGTGCAAGATGCAATGGCAGGGGACTTCCCTGGTGGCACAGTGGTTAAGAATCTGCCTGCCAATGCAGGGGACACGGGTTCCAGCCCTGGTCCGGGAAGATCCCACATGCCACGGAGCAACTAAGCCCGTGTACCACAACTACTGAGCTCGTGTGCTGCAACTAGAGAAAGCCCAGGTGCAGCAATGAAGACCCAACGCAGCCAAAACTAACTAACTAACTAAATAATAATAATAAAAAAGATGCAATGGCAGGACAACACCTCACTGTCTGCAGATAGAGCTTTGTCCCTGGCAGAGAACTAGAACAATAGCCCCCAGGCCTACCTGTTCAGGCCCACCTGTTCAGGCACATGGCTGCATCAAAACACGTCAATATTTTCCTCTTGCTCAAACTCCTCCACATACAAAAGTGGAGAAGAGAACAAAAGCTCTTCTTTTGCAAAAGTCTGAAAGAAAATTGATGGATACTGATAGGATAACGGCATCTCCCAAACATTCCCATCTCTTCGTAAAGTGAAGTTACAGATGTTCAAGGGGCTTTGCTTGGGCATGACTGCACCTCTCATTAGTCCATCTTTTTAACAAGAAGTCATGGAACTGGTCTCACAGCCAGAAGCTGACGATTCACACAGTGTACAATCAACTACCTGGGAGCCAAGTAGAGGCTGAATCCAGGATTTTCCGTCACATGCCTTACACAGATGCTATAAATGTCACATAACACTGGACCACTTGGTAGAGAGCCTGGGCAAAGCAGGAAGAGTTTCTCCCATAGGAATGTTTTGGTTTGAGAGTGGCCTTTAGCTCTGAGTATTTTTAACTACACAAACCTTACTCAGTAAAACTCTCAGAACGGATTCTGTAATTATACTTAACCCTCTGTTCCACAGTGAAATAATTAAGTGCTACTGAATACAACCCGTCTATTTTCCCTTTAAGTCTTAATGAAAGTGGAAAGTCCATTTTACAGAAGAACCATAAAAATAAATAGCCCTGGCATATCTCCTGCAAGTGTTATCAAACTCCTACTCTAATTGCAGGGTTGTGGATTAAAGTGTTTCTTTATCTACCCTTCCTGGCAGGGCCTCCCTCTATTCTTGACCTCCCCTGTAATCTCAAACCAATGCATATATATGCACAGCCGGCCCTCTGTTACTAATGTCTGGAAATCACCAATTAGAACAGGTTACAACATCTGTGTGGCTTATGCCCTTCATTAGGTTTCCATAAAAATGGCCCACAGGGATCTCTTTAAGCATAAACTACAAAACCCTTCAAGGAAAGTGGAGGCAGTAACATTTCACAGCTACACTAAAATTAAGCCTTCAGTGTTCAAAATCCCACAGACGTTACCCAATTGAGAGAGAAAGTGCCAGCTCAAGATGACCGCAGAGCCGAAAGGAATCTCAGGAAGCAGCAGGTTCAAGCTCTTGTTATACAGATGAGAAAAGAGCGCGAGAGGGGAGATGCTCACCGATACAGCCTAATTAAAGGCAACCCCCCACCACCAATTAAACCAGGTTTTCTGGTTCACTGTTTAGATCTTTTTCCGTATCACATGATATTTTTCTTTCTTTAAGAAGGAAACTCTAGACCAAAAAAAAAAAAAACTTGAAGAGAAGATGGTCATGCAACCCCCCAAAAAGGTCAAAGGTAACATTCTTTTTTTTTTAAACATCTTTATTGGAGTATAATTGCTTTACAATGGTGTGTTCATTTCTGCTGAATCAGCTATATGTATACATATATCCCCATTATCTCCTCCTTCTTGGGTCTCCCTCCCACCCCTCTAGGTGGTCACAAAGCACCGAGCTGATCTCCCTGTGCTATGCGGCCGCCTCCCACTTGCTATCTATTTTACATTTGGTAGTATATATAAGTCCATTCTTAAAAGAAACACAAAAGGCCCAAGAAATATTCAACTTCAAGACTAACAGACAATTTAAACAAATTTATACAAATTTCACCAATTTTATGTTAATCTATCAAAGTGGCAAAATTTAAAAGACCAGTCTCCAGTGACGTGAATGTTGTATGCAATAGACAAGGCCATATACTGATGATGACAGTAACAAACAGGACAACCTTTCTTGAAGGCCACTTGGCCAATACAAAACAAAGCCATTTAAAATGTTCAAACCCTTTGAATATTTCACCGTAAGAAATCTATAATCAGGATATAAGCAACTTCACAAAAGTATAACAAAAATGTTCATTTCTTTTCTTTACGATAAAAACTTGAAGGCAACTTAAATGCCCAACTATAGATTATTAACTATTTTGCAGCCATTAAAATGATGTTTATACTTATATTTAATAACATGGAAATATTCATATTATGTTTTTAAGTTAGAAAGGGCAGATTAGAGGGTTATAGTATGATCCCAGTTTGTAAAATAAATTTCATGTGTGTAAACAGAGATGTACCGAAAAACTGCTGGGAGGATAGCTCTGAAAGATGAGATTAGTGGTATTTTGACTTCTGCGTGTTATATTTTTCTGCATTACTAGAAATGAACATGTTTTAGTTTTGTGATAAAAAATAAATATATTCCCATTTTGAAAATATAAAAGGTGTTAAAAGCAAGAAACAACATGACTAATACATCTGCCAACATGCACAGCCCAGGAATGCCTTTAAATATAAAAATGAGAGAGCGCTCCAAAAATAGAGCTACATTTTCCTAATCCATTTCCCATCATAATAAAATACCTGAAATGGCTTATAATTGTTTTTTAACTAAGGAGGGGAGAGAAATTCTCATGTACTTGGCTTCATATGCGAATGATACTTTAAATGTAAAATTGTAAGATGACAGCAATAATAAAGTGATTAAAATAACCTATAGAAATGATGTTTTATCCTTTAAATAACACACATTTTCTATTAGGGTTCAGAAGGGGATCTTCATGAAGAAAACTAGGAGAGGTCCTGAGGAGAATCAGAATGAGGCTGAATTTTTACACAAGTGTGAGAAGTGACACCCGCTTAGCAGCGGCCCACTGCTCACAGGCCCCCATGTGGCAGTGGCTTTGCACCTGCAAAGGGAGGGTGCCCCTCGGAGGCCACTGAGAAGGAGCAGCAAGTGGACTGCGAAAAAGGAAAGAAATCGTGCTATTGTTTGTTGGATATAATCACACTCATCATGATTTCTGTTTCTTCTTGTTTGTCGAAATGAAAGTCGGGTGAAGGGGAAATGCATCTTAAGACTTAGCTGCATGCAATTCTCAAGTCTGAATAACACCACCATTCAGGAAACAACAAATCCACTGCATCCTCTGCTAGAAAAAGATTTTTTAATAATCAAGTAATGACAGTAACTGAAGTTACCATGCCATTTTACCACTTGAAATCAGGGCAGTTTTTTTTCTTTCATTTTTTTTAACCTGCTGTAAGGATCTGACTCAGAGGATTTTTAAGTATTTCTTTTCAGCCACTTATACTCTCTCAAACATGTTCTTCTCCCCACTCCTCCAAATCTAGTCCATTTTTTTTTTTAATTTCTTTGTTTTGCTTGTGATGTGTGTTATTTGCCTCTGAATTGTTTCTGTGTTATCAGCTCCAGAATGACAGCACTGGCTCCCTGCCTGCTTGCCTCAGGGATGGTAGAGCAAACATAGTACTGAGTGATGACACCTCAAAGTGACCTAGTGGTGTCCAATTTTAAAATTTAATGACATTATTAAAGCAAATGTGTGGAGGTTAGAGAAAAAAAGCCACAGCTGATAATAAAAAGTAACGAAAAATTAAACTGAGAATGTAAAATGCTTGATGAACCTTTCTTAAATGTAGTAAATACCAGAACCTCTCTCTTTGGCCATTGGCTAATGAGGCTCCAGTGTAATGTGGGACTCTGTCTTCTACTACATGGAAAGGGTCAGTTAGTTACTGAAGACCAGAAATGCCTTAAGATGGCTCTTTCTGGTGCTGAAGACCTCGAAGACAGTTTTACAGAAAAGCCCAAGTATATACTTCAACTTTAACGTTCATCACCCATCTTGACCAGCCAGCTCCAGGCACAGCAAAGAAGCTGTGAGGTTTTTTTCTAGCTCCATCTACTACACCTTTCAGAAGTTTTCCCCTGCTCATGAAGTCCCTGAGCATCTCTTTACCTGACTCAGTCTACACTCAGCCCCTGCTAGGTGACATGTAGAAAGATCTGGATAAACTCATTCATACTGGGATAGTCATCAAAGTAAGTACAATTACACCTGAGATCCTCATTCAATTCTAACGATGCCCTGAGAGGTCTACCTTCATCCACTTTTTACGGATGAGAAACAGACTGCGAATAAGTTAAGCAATGTGCCTTGTCTGTGGTCACACGTGCTAGTAGGGGTAGACTTTAATTAACCACCACCCCCACTTTAAATCCACCATTATTTCTACAACACCACTCTGCATCTCATGGAATGAATATATATGACATCTGCCAAAGAGTATGCATATTTTAATAGAAAACAAACCCTGGGTTCAGTGAAATGAATCTCCAAACAGTGGAAGTTCAGGCAGTAACCATGGTCTACAGTAGGACTTTTTTTTTCAATACAGGGAACTTCCCGATGACCCTTAAACCACAACACACAGATTGCGATCCATTGCCCAGTCACAAGTTTAATTCCCATTTTGCTTTGCACTTAGGCACTTCTGACTTCTAACTTCAGACATCTTTGCTCTAGATTAGTTCTTACAGCCTGAAAATTGCAAATCTCGCTCAGAAACTGGACTGATTTTTGCTAACCATGATACTTTTTGGGATAACAATCTCTCTTGCAGCTTTAACAAATGAAGAAAAGTCAGTGAAACAAACAGCCTGGAAAACATTCGTTCCCTTTCTCTCTGTCTTCGTAGATGGGCTTCATCTTCCCTGCATACAATAATCCAACAGCTCTCCTCATATATCAGGTGTCCTTTTTCAGTCTCACCTGCCTTGTCAAATACAAAAAATTCTACGTAAAGCAGTATTTCCAACATTATCTTCTCACTACCTATGCGGACATGGATTTGTAACTTATCCCATTTACAAAGTGGTAGATTTGCAAACCTAATTTCAGGGCCTAGAATAGTGTCTGGCTCATTGTAGAAGGCCATGTACCACTGCTGAATAAATGCATAAACTACTTCATTCTGTCCACCCAGCATCTTCACATTAGTCTTTCTCCCTTCTCCACTTGTACCTTAAGCACTTCAGATGCAAGGAAAGCGTGGAGCTGCTTTGTAAATCTAACTAACAAGCTCTCTGAAGAAGAAACAGATGTGTATAGGTCAGCAAGATATATGCCTGATTTGAGAACGGATCTTCTCTTCCAATACAAATACTATAGCCTTCCCGTTGTCCATAAAGACACAGATGCCATAGACAAGCTCTCTGCCTACAGATATTCAAAGAAATTTCGAGATTACACAGGAATTTTACACTGGTCATCAGGGCCACGATCCACATCCTCTCCTCACAATCCCAAAGTAGGCCCACTGCAGACCCTTAAGAAAGTGCAGTCATGCAGTCACCGAGTTATGGAATTTTCCTAGGAATAATAAGCAGAGCCCCTGCATCTCTCCTTAAGGAACACATGATCTTTAGCACACCAACCTGAAGGATAATAAGGCAGCTTAGGCCAGTCTCTTGCTAGAAAATGAAAACAATAACCTCTCTTTGGAATGTAGCGACGTGTGCTCAAGGTGTTCAACATGGTGAGTTGACATTCACTACACAACACTAATTACAAAGATGCCAAAGCTGCTCTGCACCATGAGGTTCAGTGACTTGTCCGGGGTTGTACAAATGATGCTCGGCACCACCATGACCTGACTCAGTCATTAATCCATAACGTTCTGCTGGCTCCTTGCCCCACCCAATTTGCTCTACCTACAGCGAAAAGAGCTTGACTTTCACCTACAAAATCAGCCCAACTGAGGGACTAGACCTAGACCAGTTTCCTTCTTACAGAATATTCAAACTGTATTTTACAGATGACAAAACTGAGGCCCAGAGAAGCTCAGCGCAATGTCTAAGGTCAAGGAGTTCTAGAAATCTAGTGTCCAGACTTCCAGTCCAGTATGACCAAGGACGAAGGGGGGGTGTTCTATTTAAAATATTAATCTTATGCTAATAAGTGGAGGAATGCAAATCTGTACATATAAACATGGTAATTTTTAATATAACATAAAAGTGAAAAGCATAAGAGAGAGGACTGAGAACCAAAACTGGATGGAAATACACCAAAATGTTAACAATGGCTACGTCCAGATGGAAGTATGATGGATGATTTTTAATTTTTTTCTCAATATTTGTATTTTCCAAATTTTTTGCAATAACCCTTACTAGTTTTATAATATAAAAAAGAGAGAGAATAAATATTATAGAATATTCAGCTCCGCTTACACTAGAAGTCATCTGCATTGAAAGAGACTCATGGAGAGGTAGGTAGAGCAGAAAAAAATGATAGGAACTTAAGACAACATACTTACCCACCAACTGCGGGAGAGAAGAAGCCTCCCTGTCCAGCATGATGGATCCTTTCTCCATACATGTCCTCAGCTCAAATAAGCTATGAAGGGACAAGGTGGCCACGTGGGGCTTGCTCCATCTCTCCCCACCCTGTTCCACTTTTTCTTCAAACTTAATCCACCTAGAAACATGAGATTAGTGAAGAACCATTAAAAGTGTTCTCATCACCTCTGGAAATAGCAACACCAACCCCCCCAGATCCACCCCCACCAGCACTTCCAAAATGTCTCCTTTTGTGGAGTCTTAAAAGCTTATTCTATCATTAACTGCATTACCTTTATAAATACACCAAACAGACTCACTAGACCGCTCCTCCCCCTGACGTTAGAGAGAAAGAAAACAAACCAAAAGGAGCCAACGCCTCCTTGGTTTTATATCTGTCTATATGTAACCACGAAATCCTTAAGAATGACTACTGAACCAAATTTTTCAAATAATGTAGGAAAAATATGCATTTCAAATTCTCCATGTGGGTAGAGCCTACAGTGTGTAAAACCACCACCACTGTGAGAATTCTGTTGTGACTTCACAAGGCACGTTTATATAAGGTAAAATATCAGCATGAATCGATGCTGATCTTAAATATTTGAAAGTATGGTGCGTGAAGTGGTCAGACAAATGAAATTCCCCTTTCATGCTTAAAGAGTGCCAGCATGTGTTGCTGTATCTTACTTTAATACATCTCTCTCAGTTGACACATGTTCCCCTCTCATTGAGATGCTAATAGCTTTACCCCTCATGTTTGGCTCCACATGTGTTTAAAAATACACAAGCTCAGGGAACAATGCATCTACTCTGATAACAACAGATCTCTTATTAACCTTAGTAATGGAACAAAAAACCCTCTCTTATAGTTTCTTCTTTCTAAAATTTGTAGACGTTTTGATAACTTAGCAATATATAGGAATGAAAAAAGTTTAATGGAAATGAGAGCGAAACACATTTGACAGTCTGTATCCCACATATTATACATACTGACTCTTCCTACACTGGTAAAGGAAAACAAGAAAGCATTATCATTTTGCTATTCATCAGGACCCAAAGAAAAATGCTGCTTTCTATCACTTCAAACCTCTGAAAGATACTGAACAAGATAAAGAAGGGGTTAAAAATTGTTTTCCTACATTCTTCATGCAAAGGTTTAATGATTGAAAAATGTTTTCCTAGAAAAAGCTAAACACTCACCCAACTCATTAAAGATGAGAACAAAGGGCAGAGATCAGAGGAAGCTCTACATAAGGTATTATTTATAGACCGCTCACCACCCCCAGAGGAAGAAAAGAACACATTAGTAGAACCATGAGTGAAAATAGATCAACAGATCAGCCACAATGTCAAAGAAAATTCAGAATTTTAATCAAGCCCAACACTCATGTGATTCATAAGTACATGAGCCATATCCCAAAACTCCCTCTTCCCTCTCCCGGCCAGGAAACTTCCACGCTTCAATGGCAACCTTAGCCCCAGCTTCACCCTCCACTTTAAGACCCTCCTCCTTTCCCCTGTATCCCAAAAAATGTAGGGAGTAGAGATTTTTACATGTTTTCCTCACATTAAAAAGCCAAAACCAAAGAAGTTCTAAAACTTCAGAACTGGACCTTGTTTATTCTACAAAAGTGGTTGTGAAACATTCTGAGAGAAAGACCTTTAATATTCTTGTGTGTGTGTGTGTGTGTGTGTGTGTGTGTGTGAATTAGTAGTTCTTCACTTTGGTTGGTATTAGAACCACAGAAACAGAAGGAAGTGAGAGAAAAATGACAACTTTATATTACATTCTTATAGAATTCCATGGATTTGCCAAAACAATAAGAGGTAATTGGGTTATTTTGAGAGTAATCATTTTATGGAGTATATTACATTGGCTAACTTTAGGCATATTATCTTTTCAGGCTTACTCACAGAACCTCTAACCATGTTGACTGGGAGCTAGTATATGAATCATATTTACATCTGATGTTATAGTTTTTTGCTCAAGATGAGACTCTAGAAGATTCCATAGTATATGAAACCTAGTCAGGGTTACATATAATTATGTTATCGATAAAGAGTATAGTGACCTTGTTTTTATTCCTAGGAGTATTCTTATTAGCTGAGGGATAGAATCTTTAGTCACAGAATTTAAGTCCAAGATGAATGACAAGGGCCAGCTAGAAACTCAGTAAATGGGAGTGTTCTATACATACAGCCTTCACTTCCCTCTTCTCTTTCCTAAATGATAACCAGTTGCCCTTCTATCGGCCACCATCAATCTGTATGGCCAAATCCATTTTGTAAAAGAAAACTAAGCCTCACTTACATACGGTATGTGACAGTAGCTCTTTTCTGCTATCACCTTCAACTGTCCAAACAATATAAGTTTAATAAAATGTTCTTTAAGAAAAAAAGGAACAAAACCATTGCATTCTTCTGTGACCAATCTCCTCTCCACAGTTTATCTTAAATATGACGTTGAACAAGTTTTAAAAGTACCTTTAGAAATAATAAATCCCAACTAGGTTGGATTTAGGGAATAGTATTACTCACCCTCCTGGATTATACCAGCCAAGATTGGGTCAAGCTTTAACCATTAATGGAATGGGAATGTAGTCTCAAAAAGCCAGTTCCTTAGAATCTACATTCCTAAGAGACAAGTATTGTCTCATAGTTCAGTTTAAGCATCTATTTCACTTTGAGTTCAGTAAATATTGTATGTTTAGATGATGTCATATCATAGTATAGCTAATTGCACAAGGTAACTCTGGGATAATGACTATTAAATTACTTTAAAATACATTGCTCTAATTGTTCAAGGAACTGACTGTACTTCCAATATACACTTTTACTCAGAAAGTAATGATTTGCTCACTTAAATAGATTGTTTGCAGGTAGTTTCATTCCAGAAACTACACATGCTATGTCTATCCTCCTCACATATCAAGGACAAATTTGGAAAAAACTGAAAACGACTCAGTTCAAATCAGAACCCATTAAAGAAAAGGCTAAGGCAAAGGTACCAAAGTTCAGGCTACTGGAGTGTCAATGAATTTGTAAAGGTGCTTTAGAACCATGTAATTACATTTTTTAAAAAAAGACATTTTTACTGTAAAATGTACTAAAAGCTACTATCTACCCTTCATAATAACTATGAATAACCATGTATTTGCAATAAGTTTCCTACTTTTCCTTTTGTCTCAGTACTTGACATGTTATAAGAAAATTAATTTGAGAAGCTGGCTTTTTAAATGCTGGCAATTACAAAACTGTTGTAACCTTGAAGGAAGAGTTTATTAGGTGAAGTTTATTTATTCCAAGGTCTTTGAAGAATAATGATAAAGTACACTGCAGTTTAACCCACTCTGAGTGACTGCCAACCAAACAGCATTTCACTCATTTGTTGAAGAAATAGAAAGTCCACTGGGAAACACTGAATTTTGCAACTTTCCAATCATATGATTAAATATACTTAAGAAAAGAAAAGACCTCTAACTTTAAAACATGCCAGTTTTACAGTGGAAAATAGACATGACCTTTGTCTTGGAATATAATCCAACTACGTAAAGCTATTTTAAAGCAATAATAAATTTCTTGCTAACTAGTAAGTGCCTCATCGCACATAAAAGAAGCCAACGCTAGTGTGCATCTGGGATAAATGATGTTTTTAAGGAGAATTCTTAAATATCTAGATCAACTGTGAAAGTTATTGCAAAACAGTGTAGTAAGCACATATAATTACATAGATGATTAAATTCCTTATTCTTCACTTTTTCTTACAGAAAAAGTAAACTTGGTCTAAAATGGAATTTTCCAGAGCCATCCAGTAGAGGAGAGATAGAGGGGTCAGGGTAGATTGGGAACAGAGAGGGCCCTATGCAAAGCCCCAGGGTAAGTACATGTGGCTGTGTTTGATGGCCAGGCCCCGAAGTCATGTTCTCCAGAGGGAGGCAGGGTCACTCGTGCTGTCCCACTAGAACTGAAACATCAGTACCCTTTTCCTTTGTTGGCTTGTTGGGTTTATTGAAACTTGTGATGTCTTTCCTTTTTACCCAGGTTTGGCCGTAAAATCTGAATCGCAGGGAAGAGGGGAAGTGATCTTTAACATATATTCTTATAACAGTGATAAATTCCAACATGGCCCATCCGAATATTCGCTGAGGGAAAACTGAAAGCCAATAACCATGTTTACAGACATCACTGACTCAAAGGAATACAAGCGTTTGGAGTGGTAGTGATAGCCCTTCTTCCTGGCTTTGGGCCAACACCAAAGCTGGACCATGACTTATTCTTCTACCAGTCTTCTTCATGAATCCATTAGCTAACGTCTAGCCATCTAGAAACTGTTAATGAGAAGCATAGGCTCGTTCACTAATACCAAATATTCCATTATAACTACTGCTACGCCACTGAATGTCAGTATTCTAATGACCTAACACTGAGGATACTCCTTTGAAAAAGAATATTCTCTGCATTCCACTGATTATATACATTTCTCAGGTCTGATCATTCTGCCCTTGGGAGAGTCCGTGAAAATTCAAAGTTCTGACTTTCAGGAAAGGGAACAGCAGGGAAAAGATGTGAAAAAAGAGGGTGGTGGAATTGACTTCAAACTTCATGTAAATAAAGATTTCCCTTGTTTATAGTTTTACATGACTACTGTGCTTTGTGAGACTTCAATGGGGATATTTTTCCTACCACTGAAAGCATTTTCCTTATTTTTTAAGACACACAGCTAACCTGAACTTCCTGAAGTAAGACTAAAACTGCAGTAATGCTGAGACTCAATGTATGATATTCTTGGTCAAAATCAAATCTTTAGTCAACTGAAAAAAGTACAGAACGTGAAAAGGGAGAGTACTAAAGAGGGTACTATTGTGTTCTATGGGGTGTAGGCTCACAGTAGAAACTACACTGAGCTTGAGAAGTCTGGCAGGCTAGTTCTCTATGGAATAAAATAGTCCATTTAATTGGAGTTTTCACAAAAAGCAAATAATTCTCCATTTTATGTTAGCCAAAAGAATATTCATGCTGCATTTTCATATGTAAAATGAGCTCCTTCTAAGCACTAAACTTTTATTAGTCTGGTAGGTTTGAGAGCTTTTCATGGGGAAAAAAAGCCCTATCAGGTCTGGAAACTGGACATCATAAATGGCAGTCAGAAATTACTGCAAAAAACATTCAGAAGCAGAGTTACGTTGCAGGAAGTAAAAATCACTGTCAATTTGAATCACTTCTGGAGGCACAACCACCTCCAAACTTTCCAACAGAATTTAGGTAGAACAGTAAACTAGGAATCAAGGTTCTATTTCTCTATTCTTTCATTCTATAAGCACGTATTTCTCGATTGTGGACTGTGTGCCAGGTAGTTGTAGACACTAGGAATATAGTGGTGAACAAAACAACCAAAAATTCCTCCCCTCATGGAGTCTTAATTTTATTGGAAAGAGACAATAACAAGATATGTTAATATGCTAACTGCTGATAAGTGCCAAAGACAAATAGAATGGAGGATGAGGGATAAGAAGGTTTGGGGAAAGTTTCTATTTTAGACAGGGCAGTCAATGAGAAGGTCATATTTGAAAAAAGACCTGAAGGAGGTGAGGAAATGAGCCAGGGAGATGACTGTGGAGTACAGCAGGGAGAGCATTTCAAGTGCAAACCGCATTTGAACAGCAAGTACAAAGCCTCTGACGCAGGAGTATGACCAGGCCAGTGAGGCTTGAGCAGAGTGAACCAGGGGGAGAGAAGTAAGAGATGAGGAGATGAGGTCAGAGATCATAGTGTATAGTTCATGAGGGAGGCAAGGGCAGGTTCAGGGAGATGGACTAATTAGGAAGCATTTGCAGTAATCTAGATGAGAAAGGATGGAGGCTTGGACCAGGGTTGTGGCAGCACTGAATGTGAGATATGGTGAGATTCTGAATATCTGAATAACATTGAGGGTAAACTAAATAGGATGTGCCAGTGGATCAAGTAAGGGGTGTAGAGAAAGACAGGAGTCAAGGAAGACTCCAATCTTTCTGGATTGAGCAACTAAAAAAATGGAGTTGTTCAGTGTGGCAGGTAACTCTGTAGGAGGAGATCTGCGGTGGGTAGGTGAGAAGCTCAGTTTCTGACATGTTACTTCGAGATGCCTACTACCCAACCAAATATTTGTTTTCAATCAAACAAGGCAAGAAGTCTGGGCTAGAGATCTAAACACAGATGGCATCAGCATATTGATGAATTAGTTGGAAACATCAAACAAAGGTCCTCTCTTGGGCTTTATCAATGGTGTACTGGGTAACTTGGGTCTGTCATTGAGCTGTCCATTAGTCAGAAAGAGATGGATTATCACCGAACTCCAGCTTTGATCACGTAATATTTCTAAGAAAGTATTATATTTAGAACAGCAGATTCTAAGGCAATGAGTTCTCAACTAATCACGCTCAGCAAATGTTACTGAACACCTATTACTACCAAGCGCTGCAAAGCACTGGGAATACAGTAATGAAAGACAGACATGGTGGTCTCTCCCTCTAGACAAATTAGTGTAATGAGGGAGACAAAATGAAAACAATACTATCACATATATGATTAATTAATTAATAGTAATTGTGGCAAATCCTATATGAGAAGTTACAGAAGGTAGACTATTTGTGAGTATGTTTCTTCCTGGACAACTTCCCCCGATACATGGTGTACTCCCACTGTACTTCCTCTCCAGCTGTACATACAGTCTCTCAGGGACCAATGACATCACCAAAATGACACGTATGTTCCTAAGGAAATAGTAAGTCTTTAAAGATGGTAAAGTATGCATGACCATCTTAACCTTTAAGAACCTTAAATGAAAATACTATGTCCATCTCATTCAATGTTGAACTACCTATACAATGAGCTGTGATCTCTTCACATTTCTGGGACCAGGGGTCACATAAAATAAAGTGTAGTCTGCATTTGGCTGAAAGAGAAAACAGAATGCTACACCTGAATTCTACTCTATATAGTTACTCACACAGAATTTTAAGATGAAGGTAAGAATCAAAGGAACTCTTCTAGTCGCAGCTGACTACACAATTATACGCACAGGGATGGAACTTCAGAGCTATAAAATACGCATGATGTTAGAGAGGATGCAACCCAGTATGACCCTCATTTGATAGTATAGAAAACACAAGCTCAGGAAGACTACATGACTATATAACTTGTCCAAAGTTAAACAGCTAGTTAGCAGCAAAGCCAAGACTAAACCAAAATCTCCCCAACACTTAACTCATGCTGCACCAGTATAATTCTCACTCTGTTTTTTTTCTATTAGAAAGAAGGAAAAGAAAGAATGAAATGGAGATACTGGTACAAGTTTTCACTTTGAGAGCCTTCTTTCGGAGAATGTTTTATGAACTGAAAGTATACTTTATGAAGGACTTTTAATATCCAGGTTATTGGTGCTGAGAGGGGAATAAGAGACAATTACTATATCATGGAAAGTGGCCCCAAAAGAATAAAGAGTGAAGAGCTTCAAGTGGCAGCCTCAGAGATGGAGGAGCAGAAATGAGTTATTGCCCACTTCTGTATTCCCAGTACCTAAAACAGTGCCTGATGTGTACTATGCATTCAGAACAGAGTTGTTGAATTTAACTGATCTGAATTAAATGACTATAAAAGGCATATGTTAACATTATTTTGTTTGTGCAAGTCAAATGCATTGAATCCCCATACAATGATGACAATGAGAGACCAATAACTGTATTATATCAACGTCTTTATGGTACAGAATTTTTGTATGTTATAGAAGATTTAGTGTGGCATATATAACTAAATATACATGCAGAAAGACAGAAAGAAAAGCTCTTATTGTGAGATCAATGAAACTTTAGATATTTGTGCAGTGCTTAACAATTTACAAAGCATTTCCATATAAATACCTGTATGTATGTATATAAATATCCATGATATAATTCGATATCTAGTAGAACCTTATATTTACATATTATATATCTTATATCACATACATATATATTATATGTAATAGACATTATTATCCACTATTTGTTGATGATGAAATCAAAGTTCTGAGAAACTGTTATGTAGCCGGCAGGTGACAAAAGTCTGAAATAGAAATCAGGTCTCTAACACTTCCAATTCAAGTGAACCTTCTACTCGCTTTCACTGGATGTTTAAAAGATGACAGGTTTTCACCTGGAATAACGGCAAGTTTGTGTGTAACAGTCATTGTCTTTGCAACCTCCCTCCTAACAGGGAATGGGTAATATAAGTCAGACATGGTTTCACAAGATACTTTGGCATGTGGAGACTGTGAACACATATCACTAGGCTATCATGTTTAGGTGCTGGAGTTTCTTTCTTTTAAATATTTTACTATTGAATAGCATATAAACGGAGATTTACTTCTGATTCCCTATAAAGGTTAAAATTATAACAATGCAGATCAATGACTTCAGCAGTGAAATAAAGGGTGTCCTGCATCCATGTCAATGTCAAAGTCGAAAAAGAATCCTTTTACTCCTTAACCCAGCCAACCTCATGCTCATCAGTCATCTGGGCTAGAGAAAGGAGCTCACAGACAAGAATCCTGCCCTGCCCTTGTTTTCCCACGTCAGTCCTACACAGTCAGCTATGGCTCACCTCGCTGTCTCCTTCCACTCCATCTCCTGTCCATCCACGGCCAGCAGCTCATCCAGTTCCGTGAAGAGCTGAGGGGGTGCTGGACTGTCATCCTCCTCGCCCAAGATGAATCGGATGCGTTCTGCGGCAGGAGAGACTGCAGAAGTGAAAATACTGTGGTTAAACATTGGCTGGACAACCCTGAGGAAAGTGTAACTCCGAGCTCTTCCTCCGTCCCCAAAGCTGATGGGCTTCCCTTCCACATTTTCAGTGGACATCTTCCTTGCTGAGCCTTCCTTGTCCCCAATCTAAAGACAAACAGGAATCCAAGGCCTTCTCTAGTCCTTTAGTTCTGAACTGTGTCTCAGCTCTCCACCACTCTCCAGAAGGACAGCACTCCAGTTCTGTGTGGCGACTGGCAAAGAACCTTTAGCCCTCTGATGAGCTCAGGTCCAACCACATGACCTTCCCTCCTTCCCCACTGATGACCCACCCAAAAGTATAAGACAGAAACCAGCTTGAGCCAATCACTTTTTCTACCACAGTGGGAGGGGGCAACAGAGCACCCCAATGCTGGGTTTCCCCCAGGCCCCCGCCTCCCAGCCACCCTCCCCCTGTCCAATGCCCAAAGCAGCCCACGCCCTCGCAGGTTCCTCACTGCCCATAACTGCCTAACTGCAAAGCTGATGAAGGAATATTTAACAAGATGGAGCCTCTTCTTTACATAAGGGCAGTACCCAAAAATGTTTAGTCACACTTCAGTGCACTTGAAAAACAAGCCCAAGTAAAATATTGTACACACGAGGGGAAAAAAAATTTCCAACACACTCAAGCACATAATTGAATGCCCTACTAGCTCCTTTTGACCCCATCTCCTAAAAATCATGTAATGAAAAATTAACTAGAATTTCCCCCAGGTTGTGGGTATTTTCTCTTTCTTTAAAAAAAATGGAAAGCATTTGGAAACTGATGGCTATATTACAAAACTAAGGCCCACAGATACTCCTTATAATCCCTGGGTAACCAAGAATATACATGTAACTGCAGTCCGAGTACACAGATTTATTCATATGCAGAACTTTGAAGAAATATATGTACTCAACCTAAAAAAACAAAAAACTTCCTACCATCTGAAAACCACTATAATCAGGACAGAATAAAATTCTGTAGATGAAAATATATTTACTACAAATAAACCCATGAAAAAATATTCAACCTACCTAGTAATCAATACTAACTATTAAAATAAAATATATGTTTTACCTATATAACTGGCAAAAACTGGGCTTCCCTGGTGGCGCAGTGGTTGAGAGTCCGCCTGCCGATGCAGGGGACACGGGTTTGCGCCCCGGTCCAGGAAGATCCCACGTGCCACGGAGCGGCTGGGCCCGTGAGCCATGGCCGCTGAGCCTGCGCGTCCGGAGCCTGTGCTCCGCAAAGGGAGAGGCCACAACAGTGAGAGGCCTGCGTACCGCAAAACAACAACAACAAAAAAAAATGGCAAAAACTTTAAAGAATGATCACCTCAATGTTGGCAAGGGTTTAGGACACATGTACCAGCACCTTCCAATTTATGTCGCTGGTAGGAGCCTCAATGCGAACATCTCTCTGAAAAGGTATGGAAATGTTTTTAAAGTGTATCTATCCTGTGAGTCAGCAATTCTACCACTAGCAAGATGTTCATTCTAAACACATAACAGTTGTTATCACAAAGTCTTAACTACAGAGGTGACCACTACAGCATAGTTTATAATTGAGAGAAACAGAAAAAGCTTAAATGTCCAAAAAGGAGGATTGGTTAAATAAACTATATTACAACCATTCAATCAAATACCACACAGTCATAAAACATGAAGATGAGATTATTGTTTTTTGACATATATATCATATAATATTAATTGAAAAAAATAAAATTACAAAATCATATGCATAAAGCAATCCCATTTTGGTAAAGAAAAAATTACACATATATCCATAAAAGAGTCTGGAAATGAGAGAGCCCTCATTTTGCATGGTTCTAATGAGTGTGAATTTCAGCTACCACAGTTTGGTTAAAGAACACTAGTCCCCCAACAACACAGTTCAAATTTCAGCTGGATGGTAAATTAACTGTGAGTAATTGCATAAAACACAATTACTGTATTTTATGTACTGTATTTTACGTATATGTACATAACATATATGCATCATGATCGTGACCAATCATAGTGCTCCTTTCAAAGTCTGCCAGTGATTGGTCACTACACATTTGTTATCCAGTTCATGCACAGACAGCAAAGTGTGTAGCTGTGCTGCCTTCTTGTCTTCCAATGATAAATTCATATGACATGAATAATCAAAAGAGGGAGCTAGCCAACAAAGATGAAAGTACAGCACAGAAACAAAAAGTACTAACACTGGAAGTGAAATCTATGTCAAATACGAATGGAGTTACAGAAGACCTAGCTGATTATGGGAATGTAGATAATGCTGCCATTCCCCATTTGAGAGACTCTAGATGTACAGTCAGAGGAACTTAGTGAAGGCCAACTCATTAACATCAATAGTAAGGCAAGTGGTTGTAACAGGATGCTAACGATGTCCCAGAGGGAGTGATGCTGGCAAAAATCTTTCATGTTACAGGAACCCTCAGAGACATTCCCTAACACAGAAAGCGCAAACGATAAAATGCTGGAAGCTGATCCAGACTTAGAGAGGAGAATGACAATTGCTCTGGGCATAGAAAAGATGCTCACTCCATTTCATGAATTGTACTGTAGGAAAAAGGCAAACTACTTCCGATAAGATTTTACAAAGAAATCAACCACTTTAATCTCAATGTTTCTAATGTTTTAAATTAGCAAATACTAAATAAATAACTAGTTTTACTATTTTTTTTCACTTCCCTATACCTTAATAGCCAACAGTAAGAGAGATTTTAATGATTTGGCAAATTTTTTTAAAGGTCAAAGAACAATAATAACTCTTCCCATTGATCATTAGGATTGTTTTGTATAATTTCAGCTTGCATAGTCATTTTTATGGTCCTACGCTACAGTGTAAAGCAAGGACTGCCTGTATACATACCTTTTAAATGTTATGCAGTTTGTTTCTAGGACTTCTATTTTCTTCCTTTCACTTTCCTATCAATTTTAAAACGTGCACAACTCATTCATGTATTCATTCAGCAATATTTATTGAGTACTGTCTATGTTCTAAATAGGCTCTGCTTCAGGCTTTGAAGATAAAGCAAAGAACCTGACAAAAAGGTCCCTATTCTTACTGAGTTTAAATGCTAGGAGGGAAAACAAACATTAACTAATTAATTAATTACTTAAGTGAATAAATAAATTAGTACATAAACCAATAAACAAGAAAAATATCTGCAAACTGTTTTGTGTTCGCAGAACATTAAAAGAAGGTAACCGAATACATATTAATATAAGATACAATATGTTTCACTTTTGTAATTAGAAAAAAAGCTTTGAAATTTCTTAAATCTCTGGGAGAAAAAAATCTAAAGTTCCAGGACTTTTGTGTAAAAACATTTGCAATGCCTTTCCAATCAAGAAATGGGATGTGGGCTTCCCTGGTGGCGCAGTGGTTGAGAGTCCGCCTACCGAGGCAGGGGACACAGGTTCGTGCCCCGGTCCGGGAGGATCCCACATGCCGCGGAGCAGCTGGGCCCGTGAGCCATGGCCGCTGAGCCTGTACGTCCGGAGCCTGTGCTCCGCAACGGGAGAGGCCACAACGGTGAGAGGCCCACGTACCAAAAAAAAAAGAAATGGGATGTGTAACTATTTTAGAGGATCAGAGAGGGCATGAAAGAAATGATATGAGGGTAAGAAATGACTGGCAGAATTTAGAATCTGGACACTACTCCTAACAAGTAGAGTGTTCACACTACTAGAAATGTAGTTATTCAGCAGAGTGGTTCTGAAACTGACAGTCACAAATTTAACTGACTTTTCATCAACATTCAACATCAAAGATCCCTGAGATAGAATTAGCTTCTAGAAGGGAAAAGTCTATGTTTAGAGAATCAACTTTTTGTCGCTTTCTAAAAGATATGATGTGGGTTTGTCCCCATCTCTAACAGAGAAGAATACATGTCTCTCCTGCTTAAAGAACAGATTCTCCTGCACAGACACTACACACATCTTTGCTGAGCTCTAATCCACAGAGCATTACTCTGTGGTCTGGTGCTCTCAAGTTAGGGAAATACAACTCACTGCTTATCAGACAGCAACTCAGCTGTGACTTCTGTAAAGTGGAATGGAAGAAGGATGTAACGTTGTTACCTCCAGGTCTTCCTCTCCAGGTCCCATATCTAAGCACCTTTCATAAGTTGTCTTATTTATTAAATACAGTCTCTGAGCAACCAATATAACAATCCCTTTGGGATAAAATTCCAAAATTGTGTATCAAAAATGAGCTTTCTACTCTAGTTTCTTTGCTCAGTTGCTCCCCTAATCAGAAGGAAGCTTCCCCAGGAATCAGAAATAAGAGGTCACAGCAATTGTATTGTCAATATCAACATGTGGGAGGGGCATCCTCTATGGCCAGCAAATACCCTCCCCAATTTCTAACACCATTCTTAACACAAAGATATGCAGAGTGAGAGTCTACCCAATGAAGTACATCAGGAGTTCGTTTTTTTCCATAACTTTTGATCATATCAAGAAATGAGCTAGGGCCTCCCTGGTGGTGCAGTGGTTGAGAGTCTGCCTGCCGATGCAGGGGACACGGGTTCGTGCACTGGTCCGGGAGGATCCCGCGTGCCACAGGGCTGGGCCCGTGAGCCATGGCCGCTGGGCCTGCGCGTCCGGAGCCTGTGCTCCACAACGGGAGAGGCCATAACAGTGAGAGGCCCGCATACCACCAAAAAAAAAAAAAAAAAAAGAAGAAATGAGCTAAATACAAGACACAGTATTGCATTGAGACTCTGGAGCCAAACTGGGTTTGAATCCAAACTCTGCTGCTTATTTGCTGTGTGATCTGAGAAAAGCTAGTTAACCTCTCTGTGTTTCAAGTTCCCCACCTGAAAAATGGGATGATGATGATCACCACAGTAGCTAAAATACAAGGTTTAAGTTCATTAGAAAATTGTTGACCCTTACTAGCAAAACCTGCCTAACTTCTAAGAAAGAAAGCTCTCACAGATATTAGCCTTGACAACCCTTATAGGTTGAAAATATATAAGGTAAGAAAGAAAATAGCCAAACGTTCTGCATGTTTTACTTCAGTGAATTAAGTGGCTTCAGTAATGAGAACACAAAGGTGTGTGTTTTAGGAAACAGCCAATGAAAGAACAAGGGGAAAATATAGAAACCCCTTCCGCCTCACTTTAATACTGGGGGAGGGGGGGCAGGTGGGGGGCAAAAACATCAGAAAATCAACTTGCTTTACGGATGAATAGATTATGATTCTAAGTAATACCTAATATAGTCTCATCATAAAAGAGAACCTGGAGAAAAAAATGAGACAGGGTGACAGAGAGGAAAGAAAGGAGAGAGAGAAACTCAAATTCATCCAATCACCTTTGTCAGAACAGAAGGCCTCTAGATCAAAGTGAAGTTAATGTCTCTAATCTGCCTTGATTTTTTTCCTTTTTTATTCTGCCCTCTGGTTAAAATGTGTTTTGGCTTTTTTGAGTAGCTCTAGAATTTCCTGGAGGGTCCTATATCAACATGGTTTCTCTGACCCAGGTCCAACTGTTGGCAGACCACGTGATGGTCTGCAGGGCTTGGGGACACCCAGTGCTCCCAAACCCCCATTGCCAACAAGAAGAAAGCAAATGTAGGGCAGGGATGCTGTCCACACTTACTGCTGCCACCAGCTACTGCAGCAGACATCACTTCCACACCCGCACTCTATCTCCTGTGGAGCTTGAACTTGGCCTCTGCAGTTGCCTTTCATGTAATTCTGGCCTCAATCTGTGCATTCAACCTTTTCTCCCACAGCAACCCAGAAGTGTCTTGTGACGAAATATACCTGCTCATTTTCAGATCTGTTCCTTTTTCCAGTCTAGAATATTCCTTTCTTTCCTCTCTAACTGATTCAATTTCTAAGGCCCAGATGGAGAGTCTATCTTTTCCAATAACCTATACTAACCATTCCCAGGGACATGAATCTCTCCTTTATTCAAACCATAACAACACTTTATGTCTGAATTACTCATTTAGGCACTAACAAATATACAGCTTGCTCATTAGTCCCTAAACTTTTGTAGATGCACCTTCTCTCTCCAACTAGGTCACCAAGGCCCTGAAAGACAGGGTCTGTATTTTATGCACCCTCCTTAAAGACCAACACAGTAGTGTGCACCTAACAGTCACTTTGAGTATTAATGAATTAGACATGACTAAATAAAACTTGGACATTTTCAAATACACAAACTCACAACCGCTTGCTTGCAAAAAGCAGCTTACAGTAAGAACTCTGAAATGGAAAATAAGTTTGGAAAACTGTCCTTATTCTACTCTTCCCCTTAATCCATCTTTGCATGAGCTGCACCAAAATATAGTCACCATTCCCTGTACAGAAAGTCACAAATAAAAGAATGAATATTTCCGGTGAGCTATTTTCCTCTGCTAGATGCAATCTCCTCCTACCCTGAGAGACCACAACATTTAATGTGCACATCTATAAAGACATTTAATATCCACTGCTTGGTGTGTTATTCATTGCTGTACTTTGTCTTTGCAGCTTTTCATGCCTTACCTAAACTGCTCTTGGCACCTATCTTGGGCACAGTGAAGTTATACAAAAGAGAATGGATGGAAAAATGAGTAAAAGAATGAATGAAACAATGAATAATATATATTCTGTCCCAGTTCCACACAAGCTATCGTTCTATGCTTCTATCCTCTACCTCTTTTTAAGCACAACTAGGAAAATGACATGATGTAACAAAACGAAAACCCTGGAGGCTTAGCAATATTTGAAGTATAGTTCTTACACTCACATTTGATAACTTAATTAATATTTATTAGTTTTTATTGCATGCGACACACTATGGTATTTGTTGAAATGACACAAAATGTTTTTTAAGATAAGATCTCTGTCCTCAAGGAACTTAAAGCTGGAAGATAACACATAATAATGGGAAAAAAATGCTATTGATAAAAATGTAACACTCAATAACATTTTTGAATTGTTACACTGTACTAGGCATTGTGTTTAGTACTTTCCATTTACATCATTTATTTTACACAAGCCTGTGAAATATCCTCTACTATTATTCTCTTGTATTACTCTCACATTACAGATAGGGAAACTGAGTATTAAGAGGCTAAGAGACTTCCCCAAGATCACACAACTAGTAAGTGATATGACCTCAAACCCACTTGTGTTACTTCCAAGCCCATTTCTTGGCCACCACACGCTAATGGATGATCTCACTTTTCAAAATGGTCAGATTTCCATATGAACAGTACAGACAGTAAATGTACTGGATTTCAGAAGAGGCAGAAATCATAATGGCATATGAAATAGTCCTAAAGTAAATTAATTTAACATTTGGTTCATTATCCACTGAAAGGCAATTTGCGAACAGGCCCTTTTATTTTTGGTCTGCGAAGCATCCCAATGTGGTCACCCTGCAGGCTACCCAAGAAAAAAATTTTAATACAAATAATGATCATAACGAACATTCATACTGTGCATGACAAGCTTACATGTAAATTCCCTTCTGTGGGTTAAGTGAGGACTTCAGGATTTTGTATTTTCTCCTTGTCAAAGTCCACCATCTGGTAAAGTCTTAGATCTCAAACCAAAGTATAAAAAGAAATAACTATTTGTTTCTTTAAGTTATTAATGTGCTATCACCAACTGGTTTACACAGTTATCATTTTAAGTATTCATTTCTCTTCTTCATTCTGAGATAAAAGTTTGTAGGTAGATACCATGGTTGTTAAAACTTCCACAATTTATCTGACTATTAGGCCATCGTAGTACTCTATAAATGCACTTAAATGTATATATAAAATCCTCAAACTTCTTTTCCCATTCATAACTATAAGAAATGATAAACAACCCAATCCAAAAATGGGCAGAAGACCTAAATAGACATTTCTCCAAAGAAGATATACAGACTGCCAACAAACACATGAAAGAATGCTCAACATCATTAATCATTAGAGAAATCCAAATCAAAACTCCAATGAGATATCATCTCACACCAGTCAGAATGGCCATCATCAAAAAATCTAGAAACAATAAATGCTGGAGAGGGTGTGGAGAAAAGGGAACACTCTTGCACTGCTGGTGGGAATGTGAATTGGTTCAGCCACTATGGAGAACAGTATGGAGGTTCCTTAAAAAACTACAAATAGAACTACCATATGACCCAGCAATCCCACTACTGGGCATATACCCTGAGAAAACCGAAATTCAAAAAGAGTCATGTACCAAAATGTTCATCGCAGCTCTATTTACAATAGCCCGGAGATGGAAACAACCTAAGTGCCCGTCATCGGATGAATGGATAAAGAAGATGTGGCACATATATACAATGGAATATTACTCAGCCATAAAAAGAAACGAAATTGAGCTATTTGTAATGAGGTGGATAGACCTAGAGTCTGTCATACACAGTGAAGTAAGTCAGAAAGAAAAAGACAAATACAGTATGCTAACACATATATATGGAATTTAAGAAAAAAAAATGTCATGAAGAACCTAGGGGTAAGGCAGGAATAAAGACGCAGACCTCCTAGAGAACGGACTTGAGGTTATGGGGAGGGGGAAGGGTGAGCTGTGACGGGGCGAGAGAGAGTCATGGACATATACACACTAACAAACGTAGTAAGGTAGATAGCTAGTGGGAAGCAGCCGCATGGCACGGGGATATTGGCTCGGTGCTTTGTGACAGCCTGGAGGGGTGGGATAGGGAGGGTGGGAGGGAGGGAGACGCAAGAGGGAAGAGATATGGGAACATATGTATATGTATAACTGATTCACTTTGTTATAAAGCAGAAACTAACACACCATTGTAAAGCAGTTATACTCCGATAAAGATGTTAAAAAAAAAAAAAAGAAATGATAACTAGCTAAATGAAGAAATCTCCATATACATATAAATCTTTAACGTACATACACACATTTTAGTGGCATCTGTTACTCCTGCCCACCTAGCAACCCTAACCTCTTTTTCTGATAACAGCACCCCATTTTCCTTTGGAGAACCATCTTTATCCTTGTAAGTCCACCAAGGCTGAATTACCCCCTGTGACACAGGCCTGGACAATGAGAATATCACAACTCTTGGCCACAGCAATTAATTTTCGAGTGGACACTTCATCTAATCCAGGCCAATCAAAATGAAAAATCATCAGCTTTTTGTTGGAACTTCCAGGAAATAAATCTTCACTTTATGCTAAGATGATAAGATGGTAATAAAATCTTTGAGCGCAGCTGGTCACCTTGCAACCCTAAGGGAAAAGCCTGCCTGGGAATAAGAAACTCAGAACCAAGACAGAAACAAGCTCCTGATGCCATCATTTAAGCACCTAGGTCCAGCCATGCCTGAAGTCAGTAATTTTTCAATGCTATGTAAGGATTCCCTTCTAGCTAAAAGAAATGAGGCGATTTTTCTCGTCACTTACAACCAAAGATTTACGATATAGACATCTATGATTCCATTTGAATGGGTTAGGGTAGAACTAACTTATATTAGCCAACCACATATCAGCATCTTCAAAATAATTGCATTGAAGAACCTGTTTTTATGGAATCCAACTTTTAGTGGAGTAATCTGTACGAGTTCACCTAGAGTTTCTCCATGCCCTAATCTACCTCATAGATTACTTCAACATATCCAGAAAATGACTGCTGACTTACATGCTGGCAGGCTCTAGACAGGTAAATTAGATGGTTACTTTTTCTGTTTCAAGTTAGCTAAGAAATTGAAACAGCCAAATAGCATTCATTTAGATGGATAATTTTTTAAAATACTTAGGTATCCATGTATTAATAAGCTCCCACACATGAAAAGCTGTCAATTATCACAGTTATCCTTAACATGCCATGAAATTATTATGCAGCCTTAAAGAGTCAACAGCGCAAAGACCCTAGATTTCAGAATACTACCAAGCAATCTTACTTAGGGGCAGAGTAAGCTCAATTTCAGCCAACAAGAGATGATAAAAACTGGAATTCACTGAGATATTTTTGGAAAATACCTGTGTCTTAGGCTTTCATCTTCAAAATGTTGAAAAAAAAATTTACCTACAATTTACATTACAAAAATGTTATCAGAACTCAAGTCATATTTACAAGATTATTCAGAATTCTTTAGAACAAAAAGGTGGTAGCCCTTACATTCCCCAATTTACTCTTTCTCCTTCATAATTTCTGCTAACACAGTGGGTTGGAAAAATTAAAACTAGGCTTTTCAGTGGTGTTAATACATGTACTTAAAATGCTGCTAAGCCATTCACAAAGAAGTAGTCCCAGTGATGGTCTACCAGTCAAATAAATTTTATCTATGAAACTACAGGGCACACCATATTGAAACATTGGCTCAAAGACTTTTGGGTCTGCTGATGCTTTTTATTAATCATTCCAATTATATTAATTATATTATTAATATTATTCCAATATTTCAAGAATCTCTATCAGGAAGACTTAAAATTCTAATCAGTCATTTTGGGGTTTAGCAGCCTCAGTAGGGACCTAAAGTAAGTAACTATTACAGACTGAATTGTGTCCCTGGCAAAATTCATGTTGAAACTCTAAGCCCTAATGTGATGATATTTAGAGATGGAGCCTTTGGGAAATAACTGCGTATAGATGAGGTTATGAGAGTGGGCCCTTCACAATGTGATTAGTGCCCTTATAAGAAGAGACACCAGAGAGTTTGCTTCCTTTCTCTCTACCATGGAGGACACAGGGAGAAGGCTGCCATGGAACTGGGCCCTGACCAGGGAACCTAATCAACTGGTACTTTGATCTTGACTTCTCAGCCTCCATAAGTGTGAAAAATAATTTCCTATTGTTTAAGCTACATAGTCTATGATATTTTGTTACAGCAGCCTGAGCTAATACAGTAACTAAACTAACTAATGGTGAAACTAAACTTTTTGACTTTTTTTTCTGGATTTTTCTCATCACCATATCATTTTCCCTACTTCATTTAATCCAAGTTTGCATGATATTCATGAGCCCTTGGCAGGGGGGATGGGCTCATAAAACAGTAATAACCCAATTTCACTGACATTGCTCTAGTTGCATATCATGCGACTGCACCCCACTGATAAATCTACCTCCCAAGTATTTTCCGGGTCCCCAAGAGATGTTTCACACTTATCCTTTTGGCTCCAGCCCCACTGTTGCTGCCCTCTGTCTGCAAAATCACCTGCAAAGGGTACCACATTTTAGACACTGTCACTAGGGCCCAGCATGGCAATGCCACTACCCTGCCAAGGAAGTCAGCTTCCAAAGTTCCCAAGGAGGCAATATCCAAGGTGCCAAAGCAACACAGTAGTGAAAAAAAAAAAGCAGGTGACCAAGAAGTCTGGTGGAATATCATAACAGATAATGTGGATTTTGATGAGTCAGTACATTGTTCAGAGTGTTGTTTGGCCCCTGCTTGAGTCTTAAGTTATGTCTTTTGACATCTACCACGTGCCAGAGAATTTACAGAAGAAAAATGATTCAAGTAAGGAAGAGAAATTCCTACAACTATGTCTATTCACTCAAATTTAACCACCAGGGTGTATCTGCCTTGTTACAAGGTACCTAACACCTTACATATCTGGATAAGCATTAACTTTTGGTTCTTATTTTTAACTCCCTTCTAGTCGTTTGTTCAGATCAAATTCCTTTCCCCAAAGAAACAGCTTTATCCTGACCTTTCCTTCAGTGAATCAATAAATTCTGTTTTGTTTATTCCAGTTATAATTGGGTTTCTTACACTTGCAACCAAAGGCTAATTTATATAATATATATATTAAAAAAAACAGAACCAAATGTTAACAATTACTATCCCTAAATGATGGAATTATTGATTATTTTTGTTTTCCTCATTTTGCTTACGTGTAATTTCCAAATTTTCTAAAATTAACATTAATGTCATTATTATAAGGAAAACAAACCTATTAAGGTATTTTTAATTGCTAACTTGAGGACAGTCATGCCAAATTAGTGCCAGACACTTCCCTACCGTACTTGAAACTACAGAATCTCAATTATCTTTCTCAACAAATGTCCAAAACAAGCATAACCCTCATGCATTTGCCTTAACGGCTGTCTAGGGATTCAAACAGACAGTTCTGAACCATGTAACAGGACTGGGCATGGTTCTGAAAGGCACACAGGCCTAAAAATAACTCCATAGGCACAGAACAATGGAGACAGGGTGAGGGGCTTTCCATGCAAGTGGCATGGAAAAGTAAGATGCTTTCTATAAAGAGGAACTCACCCTTTAATTAAGATGGTGAAAAATATGGCCACCAGCAAGCTCTTCCTAAAAGACTGAAAAGTTCCTAATGCATGTCACAGTTCCCATTTCCATTTTCCTTTAATTTCTCACTCTCTACTTCACTTCTCTTTGCTCTGCCAGAGCTGTCCATGATAAGGGTTATATGATGAATCACTCTGCTTAAGAGTGAATACATCAGCATTTTCTCCAGGCTCAACTCAGAACAATTATCAGCACAATTTATACCCTAAGGTTTCCAAAGTCAGACTCAATTCTCATCAACATTAGGAAGTCTTCCCGATTCCCAAAATAAACTCTACAGACTTGCTGGAGTGCAACTCTTTTCTATACAAAGTAGCTAAATTTACCGCTCCAATATTAGTGTCACAACCACCATGCTAATGCTGCCATTAGATGCCTCCACGTACAAAAGGAGGCATCCTCCTTTCTGTAGACTGTCGTTCAAAATGCCTAGGAATATAAAAAGCACCAAGCCTTAGAGAATCTTTAGGACTCCATCCCCACATGGCCAAAATATTCTACCCATCTTTCCTGGATAGCAATATTGAGAAATGTGATTCAAAACATAATCCCGCTAAAAAGGGAGCATGGGGAATAGAGACATCAAGGAAACATTACATAGGTGCTGATGTTTTCTAAAGAAAAAAAAAGTCACATTCCCCACAGATATATCACTGCTCTAAAGATTTTGATAGAACTCTGAACGTAATACAGAAATGTCAGCAAGATTCTACAGTAAGCTTTTCCGCCTTAAGTCTGCTCTGAGTTGAAGATCCAAAATTAGTGGCAGTGATCCCCCACTTCTCTGAAGCTTAATTACATTCTCGGCAAAGAAAAATATATATAGCAGGTCCTCCAACACTACCAATTTGACATTAATAGTTTCACTGTTCTCAGACAACACGATGCTTCATTTGCCTTGTTTCTACCCAGAAGGCTCTGCGTTATTGAAACCAACCAGCAACATGTGTCCCCTGGCCAGCAAAGACCTCAAAACCAGGCCAGAATCTTAAAGACCACTTGTAAAGCCTGAGAAATGGCACATGGATAACAAGAGTCTAATTAATATAAACAATAAGTTTTCATGCTGTTTCATTAAGTACCTTCCCAAATTATCAAGAGCATTTAAAAAATGCTAAATCCATTTTCAGTAACAAATAAAATGAAATCAGCTAAGTTTTTAGAACCATATTTTAGAAGAGAGGAGCATCATTTGTTACAGAAATAGACTTCCTTCTAGCTTATCCATACAGCTAAACCACACAAAGCTGATAGAAAACATAGATCAGACTGTGCATGTGGGCTGGTTAGGGACTTTGATTTCATTAAAGTCTGCTATGAACAATCTATGTATTTCACAGAGTATTATCAACAAACGTAAGGAAGTCACCCTTTTCAACACAATATATTTTCACTATAAACTTTCCATGCAACATTTCTTTATCCCTTATATAAAAAGCGTATTTACAAGACTTCAAGTCATCTGGAGATAACCTCAGTTCATTAGAGGGAAGTAAATGAGCACCACTTCAGAAGTCATTATTAACAGCTTCCTGTTCAGAAAGAACAGGCAGAGAAAGTATTTAGTCACTTCTAAGGCTTGTGGTGATGTGTAAGGCATGGCTATTCCTTAATTGGCTGCAGAATTTCCAATTAATTAAATATCAATCACAAAATTTAGAGTTCCTTTGCCTTCTCAGATGGTCACCTTTTCTTTAGATCCATCACGGGTCAGTTTAAGCTGGTTTAGAAATACTTTTGTCAAAATCTGTCTTTCCTAGAACTATGTTCATAAAATGCTTTAGTAACTTCATAAAGTAGAGATTACACATTCACCAGAAAATTGTCCAAATTCCTCTGTCACCTTCCTTATGTGGAGGGGCAGAAAAGAGCCGTGGGATATCTGGGATTCAGATATAGAGGGATATATAAAGAATGAGACAGGGAACTCCTAATAAGACAATAGAAGGTGCTCTGGGTATGAAAAACGAGACAAACGAAAATCTCTAAGAGGAAGCCAAGATCAAATACCAAAGCCAGCAAATATAAACAGCAAACCTAAAGGAACCAGAAGGAAGAATCAAGATCAAGTTACCAAGTTAAGAGTGAAAAGCTAGGGTAAACTGAGATAAAAGCAACCCAATGGGATATGTAGGTGAGTGAGTAGGTCAAGGCAAATATTAAATATAAATACTCAAGTTGTCTAATAATGTGAAAATGAACTAAAGAAGTATTATTGTTTTGGGGGCTATGATGAGAGGGGGGGATTGTTCTCAATGCATTTTAAGGAGGACTTACGTAAGATACTTAAAGACCCTCCAAACCTTGCAGATATGTTGGCAAATTCCCCCCATGTGATCAGTGAAGTGTTACAGGAGCTCGTTCTCACTTCAGGGGAAACAGGTCTTTCTGACTTAGGAAGCATTCATTGTTCGGATGGAGTTCTGTACATGCCCTCCTGTCTAGTGATAGCCAGGGAATTTACTTCTCAAGACAACACAACCCTGAGTAAACAATAATCATGGGTGGAGTGATGGAATCAGAATTGTAAGTCCTAGATCCCGTGCTCAGCTCCAATCCCAAATGAGCAAATCCCCCTTCACCCTCTGGCTCAGGTTCCCCACCTGGTTGACATATAATAACAACAGGAAAAAGGAAGAAATTACAAGACACATCCATGGATGATGGAATTGAATTTTACTCTTCTGCCTTACAAAATCTATTCAGAAATACAAGACAGTGCTATTAGATTCAATGATCTACTAACGTGCTGTTCATTCTGTCATTTTTTATCTCATCTTTCATTTGAGAAACAATACCTATCAACAAATTTTCAAATGCAAAGACTAAAAAAACTGAATTTGGCATTCTTGGAGGGAAAAACTAGTAATCCTTAGCAACATTCTCACCCTTTATTTACCCTGCTTTTCAATCAGAGATGTGTAGTGAGCAGTCACTAGGAGTATTTAAAAACCAGCGATAAAGAAGTTATAAAATGAATGAAGATATTTACTCTTCCTTTTTCAATGAATTTATCACCAATTGTGGCAACAAAAATAAACCTCAGTGAAAATGACCTAAAGAGGTAAAGGCACATAACCAACTCCAGAGACCTAAGTGAGCAGGAAATATTTAAGAGAATTTTTAAAACTGAAACTTCACTGGAAGAAGAATAAAGCACGTGAATAAGGATGACGGATTCCAAACACAGAAAGGGAAAGGCATGCATGATGGTTCACAGATTAACAAAAATACACGGTAAAAGGAAGTAAGCTATGCACAAGGGTGACCTACTGAAATGAATGTGGAAATTCTGTATAGAACACATGTTTTGATGTACAGGTCCTACTGACAATCAGCTACTTTTTCTCTTCGAGTAGTGTCTGTCGTCAAAGCAAATACACATCAGCAACCCAAGAGATAACAAATGTTAGACAACATTGGTTATTTCTGAGCTGCACCCAAAACACATACACATGAAGATTATTATACCCTTAGGTATACCCACTCAGTCTCTACTCTTGTCTAATAGAGATTTTAGGAAGTGTGATTTTCTACTACAGTAGAACAAAACTCATGTTTTGTTACCATGTTCCTTTAAAAAGTCTTACTTTTTCGAAACAAGAGCCCAAACAATTTTACAGATTCCATTGTTGGTTTACATAAAAATAAATTACAGTTATTAAATACACTCTGAATTTTTGCCTTATATACTCAAAGAAAAACTGGCCAATGCCCAGTTCTTACAATGTTATATTCATCTAATCCTACTTTAAACCACACCCCAAAATGCCATCTAATAGTTACTTGTGATCCCAGCTAAATAAATCCCCTAAACAGCATTCTGAAAGTCAGTTTCTAATCATTTTTCCTGGCTACTAATATAAAATAATAAAATATTAATATTTAGGTCTATTTGGACATTAAATTGGTGGCTACTAAATTTTCTCCTACAGAGTAATTCATCTGAGTCATACGGATGGCTATGTCCAAGAATTCACTTCAGAAACATCAACTGCAACTAAAATTTTTTCTGAAATGTTTGTATGGTATGTCCTGCCATGAATGACAGTCGGTTCATTTGCCTATGAAATTAGTATGCTCTGAGTCCAAAAAAAAATTTACTCTTCCACATGCTGAAATCAAGCTCACTTCAGAAATGAGTTTCTCTTCTCTCTTGAATCTATTACTATTTTAAGTGATCAAAGACTTTGAGAACAATAACTTGGCTTACAATTCATTTGGGATAAAATCGCATGTAAGCAAACTGGGCTACACACCCACTGCAGTCTTTTCTTCCAAAATTTATACTTGTATTTTCCAGAATCACAAGATTTCATTCTTCCTCTGTCAACTGATCACCACTTGCAAGCCTCTTCAAAAGAGAGTTACTAATATGGGGTGTTTTGAAGAGTCTTCAGCTTGCTTTCCATTTTTTCCAGCCAAGCAGTATAAACTGTAATATTTGCATTAGTTAGGGTACCTGATTGGAAATATTACTTAATAACAGCATCCATCAGTAAACAGCACAAACTAGGATGATATTATCTCTTTTAAGAACACTCCTATAACCTAAGTAGTATTATCTCTATATTCATAAATGAAACGTGTTCAAGGAGGTTACATACATTACTCAGATCACAAATCTAGTAATGGAGGAATCTAAGCTTTAGAATGCAGTTATGTGGATTTGGCTGACTATAAAGTCTGTACTTATTTTATTATAGTGTGTTTCCCCCTTCATTTCCATTTCTACTGTGTTTCTTAACACAGGATACCCCTTCGAGAGCCCATGAACCATATCTCAAAAACATATCTGGCCACTGACTGAACTTTTTGAAAGTGAGTCATGTTAAAATCTTGATAATAACAATGTTTATTTTTCTCTTTTTAAGTAACCAAGCACTATATATTACCAAATGCCTTCCAGTGAGTGCTAAACTTTTGTTACACTAAGCTTGGGATTGAGCCATTATTCCTTTACTTTTCAACAAGCCATCCATTCTATTGCTTTTAATTTATTTTCCTCTGATTATAAATGACTTTAAGAGCTGTCTAAATTCATTCCAGAGCTCAAACAACATAGCCTATAAACTTGTCAGTTTTAACTTTGGGGGTTACAGATCTGTTTGAGAATTAGATGAAATGTGTACAAACACATACAAGCAGAGTTTTGTAAAAAATGAATGCAGTTGCTTTGAAAAGTAATTTTCTTCGAACTCATCAAACAACTTTCAAAAAATATAAAGAAGACATTCATGCCAGGGAATAAACTAACCTCCTAGGGTTGCATGTGCCTAACTTCCAGTGATGGGTGTACACTGGAAAAAAAGAATAAAATTAACTAACAGCACAGACACACACACTCATAAAATCTTAGTGGATTTAAAAAAAAAAAAAAAAAACAGTATCCCATAAAAATTAGCCAAGGACCATTACAATCTTTAAGACTAAGTGTCAGGGGTCAATTAGTGCTTATAATAATTCAGTACATTAACTGAAAAAGTACCTTTCCATTTTACAGCTCTGTCTAGAGAACTTTAAAAACACACGTGATCTGTGTTTTAAAATGGCCTGTACCGGGCTTCCCTGGTGGCACAGTGGTTGAGAGTCCGCCTGTCGAGTCAGGGGACACGGGTTCGTGCCCCGGTCCGGGAAGATCCCACATGCCGCGGAGCGGCTGGGCCCGTGAGCCATGGCCACTGAGCCTGCGCGTCCGGAGCCTGTGCTCCGCAACGGGAGAGGCCACAGCAGTGAGAGGCCCGCGTACCACACAAAAAAAAAAAAAAAAAAAAAAGGCCTGTACCACCATGGTGACCAGCTGACCACTCTGCTTTATGGACTCATTTCCCTAATCTCCACTACGGTGAAATATATCAGACAGATGTTTCAAGGCGCATCTCTAACCAACATATTCAGGTCCAATTAAAAACATCTGCAGATCTACATTACAAATGCTTCCAAAGAGAATTATTCGCTAAGGTCCAGAAATGTTAGAGGGAGGATTTTCTTCTCTACTTCAAGTGCAGCAACTCTTGTTTCAAAAGTCAGGCTGCTGGCGAATTAATTGAAGCCCAGTGGATGACATTCTGTCAAAACAATCTGCAAACGTTTATTTTGCTGCCACAGTTCAGCTGAAACCAGTTCCTACTGCGATACTGACACTGCTATAATGTTGATTCATTCTTTTGTGTCTTCAAAAATTAATAACCGTAACTTTTGTTTTTTAAATGGTTTGCAATTGCCAACAATATGCTACCTCCAACTGGCTCTAAATAAAGCAGTTCATAATTTAACTTGTTCTCAAAAGCAGGAAGGCATCTCTCTCTGAAACTCTGGGTCCTAACTGGTTTCTCATGCAACAAAGTGAACCTAAAGATCCTACCGCTGTCCTTTATGCCCAAGAAGTGGTGAGAGAGAACTTCAGAGCCATCAGCAAAGAAGTCAAAAAAGACTTTAAAATGTGCACTTTCAGTTGAAAATTTCTATGTTACGATCATTAAATTGTCCATGTTACAAACCAATCCTCTCATCTAATGTGCGTGTTCTTCAAAACTTTAATCAGAGGGGATAACTGAAGTAGCCACCCAGCCTCAATGTATCTCCGTAAATCTCTATGCTCTGTCTTTAAATTTTAAAGAGTCTCATGAATTTTGCACTTAAAATTAACGAATTTATGTTTATTTTATTATAAAAATATTTCTTTCCAAATATCCAAGTACAAGTAATGCCTTCAGGTAAATATATATTTATCCTGTGTTCCGTACCACTCTATCTCAGGAGCAGGTGCAGCCCAGTCTGAGAAGGAAGTTTTCTCTGTGTCCATTGAAGAAGGTCTAAGTCAATGTCAGCACATGGCTCTGCAATGGCTCGACACCCATCCTGGTGACTATGACCAACTCTCAACCATTCTTTTCAGTTCCTCGTCATAACCAAACTGACTATGATAAAGTAATATAATGACTATCCGAAATCTCTTTTCTATTTTTGTTTTCCCAGGAAACGCAACTCAAGTCCAAACGCAACCTCAAAACACTTACTTGCCTTCTCAAACTTGATGAGGTGTGATTTTGGACAGGTCAGCTCTGCCTAAATCTATGGTATTTGCATGAGTTTTAGGTTTGATGCTGTTGGACATAGACGAGGGAGAAAAACAAAGAATTCCATGGGAAAGGGAGGAACCTAGAAACTCAGCCAAATTTCCAGTCTCTCAAGATTCAGATAGTCATTGTTTGGCTTGATAATTTTATAAATTCCAAGAAAATCAAACATACTATTATTTAATATGTTTGGCTTATTCAATCTCCCTTCGACAGCATGGATAACTAACGGTTGACCATGAATGTGCAAAGTAGCTGTAGTCTATGATCCTATCAGGCAGGCTATTGATTCATTCACATTCGTAAGTTTCTATATACTCATATGTATACTATATACATGTAATGAGTATACTCATCTATATACACTATAGTACTCTGAGTGGGCTCACATCCCACAAGGGGGAAAGACCCACATGTAAACAGATAATTACAGTAATTGTGTTAAGAGCTTTTGATTTATTCATTCATCCAACTGACTCATTAAACACCTACTGTGTATTGAGTCCCTAGTGGGCACTATGCTAGGGGCTCTAACAGAATAATGTCGTTTGTTTTCCTTAAAGCATTTTGGAAGCCTACAGTTCAGTGCAGCTAGAGCACAGAGCATGAAAATGTGGTAAGAGAAGAAAGAGGAGAGTATAAAAATAGTATGAGATAAGTTGTGAATGGCCCTACATACTTTGATAAGGCATTTAGACTTTATCCTCTAGTACCAATAGGGAAGTATTGAGGGCCTCAAGCAGGGAGTGGTAAAACCAGCTGTGTGTTTTAGAAAGTTGTTTAGGGCAGTGCCATAGTTGGTGGGAAGGAGGGTAGCCAGCTGTTCTTACCACAATGAATATACCTATAACGCTGTGATGGGAGTTGTGGACACCTATTCAAGTTCACTAATTTTTGCATCTCAGCATCTTTGTTTTCTTAGCTGCACACACCTTGAGAATGCAGCTGCTGCTTCTGCTTGCTTCTAACAATTTAATGACCTGTGGTTAGGCTACCCTGATTCAAAACTGTACTCAGCATTTCTTTTGCCAATCTGTTCATAAACGCACCACTTCCACGTATCAGACAACATCTGATAAGCTTACCTTATTTTCATCCATACTCTTCACCCACGTAAAAAACCTAAACTAACTTGTGGCAAACCGAGACAACGGTTCCTGCTGTAGTCAAATAATGGTGGTGTGGCTTCCAATGTCAATGGCTTAGGAAGGTGATCCAAAACTCAGACTTCCATTCTCACAGCTACTCTCATTCTACATTAACCACTATTAACCCTTGGTAACCAATTACACTTGAAGTATCTTTAAGTGCTTTTTCCGATGGTTGAAAGCAAAAATCTAAAGCAGGCTTTTAGCCAAGACAATACCTGAGTTGTGTTTTCCAAACAGGCCTGATCATCAGATTCACCTGAGGTGATTAAAACCACAGATTACAGGGTTTCCAAGTCTCAGGAGGTCTGAACAGAGGGGTGAACCAGGAATCTGTATTTTTAATAGATCTCCTGGGTGAGCTTATGAATTAGGCTGGTTGATGAATCCCAGATCAAAGCTACCTTAATGAGTTCCTTATAATTAAAGAGCATTACGCACATATTTTTCTCTTAAGTACTTTAATGAAACTTATGCAATCACTTTAAGTAATTGCCACCGATTTAATGTTTACTGAAACAGTTTACAACTAATTCCCATGCCATTTTCTAAACGCTTCAGGCTTACTTGGCTTTCCTACTGCACATTAAAGAGTTTGTTAACTATTAATAAAGAGTGAAGAGAAATCAGAATCTGGAGGTCATTTCAACAGTTAAAGGGGCCGCCAAGAAGCATGATTTGTAATTAGCAAAGCACATGTGAGATCCTTGTGGCATTAACCAGGTTCTTATGATCAGGGCTTTAAAGCAAGAGCAGCCCACGAATAAACAACTCACTTCCTAAAATAAGTCACTTTCTCTTTTTTTCCCTATCAATCAAAAAACATACAGGAATATTAACAAATTGAAGGAGAAAAACCATATGATCATCTCAATAGATGCAGGGAAAGCTTTTGACAAAATTCAACACCCATTTATGATAAAAAACCTGCAGAAAGTAGGCATAGAGGGAACTTTCCTCAACATAATAAAGGCCATATATGACAAACACACAGCCAACATCATTCTCAATGGTGAAAAACTGAAAGCATTCCCACTAAGATCAGGAACAAGACAAGGCTGCCCACTCTCACCACTCTTATTCAACATAGTTTTGGAAGTTTTAGCCACAGCAATCAGAGAAGAAAAAGAAATAAAAGGAATCCAATACAGAAAAGAAGAAATAAAGCTGTCACTGTTTGCAGCTGACATGAAACTATACATAGAGAATCCTAAAGAAGCTACCAGAAAACTACTAGAGCTAATCAATGAATTTGGTAGTTGCAAGATACAAAATTAATGCACAGAAATCTCTGGCATTCTTATACACTAATGATGAAAAATCTGAAAGTGAAATCAAGAAAACACTCCCATTTACCATTGCAACAAAAAGAATAAAATATTTAGGAATAAACCTACCTAAGGAGACAAAAGACCTGTATGCAGAAAATTATAAGATATTGATGAAAGAAATTAAAGATGATACAAATAGATGGAGAGATAAACCATGTTCTTGGATTGGAAGAATCAACATTGTGAAAATGACTCTACTACCCAAAGCAATCTACAGATTCAATGCAATCCCTATCAAACTACCACTGGCATTTTTCACAGAACTAGAACAAAAAATTTCACAATTTGTATGGAAACACAAAAGAACCCGAATAGCCAAAGCAATCTTGAGAATGAAAAACGGAGCTGGAGGAATCAGGCTCCCTGACTTCAGACTATAATACAAAGCTACAGTAATCAAGACAGTACGGTACCGGCACAAAAACAGAAAGATAGATCAATGGAACAGGATAGAAAACCCAGAGATAAACCCATGCACATATGGTCACCTTATCTTTGATAAAGGAGGCAGGAATGTACAGTGGAGAAAGGACAGCCTCTTCAATAAGTGGTGCTGGGAAAACTGGACAGGTACATGTAAAAGTATGAGATTAGATCACTCCCTAACACCATACACAAAAATAAGCTCAAAATGGATTAAAGACCTAAATATAAGGCCAGAAACTATCAAACTCTTAGAGGAAAACATAGGCAGAACACTCTATGACATAAATCACAGCAAGACCCTTTTTGACCCATCTCCTAGACAAATGGAAATAAAAACAAAAATAAACAAATGGGACCTAATGAAACTTCAAAGCTTTGCACAGCAAAGGAAACCATAAACAAGACCAAAAGACAACCCTCAGAATGGGAGAAAATATTTGCAAATGAAGCAACTGACAAAGGATTAATTTCTGAAATTTACAAGCAGCTCATGAAGCTCAATAACAAAAAAACAAACAACCCAATCCAAAAATGGGCAGAAGACCTAAACAGACATTTCTCCAAAGAAGATATATAGACTGCCAACAAACACATGAAAGAATGCTCAACATCATTAATTAGAGAAATGCAAATCTACAATGAGATATCATCTCACACCAGTCAGAATGGCCATCATCAAAAAATCTAGAAACAATAAATGCTGGAGAGGGTGTGGAGAAAAGGGAACACTCTTGCACTGCTGGTAGGAATGTGAATTGGTACAGCCACTATGGAGAACAGTATGGAGGTTCCTCAAAAAACTACAAATAGAACTACCATATGACCCAGCAATCCCACTACTGGGCATATACCCTGAGAAAACCATAATTCAAAAAGAGTCGTGTACCAAAATATTCATTGCAGCTCTATTTACAATAGCCCGGAGATGAAAACAACCTAAGTGCCCATCATCGGATGAATGGATAAAGAAGATGTGGCACATATATACAATGGAATATTACTCAGCCGTAAAAAGAAACGAAATTGAGCTATTTGTAATAAGGTGGATAGACCTAGAGTCTGTCATACAGAGTGAAGTAAGTCAGAAAGAGAAAGACAAATACCATATGCTAACACATATATATGGAATTTAAGAAAAAAAAATGTCATGAAGAACCTAGAGGTAAGACAGGAATAAAGACACAGACCTACTGGAGAACGGACTTGAGGATATTGGGAGGGGGAAGGGTGAGCTGTGACAAAGCGAGAGAGAGGCATGGACATATATACACTACCAAACGTAAGGCAGATAGCGAGTGGGAAGCAGCCGCGTAGCACAGGGAGATCAGCTCGGTGCTTTGTGACGACCTAGAGGGGTGGGATAGGGAGGGTGGGAGGGAGGGAGACGCAAGAGGGAAGAGATATGGGAACATATGTATATGTATAACTGATTCACTTTGTTATAAAGCAGAAACTAACACACCATTGTAAAGCAATTATACCCCAATAAAGATGCTTAAAAAAAAAAAATACAGGAAAGCAATATTTTTGCTGGTCACAATGAGTATTTGTGAGGAGACATTAGAGATAAATGAACTCAGGGCAAAGATATGTGTAAACAAAACACAAAAAATTGCTAATGGCTATTAAGTGATTACTATTCTTTTTTTGTGGGGGGGAATTATCAGACCAGGAATTTATTTACTTTAACATCTTTATTGGAGTATAATTGCTTTAAAATGTCATGTTAGTTTCTGCTGTATAACAAAGTGAATCAGCTATATGCATACATATATCCCCATATCCCCTCCCTCTTGCGTCTTCCTCCCACCCTCCCTATCCCACCCCTCTAGGTCATCACAAAGCACCGAGCTGATCTCCCTGTGCTATGCAGCTGCTTCCCAGTAGCTATCTATTTTACATTTGGTAGTGTATATATGTCAGTGCTACTCTCTCGCTTCATCCCAGCTTACCCTTCCCCCCACCCCATGTCCTCAAGCCCATTCTCTACGTCTGTGTCTTTATTAATGTCCTGCCCCTAATAGCCAAAGTAATCTTGAGAAAGAAAAACAGAGCTGGAGGAATCAGGCTCCCTGACTTCAGACTATACTACAAAGCTACAGTAAGCAAACCGGTATGGTACTGGCACAAAAACAGAAATATAGATCAATGGAACAGGACAGAAAGCCCAGAGATAAACCCACACACATATGGTCACCTTATCTTTGATAAAGGAGGTAAGAATATACAATGGAGAAAAGACTGCCTCTTCAATAAGTGGTGCTGGGAAAACTGGACAGCTACATGTAAAAGAATGAAATTAGCACACTCCCTAACACCATATACAAAAATAAACTCAAAATGGATTAAAGACCTAAATGTAAGGCCAGACACTGTAAAACTCTTAGAGGAAAACATAGGCAGAACACTCTATGACATAAATCACAGCAAGATCCTTTTTGCCCCACCTCCTAGAGAAATGGAAATAAAAACAAACAAATGGGACCTAATTAAACTTAAGAGCTTTTGCACAGCAAAGGAAACCATAAACAAGATGAAAAGACAACCCTCAGGATGAGTGATTACTATTCTTAATGCTTAGTCTTTGCATTTAATTTTTTCCATTTAATAATGCTAGGTACCATTATTATCCCCATTTTATAGATGAGTAAACTGAGGCACAGAGTAGTTAAGTAACCTATCCAAGGTCAAACAGCGCCAATAAGTAGCAGAAATAGGAACTAAAACCAGAGTCTATGCTTTTAACCACCCTGGTGTACTGATGGAAAAAGAATTACAGGCTTGAACTGTGCTTGAGAGAGGTACAGAGCTATGAAACATAGGAAGGAACATGGGAAGAAACATGATCTTCAAACCAATTCAGTCTTGCAAATCAGTATCCAGTTCACTACTGGGGGCCTATTATGTGTCAGGCACTGCACTCAATACTTTGGGAAATATTAATACAAGGATGAATAAGACATAATCTCTTCTCATCTTCGATGCATGATTTAATTGTCAACACTTTCATAAAGCCTTCTCTAACTCCAGATAGAATTAATCAGTGCTTTCTGGAGGTGCGCAAAGTACTGTGTGTGTCTCTCAAGCAGTATGATATCACTTTTCATACTGCATTATAATTAAGTCTTCATATGTCTGCTGCTCCTCCCATTAGGGTTGTAGGTTCCATAGCCCAGGCTGGGAATAGGGATCATGTCTTAGCTCCTTCTCCAGTACCTGGATTCCTAGCAGTGTGCCTGGGCACACTGCTGTCTCCCAACAGATGTTTGATGAGTGAATGAACAAATGAAACACAGAAAGAGGGACACAGAAGTGAAATAAACGGCTCTAAGAGTCACAGTATGCTAGTGGCAAAGAGAAGAAGAATTTGTATATTCAGCCCTAGTCCAACATTCTGTCTAATACACCATATGCACCACACTAATCTTGTTTTTTACTAAAACTTCATGATTTAACATTTTCTCATATATCATGAAACACACAAAATTTGCTCACATTTCATCTTTATGCTTCATCTCATTTAATATAGTAAACCCTTGTAGGCAGGGGCCAGTGTACACCTCACTTACTGTGTCAGGCCATGCTAAAGGCTTCCATAACTGCAGTTTAATTTCCAGAAGAGCCCTCTGAAGGAGCTCATTCTAAAAATGAAGGTTTAGGGATTTCCCTGGCAGTCCAGTGGTTAGGACTCTGCACTTCCACTGCAGGGGGCACGTGTTCAATCCCTAGTTGGGGAACTAGGACCCCGCATGCTGCACCACAAGGCCAAAAAATTAAAAATTTTTTTTAAATTTTAAAATGAAGCTTTAGAGAGGTCAAGCCACTTGCCCAAAGTTACACAGCTAGTAAGACACACATGTGGGACTTAAATCGAACTCCAAATCACACAGTAGTAACCACTGTCCTACTTTTGTGCTTTTAAAGATCCAAATCCCAGCCCTTCCCCCTACTACTTATGTGACCTTGGGGAAATTATTCAACTTTTCTCAGCTTCACTGAGATATAATTGACATATAACATTGTATAAGTTCAAGGTGTAAAACATGATGATTTGATACAAGTGTTGATATATATTGTGATAGTTACTATGATGATGATTACCACAACAAGGTTAACACCTCCATCACCCCACATAATTATCTGTGTGTGTGTGTGTGTGTGTGTGTGTGTGTGTGTGTGTGGTGAGAACATTTGAGATCTGCTCTCTTAGTGACTTACAGGTATATAATACAGTGCTGTTAACTATAGTCACTACGCTGTATCTCCATAACTTATTCATCTTATAACCGGAAGTTTGTACCCTTTGACCAATATCTCCCTATTTCTCCCACCCCTCAGCCCCTGATACCCACCATTCTACTCTCTGTTTCTGTGAGTTCATGAGCTTCATTTTTATCATCTGTGAGGTTGGTGACTGAGAACTCACAGGAATGACATAACGATTAAATGAAAGAATAAATGTAAGTTGTTGGTCACATAGTAGGTATTCAGTAAGTATGTACCGATGGGCCCACTGAATAATCAGATCCTGCTCAGCAATTCAGCACATTTGTTAATGATCAATTTAGATAATAAAACTTCTATTAAATGCTATGCCATAAAGACAACTATGTTGGTTGAAAGTTGCTAAGAGAGTAGACCCTAAAAGTTCTCATCACAAGAAAAAAAATTTTTTGAAACTCTATGAGGTAATGGATGTTAACTAAAGTTATTTTGGTGATCATTTCACAGTATATACATATGTCAAGTCATTATGCTGTACACCTTAAACTTATACAGTGTTGTATGTCAATTATATCTCAGTAAAACTGGGGAAAAAAAATTTAAGACAACTATGTTGCGATTTCTCTCCCAAACGATGGAGTTCCAAGTGTTCCACAAAATTAAAAGTATAAGTGAAAGTAAGATTCTACAGTGACTAAAGATACCTATAGGTTAGCATTCTTCTAGGATACCTTTGTACCGTCCCTATTTAATAAGTAAGGACTCTAAAATACAAAAGCAAAAAGCTTGGCCAAGGCCAACTCAGTAATTGGGGAATTTGGAACCTGCGTCCTGCACTCGTTTAATCACAGCTACCTTGCTCCCATACTAAGGTGTGGCTCTTTTTCTAAAAAACACTCCCAAACTGAATCACAGACTTTCGACCCAACAGAGGAAAGATTCAGAAGACCTAATTTCAGATTCAGGCTCTACCACATACCAGCTCTGTGAATCAGGCCAAAGTTTCCTCATCAACAGAGTAGGGATGAACAGCTTTCTCACAGGACGCTACGGGGGTTAAATATACAATGCATAGGAATGGGCCTAGCGTAAAGTCAAGAACATAACAGGCGCTCGACAGATGCCGATGAAACAGAAGCTGGAGCTCATGAGATGCAGCAAAGTACTGGTGCCCTTTTTCTTGCAAGTACTTTATTATAGCAAGGAAGAAGGGAAGAGAGGAAGGAAGGGAGGGGGAAAGAGAGGGACAGGGGATGGACAGGAAAAAGAAGGAGAAGAAGGAGGGGGAGGGAGGGAAAGAAAAGGAGATAAAAACACCTATCTGGGATGGTATAGCTGCAACTCCGTTGAGACAGAGCAGGCAGGCTTCGAATTCATATAAAGTCTTGTGATTGTGATTGTATTACAATGTTAAACTAGGGCCTCCTGTTTTATTCTCTCCGGTAAGAGAACAGAAATTGTGATTCCTAATCAAAAAGTAAAATGGGATGGGTCATAAATAGCTACTTTTCATCCATATATACTAGAAGAGTTGTTTTTCAAGCGATGGTCCATGGGAAAGACATCAGGAGACAAAAAAAAAAAAAACAAAAAACGCCTTTAAGTCTGAGAACAAAGTCATCTGCAGACATTCTGACAGCGTGACAAAGAAATGTGTGAAAACACTAATAGGCATATTGCTGCTGTGAAATGACACTTACAACTGTGGAAGTGCCATTTGGGCTAAATTTTATTATAAGCAACCAATCTGCTTTTCTTTACTCCCAAAGAAGGATTACATGAATAATCGATCAACTGCCCCTACCATCCCATCTTAGCATTTATCTATCCATCCCTTCTTCTGCTAAATCCTCAGATTTATATCTGTAATGTCCCTCAAGTTCATGAGAGGTACCACTCAAGATCACTACCACATTCATAGCAGAGATTAAAACAGAGGAAAATGAGATCTGATGGAAATTACTTGAGAGAGAGAAACAGATGGGAACAGCCTGATTTTTAGACTTTTCTTTTTGTAGATGGAAAACCTCATTTATAATAAAATGTATTGTAAACCTCAGGAAAACAATTACCACTAGAAGTGAAAAAGTTTAAGGAAACCTGACAGAGTTTGAAAAACAACCCATCTAAAACCCATTTACCAAAATCTATGCTTAGACAGCATATGTGATGTTTTTCCATCTCCAAAATACCCTATTTAAGCCTAACATGGCACCATCCTCCTTTCCCATAGGGTCGCAAAGTCCCAGTCTTAGTGTTACCAAAGAGTCATACAATGAAGGCTGCCATTGAAGGTCACCATTGAAATACACGTGTCCTGCCTAGAAACAGGCTGCTGAAAACTACGCATTGAGGATAGAGTGCCTGCCTTTCAGAATATCAGCATACCTGGGGGTGGAGAAACAAACAGCCAGGAGTCAACAGTGCAGGTAGCCCACATCAAAGAGAGTGCGCCACTGACAACCAGTTAGGTTCAAGACCCACAAGTCCATGTCCACACATTCCCTTTGCTGCCTTGTATCTTTAAAGGTCATTTTCATTGATACGGAATGTCTCTTACCTTCATTCCCTGTGGAAGGAATCAAACAATTGTGGTCATAGAGAAAAATCACAGAGTCAGACAATTTTAGATCTGGAAAGGACCTTAGAAATTACATAGAAATATCATTTTACAAACAAGAAAATAGGTTCAGAGACATTAAGGGAAACATCCATGTTCAGCAAGACTTTTTTTAAACGCATGACTCTTAGCTCGTTGCTTCTCTACCACCACGATACGCTTTTCTCAATAACCGGGTTGTTTTTAAAATATTTCCTTTGCTAAGACTGAAAAAGAATCACCATTATTTCCAAGCCCGCAAGAATAAATATATAGCTCTCAACTCAGATACGTGCCTCCTCCCACATCCACAACGATCACTCCTACCTAGAAACTGAAATAAAATAGCATCTTACGAAGCTATACCATTCTTTCCCAATAAAACAAAAGCACCAAACACCAAAAATAGAGAACAAAACTGGGAATGTGTCAGACTTATCATAGTAATTGTTATTCATTTCCTCAGCACCTGTCACCAAATGCCCTATTTCCTATGGCCAAGAAATCAGGGAGGCTGGTTGTCGGCCAGTTGGCTGAAGTCACAACACATCCTCCCGCCACTTTTCTGCCTCACGGAGAGCAAAACCGAATCTCGTAACTTGACTAATTCAACACTTCAGTCAAACCCAGAATAAAACTTTTCTTTGGAATTATAAACAACGTTCACATTGCAAGCATCTAGATGTGTGAGATGTCCTGCTTCAAAAAAGACGTTTTAAGGATAAACATAATAGCTAGACTAATAAATAAAACTTGCTAAGATTTCACTAAAGTTGAAGCCCAGAAGATATTTTCAGCAGAAAAGTTTCCAATGAAAAGAACAAGCAAATAAATTGAAGATGAAGCCAAAAAATGAAATGAAACCGGCCACTCATCTATGAGGCTGGATGGAAGAAAACCAAGTCCCAACTGATAAACAGAAGCCCGTCTACAAAGTGAGAAACACAGAACCTACCTATTCCTGAACCAGAACTGTTTCCTGTTGACACTTTCTAACCTGAAGATGGCCCCAGCGTCCAACTGAGGAAACACATTTTCCAGGATGGGAAACTCACCTTCGGAAATCCTGAATCTTCTTTCCTCTACTGCTTATTTTGTAACCAAAGGACTCTCACTTTTACCAAAACAGCTAGATAATTTCCCTGAAAAGTGTAATACACATCTGACCATATCTGTGTATTTGGTGACTCACAAAATTATTGTTTTAAAAGTTGTTAAATGTTACTCTTTAAGCATCAATGTAAAGTATAAAACACTATCAACCTTAACAGCTGAACCTAATCCTTCAAAGTGGTCTTTCACCGGGCTGTGCAGAAACTAAGCCATTACTGATCTCTATCCTCAGCCTCCTTCCTTTTCTCCACCCAAGGCTGCTTGCGGAACCCCAGCATATCTGTGATTTTTCACTCCTTACCAGTAGCCCTTAACATGAATATACCTTTTGACCACCAAAGTAGGGTATATTAAGTTTATGTCTTCTCTTCTCTGGGATTAAGATGACTCATGAGGCATTCATTACTAATGCTGGATTATACTGGAGACAGTAAATTTAAAACAGTAACAATAATTAACATTTGTGTGGCAGTTTACAGTTCACAAAATGTTTTTAAATATATTGCCTCATTTGAGGCTCACAAGTCCCAACCAGGATGGGAAAGGGAGATGGAAACAGAGCCTCAGCAGGTCATAGTGCTATTACGTGGCAGAAGCAAAACTTGAACCCAGGTCCTCTGATTTCAAATACTATGATACTATCTTCTCTTTATACTATGGGAAAAGAAACAAATGTATTGGTGAATTTAAAAACTTTATTGATATATGTGTGTATACATATACATGGCAGATATGAAAGTTAGATGTGAGGATAAGTGATTATCTTCTACAGAAACAACCACACGTGAGAAAACGAAGAGTAAGCGGTTTTTAACGATGAATGTGTGACATGATTTTGCAGAGAAGGCACGTGATGTTACAAGGGCAGCTCCAGTATTCAGGAATAATAATGAGGACAATAAGCTAAAGAAGCTCAGAGTATTACCTGGAGACGCAGACTCAGTCCGTGATGCTGATGGTTTACAGCACAGGGGCTGTAGCAGCCTGCCTCTGGGCAGGGCACAGTTAATGCAGATTCTGCAAGGACTCTGTCCCATGGCCAAGTCTCTAGCTGAGTTTTACAAGGACCTCTTTGTCTTGGGCCCCCTCCCAACACATGGGAAACCTCAGAATGGCTCTTGCCACTGAGTGCAACTAAGCTGAGCCACTTGGTATTACTGGCTCTCGAGGGTGGCCAGCTAGTTGAGCCAAGACATATTTCCAATATTTCTCAGTCCTGCAAACAACCTATACTTTGTAAGAGCTTGTCTTTTATCTTTAATAAAAGATTAGGGGGTACTTTTTTCCAATAATACTTTAAAATCCAGATAATTTGAGAGAACAACGTAATATCCAATGAAGGATAATTTCATATTTTCTGCCCTTTACTTCCTATCACTCAGCCAATATGGCAAACCAACATGTCTGTGGAAATGACATATCTACAAGGACAGAATACTTCTCCTTTTTAACCCAAAAGAGCAGATTTTTAAGTAAGTGTAGTAAGTAGAGAATTATTTGAAACGATCAACTCCAAGGTACGCCAAACACACAGAAGTAAGCCACTTTTTGAAATTAGGAAAACATTAAGGAGACAATACAAATAACCAACAGAAATTATCAAATCATGTTTCAGTCTTCCCAAATCCTTTTTTGATGTTTAAAACATTATCATTTAGTCTAGTGTGTCTAAAAGTAACTAATGCCCCCCAAACAGAAAATACATCCAACTCAATAAAAATAAACCCAAGGAGCCTAGCACTTTGCCATTTACCCAGACATTTCTTATAACATAGAAATGCTGCATGCTACTAAAAGATACAAATTGGATTTTTAGGCTCAAAGTTCATGGATCATTACACATGAGCTAGGTCAATTTCTAACTATACCTATTGCAAAACACAAGTTATTATCTTTCTACATGTGCATTTAAATGCATATAAGTCCAAAGAGAAAGGAGTAGACAGATAACCCTGGAGAGGACTCAAGAGCAAAGGGATGAAGAGAGGCTTTGATTTTCCGCTCCATTACTTATTCTGTATTGTATTGCTTTTGACTCCATTCTGTTTCAACTATGGAAATAAAAATACATTAAAATTTTATTTGTACGAGATAAAGAAAGAAAGTTTAAAAAACAGAACAAATTTAAAAGACTCTGTTCAAGGCAGGACAACTAAAGACCTGGAAACAAGCACTGAATGGCACAATGCCTTAGAAGTGGAGGAGTGGGCAGCCACTGCCAGGGATGAGCACACTCCCATTGTGAAGACTCAAAGTGAAAAGGCAGGAGGGACTACAAATATTTTCTTCTCCAGTCAATGCTGAAGAAGGAATCGGTTGTGATTGCTTCCTCTCTTAGGAAACTCAAGGTAAAGCCCCTGAAAATCCCTTACATGGGTATTAAAAAGGATCTAAAACTAGAGGTAAAAGCCAGTCCAGAGTTACTGCATAAATACGTAAGGTTTGCAGCTCCAGGGTCTAAGCTGTCCTTGGAGACAAGGATCAAGAGATAATTTTTCTCCATCTCTAAGTCCAGAGGCAGAGCAACAGTCCCCAGTTTCTGTGTGTTAGACTCAGATGGGAAATGACCTAACTCTCAGCGGGGCAAGAAGATCAGTGGATAGCTCTGAAGGAGAACTTGAAAGAAAGGCAGGTGTGGGGAGGAGAAAAGGAGCTTTTCACTTTGCCACAGTCCATGACTGATCCAAGAATGTCATTTTTTTAAACTAAATTTTTAATTTTTAAATTTTTTTGGCTGTGCCGGGTCTTAGTCGCAGCACGGGGGATCTTCGTTGCGGCCTGCGGACTTCTTAGTTGCAGCATGCAGACTCTTAGTTGTGGCATGCATGCGGGATCTATTTCCCTGACCAGGGATTGAACCCGGGCTATCTGCATTGGGAGCGTGGAGTCTTAACCACTAGACCACCAGGGAGGTCCAAAGAATGTCACTGTAAATTGTAAGGAGGAGGAGTCTGGCTCAGAAAGGACTCAGCCTAAAATGTTCCCAGACTCAATCGAGTAGGAGCTGAAGAACGCTCCAGCTCCCAGAAGGGTTCCAGGTGCTCAGCTGAACTGTCAACCATACCAAGTTACATTAACAGCAAAGCCTTAGCTATTACCTCTGAAGAGAATGCCACCTCCATACAACCTCTCATATACCACTGATCATACTGCAAATTGATAAAGACTTTGTGGAGGATAACTGTGATGATGCATACCAGAAGCTTCCAGTTCTGCTTCCAGACCCAGAATTCCGCGTTTTGCAATTTATTCTGAGGAAATAACCATGGATGGCCTCAAGGATTTAACTACAGGGCGGTTTGTTAAGGCACTACTTATAGTAACCAAAATGAGGAAGAACCTAACACCCCAAAACAGGGGAATGGGTAAATAAATTATGGTACATCTGTGCAACGGCCTTAAAATGACACTGGGTTGGCTATAAAACTGTATAATAATCTAGGAAGGTATTCATGAGACACTGTTAGGAAAAAAAGAGCAGGTTTTGAACACAGTATGTATTTATAGTATAATACCATTTTTATCAAAAATATATACGTTTAATATACAAACTTAGGAGGATATGCCTAAAACATTAATGGCCTATCTATAGATCCCAGGTGATTGTTACATTTTTCTTCTTTTTGATTATTGATATTAATTATATTTTCTTCAATATAAATACATATACATTACTTTTGCAATAAAAAATATTCTGAAGTATTGTAAAATAGATAACTTCTAAATCTACATCTATAATTATGATGTTCCTAAACTTTAGTTCTTTGTCTACAATTAACATTCCCTACAGAAACAAGCTCTATTCCCCACTTCACTCATTGAAATTATTGCCCTCGGTCATCCATACCTAAAAACCTAAGGTCTGAATACGCATACTTTATAACTTCAGCATACCTAAATGGTCAAAATTGTAGAAAGGTAAATAAGCAGCCTCATAAAAGCAGTAAGTTATAAAGAATCTGTTTTATGGAACAAGATTAAATGTTTTGCAAAGGAAAAACTAAACTACCCTTTTGACTAGTGACTTGTCGTGTTTTCAGCTCAATATAACTGTACACATAATATTTGTAACAATTGTGGCTATCACTCGCTTTTTCCATATCATTGACTGAAAAAAACAAACTACTTTTAAGACAGCATCCTGAAGTTTAAATTAAAAGAGAACATACAGTAGACAGAAATCAGTCTGGTAAGGGGTAATCTCTGTCTTTCGTCCTTAAATCGGTGGCATGTGTATCTTCTATAATTAATGGCAAAATCTCCTTCACAAGCGGTTTCCAGATGCCTTCCTTAAACTAGAGCTAATCAGTCTCTGATTCATCATGTGTTCAGGAATGCTCTTCTAACAGGCACACTTGCTAGCTCAGTGCAAAAGAAATATTACTACCCACTCCACTGACATTAAAAAAAAAATTCAAGTAAGTTTAATCTCTTTCAGGGCCAGTTGTAGACATACATTCTTCCCCTAGCCAGGTCCCAACCAATTTAAAAACACCCAAACATGAACTTCCATCAACCCATGATCTAATGTGATGAGTTCACCAAGGTGTCCAAGAACCCGAATCACGTGCCAAGGGAAATACAATGAACAGGCCGCTCCAGAGTGAACACACACTTCATACCTGGCAGGGGAATCTGTTCCACTGCAGCACGAGACGGCTTCACAGAGGAAACCTTTCCTAACTGAAGAGTTTGCTTCTCCCTTAAACTCACAGAAATCTTACTTCTATTTTATGTACTTTATTCTTCTGGATGTTGCACCTTGTTCCAGAAAAGATTTACTGTAGTTACTAGTATACTCCTAGTTTGGGAAGGAACATGAAAACTATTTCTGGAAATTTTTGTCAGGTTTAGTTCTCCTTTAAATCCACAGGGGAAATGAAGACCCTAACATTTTCCTTGGAATTTCTTTATCATCTGCTCCAAAAATCGATTGTGTAACCATTACCTCACCCTTCACTAATGTGATGAAAGCTCATCCTTCCCGCCGGTTCATGGTAAAAGGACAGCTCCTATAGTGGATGCTTTCAATTACGAGTGCTCAGACCTTAAGAGTGACAGGGGTATGTCCTGGGCTGCAAATGGATACCCTGACAGCTCAAAACACATGAAATGGAAAGAAATATAGTTACCCCAAACTTAAGTACTAAAAGAATGATCTAACTGACCCTGGAGACCCGCCATTGAATAGATTTTGCCAAAGGACATTTTCATGTGACACCAGCAGTCAATGGACTCATGGAGCCAGCTCATGAGAACTTGCTGGGTTTCTTATCAAGATGTTGTTAAGGGCATCGTTCACTGCATTATAGAAAGCCCTCTTTCTTTCTTTCTTGGTCTGTGTTGGTTATACCTGTGCTTCTCCTAAGCAAGTGATTTGTTTTTAATTCATGGTCTCTATAAGTGGAGTAAGAAAACAGGTTCCCCATTTGCCTTGGTTGATAGAAAACTTAAAAACAAAAATGAGGTCCACATATACCACATGGCCATGACTACTCCCTGGCTTACATTTGTTCTTTCTTGACTCCATTGAAGTCACTATTTTTTTCCCTTTAGTTTTCCCACTTATTTATAATTTATTCTTTTAGTGTATGTAATAACTATATGCCACCTGGTTTTTGGTAACAAGGTGGAGTTCAAATAAGTAAACTTAGAAAGTTCCTAGACCTTTCGAAAACTATTGGCTCGATTCAATATACATCGCATACCATACAACAGCTTTTGGGAAATCAAGAAGAAACACAATATCATGAATATCACAATCATATATCAACCTGAATAGACAGTCAGGAAATTTTCAGATTCCCATGCAATCCAAGTTTAAGCACAGTTCCATGTTCACCCACCTAAGTTACGTTTTATAAAGCACTTGGAAAACACTATATTTTATATCAGAGATACAACACAAGCAATTCACGTTTTGCTGTAGAGAAATGAAAATCTGTAGAAACATTAAAGTCAAATCCTCAATTATAGCAAAATTGTATTTAGCCCATAGTTAGTTCTGGGCAACTACTACCTGAACATAAAGAAAAATGAGCTAAAGACCAAAAAGAAGTTAATCCCGTCTCTACCTTCATCCCTTCTCAACTAGTCTGTTGTGATTATAAATCCAAAATCACATATTTAACTCACCAGAAAAGCAGTATATTTTCACCTACTTACATCTGTCAGACCATGTTACAGCTATCGTTCCAGGTTTTCTAACTAATGAGACTACCACTAATTAGCTGAATAGGAGATAAATTGAAAAGGCTGTTTTCTTACTACAAATGTCTCCCTTTAAGTCATAAAAAAGTGTCTCCTGCCTTTTAAAATTTGAGGTCTTCACCATGTCTAACCTCTCACCTCCATTTATTCATAATAAGTCACTAAATTTACAGCATTGATTCAACATTGACCAAAATTTCTTCGGTGCCCCCATTTCCATGTTAATTAATGTTACTTTTCATAAACTTCAATCTGATGCTTATTGTTTTCCACAGCTCAACATTTTGACAAATCCTTTCAAGCTCATCCATCAGCACACACCAAATAACAGTACCCATGAAGAAGCTTTCAAACCCTGGATTTTCCATTTTCCCAAGGATTTTCCCCAAAGCCAGTATGACCTTGTGATCCAAGTAAGCCCAACATTTCAGCTTTGAGAGCTTCTCTGTCACATAACCCACCAAATCACCTGACTGGTTTGCATAATATGAGAAATCCAACCTCACCTTCTTCCTGAGGTGTCCTCATAATTTCCCTTGAAATACCGAAGACCCAGTTACCCAGTCATATGTGCTAAAGCAATTACAGAAGGGATTTATTTATTAAACATTAATCCCCTTGTCATGCAGAGTACATAGAAAATCCCTGATGCACTTTTGCTCTGAAACTTCACTGGAAACACATTTTTCTAAAACTCCAACGACCTTTCCCTTGACAAATCCGATAGGCCTTTCTCAAGTTTTCAATCCCCTTGACCTCTATGCTTCATTTAGCACTGCTGAAATTCTCTTCTCGCATGGTTTCCCTGGATGTTCTCTGTGTTCTTCTACCACCTCTTTCTCTCATTTGCTGACTTTTCTTTTTGCCTGCCTCCACCCCCTTGGCTGGCAACAGTTTGTAAGGTTTGAAACTGGCTTTCTGCATTTCTCCCTCAGTATTCACCACTATGAAGCATATACCACGGGCGTTACTGAACGATATATCCCCTTATGCGGATGCCTCAAAAATCAATGATTAAGGCTTGACCTCTCAAATTGTGATCCCATCTCCAGTTACTGACTGGTCAACTCAGGCTACGACCCTGACACCTGAAATGTAACATCTCAAAACCTGAGCTCATTTTTTCCAGCCCAGCAGACTTTCCCAACACAGCCCACTGAGCCCTCATTACTTACGCCTGGATTACAACAACCCCTTAACACTCTCCCACCTCTAGCTCCGCCACTCCAATCCATTGAAGATATTTATGCTGCCTAAGTAACTATCTTATCTCAACACATTGCATGTATTCAAGAACCTATGGAGGGACTTCCCTGGCAGTCCTGGTGGTTAAGATTCTGTGCTTCCACTGCAGGGGGCGCAGGTTCGATCCCTAGTCAGGGAAATAAGATCCCACATGCCGCACGGCGCAGTGGGTAAAAAAAAAAAAAAAAAAAAAGGACCTATGGCATGTTCCTACTGCGGTATCACGTCAAAGCTATAATCAAATTCATCACAAATTATCCATGGCCATGGAAGTTCCATGTCAACCAAGCCAGTGTGCCTGACTTGTTCATTGTCATTTCCAAAACTGTGTCCTCAGATTTAGCTTTCTTCCTACTCAAAATGCCATCCTCACTTTTATTTGCCAATGTACGTTTCTCTCTTATCCAGTTCAAAATTCATCTCCTTCCTCTGTTAGTCCCACATCTTTAGTACCACTCCCTTCATCACTCAATACTTAGAGATTCTACTTACACTATTTTTTTCACTTACTGATAGGTTACTTGGCAAGTGCTCTCAACTGGTATCGTATGTACACATTATCTTTACCCCTGCTAGATTGTAAAACTCCTTGGAAGCAGGGATTCTCTCCTATTTATAATAACATCTTAGTTTGTATATAAAAACATTTAGAACATTTTGGTATTCTATGCAGTACAGTACCAGCAGGTATCCACTAACTAGTTGTTAATTAATAACGTAGTTGTCATGGCTGACTAATGTCTTAATCCTATACCAAAATCCTATAATATAAGAAATATTATATACACATCCAACACACATTTCAACCAACAGTCCAAAAAGATACAATTTCCTTTAATAAAAAGTTTGTAAATATTCCATTATAGACACTTTCCCTCTTCAAATCAGCTTAATTTCCTTTCTCGTATTTTCCTCTTTAGCTTGTTCACCTGCCGGAAGGAAAGGGAATAATTTCTTACCTAATGTAAATTACTTACTCCTGTCTGTATTGAAATCCTGGCTCCTCCAACTGCTTCACTCTGTGCTATTCTCAAAGGCATAAGAATGCACCTTCTCAAGGTTAGCCTAGGCTTCTGCTAAGTCCCTAAAGTTTGAGAACCTAGAATGTAATTCCACCAGCCACCTTAAAAGTCAAGAAGCAGCCTCCATTTGACTGAAAGGTACAAAGGTCATGCACATTTTGCCAGTCACAGAAAGGAGAAAAAAGGAAGAATTAGAATTGACTTTCTCTTACCTATAGCATGGAGCGAGGAAAAAAGCAGAGTGCTCTCCATAGCATTTCCATGGAGATTTTTTTAACTGAATAAACAACTGAACCACACAAGATGTCCCGAGTGAAGATATCGGCCTGAAGGCTTGAAATGCCCTCAAAACCTCCTCTAGAAGCCTACCCTACATTTGCTCTCCAACTCCTTGTTTTCAAGCCAAACCATCAAGAGCTGCATGGATTCACTGTCTCCATCAGAAAGTAAGGCCTCTGACATTTTCAGCAATCCTCCCTGAAAGAAAAGCATTTAGAAAAAACACATGCCTAAACTGATATATCCTAGATCTTCACTCATGGCTCTCAACAGGGCACCAAGCAAGACAGAACCAATTTGAACAGGACATCATCCTGAATGCTGCCCCTTTCTGGCCCAGTCCCCTAGACTATCAGAACCAAAACATGTTAATATGCAATCAGTACACATTAAAAGTCAGATGGACATGGATAGTTGCTAAATGCCCTTTTGTAGATACAGAATTTTAAAACGTCAGGGCAATATATTACATCATGGGCATTTTCATCACCATCAGTAACAGATGACATGAAGTCACGATAAAAGCTTGACTTGAGATTACGAAAAGGTGCCTTGAGTCATTTATTCATGTGGAATCTTGGTGACATTTAGTAAATAGAAAATACTCTGTTTTACCTCATAGTTCAAAGTAGGATTCAGGCCCCAAAAAACTATTTAAGCATTTTGTTTATTTCTTATGTGTTAAAGCTGATCATTGGATTATAACCAAAACTACCAAAACCAAAATTTTTAATTGTGAACTTTCAACAGGAAGTCTAGGATAAATATAGTATCACTGAGACTTTTCCATCAATGGGAAGAAATCACTAGCACAAAAAAATACAAGATGTGCCTGATGAAAGCAAACTTCTGATTCAAAACACAAAGGCCATACTGTACACTGAAGATATAGAGACAGTCACTGCCAAGGGCATAGGCATGAAGGTCAAACGCCAGGTGGTATTAGTAATGGAAACATGATCCCATAAATGAAAGACTGAATGACACACAAAAGCCTATAAAACACAGGACAACTCTATGCTTCAAGAAGAATGGCTAACATTATCAGAATGTGTGTAGACTACAACTTATGCCTTTCCCACCCTTTGTACTTCCGATGACTAAAAAGCATAAATTCCTATTTTTATCAAGTTTTCTAAAAATGTACGATTCTATTTCCTTTCCTTTGGTTTTAATTTTTATATTTTGACTGTCTGCTTTCCTTCCTATTAGATCTTTCTTTCTGTTACTTTCTGTTCTTTCTAGAATGAGTTGCAGCATGGCTTTCTGTTGTATATACTGGTAACTGGCTGTAATGTGTACTGGTAACTTGCCTGTAAGTACTACCACCCAGCTTCCTGAGGACGGAGACATCTAATTAGAGGATTGTAATCAATCCAGGCAATCTGCCTTCACACTACCCAGGGTAAGAACCTAACTCAAATCTTGGCCCTGCCATTTACTTAAAGGCGTCACCTCAAGAAGTTACTGCTACTTAACCTCATCAAGAGCCAAATTATTTAAAAAGACCATGATAATAATAAAGGTATTCATAATACCTCACAGTTCTTATGAAGATTCAAAGAGAGAATGAACAAAATGTACATCATAGTCCCTGGCACGTAATAAATCCTGCCTATTTTTTTTTTTTTTTTTGCGGTACACGGGCCTCTCACTGTGGTGGCCTCTCCCGTTGCGGAGCACAGGCTCCGGACGCACAGGCTCAGCGGCCATGGCTCACGGGCCCAGCCACTCCGCGGCATGTGGGATCTTCCCAGACCGGGGCATGAACCTGTGTCCACTGCATCGGCAGGTGGACTCTCAACCACTGGGCCACCAGAGAAGCAGTGTCTTTGGTTCTTTTGGAAGGCCCAAGACTGCCACTGTAGCTACCAGTTTCCTCCCCCCGACACTGCCCTACCACCATATCCTCTATCTTGGATTATATTTTCCACTGTATTATAGTGTCTCAAATATTTTCATATAAAGTACATAGTTTTTCTAAATATAAAAATATACTTGTCCTCATATGATAAATAATGTGGTTAACTATAAAAAATTTTAGTTCAATATTTTCCCTCAAATGATGAAAATACTGCTTCACTATCTTCAGGCATTCAGCACGGTTGCTAAGAACTCAGTTATTTGATTTTCCTTTTTTTTTTTTTTTTTGCAGTACGCAGGCCTCTCACTGCTGTGGCCTCTCCTGTTGCGGAGCACAGTCTCCGGACGCGCAGGCTCAGCGGCCATGGCTCACGGGCCCACCCGCTCCGCGGCATGTGGGATCTTCCCGGACTGGGGCACGAACCCGTGTCCCCTGCATTGGCAGGCAGACTCTCAACAACTGTGCCCCCAGGGAAGCCCCCCTGCCTAATTTTGAAGTATAAATGATGTTGGTTAGAGTATCACTTCTACCATTTACTCACAATCTTAAACTTCCTACTTCAAAAATGGAATACCAATTGCACAAGATTGTTATAAAGATCAATTGAGACAATGTCAGTGAAAATACTGCTTCACTGTATAGCTATACACAAATGCAAGGTGATGTTACTCTGTCCAACTTAATAAGTTGAGTGTTTTCTGAATGGCATAACCAAAAACAACATATAATGATTGACCTGACGTTGCACAAAGTTATAGAAACTGCTGGTGATGACCCTGGTTTGGTTGGGTGTCTCTGTATTTCAACACAGCATAAGAAGAAACACATGCTAGGGGAAAAACACAAGCCTTCAACTCAAATCTTCCTTTGACAGTACAAAAAAAGCATCCACCACCTGATAAGTAGGAAAGCATCATCCTTCACATCCAATGCTTTTCAATGTTTGGTCTTCTGACTGCTTGCAAGAGAATCCACATGGCTGCTTTTATAAAACACTCCTGAGCCACACAACTTACTTAGTCAGATCTCTGGGAGTGAGGCCCAAAAATCTGAATTTTAAACAAGACCTCCAAGGGATTCTGATGTCCACTCGAGTTTGAGAACTGCTGCTTCAAAGTTTTTATTATGAAAAATCATAATAAACAGAGCTAGCACTTGTCACTATGGAAAACTATTTATCAGAAACAAAGGAGGTGGACTTCCCTGGTGGCGCAGTGGTTGGGAATCCGCCTGCCAATGTAGGGGACATGGGTTCGAGCCCTGGTCCGGGAAGATCCCACATGCCACGGAGCAATTAGGCCCATGCACCACAACTACTGAGGCTGCGCTCTGGAGCCCGTGAGTCACAACTACTGAGCCCGCGTGCCACGACTGCTGAAGCCCGCGCACCTAGAGCCTGCGCTCTGCAACACAAGAGGCCACCGTGATGAGAAGCCCGCGCAGCGCAACAGAGTAGCCCCTGCTCGCCACAACTAGGGAAAGCCCATGTGCTGCAACGAAGACCCAACACAGACAAAAATAAATAAATAAATAAATTCATTAAAAAAAAAAACAAGGAGGAAACAGATCTTACCAAAAAATTTTAATCTAAGTACAGATTTTGAAATGCACAGGATGGGCAAATTTCAAAAAAATTAATATTTAACTTTTCAATGACATTTTATAGAGTAATACAAGAATTGTTTTACACCTGGTCATTATTGAGCAGTCCAGTGTCTCTAGTGCCCTAGCTATTGACTTTGCTTCCCTTAACGTCTGCCCACTTGCCTGTGCCAGCCATATGAGCAGGAGTTGAAAGTCAGCATACTTCCAAGTTCCAGTGTTTCATCAGGCCCCAGCTTTCACTGAACTTGCCTGAAATACTAGCATCTTTTGAGCCTAGAGACATCTAATGAGAGGATTATCATCAGCACAGGCATCTGCCTTCACACTACCCAGGTGAGCCTGTAGGGGGTATCCTCACACAAGAGCACCTCTGATAGCACCCAGTTCTTTCAACCCAAAACGTTACCAGGAGCCGGGATGGGATCATAAAGAATATGCTATGCCAAGAAAGTCTCATTTCCTTTTCTGATTAAATGACTGCCTCATTTATCTTGAGTTAAGCAAAATATCTAATCCTATCCCATCACTAACTAGTGGCACTCTAGGTCAATTCCTTGAAGCAGTGCTTAGGGCTCTGGCCCATCATGGAACACGTAGAGAATGACATTGGTATGTCACACTGAAGTCTACAGAGGAGGCTACCTGACACCTGGGTCCACTGAGGCCCTGCCAGGCTACCCAAGAGCAGCAGAGATCAATTTCTCAGCATATCCATAACCCACTGCTGCAGGACACCCATCAGGAAACACATTCCAAGGACTATTACTCCATGACTAAACAGTTGCCTAATCAGATTCCCCATCGAGGGCAGCAGGCTGATAACTACCAGTGAGAGAAGTAAGTTGGCAGGCTAAAGAGGGAAACATCAGAAAACCAGAGGCTACTGAGGGACAATCTACAACCAAAATAAGAACCCAAAGTGTAAGAATCAGAAATATGCAAGAAAAAGATGGGGAGCAAAAGCACTGGTGGGAGCAAAGGGGTTCCAAGACCAGGACCCATGTGGGTCATTATCCTCATTTAAATGCAAAGGTTCAGAAAGATATAAACACAGAGAGAGTTGACTGATGAACCAAGATCAGCTTGGAGAAGTAATGCACTGCCGCATTCAACATTGCCAGCAATGACTTGGAAGAAGAGAGATAAATAGAATATAGCTTATCAAGTCACACAAGGCTGAGAGATGTTATGATTCCTTCTTGTTTTCAAGGGCTGTTACATGGAAAAAGGAGAAAGGATTAAATGTATTAACAAGGATAAAACTAAGACCACAGGGTCAAAATTACAGGAAGGTTGACTTTGATCGAATGTAATGAAAGGCGTCTTAGTGATTAAAACTGTCCATAAACGGAATGGACCACAGTGCAAGAAGTAAGCTCTCTGGCCCTAACAGTGTGAATTATGACCAGTCAGAAAAGTCGTAGCAAGGATTTCTACTTTGGTGAGAGACAGAATAACTGGTCCTTTGTGCTCAAATTCTACGAAAAATACTTGTGGTAGAAACCAAGTCTTTCCATTATTAAAGGAGTAGCAATGAATCTGGCAAAGAGTATAACATCTAAAATATCCCCAGTGTGAATTACAAGTAGAAGCCCTTTATTTCCATTCTGGGAAATATAACTGATAGAGGCTTATTTTTACCTTATGACATCATACTACTACCAGTCTTACTCCTATTACCCTTATCACTGTTGATTAAGTTTCCAACAGAAGTTTATAGACATTACAAGTCAAGACAAAGAAAAAAAGTGATTCTGTTCCTGAAAGCTGACTACCTAGAAAATTCTAAGATGATCATTCACTCTCCTCATTTAGCATAAAGAAGCAAAAGGAGGAGGGATCTGCAGCCAGAGGACTATAAAAAGCTCACTTGGGTCTAAAAGGATGACACCGTGGACCAGCCTGGTATCGGCTTACACTGAACTCTGCACGGAAGTTCCCTTGGACCGGAACACTTGCAAAACCAATGGAAATTTTGTAAAAGACAAGGAATCAGCTTCATATCCAACCTGAGTTCTGTAAATAACAATAAGTTCTTAATGGGTACAATTTGGTGATCCATAAATCTTAAGGAAAGAAAGTGGGGATCATGTAGCAATAATGTTGATGCAAAAGCCACTCCCCTGACAGCCTCACATTTCCTTCCCCGGAGCTTAGGGTAATGAGGCTACCGCCTTGCACGTAGGACACAAGAGTGGCCTTCACACCCGATCCTGTCGAGATTCTGCTGACTTCCCACCCACAAAGGCCAAGACATTCAGCGCAACTGAGGCAGAACTAGTTTGGCCCTGTGTGACTCTGATGACAAGAAAGAGAAGCTCCCTCTGTGAATCAAATGTTAGGGCTGCACACATTTCAGCTACTGCAGGCAGCTCTGTACCTAGAGTGGCCTCTTGTTCTGGGAAACATGACCATACAAGAGCACACAAAGATCAAAGGTGGAATGGGGTTTTCACCCAAAGGCTTCCTAAGACAATGAAGCAGAAATGAGGGTGGAGGAGGAAGGAGAGAGAGGAATGAATATCGTGATGATGTTAAACAAATATAAAATCAGCAGAGCCATGGTCACTGTCTATCGCTGCGCTGAGGCAGAGAAACAGTTTTAGGTTACCACAGAAGACAAAGAGTGACAGAACTTTTCCAAAACGCATGACAGGACATTTGGTAGGTATTCTCATTAACAAAACTCTGCTCATCAGATTCACAGACCAAGTCCATTTGGTATTGTCAGGCCTTAGCTTTAAACGTAATGTGGTCCCCCTTACTATACAGCGCAGGGAACTATACTCAATAGTCTGTAATAACCAATAAGGGAAAAGAATTTGAAAAAGAATACATGTATATGTATAACTGAATCACTGTGCTGTACCTGAAACTAACACAACACTGTTAATTAACAATACTTCAATAAAATAAAAAATATATATATTTTAAAAATGTAATGATCCCCTTTTCTTGGCATATTTGAAACATCCAGTGACCAGTCATAGGTGTTCCACTCATTAACACCAACTGACACCATACTGGTCCAGTTAAAATCAGCTTTAGAGCTGCCCTTTTTCCTAATTCAGCTACCTGTCTGCTTGCCATACACTATAACGCTCTGGCCAAACAGGTTATCTTCTGGCTTTCCAAGAGCCTGCTTGTAACTTTATCAGCCCACGGCTACTTTTTCTTTCCTAAGAACTCAGATCATTTTCCCATTCCTTTTCTGTTCAAATTCCAAACCAAAGTTTTCAAGGTTTTTTACCAGGGTTCGTTAAAAAGTTGCTCTTTTTCAGAACTTGTACCAGTGAGGAAGAACTAAGATTATGTAAATAAGAAATATAAGAACAAAATAACGTATAGCATGCAGTCATCTCATTCAGAAAATTAAAGGGAAATTTTAAAAAGGGAAAATAAGCTGAATGCCCCTTGCCATCAGTCACTGATGTTGTGCATTGTTCAAGACAAATCAACAGTTCACATGTCACTGACAGCACTGGGATACTGCTAAGGGGACACGCAATGTTTAACATAGATTATAAGCCCTCAAATATTTTTCAAAGAGAATCAGTCAATCAATTAACCCACTGTAGCATTAGATGCATTACATGTAAACACTTAATATAGTACATATTTTAAATTAAAGGGGGCATATCCATAACACATTTAACAAATGTACTATTAAACATCAATTATCATTTCTCATATCAAGGTTTTATATTCCAGCCAGCAAGAGAAAATGAAGATCATACCACAGTCCATTTTATTTTATTTTTTTAATTATTTTTACAAAACCATGAAGTGTAAATCTGGAAGAGACTCTGGAGATCACCTTGGGTCCAAGTTCCTTGTTTCACAAAGTAGAAAACGGGGGCTCATGTTGGTTATCTGAGCTGCAGAAAGTTGTAAGACCACTTACTGCAGAACTGACACTAAATCAAGACTTCCTGACTCTTACCCTAGTGCTTTTATGCTACATTATGTTGCCCCTCAAAATCAAATTCTAGTGCAATCTTCTTATCTAATCATTCTTCAGCACTGTATTAAATACAAAGTTGAACTCAGGCCTTGCTTCGCAGCCCTTAGGTAGAGCCTTCAACTGGGCCTCCAGGCCCACTGCAGGATCTTCAGCCCCAAATACAAGCTCTAGTGTCTGCTTTGTAGTCAGCATCTACTGTCCAACTCCCAACCATCTACTACAGTGCATCCGAGCGGTAATCAGGAAGTAAACTTTGGGTTGGGAGATGTACTCCTTTAGATTCCTGCTCTGCCTGAAATCTGCTCTCATCTATTTAAATATTCCCCAGCCCCCCCGAAAGGTATCCAGCTTATGTCTTTTCCTTTTTATTTCTCTGCAGTGACCACTTCTCTGTAGGAGACATTGGCTACTACAAAAAGTGGGCAACATAATAACTTTACATGGAACTTATTACATGTATCTTTTCATACAGATAATATCTTTTTATTTAGAGGAAAAAAATATATGTATATGTATAACTGAATCACTTCACTGTACACTTGAAACTAATACAACATTGTTAATCAACTATGCTCAATATAAAATAAAAATTTTTTTAAAAGATATTGGTTACAGACATTTTGGTTCTTATTTAGTTTAAGCATAGGATGAAAATACTACTCAATACAAGAACACTCTAAAAAAAATAAAAATTAAAAAATTAAGTTAAGTTAAAACTAAACCTTGATCTAAACCTCACATCCTATACAAAAATTAACTCAAAACAGATCATAGATTTAAATGTAAATTTGTTTTTTAAATCTTAGATGATAACAAAGGGAAAAATCTTCAGGACTAGGGCTTAGTGAAGAGTTTTTAGACATGACACAAAATGTATGATCCATAAAAGAAAAAAAGTAATTGATAAATTGGACTTTATCAAAACTTAACATTTTTGCTCTGTAAAAAAGCCTGTTAAGAGAATGAAAACACAATCTATAGGCTGGGAGAAAATATTTGCAAATCACATATCTGACAAAGGACTCATATCTAGACTATATCCAGAACTCTCAAAACTCAACAATAAAAAAAAAACTAAAACAAACAATCTCACTAGAAAATTGGCAAAAGATACAAAGAGACATTTCACCAAAGAGGATATACAGATGGCAAACAAGAACATGAAAAGCTATTCAACACCATCAGCCATTAGGAAAATGCAAGATAGGACCCAGAACGGGATTATCACTACACACCTATTAGAACAGCTAAAACAAAAAATAATGACAGCACTAAATTCTGGGGAGAACGCAGAGAAGCTGGATTGCTCATACACAGCTGGTGGCAGAGTAAAATGCTACCACTACTCTGAAAAATAGTCTGGCAGTTTCTTTAAAAACTAAACATACATTTACCAATACAGCCCAGCAATCACACTTCCTGGCATTTATCTCAGAGAAATGAAGTGGTATCTATTCCAAAGCCTATATGTACACAATTGCTGGTGGTACCTTTATTTTGTAAAATCCAGAAACAGGAAACAATCAAAATGTCTCTGAGTAGGTAAACAGTTAAACAAACTGGTATATCCATAGTGTAGATTTCTACTCGAGGATAAGAAATGAACTATTTACAACAACTTGCGGATGGATCTCAAGGGCGTTACACTGCTCGAAAAAAAGTCAATATAAAAAGTTAACATACTGTATGATTCATTTATGTAACTTTCACAAAACGACAAAATTACAGAGACGGAAAACAGATTAGTAGGTGCCAAGAGTTAGGGATAGTGTGAAAGGAGGGGTGTAACTATAAAGAAATAGCCCTCGGAAGATCTCTGCGGTGGTGGAACTATTCTGTATGTTGATTGTGGTGGTGGTTACGTGGATCCATACGGGGGACAAGGTGACATGGAACTATACACACACTTTGTACCAGTGTCAATCTCCTGATTCTGATATTAAACTATAATTATATAAGATGTAACCACTAGGGGAAATAGGATGAAGGGAACATGGGACCTCTCTGTGCTATCTCTTGCAACTTCCTGTAAACCTAGCATTTTTTCAAATTAAAAGTTTAAAAAAACCCCACATCACTCCAGCTTGCGGTGCCACGGGATTATTCCAGAAGGTCTGCCACGTTCTCAAGCTTTGGAAAAGGTCTCCTATCTGAAGTTAGATCCCGCGTGCTCACTAACTGTCACGGAAACTTTAGTCCCGTCATGTATGCTTTCACTTTGCTCTTCCGGTATCTCTTAGTTTCAGGAGAGTGTGGCAGCCACAACCTCATGGATTTGACCCCTCAGAAAGATGGAAAATCTTTTCACTCTCTAAAGTCCTGATGTTGGTGGAGGATGGGCACAGCTGTGGCAAATTCAAGTTTTTCTGTAAGAATTAGGAAGCCGCAGCCCAATATAGGAAGGAAACGTGGCGTGGGAGAGAAAACACTCGCTTGAGGGAAAGAGGCCTTAAGTTAACTCTTTGGGCCACCCTGGCCAAGTAACTTTTCCCCAGCTGTCTCATACATTAGATGTGGAGGTTTAGCTAAGTAATTTGTGACATGACAGCCTGCTGGATATGACTACTATTCTCCAAGCACTATCACAGAAAGAAGAGCTACATTTCTGAGAAGCATCTTATTACCTTGAAACACTGAAAGGCAGAAAACCAGTTCTAGAATGTACTCTTTAATCATCACTCTCTGTCACCATTATTTTAAGGAAAATTATGACAGCCAGTTTGAACAAGTCCCAAATGAAAGGGAAATTTTTCAGGAAGTATTGTAGAAAGAAAGTGACAAGCCTTTCCAAGGCACCATGCCAACTATATCTCCAGTTTAAATGACCCTTTGCTCAAGACAAAATTGTTCTTTGGGAGGAAAAAAAACACAACTGTTCTGTTATTTGGACTTATCTTCCCTATTCATCTGATTCATTCATACATTCACTCTGGTGACAGCTCAGGGCAACTCAGAAAAGGGTTGTACTGCCACTGGCAACGATTATAGTAGACGTTTCCTGTGCCTCCATCCTTTGGGGCCACTCCTGCTGTTGCAGTGAAAGAATTTAAAAGAATTTTTTTTCAATCAAGGAAGGAAGCAAAAGAGTCTAAGCTTGTGAATGAGCTGAGGACATTTCTCCAAAGGAATCAATGAAAGACAATATAAAGGGTCATTTGGCCCTAAGGGACATTTTGGAATGTCCAGCAACCTACTTAGGAGTTTTTGTTTTGTTTTCATTTATTTCCTCTCTATTTTACTTGTGACTATCTGAAAAAGAAGCTCTTTTCTAGCAACTTTTTTGTTACTGGTTAGTTTATGTAGCTTCAAAAGCCTAAACTGATTTACAGTAGAATGTGAGAGCTGGAAGAAAATTTTAAAATTGCCTACACCAACCCCTCATTCCATGACTCAGTAAACTGAAGCCCAAAAAGATTCAGTGAAGTGCCCAATGTCAGAGAGCTGGTAAGTGGCACAGATGGACTAGAACTCCATCTCCTGAATACCAGCTCAGGGCTTTCTCTGCTCCATCACAGGACCACTCCGTCCCTTGCAGCTTGGAAAAACTTCTGCAGAGTCTTATAATTAGAGCCTCCAACTCCTCCAAAGATACTGCATGTGGAAACTTAAATTCTAACACCTAAATTACTCAGGAATATTCTATTTGGTGACCCCGAATCCCTATCAAATTGTTCACTCTAATTCTTCATGTATAATTCTATCTGAATGGACTCAGAACACAGTCTATCCCATTTTTAATGGGCATTCATATGGCACATATTTACTGAAAGCTTATAATATGCCAGTCACTAGGCTAAGCACTTGATATTCATTATCTCATTTAATCATCACAACTCTATGAGTTAGGGAGTCTTATCCCCAGTTTACAGATGAGAAAACTGAGACTTAGAGTAAGTTGGGAAACTGGCTCAAGGACACACATCTAATCCGGGTCAATCTGATTTCAGCATCCAAAGCTTACCCAGTACGCTTCTCAGAGCTACAGACTTCTTAATCACTTAGCTATTCTTTCAAATCATTATGCCAATTTTTTTCTTTATCAATATACACATGTAGAATTCTCAATCTAACATTCAGCTTAAGGAGTAAGTGGACTTTAGGCAAAAGCATGCTGCTTTTAATAACTGAAACAATGTGTATTACCTACTACAGAAACCTCTCAAGAACAACGTCACAAGATTAGCTTTTGACACTGAACTGAAACCAATTCTGAACCAAACTTCTTGTGCTCAATAGAGACTCCCAGTCATCTGGTACTTGCCCCACTGTAAGAGTTAGGCTGGGCAGGAATGGTCTCCTCCTAAGTGAGTTAGCAATCTTTCACTGTTCTCTGCATACTTGTCCCCATTATTTTTTATTTCTATTGTTAAGGATTTAAAATCATTTGCATATGAACTGGTTGCATTGTAACCTGCAACAGAGGAGTATCAGTATCTTTATTTGATCCACCATACATAAAGAGCAGACTATTGCAGTGAGTAAACCATTTATCAGCTGTGTGTCTTGGATGAGTTACTTAACCTCGCTACATTTCTTCATCTACCAAATGGAGTTAATAGTTATACCCCCTTCATAGGTTGGTTATGAGGATTAAGTGAGGCTACTACTTACCAAGCATTCAGAAAAATGCTCAGTGAATGTTACCTATTCTTACTGTGGTGATGGTTATTATTATTAGAATAATCACAAAATGAGAGTGACTTCACTTACATCATTGATCACGGTACTAAAGGAATAAAAAAACAATTCTGTATTAACTATTCTCAACTAAGATCATTACATTTCGCTGCATGCTCCAAAATTAAACTTGTTCATATCGATTCTTGACAACCCTATATCTAGTAGTTAATTCACTCTGGGAGTTCCTCAGAGACCCCATGAAATAAAATCCACTGAAATGTGTTTAAGCTTTTCCTGTGGTTGTGAGAGTCATCTGGAACACCTTCTTTAGAAATTTTGCATGTCAAAGTCATCTCACTCATGCTCCACGATGTGAAACTCTGCACGTGAAAGCCACACACGGGACACACGCTAAAGCTGACCCGACTACCTTTCGAGGAAAATTCGCACTTGCCTGTAGCTACCGCTGCAGCCACCTCAGTGCTGAGGTGAGACGACCTTCCTTCCAGACAATAGTCTAGATTAGGATCTCAGTTTTTTCAAGAGGTTAACAACTTTACCACTTGCTTAGCAAGAGGCCCACTAGTACAACAGTAAAGCAGGAGCTCATCAGAGCCAGAGAGATCTGTATTTGAATCTTGCCAATGAGCAACCTAGATGACACTTCCTGAGTTACTTAACCTCAGTGAGCCTCCCCTTCCTCATCTGCAAAATGGGAATAATAACGTACCTTCTTCATTGAGCTGCTGGAAGGACTAAAGAAGATAATGTATATAAAGTGCATAGTATTCAACAACAACAAATAACCATTATTCCAAGTTTAGGGAAACAGTCTCAAGCAGCAACAGAACACAAGCTTGTCTACTACTCAGTACCAAATTCAAATGAGAGAAGTGATGTTTACAGAAGACGATCCTCCATTCTAGGTCTGCAGAACTTAACGATATACTTGCTTTTAGTTAACTTATCTCCGTAAAGCATTGTAAGAGCAAGATGGAGTGGGGAGAACGTGGGCTCTAGAATAAGCAAGGCTTGGGTCTCTCAAGTTTACACCTTACTAGCTATGTGACTTCGAGGAAGTTATATAAATTCCTTGAGGCTGTTTCCTTATCATTAAATGGATATAATGATACGTTAAAAGACAGTTGCAATAATTAAATCTTTATGAGGGTTAAATAAAGTAAGGCACACAGAGTCCCTAGTACTGTGCCCACCACATAATAGGTACCCAACAAATGCCTGCCCTCTTGCAATGAATTTTGTGTCACTGCATAGTTATAAAATTTGGTTGAGAGCATTATCTTCAATTTTTCTTACTGCCCCTTACCTCAAGTGAAACGTTCCCTTTAGAATCCAATTCTACTAAAATCTTTGCTTCCCTTTAGCATACTTTTCCTCTTCTGACAAGAAATACCTAACTGATTGTGTCTCTCTTTTTAGCTGCCAGGAAGCTCAAAGACAAATTCTACTCCATGACAGTACTGGTCTAAGTGGTTCTGCATATTCTATGTTCTCCCTGGTTTGGGCATATATTTTCACCCATATTTAATTATTACAAGACACCTACATCTTCTGTAGAATGTGAGAAACTATTAACCAACCAACTAATTAATTCAGTCAGGAGGAAAATATTGATCTAAGTGTTAGGAAAAGGGCACCTGACTTGGGATATTCAAGACCTAACTACTCTTCACATTTATCCCCTCTCCTTGGGCAATTCATTTAACCTTTTGGATCTATAGTTTCTCATGTCAAGTAGGAATAATAATCTCTAAAGACCTCTCAGAATCATTTACATATTTAAGTGTGCTTTGTCACCTGTCAAGTGCTGTATAAGGTCAAGAATTATTATTTTCACAATCAAAGAAGAGGTGAATGTTCACATGAGTGAAGGTGTGCACATACGCTTGGACTCCAGTGCAGCACTGGGGACCCCTGCAGGCAAACTGGGAAGATGAGTAGCGATGGAGCTCCAAAGTAGCCACCATGCTATAGGCTCACTAGAACACTCTAGGAGAACTCTCTGAGAAGGAAGAGGCCTGATGGAAATGAATGTAAACACTTCAATGGACAATCCCAATTCAGTAACTATCTTAAGCCCATTTGTTGTTCGGGGGTCACTAATCTACGTTGATTTGCTTAAAGTACAGTGCAAATGAGACCATGGTTTGTTCCCCAGGAGCCCGTCGACCGCACCCCTCACTCTCACCAGACTCATCACGGGAACAGGCTGTGGGTCACAAGGGGCTTATAATGTGGGAATCCCACATCTCTCCTTAATCCCCTACCAGCGACAGTGGACAGATCACATCAATGTCCCAAAGTACTCATACACTATTAATGTAATTCAAAGAGGTGGATTTTTTTTAAAAAAAGCTAAATTTGGGCTAGAATCAAGCAGCTCTTAATAACATGGAGGGTAGGTGTTTCTCCATTTTTAGAATAATTTGCTGATTTATTCCAAGGAGTTCAAATGTTCTCTCAGCATCTCTAAGTCTTTTATTCCAAAACCCCTCCCCCTCACTAATCACTTAGTGTAGCAGCTGCCTGCCCATGGAGGAGAGAGAGAAGGAAATTGCTGCAGAATGGCAGGTTGGAAAGATGATGAGGGAGGAGATGAAGTTGAAAGTCACAGGTTCACGTCCCAACTCCACTCCTTGTGAATGTGTGAATGTGATCAAGTCACTGAATGATAATAACTCATACACACTGAGCCTTATTACTTGCCAGTGCCCTTGGAGGGCCTCATACAGCAACCCAATGAGGTAGATACCTTTCTCACCTTATTGTATAGATTATAAAAGCTGAGATTTAGAAAAGTCAAGTGACTTGCCCTGCATCAAAAGGCTGGGAGGTAAGGCACGCTGCCATCTGAGCTCAAACTATGATTCCAAGCCCATGGTCTTAACCACTGTGCAATGCTGTTTTTTGTAAATCTTGCTTTTCTTCATCTGCAAGATAAGGGAATGATAAAACAGGCAGCAGATTTCTCACAAGGTTGTTATGAGGATCAAATATATGTACCCACGGAGGTGACAGCCCTTTATGAAGTCTAAAGTGTTATACAAATGTGACATGTTCCTGTTCAAGTCAGCATGCGTTTCCTAACACCAACTACTTCTAAGCAAGGCCAAAACGAAGTGACTTCTACATACATTCTGAACTCAGAAGAGAAACGACGACGACGACAAAAGATTTTTAAAAGGCATCTGTGAAAATGAGTGACTTCTGTGATAAGAGCAAAGATGGCCAAGCTGACGGGCAACGGGAAAAGCCCGTTCAGGATCTGCCCACGTCCTTCAGAAAGACACAACTATCGCCTAAACTGCTGGAATTTCAGTAGACAGTAGAAGCTATTCTACTGCAACGCTCATCCATCCATTGCCAAGGCAACCCACTTTCAAAAGGAGTTTTCTCCGGGCTTAAGTTGACTTTAGACCAGTCAGGTGGAAGGCAACTATTCATAGCTGTGATTTTCTAATTGTGAATATAGCCCCCCCCCCAGCTTTGGAGAAATGAATAGCAGAATCCGCTGGGGCCTGACTGCACCCCATGAAGAAATGTGTCCTCATTCTTGGCCCAACAACTCCAAGGTCACAGTGGAATGATACAGTAGAAAGGGAGCCAGACCAGGGGTCCGAAGACCTCGTCCTAAGCCTGACCCTGTAACACAGGATGTGTGCCTTCGGGCAAGTTGGTAGCCTCTGGGAAGCTCTGATCAGTATCCCTAAGACAGAAATCATGCTTGGCTCTCAATGCATCAAGGGTTCTGGAACAACTGCACAGGGGTATAAAAGCCTCTCTAAGTTATATGGCACTACACAAAAATAAAATAGTTTGTAACATATAGTCAGCTCAGCTTCCTCAACTCTCCGAATGCCCTTTGAACTGCGCACAAGGGGACCAGGGGAAACTTGCGATGCCATCTAAAATAACTTCGATGGAAAAATGCAACTTGGAGCAAAAGGGGAAAAAGCAAAGTGTAAAAAAACAGGAAAAGCGCCATAAAAAATACATTCTGCTATAGTCAATGAGGCCCTCCTGGGACCTTTTCTGATTTCTTTTTAGGGAAGACACACATTTCCTGATCACAGACTTTGAAAGTACAATCGACAAAAATATACTGATGTACTTAGTACATGAAAGTTTCAAAATTCCTCTGGCCAAACAAAATCTCGCTCACATCAGGAATTTCTCTTCCTGCCCTGGGTATGACAGAATAAGCTAACAAACCAAAACCATGGCATTAATCGTCACGGTAAGATACCATTCTACACTCTGGTGACAGATGTAAGTCACTCTGGAAGGAAATCATTGAGTAAGCAGAAGCACCTGACCCCGTCATTCGATCCTCCTTCTCTTCCTTATATCATGTGAGTCAGACAGAAAAGGCATATGTATGAGTTAAAGTCAATGTTCCTGATACTTTCCCCAGAATGGTTTGCCCCTCCACCCTTCTGCACTCTAAACTGTAGAACTGGTATCCTCAGGGGATGATCCTGACTGCCAGTAGAGTCTTATTACGTCAAAATGGACTGTCATGGAGCCACTAGAGAAGGTAGGAACGCACCTCTCCTGTGAAGGCCTAAAGCTTTTGCTGAGACTCACTAGTGGCTCAAAAACAAATGCTTTATTGGACACACTGATACAGGAGGAAGCAATATTCGCAGAAAAGAAAGTAACAGCACGTAAACAGAAGTCAGACGTGATTCAGTAGACAAAAGAGCATTGGGGAAAAAAAACATGATGTCGGAAAACAAAACATTCTATTTAAACTCAGATAAAAAAAATTGATGCTTTCATTTGTGCGTTTGACATTTTATATGCTTAATCATTAACCTGAAACTGGTACCTTTTATTTTCTCAAATATTAGTCAAAGGAAATGGAATTATTTTCTAGATGGAAGTTTTCTCAGTGAGGCATTCCCATGCTCAGGCAGTGTTGATGGTATGTCTTTTTTTTTTTTTAATTTTTGCTTTAATGATCTCTGCTTTTTTAAAAAGAGTTTTGTTAAAATATAACTCATATAGCATACAACTCACCCATTTAAAGTATTCAATTTGATGTTTTTTTTAGCACATTCACAGAGTTGTACAACTATCACCACAATCAAATTTAGAACTGATTTTGATCACCCCAAAAAGAAACGTCATGCTTATTAGCACTCATTCTCTTTTTTTCTCCCAACTCCCAGTCCCTGGCAACCACTAATCTACTTTCTTTATAGAGTTGGATGGCATGTCTTAAACAAGAGTGTTTATGTTCACTGTGCTTCTTCCTAGCACAGAGCCTGATTTTGTCTTTTTACCTGCAGTGTTCTTCTCTTCAAACTTCACCAATTTTTTTTCTTTCTCATCCTTTAGATCTCAACTCACTATTGAGATCCCACTATTATCACCGTGGGCCACACTCCACCACAGCACTTACCATAGGTGCAATTTAACATTTATTCGTATGGTATTTGATTAGTAAGTGTCTCTCCCAACAGACTACAAGCTCCCTAAGGGCAGGAAGTGTCTTTAATTTTGTTCATCATCATATCTCCAGCATCTAGCACCATACTTAGTACACAGTAGACCTTCAATAAATATTCTGGATGAAGGGGTAGATGGATGAATGAGGCATCTCATCCTTCCTGACACTGATGTGATCCTGGGGGTTTACTGAGAGACTCTCCCTACAGGTCTCAGTACTGAATAACTTTTCCATGACTTCATTTGTTCAGAAGGAACAAAACTTGGAGCGCTAAAGATTTCCCAGAGCAGGGAAGCTGAGTAACATTTTATACTAAAGTTGCCTGAGACCAAAATATTTTCAAAACATGCAACCAAGATAACTGACCAAATTTTAAAACTTTAAAATTAAAAAAAAATTTTTAAAGAACAAAGAAATGAATGATAAAGTGACAGATAAGAGATTTCAACATACGATAAACAGGTTCACATTTCACCCAGAAAGGAAAACTACCTGTGTCCACTGCAAAATCTAGTCATATTACCCATTGCATGTCAATTTTAGCTACTTTATAGTTTGTTTTGTGTACTTTCTTAAATAATAAATGTAACTACTTAGAAAATCAGTAATAAAAAGATGCACAATATGACTTCTGATTCTAAGCCAAGATTTCTGGATTAAACATGTAGGATTTAAAGGGAGAAAAGGAAAGGCTACTTCATCTATTTTGCTTAAGTTCTTAATCACTCTGTAGCGAAAGAATAATAAAGAATCGATACTGACAATGCAAACTGAACTTGGATGTGTACAATGACTTTTAGCTCTCATTCACTCTAGCTAGAAGCTGTGAAAAACTCTGATCTAACATTCTACCTAGTCACGTTAGTACAATGGTTAAGAACCTTTGCCTAGAGTCAGAGAAACAAACACCAGTGCCCCAGCAATGCCACTTGCCAACCATGTAATGTCAGGTGAGTCACTCACCTCTGTGTCCCTAACCCTGAAAATGAGGACATTAACCTCAGAGGGCTTTGATGAGGAAAACTAAGATTACAATTTCTAGGTACTGGCAGAGTACACAGACCAGATCTTGTGTCCAATAAATGTTAATTGTTATTATTATCAGCAACATTTTATCAACAAAATTCAAGTCACCTTAAATAATGAGATTTATTCTCATTACTTCTCACAGCTCTCCTTCATAAGAAGAGAGTGAAAGGACAGGTAGACATATAAACAGACCAACCTAGAAAATATGAGGGGCTGCTCAGGCTCACCAGCAATAATGACAAAGTTAAGAGATTCCAGGTCTTACTTCCTCTAAGTAAAAACACATTTTTTACCGTTTATGGAATAAATAATGGAACTAAAATATTCATTCACCAATATTCATTCAAATATGTGTCAGCCACCCATCCTTTTCCATTAGGAAACATGCATTTCTCCAAGTACCACCCAGTTCACTTAAGCTTACATCTCATTGGTCAGGACTAAGTCACATGCCCCCCCCACCCCACCCACAAGAGAACCTGGGAAACCAATGTTTTCAGCTGCCACACTGCTGTCATGAACAAAACTGGGTTCTGAGGATAAAGAAGAAGAGAATGGATATTAGACAGTCTACTAAGCAGAGTCTCCTAAAATGGACTCTCATGCTCGTTTAAGTACAGAAATATGATGACCACATTCTTTCCTTCTAAAGAGGGAAGGGGTCTTTTGGTAGAAGCCCCTCAGCTTGTTTACCCTCCATGCTGGTCCATTCCTGGGTGAAGGAGCAGTGAAACCTAACCAGTTCCTCACTCCTCTCCCCTACCATCCTGACATTCCTGATGCTCCAAGGCTCAATTCAAGTGCTCCTTCCTCTGTGAGGCCTTCTCCCACACCCCCTGCCAAACCTAGGCATTTTCCTTGATGCCCTCATACCACCTTGTGTATAGCTCTACTATAGCAATTACCATAGTCTCTGCAATTTGTCTGATTTGTGTCATTTTCTCCACTTAACTGTCAGGTTTCTTTATGAAATTTTCATCTCTGTAGGCCCAGTGCCCAAGTCTATGCCTAAAAAGAAGAAAAGAAGAAGTACTCCCTAAATATTCCTTGGATTGGATCAAAATGGATTAAATTGAATTGACTTGCACTGCACTGCACTGAAGGCTCAGGGATCTGGCTGCAACTCTTTTCTCACCCTGCTGTGGTGGCTCACGGGGTGCCTGCCCCAGAACCAGGAAGGTTGATGACAAGCTTACAAGCTTATGGTTCATACAAATAGATCATGTCTCAATGAGATCATGCATTAGCTTGGCTTGCTGGCCAAAAAGGAGAGTCAAAAAACAGTTACATTAGCTTATTTCCTCTCAGGGGAACTGTGGAGAAAGGAGTAAAAGTCACTGTTTACCAAACAAAAGGCTGAGAAAACATTTTTTCATTTAAGACTATGACAAATTAGTGAAAGTGACAAAAATAAATAAAAACCTACCACATACTCCAAAAGTTGCACAACTGCCTAAAAGCCAAACTGTAATTGTAAATGTGCTGGCATTTGGCACAGAGATCAGGATTTCAAGGAAGCGAGCCACTCTTTTATGAACACTACTAAACTGAAATGTCACAAGCAGCTTTTGATTAAACTATGATTGTCACAGTATATAGGAATGAACTAACATATGGTGTTTTTAAAATAAACTACTAACCACATCCAGTGGTTTCAATTAAAGAATGGTTCATTGCTTACAAAAATTCCCCTAGATCCAGCTGTCTGCCAAAAAAGTCCCATTGCCTCACTGAATTTCCACTGTCATCAGGCAGATTACTAAAGGGCCAGTCTTGGATTTGATGTGGACACTCAGGGTAACCTCTGTAGAAAGTACTTTCCCCCAGCTTTGTCTTGTGGCTGAACAAATCCTGGGGGTAATCTCCTATAAGGAGTACAAGTTGAATTGCAGTTATATTACATGGCCTACTAGAAGAAATAGAGAATACTTAAAAGAATTTTTTAGAATGCTAAATAAGGTTATACCATAGTGTTCTGGAATTTTTAAAAAATAATAATTAAAAAGTATTAAGAAGAGGACTAGTAAGCTGTAACACCCAAGTTCCTGATAGAAGGAACATCTCAGAGATGACTCTAAAACCAATACAAGGAAGTAATGTAAATAGATGAATGACAGGAAGCTAGTTAGAGAATCACTGTCATCATTTCATAATCATGAAAAACTATCCCTGGGGAATTAAAGGTAAGGCAGGTAGAGGCCACTTGGAACTTGTTTGAGGAGAGCATGTGGAGACCTGGTCCTGCTAAGAAATGGGGTTCTATTTTGAGGGGTGAGATGTTAGCCTCTGGCACTCACCCAGTGATCTTTCTGTTCTTTGGTCTCACTGCCTTTCTCAAGAGTAAGGGTCCCTCCACGTTCTCTCCTTCTCAGAATTCGTCATCGCCTCTCTCTCCTTACCTTCAGTGCCACTCATGTGCTTTCTTCCTCTATCCCTACGACTGGCCAAAATGTAGAACTCAATGACATTTTAAAAAATCAATTGTTATTTAAAATAAATACAAACTTCACGTTGGTTTTTCTTCTTATACATTGCCCTTGACTGATCTCTTTTTCGTCTAAACTAGTGTGAGCCTTCTATTAAAATAAGGTTCTCCACGCCTTCTATTAAAATAAGGTTCTCCACACCCACTCTTAAAGGCAGTACATTCTCTCCACCTGCCAGACAAGGAAAGCATCTCTGTCACTTCTACTGTATATAAAATATGCAAAGCAGATCCTCAAATTTATCCCATTATATTCACCACTTAGATGTCTTTACAAATGTCAGAAACAATCATAAAATAATAGAATAAAAGGAGCTTAAAGAGAATGTGTCATAAACGTATTTCCAGTCCATTTCATAGAGGAAAAAAAAATCTATAAACCTTCCAAGTTTGGTTCAAGCATGCAAATAATAGCTCAGAAAAAGTTTCCTCAAGCCACACACATCTGATCTAAATGAGTGGCCAGTGGAACACCAGTTATCCACCTCCAGCCCTTCTTAACTACAGTATCTTTTGCTCAAAATCTATATTTAAAACTTGGAGGAACAAGGGAGAGTATTAGCTGTTTCTGGGTGTGGACATCAATAAAACAATAATCCAAAAATCTTTTTGAAATTCTTTGCTTGTTTGTTTCCTTGGTTTTTGTCTGTTTGGGGAATTCAGCAGTTTCACAAGCAGTAACAAAGTAGAGTCAAAGCACTGACAGGATTTTAGAGTTGCTCATGCATGCATTCTGGATACTGGGTAAATCTGCAGTGAATTTCTAGTTAAAGAAATTGCTATCCCCATGACTTGGTAACAGAAATCACCCTATTTTCTGCTGAAAACAGCTTCAGTTTTGAACAAACACAACTTGCTATATGGTCCATATGTTTATTGGAAATTTGCATCCAGAGGTCACATTTTTCCATTACACCTAAGTTATTCCTTCCCAAAGCCTTGTAAATGAAGCAGAATCAATGAAATATAATTGCTTTCTCTGTGGCCCTTGTGGCAAAATTTGGTAACAGACAAAGGATAACTTTAATACAAATTGATGGATCACAGTAAAACAGCTACCAGAAGTGGCTTCTAAGGGTATTGAGTAAATTCTGCTTTTTTAAAAAATGGAATTCTGCTTAATTGGCAAATAGCAGAAGAATAAAAAATTTCAGGGATGCTCTTGTTTCAAAAACATTACATCATAATTCTGAGAAGGATGTACAAAGGTCACCTAAGTTCATCTCTGCAGCAACATGGACTACTCTGTTTATCCATAATAAACATACATAACAATTCTTAAAATTCTCTATGTAAGACACTCCACAAACAGCCTTGGTGACATCAAGTGATTAACAAATCTCACTATCATAAGTAACCTCTTTTATACACTATCCTCACTCAGCACAGCGGAATATGAACCGCAAACAGTCATGCAGAGGCAAGCTTACTCCAATTCAACATGTTAATATGGTTCTTTAGTGAAATGTCATCTAAAATAATATTTTGCATTCTTGCATTGACATGCGTATCTTCACACATTTTAATACTTTCTCATGAGAAAAAGTACGTGCAGGGTAGCACTTTTATTTCTGTTTCGAAAACATGAACAATTTCTATTTTATTTACGTGCTAATTAATCTGTGCAAAACAAAGCTGTAGAACTATATAGCATGAGAAAAATTACTTTTCTCTCTTTTCATTTCACCATTATTCAACTCACCCTCTTACACAACTCTGGTGATTTCTATTTTAATCACATTTCAATAAGATTTAGGTGGGGGGGTAGTATTTTTTTTAATTATGGTCGTTGTTAATACTAAATAATTACATAACCTTTCCTCTTCAGTTTTTATTTCTCAGACACAGCAGAATATTTTAAACTAACTGGTAATTTCTAGACATTTTATTTGTGCATCCACTCAAAGGATATGCTATTTCAGAACATGACTCAAAATAAGTACGAAATATTGCTCCTGCCCGTGAGGCTCTAATGATATGGCTGGAGAGCCGACACACAGCTGAATGAAAGAGGTTAAGTCAACACTTGAAGCATCACAGGCCTAAGTACCAGAATATGTAATGTACTTGTAAAATAACATAAAATACTTGCCACAGGAGTTCAAAAACTGGGAAAGTCATTATGAGTGGGTGTAAATGCTCTCTTTAGGACCTTGCTGAAACAGAAGTAACCTATAATTTTCATTAAACTATTGAAAAAAGTAGAGGAAACTCCATTACATTCTCAATTTCTTTTTAAATGTCTATGGACCCCAAGTGAGGAACCTGCTTTCAGTAATGAGGAGCATTAGAAGGTTTTTTTTAATTACCATTATTGTTTGTTTATTTAAAGAGAGACTAGATGGAAGGGACATTTTACATACCTGGAAGCCTTGTCAGAAATAACTCCCTCCTAGGGAATTCCCTGGCAGTCCAGGGGTTGCGAGATACCTGGAAGCCTTGTCAGAAATAACTCCCTTCTAGGGAATTCCCTGGCAGTCCAGGGGGTTGCAACTCTGTGCTTCCACTGCAGGGGGCATGGGCTCAATCCCTGGTTGGGGAACTAAGATCCCACATGCCATGTGACACCCCCCAAAAAAAGAACAGTGCATTTTGACAGTATGGAGGTTCCTTAAAACACTAAAAACAGAATTACCATATGACCCAGCAATCCCACTACTGGGCATATACCTTGAGAAAAACATAATTCAAAAAGACACAGCACCCCAATGTTCACTGCAGCACTATTTACAATAGCCAGGTCATGGAAGCAACCTAAATGTCCATCGACAGACAAATGGATAAAGAAGATGTGGTACATATATACAATAGAATATTACTCAGTCATAAAAATGAATGAAATTGGGTCATTTGTAGAGACGTGGATGGACCTAGAGACTGTCATACAGAGTGAAGTAAGTCAGAAAGAAAAACAAATATCGTAAATTAACACATATATGTGGAATCTAGAAATATGGTGCAGATGAACCGGTTTGCAAGGCAGAAACAGAGACAGAGATGTAGAGAACAAACGTATGGATACCCAGGGGGGAAAGTGGGAGGGTGAGGGGGGATGAATTGGGAGATTGGGATTGACATATATACTCTATTATGTATACAATAGATAACTAAGAAGAACCTGCTGTATAGCACAGGGAAATCCACTTCACTGTACAGTAGAAACTAATACAACATTGTAAAACAGCTATACCCCAATAAAAAAAATTTTTTAATTAAGAAAAGAAATAACTCCCTTCTATTTCAAGTTAGACGCTAAAGTCAGAAAATCCAAATAAGAAGATAATGCCTTAGGAATTCAAAGGAAAGGGCAGACACAAGAGACACTTAGAAGGAAAAACCAATAGGACTCAGTGAGTGGCTGATTATGGGAGAAAAAGAATAGGGAAGAATCAAGGATTACTGAGATTTTGATTATACAGGTAAGAGGATGATGGGGACTCAGTGCTCACAACACCTCTATAGAAATGTGATGAAAAGTCAAGCAACACTCGCCATCCATGGGAAAGTTATTAAAAGAACCCAACATTCCTGCTTCCAGATTGTGGTCATGGAAGAATTCCAGAGAATTTATTTATAGAGTATACCCATGGTCCCCCATGGTCCCACATCCCAACTTCTGCATCAACAGTTCAAACCCATAAAGCCCTGAATCTAAATCCCTGGTATTAAGAACCCATATAGTCCTTTAAGAATCTTTTTTTTTTTCTGATACGAGAAATTTCCTGAACAGAATACCATTTCAAGAAGATCCCTACCAGTATCTTTCATTCTTTCACTGCATTCCAATCACACACATTCTCACACACATACCCACAAATACACTCACACCCCCAAGCTTCCAATCCTATCCTTGAACCCAAACCACAGGATGAGTCCTGCCTTCTGCTGAGGAAGTAATACCTGTGACAGATAGTCATTTACACCCCCTTCGCTTCTCTAGAGTATACTTCACATCTTAAATTCCATATACAGCTCTAGTTTTCCCCCATTTTCCACCTCAAGTCACAGTCTCTCTTTAGCCCTGAGTACCCCAGCACCTGGAGCACAGTGGAACCCTCTGAGGCCTCTTGAACTCATGAGTCACTATAAATAGCAGCAACATCAACTCTCCCATGACACACGTAAATGCACTATTCATAACATCTCACAGCATGATAAAATGAAATAACTATTGTAATAGAATAGGCAGAGGCAGCGAGAAATGACACCCTTCCATAGCGTAAAGGACTGCCACTTGGAGGCCACTTCAAGGTGATTTCAAGAGCACTGTGTTTCCAAAATGCAAGGCTCCCTAAGAGGTTTATATAGTTACCCAACTGGAGAAGGCAGAAGCGCTGTGACACAGTGCTCCTGTACTCGTCAGCATCACAGAGGAATAAACAGCAATTATTTTGTACCACACAAAACACAACATTGTTGAGCCAGCCTTGTGCCACCAAAAACACAAGTATGCCAAACATTTTTCCTCTCTGCACAGCACTGCCTTTGAGTTGCTGATGCGTCCCACCCAACTGCCCTTCTTAACCAGATTAATTTCACTGAGAAACACAAAGAAAGAGCCAGAAAGGGATCCTTTTCAGGAAAGAAGGAACAGCCCATTTGCTTGCTGGGGCCCAGAAGTGGGAATTCCAACTGTTGACTGAAGTCAAGGGCACATTTGGTAAGCAGAGTCACTTGCTAGTGGCCCTATGTTACACAAAAGCACAGCACAATAGGTATCACCTCTGCCCCGTGAAAGTCTTATTTCCTTGGTCCTTTCACCTGCCAGCCAGCATCCAGCCTGTACCACTGGCAAGTTAAGAGACTTAGCTCTCCCAAAGATGCCTTTGGGAGCCAGGAGCCAAGCTGACAGCCAAAGCAAAGGAAGAACTAGTGGGATTTTATAGTAGAAAAGGCCAGAAGAGCTTAAAAAGCAGTGATTAATGTTCACAGGGAATTAATCTCTGCAAAGTTTTAGTCTGAAGCTTTGGCATTACCTGTGTACAATGGATGGGAAAAGATGAGCTTGAAGAAAATGTTCAGAATAACCCAAGATAATAATTGCTAACCAGATACACTTCCCATTTAATACTCAGAGCACTATGAAGTAACCTCTGTCATTATTCCCTTTTTACAGGAGAGGAAACAGGAGCACAGAGAGCTTAAGTATCTTGCCAAGGCCATGCTGCTGGTATGAGCTGGGATTCGAACTCTGTGTGGCTTGAATATGTGCTCCTAACTGATATGATACACTACCTTTCCAGTAAAATTCCATCACAAGTGGCCCTTCTGAAAAGGCAAACTTTAAGTTTTCAATTACTTTTAAATACCAAAAGCCTTTGTTTCAGACCTAAAGATAAAGTACTTCCTCCTACGTACATAAGATGAAAGATAGAGAAGAGGATGAAAAAGATGGTATATTTCTTTTGTGTTTTGTTTCCTAACAGGGACAGAATCTACCTCCTTTCACATACATTCCAAAGACTCCCTTCTCTCCTACATACTGCTTCATTTGGGGGATACACAAATGGCATACCGAAAATTTTTAAAATCTTACTTTGTGATATCAGCATTAAGGGTCTTGCCTAAAAACATTTAAGAATCAAGAAAAAGTAGGAATGCGCCCAGAAGAATGAGGTCAGGTGTGGGGAGGGCGCAGGGGTGTGTGTGCGCTGGGAAAAGAGGAAGTCAAATGACAAAACCCCAAATAATCTTGGCTCTTATGAAAAGCTACTCTGTTCATTTCCCCGGAAGCAGCGAACAAAATCAGCTGCCCATTTCTCTGCTTCAGTTTCCTGACTATAACTGGATCACCAACGGGCATCCATTGTTCCAGGCTCACAGAACAATGTTCACTAGCATAAATGCATCAGTTCTGGTACACATCCAAAGAGCTAAGAAAGAATACCACAAGAGTGAATGAGTGTCTGTGTGCGCATACCCAGGGACCAGATTCCACCACGGGCAAGACATAGGTGTGCGAGGCAGTTAGCACCGCCCAGCGCCGATGCATGTGCAAGCTTGTCAAGAGATATACTACACATCAGACCACTATGCTGAACAGGATGTTCTGCTTGTAGCTCTGTTTCCCAACATTCTACACATCTTCAGAGTCTCTGCAGTCACAGAGCAGCCTGTGATTCCCCCATAAGCATCCCAGGGCACTAACAAAACGCAAAGCGCAGAGGTCAGAACCATCGATGGAAGGTCGCTGCACTGTGTTTGCAGAGCCTAGCTCATCCAGGACCACCTTCCCACCCAGAATGGGCAACCCTCAGAGGATGGCAGCTGCTAACTTAGGGGGAAAAAAAGTGCATGGTGGGGGAGGCGAAAGGATTATTTTTAAGGAAGAGCACAATCTAGCTTTTCTCTCCACCACCTACTCCACACACCACCTCCTCGTTCCCTTGTCTCTCCTCCTGCCTGCTCTTCCATTTCACTTGTCTCCCCCAGCCTCTCTCCCCATTACTCGTGTACCACACTTCTCACATGTGCTTTCTTCTCTGTGTCCCAAGCTGAGACACCAGCTCGGACACCACACTGAGAAGAGCAGCTGTGTGAGGACTCAGAGCTGCCACTGAGCTCGGAGGGGAAACGAGGGTGGCTAGCCTCCTCCTCAAAGCTCCAGATGCATGAGATTCAAAATGTGCATCCACTCTTTAGAAGCCCTGTCTTGAGACCAGAGCCACAGAGAAGGGAAAAAAGCATCTGTGTTATAAGTTCAATGAACCCGTTAATTATGTCATCTTCCTAATGTGCCTAAATACTGGAGGATATTTGGCTTATGTCTTGTTATAAACGTCCTTTACTATTCATTCTGTGCTTCCTTAATATGGCTTCTGAAGCTGAGCTGCCATTCTTGTCCGGAGAGTAAGCATTTTTTTTTGCAGTACGCGGGCCTCTCACTGCTGTGGCCTCTCCCGTTGCGGGGCACAGGCTCCGGACGCGCAGGCTCAGTGGCCATGGCTCACGGGCCCAGCCGCTCCGCGGCATGTGGGATCTTCCCGGACCAAGGCACGAACCCGTGTCCCCTGCATCGGCAGGCGGACTCTCAACCACTGCACCACCAGGGAAGCCCCGGAATAGTAAGCATTTTTAAATGTATGGGATGAATCCATGTGCTCTGTGGATCAATCCCTTCCATCACCTGTGGGTGACGAGCAACTCAACACACTCAGGAGTCGTGTACCCAGACCAAAGTACCACTTTAGCAATAGTTCAAATAATGAGGCACTTCCCAAAGTAGTATAATTAAAAGTTAGGACCAGACTGAAATGGCAAGAGAAAAAGGCAGAGCAGGGAAATATAAAAGATCATGTGTGAGGATTAAAAACCAGAAAATCAACTGGATCTTTACCTATAATGTGGGAAATAGACCAACAGAAGCAATGTCTTCCACTGTAGTAATCAACTGCTCTTCAATAAGCATTTATTAGGCACATATATACTAGGTACCAGACACTGTACTAGGTGCCAGAGATAACATAGGTGAACAAAACAAACCTGATCCTAGCTCTCAGGGAGCTTACGATGTACCATCAGCACAAGACAAAACTGTAGGCTAACAAAGTCCCGAAGTGAAACATGTATTATGAAGGAAAGAGATAAGAAGTGAGGGGGGCTAACACTGGAGAACCTACGTCAGAGAGAGCAGTAGGGAAAGGCCTCTCTGAAGAGACCAAACTTTAAAGCTGGAACATAAAGGGAGAGAAAAGCTAACCGGGGCCAGAATGAGTGACCATTCCAGAAAGATGGGATTGCATGAGCAAAGGTCCTAAGGCAGAAAAGGTTTGGGCACCACTGAAAAAAATCACCGTGGCTGAATTAAAGTGAACAAGGAGCAAATAACACAAAGGACTCTGGTGAGACACAGTGGGCCCTAACGCCCAACCGAGATTTCATTCTAAGGAGTGAATGGCATGACCCAATTTAAACTTCATGATGATCACTGCTGCCACTGTGTGGGAAGAGACTTGAAAGGCGGAGTCTGTTGCAGTTGCCTTAAGCAAGAAATAAGGATTCCCCGGACCATAATGTGGCAGCCAAACCAAAAAAGAGTAGACAGATTCAGACATATTTTAGAAGTAGAACCAACAGAAGTCATTGATGGATTGCATATGGAGGTGACAGCAAGGAAAAAAAATCAGAGATGATTCTCATCAAGTTACTCTATTTCCATGTGGGCTTCTTCAGAAGTTACAAGCATGACCTGCTACAATGCCAGGCCCTTGCAAGAATCTAGTCTAGAGGACCTGGTATGTCTGTAAACATAAGTTAACTCAAAAACCCAAGATCCAAGAACAACATAAACTGGGTGGGGCTGTTCCTGACAGACAGTAATGGCAGGTATTTCAGTGAGTTTTCCCATAAGAATTTTATCTTCATGTTGGTGTCAGAGCCCTGTAGCTTCCCCCAAATCACAGATTTAAATGTCTTTCCATATCTGAGCACAACAATCTTAAGGAGAATTGCACCAGATAAACCAGTGACCAATCTCGTTAGTCTCCATGATAAGCAGTGGAGAAAATACAGTAATTTCTAAGAGGATCTTCATGTCAAATTGGATGCCTCATGTCAAATATGTCACAGACATATGACAGCATAACTTAGTGACTAGCAGAAAGTAACAACTATAAAATACAAATTTATAAATCATTTCTTTATTATCATTGTCCTTAACAATGATGTCTCCATAGGATCGCTTCAGAAACCAAGTATACAACCCAATCCAGTACTCCCCAGGGAGGAGACCTCTGAGGGTAAAGAGAATGAACTGCCTTCCTTATTTTACATGTTGTACTCAAACTGGTCCCCCAAATGCCACAGAAAGCCACAGGACCCCCGTGGGAGAGACAGGTTCAGTCTCAGTACCTTTCTGACCTGTTTATTCACTATTACCTACTTGAGGATTACTGGCATTGTTTCCACTGCCCTTCCTAAAAAGCTATTACATAATTATCATCTCAAAATCCCTTGGTCCATTTGTGTAGGTGAGCGTCTCTTTCCTTTTTAGTATTTATAGTGATGATGCACTCTTGTTCTTAAATTGCAGAATGAGAGATTATGAGAGAGAGAGAGGGAGACAGAGAGAGACAGAGAGACAGATCACACACACGCACACAGTGGAGACGCACCTCTGATTCTGGCTTAGGCCTTGCCAAAACAGATAGCAAATGGAGATAAATAGTAGTAATTTATTTGGAAAGGGATGTTATCTTTTGTTCCTCCAGACTATTAACTGTGAACTTTTCTGGCTGCATTTCAAGGAGTTTGCTTGAGACAGACCCCATTTTTTTAGTCAACATATGAACAGTTCCTTTCAGAAAGGCTCTCCCCCGACATTCCAGTGAAAAGCACAGAACTCTTGCCTCCTGCCCTCTGGTCCCATCTAAGTCTTACATTTATTCCAACACTTTAAAATTTTAATTTAGTGGAACATCTCCAAACTGTCCTCAAAACTTTCCTCTTCAATTTGGTGGTCCACCTGATGGCTCCTCTCAGCATAAGTACCTCTCTAGCTGCTAAGCCACCTGTTCAGCTCCAGGAGAGAGACTATAAAAAAAAAATTCACAGATCCACACCACTACACTTCACACCCTCTTTAATTTAACTCTGTAAATTCACTTTTCAACACATCTGAGCTGCTAATTCTAATTTGGCCTCTCATCACCTGCAAAGACTGAACTGGATCTTTATCTCCACCACCCATAATAAAGCGTTTTATTGCAGGTTCCAGACTTCTGCAAGTGTAGCAAAGAGAGGGAGAACTGTGCTGAGAGCTCTGCCAACATGAAAAGCTGTCACTATGTAACTCCTGTTGGGGAATCTTCCCAAATTGGCATATGTTTCTACTGCTTCTCCCTTCTACAGCATATATTCATGTTCCCTTCAGCCACAAAGCTGCCCAGATAGCCAAACGTTCTCCATATCAAAAGGAACCAAAGCAAGAGACACATACACCTAAACACACATCCACCCTAGCGCTTGAATCCAAGGATGTGCTTTGACCTCCTGCTATTCTGTTCCTAATAACACCTCTATCCAAAGTATGATATCTAATAGGTTCAACCTTTCAAGAGCTGTGTCACTCTATATCCTTCTCTGATTTTCAGGATGCTTTCCCACTATTCCTTTTTAAATCAACCTGGCTAAATGTCACCTATATTCCTATAAATGTCATATATATACATACATATATATATATATAGATAGATAGATAGATATTTCTCATCTTGACCTACTATCTTAATAGAACCTATTTCTAAGCAGGAACAATCCAAAAATTTCTTGAAGAATCTCCCAGTTACTGTTGATAACTGCAGTTAAATGCCATCTATAACATTCTGTCCTCCTTCACTAGTCAAAACACACAACCACGCCTAAACTCTGTCCCATCTTTTCTGACCAGCTCAGAATGTTACCAGATCTCCTCCTAGACCAACCTGCTGGGACAAGAAAAGCCTCTCCAGAGACATTACGCTTCAGAGGGCACCACTCCAGTATCGCTGCGTCCCTCCCTGTTAGCCACAAGATCTTGACACGTGTCTTTCCCCAGGCTGCGGGAGTGAAGCAGAGAGAGGCACCCACACCCAGGGAGTACTCACTGAGAGGCTTTAGGATGCTGCTACTGGACTCATCCGCGTTCTCCACGTCGGACTTGTCAGAGTAGTTCTCAGAGATTCTCTCCTTTTCCTTCTTTTCTCTGTGCCCTGCCTTTCTCTTGTGACGTCTCCTTCTCCTGTAGCTCTTTGGCACATGGACCCCGATGTAGATGGTGTGGTGGCCTGAGGAAGGTACACAAATCACCAGTCATTTCAAATCACAGTCTCCGCTGCACAGAAATTGCACAAGACCCACAGGTCAGAAAAAAATGTCTATGAATTCAACACTACCATTCCATATTTCACAAATAAACCGGAAAAATAAAATCTTCTCCCAATTTTCATTGCACTAGACTGTAAATCGACCTGTTGGTTGGCACTAGGATTCAGTGACGGTGGGCTCTAATTCTATCCAGAGAGACCTCTTTGTTTAGGAAAGTCAAAGAATACTGAACCGGAAATCAGGAATCCTTGATTCTGGTCATACCTCTGCCATCAATGAGCTATCTGACCTTGAGCCTGTCCCTTAGCCATTCCAGGCCTCAATCTCATCATTCATATAAAGAGAGGCTTAAATTGGGTAATCCCTAGAGGCCCTTCCAGTGTTAACTTTCCTGGAATCTGTGATTATACTGAACACAGTGATGAAAAAGGAGCTCTTGGAACTGTAGGGGGGGCGGGGGTAGGGGGGAGATCTAACTCAAAGGTCAAGAGGTCATTCTGCGGGGTATAAGGTTTTACACTAAAACTTTTTTTACCCAATCAGCAGAATAGAGACTTAGAACTGGGACAAACTAAGAAAAAATAAGACATACTTGGAGAGAAAATTTTAGAAATACTCAAATGTTCACACTAGGAAACAGCTAAAATGAATGTCAGCTACAGTGCCATTCTCATTTTTCTTTTTTCGTTTGCAAAAGTTTCTAAAAACTGGTTGTTGCAGTGATAAAAATAAACCCAGCCCAGTAAAGATTGCCTTGAAGAGAAGGGCATGAGGAAAAAAGATTGTGAAATGCTTTTAGTTCTCTAGATGGAAGGAGCTGCAAAACTGACAAGTGGTATTATTTTTACAAAATCTGATAAGACAGAAAAAAAAGGGAACTCAAAGTTCTACATTTTTTTTTTAATTGGAAAACTTTTACTTTCACTTTATATACGGTCTAACTTCTGAATGCGGGAACCACCATTTCGGAAGTAATGTGAAAACTTTTTTTTTTTTGAATTGCAAATAGGAATTGCAAAAAAGATGAGATAATCTACGGATTTCCTTTCCCATTCTGGCATTATTCCTTGATGACCACTTTACAGTGCTGCACACAATATCACACACCCACATGCAATACACATACATGCAAATGTCTGATGTAAATGCTGTGAATTCCTTTCCAGGGTAACTCATCAGGCATATCTAAAAACACCATAATCCACAGGGTTGTTCCCTTAAACTGGAAGGATTAAAACAATTATATCAAGAAAGAGGTTCCAACCAAGGAATGCAGAACCCTAGGTTAATGGGTAAGCATTCAAAAGAAAATATCTCATACTTGGAATGAAGTTGGAGGCATCTACATAAAACATGAAGCACCAGCCCCCAGCACACACACAGATATGCACACAAACACACAGACACACACGCCAACTCAACTACTAAAAAGCACAGTGAAATTCTCCTCACAGAATGTGTGCCAATGAGAAATTTATCATGTCTAACCATTTACAAGCAAATTGTTCTCATGGGAAAGCTATATTATACTAGGAAGTAGGAAATGTCTCAGAAACAATGTGAATTAAGAAACAGTGTCAATTGTTTCCTGCCCTCCAGTTACTGAGGGAGTCCTGCAGCTTTATCTCAAGTCACACAATATATGTAAGCAAAGCCAACCAATTTCTTCAGTAAATCAAACTCTGAAAGCTTGATTGCCTTCGTTCAAGAAATAGGAAAACATCATGAAAAAAACTAAGAGGTTGAAAAAAACTTTTTTAACCTGTCACATTAAACATTTTCTTATTTTGTTATACAGCAGAAACTAACACACCATTGTAAAGAATTATACTCCAAAAAGATGTTCAAAAACATACTTTCTTATTAAAAAATGGTAACCAAGCAAAAAAAAAAAATGTAGTGGCTAAGCTACATGAGTCAAATTGATGTTACACAGAAAGATTTTTTTAATATATTTACACAAATCTGCATAGTATATTTGATAAATCATTTAAAAGACAGTTTACATGGGCTGATAAGATTTTAAGGTAAGATTTCTGGCTATAAAGTGTTGTTGTCAACCCAACAAAAGAGTTGGGACGATTCAGAAGGTGAGTTTTCAAAGCCCAGGAGAGAAAGGTACCTTACCTTCAGAAACCTAACCGGAGTCGTCATCACCATAAAAATGGTGCCACTGTATACGCATCATGATCACAGGCCTCCTCCCTGCCTTAGGAATAAGATTCAGCTTATCCCCATCTCCTCCTGCCCCTCCATCAGATGCTCCCCCAACCCCGCCGACTTTCCCACAGGTGGGGAAGTTTCAGACACGATGCTGCACCATGAAGCCCAGGTACCAACAGTGAATATGGTTCCTTTTAAGACAGCCCGGGGCTTCCCTGGTGGCGCAGTGGTTGAGAGTCCACCTGCCGATGCAGTGGACACGGGTTCGTGCCCCAGTCCGGGAAGATCCCACATACTGTGGAGCGGCTGGGCCCGTGAGCCATGGCCGCTGGGCCTGCGCGTCCGGAACCCATGCTCCGCAACGGGAGAGGCCACAACAGTGAGAGGCCAGCGTACCGCAAAAAAAGAAAAAAAAAAAAGCCCCTATTTCAGACATTTTTATCAGCTTTATTAAGGTATAATTCTTCACATACCATAAAATTTACTCATTTTAAGGGTTCATAGTCAATGACTTTTAGTATATTTACAGCGTTGGGAAACATCACCATAATCCAATTTCAGAACCTGTCGACCGAGCCAAAAAGATCCCTCATGCTCATCTGCAGTCACTCTCTGTTCCGCCTTCCCACTCCTATCCCTTACTAACACTCTTAGGCTTTTTTTTTTTTAATTTTTTTTTCCCTTTGCGATACGCGGGCCTCTCACTGTTGTGGCCTCTCCCGTTGCGGAGCACAGGCTCCGGATGCGCAGGCTCAGCGGCCATGGCTCACGGGCCCAGCCGCTCCGCGGCATGTGGGATCTTCCCGGACCGGGGCATGAACCCGTGTTCCCTGCAACGGCAGGCGGACTCTCAACCACTGCGCCACCAGGGAAGCCCTCTTAGGCATTTTTTTATACTCTCAGTGATGGCCTCTGGGAAGCTACAATTCTCTGGTAACCACACGGCTATGAATTTTGGGGGGGATCCTTACAGCACAGTAAAATAGAATACGCCTTGGGTGAGGAAGCTCTCGCCTTCCAAGAGCTGCCAAACGAAACCAGGGCACTGAGCTGAGCAATTCAAAATGCAAAGCATTTTCCTTTTCCTCTCGTACATTACTGGTAACTACATTTTCCTTTTCTGTCTTTGTTCAGATAAAGGAAAAGGAACGGGGTCCTGAGGTTAAACAAGCCTTTAGGACCTCAGAGACAGTGTTTGTGTTTCATCAATTACTTCTCAACCTCTTTTCATTTCAGCTTCTTTGCCCACCAAAAGAGAGGAAGGCAGCCTCACTCTGGTGACTGGGGGAAAGGCATGCTTTCTCAAAATGATGACCAAATCGTTCATAAGCTGTATGTGCTAAGTACCAAAAATACCAGAAATAAAATAAGCTGGAATGAAAGCATTCTTACCACCTCCACAAAATACCTGTCTTTAGAGTCAATAGAAGCAGCATTACTGATTTAAAAAAAAAATGCTATTGTTGATAAGAATATCATAGGTGATCTCAATATTTATTTTCATTAAAATATCTTTACCTGTCTCAGAGATAAGCCATGAAGATTGATGGCTATTTTTAAAATTACAACTCCCCAAATGACACCAAGCGGTGGAAGGTGTAGTATTATTTTACATGTAAAATGCAAAGGAGAAACTTGATAGACAAGATTTCTAATTCAGCAAGAGTCTACAAAACAGTAAGATGCTCAGAGAATCAGGGACGATTACCTGCTTAATTTATGAGTGAATTTTAGGCGCAAAAGAAAAAAAATTCTCTGGTAGAAATGTCAGTAAAAACTGCTTCCAAAGATAATGTAAAAAGAAGAAGGAGCAAAAAAAAAATTTTAATAGGTAGAATTCAAAAGGAAATGGTGATTGTTTTAAATGTTATTAAAATAAAGGTTACATTCTTGCTACTCAAAATTTTGTAAAGTAAAACTACTGGAATCTACATTTGACAGTGTTCTCTTAGGTGTGAGTCAAAGGGCGTTCAGTCCTTGATTTGGCAGTGGCCTCAGTAACATGTGTTCAAATAAATACCCCACATGCCTTTCTCTGACAGATGGTGCAAGTTCCCAACAAACTCTAAATGTCTTGGGAATATCTCACAATCCATCCACAGCCAGTACTACTGGGAAGAAAACATGGCTTTCCTGGTTATCTCTGACCATCAGAAATCATCACTAGGTGATCCCTGTTTCTTCCATCCTCACGTGCTCCACCTCAGGTGAAAGCAGAAGTCCTGCCATGTTATCATGTCCACTTCTCCCAATTCCTAAAATATTTCTAAACTAACAGCACTGAGAGCTGCTATCATGATTTCAGGCCACCAGAGAACTTTTACAGCTAGTAACTCTGTAGCCATTCACGTTAAAGAGGCTTTCACATATACCCACTTCCCTACCAATGATGATTTAGGACTTTGTAGAATTAAACCCATCAAATGAGCCAAACTAAAATTTTTGCAGTGGACTGAGTGGTTAACAACATATGCCTCTCTATGCAGGATAGATCATTAGCTCCTTTAGGAAACATGGTGCTGTGTTTATACATACAGATGATAGCAGCCATTTATGGAATTCTTACAAATATGCCAGGTTCTGGCTAGGTCTCCTACTTCTATTGCCTCATGCAATCCTCACAACTGCACGAATTAAATACTGTCATTATCCCCATTGTACAGGCAAAGAAACCAAGGTTCAGGGAAGTCAAGGATATTGTCACCAGCTAACCCATAAAATCCCACAGGAGAAATATCTCTCAGGTCTCAACATCAAGAAGAGTGAGTGCTTCATTACTGCTTTGGTGGTGCTTTGTTTGTTTTTAGGGTGGTTTTTTTTGTAATGTACACTATATTTACACTACCTTATAATTGACTGTGTTTCCTTCCTCATGCTGAAATAGAAGAGACAAATCTCGGGCCAACCGGTAGTAGGTAGACAGAGTTTCGCGACGTGAATTTTAAACATGAACCTTGCTATTCCAACTTTTTACCCGTTATTTTCCCTTCACATTAAACCTTTTTGGAATAAAGCAGTATGTAAATATTTTTTAAGACCTGAGATGTCAGTACTGGGGGTAGAAGCTGTGGATGGCTGGGGGTGGCTGTGAGGGAAGGTAGATTTCTAGGCAGAGATTCTACTTGTCCTCTGGTGATCATTTAGCTACAGTTAAATCTATAGGCCTAAATCTCTGCCCAGAAATCTACCTTCCCTCACAGCCACCCCCAGCCTCCTACAGAACTTCTCTAATACTGAGGGATGTTCCCAATTTGATTTTTATCCACATTGTTGCTCTTTCTATAATCAATGGAATTTCTGTTCTCTCCAGTTCGAAGCAAAGATTCCATGACACTTGGCACTTTACATCATTCTTTCAGAACTAATCAGCAATATTCCACAAATATAAATTAAATTCTGCCTTCTTTGGCTTATCTAAAGAACAAAATTGAGTTATTTGTAGTGAGGTGGATGGACCTAGAGTCTGTCATACAGAGTGAAGTAAAAGAGAAAAACAAATACCGTATGCTAACACATATATATGGAATCTAAAAAAAAAAAAATGAAATAAAGATGCAGACCTACTAGAGAACAGACTTGAGGACACGGGGAGGGGGAAGGGTAAGCTGGGACAAAGTGAGAGAGTGGCATGGACATATATACACTACCAAACGTAAAATAGATAGCTAGTGGGAAGCAGCCGCATAGCACAGGGAGATCAGCTCGGTGCTTTGTGACCACCTAGAGGGGTGGGATAGGGAGGGTGGGAGGGAGGAAGATGCAAGAGGGAAGAGATATGAGGATATGTGTATATGTATAGCTGATTCACTTTGTTATAAAGCAGAAACTAACACACCACTGTAAAGCAATTATACTCCAATAAAGATGTTAAAAAAAAAGAGAGAAGAAGAAAAAATAATGATAATTTAAAAAATAAAGTAACCTGGTCTTATGCCAAGCCGCCTAAAACACGTTGTAGCTATTGCCGAGGGGGATATAGGGGAGGGAGGCAAATTTAAGAGATATGTATTATTTCTTTTCAATTATGAAAAGAACACTGTTGGAAGAGGAGGCAAAGACCCTGGGTGAGTGATAGATTATTAAAAAGATGTTGTGAAGACTTTACTTCTTGGACCAAAACGAATCATGAAGGTTTTTTAGAAGTACATGCATAAGAAACCTTAAACAGAATCACAGTATCAAGTCCAGATGCCACAGACGTTGTGTGTTTGGCACTTTATATAATAAGAAATAGATCAGTATGTCTAATCCTAAATACTTTAATAAATAAATTGCTACTGTATTACTCACAAACCCATAAGAGTGTCCATAACCAGTTCTATTAAGAAATAATCATAGCAACACTGCTAATTTACTTGAGCATAAATACCAGTTCATGAAAAGAAAACTCACTTTGAAAGGCATGATGTAATTTTGCAGTTAACAGAGGGTAAGTCAGCCCTTGGTTAGATGTTTGCATGAGGGTACACACTTCAAACTGACACCACTACTCAGGACAACAGATGATTTTTATTTCTGTATTTTGGATAGGGGCAACTTTTGACATAGAAAAAAAAATAATAATGCATGTGTTTATTAATAGGCAATTGCATGCTACATATGTAATCTATTTATAGACCATTTTGAATGCTGATTAGTAATCTATTTTATTATTAATGCTACCAATTACACTTAGGAGCAGGCATGCAAGTAAATAAATAGTAAAAGTGATGAAAAACAGGGAAATACTTTTCTTCCCACTGAACTGCATGGGAATTTTGTTCACTGAAAGCCTCCCAGAAATCCTTAAGGCAACTTGGGGTTCCCCCAAGCAAGACTGATAAGAAATCTTAGCTTGTTACCTGGTGTTTACTGAGCACAGTACTTTTAATATTTAATATTTGATGCTGATAATCACGATGATGATAACAATCTCTAGGCAAGAACAAACAGCACAAGGAAAAGGTCTCAAACAGGAGATGAGCTTATGGTGACTTAGCGAAATTCTCGTCCTAAAGGACAAGCTAAAGCTCAGGAAACTTCTGCACCTGCCTTATAAGTGCTCATTTTTAGCAAAACAGTCCTAATCACAGTGTTTAGGTAAAGGTGAGGACCCTATGACCACACACTGAAGTTAAGTTTCCATTACAGCTTCCATTATTAATAGCTGATAACAGAAGCTAAACTAACCAGCACTGTGTGAAGTCTGAATTAGTGAGTATTTTTTTAAAGAAATGCAACCTTATTATACTCAGTGGTCATTCATTATTTGAAGGTATCTAGGCCAGAACAACCACTTGAAGGCAGTACAGGAACCTACCTTGATGAATAAACAGGACTAAAAATCACCTTATATCATTTATAAACTGCAGCTCCTGAAGTGCTCCACAATCAATAAAAAGCTGCTTCTCCAAAGTAATTTTAACTTTGCTCTAGCAAAACCTCTTTTATATTCATACCTGTAGATATAAAATACCTATATTTATACCTACGGCTATACATTTATATTGAGATTTATATATATATTATATTATGTTCTATTATATATATATATATAATCTCTATGTATAGAGATAGAGAGTTAGGCATTTTTAAGGACAATCCGAATCCAATAGTGTCAATAAAGTGTCTTTTCCAATGTGTCTGGTGCACAAAGGTAAGTGTTGTTCTTATATCTCCCTCCTATTTCCAAAGGGGAAGAAACAAAGTACTATTTCTCCTCCTTCCCACTCCCCTTGAGCCCGGATAATAACTTGTGAACACGCTCTGTTCTCCAGCTAAGGCACTCCGGAACACTCACTCTGCGCAGGACAAAATAGCCACCTTTAGATCAAGTCTAACTCGTCCCTCAGCTGTTTTTTAGTCATTATGCAGAGCTTAACTGTGCAGCAGAGGCAATACCTTCCATAACCTCAATCCTCCCTCACCAGGCCCAGGAACAAATGCCGTGCCATGTCCACCCTGCTCTGGGAGGGTCTCCCCCAGAGCTTTCATGCCGTGAGTGCCGACCCCCAGGGTTCAGGTCTGTTGTCCTTTTACTTGACAGCACAGAGAAGAGTGGAGCCAAAAGGCCTGGGAAGGCCAGAGCCAGTCAGGGCAGGGCTAAGAGCCAAGAGGAGCCACCCAATAGGAAGAGGTGAAACCTTGACTCATCCTGACATCCCAGAACCCCGAAAGAGCTGGAGCATTTTAATGTGCAGTACACATGCAGTCAGACAAAATCCACCTGTGAGCCAAACACAGAGAACTGACAGTTTCCATTATCTCTCTTGTGGTCACCATTTGCACAACTGAATGGCAAGTGGGACTGGAAGAGAGAAAACAATGGCTAATCCAATGGTCATTGATAACCGGATTTGCAATTGCAGCCAGAGAGGCAGCTTAGACAGACACATAAATGCGCACATTCACACTCTCATTCTAACCACATTGTTCATCTCCGACTCTATTCTGGCTTCCCTTTTAGCACTGGCCTAAGCCCTGGCTGCGCAATAGGAAGAGTGGTCTTTAGTCGCTATAGACAGATAATCCACCATATAGTCAATGCACTCACGGCTAATCAGGTATCACTAATATTAGTTCACATAATTCCTTCCTCTCACATACCTGTATATAGGTAAATGAGATGTGGATAATGCCATGGGGCTAAAACAATGACCAAGAACTAGGGAAAGTGCTTCGAGAGACTTAAACGAGCCTAGTTAAGCCCAATCCCAGAATCTTCACGACTATGGTTTTCCACATGCACCTAGAAAATAGGACAACATTCACTGACACCGCAGCTCATAATCATACTTTTAGAGTTGAAATGACCTTAAAGATCACCTGATTAAACCTCTTCATGTACCAATGAACCAACTAAAGCCAAATAATTAATGACATAGAGGCCGGGACTCTTGGTGCTCCTGGTTATATAAGGTTTCCTTTCCTACTTTCCTACTACCACGGTACCAGTCCCCGACACTACCCCCCATTTTCCATTGTCTGCAAAATACAGTCAAGGAGGGAAAAGGTAATCGATTAGGCCTTTCAAGTTAGCAACTACCTAGAAGACAAAAAGGGCTCAGGAATTCTTGAAAATGTTTCTGTCTTATAACCAGAGAATGACAAGTTTAAATCCACAACCCTTAGTAACCATAAACGGCCCCAGAACATGAAGACGTTCTGGCTCTGACATCTGTCCTCCCACGAGCATCTGCGGTCATGCAAACAATGAGGCCAGCCAGGCTTCTGTCTTCTTTCTCTCTCACCTTTTCATAAGCTCTCCCAACACCTTTTATTCTTCTCCAGTTAGTTCTTTCTACCCCCTATTCTTCCAGGCGCTTCTTTAAGCGCTCATCCATCTCCTTTTCTAAATTCCTTTCCCGCTCCAGAGGAACCAGACTTCAAGCACACTTTTTTGGAATGAGCACTGCCCTGGGAAAGTCAAGAAGCTTGCCTTCCTTGTACTAGTTCTTCCCAATTACTATCAGCGTTACTGCAAGCAAATCACTTTACCTTCTCCAAGGCTCATCTCTCCATGTGTAAGGTGAGAACGTTGAGCTACATTTTCTCTAAAATCCTTTCTAGCTCTAAAAATTCTATAAGAATTCTAAGTATTCTAATTGGTTAAGTGTAATGGAGCACATAGGGGAAAGGCCAAAAGTTTTCTACTATTTCTCCAGGTCCCTTCGCCACTTCTTTTTTTTTTTTTTTTTTTTTTTTGCGGTACGCGGGTCTCTCACTGTTGTGGCCTCTCCCGTTGCAGAGCACAGGCTCCGGACGCGCAGGCTCAGCGGCCATGGCTCACGGGCCCAGCCGCTCCGCGGCATGTGGGATCTTCCCGGACCGGGGCACAAAGCCGTGTCCCCTGCATCGGCAGGCGGACTCTCAACCACTGCGCCACCAGGGAAGCCCCCTTCGCCACTTCTTATGAGGATAGCTTTCTCTTTGGGCACTCTTCAGTCTACTCCGATTTGACTCTTTACTAACCATGCCACCCAGATTGCTAACAAAAGCCACCAAGCACTTTTTTCTGCCAAAGCCACTGGTTACTTTTCGCTCCTCATCTACTTGACTCCAGGCAGCACTCAGCACTGTCGGTCACTGGCTCCTTGCTGAAAATGCTCTTCTCTTGGCCTCAGACACACACTTTTCTTGGTTACCCTCCAGCTTCTATGATTGCTCCTTCTCAGTCTCCAAAGGTTGGCAGAGCAGAGCCCACCCAGTCCTCTTCTCATTCTATTCTCTCCCCTTGGTAATGTCATCCATTCCTATGGCTTGAAATGCTAGCTATCTCCCTGGGATTCCAAAAAAACTTACATCTCCATCCCTGCCCTTTCTTTTTAGCTCCAGTTGTGTAGCCAAGTGCCTACTTTAGAGTTCTACTTGGATGTCTCACAGGGACCTCAGACTCAAAAAGCTGATTGCCTACCATCCTCCACTACTATTCCTCCATCGTACAAATGGCACATAAGTCTCCCAAATTGCTCACAGCACAAATCCAGAAGCAATCACCCCCACCCACCCATCTGTCCATCAGCAAGTCCTGGCAATTCAACCCATCTTTTTGTCCCTCTACTCTAACCCAAAATCATCTCTCAGCTGAATCTTAGTAACAGTGTCTCCACTTTTATCTTTGCCCTGTTGGGAAGCTCTCTCCACCCATGAGCCAAAGGGATATTTTTTAAAATGCAAATTTTGTCTTGTCACTTCCCTGCTTACAACCCTCTGCAGTGGCTCCCCAGTGCACCCTCAGTAAAATCCTAAATCCTTAGCATAGTATAAAAGGCCATGAATTATCTGGGTTCCATCCACTTCAGGCCACTCTCTCCCTATTCATGTAGTCTAGCCACATGGGCTTTATTTTCACTTCTCTAACAGGTCTACCTCTTTCTCACCACTGGGCCTTCACACATCCTGCCTGGGAGGCTTCCCTCATTCCTGACCTAGCTAACCCTCTTCACCCTTTAGGTCTCAACTTAATGTCACTCTATGGGAGATACATACCTTGGTTTCCCACGTAACCTCACCCACCTACATGATACACTCTCTAAATTATCACATCAAACAACCTTGTGTCCTTAATTAATGACTGGTTTATTGGACCGCACATTAATTATGTCCCTAATTGGAATATATTATCACTTTCAACGATACATATGAGCCTGAAAAAGCAACATATTAAAGCTTATATATCTGCAACTGTTGGTTACCATTTTGATAAGCTTAAAGAAAAAGTTAATAAAAGCACTGTCCATCAGAGTTAACAAGAAGAGTTAACATAGATATTAACCAACTAATTTGTTAATCACCAGTTATCAGTACTAGCTTTAGTCTGAAAGCATTCTGCAGTCACAGCAAGCACTGGTGAGAAAGGGTTAAGCACAAAGATAAATCACCTGCAAGGAATATAACCAAGGAAGATAACATCTTAAATTTACAGGGTTCATTCTGGGGATTTCAAATTAGTTTCCTTATATCCCTAGCAAGACTAGGAGATAAAGAAGCACCAATGCTGTTTCTTTGTATGAAAAACTGAGATTCAGAAATTAAGTAATTCGTCAATGGCTTACTGCAAATATCAAAGTATTTTTCTGGTTTTATCCAAGAATCCTTAGAGCATCTCTAGCAGGTGGATAAGAAGATAGGTTATTAACTGCACTCTGTACAAAGGAAATATAACCGCACAAACATGATTGGCCTCATGTTACCCAGTAAGGCGGGGCAGAGCCAAGAACAGAAATAGGTCCTGAGCCTCCTGGTTCCCCACCATGTTCTTTAACCCACAGCAGACTGAATAAAAGTATCTCAACCCAGATACCGACTGAATTTGCCAAATACCTATATCCACTGGATTTGACTGTGAGCTTTCATTTAACATCCAAGACATTGTCTTTATTTTTCAACAGGGATAGAATCGTGTTGAAAATTTAATAATCAACTGGAGAGTAGGGTGGTGATTTAACTAATCCATAAATGTGAGATTCTGGCCCTCTAAAGCTGATATGTTGGCCAATTTTACTAAAATTCAAACATTCGTTTTTATTTCCAGAAGTTTTGGCCTTGTAAAAGTTCTTGAGTATCCCACCATGAAAAGAGTTGGTAAAGTCACGTCCGGAGAGGTTGAAGTAAAGTCTGTTCTCCTTTCAAAGTCAATACAGTATCAAGAAAGGTGAACATGTTGGATATCGCACTTAGGATAGCTGCCTTGTAATTCTAACTCTATAGAAAGGTAAAAACAATTAACCAGATTTAAAAGCTTTTGCAGCTATTCAGGGAAGGGAGTTATTTAAGTCGCCTCTACTGCTGATTTAATGGATGTCACTCACCACCCTCCCTCCCTTCACCTTCATCCCACCTGGCAATCAGCAGCTTCAGAGGTACAATATTTGGAACCTCCTGTGAACTCCTGCCATGGCAGGCTCTCACCTCAGTCCCCTAAATGCTATCAGCCAAAAAAGTAAAACAAAACAAAACAAAACCAGATCCCAGCAGTATGCTCACCGGAGCAATGGGAGAGCCTCAACTGAGCTTTATTCAGTTTTATTCCATTCTTACTCTACTCTCCCTCATCAGTCCCAATTTTCAATTCCCCCAGTGACTCTGAATCTTGTAATGATAAAAATGGAGAAATACTTAGCTCAGGTTTGAATACTTGGTATTACTTCTATACTATTGAATAATCTCATTGAAATGGCACCTAAATTACATAACAGCCAGTAGTGGACAGAATTACCCTAGTCTATGCTGCAGAGCAAGGAAGGGAAAAAAAGAAAAAATATATATATATATATTTATACATATTACATATATAATAGACCCTTGAATCCTCCTCATTGGTAGGAAAATATCATACACTTTAATCTGTTTTCCAGAAAAAGTAACTTTGCAGGTTTTATTAGACAGTGGGCATGCGTTTGTAATTTACCCTGTATGCAATCATGGTTAGTGTGTCTCTTGAAAAACGAGACAGTTTCACAAACTAGGGGTAATGTCTGTCGGAGCAGACTAACCATGGAAATCAGATCGCACGCCCAGAGCTTAAAGGGAATCAGAATGAATCCAAAGAGAAATAAATAGCAGGCCTCAGGAAACTTCTCTTGACCTTTCTAGCTTTCCTTTTCCAATACAAGAAGCAGTAGGTAAGCGTGGTTATTAGGAAGGCAAGGGATAGATGCCTTGCTAAGATGAATTAAGCAAATAACAAACATCATTTCGGTCAGTTCGAATTTTTTGGAATGATAATCATCATGGAAAATTATTGGTGAGGGGAATTCCCTGGTGGTCCAGTGGTTAGGACTCTGTGCTTTCACTGTTGTGGGCCCAGGTTCAATCCCTGGTCAGGGAACTAATATCCCACAAGCCACAATGCGCCAAAAAGAATTATTGGTGAGACTGTATCAATCAGAAAGCAAAAGGACAGACAGTGGTATAGTATAAAGCACTCCTATGCCTAATGCCAGGTACAGCAGCAACATTATTTCTGGTAATTATTTAAACAGTTCTACGGTGAATGACATGTTCTATTATTCTCATTTTACAGAACTGAGAAATTCAAAATCCAAACTCTAAGTTTCGTCCTTCATTTATGCAATGCTTCAGCAATACAGCAAGTTTTAAACTTTTATTTCCACACCGATGCTTAGCCACTCTGCTTTAATAACACATGAATAACACAAATGACAGAGACTCCCAAAAATAAATATGAAATAATATGTCTCAAAAATATGAGCAGAGGGGCGCTTCCCTGGTGGCGCAGTGGTTGAGGGTCCGCCTGCCGATGCAGGGGACACGGGTTCGTGCCCCGGTCCGGGAAGATCCCACATGCCGCGGAGCGGCTGGGCCCGTGAGCCATGGCCGCTGAGCCTGCGCGTCCGGAGCCCGTGCTCCGCAACGGGAGAGGCCACAGCAGTGAGAGGCCCGTGTACCGCAAAAAAAAAATATGAGCAGATACAAAGCTTTGAAAAAGAAACTCAACTATAGACAAAATATGCTCCAAGTGTATTATTTCTGAATCCTTGTAAAACACAACTCAAGTACCAAGTTCAATTTTGTATGCCTCTTGCCATAAAAGAATGTAGTCACCTAGGACAGAAAGTGGCTTCTAGAGGGCTTTAGCCCGTACTACACTACCAGGGAATTCTCTACAATTGGAAAACTCTGGGAAGGGATGTCTGACTCCAGTTTCAAAAACCCATGGAATTATCATCCAAGAAATCTATATACAAATATTTAATGTCACTGACACAGCAGGAGGTGTCAGAGAGCTAAGTATTGCCTGCTTTAGGCCCTCTGGCGGGCTTTCAGCTGGAGCCACGAGGAGAAAGCAGCAGGACACTGGGAAAGGTCTGCGTGGGCTCAACATGCTCTGGGAACCCAAGCATCAACCCTTAAACACCTCACCGCATTTCCTTCAAGCTCTCCAACGTGTGGATACATTGTTTCTTTCAAGAAGGCTTTTCCTTCAGCAATATTTGCCCAAGTATTTCCTCTGTACACACTGTTTCGGAGCAATTAGAGTGAACAGGAGAGAGGAGGTCAGCAAAATGCAACCGGACACTTACATCCTGCGCTCAGAATAGCACCCGCTTGGACTCAGCCCCTCCCTTCCCAGCTGATAGGTTTTCATTCACTCCTTCTCGGCAATTACGTTTTTGAACATTGTAATTATTAACAAATGTCCACCAGGCCCCACTTTTTCTTTAGCATACTACCTCCTCCAATACACATAAATACATCATCACAATATCCTCTAGTGAAAAATAGGTTTAAGTCATTATGATTTCATGTCTGTAAAATGTTGAGATCCTGACCTCCAAAAATACAAAAGCCACCATTTCATCATTTTAGTCTCTCTCCTCAAAATACAGAGCAGAGGAAGGAAGAAGAATAAGGTTGGAGGTGTTTTAGGGGCTTTTTTTTCTTATCAATATAAATGATATAAATATATCAATGATCTTTGCAAAATCAAATGGGATTAATAGCAAACATAGGATCATCAGAGACTATATCATCTCATTTGACTAAGAGAAGTAAGAGAACCAAATTTCTAACTAAAAAAATTTAAACAAAGATTTTAGAGGACTATATAAAGTAATTCTATATATGCTTCATTTAGTTTATTTACACATTCATTTATTCATTCTTTCTTTTAACAAAATATTTAGTGAACGTCTACTTTGTTCCAGACCCTGTCCAACTTTTTTACTTTTATTTCCCTAAAAATAACCTTCCTGTAAATTCCATGCAGTTTCAACCATACTCTCTCTCTTAATATCCATCAGTAGACATGAGAATTTGTAGAATTATTCTTCCATTTGGACAGATGGGAGCACACTTCCTTTTGGACTTGGTTTTCAATGGAAGAGGAAAACCACCCCAATACATCATAATGGCATTTAGAGCACCGATCAAACTTCAGAAATGCAGACCCATTTCAGCCAATATTGTCTTGCTGTACTTTATGCTTCCTGAGTTGCTGGGTAGGCTTGATGTTAAGAAAAGGCCCCTCCTCGTGAAGTCAGAGTTGCCAAGGCTTGCCGGGGAGTTACCTAGCCTTGCAGAGCCAAGACTTTATCTCAAGGATAAGGTGGAGTTTGCTCTTTTTCCCCTATTGCAAAATATGAGAATATTAAGTAATCTGTTTATATCATACAGATCCAAAATCCTGGCTGACTTTTTAACGGATAAAATATCCATAGAATTTCTTCCTCTAGAAAAAGCTACCTGGGATCTTTCTTCCTATCTCAACCCCAGTTCACCCAACAAAGTTTGCCAATTTCCATTAAGTGTGTTTGAAATGAAAAATCAGTCTTGTTCGTCATAGTGGGCATTTCTGGGTCACTCTGGTAATGTCAATTTGTCATTTATAGACCAATTCTGTGGAAATGTCTGGGCGGGAGCCTTTTGGAACAGAAACAAATAAGATATCTGAAATGTTACAAATTTTAAATGAGTTTATCCACAGTAACCACTCTATGCCAAAAATGTTAGCTTTACAAAACACAGTAGAAGGTAGCCACTGAAAGAACAGACATACAAGCCTCTCTTTGTTTTAAAGATTAAATTCCACACTTGGTTTCCTTTCTCAAGAGTATCTTTTTAAACCATTAACACAAATGCACAGGAGGCAAATTATGTGAAAACGAGCTTTAGGTCTTTAAATATATATCTCACATAGATAAATTCATTATTTAAACAGAAGATGACTCCTCTTCTGACTCACTCTATTCTTAGTGAGTTTTGCAGCTGATGGTTTTCTATTGAGTTTTTAGAATGTGGATTAAGTGTCACACCACCCACTGAGAGTAAAGTTGAAGCAGGTGAACTGAGGGTATGGTTGGAAATCTCAACCTGTCTCCCCTGCTCAGAGCTACAGCATTAGAAAGAACTACCAGGGAGCATCTGACTCTTCTTGCCTTCAGGCTGAGCTGAATCCAGTCACCCCAAACTGAGCGACCTTAAGAAGAACTTTCAAAGCATAAACATGTCAGAGTAACTAGAGTTACTGGAAGTCACCCTAATAATCATTTAATGGGAGTGCACCTTATTTGTGCAAATTACTTTAAGAAACAAAGTTTTATCTTAAGCTCACTTGTGCCAAGTGTGCTGCAATATACTCCAACCATGTTTATCCAAGAAGCCAAGAGAAATAAATACTTGGATAAAAGGAAACACATTTGATAACAGAAATGTTAGGTGTTCCAGCTCCTTCTTCTTCACCACACACATGCTTAAGGAAGGAAGCCCCTCAGCTCCTTGCCCTCTGAATTTCTGATCCTTAAACCTGGAGCACTTACTTCCGCCATAAATGTACCAGAAACTCAGCTACTTCGTAACAAAAATAACAGTCTGCTTTCCTTCAAGTACACTCTATGCAATTAAAAATATGAGACAGACTCACATCCTTGTGGAAAACATTCCCCAAAATCTTGATTAGAAGTCTTGACAGTCAAGTCATCTGTTTCTTCACTCTCAACCACTGGGACCATGAATAAGCCATCAAGCCCATCTCCATTTCAACCTCTTTACACTTTCACCTAGAGTTACTACAAAATTTAAGTGCTAGGTGAGAAAGTGGATGAAGCCAGGTGAGAAAATGGGAGGGTCAACTGGGAGGGCACTGAATTAGAAACAACAGTTCCTAATTACTGTTTCATGACTTCTGCTATAAGGAGCCCACACTGTTGGATGTTCTCCACCAAATAATGGCCATAAGCAACCATCCTACAGGGCCTCAGGATTCAACCACAGGCAACTAGCTAAACATGCTTTGAAAGAAATGTAATCAACCCAAGCTCCACTCAATGTGAAAGATAATCATTAAAATAGAAGTCTTACCAGAATAGGAAAATACACAAAATCCATGTGGCAAGTTGAGTCATCACAAAGACAATTTTACAGATATCTCTACCTTTTGCCGTTTTTGTTTCTCCATAAAGAAACCCAGCTACAGATTTGTGTGCTATTCATTACAGTGTTGTCTTAATTTTGTGCTTGAAAATCAAGGGAAAAACTTCTTAGTCAAAGACTTAAGAAACCTATGTACAATATCCTACTGCAGTAGAGTGCTGTCAGTCCTATAGACCTTACAAATTCAAGAGGTGATTTACATCTCCTGTGAACTTAGCTAGAAGGTTATTCTCAAGGAACACACACACACACAGAGTACACATCTCACCCCCACGCTTTCTTACAGATTTTTCTACTTAATTGTCCTGAAATTATAGGATATTTGCTCATTCCTACAATATTTCTTATATTCATATGCTATAACTTTAAGATTCTTATCTCCCCTTTGACACTGGGACAGTGACAGAGTCAGCACAATGAAGACTTAGCAGCATGGGTTACTAGAATCTTCAGACAAAAGTTTCACTATTTTGCTTTCACTAACTTGGCATTTTCCCACAGTCATGTTGTAAAAGTGCAAGGAACCCATAAAACAATATGAAACAAAATATTGTGGTTTCCTTTTTCCTAAGAAACGTAGGCATCAAATTCAGTCTCAAGAGCATACATGTGGCAAGTAGGGAGATGGGGGGCTGGGGGAACCAACACTCCAGCACTACAGGGTCAGAAGAAACTTACCTAGGAAACATAATGGCCACACTATTCACACTATCCCAGGTGGCACAGGAGTATCACTTGCCTGGGACCTGGTGTTCAGTCTGGTTGACGAATCACTCCAGAACACACAGTATCCACCTTCTTTTTCCCAACTCCACCACCCGTCTGGTCCAAGTCTTGGTAGGCATTAAGTAATTACCAAATGGTACCCATCAGACTGGAGTTTCCAAAATACATATGAATCCTTTCTCAGGTGATTTTAAAGGGCAGAATTTAAGACATGGTTCACCAGGAAGTCTTACTTAACTTTATGGGTACTTTCTAGAACCTTGATTGTTTTTAAAACTGTCATTATAAATGTTGTATACCTGTCACGCCTTCAAATAATTATTTTAATAAATATTAATTAAGCCCTGCCTTACGACTGTCAAATAAATAGTATTATTCCCACATCATTGATAAGTCAAGAGACAAGAGAAGAAAAGGCACACTGAAAGCACCATAGCACCAGCTAAAATTTAACTCTTATTTGATTTTCAACTGGCACTGGAGAACATTAATAAAAGAGGTCCTAGAGATTTTTTAAGTAAAAACTGCTTGTCTCAGAAACTAACACACCATTGTAAAGCAATTATACTCCAATAAAGATGTTAAAAAAAGAAAAGAGTAAGAGCGACAACATCAAGAAAGGGTCTACAGATATAGATATTGAAAAGATAATAATAGAATATTATAATAGACTTTTGGATAGTAAAAAAATAAACTACCCAAACTCAGTCCAAAAGTGTATAGATACAGTGAATAGATAAATGTATTCATTCATTAAATAAACTGAATTTGTAATTAAAAACTTTCCCACAAAGAAAAGTAGCCCCAAGTGGCTTCCCTGTAAAAAAAAAAAAAAAACAAAAAATGCTTGTCCATCTTTCCTTAACTGAGACACATCCATAATTACCACTCTTTAACTCCTCAGCTTAGCCCCATGTTTCCTGCAGTAATGGTATCGTTCTCTCTCTGCAACATCTGTTTTTCTACCCTGCAGGCTATAAGAAAGAATATTAGAAGATACTGCCAAATACATTTATATAAATCTAGCAGCTTTCCTGAATTAGTCATTGGAAGGTAGTTAATATTATCTGGCAAAATATTTATTTTTGACAGAGAGGCACAGCTAACACAGGCACCTGCTTCAAAGTAAGACCTTTTTGTTGTTGTTGTCAACCATGCGGGACAACACTGATTCAGATTCTGATGGTCCACGGAAGTTCTTAGAATTACTCTGTGTTGAAGCAAAATGTGGAGATTAATGAAACTCCACAGATAGGCTTGGGTTTTTAACTTCAAAATTATAAGATACATGAAATGCATGAGTGCTACTATTTACAAAGACATATGTATATGAATATACACTTCCCCAGACCCAGCGAGCTCACCTTCTACTTCTTCTTCATCACACACATGCTTAAGGAAGGAAGCCCCTCTGTCCAGGACAGCTTCATCCTCCATCCTATAGTAATAAAAAAGAAAAAAAGAATGCTCAGACTTCTCCTGGAGTGAGCCACTGGACACAGCCCAGCTTCTGGGCAGGTGAACCTGCAAGCTGCTGTTCATGTTAACAGGGCAGAGTCCCTCTTCCTTTGGTGTCTGCTGCTGCTTCACTCCTTCAGCTCCTCTCATTGGTGCTTGAGAATATGCCGGTCCCACATAGCTTCAGTTCTAACCTTGACAGGGCACCCACAGGGACAGGTAAGAGAAAATCATCTCGATCCTTTAGGCTGGATGCTGGGGGTTCTCCCCTTTGGGATGCGCCCCCAAAAAAAGATGAAAGGAAAAAAAATACCAAGAGAGGAAGTTTGGTGTGCCTGGAGTGCTCGTGATGATCGTTTGTGGAAATCCAGCTTCAGTGCTTAGCTCTTTAAACACCCACTGCATAAAAATGTATACCCTCACACACACACACGCACACATGCACACCCACCCACGCACAGAAAGCGACAGGGAGTTAGGCTAGTGCACAGTGGAAGCCTAGCTTCCAGCCAGCCTCTTAATACCAGCACAGCCCAGTGTTCTCTGTTGAGTGGCAAGCTTTGAGTCACATGTTGGCCTTACGGAAATCTGACATCTGAGGATTATCCAGCAACCCGGCTTCGGCAACAGTCACATATATATGCCACCCATTCATTCATTTTCCACATTCTTAATCACACGTCTCTCTCTATGTATATCTGTCCCGTTAACTCTTCCCTGAAGGGCATAAAGTTCTTCATTTTGTAGCCACGTTATGCTGTCCTCCTGTCTCCTTACATAATAGGATGTCTGCAATTTCCTATGCTAAATAAGACCTCAGGATCCAACCAAGTAAGGACAGCGTTTGTACGGCCTCCAGATGCCAAACATGTCTCTGGTTTATAGAATAAGTTAAGGTTTATTTCCATATTCTGTGACTTCTTTTCATTGCATTAACTTTGACATACAGAATTCCATGAACTCTATTTATAGTGAAAGCAGAAAGAAATCCCGAATTGCTCAAATGCTGCTTGTGTCGTACCGGTCTAGAAACAAAGAACGTTCTCTGAGGAGAGCTGTCCTATGTCATACCGTACATGAGCTCTACCAGAGAGTGAAATGTTCACTCTGTATTCCATTCATCCAATTATATGCTCGGGTATTGAATACTGTACTGTAGGTCTGTTTTCCATACTGTCTGTATAACTTATTCTTGTGCTTCCCATATTTGTTATCATCTATGTGATATGCACTGAATCTTTTTCTTCCTTTCTATTTTAGGAGCATCTCACAAAGCAACCATCTGAGCTTAAAAAGTCAGAAATATGGTGTCAGGTAGACCCGGATTCACAAAACCTAGTTCTACCTCTTAGTATTTCTATCACCTAGAGCAAAGTATCCAACTTTTTTGAGCCTTGGTTTTACCATCTCCAAAACAGGGGGAGATAATATCAACCTTGTAGGAAATTCAAATCAGGTAACACACATGAAAGCACTCAGTTTTGTGCCTAGCACCTGTTACATGTTTAATAAAGGTTTGTTTCCTTCCTTTCTTCTTCACCTGACCTTTATTGGTGGACAATGCCATTGAGAAACTCATTACTTTTGGAAACTTGCAGAATATCCTTTTTCAGGGATGTGGGTCTTATACGTAAAAGTTCATCTTTTTTCCTTTTCTCTACTCAAACTAAAAATATAAAACTAAATAAAAACAGGACATGGATCAGCCAGCAGGATCAGAGTAGAAAAGAAAATGCCTTGAAGATCTGAGAGGTCAAGTCAGTTACCAGCCTCTGTGAGCCTCTGGTTCCCATGAAGATTAAATAATCCAACATATTTACTGATTCAGCAAATATTTATTTAGTGTCTGCTATGTTCCTGGCACTCTTGAGAGGGAGGGGAATATATTTTTGAATAAGGCAGACAAAATGTCTCAAAAACTAATAATAAATAGATGAACAAGGTAATCTTAGCATTAATTGCTTTGCAGAAAAAAATAATAATAAGGCAGGGGGCTACTTAGCATAAGGTGGTTCAGATGTGGATTCTGAGGAGTTGACATTTGAGCAGAGATGAAAATGACAGGAAGGAACCAGGCATTTGACAATCTGAGGGCAGAACATTCCAAGCAAAGGGAATAGCAAGGGCAAAGGCCTTAAGGTGGGAAGAAGTTTAGCATGTTATAGGAACAGAGCAAGGTCAGTGAGCCTGCACAGATAGACAGGAGATCAACCGGAGGTGACAATGCAGGAGGGAATCAGGGCCATGCAGCTCATGGTAAGAAGTTAGAATTTTAGGTGTTACGGCAGCCTCTGAAGAGTTTCAAGATGGAAAGTGACTTGAGCTGTTTTGCCTTTTAAAGGATCACTCTGGGGCTTCCCTGGTGGCGCAGTGGTTGAGAGTCCACCTGCCGATGCAAGGGACACGGGTTCGTGCCCCGGTCCGGGAGGATCCCACATGCCGCGGAGCGGCTAGGCCCGTGAGCCATGGCCGCTGAGCCTGCGCGTCCGGAGCCTGTGCCCCGCAACGGGAGAGGCCACAGCAGTAAGAGGCCTGCGTACTGCAAAGGGAAAAAAAAATAAAATAAAAAATAAAATAATAATAATAATAAAGGATCACTCTGGCTGCTATGTGAAAAGTGCATAGTCAGGAGACAAAAGAAACTAACAAACTATCTCAGGAGCCCAGGGAAGACTATGGGAGAAACAGGTTTCAGGGGAGGAACCAAGGGTTCTTTTCTGGCCACTTTATGGTTGAGATGCTTATTATATATTAAAAAAGAACTGTCAGGCACACAACTAGATGGAGGTCTAAGGCTAGAGCTCAGAAGCCTAAGGTTGGAGATAAAAATTGGGGAATCAATGAATAAAGCTAGTATCTGAAGCTATTACTAGATGAAATTCAGGAATAAAATACAGAAATAGAGGAGTTGACCTAAGATCCTGTGCCAGGCATGCCGGGCATGCCAACATTTACAAGCAGAGCAGAGGAACAAAAGCAGTCAATGAGGTAAGAGGAAAACCAGGACAGAGTGATGTCAAGGAAGTTGAGGAAAGAGGAGAGGGCCGTTATCGAGAGGCTGAGAAAGACGGAGACAGAGAAGAAAAACTTGGGTTTGGCAATATGGAGGTCATTGGTAACGATGACCAAAGTACTTCAAACATACCATGCACAGTGCTAGACACACAGGCAGCATTCAGTCATTCCCTCTTCTCTTTCCTGCCCTCCTCCATTCATCCATTCAGTAAATATTTGCTGAGTACCTACTAGGTGCCATGCACCCTTCTGGGCACTGGAGATACAGTGATGAGCAAGACAGACAGAGGCTCTAGTGTAATCATATCTGCCTTCTCGAAGACTTCCCCTAGCAATCTGAGGGCTGGTCCAAAGAACAAGACCCCATCAGTAATACAGCACTCGTAGACCTAGGTAAGGATGACAGCTTAATGGAGAAATTTCCTTAAAAGGCCTTGGAAACACAACAAAATCCTGGAGTCCTGTACTACTGCATCTACATTCATAGTACTGTCTCCCCTTCAGGAAACAAAGAGTAGTGTGGCCCACATTTCTTCTCAGAACAAACGCTTTCCATTCCTATCAACCTACAGAATCCAACACAATTTCCTGCAGAATATCATTTCTGCACCCCACCATTAATCACGCTGGTCCCAAAGTCATTTACTGACTTTTCACACATTTCCTAAATAAAATGTTTACTAGCCTTTGCACCTAAGCCCTTCCCAAAATCGCATACAACAAACAATCAAAGCAGAATTAAAGGAAGAAAGCAGTAACAATTGAAGGAGACCGTACAAACGTGAATGCCCAGAGCCCTCTTCCTGGGTGGAGAAAACCATCCAGCCTAACTGAAGCACTGTCCCCAGGCTCTGTCTGAGTTAGAGAGAGAATAATGGTTGGGGCATTCTTTGGCTCTTTGATACATATCTCACATTCCCTCCAAGACTATACATAGCAAGTAATTAGAAACCTAGTTCTTTCTGATGGACAATGCAGAGAATCTGTAAGCAGCCTCCTCCTCCCTGTAGGAAGTGAAAAAGAAAATGCAAACTGAAAATATAAAACCTGCACGCCCAAAGCAGCCCTCTCCCGGTCAAGACCAAGTGCAGCCTGGCACATCTGGGCTTTTGCACCAAGTACAGGGATTTTACAGCTTTCTTCCATCTTTACACCACAAGCGTCAATTATTTGGGTTTGTGTTCGCCCTCCCCACCAAATCCTCTCAGCAGTTGCTTGCTATTATTAGTAAGACAGAGATATCTTTCAAAATGACGGTCTGACCCAACCAGATTTCCCCTCTACCAGGAAGAAGAAATGAACTCATCTGGTCCCTAATCAGGCACCCAAATCCATTCTGAAATGTTCCTTTCACACGAACTGCACTTGCTGAAAACAAAGAAGGGAAGGAGCATGCTTCTAAACAGCTCCCTAGGTTGCTCGCATCGCCAGCGTGAGGCAAAGTTCAGAACAGATTTGCAAGCTTCTCACCATCATCACGGGGATAAGGGTCATACCAGTCAGTATAAAATCCACACGGGGCCGATACTGCCTTCCTTCAACAGGGCCTCTGACAGTAGAAGTTCGACCCCTTCCCCAGAAGTCCACACAACGTGGGGCTTCTCTCATCCTCCATTATTCTGGGACACAAAAGTGATTTAACTGTAACACATGTCAAATCTGCTGCGAAACGGACCAGCTCTCAGCAGCCGGTCCTAATCGCCGAACAGGCTTGTAAGGGTGACTTAAGCCCGGCACGAGAAACATGTGTGCAGAACTGTCAGCCATTGGGCCATGGGCACCCATCTACATTCCACTCCTCTGAGTTCCCACCCCTAGAGCCCTCGCCAACTGCCAACGTGCTCACCAGCTAGTCCACACAGAGCAAGCAGCTGCCACGCAGCCCGTCAGCAAGTGGCAGGCCGCCAGCACACAAGTTTCAGAATGTGAGCCCTGTCACAGTGCTGCTAAAGGTTGAAGGTCTTTGGTGTGCTAGCCTTTAGATTAGCCTCACTTGCCCTCCCACCTCCCTTCTCCCATCCCTCCCCTGTTCTGTCTCCCACGCCAGCATTTCACTCGTCTCTATAGTAACAGCATCTGGTTTCAGGGTTATAACTTTATGCAGAGCAATTCTCCTCCTAACTGAAGGCTTTTGCCAAAGGATGCACTAGCAGCAAAAAGGCTGCTGCTTAAGGTGGAGCCACGTGTTCCCTTGCCACCCCAGGACTGCGGCTATGTTCTGAGCTGCAGGGTCACAGCCGCAGCAGCACCCAGACCCAGGAAAGCGGAAAACAGCCCTCTGACCTTGGCACACTGGTGTGTACACAGAGGAATCATTCTGGGGCTGTAGCCCCACTCCCAGAGCCAACCCCCTCTCCTCCACACCCTGTTCTCCACTTAACCAAGCCGCACGTGGATCGAATGAACAGTGGGGCTTTCTGACTGCTTCCAAAAAGGCACCAGACCATGGCACCCTAGGGAGCAGAACGGTTCCAGTTGTTCACAAGTCCATACCCGACTTGGACACCACCGGTTCTTTCCATGCGTACAACTTAATCAGTTAACCTCACATTAAAGCTCATCTCACTTTATCCTCACTAGCTGTTTACAACAGCAAGGGAACCCCATAATCTCTCACTTTACAACAGCTTTCCTGTGCACAGCAAATGTTTACACACATGCCCGCACACACCGAAGTGACGCACGCAGGGGAGTGGACAAATACCAGGAAGTGAAGAGTTGTATTATTAGTATTAGCTGTTGCTGTCGTGAAAATTATATTTACACTGTGCATAAGGGCCTTTCCTTGAGGACTAAAAGGGGTTCATCTCAAGTCTCAGAGCTCAAATGCAGGCTCTCCTTGCTCCTTGGCTGGTCTTAGATCAGATGGGAGGCAAAAAATCAGTATTTTCACAGGTCTTTTTCAGGAGCCACACAGAATGCAACCACCAGTACTGACATCTAAAATTATACCCTCACACACACATCCCCGAATTCTATTTCCTATTCAACTCATCTCTAAGAAGTGGGGAACCGTTTTCATCACCCATTATTTGCCAACGTGATGTTTTCTTTCAAAGTTTGTAAACCACACAGTGTTTTACTGGTGCCTTTGTTGTTTTGGAAAATCTGCTGTCCACATTTTCAACGTACACATAAAGAACAACATCGGTTCTCCAAAGCACAGGCGACAGGGGAGAGCAATCCCAGTGGCTGCAAAGAGCACTGCCATCTCTCGGCAACACGTGTTCACTACAGGGAAGTGGCCAGCAGGGGCGGAGGAAAAGCTGCAACTGTTTCCTTCCTAACTTCACCTCGTCGGGTGCTGAGAGGGCCTTCCACTCCCGCAGGGAGGAAGGGAGAAGAACGCGGGTGTGGGCTTAACTGTAGAGACTCCTGGAGCTCTGGACGTAGGTGCTGGGAGAAAGAAACATCAATGTGGCAAACCTGATAAGCATGACTAATGGCAGAGGCGAGTCCCAGCGATCAGGCGGCAGCAAAGCAAAGCAAATCCCCTCCACAGAGTTCAGGAGTGCCCTCAGCAGTCTGGAAATGTAAACAGGCCCGAGGTCAGGGAGAAAGGGGTGACAGCCCCACACGAAATCAGACTGGATAAAAGGTGAAAATGGAATCCAGAGCAGGATCACGCCAAACATAATTCTGGATTTATGAACTGCATTAAAAGTTCATTTGCACTCTTGGGCATTTATCCTAAAGAAGTGAAAACTTATGTTCACACAGAAACCTGTACATGAATGTTCAGAGCAGCTTTATTTGTAATAGCCAAAAACTAGTAATTAGCCCAGATGTCTTTCAACAGGTGAATGGTTAAACCAACTGGTATATCCATACCATGGAATACTGCTTAGCAATAAAAAGAAACAAACTATTGGTGAAAAAAAAGTAAATTGAATGAATCTCCAAGAGATTAGGCTATGAAAAAGGCCAATCCCAAAAGGTTACATACTGTATGGTTCCATTTATACAACATTTTTGAAATGACAAAATTTTAGATGCGAAGGACAGTTAGTGGTGACCAGAGTATAGAGATGGCAGTGGGTGGTGCTCACAGTTATAAAAGGGCAACATGAAAGGTCCTTGCTGAGTTGGTCCTGTTCAGCATCTTACCTGTGGTGACAAATACACGAATCTACATAGGTGATAAAATTGTACAGAACTGAAAACACACACATACACCCATACAAAGAAATGACTACAAATAAAACTGAGGAAATCTGAATAAGTGGATCATAAGTGATCAGTGAATCATATCAGTGCCAAAATCCTGGTCGCGATACTGTACTAAAGTTTTGCAAAATGTTAACGGTGGGGAATACTGGCAGTATACAAGTGATCTCTCTGTATTATTTCTCAAATATACATGTGAATCTACAATTATTTCAATAAAAATTTCAATTTAGAAAAGGTCATTTCAAATCTGCTTTTTAAAATTTCCCCTGGAAACTTTATTTAATATGATGGCCAGTTACAGAAGCTGGTCCATCTACACATATGCAGAATCAGGTAAAAGTGAGTGCAAATCCCAGATGTGCCCTTTAGTAACTGTGTAACCTTGGGAAAGTTAGTTAACCTCTCGCTTCAGTGTGCTTTAAAATGACCCTAAAACACTTCATAAGTGATTTAGGGTATTAAGTAAGTAAGTTCCCAGAGTAAATATATTCAATTAATTTTAGTTGAATCTAAATCTAAGGTCCCAAGGGTCCAGAGAGTATAGTAGAGTTATTAACAGTCTTACAAGCCCAAAGGCCTAGTTCTGTCCCCGTAAGCAAATGCATGGGAGTGTCAACTGGGGAGACCAGCAATAAACTGCCCTTCAAGGCCAAGGATCAAACTCCTCTCTCCCATCTTCTGCATGTTGGGGCAAGGTCTCCTGCACTGTCCTCAGACTGCTGACTGAGCTCTGAAAGGCTGGAGCAGGCTCAGCAATAAAGGACAGGGAAAGAACTAGTAGCAGGATGGAGACAGCATGAAGGGAGAGGAAGGGCCTGGAGGCTCAGGGGAGGTGACAGATGAAGGGAGAAATTGTAGAGAGGGTATTAAGTGCTGAAAAGGGAACGGCTTGCCTGACCCCCTGGGACATCCGCCTGACTTACCCTTACACCGTTTAATTTTTTTTAATGGGCTGATCCACTTGCTTCCGATCCATATGCTTCTGCTTCTGACCAGACTTCCTACATCAAAAATTCAGCACTTTGCCCACCGAAAGTTTTCTCAGAGTTTTGACTGTTAGGAACAGGAAAAGGAGGCTCCCTTCTCAACTCTTAACTTTCAACTGCCCTTCTTCAAGGGCCCAGGTATGAAAACAGAAAGGTCCTAAGAGAGAGTTCAGGCGAGAACTGGAAGGCTGGGGCTACTCCATGGGAGAGCCAGGAGGGAAGCAGTGGGCACATCCATCCTGTCCCCCAAATCCTCCCTGCGGCCAGCCCTCCAGCCAAGAGCCAGACCGAACCAGCAGCCAAGTAAAGAAGGCAGAGCAAAGGAAAGAAGGGGAGGCCCACAGGGTAAAAGTGGGGGAAAGGGCATCTATAGCTGGAAACCCATCCTGCAACGCATGTGCCAACATGTCCAGGCTTAGAAGTGAGTGTATCGGGGCTGGAATGCTACCTGCCCTCCCACCAATGGCTTCTAACTGATCTTCCTGGCTCTGGACTCACTCCCCACTTATCCATCCATCTACAGAACAAATCTGGTATCATTCTTCTTTTAAAGATCATTCATTACATTGAAGATGAAGTCCAAACTGCTCAACATGGAATTTAAGGCTTATCATGAGCCCTTCCACACGTAGCTCTGGCCACTCTCCACGCCATTCCATTCCCTGAACAGGCTACCATACCTTCGTGTGCGTGCTGTTTCCTCTAAATACCATGTCATCCTAGTTAACCCATTCTTCAAGATCCAACTCTCTAGAATGCTCTCTACACTCTCAAACACATCCTTCCCCAAGAAGAGCCATGCTTCTTCCTCTGTTCTCCATTGGCTCCTTGAACGTGTCTGCTTCTCACGCAGCAGGTACAACACTGCACTATCATTTATTTAACCTCAAGCGACTGTCCTTGGACACATCATGGCAGTTGTCCCCACCACCGTATGAGGTCTTTGAGAGCAAGTATCATCTTTCCTGAGCCTTTCTACCTCCAGGGTCAAGCATAGGCGCTACACATAGTAAGTACTCATCAAATGTTGATGAATGAATGGATTGATCAATCAACCATTGAGGAAGGGGTACAGTGAGGGTACATACATGTTTGGTACTAAGTGCATCTCTAAGTGTAAAGACCCTATATGTAGTTTTCAAACATGAACCCCATACACAAGCTAATTTTCAATTACTTGTCAAAACGCTGATTTGCTCCAAAGTCAGAGGGGGAAATGGCTATGTTGTATCCCTTGAAAAATGTTACGTCTATGGATGAATTAAGTGATTTTTTTAAAGAATAATCTTAACTATCTAATTTTTTCCTTGTTGCCTAACTTTAGAACTTAACCTTTCACATAGACCGTAACTGCACTGTGATATGCAGAATTAAGTTCAAATGAGAATTTCCCCTTGTCTGCTTAAAACTAAAAACTTAAGAGGTACCTAGATCTGTCACATAGTAGGTTCTAAGTAAATATGTGCTTAACGACTATATGAATGAATGAACTTAAATCACAGCTTATACTGCTTTAAAAATCCAGAAGAGGGCTTCCCTGGTGGCACAGTGGTTAAGAATCTGCCTGCCAAAGCAGAGGACATGGGTTCGAGCCCTGGTCCGGAAAGATCCCACATGCCGTGAAGCAACTAAGCCTGTGCACCACAACTACTGAGCCTGTGCTCTAGAGCCCGCGAGCCACAACTGCTGAAGCCCGCGTGCCTAGAGCCTGTGTTCCGCAACAAGAGAAGACACCACAATGAGAAGCCCGCACACCGCAACGAAGAATAGCCCCCGCTCGCCGCAACTAGAGAAAGCCCACGTGCAGCAACGAAGACCCAATGCAGCCAAAAATAAATAAATAAATTTTAAAAAATAAATAAATTAAAAAAAAAATCCAGAAGAAGCATGAGAAGCTATGAGAAAGCTCAGTTTTGTTCCTCAGGCCTGAAACTGGACAAATAAAACTCTGTAATGTGTTTAGGTAAACCAATACAGAAGCTGGATAGCAACTACCTGCAAAAGGAAATTAGGATTTGAAATGTCAACATAAACTTTGAGCTCTGGAAATTGCAGCCTAACTTTAAACTTATACATAGTTAATGTTAATTGTCTGTAGTAATTAGTACAGGGATAGCCCGGATATCCAGAGTTAATTCATACTTCTCATTTGAGTCTGTGACTTGGCATACATTCATTGTGGCTTCTACAGTGACCTCAGGTCAGATCCAGGTTGGCAGGTGGATGGGGACTCCAGAGTAGGTGTTTGTTCCAGGACACAGTGCTGGGAGTCAGCTGAATGGCATCTGCGCAGGTACAGCTCCTGAGATCCCACCTCTGACACCCAGAGCTAACAGTGTAGAAAGCAGCCTTCCCTTCCCAACCCTACCCAAAGTGGCAGCCACACCATTCACATCTTCCATCTTGAACCACCACATCTGCTGGCAAGGACAAGGCTCCTGGCATTTTACTGAGCTCTTGCTACATGCCAGGCAATGTGTTAAGCACCATGCACGCATTATTTCATTCATGATGCTGTAAAATTTTGCCCATCTGGCTTAATAATAAGACAGGGATGAAGGTTTTAGCTAAAGGACTTCAATACCTGTAACAATGTAGGGACTGAGAGTAGGGATTCTCATCATCGATTAGTTCCTTAAAAGTCCCACGTTTAAAACATTTTCTACACGCCAGGTATTGTGCTAAGCACTTTACAATGCTTGTTTGATTCAATCCTCATGACAACCCCATAAGGTAAATACTTTTAACATACCCATTTACAGTTGTAATTTGAAGTTAATAATTTACCCAAAATCACACAGCAAGTGTGACAAGAAGACCAGGCAGGAAGTTTAACTTAACCACTCTCTCATACTCCTTCAAAATTAACCAACCGATGTCCATCAGGGATTACCTTCAAGAATTTTTTTTCATATTACTTAACTTCAGTATGCCTTCCTATAACTTCAAATTATATCACTTACACTCACCTCTTTCCCTATCTTGGTGTATCTATGGGCCAGAAGTTGAAGTATCCTCTAACAGGCTTCCCAAATAAATGTCTTTATTTTTATTCAGCAAACACTTAGGTTAAGCTTACTATGTGCCAGCCACTGCTGTAACTGCTTTACAAATATCATCAGCTCATTTCATTCTCACAATAATCTAATGAGGTATGTGCCATTTTTATCATCAACATCTCTGAGGCACAGCGAGATTTAGTTACTTACCCGAAGTCACACAGCTAACTGTCGAAGTCAGGATTGAAACCCAGGTGGTCTAGATCTATAGGTCTGTACTCTTAACCACTACATGTCATGCTGCCTCCCTTTAGCTAATTTGATTGATCTGTTCCAAACTCTTTAGGAACCCAGGATCACAAATTTAAACAGACCTTTGGTGAAAGAGCAGACTCACCAGAATACCTACAGAGTATACAGACCCTTGACATTCATCAAACTCCTCCCCAACCCTGTTTTGCAAATGCTCAAATTCACAAATATCACCGTAACATACAATTTCTGATATAATGTGTGGTCAAGTGTAACTATACGAGTTTCTGAATTCCCAAGGAAAAGAAGGCTACCGGGATGACAGGCAGTGCAGGGGGTGGGCCATCCACCAGGCTCAGTCTGGGCTCACCAGTGGCACAGGGGGTCACCACTAATGTCTCTATAAAGCACAAATGACTACATGGTATGACCCTTCAGGGCTCCCCGCAAATAGCCGAAATCACAATTGTTAGGTTCACACAGGCCAAGGATCTACTGTACCAAAGTCCGAAGAGTACATCGCTCATGATACGGGCTCTACCATTAAGCAGAAAACCGACTTTATCTCATAAACTTTATAAGCACAGTTCACTGTTTCATGAAGATACTTCTCTAGTCTATTTTCCCTTACCAATGTCTCTTTCCACAATACTGTTCAAAGTTTATCCTTCATTTTCCTCAAGGAATCTCTCAGTGTATATACTTGTGATCAAATTTTCCAAAGTTTAACTTCTCATTCAGTTAACCAATTTATTGAGTGGCTACTATGAATAGGCCTTATTCTAGGCGCTAAGGATAAATCCATAGTGGAAAAACATACAATCAACAAAATTCAAAAGTAAATTGTGTAATATGTTAGGGGGTGATACTGCTACGGAAAAATGTAAGCAAGGAAGAGATTTAAGGAGTGCTGGTGGGATGGGGTGGGAGCAGAGTGACTCCCAGTGGCTAGAGCAGTGTAGGATAGGAGATAAGTCCAGAAAGGTCAAACTAAAGGAGGGGCAGGCTGCATGGCCTGGGAGGCTATTCAAAGGTCTTTGACATTTACTCTGAGCAACTAGAAACCACTGGGGGTTTCTGAGCAGCCATAATATTTCCTCAAGCTTACAGTCTTCTTTACTTTTTAAATCTTTGTCATTATATAAACATTTCCATTAAGGTCCTCCCCGGAACCTACTTCTACTCAGAAGGTCTTCCAAGGGCCACAGCACAGAAGGTACAGGCAGGGTCTGCCGGGGCAGCTTCCTACAGCAGCCAGGCCGGAGCCGGCTTCAGTCCTCTGTGTGCAGATCAAGGAGCGGACCAACCCACCTTAGAAGACTTTACCCCCAGTGTTTAGAACCTACACACTGACTTCCGCCTCATGTCAGTCCTCTGAACTAAGGCCAATCTGCATTAACTTATTCATATACTCATTATTAACTTCTGCCAAACTAGCCTTGAAGTTCATGACTTATGTAGTTGCCACCTGAATCCTCACCTACCTAAATTTGCCCCAGAGATGGCAGCTCTCAGTGTTAGAAGATGCCAAAGCAGATGACTAACACGTAGGTATCAAGAGAATACTGTGGAATGGATTTTTTGGTGGCTTTTTAACACCCATGACTCAAATCTATGCTCTAAATAATAAAGGAATATGTTTAAAGTTGTTTTTAACAGTAAATTTTCTGGATTAATCTTGTAAGAACACAAAGGACATGGAAAGATTGCAAATTCCTTAGTTACATCTATTGTATTTTAGGAAAAATGCACTCAGCTTGTCAACCCTTGTCTAATGATGGAAGAAATACTTGTATGGCTCTAGTGGCTTCTTAGCAAGGAGTGGGCCACCCCAGAGAAGCATGGTACTCCCTAACTTAAAAACACCCTCTTTAACTCTGGTAGATTAAAAAGAAACCTACCAGATATAACTATCAAATGCAAAATGCAGGTTGAGATCCTGATTTGAACAAATCAACTGGTTTTAAAAAAATAGGGGGGACAATTAAGGAAGCTTGAATATTTAATTGAGTATTAGATGATACTAACAAATTACTGTTAATTTCTATTAGGTATGATAATAGTATTGGGTTTTTTTTAATGTATTTATTTCTTAGAAATATTTTATTAATTGGCAAAATAACACTATGTAGGATTCGCTTTAAAATCTTCCAGCTAAAAAAAAAGCTGGGGGTGTGTGAGACAAGATTGGCAACATATCGGGAATTGTTGAAGCTGCATAATGGTAGACGGGAGTTCCTGTACAATTCTCTCCTCTTTTGTTCATGTTTGAAATATTCCAAAATAAAAAGCTTTTTAAAAAATTCCAGGTGGCCAACACTTTCTGGAGGGAAGGGGTTGGTGGCGCCGGGAGCAGTTAGTGAGCCGCACCGCAAACAAGAGCTCACACACACACACATACAAACACACAGGTGCGCGCACGCGTGCACATCCACACATGCACCCACTGTGTCTCCAGGCAGCGGCCACGGCCGCATCTCCGACAGCAGCTCCAGGCAAAGTGACAGAGGACAGTGCTGTGATTTGACTAAGTGGACATCACCTTCAGTCAGTCCCCAGCCATCTGCTGTGTGGCTGACAGGGTCTTGGTGCTCTGGCCAGGTGTCAAGCCTGAGCCTCTGAGGTGGGAGAGCCAAGTCCAGGACATCGGTCTACCAGAGACCTCCTGGCCCCATGTAATATCAAACGGCAAAAGTTCTCACACAGACCTCCATCTCAACACTAAGACCCAGCTCCACTCAACGACCAGCAAGCTACAGTGCAGGACACCCTATGCCAAACAACTAGCAAGACAGGAACACAACCCCACCCATTAGCAGAGAGGCTGCCTAAAATCATAATAAGGTCACAGACGCCCCAAAACACACCACCAGACGTGGTCCTGCCCACCAGAAAGACAAGATCCAGCCTCATCCACGAGAACACAGGCACCAGTCCCCTCCACCAGGAAGCCTACACAACTCACCGAACCAACCTTAGCCACTGGGGGCAGACACCAAAGACAATGGGAACTACAAACCTGCAGCCTGCAAAAAGGAGACCCTAAACACAGTAAGTTAAGCAAAATGAGAAGACAGAGAAATACACAGCAGATAAAGGAGCAACGTAAAAACCTACCAGACCAAACAAATGAAGAGGAAATAGGCAGTCTACCTTAAAAAGAATTCAGAGTAATGATAGTAAAGATATCCAAAATCTTGGAAATAGAATGGAGAAAATACAAGAAACATTTAACAAGGACCTAGAAGAACTAAAGAACAAACAAACTGATGAACAACACAATAAATTAAATCTAAAATTCTCTAGAAGGAATCAATAGCAGAATAACTGGAGCAGAAGAATGGATAAGTGACCTGGAAGATAAAACAGTGGAAATAACTACCACAGAGCAGAAAAAAGAATGAAAAGAATTGAGGACAGTCTCAAAGACCTCTGGGACAACACTAAATGCACCAACATTTGAATTATAGGTGTCCCAGAAGAAGAAGAGCAAAATAAAAGGGACGGAGAAAATATTTGAAGAGATTATAGTTGAACACTTCCCTAATATAGGAAAGGAAATAGTCAATCAAGTCCAGGAAACACAGAGAGTCCCATACAGGATAAATCCAAGGAGAAACACGTCAAGGCACATATTAATCAACCTATCAAAAATTAAATATAAAGAAAACATATTAAAGCAGCAAGGGAAGAGCAACAAATAACGTACAAGGGAATCCCCATAACGTTAACAGCTGATCTTTCAGCAGAAACTCTACAAGCCAGAAGGGAGTGGCAGGACATATTTAAAGTGATGAAAGGGGAAAACCTACAACCAAGATTACTCTACCAGCAAGGATCTCATTCAGATTTGACGGAGAAATTAAAACTTTTACAGACAAGCAAAAGCTGAGAGAATTCAGCACCACCAAACCAGCTTTACAACAAATGCTAAAGGAACTTCTCCAGGCAGGAAACACAAGAGAAGGAAAACATCCACAGTAACAAACCCAAAACAATTAAGAAAATGGTAATAGGAAAATATATATCGATAACTAACTTAAATGTAAATGGATTCAATGCTTCCAATAAAAGATGTAGACTGGCTGAATGGTTACAAAAACAAGACCCGTATATATGCTGTCTACAAGACACTCACTTCAGACCTAGAGACACATACAGACTGAAAGTGAGGGGATGGATAAAGATATTCCATGCAAAAGGAAATCAAAAGAAAGCTGGAGTAGCAATTCTCATATCAGACAAAATACAATTTAAAATAAAGATTATTACAAGAGACAAAGAAGGACACTACATAATGATCAAGGGATCAATCAAGAAGAAGATATAACAATTGTAAATATTTATGCACCAAACAGGAGCACCTCAATACATAAGGCAAATGCTAACAGCTATAAAAGGGGAAATTGACAGTAACACAATCAGACTAGGGAACTTTAACACCCCACTTTCACCAATGGACAGATCATCCAAAATGAAAATAAATAAGGAAACACAAGCTTTAAATGATACATTAAACAAGATGGACTTAATTGGTATTTATAGGACATTCCATCCAAAAACAACAGAATACACATTCTCCTCAAGTGCTCATGGAACATTCTCCAGGATAGATCATATCTTGGGTCACAAATCAAGCCTTGGTAAATTTAAGAAAATTGAAGTCGTATCAAATATCTTTTCCGACCACAACGCTATGAGACTAGATATCAATTACAGGAAAAAAATCTGTGAAAAATACAAACACATGGAGGCTAAACAGTACACTACTAAATAACCAAGAGATCACTGAAGAAATCAAAGAGGAAATCAAAAAATACCTAGAAACAAATGACAATGAAAACATGATGACACAAAACCTATGGGATGCAGCAAAAGCAGTTCTAAGAGGGAAGTTTATAACAATACAATCCTACCTCAAGAAACAAGAAACATCTCAAATAAAAAACCTAATCTTACACCTAAAGCAATTAGAGACAGAAGAACCAAAAAACCCCCAAAGTCAGCAAAAGGAAAGAAATCATAAAGATCAGATCAGAAATAAATGAAAAAGAAATGAAGGAAACAATAGCAAAGATCAATAAAACTAAGAGCTGGTTCTTTGAGAAGATAAACAAAATTGATAAAACACTAGCCAGACTCATCAAGAAAAAAAGGGAGAAGACTCAAATCAATAGAATTAGAAATGAAAAAGGAGAAGTAACAACTGACACTGCAGAAATACAAAGGATCATGAGAGATTACTACAAGCAACTCTATGCCAATAAAATGGACAAGCTGGAAGAAATGGACAAATTCTTAGAAATGCACAGCCTTCCAAGACTGAACCAGGAAGAAATAGAAAATATGAACGGACCAATCACAAGCACTGAAATTGAAACTGTGATTAAAATCTTCCAACAGGGACTTCCCTGGTGGCACAGTGGTTGAGAGTCCGCCTGCCGATGAGGGGACACGGGTTCGTGCCCCGGTCTGGGAAGATCCCACATGCTGGAGAATGGCTGGGCCCGTGAGCCATGGCCGCTGAGCCTGAGTTTCCGGAGCCTGTGCTCCGCAATGGGAGAGGCCACAACAGTGAGAGGCCCGTGTACCACAAAAAAAAAAAAAATCTTCCAACAAACAAAAGCCCAGGACCAGATGGCTTCACAGGCAAATTCTAATCAAACATTTAGAGAAGAGCTTACACCTATCCTTCTCAAACTCTTCCAAAATACAGCAGAGGGAGGAACACTCCCAAACTCATCCTAAGAGGCCACCATCACCCTGATACCAAAACCAGACAAAGATGTCACAAAAAAGAAAACTACAGGCCATTATCACTGATGAACACAGATGCAAAAATCCTCAACAAAATACTAGCAAACAGAATCCAACAGAACATTAAAAGGACCATACGCCATGGTCAAGTGGGGTTTATCCCAGTAATGCAAGGATTCTTCAATATACCCAAATCAATCAATGTGATACACCATACTAACAAACTGAATGACAAAAGCCATATGATCACCTCAACAGATGCAGAAAAAGCTTTTGACAAAATTCAACACCCATTTATGATAAAAACCCTTGAGAAAGTAGGCATAGAGGGAACCTACCGCAACATACTAAGGGCCATATATGACAAAGCCACAGCAAACATCATTCTCAATGGTGAAACACAGAAACCATTTCCTCTAAGATCAGGAACAAGACAAGGCTGCCCATTCTCACCACTATTCTTCAACACAATTTTGGAAGTTTTAGCCACAGCAATCAGAGAAGAAAAAGAAATAAAAGGAATCCAAATCGGAAAAGAAGAAGTAAAATTGTCACTGCTTGCAGATGACATGATACTATATAGAAAGAATCCCAAAGATGTTACCAGAAAACTACTAGAGCTAATCAATGCATTTGGTAAAGTAACAGAATACAAAATTAATGCACAGAAATCTCTTGCATTCCTAAACAGTAATGATGAAAAGTCTGAAAGAGAAATTAAGGAAACACTCCCATTTACCACTGCAACAAAAAGAATAAAATGCCTAGGAATAAACCTACCCTAGGAGACAAAAGACCTATATGCAGAAAACTATAAGATGCTGATGAAAGAAATTAAAGATGATACAAATAGATGGAGAGATATACCATGTTCTTGGACTGGAAGACTCAACATTGTGTAAATGAATATACTATCCAAAGCAATCTACAGATTCAATGAAACCGCTATCAAACTACCAATGGCATTTTTCACAGAACTAGAACAAAAAATTCCACAATTTGTATGGAAACACAAAAGACCCCGAATAGCCAAAGCAATCTTGAGAAAGAAAAACAGAGCTGGAGGAATCAGGCTCCTGGACTTCAAACTATACTACAAAGCTACAGTAATCAATACAGTATGGTACTGGCACAGAAACAGAAATATAAATCAATGGAACAGGATAGAAAGCCCAGAGATAAACCCACACACATATGGTCACCTTATCTTTGATAAAGGAGGCAAGAATATACAATGGAGAAAAGACAGCCTCTTCAACAGTGGTGCTGGGAAAACTGGACAGCTACATGTAAAAGAATGAAATTAGAACACTCCCTAACACCATACATAAAAATAAACTCAAAATGGATTAAAGACCTAAATGTAGGGCCAGACACTATCAAACTCTTAGAGGAAAACATAGGCAGAACACTCAATGACATAAATCACAGCAAGATCCTTTTTGACCCACCTCCTAGACAAATGGAAATAAAAACAAAAATAAACAAATGGGACTAATTAAACTTAAAAGCTTTTCCACAGCAAAGGAAACCATAAACAAGACCAAAAGACAACCCTCAGAATGGGAGAAAATATTTGCAAATGAAGCGACTGAAAACGGATTAATCTCCAAAATTTACAAGCTCATGCAGCTCAATATCAAAGAAACAAACAACCCAATCCAAAAATGGGCAGAAGACCTAAATAGACATTTCTCCAAAGAAGATATACAGATTGCCAACAAACACATGAAAGGATGCTCAACATCACTAATCATCAGAGAAATGCAAGTCAAAACTACAATGAGGTATCACCTCACACAGGTCACAATGGCCATCATCAAAAAATCTACAAACAATAAATGCTGGAGAGGGTGTGAAGAAAAGGGAACCCTCTTGTACTGTTGGTGAGAATGTAAATTGATACAGCCACTATGGAGAACAGTATGCAGGTGCCTTAAAAAACTAAAAATAGAACTACCATATGACCCAGCAATGCCACTCCTGGGCATATACCCTGAGAATACCATAATTCAAAAAGAGTCATGTACTGCGATGTTCATTGCAGCTCTATTTACAATAGCCAGGACATGGAAGCAACCTAAGTGTCCACTGACAGATGAATGGATAAAGAAGATGTGGCACAAATATACAATGGAATATTACTCGCCATAAAAAGGAACGAAATTGAGTTATTTGTAGTGAGGTGGATGGACCCAGAGTCTGCCATACAGAGTGAAGTAAGTCAGAAAGAGAAAAACAAATACTGTATGCTAACACATATATATGGAATGTAAAAAAAAAAAAAGCGTAAGCTGGGACGAAGTGAGAGCGTGGCATGGACGTATATACACTACCAAATGTAAAATGGATAGCTAGTGGGAAGCAGCCTCATAGCACAGGGAGATCAGCTCGGCACCTTGTGTCTACCTAGAGGGGTGGGATAGGGAGGGTGGGAGGGAGACACAAGAGGGAGGAGATATGGGGATATATGTTTATGTATAGCTGATTCATATTGTTATACAGCTGAAACTAACATACCACTGTAAAGCAATTATACTCCAATAAAGATGTTAAAAAAAAAAAACAAGACAGTAATGTCATACATTGCCTAATAACAGGTTTTTGCTATTGATTATATCAGGTAAACTTTACACCTTTGCTGGAATATGTGAGTTTGAAAACTTAAGATAGCAGATTCAGCAGACGCAGGTACAGAGAGACCAGACATTTCTCTGTTTAATCATCACTCAACTCATAAATGAAGGTATTAGGAGACAGAAAGGATTGTGATGCTAAAGTTAGTATTGGCACTTGAATTAGAATTTGTCTTAAAAATATCAGTTTGCTTTGAAGCATGCTACACAGACCTTAACCATGTTTCTGTACGATCCTTTGTGAACTGAAAATGCCAATACAGAATGAACTGTTTTGATAAGCTTCCTCACAATTTTACGGTATATTTAAAGTTAATCCCTAAGAACTAATATGCAATGATGCCATTTTCCTGATTTTATTGTTATGAGCCACAGTTTTATATCCTACAGCTTATCTGATTTGAAAATGGTTGTCATGTTTGGAGAAAGTTAATATTGAGTCATGCCAAAACCTTAATAAACTTAGCCTTGAACTAATATTTCAGGCTCATGGGCGATTTCTGTATGCTGAGATAGATTTTAGTATTAAAGAAATCCAATAGTGACCTTTCCATAAAACCTTAATAAAATTACTTTGTGATATTAAAATAAAAAATTTTTAAATAAATAATAAATAGTTCCAAACTATCCTGTATAAGCCTCCCTTCTTCTATGCCCAGTGCATTCCAGAAAACATGTATTAATATAAAATTATAACAAATATATTCACGTTATAAAGATGGTTCCGTTCCCAAAGATTTAAAAAACTCTAACGCCCAGACTCACGTCCCTCATTTTAGGCATAATAAATAAAAATGCATAGGAAGGATTTCAATGTGTGTTTTCTTTTCCTTCACACCTTAATCCACAGGCTCTCATCCAGCGAGTACTGGATTGACTCCGGCGTGTCCAACCCTTTCCATCTTAGTCAAAACGAAATGAAGTTTATGGTATGTATGTTTAGTAGCATCAGCATTTTTAATTGTTCCCCTCATCTGTGTAAAGCTGCATGGTAAAATGCAAAAGTATTCATATATCTGCAGCAACAAACACTGACTGAGGTGCAAATATATCTGGTGACGCCGACAACACAGAACCGCGGGCCGTGTGCAATGCACTGCAAATTCACCGCAAATGTCCCTCCAGCTCCTCGCTGACACAAGCGCAGTGTGAAAGGTCAATTACAGGGTGGGGGCGGGGCGAGGCGGAGCCCGTCTTATATACCAAAGCGCAGTCTGTATCAAAGCTGAAGCTGGGAAAGTCAGGACTGCCTGTATGTACAAATATATGATGTCTATGCACAAGACAGTGAGCTATCTTTGGGATCCTGGAAGAACAAAAAGTACCCCAAAACCACCACAGTCCCTTCTACTGCTAGACACTGGTGACGTACAAGGGAAAAGGCAAAGAAGGATGTCCTGGTGACACCATATTCCCTCTTGCCAAACACAGGACACCTATTTTTTCCCAAAGAAATAACATTACATTTGTTGGTTAGGTTCCAAAGCCAACTCACATAAAACTATTTACTGCAAATGTGGCCAAATTATAGTAATAATAATAAAAGCTAATATAAGTGCATTGTATGAATTGTTTAAAACTTAATACCAGTCTATGAAATAAGTGCTATTAATATCCCCATTTTATAGATGATGAAATTGAGACTTAAAGATGTAAGCAGTTGTCAAGGTCATACAATGATGGAATCCATACAGGTTATCAGCTAAACAGTATTGAAATAACTAATAAGAGTATAGTGCTGGAAGTATTGTTTCAGGTACAGAATGGGTGAAATAGGCTTGTGTGGGGTAGAATGGAACCCCACCATCATTCTAATATTACTTTCTATGAAAAAATGCATTTTGAGCTTCAAATAACCATATATAATGATAGCATTCCAAAAATGGGTAGGAAGCAGCATGCATTTGGTTAGAAAGGTCATCAAACAAATAACTGAAACTAGAGGATAAATATCAGTGTTATCTCTAATAGATAAACATAAATAAATTAACTACCATCAGTTGAGACAAACCTACTCCAAGAAGAAATTATATACACATATTGTCTAAGGCAACTTTCTACATTTGCTTTTCCCCTTATCTCAAAAATCAATTATCTGCATAAACACATGACAGCTACAAACCAAAGTAAAACACCAATCAGTTCTTAAAGATCTGCTCTGTGTCATAACATTCCCTTTCTGGAGACTTGGGACTTGCTTGTGAACTTTTACCAACTTGAATCAATTTCACAAATCACTAGTTAAAAAGAAGAATTACCTCTTCATTTAAATATCAGAAGACAATTCCCTTTGCCAAGAAGAGTCTTAGAAGTTAAGATGACTTTCTCTCCAATCTGCATTTGTTTTAACTTTTACAATCCTCCCAGCTTACTAGCTGCAGCCAAGCTGAAAAGGAAGAGCCAAAAACAGTGCAAGTCAGACTGTCACTACCACATTCCAGCCTTGATGGAGACCTCTGAGTGTGTTTTGTAAGTCTTCCTGCCTGTGCTTATGGTTCTGTAAAACCAAGAGTCAACACCAGGCAAGGCCAGCTAAGTACAAGTGATGGCTCTCATGCCAAATGGAAGTGATGACCAGCTGAGAGTTGCCTGTTTCTGTTACATTCACAGAATCATTTTTGCTTTGAAAGGCAAGCAAAAAATAAGTACCTACAGATAAAAACTACCTGGTAACCTATACAGATGCCATTTTGCTAGTAGCCAAATCATTTATTGCTTCATTACACTATTGATTTGCACTGTTTTGTCATTGGCTCTGATGGCCCATGCATTAGAGGAAACATCTTATTCACTCTCAGTAAGGATTAGTCTACTTAAGGAAAGAAACTTTGACGTCTGGGCAAATCTAAAGTGGTATCTCTTGTCCAATTCTGATTCTCCCAACCTTATTCCACTCTCACAGTTTCTCTAAAAACAATTAGTAATGACTTTTTATACAATTAAAAAATGAGCGGAAGACCTAAACAGACATTCTTCCAAAGAAGATATACAAATGGCCAACAGGTACATGAAGAGATGCTCAACATCACTAATTATTAGAGAAATGCAAATCAAAAGCACAATGAGGTATCACCTCACACCTGTCAGAATGGCTGTCATCAGAAAGTCTACAAACAACAAATACTGTCAAGAATGTGGAGAAAAGGGAACCCTAGTACATTTATTGTTGGTGGGAATGTAAAATGATGCAGCCACTATGGAAAACAGTATGGAAGTTCCTCAAAAAACTAAAAATAGGACTACCAAAAATATGATCCAGCAATCCCACTCCTGGGTATATATCTGAAGAAAATGAAAACACTAATCTGAAAATATACACACACACCAATGTTCTTAGCAGCATTATTTACAAGAGCCAAGATATGGAAGGAATCTAAGTGTCCATCAACAGATGAATGGATAAAGAAGATGTTATATACACACACACACACACACACACACACACACACACACACACACACAATGGACTATTACTAAGCCATAAAATGAATGGAATGAAATTCTGCCATTTGCAACAACATAGATGGACCTGGAGGCTATTATGCTTAGTGAATAAGCCAGGCAGAGAAAGACAAGTACTGTATGTTATCACTTATATGTGGAATCTAAAGAATAAAACAAATGAATAGGGGGCTTCCCTGGTGGCGCAGTGGTTGAGAGTCCGCCTGCCGATGCAGGGGACACAGGTTCATGCCCCGGTCCGGGAGGATCCCACATGCCATGGAGCGGCTGGGCCCGTGAGCCATCGCCATTGGGCCTGCACGTCCGGAGCCTGTGCTCCGCAACGGGAGAGGCCACAACAGTGAGAGGCCCGCGTACCGCAAAAAAAAAAAAACAAACAAAAAAAAACGAATGAATATAACAAAACAAAAACAGACTCACAGAATATAGAGAACAAACTAGTGGTTATCAGTGGGAAGAAGGAAGCGGGGAGGGGTAAAATATGGGTAGGGGATTATGAGGTACAAACTACTATGTATAAAATAAATAAGCTACAAAGATATATTGTACAGCCCAGGGAATATAGCCAAAATTTTATAATAACTTTAAACGGAGTATAAGCTATAAAAATATTGAATCACTATGTTATACACCTGAAACTAATATAAGATTGTAAATCAACCATACTCCAATAAAAAAAGAATCTTTATAAAATAAAGTAATTCAAGTTATTAACTCTCTAAGTCTCAATTTCCTCATCTGAAAAATGGGTTTAGTAATAACTGCATTGTTCAGTTGTGGGTAAGCTACAAGATAACATACACAAAAGCACACTGCGTGGTAGGTGCTGGGCATAGAGCTGCAGACCACCCAGGCAGCTAGTTTTATTGTGCAACAAGGTCCTTAACTCTTCCCAGACAGGCACAAGTTCATGAAGGTCACATTGCTAGCAACCGGCAGAGAGGGAATTCAAACCCAGCTCTGCCCGATTCCAGTGCCCTCATGCCATGCCTCCTCCCCTGAACGGAATATGGGGAATAGCCAGGTAGTTCTTCCAAAGTCTCTTCTAAGCTTATGAGTCCCAAGGTGGGAGCCAGGAACATGCGAGAGTTTCCCTCTTCTAAACCTTATGTGAAGTGCAGGGGCATCAAGGAAAGAGGTCATCAGGCATGTACCTGTTGACATGCCAGAGGTCCAATTTGTCAACCGGTTGATAATACTCAGAGGACTCACTGGGAATGTGGCTGAGGACTAGAAAGCCGGCAGAGTATTTTTGAAAGGTGGTCGCCCTGTGAAACATAGACCTGCTGATGTAATTTTTGTGACTAGGAAAATGCTGAAAATTACCCCAAATGCCAATTTTTTTTAAATCAGAAGAAAAGAAGACTAAAAAATAGAAGTGACAGAGGGATGTAGGCAATAAAACAAAGAAAAAATGTATCCCGGGGTCTTCACTAACATAGCTTTGGTAAGAACTAGTTTTCTGAAATTAATGATTTCCTAAAATAGAAATGACAGACTTGGTAGATGAGCAATAATAATTTCTTGTGTTACTAAAACTACTGACTCTGTATGACGCCAAAGAATTATCAATAATGGTAATTACATGTACACTTAGCTATGCACCCACTATGTTCTGGTCCCTATAGATGGTTCACTTGTGATCTTCACAACAATGCGCAAACCCTAGAGTGACTTTAAGCTCCATTTTACTTAGGAAGAAACCTAGTCTCAGAGCCATAAAGGGAAAGGCCCAAGAATGCACAGCCTAAGACAGGAAGAATGGAAATTCACACTCAGATCTGTCTGACTTGAAAACCAAGGGTCTCCCTCACTGGCTGTAAGAGTGCCCAGCACAGGGTCCATTTGCTGTGTCCTCCCACCTAAGTGACAAGTGAAAGGTTCGAGGTAGATGGAGGCTACTGGAGGAGCAGACCTGGAGCATCAGTGGAAGAACATCACCTGCTCCTCAGAGACCAAACAAATGATGCCGAATGTAGTGAAACTGAGCACATGTATTGATTTTAAATGGGCGCTATTATGACAATAAGTTGTTTTGAAAGTTTGTCCTGCACCTTGGACAGGACCAGAACACAAGGTTCTCAGAAAACCAAAAAAAAAAAGCAGTAAAGAGCAAATTAATGAATACCCCCCACCCCTGCAAATAACAAGCCCATTTGTGAGTTTTAGTCTACAATCAACAGGATTGAGTAGAGCACAGGAGGACAGACAAAATGACTTCCAAATTTCTGTGATACCACTGTAAACGTCTAGAGTATTATTTTCAAGGTGCTTGAGGAGTTCACACAGTTTAATTTCTCAATATGCTTAATAGCTAATAAGATAGGTTAACTAGGTTAGAGATAAGACAGTTCAGACAAAAGGAAGTTCTAAGCATGTGAAGAAATCACAGCAAAAGCAAAATCATAATCCAAGCTCCTAGTATAGAATTTATTTCATTGATAAGACGGCCACTGTGTCAACTGTGAATCCTGACGGCTCCCAGCCAGTGTACTGGAATCACGTTCCAGGTGGGCTAAGATGTCCATCCTCACTCCAGGCAGGGCCAGGCACAGCCAGGGCCCAGGCCAGTTACCTCCATCCACAAGATGTCTAGACTGCTTACCCAGAGTGCCATACAAATATTATTACTTACTAAGCATTCTATGATATGACAAAGGTTCAAAAGCATTAGCAAATGAATCCATCGCTTCACCAACTTTTTGATCAGGAAATGCTAACAGAAAGTCCACCATGTCCCTGGAGTAGTGCGAATAATCACTCCCCCTCCATCCTCTTCCCTCCCCCATGGGGCCATTATTTTTCTAACAGCTGTTGGCCAGCGTCATCCCAGGCTGAGGATGACACACTTTCTGAAGTACTATATACAAGGCTGTGTAAACCAAGGTAGGCGGCCACAGCTGAAGGCACTTCTACATCCCTCAGTACAGGGTCAGTATATGCCAAAGGGGGAGCCCCACACCGTTCAGTTCTGCACATGGACCACTCACAAAAAATGTACTGGGATGCAACTGGGTGCCTGGACGCCACATTAAGAAATGATTGAGGGGACTTTCCTGGTGGCGCAGTGGTTAAGAATCCATCTTCCAATGCAGGGGACACGGGTTCTAGCCCTGGTCCGGGAAGATCCCACATGCTACAGAGCAACTAAGCCCGTGCACCACAACTACTGAGCCTGCTCTCTAGAGCCTGCAACCCACAACTACTGAAGCCTGTGTGCCTAGAGCCCGTGCTCCGCAACAAGAGAAAACACTGCAATGAGAAGCCCGCACACTGCAGCAAAGAGTAGCCCCCGCTGGCCGCAACTAGAGAAAGCCCGCGCACAGCAATCACGGCCCAACACAGCCATAAATAAATAAATAAACAAATTTATTAAAAAAAAAAAAAAAACAAGAAGTGATTGAGGCATACTAAGTGAAGTAAGTCAGGCAGAAAAAGACACATATTATATGATATCACTTCTATGTGGAATATAAAAATACAAATGAATTCATTGACAAAACAGAAACAGACTTACAGACATAGAAAACAAACTTATGGCTACCAAAGGGGAAAGGGGGGAGTTTGGGATTAACAGATACACACTAAAATATATAAAATAAACAACAAGGATTTATTATGCAGCACAGGGAACTATATTCAATATCTTGTAATAACCTATAATGGAAAAGAATCTGAAAAATATATATATATGTATAACTGAATCACTTTGCTATACACCTGAAACTAACACAATTTTGTAAATCAACTACACTTCAATTAAAACAGAAAGAAACAATTGAGGCATGAGTGCCAACTGAACCATCACAATGATATTGCGAGGGGGCAGCCTGAGTGGGAGCAGAGAAGAGGGAGGTTTCCGTCTCACCTTTTCATCTTTCACTGTATTTATCGATACCCATCGTAAGGACAGCCAAGGTAATGACTGTTTATAAAGAGCAAACAGTGTGCAGTGAAAACTCAGCTCTCCACAGTAAGATGGGCCTGTGTGGTGGCAAAAGAGGTCCCTGGCTTCAAGCCCACCACCCAGGTAGCAGAGCTCTCTTGTGTCTGCGGATCCCAAAAACAAGAACAGAGACTTCCCCACTTCTGCTTTACTAACTCCTTATAACATGTCAGGAGCTGTACTCACAGGCCAATCCTTTACCAGACAAAGTTCAGGGTTACTACTAGTAATGAAAATAAAGGAAGGTACAAATTATATGCCAGTCAGCAACACAGTGCATGTAGGATGATACATTAGTCTGAGATGTCATCAGCCCTTATACTCCGATCTCATTTTTAGAAAACTTTCCCCAGCACTAGAGGAGTTTTGCCTTCATGGCAATCACTCTGCTTGGCTCTCTAATATCTATCCCATCCCAGTTTCCATAATGTGACCTGGCCTGCCCAAAACTGCACCTGGTACCCTATTCACATGTGCACACATACACACACACAAAGGCAGTATCATTATCATTTCAGAATATAGGCCAACACCTCATTCCCCTAGATTCAACCTCTGCCTCACATTTTCACTTTTTCCCCATAGTTCTCCAACCCCAACGTAACTCTGCCCTGTGGAACCCGACTCTGGTCTTAGTGACTTCCTGGCTTTTCTCTCATTTCTGGTGAGACCCCCAGACCACAGCAAGTCAGCCCTGGTATTCACCTTCTGCTCCAAGCAAGGGCAACCCCACCTTCTGCCCAGCCCTAGAGGACTGGGCCTCTTCCTTGCTGCTTTCCCAGCCAGGTACAATTTTGCTTAGATCCATTCCTTATCCTGGGGATTAAACACAGTAGGGTGACTATATTAAAACTAACCCCGAATCTAACCAAGTGAGAAACCAAATGCAGTAAATAGGACACTAAGAAAATACCAAAGTATTTCAAATCAGAGAAGAAGAATAGAGATATGGACCTCAAAATTGCAGGGGGAAATTAGATAATTTTGGAAAGAGGCCTGAATTAATTATTTCAGATGGAAGACAGACTTTCTGAGGGCAGACACACTTGGACAAGCAAAGGTTGGAAGGTTAGATTTTTCTTAGATGGCATCTAAGTTGTCTCTGTAAATGGCCCATGAGACATCCTGACAGTTGGCTGACTTCCTTGGTGATGCAGCACTGCAGTCATCACATCCAGGAAGCTGGTTGTTAAGTCTCACAACCCCTGACTTGGATAACTCCACACAAGCCTCTGCTTCCTTTGTATCTATTTCCTCAGCTTTAAGAGACAAAGCTCACTTTTGTACAACCTCAGGCCTAAGAATGCTATGTGGCTCTGAAAAGATCCATGAAGCTCTTCACACACACACAAAAAAGCATCAGATAAATTCTAGAGATATAATACCAATGTGTGTTTACTCCCAACCTATGCAGGTTTAAATTGACAAATGTTCCACCTTCTGAGCAAGAGACATTGATTTGTAAAGGTCTGTCTGCCTGATGAGGGCAGGGGTCCAACTCTTCAGGTTCATGCCCACATTTATCAGGAACTTGTGTTAAACCCACATGTTTTTAAAACTTCCAAATGCAGCAACATTAAGGTCACTGCTATTTTGTGCCAGTACATTCTTAATAATATGGAGAGAAATACAACAGAAATCTGTTATAGACCCAAAATGTCTTTCTATCTACCTGATGAAAGTACCTCAGGAATGGCGTAAGCTATCATTTACCATTTCCATGTTTTAATTTTGCAAACTGTTTGGCGTTTCAGAGGCAGTCATTAAAAACTTCTGTATTTTAAATAAAGCACAGTAATGACAGATTTAAATTCACCATGGTATAAAATCGTAAGGCTATCACTATGTCTTTATCTTGTTAAAACAAATAAAAATTATACAACCTTTTACAGTCACCAACCAAAGCCCAAAATCTGTAGGAGCGAGCAAAGGAAAAGAGGGAAGCTGATTATGAAATGAGAAACTGTTTTATGAAGGTGCTTTTGTGGTAAAAGTGTATGATGCAGTCACCCTGGCACACAAAGGTAGTATTTGAAAGCAATCTAAAAACTACACGGATCTGCAAATGAATAAATGTTCCCAAGATAAATTACAAAGAAAAACATTCTGAATGTGACTTTTCTTTGTAGTACGTTTAGCTGGAAGTCTGTTCAGATTTTTTAAACAATTCTTTGGAACTTTGATTATCCAGCACTCTTTTTTTTTCACTTTTCGACTTTGTTACTGTGGCTGTACACCTCCAGTTCAGCTCACTTAACTTTTTATTGAGGACCTACTCTGCGGTAGTCCAACCCAGGGACTGGTGACACAAAAAATGAATAATATACAACCACTTCATAGAGGAGATTATAGCCTACTAAGGTAGAGCCTACTAAGCTTATTACCAGATAATTCTGCATAGCTTCAAACTCCAAGAAATATACTTGTTCAAGAATAACAAGAGATATTGCTTCATCCTTTTTGTCTACATACACAGGATTCCCAGTAGCAAGGAGAAAGCATTCTCCTCAGTTGGGTTAATTTCCCTAAGCTTCTACTTGGGGTGTGGATGAGGAGTAGAAGGAAAGAGGCAGAAAAAGAGAGAGATCAAATAATACATTCTTTAGTGAGAAATAACCCATAAGAAAAGGTTTCCTGGGCTTCCCTGGTGGCGCAGTGGTTGAGAGTCCACCTGCCGATGCAGGGGACATGGGTTCATGCCCCGGTCCGGGAAGATCCCACATGCTGAGGAGCAGCTGGGCCCGTGAGCCATGGCCGCTGAGCCTGCGCGTCCGAAGCTCCGCAACAGGAGAGGCCACAACAGTGAGAGGCCCGCGTACCGCAAAAAAAAAAAAAAAAAACAAAGATGTTTGGAAGACTATGAAGTGATTCATAAAGAAGAATTTGAAGTAGCAAATTCTGCATCACTCTCCCACTTCCAGAGCTTCCTTTACCACTACAGAAATATGAAACTTAAATTGTTTTTTAAAATTTTATTTATTTATTTACTTGGCTGCACCGGGTCTTACTTGCAGCATGCGGGCTCTTAGTTGCGGCATTCGGGATCTAGTTCCCTGACCAGGGATTGAACCCGGGACTCCTGCATTGGAAGCGTGAAGTCTTAACCACTGGATCACCAGGGAAGTCCCGAAAATTAAGTTTATTCACTAAATGATCTGATCTCAACATTTTAAAATTCATTTTACTGTCTGTGACCTTTGTTTAGTTTATGTGTGTGTGAAATGACGGGAAATCATATTTAGTTTTAAAAGCAACACTAATATGTACCGATAGGCATAGTTTTCTTTAAGGTTATGGAAGCATATCCTAAAAATTTATCCTCACACATGGTTACAGATTTTTTAAATTTTTATACCTCTGAATTAATAAGCTCAGAAATATTGTTTGGAAGACCCATGTGTCTAGACATATTAAATCAAATGAAACTCTCTGAGAGACTTCACACCAGTGTCAATAACATAAACCATCAACTCTCATTTATTCAAGGGAAGATTATAGCATTTGGAGCACAGCCAACATCTCATTTCTTCTTGCTGTCCTTTCAGCCTGCAGTATCTTATCTATCTTATTGGTAGGCATCACTCCAAAAGTCGTAATAAACTAACAATTATTAAGTCCTTGCCATGAGACAGGCACCACCGCTGTCAATATATGCTAGAGCATTTGATTTTCCACAGCTACCCTATGAGATCAGTACTATTGTTATGCTTATTTTACAGATGAGGGGCACAAGGATGCTGTTAATTGACTTGCCCAAGACCACAGTCATAAATGGCAAAACAAAATGACCATTTGGTCTGCTGCCAGGGCCTGAATACTTAAGCACCGCATGATATGCCTCCGATAGATAGCCATCATAGAGGAAATAAAACCTAAACCAAGAAATAAAACCCAAACCAATCAATAGAGTAAGAAACCACTCTCTCCTTTTTTTATATATACAGAATCAAAATGAATGTGCATTTCATGGGTGAAACTGTTCCAACTATTGATCATAATGAGATTTCATGTATTATCCATAGATTTTTTTAACCCACATATTCAATCCCAGGCCCTCAGTTAATTGAGAGGTGCTGGTTTGATCTTTCCTATCTTCTTAGGTATTTGTCAAATCTAATACATATTTATCAAGCACTGAACTCAGCCCTAAATTTTTTTTTTTTTTACTTGTGGCAAAAAACACATAACAAAATTTTCCAACCACCCATTTTTAAGTGTACAGTTCGGTAGTGTTAAATATATGTACAATGTTGTGTAATGAATCTCCATAACTTTCAGCCTTAGTCCCTTCGGGCTGCTATAACAAATTATCACAGATGAGAAGCTTATAGACAACTGAAATTTTCTGTTCACAGCTCTGTAGACCAGAAGTCCTAGACCAGTCCATGCACCAGCATGGTCAGGTGCGAGCCCTCTTCCAGGTTGCAGACTTCTCACTGTATACTCACATGGCAGAAGGGACTACAGAGCTCTGTGGAATCTCTTACAAAAGCACAAATCCCATTCACAAGGGCTCCATCCTCATGACCTAATCACCTCCCAAAGGCCGCACCTACTAATACCATCACCTTTGAGAATTAAGTTTTCAACATGTGAATTTGGAGGGGGACACAAACATTCAAACCACAGCAGCCCTAAACCCTTCTGAGGACCATTTTGTCATACCATTTTATTCTTTATCAATGACCCCTCTTTAAATTTCTGAAGTTGAGCAAAATCTTCAAAATAGAAGCGTTCTTTTCAGACAAGCACATATAAGACTCTGACATTATAAGTGAGTGATTCTTAACCTCTTTTGGGGCCATGGCCTTTTGAAAATCTGATAAAAGCTATAGATAATAACCTCAAAATAAAATGGATAGATGAATGTATAATTTAAATGGTGCTCTATTTTCATGAGGTTATTGAACCCCTGCCCCGCAAAGGCCAACTCTGAACTCAAGTAAAGAACCCTAATTTTCTGGTATTATTTTGCACTAGTATTTACCAATCTCTTATATTGCAGTATTCTTTTAAATATCAAGCTTCCCCTAATGAGCGGTAATCAAGATCTTATTTGTAAAATTTCACATAAACATGATCTTATTTACAAAAATTAAATTAATCTACCAATATTCAGGAAAATAAGTACATTGCTTATAAAAGGAACCCCACAGAGGCAAGGAATGCCCTTACTTCCCATAGGTATCACATATTCAATGCGCAGTTTCCCACAAAAATGCTATCAAAGTACCTCATGTCTGAAAGTAAGCTAAAGTACAAATGCAGTCAAAGCTGCCGATCCTTATGGGCATACCTTCTTCAGATCTGATAGCAAGAAAGCCCCGTGACTGATTGTAGATAAGCTGGACTTGATCACTACCTTTCCAAATTTAATGCACTGTGGTTAAATAACCATGTTCACTGGTTTTGATTGCATCATTGCACTTTCTGATGTTTCTGATAACATAAAACATTAGATTTTTAGAGGTGATATCCTAGAGCTGAAGGGCTCTCATTTCCTTTCCACCCAGACTTGGGGGGGAGTAGATAGCTAAAAACTAATGTTTTGTTTTGTTATTTGTAGGGGACTAAGTAAACATTGTTAAGGGACACTAGGCCACATTAAATATAAAATATTTTGTATATGTCACCGCTTTAGCAACACATGAATCCTTTGGATGCACTCTTCCAAAAACATATAAACATACAAATTCTGTATACAATATCTGGGGGTTCATGAGCCCCAGCCTAAGGTCCAGCTGTGGACCCCAGACCTCAAAATTAAGAATCTATCTCTGCATTCAGCAGACAAGTGTAAGCAGACACTTCTAAGATTTCTAGGACCTTATCTCCTTGAAACGACATGAAGAATCGAACTCTGGCTGCCTTTAAAGGTGTTCATCATACGCAAAGAAACTCAGCACTTATCAGAGACAATCACCACAGCATTCTCTGTTATCTGGTCAGTTTCTCAAAACATAAACAGTTTAGTTAACTGCTCTTAAAGGAAGGCCCTGGCTCTTTTTCTGTTTCAAAGGCTGAGAACCTGAGGGATGGATAGCCTCCTGCGTCTGCCACAGTGACTTCATGCTGCATCTCTCCAGAGAGCTAATCAGTAGACATCCTGAGGCTGGCAACACAAATGAGCCAGGAATCAGTCTGGCTAATGTAGGTATTGTCATCTGGTAAGCCGTGGTCGCCACCGGAAGCCACCCACCCTTGAGTGACAAGAGCCACTCAAGGCTCTTGTCATATTGGTCATATTGCACCTTCACTTAAGACATCCCTCTTCTCAAACTCCTTTCAGTTTTATTAACGCCAGTGTTCAATTATCCATTTCATTCTATACTAAATTAGCCTCTTATCTTCTTTCTTGTGCTCTAATTTTTTAATATGTTTGTCTTCTATACATGTCACATAGCTCAACTGTCTATAATACACTATTCAATATATATACATACTCCAAGGTTAAGTTAAAGTTATAAAAACTACTGTTTGAAAGATTCATTAATTTATTAAAACTGTTTTCAGAATGTGACTTTTTTGCCACTTAGATTTGTTCCCATTGCTCCACCAGGTTTCCCAAATTTTGAATTTGCCATATGAGATGAGAATGTACTAATTTCAGAGACTAAACTTACTGATACTTACTATTCCATTTTTCTTTTTTTTTACAAAAAAAATTGTATTCCAAAATGATGAGCAGGCAGAAGTGAGATGAAAACAATGGGAACAATGAGAAGAAAAAGTTTTCAAGTACTCAACATCCTTGATTACTTTTCCCATGACCCTGTGATTGGAAACCAGGACAGCATTTAAAAAGCTGGTCACCTTGGAAAGCACAGAAACCTCTAAAAATAAAAATCAACATTTACAGACTCTGCCATAATGGTTTCCTGGTAAACAGAGAGACATGCCTGCGATTCTACCCCCCACACAGGGGTTGTGGCAATTAATTATTCAACATTTGGAAAGTGCTTTGGAGATAAGAAGCTAAGTGCTAAAAACCATCATCAATTTGCAGCAAACCGCACTTAAAGCGAACTCACCAGGTTTACAGCTGGAAACTGAACCATTAGTCTAAGTCCATGATTTCTTTTTCATTTTTTTTCCCCATTTCATTTAGACCATTAGACCAAAGAGCTGACACCCATCTGGAACCTTCCTTTTCCTTTTGGTTAACCTTTGAGTATCACTGAGTAAAAACTAGCCCTTAATTTTCAAAAACAATGTAAATTCTAATAATGTGGTTTCACTGGAATTCACAGTGAGATGCTTATTATGTATCCTTCCTCTTCTATCTTTTATTTAAGTAATATAATAGTGAGTTTACTAAAGATTTCATATGTAAAACTCTGAGAGTAAAGTCTAGTTTAATGTATTTCTACTGTATTAGTGATCATTTAAGCAAACATTTTATGTCCATGACTGTACTACACGTATAAATTTAGATGAACAAGCTAAGAATTGGTTAACCTTGAGTAATACTCTATATGAAAGTAATGTCCTTCTATTTAAATAAAAAATTGGGTTTTGTTAGACAATTTTTCCTTCTTATCTACAATATATTCTGGTTTTAATTTATTCATTTTAAAACTCAAAACAATGGCCCAAGATTGAGAATTTTTTTTCACCAGACTATAACTAAAACCCACATAAAAACCCACCTGCATTCATGCTAAAAGAAAAAAGAGGAGGCATGAAGTGGCTTCTAGAGAGTCAGTAGCAGGCCACGCTCTGCAAAGCAATCACATGGTAATTGTGGCTGGTCTGGGATTAAATAGACAATATACAAGATACAATCACTCTTACCCATGTCCATTTTGGAAACAATAAATAATTTTGTCCAAAATATTCATTTTTTACTTCATGTCTCCTACACATTGAAAGATCGTATATACAAATGTCATAATTTCATGTTTTAGAGAATTAAATTCTGTACTGACATAATCTTCTTGGATATGAGACTTGTTTCCATTACATGGAGCTCAACAACATTTCTCTGAAAAGAGGGTTTATGTATTTTAATCCCCAAAATGCACAGTTTTAAAAGTCATCTTTGGTTTTAGAAAGGGCTTATTATGAGATGAGTTTTCACCACTTTAAACAGTAATACCTTTTACACATCTATTAGTCAAACCTTAAATCTTTTATCAATATTCACCCCCCCAAAAATAAAAACAAACAAACAAAAAATGTGGAAGTAAAATCTTAAATGTACTTGACATTCCTAATCTCAATAGGGAAAAAAAAAACCTTGCTGGTTGCTGAAGTGAGATTCTCCATAAGGCTCCCGGCTCACATAACAAAACTAACTATGGAATTCTGCATGGAACCCACAATGCACTGCTCAACCCAAATATAAGGTAACACCAAAGCAGCTAAGATAAATTTTCTCATTGACTGGGCTTGATATTTACTATGTGTTCTATATAATCTTCATCATCTATGGTTCACTGTATAATAAATATGTAGATAAATTATTTTTCATGGTTTACTCCGAATATTCTCATTTCTTTAAAAGAAATTGAGAAGAGCTACAAGCAACTTAAAACTAAGGAAGAAAATGAATCCAAGGAAGGTCTTTTTTTTTTTAAATTCCATGAAAGGAAGTATCACAGTAGTTCCTCCTCTGCTCTGCTGGCTTTATTAGGATATGCCAATAATGGACTATTGGTGCAAAGAGAAGAAACAGACAAACTTTATGTTTTAAAGAAGTGTTTTGTGGCACACATAATTAACTATCACTGCTTTTACGTTAACAGGGCAAAATAAACAACTTACTATGATATAGTTGCCTGGTGCGTAGGGGGTCAATCAAGTAAGTCATTTCAAATGAACCGTTTTCCATCCATACAAATACGAAGGAGATAGAAACTGCCCAAAGGAATTAGCCATGTCCCCAAGTGAATGAGAAATGAATTGGCAGGGACCGAGCCTCCGTGAGAACATTACTTTGAATCAAAACCAAATTTCTAAAACACTCCAGGTGACCCGCTCTATATTTATGGAATTTAAATACTGAAATGTTGAAGAGAATGATTCTGAAATGTTTAAGAAATGAAGCAACTTAATTAAGTTGGCAATGCTGTATTTACTGATTGTGTTGTAATGTTCAGATCTAGAACCAGAGTGACAGGAAAGACAAAGATCAAGACTCTGGGGACCTTCTGAGACGGACACTATCACCTGGCCATGAACTGCTGTATCCTACTCCCCAACGCAACAGCAGAGGCGGGTCCATGTCCCATAAACTTGGAAGGTCCTCGCCTAAGTTACTCTGAGGGAGGCTAAAAATGACACACACACACCCCTACCTAAAAATTTCATTCACCATATGCCCAAATCCTTCCAATTTCATCATCAGTGATTATTTCTTTTGCACCTTTCTTCCAGTAAAAATTAAAAATGCGAATACTACCAAAATACATAGTACACTAAATTAATGTTCTTACAAGGATATTGTCAGACGTTTTCCTCTTGCAAAGAAAATTAGAAAAAATTAACAATGAGAGCATTAGCTTTCAAACTCAAATTGTATTAAAAGAACCATATTATAAAGGAAAGGTAGAGGTGATGAAGTCAGGTATGATCATAATAAAGAACACCTAAATCATACTATGTGCTACAAACTTTTCTAAGCATTTCACATATATTAAGTTACTGAAAGCAGAGGACTTAAAGGAGGTGGATTCAGATGAAGAGCTGGAGCACTAAGGATCTGGGAGCCATGCTGTATCACCCAGATCGCCCCTCATAAAGGAGGGGCTTCCCCGTGGGAATGTTGGGTGACTGACAACGCCCAGCTCAGTCTTGCTCTGGAGAGCCACCTGATTCAAAATCAGTGCCCTGGCCAAGGGCAGCCCACATCTCACGACTGGCTGACATGGGGTAAAAAGGCCTGGCTCCCTTACCTCAAGAGGAGGCAACTCTGAAGGGTCTCCTCTGCTCCAGAGCTCCTGAGGGCATCAGCAGAAGCCTTTGCTACCATCGAATCGACTTCAACTCCTCCTTGTGCCCAATCTAACTTCCTTCACTCCCTCACAGGTATTATACCTCAGCGCAAGCCCCAATAAACTTCCTGCCCAATCAGAACCCGTTTCCCAGGGAACCCAACCTAAGACCGTCCTGGAGGCAGGGCTCAAGCCCAGGCACTCTGGCTCCAGCGTCCATGCTCATAAACAGCACACTGAAATCCTGACAGTAATGCAGATTCAGAAAACTAGCTCAATGGGAGTTTCCACAGGCCTCAATACCTGCAGGTACAAAGAGGTCTTGGTAACAATAACCAAAATTTGCCACAGGACTGCTGGATCTCAGCAACCTTCTCTCATTTCTGGAGTCTGTCAGTCGTGCTCACCACCAGTCCTTTCATGACCTTCTATTTGGGCCTCTTCACTGAAGGCCAGTGACTACTGGAGAATGCCACTTTTCTGCCCAGGATGCTCTCTCCGGGTGTCCTAATGCTTTAAACCTTCAAGGCACTGAAGCCCACAGCTACTGCCTCAGGCACCATCACCCCAGAGCTACACTCTGCTACCTGGATCCTGAAGCAGCCCTCTCCCGGCCCACACTTCTCAGACCACCTCACGAAAATGGGTCCTTCGGCTTTGCCTTACAGTCTCTCTCTCTCAATATGGCTAAGGCCTCCTTCCTAGGGCACAGTACCCTCCATTCCCCTCTCTCGTCGTGGCCTCTAGTCAAAACAGCATTTCCTCATATATGTTCAACTCATGAGAACAGATACTTTGGGGGTCACTGCCCACCATATAAGCAAATAGCAAGATCCTCAATCCCTGTTGAGACACAGCTAAGACACCCTCTTTACAACATAAAGGATAAGCAAAAGAATGTATAAAGCACAGCAATATGGGAACACTTGGCACAGGAGCAATAACTCCACCCATCTCCAGCCCAAAGAGCATCACTGAACTATATAATGACCATGAGAGATGAACAAAAGGGAAAATTATATTCAATAGATGGTTAAGAAAGGAGGTAAGTGAGTGCAATTCAGAAACATATTTTAAGACAATTTTTTAACATCTTTATTGGAGTATAATTGCTTTACAATGGTGTGTTAGTTTATGCTGTATAAAAAAGTGAATCAGCTATATGTATACATATATCCCCATATCCCCTCCCTCTTGCGTCTCCCTCCCACCCTCCGTATCCCACCCGTCTAGGTGGTCACAAAGCACCGAGCTGATCTCCCTGTGCTATGTGGCTGCTTCCCACTAGCAATTTTAATTGGATGCTTAATTAGGTAAGCTTCAGTTATCAGAAAATTCAATTAAAGTGAATGCTTCATACTCTAATGACAGTAGATAAATAGATCACTCCTGCAATTTAAGCAGACAGATTCACAATTTCCCAGAAATGGTCTCTTCAAAATATGATTTCCCCTCCCCTGATTCCACAGACTGCAACCCATGGTACCTACTGCCCTTACTTCAGGCATTCACACCATCCCATCACTGCTCCCCAAATCGTCAGGGTCCTGATAGATCCCTTACCCCTGGACACCCACCTTAGAACCCTCACTGTCTCTACAGGACTAGGAAGTTATTCCACCAGCTCCCCATTCAAGCAGCAACCTGCTTGAAGCCTGAGCCACGTACTCTAGCCTGGTTTTCTCTGCTGCTCTGGTTTTTATATAAAAGACACTGTGTTATTCAAGCCCATACACCCGAGTCCTTCCATCACAGAAGCTAAAAGCTGTGGGTCGAAAAGAAATATATGGCATTGGGCTTTCTAAGCTCTCTATTTAATCTGTGAACATAATATTACATCTAAGGTATCTAACACACCGATTTTTAAACCTACAAAATAAATTTCATTTAGTTGGGAAAGCAAACTCTTTCAGAGTACTGGAATTATCCCAAATGAACCCTGAACCAAAAGTGTTGGTTTTAATTCAGAAACACCCAATTTTATTTTATCAGCAGCAAGGGGTGGACTTGATTTAGAGAAATTTTACAGGGAGTGTTAAATGATTTGATCATTTTATAGCCTCAAGTGTTAACAATGCACTTATACTAGTACCTTCTGGTCAAGGTCAAGAGCTGAGATAAGACCTGCTGAGGCAGGTAAAACTTTACAGGAAATGACACGTGAGGTCAGACCCACAATCCCTTAGACCACACTTCAGTGACATCTGACAGTGACATCAAAAAGCAAGAAACCATTCTACAAAATGACAGGTGACTCGAACAAAGTGCTGTGAGAGAGCTCTGGGTCAAGAGAGAATACTGTCCAAAGAGGTCTATCTACCAAACATATCCATATTCTCTTTTACATTGTATAAATACTTAATCTACGTAAAGATTTGTTCTGTGCCTCTTTAGAAGCCAGTTTCTCCTCTTAGGGTAAAATGTTGTTCACAGAAATATCCACTACATAAATTTAAACTCTAAACCTATTTCTCTCAGTTTTAAGTGGACCTCCTAGCACTGATGTTCTTGGATTTGGGGCAGAGTGTTCATGACTTTCCCTAGGCTTGGACTCAGACGTAAGTGAGGTCTCCTTTCAGACTTCATTGTTCAAGATAACAGCATTCAAGTCAGTTTCTGTCTGTTCTCCTGAAGACAGCCCCCTATTCTCATGATATGCAGTGCACTTCGCTAGACCTTTCCCAGTTATGTCTGTCTTGAGGTGCAAGACCAAACCTTCGAGGGAGCCATATAGGTAAGGCTCATAAGGATGAACACAGACATTCAACATTAAAAGACCCCTATTAAGAGGTGATAACTGAATTCAAATAGTATGTGTTCAAATGTAATATTTATCAATATACCAAAAAATAATCAAACATTGAGATTTCACTGGAAATACTATTCTATATATAACAAGTAAAACATCTATTCTAAAATGTCTCAGTATATTATGCATTCACATTATAAGGCACATAGATGATAAGGCAAATAATATACACCTAACACATAGATACATAGTGCAATGATATTCTCTCACCTTTACATAAAACCCAGTATTATCACAGTGCCCTAACAGCAGTACCATAGAGGAGTCCTATTTTCCTCATTTATATTTGTATTATATCTTCCAAAGATTTTATGAGAACAACATCTGGATTTAAACCTCCTAGTTCAACACGATCAGTACAATATAAAAGAATGATTCGAGTGAGGCAAACACCAAATTCACAGATGTGAATACATAAGTGAATAAATGACTCTCCCCTTGCCTACCACAGGAGATGCCCACTCAGATTTGCCAATTGAAACCCAGAAAGTACTAGATGTGCCTAATTTTGCCTTTTTTACACTATCTGCTACATATTCTTCAGAGAAGGCACAAAATTACAATTCCTGGGCTTCCCTGGGGGCGCAGTGGTTGAGAGTCCACCTGCCGATGCAGGGGACGTGGGTTCGTGCCCCGGTCCAGGAAGATCCCAAATGCCGCGGTGAGGCTGGGCCCGTGAGCCATGGCTGCTGGGCCTGCGCGTCCGGAGCCTGTGCTCCGCAACGGAAGAGGCCACAACAGTGAGAGGCCCATGTACCGCAAAAAAAAAAAAAAAAAAAAAAAAAAAAAATTATAATTCCTTTTAAACTTTTTTTTAGGTAAATGCCTCTTTAGAAATCTTAAAAGTAGTGCTCACTGGGGGAAGCTGGGTCAAAGCTATGTAAAAACTGGACTATATTTTTCTAACTTCCTGTGAGCCTACAATTATGTCAAAATAAAAAGTTTTTTTAAGTGCTAGCAACTCATTTTTAATCTCAAAAAATTAGTGCATAAAACTGTGTCCAATTCAGAGAACAGATAAAATAGAGTCTTATCTAAATAGAACGGTTAGGTAATTTTTCCAAGGAACTATAAAACATCACAACCCTAATTACAAAAGTTGCATCCCCAAAGTTACCAGATTCCAAACTTCATGACAACGAATTTCACAAGAAGTATTTGAAAGACCTAACAGCAATGATCAGAGCTACTACACTGGAGGAATTTCTCGAGAAGAAATAGACTTTAGATTAAATTGAGTGTAATGACTGGGCATCTCTGATTGGTCTGTCCAGATTTTTTAAGTAACTAATTACAATTCCACTAAATAAGTATTTTCACTATAAAATATGCTATCCACTGTGAGGACCACAAAAGATACCCTGACACAATTCTTACAGTGAGGAAGCAGAAAGTGTAGGAAGACAACATGAACCCATATGAAACAGGGCAGTGCAGAGCAGTAAGCAATAAAGTGATCAAATAGAGTGTACAATTCACTGCCTAATGTTTTGGCAGGAAAAACTGGGAGTGCTTGAATTATATTTTCTTCTGATGTTTCTGGATGGGTGTTTTAGTTTCATCTCTTAATGTACTTTTCAAGGGAAATTATCTGATCTCATTTATCTAAATCTTTTGAGACACTTCCTATCCACCTTCTCTCATTTCCCTGGCAAAGGAGTTCAACTTGTAAAACTGCAAACGTGTGAGCTGTGTGTTTCTTCTCAATCTGTTAACGCTCAGCAATTTTCTAAAGGTGATTGTAATCAGTACTTTAGCCAACTCCTAACATGAGGCCCTACTCTCTGCTAACATCATGAGTGCTCATCTCACATTCCTAAGGACACAGTCTCTAGAGGTCTAAGGAATGAAGGCATTTCTGAAGCAGTTCTGCTGGGAGGTCTCACGGCAACTGCGGTCAACATGCAACACGCAAGGGGAGGGTTTGAGGAGGGCAGCCATCAACACTCAAGATACAGTCAAACTTCCAGGCTGATGATCTCACTCAGTCCTCACTCAGAACAAACATGTTTCACAAATAACACTTTCAGAACTTCATTCATGATCATTATGGGGTAGAAGGTACCAAAGCCTGGTTTGTGTTAAAGACATTAGGAATCTCCCCATCAGGCCATAGAGACCAACAGATTTCCATGCTGAAAAGCAGGAGATATGGAAGAGCTAATCTCACTCCACTCTCATGGGATATCAGTTTAGATACTATAGTTGTCACAATCCTATTCTTTAAATAGTTGTTCTTCCCTAAATCCATAGCCTCAATTTCTTTTTTAAAGTCACATGTGCTGAGTAGACACCAAAGGGAGGAGTCCTGCTTACAGCTTTTAACACAGCAATAACCAGACATGACTGGGTGCTTTTGTTTTTAAAGGACCCACTTTAACTTCTCACAGGAATGAAATCACCCAGAACAGAAGATGAGGTTTTCTGAAATTCACTATTTTTAAAACAGTAGTTTAACAAGACTCACTATAATTACCCTTTGTATTTATTTCAATTTTCCATAGCATTATATCTGTAACAAGAAAACAAAAGTTGTCTACTATTCCAGATGATTCCATTTGTCCAGTAAATCACCCTAAAGCAGCCACATTCGGGTCAAGCACATACGAGGGATGCTACCTAAAATGTAAACGTCCTCATAAAATGTACACTGACATGTTATTCTGAAGCAATACATGTTAGATACTCAGTAATCTGAGTACCACAAAAGTTATACTTAAATGATAAAAGCCAACCAACCAACACTACCACCACTAGCTCTCAAAAGAAAAGACAAAAAACTCAAATATAAGAAAAAAGGGGAAAAAAATCAGTCTTTGGGTAAGAAAATCTAATTAGATTTCCATATCAAAGTCCAAGTTTCTTCTGCGGCAAGACTGATTTTGCAAAGGGATACCTACTGTTGTTTATCGTGTAATTCTCCAAAAAAAAATCATACAAATTTTCATTCTATTTCATTTAAATATAAATACAGGGCACTAAACTCCTTTTCATATGAAGAAAAAGGAGGATCAGAAAGTCAAACCAAAGTTGAGAATCAGACCTTTCAAGGGATTAAGAATCGCTGCTTTACACAAATGTTCATAAGGTATATGCTGCATGTTTGCTTCTGATAATAGAATCAACATATCCGAGAAGCAACTTAACCATAGTAAGCTGAAAGGGCTCTCTACAAGCCCCAGTTTTCAGCTGTTATTCATCTTTAAATATTCCATTTTTCACGAAACATGGTTTCCAAGGTATCAGCACTGGAAAACCCACTACAAGATTTTAAATCTGGAAATTGTTGGCCAGCATTCTATTTATAGAAGCAAAAAATATTCCATGTGTAAGCTCTGGGGGCTCACCCATGGGGTAAAGAGCACTATAATCATTTTCAAGGGTTCTCCAGGTCCTGTGTGTGTTATTTGGAGGCATAAATTTGATATGAGCTACATAGTGAAACGAGTGATCTCAAGCTGCTGGCTACCAGACTCAATTTTTCAAGCTGATGTTTAATAAACCCTGTTCCCAACTCAGCTTTAGCAATAAAAAGTAAAAGTTCTAGAGAAAAAAATGTAAAACACAGTTCGAAGCACGCAGAGTTAACAGCTCAAAAAGGGTGCTTAAGTGTGTTGTTCATTCATTCAGCAAACAAGCATCTATTACTATGTCAGGAACTGCTCTCAGTGTTGGAAGTTCAACTCAAAAGTAAGATATGTTTAGAACACAACAACAATAAAAAAATAACTAAAATATGTATAGCCATTTACGGTTCTGAGCAAGGTTTTATAAATACCACCTCATCTGTCTCCCATAATACCTCTAATGAATTAGGTTTTACAGCTATTTTAATACTAATGAAAAAAACAAGAGATCTATTACAGATGATTTTCTAAATTCTCCGAATCAAATAACTCACAAATAAGAGAGCCTGGTCTCCAACTCATACCTTCCAAATGCACATTTCCATCAGTCACTGGGCAATACCACACGACAAGGTACTCTACTTTTATGGTAAGCACAGAGGCCACATTCTGTATGGTTTCGAATGTTGTGTTAAAGCTGTTTTTTTTAGGGACACAGTTTCACAGATCCAGACTACGGTGTTTACAAGTTCAAAATGTTTCTAAGCAAACAGGATACTACAAAAACTGGTTAGAACCGACTAGGCCCAAGATGGTTGTAAGATTGGACTTCCAGGAGACCTTGAACCTCAGTATATGCTCATCATAATATATTAGCATATGCTAAACGACACACCCACAGGTGCCAGTCCAGAGGCTGATCATAAAGGGGCAAAATGTGGGCAGTGGCCCAATTCCTGGAAATCCCCGCCCCTTCCCCAAAATAGGTGGAATAATCCTCCCACTTGTTAGCCTATGAAATAACCCAGCCCATAAAAGCTAACAACTCTATACCCCTGGGCTGCTCTCACCTTCTGAGATGGACCACATTCTGCCTATGGAATGTGTATCTCTGAATAAACTCACTTTCACTTAAAAAAAAAAAAGATGTTTCCAATCTCTTCACCCGTTTATTTCATTTACTATACAGAAACACTGGTGAACGAGTTTGTCTGGTTAGCTTAGCTTTCTAAACAGATAAGGTAAGTTTACCCGCCAAGTACTAAAATCTGTAACTTGGGATAACATACTGGGCAGAAACTCCATGAGACCCTGAACTAGTACTTCACAAAAGAAAAACAAAAGCCAATCAACATATAAAAAGGTACAAAAGGTACTCTGGGAAATGTAAATTAAAACCACAATGGGATACAACTATACATCCACTAGAATGGTTAAAATTAAAAAGAGATGATACCACCTGTTTGTAAGGATGTGGGGCAGCCAAAACTCTCGTAAGATGCTGGTACCACTTTTGAAGGAAGGCACTATCTACTAAGTCTAGCTCACCAATCCAACTCACAACACACGCATCCCAAATTCCCACATTTACCAGAAGACATACGTAATAATGCTCAGAGCAGCACTTTGCAGAGTAACCAAAAACTGGAAAAAAACTCAAATGTCCATCAAGAGTGAATTTATTCAAGAGTCCATCATGAATAAATTGTGGCATTCTTATAAAGTGGAACACTGTAATGCAATGAGAATAAACAAACTGTTGCTATGCACAAAACGTGAATGATTCTCACAAACATAACATTGAGCAAAAGCAGGCAGGCACAAGGATATACAACTTTTCTGGTAGAAAGTTCAATAAAAGGTAAAAGTAGGGCTTCCCTGGTGGCGCAGTGGTTGAGAGTCCGCCTGCCGATGCAGGGGACACGGGTTCGTGCCCCGGTCTGGGAAGATCCCACATGCCGTGGAGCAGCTAGGCCCGTGAGCCATGGCCACTGAGCCTGCGCATCCGGAGCCTGTGCTCCGCAACGGGAGAGGCCACAACAGTGAGAGGCCCGTGTACCGCAAAAAAAAAAAAAGGTAAAAGTAACCTGCAGTCCCAGAAGTCAGGAGGGAAGCTACTCTTGGCGGGGAGGAAGGAGGGGGTTTCTGGCTGCTGACAATGGTCTACATCTTGGCTTTGGTGCTGGGTCAGGGCTGTATTCACTTAGGTAAATCACTGAGCTATTTACTTATAATTTAATGGCATGCATACTTTTCTATACACGTTACATTTCAATAAAAATGTAAATAGATAGGAAGACGGGAAGGAGAAAGAAAAGAAAGAAGGGGAGGAGGGGGAAGGGAATGTATGAAGTGATGCTGTCAGGGCAGCGCAGAGTCCAAACCACCAGGCTTTCTTTCATTCTTACATCTGCTATTAGTAGTTAGTCTACCTCTTCCTTTACTACCAAGCCGTTCTCTGGCACTTTTCAATATTATCCATGCAACTGCCAATATCAGGCCATTTCTATCTCCTAATTTGTAGTTTTCTGTTTGCTGTAGGATTAGAAATGTTATAATCAGCAGCTGGAACTGTATCTGAATTAAAGAGTAAACAGAATCTGAGAGATGTCTTATGAGTAAAGTGAATCCTCTTTAATGATGTCTTTTTTTTAACCCTCTATTTTGCCTGCTCAGAGGCTGTTTTGCTGGAAGAATATGCCAAATATAGGAGTTCCAAATAGATGGAGTTGTTACTGGGCCCTATCCGTGAATACTAGGTCTCCAGGCCAAAGCTAGAATTAACAAACATAAAATTACAGATCCCACAAGTTTACTTATTTGCAAATAGTATAAGAGAATATCAGGCAGTAAATATATTTATAAAAAAGAAAAGAAACTGCTAACTTTTTTTTTTTTTTTTTTTTTGGCTGCGTTGGGTCTTCACTGCTGCGTCCGGACTTTCTCTAGTTGCTGCTAGCGTGGGCTACTACTCTTTGTTGCAGTGCACAGGCTTCTCATTGCGGTGACTTCTCTTGCTGTGGAGCACAGGTTCTAGGCGTGTTTGCTTCAGTAGCTGTGGCACGCAGGCTCAGCAGTTGCAGCTCAAGGGCTCTAGAGCGCAGGCTCAGTAGTTGTGACGCACGGGCTTAGTTGCTCCGCGGCATGTGGGATCTTCCCCGACCAGGACTCGAACCTGTGTCCCCTGCATTGTTAGTCCAACTGCTAACTTCTTACCCAAGACATTATGTACACTTTTTCTAATTGTGTCACTCATAGAACATCATATCAGTTTCAAAGAATATATTCCTTTGTCATTTTGTATTTTTATTAATTTTGATTTTTCAAATCCCCCAAAAATGTATACTAAAAGTTTTATTTTAAACTTTTTTAATGTTTCCAATACAGAAATTCAAGTGAAACAAAGGATACTCTTTTTCTACACAATAATCCACAGAGTAAAAAAAAAACAAAAAGACCTTGAAATACTAGTTGGTGATTATTTCCTTTTACATCCTAATTTCATGTAACTTCTTTCTGTATCCAGTCTCCATGAAAAACAAAAGTTAGCTCTCAAGCCTGGAGCTAGAACGGGCACACACAAACTGAAAGCTTCACCCGCGGGCACTGCAGGACCTGAACTAAAGAGGAGACAGGTGGGTGCCTCCGCTGAACAGAATTACCTACAGGAATGGAAACTCTCACTTTACACCAAGATCAATGTTCATCTGCTTTAGTATCTTAAAAGCTGTGACTAAAAACAATACTCGTTCATTTGATAACAGTCATTCAATAAACAGGCGTCACTAGTTCAAAGATGAAATGTTCATTCCCACCTCCACCAATAATTTTCCACTTAGTTTAAGAAAAGCATACAAAGTTCGCTGTGTCTTAACTTCCTCATCTTTTTGACAAGCATGATAATCCCTTACATCTACTTAATTTTCAGGGAAGCAGAAAAAGATGGATGTTTTGGCTTCTGAAAACAACTATAGATGTACATGGTTTCACCATTATTAGTTCTATCACCATCTTTTCGAACATATAACTTAATCCAAAGGCAAGTAAGACCTTATCATTGAGGGATGAAATTATGAACATCATGAAGAAGACTGGAAGAAAAAGTTTTCTCTCTTCTTTGTCACAGCAGGTAAATAAATCCATCACCGTTCATAGCTGGCTGTCCTTTTGATGCCTTGTTTGAAATGCCATTGCACTGCTGAGACTAGAGAAATGCAATAAAAGTCATTGCCACAAAATCATTATGACAGTCATAAATATGGTTTCAGATAAAATAAAATCGGCTACCTCTACAAATGAGTATTATTCGTGCACCTGTGCATGTGCATGTGTGTAAATGTACATCAGACAAAAGAACTGGGTAAAAGGTGGGTTAAAAGAATCCATCTCCACTGCTGCAAAAATAACTAACGGTGTGCACTACAGGGGATATAAAATATCATCTTAATGTTAGAAGGACAGCAGCATATTTTCTATTTGTGACATAAACATATCAAATGCTTAGCTCTTGGGAGAAAGGCAAAGTGTATGTGAGGGGCTTCCCTGGTGGCGCAGTGGTTGAGAGTCCGCCTGCTGATGCAGGGGACACGGGTTCGTACCCCGGTCCGGGAGGATCCCACATGCCGCGAAGTGGCTGGGCCCGTGAGCCATGGCCGCTGAGTCTGCGCGTCCGGAGCCTGTGCTCCGCAAAGGGAGAGGCCACAACAGTGAGAGGCCCGCGTACCGCAAAAAAAAAAAAAAGTGTATGTGAAATACAACTAAGTCCTGATCTTATATGAAAAAAACATTATTCTTCCCCTCCCTTAGAATTCCTGCATTATGCAAAAAGTTCCTGAAAGTAGCAAGATCTAATTTAGTTTTGTAAAAGTCTTACTAACTTCCTGGATGTTCCTAAACTATGTGTTTTGCTAAATGGCTTCCCCAACATAGATAAACGTCATAAATCACAGGTTGGCCTCAGAAACTGCAGCAACAGTGAGAACCAAGATAGGTGTTCCGCTTACAGCTTCTTTTGTCCCATCAAATCATGTGCCCTGATTCTTTCCATTTAGCAATCAAGGAAAACCTCCTTAGAAACTTTCATCATCATTAGATTTTTCTCTTCTCAGTTTGTTCTTTCCACTTCCAATCTTTATAGCTATCAACTCCAGTCTTGGCTTCTATTCACATTAAAAACAAACAAAGAAACGCTCCAAAACAAGTAGATGATGTGTGTTGCCACACTTAAGTAGCAGTGAATTCTCACAGGACTCTCTCCCCTAACAATAGTAGTCCTCGCGGACTGCAGCGCCCTCAGAGGCAGGCAGAGAAACCTGATTATCTACATGATTCAAAAACTTATGTGTATTTCCTTCCCTTAAGTGCTGTGTTTTCTTTAAGATGTAAGCTATGGCCTGACCTTGTAAGCTATCCACCTTGTTATCAGAACAAGGGATCAGAACCTTAAAATTATACTTGTGGGAGCTAAGTGAAAAATGAAATTACCACCAGAGTGTGCTGGAAGTTGTCCCAAAGGTTACCCGTTTCTATCACAATGTTTTCTCTAAATATGATTCCCTGTATCGCTTTCACACACTGTTCTAAACCCAAAACATATTCTAATCATTTAAAAGACTAAACTAATAACACTAACATTCAAACATTTAAAGGCATTTTACGTTAACAAAATGAACTGAAAGAGATACATATATGTTAGTAAGGCTCCAGAATGACCCCTAAACATTAAATGATACCCAAAACCTCATTTTGAAAACAGCTTCATGCAAAATGTTGGGGGTTTCTTAGTTTTCTGTTTTCACAAAGGTAGACATGCCTGGAGCTATCAAAATATCCCATCTTATCCCTCCCACCTCCACTCTGATAAATACCCTATGCCTCAAGAGTTCGTAAGAGTACTATTTTCCTCTCTCTATCCATATATGTGGGAGGTTTTTGTCATCTTACCAGAGACCCTGAGATAAAGTTAAAACTATTCAATTTCAAGATGTAATAGAAAGAGAACAGAATCTTATCACTACATTTAACTTTAAAATGAAAGTAAAAGTTTTTTTTCCCCAGTTGTTAAAGCTATAGAAAAAGAAGTAGGCATGCTTTCTTTGACTGAAGTTATACTAATAACCTCAATCTAAGTGCCATAATGACCATGAAAATTACTTAAATGTTAATGTGATGGATACAAGGAAGAGAGTTCTTAAGTCAGAAACCTTTTCAAAAGACATTACATTGGCCATAAGAAGCTACTGAATACTGCTCTAACTGCTTTGGACAATCTATTCAAACCAAAATGAAAAACTAAGCCGTATTGAGCAATGTACACTTAAATTTAATTCAGGTAGTATTCGAACTCCAAGTCCCAGATACATGAGAAAAAGGGAAATATGTTACAATGCAGTGTCTCTTAGGAAAGGAATTGTTCCAGGATTTGAGACAATGTGTGTTTGGCACAGGACAGTGTTCATGATTTCCCATTGGGAGCAACTTTCTCCAGCACTGAAGTGAAATGGGAAAAGAAATGAGGAGGGTAAACCAGAATTACAAAGTGCTCTTCATCATCAAGCCTGGAAAGAGCTTGGTGCAGGCCAATTATGAAGGCAAGGCCTGGAGAAGGAATGAGGGGTGGACAAAACAGAAGTTTTAGATGGAACTTTTTTAAAAAATGGTTTACGATGGTAGAACAGAGGTAGAATGGCTTCCTTCTCCATCTCTCATGTCAAGTTCCGGGTTTTTTTGTTGTTACTGTTCTTTTGTTCTTTAATAACTTTCCTACTTGTGGTGCTTGCTGCAGTTTGCTGATGTAGTTCCCAACTCCTGCCTTTCTTTGGTGACTCTTATTAACGGACTGGCAAAGGCTGGGTAAAATGCACTTAAGAAAAAAGAAATCACCTCTTCTTGCCAAGACGCACATGCTGCCCAGTACCTGAGGAAGAGCTCCACTGTCGCCGGCCAAGAGAAATCCCAGTTTAACCTCTGCCTACCCTTTCCAAATCCATTGCAAATAATTGTGTGTGTGCCACTTGCAGAGAATCTGCCTGACTCACCCCCGCTTTCGGCGTGCCAGGGAAAGATGTGAATGCTCCATCTCGGAGCTGGCAGTGAAGTGGGGGCCGCGGTCTCGGCGGCACCTTAAGTTCCCCCCCCAAGCCTCCCCCGCTAGTGGGTTTGGGAACGTTACCCTCTCAAGCAGGTGCCCAGCCACACTGGGGCCACCCAGGCTCACAGGAACACACGTGTCACTGCGCCGGAGCCCAGCCCGCGGGGTACAGTGGCCCCCCAGTCCGGGCGGCAACGCCGGGTTACGAGCTGAGGGCTTTACAGTGGGGGAGAAACAGGACCACCCAAACTCTTCCTCTAAACGCGAAGAAGAAAAAAAGTACTTTTCCGCGTCCTCGGCTTGCACACTCCGCCAGCGCCCAGCCCCGGGGATGCCCGGCCCGCAACTGACCTCTCTCTCCCTCCCGGCGCGCGCCAGAGGCCGCCTGAGCCCCCTCCGGGACCTGCCCCGGGCCCGCCGCCCCAGCGCCCGCCGCCGCCGGGAGGCGGGGAAGTCGGCCGACCCTCCCTCCCCGGCCCTGGCCGGGCGCTCACCTCCTCGGGTCCGGCTTCCGTCGCTCCTCCAGTTTGGCGGCTGAGTGTGGGGCTGCAGCCGCCGCCGCCGCCGCCACCGCCTGCGCCGCCGCCGCCGCCACCGAAGCGCTGCCCGGCGCGCCGCCGGGGCTGGAAGCTGGGGGCCCGCGGGATCCCCGGAGGCGCGGGCTCGGGGCGCGGCGGGGCCGAACCGCGGGAAGTTGGTGCGAGGCGCGGAGCGAGCGGGGCGCAAGCCACCCGAGCCCAAGTAGTCACAACTTTGCCGCCCGGGTGGGTGCGCGCTCCGGGGCGGAGGGAGGCGAGGACGGGGCGAGGGCGCTGGGGCGGGAGGGTCCTCGGAGCCAGCAGGACGGGAACCTGAACGGCCCGCGAGAAAATGGGGGAGATAGCGCGGGGGATAGATATCTACACGGCCCGCGTGGTGAGCGGCCAGTGAGTGTGGGAGAGCGCGGGCGTCTACTCTACTTTGCCTTCTGCAGCTCCTGCATATTTATGGGGATCGCCGACGTTTCTGCCAACGTTTCTGCCAGTAACTAACACTGCAGCGGCGGTGCCCGGCCTGGACGCCCCTCGGGAGCGAGCCCGGGGAGGGCGGGGGGATCGGAGAAAGCGGCGGTGGCGGAGGTTGTGCCACGAGCGCGAGCCCGCGATCCATATTTAAAGCCGCGACTGGCCTCGGCCAGCCCCCTGCCCTGCCCTCGCTCGCGCGCGCCCGGCCCCCACCGCTCCGGGCCGCCGCTCGGCGTCAGCAGCCCGGGCTTCGGCGGCGGCGGAGGCGGCGGTGGCGGCGGCGGCGGCGACGGCGGCGGCGGCGGGGAGGGGCCTCGCGCCGCACCGCCTCTGCCGGGGGCCCCGGCTCTTCGCGCAGCGCCCGGCTGGAGCTGACCGAGGACCCGGCTCCTCCCGACTCGCCGCCTTCGCCTTCCTGGGTTCCGTCTCTCTCACGCCCTGAGCGGGCTGCGAGGACCAGCTTTTTGCCCTGTTCGCTAGAGTTCCCCGCTGGGGAGAGCTTATTCTCTCTTGCAGAACTGAAGTTGCTGGCATTTCCCAGCCCCAGGTCACTCTTGACGCTACTTTATAAAACTTGAGGAATATAGGTAGCGAGAGTGCTGCCAGCACACAGTATTAAGACATCGTACACCTTTAGCAGAGGATGCCTGGGGAGGGCACGGCTCTCAACCTGTCCTTCGCTTATGTCACTGGACTTCTGTCGTCCTCAAGAAGTTTGGGAAACATCTTTAAGCCATCCAAGGGAGTTTCTTGAGGATATAAAGGGATTATTGTATTTACTGTGTTCCTAAGACCAATTAGAGTTTAAGTCCCCTTTGCCAAGCACATACTACTAATAATATATCGATGACCCAGCCCCATCGTGATCAGTTAAGTAGACCATTAAGCTATAAACAGACCGTCAGCACAGACACCATCTAATGTTTTGAGTACTGCTAGAGAGAAGCCACTTAATGGATTTGAGCCTCACGGTATATGACGTAAGCCTATATAAGCCTATTAACACATATTATATATATAATACACATGTGGAAGTCACTGACCAAACTGCATCTTTGAGGATAGCCACCAAAGCACATAAAGCCCAAGAGAAATAATATCACATACTGACAACCTGCTCCAAAGATTTGGTTCCAAACCTTCCTTCAGTGCTAAGCTGTAATTAATAAGACTTGGGGGGGGCGAATCTGGAGGGAAATAATTTGGGGACAAGGCTTTTTTTTTTTTTTTGTCTGCGTTGGGTCTTCATTGCCGCCTGCAGGCTTTTCCCTAGTTGCGAGGAGGAGGGGGCGGGGCTACTCTTTGTTGGGAGCGCAGGCTCTAGGCGCGGGCTTCAGTAATTGTGTCACACGGGCTCAGTAGTTGTGGCTCGCGGGCTCTAGAGCGCAAGCTCAGTAGTTGTGGCGGTCAGGCTTAGTTGCTCCACGGCATGTGGGATCTTCCTGGACCAGGGCTTGAACCCATGTCCCTTGCATTGGCAGGCAGATTCTTAACCACTGTGCCATTAGGGACGTACCAGGGGAAAAGACTTTTCTTTCCAGTATTTAAAACTGGAATAGATCTATTGCACCTCACCACTGCTTGGGAAGCAGGTATATACTCATGTGTCTTTTTAAAAAACGTGGTGTGTTTAAAATCCTTAGTCAATGCTTAGGAGACACTAGGAACCACCAGAAGCTGTCTAATGTTTAAAATTAAATTGCATTAATGTTGTGTGTCTGGGTGTTGTTACATCTGGCTCACATATATGCTCACACATTCAACATGACCCACTGCAGTGATGTGGGAAATTCAAAACAAGATTTTTTTTTTTAGCTTTAAAGGTTTTCCCTACATAGTTATATTTTGTTTTTAGACTAATGTTAAAATTAACTTTCAGTCCCTGAGCACACAGTTAGCAAGAATCAGCAACCCCAAAGTAAGCTCACAGGAAAAGAGAAGACACTTTTGTATTAAGAATTTACAACTGCTGTTCAGCAGTTTTTCACACTGTGGATTATGTATTTCAACACAGCTGACAATTTCTCATTATAATCGTGAACCAGCCATGAATGGTCAGCGTTGGTGACTGTTTGGGAAAGGAAAAATCCAAGAAGCTTATGTTTTCCAATATTCTGCTACAAAATATATCAAACTGTCCTTCACACAAACCAAGTAAGTAACCCCTGAAGGCATTTTACTATCAAGATTGACCAAATTTACCCTGAAAGAGTATAGGGCTGGAGTGTGGGGTGGGAGGCAGAGAGGGAATTAGAGCACTTTGGGCTGAGGTTTTGTGTGTGCCTTAAATTAATGAGAAAAAGAGCTGTCACTGGCAAGAAGCCAACAACCTGTTATCTTTCTCATTACTTGATGTTTGGTATCCCACAATTAAAAAAGCATGTTCCATTTCCTTTCCTATTGATTATTGTCCAGTAATTGAGATGCAAGTGTTTTTCTTTTGAAAGGTCATTAACTTTTCTCGTTATCTCTGCATGTGGTCACCTTTGCTATTGCTATTCTGAGCAAGGACAATGAATCCTGAGATCTTTTTTTCACTGATTCTAAACCTTGAATTATGTCCCTTGATTCTCATGAGCCCAAGGAAAGATTTATTTGTTCATTTTGTACTGGAGTTCACACAGCTTGGTGACAAGAAGGATGAACAGAAAAAATTAGTGGAATTAGAAAAACAATATAAGTAGTCTTTTTGGATAATGATTTTTTTTTTTTAATAAGTAACTCTCTGTGGGGCTTCCCTGGTGGCACAATGGTTAAGAAGCCACCTGCCAACACAGGGCACATGGGTTCGAGCCCTGGTCCAGGAAGATCCCACATGCCACAGAGCAACTAAGCCCATGCTCCACAACTACTGAGCCTGCGCTCTAGAGCCCACGAGCCACAACTACTGAGCCCACGTGCCACAACTACTGAAGCCCGTACGCTTAGAGCCCGTGCTCCGCAACAAGAAAAGCCACCACAATGAGAAGCCCGCACACAGCAATGAAGACCCAACACAGCCAAAAATAAATTACAAAAATAAATTACAAAATAAAATAAATAACTCTCTGTGCTAAATGACCTTCTAGAATACTAACCCACTACTTAACTTATCAATCAAATTTCTTTGATATCATCCAACGTCCTTATAGGCACCTAAAGGAAACAAAAGATGGGAGGAAGAACCTTTGTTTCAATGACAGGCACCATCTAGTGGCAGCAGGTGATGAAACCTCCTGACGACATAATGTCTCCAGCAAGAATGAAGATGAAGGTTTTCGAATAGGCAGTCCAGGCATTCCTGGTCTTGGAGAAGCTTGGCACTCTTTGATTCTAAAACAAGAAGTTTGTATGTTAAAAAATAATGCAACTAGTAGACCCTGTGACGATTATTCACAGAAGTAGGGCACAGATCTGACCTGCAGGTAGAATTATTGCCACAAAGAGTTTTCTCAATCTTTGTGTGATTGTGTATCGTCACACCTCTTTATAAAGACCTCTGTATTTTTTTTACTTAAAGACCTCTGTATTTAAGTTTCTTTATATAAACCAAGGAGAGTGATGGCTTGTCACTGAATATTATCTATAAAGCATTTTTTTCAACAAATAGCAGAGCCCATAAACTATTATTTGGGTTTTTTTATTATTCTATTCTACTAGAAAAGAAAAAAAGGGTGAAAGATATAATTGAATGCTTATCCTGGAGTTATACAAAATTGCAACATTCATACACATCTCATTTGGGGCCCTAAACAAAAGGAGGTAGTATAGATATGTTATATCCTGTTACTACAAACTTCAAAGAATAATCAGAAATGTTTCTCAATATCAGCTGCTTTTTAAACACATGGCTCATTGGTGGAAGTCTGATAAACATTTTGCTACACAGAATAGAGATTTTCTTTGTGCCAATACTTGTTTTGACTTGTAGTTGTTTTGTTATTAAGCAATATTGCTATCTAATGCTCATTAAAGTGGCTGCCCTGGAATCAGTTTAATCAACCACTTCATAATGTAAGAGTAAGGAAAGAGAAAATCACCTTTTCTTCCCATCCTGGGACTAGTCTGGGATGAAACTGAAGATATAGACAAAGAGAGACAAAGAGATCACTTAAAGACTTCATTTTTCTTTCACTTACACTCCAGAAATTACATATTCAGTCTGAAAAATTCCTGAGTAAATTCAGCCAACCTTGATATATAATCTATATTCCCTCCTTCAAATTCCAGGTTTAAAAATAACTGTAGTCCCATCGACGTAGAGAACAAACATATGGATACCAAGGGGGAAAGGGTTTGGGGAGGAATTGGGAGATAGGAATTGACATATACACACTATTGATACTATGCATAAAATAGATAACTAATGAGAACCCACTGTATAGCACAGGGAGCTCTACTCAGTGCTCTGTGGTGACCTAAAATGGGAAATCCAAAAGAGAGGGGATATATGTATATGTATAGCCGATTCACTTTGCTGTACAGTAGAAACTAACACAATATTGTAAAGCAACTATACTCCAATAAAAGTTAATAAAATATTTTTTAAAAATAACTGTAGTCCCTTTTTATGAGTGAAGCAAGATGAACACAGGTTTTGTAAGCTGTCAGCATGGCACGAGCTAGGGAAAATAATTTTATTTGGTTAAATATGCGTCATAAGTTGCTTCACAGCTTAAACTACTGAAATCTCAGCCATATCCAAATGTCACTTTAAAACAACATGGGACTTTCCTGGCCGTCCAGTGGTTAAGACTCCGCGCTCCCGATGCAGGGAGCACGGATTTGATCCCTGGTTGGGGAACTAAGATCCCATATGCCATAGGCGCAGCCTAAAAAATAAAATTAATTAATTAATTAATTTTTTAAAAAAACACATACCTATCGTCAAATATTAGAAGAGGTTCTAACTTGTAAAAACAGGAGACTATATCTGCTCATGTAGAGTAAGGCAAGTTATTCAACCTTTCTGGGCCTCAGTTCCCTCAGCAATAAAATCAAGGGGCTTAAGATAATTACCCAAAAACCCAATAATTGCAATAGGATACTACAATATTTTCCTTTAATAAAATTTGAACAATATGTTTGTGATAGAGAGAAACTTGCAAATATTTCAGAAATAGTATTGACACATTTATTATGAGTGCTCTGTTTAATAACGCTAGGCCAGAGTTTCAGCCTCTTCCTCCTACAGGAATTCTCCCATGGATCAGCCCCAAAAGCAGGACATAGGCTTCTCTGTTTGGAAAGGAAAAGGGAAAATTAAATTGAGCTACTAAGCCACTACAACCTATGCCCTCTATGATTAAAAAGATTAGTCCGGTTTTAGGTAAGATAGTAGAGAATTACATCAGACTTTTCTACCAAAACCGACTCCCAGGGCCCTTGGACTCTGCTAATCAGTGTGTGTGTGTGTGTGTGTGTGTGTGTGTGTGTCTGTGTGTCTATGTGTGTCTGTGTCTGTGTGTGTCTGTGTGTCTCTGCCTGTGTCTGTGTCTGTGTGTGACCCACTAGCCACATCCCACACACAGACAGGTGCTTGTTCCTTTGTATCCTGCTGGCCTCCCACCTCCTGGAGGATGAATAAGCCCAGATGGCAGGCTGCTTGCTCTGAAGTTGCTCTTCCTTTTCTCCTATGGACTGAGTCACATGGACATAGCTGTTCCACTGTGTGGAGACAGGTCTTCTACAGATTAACCAACCACTGGATCAAACTGGTCCATGACCATTCTCATCCCATTGGTCTACTCCCCAGACCAGGCCTATCCTGCAGCCCACAACACCCCCCATCTCCCTGCAAATAACCAAACAGTTGACACTTCCAGTGCACATCTGCAAGACAGATCTCTTTACACGAAATGCTGCAAGATATTGAAATTTGAATATTAAAAGTTGCCTCTTCTTTTTCCCCCTATCCTGAGGGAGGACACATTCTGAGCAAATTTGCCCTTTATGACTTTTCAGTTTCCCCTTGCTGACCAAAAGATGCTCAGTTCTACACAGAACATGAAGCATGATTGGGTTACCCATTCAGCCCACAAATATTTATCAAGCACCTACTGTGTGTCCAGGACTCTTCCAGGTGATGGGTTCCTAAAACAAGCAAAGTCCTGGCTTCATGGAGATTACAAGTGGACAAATATCAATAAATAGACAAGATAATCTCTATTCCCTTGGAATGCAAAATGCTGTGACGTAATAAACGGTATAAATAGGGTGGCCAACCATCCCAGTTTATAGTTCCAGTTTACCCTCTTATCCCTGTGTAATGATAATAGCACTCCATTTCATTATCAAATGAGAAATTGGTGAGAAGTTATAGAATCACCTTAGCTCCAGAAGAAACAAAACACAGTGAGAGGGTGAGGGAGAGCTGTTTGCAAGTGGGTATTAGGGAAGGCCTTTCTGACATGGTGATGTTTGAGCACACAGATCTGAATGACAAGATGAATACATATGAAAAATTTTAAAGGCAACTTGACAGGACAAACAGCATTTGGCACGAGTCTTACACATAGTAGGAACTCGGTAATTACTCATAGAATGATCAATTGCATCCACTCTTTTTGGAACATTAAAAAGAGAGACCCTTACTCAACCAGAATACTTTTCTATTACAACAGATTCAGGCTCCACAAATTCCTTAAGACATCATTCTTCCTAATCTATAACTTGTAGACTATATCTATGTATTTATTTGCATGTGCACAAAACATCTCTGGAAGGATATAAAAGCAACTAAAAACAGTATTTGCCTCCAGGAAAAGGAACTAGGTGATTGTGGGGTAGGCATAGGGAGAAAGACTTTTCACTGTATCCTTTGTAATTTTTTGAATTTTGAGCCATGTGGATCAATTGCTTATTTTTTAATTTAAATTTGAATTAAAATATATAAATAATCTCATTTACCTGCCTATAACTATTTTCCATACAAGTACTGTATAATTATATATTGTATATTATTGTAATATATAATTCACAGAAACCCTTCTGATAGTAAGATTAATATCCTTACAAACTATGAAACAGAGGCTACTGCAACACCAATGACACGACTGGAATGTCTGAACCCTTTCATAGTTATTGGATGCTGTTCAGTGCTGACAGTGTTTGCTCACTACCCACCTGGGCTTTGTTCAAGTTAGTGTTGTGGGATGAGAAGATCTTCAAAAGAATATTGCTGCTTTTCTTGCACCTTGGCATATAAAAATACAGTACAAAATTTTAAAGTAATGTTTTATTGGGCATCTTGTTGTACCTTTGATTATAGCTGTTGGTTTTCAAAAATGAAAATCTGTTGCTTTTTTCTGTTATGATAGTAATATAGTTTCATTATAAAAAAAGTTGTGCAACAGAGAAAAATAGATGGAATGGCAGTGAGAAATATCCCCTTTCAGAGAAGACTGCTAATATTGGGGCATATTTTCCTTTTTGCATAATTAAGATCTGTGGTTTCCAGTTGATTGATCACAGTGTATTTTTTTTTTAATGATGTGGTCATCGAGACTAACTTTAAGTGAGGACAATCTCTTTTGGCATAAACACAAGTTTTAAGAGATACAGCTAGAAAAAAAGGAGTGTGGAGCCTGAATTTGGTTCCATCTTCCTAAACCCAGTTAATAGGTGTTACACTCTTATGTCAGCACAATTCCAGAATTGCCCTTCTGCTTATGAAAATTCACATGAAATGGGCTCTCTATTGACAGTTTCTGCTATCTGGCGATGAAAATATTGATAGCCCCACTAACAATACTAATACATGCTAATGCCGCTAATAGCCAACACTTACATAGCCATTACCACGTTCCAGGGACTGTTCTAATTACTTAAGATAAATGAACTCCATCTTCATAATAACCCTATTATTAGTAATGTTATCACTCCCGTCATCAAGAGAAGCAACGTGGGCTTCCCTGGTGGCGCAGTGGTTGAGAGTCCGCCTGCCGATGCAGGGGACGCAGGTTCGTGCCCCGGTCCGGGAAGATCCCACATGCCGCGGAGCGGCTGGGCCCGTGAGCCTTGGCCGCTGAGCCTGCGCGTCCGGAGCCTGTGCTCCGCAACGGGAGAGGCCACAACAGTGAGAGGCCCGCGTACCGCAAAAAAAAAAAAAAAAAAGAAGCAACGTGAATACCAGAACTCCATACATCTTCTTACATGTCAACTCTGTTTCAGATTTCCTCAAAATTAGCGCAAGTTTGGAGTTGGGGGTTGGTCTTTTTCTGTGAACTTAAACATCTGATCCAGAGAGTTGGCTAATTGTTGGGGAAATCCACACAATATGATACTTCAATTATATCTACTTCTCCAATTTCAACTGAACCTGACAGAGCACATGTACGCTAATATCAACACCTGCATATACTTTCTGAGAACTCAGCTATCCAAAACCAGAATGTTTGGAAGTTGAAGCCACCATAGTTTGGTTTTATTTTCTTTTTTAACATGGCTGCTTTTAAATCACAACTATTTAAAATGAGATTTTTTTGTGCTATTTTCTTTTAACTTCAATTACATGTATGTGCTTTCTAGCCACTCATCCCTAGAGGGCACAAAATAGACATACAACATATATGTTTGAAGGTCATTAATAACATCTCATGAATGGATAACACCATGGTATTTGCTTGTTCCATCCCTCCTTAACTTTAAAATTTTTCATACTGAAATAAGTGGTAGAAGAAAATCTTTTTCTTGGTATTCTGGTATGGTTATTGTTGTTTTGGTATTTAGGCCCTGGCCTGGTACTAGCAATCTTCATCCCTAAGTTAAATTTTAAGACTTTCACCTCTGTTTACCAAAAATGAACATTTCATCCAGCATTACACAGAAATGGGTAACAAATTTCCTTCAGCACTTCTTACTTGCTTAAATTTAAAGGTTAGTATTCAGCAAAAATCGTTCAGAAACTTCTGTGCTAGCATCTGTAATGGTAAGATAGAAACTGAAAGAGAAAGGTAATTTTCAAATAATTAAAAGGTAAATTCCTTTCCTCTCAATTTTCCATTTGAGTACTTTGGTAACTTTGATCCAGGGAAAGTAACCCCAGATCACTCCTAGGTGCTCACATTTCTTCATAGATTCAGTGATGCCTTAGAACCAATACCCTGGTATCCGAGTCCAAGGATGGTATTAAAATAAACCCTAAAGAGGGACAAAGTGGAAGAAAGAGCGCTAGACAGCTCTTGCTGCTCCAGCCAGTGGCCCTCAAATTCCATTACCGCTTCTTTGATTAAATTAAAATATAATAAGTATTGAGTACTTATTTAACACTTTGTCTATCCTGGCAAAAGTAAAAGACATTCCATTTAGAGAAACAACTATTCAAAAGCTTCTGCTGATGCTGCAGTTACTATTTGGAATAAACAGCAGAGTAATCAAGTAGATGGAGGTGATTTTTCAGAGAATACAGAAGAAAATATTACATACTAGGTATAGTGGTTCTGTCCTTTCATAATCTTGCTTTCATAATCTTGCTTTCATAATCTGTCCTTTCATAATCTTGCTTTCATAATCTTGCTTTAGCATAGACTACCAATTAAGGCAAACAGAAGTAGTCCAGTATAATGCTAAAGTTGAAGCAAATAAATTCAGTGCTGCATTCAATAATTAATAATAGCTACCATTTGTCGAGAACTTCCTAATCCTTGTCGATAAGATAAAAATTATCCCTATTTTACAATTAAGGAAACAGAAGCCCAGAAACAAGTACCAAAGTTATGGGGCCAGGGTTCTGAAACCAGGCCTAAACCTCCACTCTTTCGACTCCACCATGTTTCCTCAATCTACCCCTAGGACGTACACAGAGAAAGTTAAGATTACATGGTCCTTGGTCTTTGGTGAAAAAGTGTGGGCTCTTTACCACCCACCCACCCCAATTTTCAGTCTAAACTGCACACAAAGCAGGTGAATCTTCCTAAAGCACTGTTTTGATTAAGCTACTACCCTCCCGAAAAAACAACAACAACAAAAACACTTTCGAAGCTCTTTATCAACTACTGAATAAAGTTCAAATTATTTAGCTTACAGTTAGTGACCTTTCTTTTTTTTTTTTTTTTTTTTTGCGCTACACGGGCCTCTCACTGTTGTGGTCTCTCCTGTTGCAGAGCACAGGCTCCGGACACACAGGCTCAGCGGCCATGGCTCACGGGCCCAGCCGCTCCGCGGCATGTGGGATCTTCCCGGACCGGGGCACGAACCCGTGTCCCCTGCATCGGCAGGCGGACTCTCAACCACTGCACCACCAGGGAAGCCCAGTGACCTTTCTTGACCAGGTTTCAACCAGCTGTATTTGCTACTGATCCCATACATAGCTTGATGTATGGGACTTCTCACCACTCCCCAAGCATGCATTTCATTTTCTTGGTCCTGGTTACTGGCTCAGGCCAATTTATTTTACGAGGAATGAATTTCTTTCCTCCACCTCCATCTCCACCTATTGAAAGCCTTTTTATTTTTAAACACCCAATTAAAGTGCTACCTGATCCATATTATCTTCTCTGATTAGTTCAGTACAGACGACCTCTCTCTTCTCTATACGCAGAGCATTTAGGTTGTGCCACTTACATCTCAATGTAATGAGGCTTTCAGTATGTGTTCCTCATTTCCCCCACAAAACTGTAGCCTCTGTGAGAGTAGAAAATGGATCTTACACATTTTTACATTCTTCATCTCCTCTAGTGCAGTCCCATGAATATAATAGGCTCTCACCAAAAACTGGATGAAAAAATAAAGCATGAATAAATGAAGCTTAAGTTGAGGTAATGACAATTACAACTTCAAATATAGTAAGATCTCCCTTGAAAGGTCAGATTGAACCCAAAAAGCACTTGTGAGTTTTTACTTTCCTGTGGCTATTAATTTAAAAATCATCTTGTGTGTTCAGTCTTGGGCTTTAGTACAATATGGATAAGTTTTCATGAGAAATTAGGCTTAAACATATGATTTTTCCTTGTTTTAAGCAATCTTTCATTTATTTTTTTCAAAAAAAACCATTTTTAGAATGTCTATTATGCACCAGATCCAATGAAGTACTGAAGAAATAGGGGTGAGCAAGACAGAAAAGGCCACTGTCTTCAGGGAGCTTAAATTTTAATTGTGAAGAGAGGCAATAAACAAGTAAACAAATGTATAGATTAAGTTCTACTACAGAAATTAATATGATGATAAAGGAGAGAGTAATGAGATCGAATACTTTCGATTGGCTCATCAGAGAAGGCTTGAGGAGGTAACAGCTGACTTTAAGAGTCAGCCATGCAGAAAACTGTGAAGAAAACACTTCAGGCAGATAAAAAGCAGGTTCAAAGACTCTTGGGGGTTGAGGAATAAAAGGAGACTGGTGAGGGTAGAGCAAAATGAGCAAAGGAAAGAGTGGTATGGGATGAGATCTGGGGAAGGCAGGAGTCAGATCTTGCAGGGTTTTAAAGAAAGAAATTAACATCATATGCTAAGAGCAATCAGAAGCTCTTAAGGTCCAGAAAGAAATTAACATCATATGCTAAGAGCAATCAGAAGCTACTGAAGACTTGTAAACAAGGGTATCACATGATCAAATTTAGGCTTTGGGAAATTCATTCTTAATACTAAATGGAGATGGATTAGAGAGGAACTGATGGCTTGCATTTGGGGGAGAGCACTAAAGATGGGGAGAAGTGGGTGAATTTGAGAGGCATTTTGGGTAGAACTAAGTGGACTTGACAGATTAGATATACGAGTTGAAAGGACAAGAAAAATCAGGGATGACTCCTAAATTTTGGCTAGGAAATGGTGCTGTTTCCTAAGACAGGGTTACCTGATGAGGACCAAGTTTGGAGAAGACAGAAACCACTGTTTTGATTTGGGGAGAAGATATAGAACACTGTTTTGAATGTAGTAGGTCTGGGATGCCGTTTAGACATCCAATTCTAATAAACAATCAATATCATAAAAATGTTAACATTTCACTAAACACTTATATTTTCTCAATTTTGTACTCACTTTTTCTTTGGCCAGGGCGGCAGATTCTATTTCCCAAAGAGGGTCTCAGTAACATCTCCCATTTCCACATCTTCTTCTGCAATGTGACCTTAACACTCCCCTATAAAGAGGTAGAGTCTAACTCTCCTCTCCTGGAATCTGGTTGGACTTGGGACCGCTTTGACCAACAGAACACTGTGGAAGTGAGGCTGTATGGCTTTCAAGGCTGTGTTATAAGAGATGATGCAGTTATCACCGTGTTTGCTGGAATAGTCATGCTTGGCGACTTGAGCTGCCACGTAAGAAATCCAACAGTCCTATAGCTGCCATGCTTGGCTCCAAGCCAATTCACTTGGAGCAGCCACATGAAGAAGCCAGCTGTAGGCAGTCCAGGTGGCAGTTCTAGTCTCCAAGTCTTCCCAGCACAGGACCCAGCCATATGAGCGAAGGGGTCTCCAAATGATCTCAGCCCTCAAATCTTTTCAGCTGAAATCCTAGACAGTGTGGGGCAGAAACAAGCAACCTTGCTGTCCCCTAGCCTGACTCACAGAATCCATGAGCATAATAAAATGATTATTGCAAGCTACTCAATGTTGGGGTAGTTCATTAAGCAGCAATAGTACCCAGATCAGCCCGTTAATCAAACATTCGGGGAATAGATACATATAAGCTATACTCCGACCAATTTGCTGCCTGTACAGTTAAATACTACATTCCGAGCAGAGTATGCAATTCCCAAACAAGTTTCTTAAACTCTCATTTTACTACCTCTAATAAAGGTTGAGTAGCCATATTAGTGGTGACTATGGGACAGACAAGGAATCAAGTTCAGACGTAAACTTGGCACTTGATTCTTCTTAGCACAATTAAGTTTGGTAGTAAGCATATTCAATTTTGATAAAAACTCAAGTCAAATGAAGTCACCTTTTAAAGCCCTGATGCACATATCCACATTTCAAATGTTGTGATTTCCCTTATATTTCATAAGCAGTCTTCCTGCAGATATCTCTAAGGTCACATGAGTGCAGCTACAGATAGAATAGACTACTAATGGATAAAATTCCTGTATGACAGATGGTTAGGAAATTGGAACACACAGTTGTTATGTTTTCAGAAGCAATCCTCTATATTTTTTTCTTTTCTTAACAATCAATATTTTCTCTTTACCATCCTTTCAAAAAGTGTGAAATAGGAGAATTTGGCCTTGGATATTAGGATGTTTTTTCAAAATAATACCTTAATTTGAAAAACTGTCTTAACACAATGTACTAAATTTTGAAATGAATTATTTTCCCAGGAAATAGCACCTGCCATCCTATAAGTGAATAAAGTCAATTTGCTTTGCCTCTACAGCAATCAGAAATATTTAGTGACTGATCACACCTTCCTATGAGTGACTAGCAAGCACTAACAATAAATTACATGGCTGAGATAGCAGTTATTTTAGCTGGTCTTTAATCATATTTTACCCCTCAAAAAGTTTTAATTACTCTTGCAGATCCATAATCAATATGAAACTTTTAGCCTTGTATGGGCAAAATAAACTGAACTCAAGAATCCTGACCCTACTCCCTGCTTTCACTATTAAGCCATATGGATAATACCAATATTGATACTCTATTTGGAGTGTTAAAATTCTGGAAACCCCTATAAAACTGTAACTATGTGTGTTTACGTATATTTTTTTCCCGTTTCTTTCCAAAGAAATAAACTGACATACTCAGTATTTGAAGCCGTAGAATGTTCCGGCTGCCATATGGAAACTTTTATTTTGGAAATTATGGGGTCATGTCATTTTTTTTTTTTTTTTTAATGATGTGCTATAACAACTTCAAAACAAATATATGTTTGTTTTCCGAACCGTTTGAATTTAGGGGCTTGTTACATTTCATGAATGTATACCCAATAAGAAATAGGATAAGAAATTACTTTAAACCAGGGGTCACCAAACTTTTTCTTTAAAGAGTCAGTTAGTAAATGATTATGTCTCAACTACTCTCAACTCTGCCATTGTTGTGAGAAAGCAGCTGTGGGCAATATGCAAATGAATGGGTGTTGCTGGATCTGGCCACAGAAGACCAAACTTTGCCAACCCCTGGCTGAAACTAAAGGCAAGCTACATTAATAAAATATACTGGAATGTAAACATGTTTATTTATGAAAAGATCTTTCAAGTCTTGTTAGTGTCTCTTTATACCTCTTGTTTTGTTTTATTGCAGACTATACCATGCCACCTCACTCAGCCAACCTCCACTCTTGCAGCCAACTGAGACAAGTCAATTATCATATTACATCCATGACTGGAATGCCACAAAACCACTCTGGGACACCACAGCAGAAAGAAACAGACCGAAAGACTATACCTAGCATTTTAGAGTTGGAGGGAGGTGTGAAAATACTAATTCAAACTATTTAGCAAAGCATTCTATTACCTTGTGTAGATACATTTAAATTTAAAATGATGGCTGATGTGGCTGATGGGGGCGGGTACACTGCTCAGAGGCACTAATATCCACACAATGAAGTGGACACTCCCATTTTACTTAAGTTAGAGAACCTAATAAAACTAGAATAACAAAAGTTAAGCCCACACCCTAACCAGTCTCACTATTAAGTAAAACTGACAGAAAATGGTAGATTAAAATAATACCTTTATAAAGTATTTCTACTCCTTTGGCTAAATGATGCATCTGATGTAGTCAACCTGGCTTCATTTTATTTTTTTTCCTCCCAGTTTGTGTTACTAATCACTTTCTAAAAAGTCATCTCCCTTGTACCTCTATGACTCTGATTTCTAGCTCCCTGAGCCCATGGTCTCCGTCAAAGATTGAATCATTCCTGATAAAGAACCACAGAACAATTTTAGGAACACTGTTTCAGTTGAAAAAGAATGTTACCAAAAGTAGTAAACAGCAAAATCAGGAGCAATAGAGTAGGTGAAAAAAATAAATGGAGCTGAAATATCAAATAAATGTGTCTGATGAATGCTTGAGTGCCTTGTCTTCCTAATTTTACATAAAGAAATTTTGACTATATATGGTAGACTTATTTTGCTTTTCCTCTGTCTTTCCAAGTTTTGATCCAAAATCAAGCACAATGGTAAAATGCTCTTTCAGAGTAATAATCTATAATTCTTTCTTGAGCTAATCCACTAATCTACTTTTACTTTTGCCTGTGCTCTGCAGTCCTTTATGATTCACACCAATTCTCATGAACTACGACTACACAGACCTACTAGAGAATGGACTTGAGGATATGGGGAGGGGGAAGGGTAAGCTGTGACAAAGTGAGAGAGTGGCATGGACATACATACACTACCAAACGTAAAATAGATAGCTAGTGGGAAGCAGCCGCATAGCACAGGGAGATCAGCTCGGTGCTTTGTGACCACCTAGAGGGGTGGGATAGGGAGGGTGGGAGGGAGGGAGACGCAAGAGGGAGGAGATATAGGGACATATGTATATGTATAACTGATTCACTTTGTTATAAAGCAGAAACTAACACGCCATTGTAAAGCAATTACACTCCAATCAAGATGTAAAAAATAAATAAATAAAATAAAATAAAAAAATAAAAGATAAAGACAAGGGATCAGGGCAAGGTCCGTAGGGACTGAACTCAGGTGTTCTGCCACTCAGCCTTGAACTAAGACCACTAAAACCTGGGAATTATCTGGTTAACAATCATGCACTTACCTGACAGTGGTGGTATCAAATGGGATGTAACTGTTCTATTCCTTATTGGAAGATCTGCCTAAAAAGACTATGCTTTGTAATAACAGTCAAACAGGAAAGGGCATGAGCTTTGGAGTCAGACCAATCTGGGTTTGAAGCTTCACTCTACTGTTTATTCTCGGGGTAACTTCTATTATTAGGGTGATGGTGGGCTCTCAGTGCAGGTGGTAAAGGTGGGGGTATTTCTAGTAGCTCAGTAACCATGCAAAGAAACGACAATTATAGAGCCAAAATACTATTAAATAATCTTCTTGGCCCATCAAACATATTGAATGCCTCAATCTATGTTCTATTGAGTGAGCAAGAATGTTATCTCCTTAAAGTGACGTTGGCTGATTTAAGGCCACTGCTTGGCATGAAAATAAGCACTGGAAGAGTCTTCACTATTAAATTCATCCTCTTATTTCCTATAGAACTGCAAACCTCACTGTAGTCCCACTCTCAATTAGTAGATTGGAGTGGGAGTAAAGTCAGAGTTAGAGAAGAGAGAAACAGATTTATTTCTATACGTTTTTATTACTTTCTTAAACTCTGAGAACAGAATTAAATAATCCATGAGAGTAGACATTATTCTCTCCCATATTATCATGGTTGTCTTTCCTTCATGTCTTAAAAAGTCACTATAAATGTGTCCTAACACAACGTTAGACCTAGAGTCTATAACTGCCACACTCCTGCTCAGTTTTTTGCTTTTCACTCTGAACTTTGTTTTTTTGTTCACTCAACAATTTATACAGTTTATGTGTCAAACACTAGGTTCAGCAGTGGGAATAAGCAACAGTGAACAAGACGTGACAAAGTCCTTGTCCTCATGGAGCTTACTGTAGAGTTCCTATGGAAAATAGATACTAAAGAAATATACAAATAGGCAATTTATTAATTGGATTAGACAACAGTCGTCATTGACAGAATAGAAGGAGATCTGCTCTATGAAAATCCGGTGAGCTATCACCTCTATACCTAATGGGATGGCAACTGAAGACATCTTTCCTATCTCCACATTCCCTGCCACTGACGTCATCCTCTCAGTAAAACCCAACAGTGGGAGACAGATGATGATGCTTGGGTGGGGCAATAAATGCTCTTGTATAGTAAGTTAATGAAATAATCATACTGCCGCATGATACCTTTTCACAGCCTGTAACACTGTACTTGCCTTCAGGGAAATCACACAAATTGTTTATTTAATGCACACTGAGAGGCTTATTTGTTTTGTGGAGAAGAGCTCAGAGTGATGTTTCTGTCAGAACCCTATGGCTCACTCATGTTTTCACCTTTGTAAGAGAAAGAAATTCCAGTTGGAAACACTGAAGTCTCTTCTTCTGCCTCTTGATAGACACAATCCCCGCCTCAGGCACAGAGCCCTAACCAATACTGCAGAAGTATGGTTTCTTTGCAGTTTTAGGCAGTCCTAGAATTTTTTTTTTTTTCTTTTGGCCCACGCCATGGGGCATGTGGTATCTTAGTTCCCCCACCAGGGATCAAACCCCTGCCCCCTGCAGTGGAAGCATGCGGAATCTTAACCATTGGACTGCCAGGGAAGTCCCAATCCTAGGATTTTTATATTTATCTGGAGGGCAAATACTTATTATCGAAGGTACTACTTCTTCAAAATATAGATCTTCCTTCAGAGTTCATCAAAGCCTCATTTGTAACATCTAGCCAGTATATGAAAGGAGAGTGTGCCAGTAAGGAAAAATTAGTCAAAGCCCTCCGCCACCTTTTTTTTTTCTTTTCTAATTATCAGGATTGTTTTTGTGCTGTTGTTTTGACTTTTCAAATGTGGTAAAAAGATATATTCTAAGCCATGGACACTGTGTTCCTAGTCTGTATATTTTTGTCAAACCACTTTCATTTATGTACTTTGTTTAGACCAAGGTTTTTTTTGTTTTTTCATAGCTCCCTTCCTTTCTGTCTGCTCCTAACTTCTACCTCTTCCTTCATCTATGCTGTCTTCCATCTTACGATACTAATGACATTACATTCCCTTCCCTCTGCCCCATCCATCCCCCCATTTTGGGTTTCCTCCCATGATTTAAGCTGGTTTCTGAATATGTAAGGTGAGCGTTCCTTTGCTTCCTATTAAAGAGCTATAGAAATAAAATGGAGCTCCACGTGAGCAAAGCTCAATATATAGCAGAAGAATTACAATTTTATCAAGCACCCAAAAAATGGCATCGAGTAAAATTTGACATTTATTATGGCTGTCCCTGTGTTCTTGGGGAAAAAAGAAAAAACAAATGCTGAGAGTTCACACTTACCTGGACATATGTATAACATAAAACAATAGGGAATGTGTTTAATTCTTTTCAAATAGATATCAGTAAGAAAGAGGAAGTACTGGGTCATGGTTAGGACTCAACTCTAGAATCAAACTATATGGGTTTAAATCCTGGCACATTCATTACTACCTACTTGACCTTAGCCAGTGTTATCTAACTGCTCTGAGGCTCAGTTTCTACATTAGTAAAAAGTATCTACTTCATCTAGTTATTGTAAAAATTACATGAATTAAATAGATGTAGGGACTTCCCTGGCTCTCCAGTGGTTAAGATTCTGTGCTCCCAATGCAGGGGGAACAGGTTCAGTCCCTGGTCAGGGAACTAAAATCCCACATGCCTCAGGGCTTGGCCAATAAACAAACAAACAAACAAACAAATAAATAAATAAATAGATGTCGAGTACTCAGAAGGTGTGGTACATAGGAAGCATTCAATAAATGTTAGCTATTATTATGATAGATTCCAAACTGCAGAAATCCACATCTTTCTTTTTTGAATTCTAATACGATAGAAAATTCAAACCAAATGAATTGGAAAACTACCCAGATTTTTAGAGAGGCTTACTGATCATCATTTAGCAGTACAGGAAAGTCATACATATATTTTCATTATATAGACATAGATGTATAACTATACACACACATTTTGTATCTATAGTTTTCTTTTATAATTAAAGTTATATCTCATTTTTATTTAGCTTCTTATTATATATGTATATTTTTAATAAATTACACATGAGGTACTGTGAAATTCACCCAGGTGCTTCCTGGGTAAAAACACTGGACTTTTAAGATCTCCCAGGTGAAAATAATGGAACATGTTACTTCAGGACTCCGTTTTCCAATTCACATCAGATTCCCCTCTGGATTCTTGCAATCTGAGAAGCACACACAAGCTAACTCATCTCTTACTGGCCCGCCCACACTTTACCCATACTCTCCCTCTGCCCTGACCCAGAACACCACGGGGGGCAAAAAGGGATAGAGATTGAGCAGAATCCCTAGAATCAAGTCTGATGAGGAATCAGAATCCATATTGACACAAGAAGTGCCTGCCAACACCAAATACCCTTCTCCAAGCCAGCTATTCCTTTTTCAGCACATTGCTACAGGGCTAAAGGGACTTAGGGACTCATATTTAAGGGGAGGTGCTTTGCCATTCCAAGTAAGTGGCTGTGAGAAGGTCACCATGGAAACCACCACTTGAATTTTGGTGCATTTAAAACCTCAATTCAGCGTTTAAAATCTGTAGTTTGCCCTTGAGAAACATCCCAGCTTTGGTATCCCAGCTTTCTGGTAAAAAAGCTTTGGGTAAGTGGGAGCAGAGGTGATTAGTCTGTTTATTTAGCTAATAAAACTAAACTATTTCTTTTAGGCACAGTAGTTGGTTTCTCTGCCAGTGTAAGCAGGAAATTGGATTCATTATGTTTAGACATGCCCTTTCATTCAGGTCACAGTTGTACATTCGTAAACCTTTTTATCATATTTAATATCTATGCAGATGCTGTGTGGCTACATGTTTATTTTACTCCTTCCTAAAAAAAAAAAGACAGAATCAAGGATGTGTTTGCCTGGCATTCCAATTTTTTAATTGGCTCTTTTCCCATAAACCTAGGTTGTTGTTTATAGTTTCTTTCTCTTACAAACACCATGGTAACCAGGGAAAGAAAACTTTTCATGAAATTCATTTTCATCATTCCATAGTCTGAAAATTACATTTAAATTCTGAAAAAATGTCTCTGAATCAGAGGGTGCCAGTTTCTCTGGCATATAAGGTTTCCTAGTTGGTCCTGTTTTCCTCTTGCCGCCATTCCTCCTTAACAGAGATACCAGTAAGCAAGGAAGGTGGTCACTGTTTTTCCACATTTCCCTTCTGGAGGCCTTCTCTTATAAAAATTCTTACATGTGTAGAGTAATATCCAAAAAGCAGGTGCAAAAGGCAAACTGAGGTACACATAATCCAAAGATTAGAAGGTCTCTGAATAATCAAAAATTGGTTGAAAGTTGTGTACTGAGTTAATGTAATTAGAACATTACATTTAATTTCAAACTGCCTAATTCACAGCTTTGAATTTGTACACTGAACTCTGTAATGTATGCAAAAGTAGTAAATGCAAAGTCATTAACATATTGCTTATGCTAATTTTGTGTCCTTTTGGTATGCAAAATCTAGAAATTTCATTCAAAAATAAATATTCCAATGACAATATTGATTCATATCATGTGAAAACATGTTTTCCAATTATCAGTTTGATTTATAACAAACACATTAATATATATTCTACTAATATGTATTACTTTTATATAATTAAAAGTTGTATTATTTGATACTCTTGAATTCTAATGGCATGGCAGCATTACTACTAAATTTGGATTGTCATTAGTGTCTAATAATTTATATCATTACTCCAACTTCCTTTTGCTTTAATAGTGTTTTAGCCATAGACACATACTCAACTTTACCTCAAGAATTCTTACAGATATCAGTTGAATGTCACAATTCAGGTTTGTAGACCTTTCATAATTGCAGGTTGGAGTGTGGGGTATTTACATCTACAGATTAAGGAATAAATAATTAACAAGCTATGAGTAATGCCACCGTAATTATGCTATTTAGACAAACGCTGGGTAGGCATAGTCTCCTTTCTCAAACATGAAGCATTTTCTTTATGACATTCCATTCTAAATCTCAATTTAGAATAACTAATAAAAATGATTATAAATTGCTTTGCAAAAATAAAACTGCTAAGCATGAGCTGAATAAGTACTATTAATTAAAGCGGTTAAGGGTTTGGAGTAAAAAGGAAATGTTGCCTCAGCATTGCTAAAATGAGGCCAAAAACAACTGCTGATGAAATGTGAGAAATCCATAGGAGAATACTAGAGGTAGCAAAGGTAGCAAAGATGGCTTCACTATAAGGTAAGCCTCATATTGTGTCAAGGGCTGTTATTTTCTTTTGATAAGGTATTTTTATATCAGCTGCCTACAGAATCACTATATGTGTCCTTGTTTGGACATAAGCCAACTTCTCTCAAGGTATAATTTTACTGTTTTTATACGAATACGTTTGGTCGTATCAGAGTCAGTTGTGGTAAAAGTCCTATAATTTTTACTTGCAAGATTTGTGAGCATAGTATGGTCAAACACCATAAGACATACCAAAAACATGTTATATATACATGAGGTGTGCACATAACTGCACAAAGTGAAAATTCATCAGAGTAATGAAATTTTGTTAAGGCTACAGATCAAAAAAAAAGAAAAAATTCACCTCACCCAACTGTGGTCAGGTGTCAAGAGTCCTTCATGAGGTTCACCAAAATCTCTGACCGACGCACAAGTAGAACAGGCTATTAGGAAACTAACTCGCTTCCCTCCACCACAGCTTCTTTGGCAGCATTCTGTGGAATTACATGCCACAGAACTGGCCTGTTTACACAGTGCCTCATCATTCCCACAAGTCCAAAACTGGGCTTTTATGGATAATAACAAAGAAACATAACAATGAAGGATAGACTTGAGCTCCTTTTTATTAAATTAGTGTGTGAAAAGCCAGCAGAGATCATGTGTATTCTTGTAAATTCTGCACCAACTGCTCTGTAAAGAATCATGATGTGCAAAGTTTATGCATATATATAACCAAGAAATGCAAATAAATGCTTCCAATACCTGTAACACCAAATGTACTCTTTTTAAAAATCACATATTTTTATCCTAATTCATTATTTAGAATGCCTCCAATTAAATGGATAATTCTGTAAACTCATGCAGAGAAATATAGCAGAAATATTTTCATATGATGGAGTTTCCCCTAAATGATAGCCACCAGCTCCATATTTTTGGACTGCCTTCAAGATGAGATCAACAGTGTTTATTCCTTATTTGGTTCTTTAATAATTAAACGCTCTTTTTTTGCGTTTTGTCCAAAGTGGAGAGACATGTTAAGTCAAATTCCATTCAACAAAAACTAGTGCTATTCCCAGATGGAAGAACTACCTGAAATCCTACAAAACAATTCCCATCTACAGAACTCAACGTGTTTAACATACAGAGTTGTTATACACCAGAACTGGAAGGATTTATGAGAAGTCATATGGGTTGGTGGCTTTCAAACTTTTTCAACCACACACACACACACACACACACACACACACACAAACCAAGTCTCTTATCCTATGAAATGCACTCTGAGAGCTTCTATTCTATTCTATTTTCAAATGTTCATTGTCACCCGCTAAATTGATTTTGTGACCCACTAGTGGGTTGCAACCCACAGTTTAAAAATTTAGGCCACACTCCAGCCTTTGGCAATTTATAAGAATGAAATAAAATATAGATGAAATCCAATTGTTTTCATTTTAAAAATGATGCAAAAGTGGACTTATATATCAATCTTTTCCAGAGCATGGATCACCCAATTTTCCTTCACAAATATAAGAAATAATAAATGATTGATTATTTACAACTACTCTCCCTTTAATTGGCATAGATTTCGTTTTTTTCCAGTTTCTTCTTAATCTATAATATGTACCAACATGACCTTTGTCTTCCTGACATTGTCACTAATGTATTTTAGCATTTCTATTGAGAGAGAATATTTATTATTTATTATTCTCTTTCTATTTTCCCTTTAATCAAGTCCAGTATACATTTTCATAGTGATTTTCCAATTCTATTAACCCTAACTGTTAACAAACTTACCCAGATTCTTTGTTGATTGTACACTGGAGGGTCAGGTGCTCTTGTGATAACTCTTTCCAGCACCCTTCCTTGTACAAACATCTTCTCTCTTCATTCCTCTAAAATGTATCATTAAATTAAAATTTCAGGGTTTTTTTAAACTTTTCTTTTGCTTTTGTATTTTTTTAGTTTTTTAAATTTCTTTTTAAAAGTGCAGTTTTTTAGTCACATATGTTAAGTGTTTGGATGGCTACATGGGGCCAGTGGCTACTGTACTAGATAGTACAGGGTATTCCGTCTCCCCACAACTAGGAATGAAATATAATCATATAAGAACAATTTGGGGCATGGACTTTCAAGCAGCAAAATATTTCTCTGACACACCTGAATCACACCATAACTCTTCTTCTACCCTCATCCCCACATTCCTTTAGACTTATGAGAAGCTAGAAGAAAAATACAAGAAGAAAAATGAGGAGAGCTGATGCAAAAGGATGGTCAGCTAAAGCCAGAGAGAGTGGTCCCAGAGCACTTACCAACCTAAAGGACAAAGCAAGCTGCCAAAAGGGAAATTCAGGTTGCCTTCTCCACACCCCCCAATGCACCCACACCTATCCTTCCCCTATTCCCCTCTCTGCACACTTATTTAAAGAATTGCTAGTGGAAAGCCGTTGATGCAATAAGGAAAAGGATTTCATTTTTTAAATTATCTCTTCTGCTAGTCCTGCTGAATGGCAGGACCTTTACAGCATTTTGCAAATTGAATTTACCTTTCCATTTAGGTAACACACTTAACTGAGCTTTCATTTGCCTACTGTGGACTAAAAAAAAAGTCCTATGTATTTACTGGCTCAGTTCTCTGCGTGCACATGAGGGAATCGGGGTGTTTACATACCACTATTTCTGGCTGAACCTACACTTTGGTTCCCAGAGGAAGGCAACTTGCCGACCATCTCCATGTATGAGAAGGGCATCTGTTTTCCCAGCCACATCTTACCGTATGGTTCTTGGTTCTCCCCAGACCCTAGTGGCTAGCTTCCCCCTCCCACCCTCAGCCAAACTGGTTTCTCAGTTCTCAGATACTCTCTGTTTCCCTAGGCAACATCTCTGTGTACAGAAACTCATTGCTTGGACACTCCTAGGATTGTCAGGGCTCAACATTTATTTTTATAATGATACTCAAGATTAACGACGCATTTTCTTTTTCAAGCACAAAATTTAAAGGGTATTGAAGTATAAAAAATGGTCTTATGAAGATATACTATAGATAAGTATTTGTAAGCAGGTAATATAAATATATATTTCACACTTAAATTTATGAACCATTAAATTAAACCAGATGGCTAATTGGATTTAGGGGCTCCATTTGATGAATCAAAAAATAATGCCATCTTTGAAAGTAGGCCAGTAAAACTCTGGCCCCACTGCATTTTCATAGTGATAGGAAGAGAAAAGCCATTAGCGAACAGCAAATCTCATCCAAACCTATCAGCAGAATTGACAAAACTCGTCCCAAGTTAAGCTTCAGAAGGTAAACAAGAAAAAATTGCCCATCTCCCACCTCCATCCATTTGGAGCACAGTACCTGACATGTGAGTGGTGCTTAATAAACATTTGCTGAACAAATAAATAATGAGAAACAGAACAGAAAGTATCTCCATACTTACGAGTACTTAAAGAATTTCAGACTCACACCTGAAAGAAGCTTAGAGGTCTCCTCTTTAGTATAATCCATGAGCTGAAGGAATTTAATGTTCTCACACTCCCTGCTTTTAACACACAAGATTTAGGACTTCCTATTCTCTGCTAGAAAACAGCTGTGTCTTATTTCTATGTCCTTTTTGAACCAATGCCCTAAATCATATCAGAAGAGAGCCCAGAAAAAGACTATCATTTGGAGGAGAGAACCTGCATGTAATTCTTTTCTTAGTGTTGCATCAATTTTTAGGCCTTTAGTTTTAAACTAATAATAGTAATAGTAAAGAGTGCCTCCATGCCACCTTCTAAAGAATTAATAGTGAGAAAACTCAACAAAGAGAATTTTACCATTCTGACTACACTCACTGAGCTTATGGTGCATCTTGCTTCAACCACTTCCTTCAATCCCAGCTTCCAGGGTTGAGGCTATTTCTACTGAGGACCTTAGGAGAGTCATTCCTTTGGAGGGTCTTGAGAGACCCTATTTCCTTTTAGACTGACCCAAGACTCGTTTCACAGGGTCTCAGAAGAGCACTAAGAAGGCCAATGGGAAAACTTTAGGCAGAAGAGGGATGTTGACTCAATAGGTAGAAGAACTGTCTATGAAATTACAAATATTGGATGTGCTATCTCAGGACCCTGTCACAGTTCAGATAAAGGGCAGAAGCAGAGAGGAAGGAAGGTGCATCAGTCAGCAGTGAGGGTGAAAACTTTTAAAGTCCTTTTTAGTCCTAAGCTCCTGTGATTCCATGAGCCTCCCCTCCCGGCCTTCTGAAATAAGTTTCTGAATCTAGTCTCTTATCTGAACCGCAGAAAGTAAGGAGGAAAATGGAAGAAAGTATAGAATCTCACATGGGTCAGGCCCAGGGCTTTCTTGAGACCAGCCTAGTTACCTCTCGAGTCACTGCTTATTGGAAGTACTCAGTCCTCCCTCAGGCCACTGGGACAGACCAGTGCTTTACCAGGCATGTGCAAAACAAACCCTGCCTTAGAACTGTGGAAAACAGCGATTTTTCTGGCTACAATGCAGACAGATGGCTGCAGCGCCCTTTCAGTCCCCCTCCTCAGAAAGACCATACCTGAAAAACCATGAGATCCTACTTGATTTAATCCCACGTCCTGAAACATGATGTTCCGTGTCACAAGGCTATAAATTAACTTGGTATTCTGACAAATGAACTCCTGGTGTGATTAAGTCAAGCCCCGTTTGTTTACTTTTTCCTCTTTCTCCTGCTCCACTCCATCACAGGGCACTGGCAGAAAAACCCAAGTCCTCGGTTCATGCAGAGGAGAAGTGCAAGGAGAGAGGAAGGAAAAGCATCACTATGGTGCGTGGTTTGGTTTCTCACAGTTGACTTTGAAATTCATCTCTCCAACTGCTTATTACTCATTGATTGTCATCAACCGCCAACACCGGGGAGAGTTGGGGAGATGGCAGGCAGAGGTGAGGAGGATGAAAAGAGGACAAGAAGAGCAGAGGAAGGAGAGAGAGAGCAGACATAAAGGAGAAGGAAGAAGAGTAAGAGAAATGTGAAAGGAGAAATTTGAAAGGAGATGAAGAGAAAGACTTCTTGTTAACAACAGAACACACACAATTCCCAACCCCCCATGTAAGTCTCTTAAAAAAAAATAGTTGGGCTTCCCTGGTGGCACAGTGGTTGAGAGTCCGCCTGCCGATTCAGGGGACGCGGGTTCGTGCCCCGGTCCGGGAAGATCCCACATGCCGCGGAGCGGCTGGGCCCGTGAGACATGGCTGCTGAGCCTGCGCGTGTGGAGCCTGTGCTCCGCAACAGGAGAGGCCACAACAGTGAGAGGCCCACGTACCGCAAAAAAACAAAACAAAAAACAATGTGTTTATGATGTCTGTTACACATCCATATGGAAAGCCAAGTCAATTAAATATAGAAGTCTGGAGATCAAAGAAAAGTCAAACTTGGAGATATAAATTTGGAGGTCATTAATAGATTTTATTTATTATCATTGGATGCTATGATGGGTTCAAAAACAACCCATTTTAAAATATTTTACTAGAAAATCCAAGAAAAGGGAAACAGAAAATCAAGCACCTCTATTATCCCCAAAAGAAGCAGTTTAGCTTGACGAAGTAGATTTACCACCACTTCCCTCCAAACTTGTGTTAAATAAAGAAAAATGAATCAATCATCAACTCACTGATTTTTTTTTTCACCTGTACCCTTTTTTCTGGCCCCCCAAATACCCCACCAGCCTCCTTCCCTTGCTGCAAAATAGAAAATCCAGTTTCACAGGCAAGGAAGTGTGAATCACTGTGACAAAGGTAGAAGGATACAATCAGTACAGAGAAGAAATAGTGTTTCGATAATCTGTGAACCTTGAGATATGCTTGTTCAAGAGAACTTTGCTCATTGACTGTACAGATCCTTGGAGATAATATGAACTGAGTGAGCTTAAATTATAAGCTGATTTCTCTCACTGGAAAGATGGAAGGTCTTTGTGTGCCCTTGTTTGCCCCTCTCTTTTCCTGCTAAGGACAGTTCTTTCCCATAGACCCTATCTAGTGTTTTGCAAGAGTTGACACTAGCCATGACCATTATTTGATGTAATTGCCACCTGTGATTTATCTCGTTTGCCTGGGCAAGCTTTGGGAAAGAGGTTGGCCTAAAAACTAAATTAATATATAAAAAAAGAATTGATTAGTGAGGCAGCCAGGGAATGGATAGTGTTAATATTTTAATGGGGTGATAACACTGGCCTCCAGAAAGAGTTCATTTATTGACCTCTCTGACTTCCTTTTATTCGAAGTGGTGACTAAACATTCCCTTCATTAATCAAATTAACTACCTGGTCTGTCATTCCAAGGCCACAATGACATAATGCATGAAGTCTGTCTTTTGGAGCCCTGCTATGACACTGTTAAAAGTGGAAACAAATATGGCAAATACATCCATGGAGGGTTCTTATATTGAAAAGTAACAAGATCATTTTGTTAGAGCCCAGTATCAGCAAAAAGAAAAAATCCACAGGGCATTTTCCCTGTGTGCTAGGAGCCACCCTTGCCAAAGTAAAGTATTGGGTCCTATTTCATGAAATTGCTTGGTAGATGAAACTTCCTAGTAAAGTAGACACTTTGCCTTTAAGCTCGTGAGCAGAACAAACCAGAAACAAAAGAGAGAGTCTTTCCCCATGCTAATAGCACCTTTATTCGACTCTACTTCTTTTTTTAGACAGAACCAGTGGTTAGCATTGCCCTCAGAGGCCAAGGGGGGACAGGTAGAAACCACTTGAGAATTTTCTACCCTAAGATTGTTGAATGTTCAGGAGATAATACAGAAAGCAAATAAGAATGAAGCAATAATAGAACCAGGACCTATTTCTCAGGAGAAATGAGGGTTTGTTCAAGCTATGAGAAGGCTCTAAAAAAGAGGGTGGTTAAAGGACCTTGTGAGTGTCTTGAGATCACGAATCTTGTAGTCATGTTCACTCAATATTTTTCAATGTATAAATGAAAAGGTCTTTTCAAAGTAAGAAGCTAACCCAGGAAGCATCACTTTCTATACCACAGAAGGAATGCTGAGCAGACTCTTCAGGTATCCTGGCCAGAGAATAAACTGATGTCTAGATAAAAGAGTGATCAGGGTAAGAAGTTTCATGGATTAGCAATCAGTGGAGAATGACTCCTGAGGAACTAAGGTGCAGGGTGGAGTAGAAGGTGGGGCCAGGAGGAAATATGAGAGTTTATCAGAACTTGGGTCCAGGATGGAGGCTTCTATCACAACTGTGGTATAGAGTCAGAGCAGATTCAGCAGTAAAAAGCCTCTTGGCCCAGAGCTAATATTCCCCCTGATTAAAGTGGAGTCTGAGCCAGATCTAAGCTTAAGTGGGAGCTTTACTCCAACTCTGGGAAATGGTAGTTAAAACGGTAAGGAAGCCAGATTGGTCATTACACCATCTTCCTCTCAAGGATTCCTGTAGTTAGTTTTATGGGAAAGAGCTACATAAAGATATCTCTTTATGACACAGAAATATCTCTTATTTGGCCAAGAGTAAGAGCATAGGCTTTGGATTCAGGCAAAAGCTTCAGCTTTCTCATATATTCGCTAGCAAGATCCTGGTGATAGCAACATAGCCTCTTTGTATGTAAAGCATGCAATGTGCTTGATACTGTGCCACACTTACACTAAGTTATACCAAAAAATGTTACTGTTATTATTTCAGAGGGCTTACAACATGCCAGACATGTCACTTCATTTAGCCCACCCAACATCCCTTGAAGTAGGTCTACCACATGTTTATGAATGAGAAAAGTGAGACCCTCAAGAGATTATATAACTTGTCCAAGGTTACACAATTAGTACAGGAGGAACTGGTATTTCAAACCAGTTTGTCTAACAGCAGAACCTTTGCTCTTATAATATACTCATCCTTGAAAGTATTAAGTGATAATAGAGTCTTCAGTCCACTTTAGAATCTCAGATGGCCCCTCCCAGATAGTTCCTCAGAGGATGGCGTACAAAACATATGGGCGTTATAGGCAACCCCACCCTAATACAGACTAAAGGGCAATAATTAGCTCTGCTTTAATCTGTTCCAAGTGACAGGTGAACTTCTGACTCTCTCTCAAGAGAACTCAAGACAAACATTCCCATGTAAGATTCGTGAAAAAAGCATTCAGCTATGCATGAGGGTCCTTCTCTAACTATATTGGGCTTGTAGCCAGTTCTGCTGGTCTTTAGGTCATCAAGGACATGCTTAGCATTGAGTTCCCGAGCACCCAGCTAGAGGCCCTGGGATGAAACAAACACTAAATCCGAAAGCATTAAAACAGGGTCTGTGATGAACACCTGAGCTATACTGGCCTCTAAAGCTAGCCATCCAAAGAGACAGGTCAATGTACAGACAAGAAAAGGAGGTTTGAGATCTTGTGGTGCCCCCTAATGCCTGTCTCTGCAGCACTATGAACCTCTAAGAAGAGAAGTTCTGAGGGTTTGAAAACTTAATCAGAACAGCATTAAAAGTGTTGAGGGGGGCTTCCCTGGTGGCGCAGTGGTTGAGAGTACGCCTGCCAATGCAGGGGACACAGGTTCATGCCCCGGTCCGGGAGGATCCCACATGCCGCGGAGCGGCTGGCCCATGAGCCATGGCCGCTGAGCCTGCACGTCCGGAGCCTGTGCTCCGCAACGGGAGAGGCCACAGCAGTGAGAGGCCCGCGTACCACAAAAAAAAAAAGAAAAAAATGTGTTGAGGGTCTCAGTTGAGTCCAAAATATTAAGTTCTTTCAGGAGGCAACTGGGCTGGGCTTCAACAACTCAACAGCTCAAAAAAGACAAGTATTCACCTCTGGGATCTAGTGAAGATATCTGAGCCATGTTAAAGAGCAACCTCAAATGAGCTTAGCAGTTGACTCCCAGCAACCATAATCCCCAGCAAGCACTGACCACAGCCCACTGCCTCATGTCACCCCCTTCAGTAGAGGCTCCATCATCCTGGCTCTCTTAGAGATGAAGATCCCAACCTCTGCTGCACACAGAGGAGACAAAGCTTGCTGGCCTTCCTGGGGCCTAATATTCACCACTAATCTCTCTAGGCACCACCCTTTCCCCATGGGGGAAACAGGACTGGGTTCCATAGTAACTGACTCAGCCTGGGGGGGCAGTGCAGCCTTCAGAGACTTCACAGAACACCAGGGAACCAGAAATGAGGAGCTGCTGAAGTTCAGCTGCTGAAGTTCCCAACTGCCCTACTGGAGCCTCTCAGCCATGCTAACTAAGGACAGCAACAGAGGAGAAAATCCCTGGCCTCTGGGTCTTCCGTTCAAAGTAATACAATTCAGTATTGTATTGACTGAGTATTCTTATTCAGTGATATTGAGAGACTTGGAAAGCAAGTGTCGGGGAGGTATGCAGAGTAGATGGCAGGGTCTGCTTTTAATAGAGCAAAGTTTAGAACAGGATTTGGGCTCCAAAAAGAGGATACAGAAACAATATACTGTTCCTCCTCCTTCACGGAACAATTTTTTCCCTTTACAGGGAAGTTGCTGTAGACAAGCGTCATAAGTACCACAGTCAGGGCCCAGGCCATAACGTAGTCTAACCTGGACCTAGATGGATGGCAGGATAAGCAAGACAGGAGGAGTCTCTATTAACAAAAACTGGACAGATCTACAGTGACATGAGAGAATATACCCATGACCCCAGCAACCACACTAAGCTTTGAATGTCCTTGAAGCCTTCCTTGTCTTCTACCTTAAATATTCAATAGAACCACATTTTATTCCATATTCACATGCTCTTATATAAAAAATAATGATTGAAATGAGAATTTTTTAAATCTATATTTTTGAGTAAAATCAACTTTCAGGGAAAATGATTCACGTTCTTCTCATGCAATTCCACAGACGTCCTTGGGCAAACTGTTGCATACACCTGTATTTAGGCCTCTGAGAGTCAGGAACACAGTGAAGGCCCAGGAGGTCTGGTACATAGCCTCCAGAAAACTTCATGGGGGAAATCAATGGTTGTGCCCATGAAGCAGGGCAAGGCATTTGTTAGCTGCCACAAGAACAAAGTTTGAAGAGGGGGGCTTCAGTCATTGGAAGTTCTGGCAAGAGGAAAGCAGAACCCTAAAAATGTGAGGAATGAGGGTGCCAAGTTAATAACGGGGGTATCACGGCAAGGACAGCCACTAGAATCAGGGAACCAAACTGAAAGACTGTTCTACTGATAGCCTCCAGCGAATCTCACTTCTGGTATTCACAGCCTTGTACAGCCCCTCCCCTTGAATCTGAGCTGCCTGCAATCTGGCAGAAGTGATGCTGGGCCAGATCCAGGACAAAGCCTTCAAAAGGTCTGCAGCTTCTGCTTTTGCACTCTGGGGGGATCTAGCCGAAATGTAAGAAACCTGACCACCCTGGACCACCTACTGTGAGGAAGTTCAGACTGGCCACGTGGAGAGGAACCCAAGAATCCTGCCAAACAAGGTGCCCTTGGCTGGATGCCCCAGCTAAGTACCAATTTGCCAGCCATATGAGTGAGCCGTCTTGGAAGATAACACCACAGGGGGCACAATCACACTGTCCTTGCTGAGACATAGTCAAAATAAAGAATCGTAAGCAGGTATTCCAGTTCCACGTGTAGGCAGCTTGTAAGTTGCCACTCTGTCCTAACAGTAAGTAAAAAACTAAACAGACTGAAAAATCAACAACTCTTCTTGAATCCTTAGAAGAGGGAAGGGCATGAAGCAAAACACTGCCCCCCAAATGGGAGAGACCAAAAGGAGAACACAGAGAATCACAATTTACCAGAGCAGAGACCCCTAGGCAGGTACCACCATGGGAACCAGTGCCTGGGTAGGAAAAGCTGAACTGTAATAGAGGAATTGCTGGAGGCTCCGTGCAGAGAACTCTGAGAGCCAAAGACGCCAAGGGGACCCAGTCTTGGAGGGGTCCCCACAATATTGTGAGATTTACCACCAAGAACTTAACCAGATTCCCATAGTCAATACAGGAGAAAAATCTCAAGTTTCTGGCAGGAAGAGAGAAAAAGCAACCATTTGGAAGAGCCAGAAAGCTCTGTTCTTAACAAGGCCTGCCCTCAGGGGAAACTAGTTAACCAGAGTCTAGCCTGCTGTGGTATTATCAGACCCTAACTGATTTGGGGGCAGGAAAATGCACAAATCAGGTAGCTCTGGCCTTCCACCCAACCTAGCCATCTTGTTTCACCTAAGAGGGGAGAAAAAAAAAAAAAACCCCTGAGGAGTGCTTGAGAAATTCACAGTCCAAAGACACAGACCCACTGAAAGACTAGACCTAATCACAGGGCTATAGAACACTTCCCCTCCCCACACCTCACCACCACATTACTAAGGCCCATTTACAGCCGTTCTTTTTACTCAGTACAACATGCCCGATGACCAAGAAAAAAATTACAGGGCATACCAAAAGACAAAAAACACATTTTGAAGAAACAGAGCAAGCATCAGAACCAGACATAGCAGGGATGTTGGAATTATTAGACTAGGAATTTAAAACAACTATGATTAATATGCTTAGGGCTCAAATGGATAAAGTAGACAGCATGCAAAAACAGATGGGCAATGTAAGCAAAGAGATGGAAATCCTAAGAAAGAACTAAAAGAAATGCTGGAGATCAAAAACACTGTAACAGAAATGAAGAATGCCTTTGATGGGCTTATGAGTTGACTGGACATGGCTAAGGAAATAATCTCTGAGTTAGAAAATATACCAATAGAATCCTTCAAAACCTAAAAGCAAGAGAACAAAGGCTGAAGAATCATAAGAGAACAAAGGCTGAAGAATCATAAGCAAACAACTGATTGTTGCTTAAACCACTGAGTTTTGGGGTGAATAGATACCAGGAACACACAGTGAAGCATCAGCCTTACAGAACTAGCGGGGAAATAGAGTCCAAGTGGGACCTTGAGAAGATGGCTTGACGCTTCCATGTTACTAACCTAAGGCTCCTAAATTTCTTCCTGGGGAGTTCAGGGTCAAGGAACTAAAAGCAGCTCAAGTGCTTTCACCCATTTCCAAATTATAATGAAAATATCCTAAATTTCCACAAATCTTACCCTGATAAATGTGGAAATCACCAAATGTACTTACATAAACTGATAAGCGATGCAAATCTACAACCTTGTCTATTCCTCTGGTGCTCAGAGCTTGCTAGTTCCCACCACATTCTCCACATCTCCATCAGCACTGGGGTGGTCTTGAGCTCTCTGTCTTGCCTGTATGGTGCCCAACACAGTGATCACATGTGCAGGTACTTAATATCCCACAGAGGACAAAGGTAGCAGAGATCATGATTTCTCGATGGTTTGGGTCAGTCAACACCAGTTGTAAAAGTAACGCTGGAAAAGGAAGTACTACTTAAAAATTCCAAGTAGGTACACAGCTGGTAAAGCTACATGGGGCAAGACATGATGACTTTCTCTTACTATGCAATACCTGTAAGCAATCGCAAAAGAGATAACAGTTATCAAGGTCTTATTATGGAATGCAAAGCTTTGAAAGAAATCTGTAAGATCCGTCTATCCCTCTGTGTCTAGGCAGAGTCCAACCCACTCTTCACCCTTGCTATACAGACCACTTAGAGAAAAGCATGACATATTATCCAAGAGGTAGTATCCGCCCAACTGAACTTGCTGTAACTGCTAAAACCAACAGGATTCTCAGCCACAGGATGTCACTTCTATTTCCATAGAAATAGACAGGCTTTGGGCAAATTCAAAGTACATGCTTAAAAATAATTTTGCAGCTTCCTTTGAGCCGAGACACACCGTCAGCTGGTATACATTTTAGAGCCCCCGTCGACATGTGTCTAGAGAAGGAGTGGATTAATAATAGCTTACATTTCTATAGTGCTTTTCATCCCAAAGGATCCCAAACAAGGGAAACAAGCTGAATCTTTTCTCCTTGTTTAAAGGGAAAAACCCTAGTGAATTTCAAAGCAATCCTAAACATGAGAACTAATTACAAAGAAATTCACTTTTTTAAAGTGTCAGGACATAATTATTATTTTTTTAAACTTAAATAGTATCTACATTCCTTCTGAGAGCTCACAAAGAAATGCCACCATCTCCATCTCAGAAGGCTATCATCTCTTTCCAACAAAGACAACAGTAGCAGTGCCGGGAGATTTAGAGACATTATGGGTGAAGAGATAAAAATAATAATTAACAATTGCACAGGAAGCTCCATCTGGAGCATCCGATAACACAGTAGGAGACGGATACAGATGGCAAAAGGTGGGTGGCACAGGGTAGAGCCTGTCCTGATCTCGTGGGCTTGGGACCTCAGACACACTCAGATTAGTATAGGCTTAGTTCTTTCCACTCCCTGTGATTCAGATGGAAGTAGCTAGGACAGAGCCAGCATGTTTTACCAGTGTCCAGGAAATCTGGGCTCTAGATCATGGTATTATTCTGTCTGGCACCATGACAAGGTTAATAGTACATTTACCAGTGTTTGATAATCCTAGATTAATATAGCTTTTCATTCTCTAAAGTACAGAGTCTTTCTTATCTTTAACCCACGTAGTTTGCATATACTTCCACATAGTAATTCTAGGCACAATGCTGCCTATTCTGAGCTTTTTACCCTGATTGGCAGATAATTAGAACCATGAGATGTCAGCAGGTGTTGAGATAAAAAGACATCATAAACCCAGTTACAGCACAGACAATGGCTTTTTAATAACCTGTTTAAGTCACGCAGTTCCCAACTATCTCACACTTTTAGGATGAGTAGTTACTTGATCCTGGAGGACTGCTGAGCTAGGAGGACCTCTGCTGTTAAAAAAGAACCAACATCTTTAGAGGGACAGTGAAAGTTCACTTCCAAAGAGGCAAAACCGAAAAAAGCCATCACAAAAATACTCAGAAAGGAAACAGGATTTCTTTTTCATCAATTTGTTTCCTCTCTACAGAGATGCCAAACCAGCGTGAGGTGGACAGACACACCGCCACCCTCCCATCTGCTATTGTTAGTGAACATGACCGTATGATGAATAAGGCAGAAAATTAAATTGCTGAGAAGATAAAATTATCTCGTTTGGGAAAGAGAATACATTAATCGCATTGGGACTCTAAATAAAGCCATTCTTTCTCTTTAGTGTCATAATTTGAGATTTGAGTGTATACCACTTACTTCATATTCTTTATGATGACTATATTCTTAGCATGGGATAGATGTGTAAAGGGCAGAACTTTCTGCCACTGTGTCACTGGGAAGAAAAACGCTGCCATTATGACACACACCCTCCCTCAGAGAGGGTTTTGTGAACACAAAAGATATCTCCCCTTAACTTGATTTTTTCCAAAAAAGGTATTGATTCCTCAAATCTTCAGAAAGGATCTATTATTTGCATAGCCTTGTGTTAGGTGCTGCAGGGATACAAAAGTCTAAGAGAGAGGTTTTGCCTTTGAGAAGCTGCAAAATAAGATATACATGCATTAAAAAACTAATACAATAAAAGAGGTGCCTTAAGGTAGGCTATGATTTGGTGCTAAGAGCATATTAAAAATAGTAAGTACTATTCATATAACAAAATGAGAGAACTCTGAAAACTGAAGAATCCAAGGGAGTCTTTGAAGAACAGGTCCTTGAAGATAGATAAAATTTGAGTTAGCCGGAAGAAAAGGGGATATTCCAAGTTGGAAGCTGGGGTAGGATTTACTCGAATAATGACACTAGGATAAGAATATAAAGACTTGATTTAGGGACTGGGAATTCAGGCTAGCTTAAGAGATGCGCTCCTTTAGGGCCAAATTTTGAGGCTCCTTAATGCTTAATTCAATGATACCCAAGTAGTTTGGATTGTGCAACCTATTAGCAAAGATTTTTAGCACACCCCCAATTATTTGTATATACATAATACATGTACAATGAATGGATATATCATGCACTTTAAAGAACATATTTTAAAGAATGAAATAAATAATAGTTCTTTTAAATTTTGTATTTATGGTACAAAAATTCTTTTGTCATAAGTGAAAAAAATCAATATTTTTAATGAGAGTAATATGATTTAATATACTTTGTTAATCTTTTTTTTTTTTTTTTTTTTTTGCGGTACGTGGGCCTCTCACCGCTGTGGCCTCTCCCGTTGTGGAGCACAGGCTCTGGATGCCAGCAGCCATGGCTCACAGGCCCAGCCGCTCCGCGGCATGTGGGATCTTCCCAGACCGGGGCACGAACCCGTGTCCCCTGCATCGACAGGCGGACTCTCAACCACCGCGCCACCAGGGAAGCCCAACTTTGTTAATCTTTTAATAATGTTTGGTGACATAGTGATCCAAAAGTCTGGCTCTACATTTATTTTATTCTGATAGTTGGTTTTAGTGGCTGATACAGGTGGCAAAAGATATGTGAGTGGTTTGGGTTTTTTTTCACTTTTAAGTAAGGAAGGACTCTCAATAGAATTTACCATTAAGTTCAGCAACATTCTATGCTTTGTGTCAAATGCGTTTAAACACCATTAAAATATTTTTGTTTTCTGAAGTTAAAGACAAATTTACCATGAAGCTAATGAAGCTTCAGTGCAAGACCCCTCACCTGCCTGAGCATCTCCCCAGTAATGTATCCACATGGTCATATATTTCAGTAAAGACTGCAGAGGTGAGATAAAGGAATGACATTTTGAGCACAATTAAGACCAGTGTTTCTTCCCACTCTGACTGCCTCTAAGACACTTCCTTTGTGTTACATGTGGCATAACGGGCTGCAAGTACTTTTTGGTTCTGAATAAGGGGAAATAGAGCTGGGAGCACATTTAGCTCAGGTTTAGTGGGATATATTTATATGGTTCCTAGGCTCTTCCATACGTACTTAGGTTAACACTAGCCACCCCAATAGAAGATGCCTTCCAGGAACGTTCCTGCCCACTGTGTTTACTCGTGTGTGGTTATGACATGAAGATGCAATATGAGTGTGTTCTATGGTGTGCAGGGTCAAAAATATGTGAAAGTGGAAGAGAAACAAGGTTTGAAATTATGGAACCAGAAGCGAGTCTGTGGAAAATTCTTCCAGGCATCAGGTGTGTAAGATTTTAAGCAAAGGATCTGGTTTTCAGTGGAAATTATCTCTGTCATCATATTCAATTTTAAATAACTCATAGATTTTTTTAGTTTTGTTTTTTACTGTATTCACGTGAAACAGAATTTATCATAATTCCTGTGTTTGCAAGACACAAACCTATAGCAATCCTACAACCAGTGGGTATGTCTGTATGTGAAGTCACATATTTTGTGTATCCAGCTATCAGAGCACATCTTACCATGTCTCACATGTCTTGTCCTGGTGCAATCTGGCAGTTCCAGATAAAGTGGCTACAAGATTGCCACCAACATAGCAAAACAAATAAAGAATGAGTTTTCCTATGACAGAATTCCTACACATGTTTATCAGTAAGTCAGAATATATAGCATAAGAATAATTTGATTATACAGTTATATAGCTCACTACAACATCAGGGCAGTTTTTAAATGCACTTGAATTTGCTCTAATAAACTAGTATTGTTCGTTCAAAGAGCATTTAGTCTTGCATGATGAAATATGAAACTCCCCCAAATCTTACATCTCAAACATAAACATGATAGAGGGTTCCCCAAATTTGACTATAACTTGAAAAATCTGTGTAACATTATTAATAGCAATTATTATCAAAATAAAAAACAAATTTTGATCAGTCATGCTAAAGAAAGTATGAATTATCTTTCTATTTTGTCTTTAGAAAATATTGCAAAGTGATTGTCATATGAAGGGGTGCTCAAAGAAGATGCAGCTAAAAAAGTACAGAAAAAAAGGTGTTATAGAGGCATGTCAACAGTTCATTTATAAAAACATTATGTTTTTTTCTGGATCTTGTGTTGTTTTGGTATTTTCTGCTTTTTAAAATGAGTAACTATTGTGATTTCTTTTCTCATTCTAAATAAATGTTCATTTTCACACTTGATTTTACATTTTCAATTTTATCTTTTTTCTCTTAAAGAGGCTTCCAAAACTCAGGTTCAAAGTCCACAAAACCTGAATATGCTCTTTTTACCTGCTCAGTTTATAAGTATCTTGTGAATTTAATGGCTTCATACTATCACTAACTAAAAATTCAAGCACTATGTACACTTAAAGTAAGATGTATTATTAAATGTAAGAATTCATATTTCAAGTTGTCAGTTCAGTAATTTTGAATCATTTTGACCAAATTTTTGTCAGATCTGATTAGTTGCATTATTTTTACTGCATAATGTGTCTTGCAAAGTGTTTACACTATGAAGAGAAGTAACAGCTTGGCCTTTTTTTGTTGCTCTCCTATACTTGCAGTTACTATTCTCTTTAATCTGTGATTTCTTTCTAAAATCTTTTTAAGCCACTGGCTCATTCATTAAAGCATACAATCAATAAATCATAGCTAGATGCATTTAAATAGAAAAACATCACAGTATGCTGGAAGCTATCCCGCAAAATGAGGGTATAACTGCCATCCTCGAAGCACTTTGAAACTTCAGCTATTACTTCAAGATATCTCAGGCACCATGAGTGACATGGTCATCTGTCATAGAGTGTGAAAGATAGTACCTGTATCAATCTGCATATGACATGTTAGCAAAGTTTAATTTCTTTTTTTTTTTACTTAAAAATATGTATAATTATTTACCTAGTATAGAAATAGGAATAAAAAGTTCTACCATATTCTCGTATTCCAGTGGATTGTCTTTCACAACCCCTGAGTATACCCACCTCACTCTGGAGATTACTGGTCTAGTGAATGGGTGTAAAGTATTTTGAAAAAAAGAAACCATAGAAGATTTTTGAGCAATGGAGAGACATTAGAGCAGTATTTGGGGGAACTATTTTAATGAGGCTGTCCAAGATGGATTGAACACTTGAATTTGGAGGTAGAAAGATGAGTTAGGAGGCCAGAGCAAAATCTAAAAATGAGGTGATATGAATGAAAATTAGTAGTGTGGAAATGAGAATAACAAACAAGACACAAGACAAACTGACCTGATAAGTGAAGAATAAACAGAATTTACAATGCACTCATTCACCAGACAGGTTCTGAAGGTGTGGGTGGGTTTAGGACATTTGATTACCTGGTATATTTCCTGTGATTACATCCAGTAGCAAATTACCAGACTATGTCCTCTGGGAAAGCAGAGTGTTAAAGTGCCACAACCACGCAAAATAAACATACTAGAAAAATTAAAACAGTACACATAAGCATATGGGATTCAGCTGTCTAATTAAAATCCTAGTGAGCCAACAATGGCCTAAAACTGTAAGAATTCAGTGACTGCCAGAAGAAAGCAGCAAATCAGACACTCAAAGTGGAAACAGATTTGTCTCAATTGACACTTCCTATCAAAATTAGCAAATTTTAAAACACCAGTTAAAACCAGCTCAGCCAGAAATATCCAAAGGCTATATCAAATTTTAGATCTTTAGAGTGATTTGATTCAGAAGATCCTCAAACAGTGAACTAGACCTTTTTCCTTATTGATAGACTGGAGCATAGAATAAGACAGGACAGAATGAGCAAAAATATCAACTCACACTAGTTCAAAACGTCTATATTATTACATCTTTTTTTTTTTTGCATTTAGTTATTTTATTTTTGTTAAATTTTTTTCAAATGAGTAAATACTCAGGGTTAAATATTAAATGAAAGTATAGCTGATTCACTTTGTTATACAGCAGAAACTAACACACCATTGTAAAGCAATTATACTCCAATAAAGATGTAAAAAAAAAACTTCTAATAAAAGCTTTGTCCTGCCCTACAACCACTTAGCCTCCCAATCCTTCTTCCTATAATCATATTTAAATAATTCAGTAATTATATAAAAATCTTTAGAAAACTTGCTATTTTTTCATTTAACATTTTTAGTCATGACATTTTTGCTTTATGCTATGAGAAATGAAGATTTATCTGTTTGTTCCACTGCCAACCTAGTTTTCCGCAATTCACCCAACAGCACTATATCTGGTCGTGTGTTGGAATCTTCTTGTACCAGATTGCAAGAGCCCATTGTTTTAGGAATATTGCAAGCCAACTGTTAAACCATTATTAAAAATTAAATTACACAGGGCTTCCCGGGTGGCACAGTGGTTAGAAATCTGCCTGCCAATGCGGGGGACACAGGATCGAGCCATGGTCCGGGAAGATCACACACGCCGCGGAGCAACAGGGCCCTCATGCCACAACTATTGAGCTCACAGGCCACAACTACTGAAGCCCGCACTCCTAGAGCCTGTGCTCCGCAACAAGAGAAGCCACCACAGTGAGAAGCCCACACACCGCAAGAAGAGTAGCCCCCGCTCGCCGCAACTAGAGAAGGCCCGTGTGCAGCAATGAGGCCCCAGTGCAGCCAAAAATAAATAAAGAAATTTATTAAAAGAAATTAAATTACACAAACTTATAGTTAAATTAATTACATTAACAACAAAGGCAATGAATACTCAAAACTTACACTTCCTAATTATGTTACTACCTTTTACTATTTTCTATGTTACTGAGGTTATTTACATTTATTGTATCTGTATGGTAGGAATACTATATAATGGCATGCTACTACACATATCTTCCCAACTCTGTGTTTAGTGAGGTCACAGTAGTTGCTTGACATTGATCATAGTGGAAGTATTTCACCACATAAATCAGCAAATGCCACAACTCCAGGTTTGATTTATTGACTTGATGATTGTCTATACTTGTTTAGAGACAAGAAAATAATGGAGAAAAATTTTAATAATTTAGATAAAATGGGGACTTCCCTGGAGGTCCAGTAGTTAAGACTTCGCCTTCCGATGCAAGGGGTGTGGGTTCGATCCCTGGTTGGGGAGCTAAGATCCCATAGGCCTTGTGGCCAAAAACCCAAAACTTAAAACAGAAGCAATATTGTAACAAATTCAATAAAGACTTTAAAAAACAAAGGTCTACATCAAAAAATAAATAAATAACATAATAATTTAGATAAAATGTAAACGTGTGTTATGTTTGTATCCATTGCATCATGAATAGATAAAAAAATGAGGGAATATTTTTCCATTATTCAAAAAATATTATACATTTCAGCAAAGCGGTTGCTCATGTCACTCGTAAATGAGTGAAGTTCTGACGTCTTTATTGTTTCACTTCTTTCTTTTTTTTTTTTTTTTGCGGTACACGGGCCTCTCACTGTTGTGGCCTCTCCCGTTGCAGAGCACAGGCTCTGGACGCGCAGGCTCAGCGGCCATGGCTCATGGGCCCAACCGCTCCGCAGCATGTGGGATCTTCCCGGACCGGGGCACCAACCCGAACCCGTGTCCCCTGCATCGGCAGGCGGACTCTCAACCACTGCGCCACCAGGGAAGCCCTTCTTTCTTATTTTTTAAGGGAAAAGAAAATTCAACTTACATTCATATCAAAAGAATGTTCCTTTTTCAATTGCAACCATAGGTCCACAATGGTTCAAGAATTCAGCAGAAATCAACAAAACATGTGAGAATCAATTGCTTTATGGAATTTACAAAATACAGTTTTATATATTTCATTATTAAGTGTATATTGTGGGCTATGTATCCTTTATATAAGTAAAATTTATAATAAATGTATGTATATAAATATGTCCATTTTTGAGAGCTATTTGTTAAACATTCACTAGCATATTATTGGTTACATAACGATTTTTATTAAGTTAATAAACAATATTTGCATAATGTCATAATATAAATATTCACTGAAGAGCTAAATGTGTTTTCTTTCTAGGATAAATGTTTTTCCTGAAGTTTCTGTCTTTCTTTTTTCCTTGCAGAATTTTTATTATAGTAATTCTCCACTTTTATTTCTGAAAGCTCTATCATATTAGGAATACTATGGAGTCTTTTACAGGTATGGGGAGAAATAACTCCCTGCTAGAGCCCTCTGGCATTTCACTGCAATTTAATTATTTTCTAGGCCTATGGGACAGGAGTTATCCTGGGACATTATTGACTCTTTCCCCCTAGCATATTGCAATGTAACATTTAACAATGTAACAGTGTTCCTTGACATGGATCTTCTGCATGTATTTTATAAGGCATTCAATGTGCCCTTTAGATCCAGAAACCTGCTTACTTCAGCTCTCATATTACATATTTGATGAATTCCTCTCTCATATTACATATTTGATAAATTTCCTCTGTTATCTCTTCCTAGACCACCGATTACTTTATTGCTCCTTTAAGTCTCTTCTCCCTTATTTTCCATATCTTTGACTTTTTGTTATACCATCTGAGAGATTCTCTTTTGTTGATATTTTTTCAGCCATTATATTTTTGCTTTTCAAAATGCTTTTATTGTTCTCTTTTATCTTTTTATTTTACCCTTTTCTTGTTTTATGAAAGTAGTATCTTTCTTATCTCTATAAGGTATTCATTTTTTTTCTCTTTTGAGGTTCTCTGCACTACTGCTGTTTTCTCTGGCTTTATGTTATTTATTTGTTTACCTCTGTCTCTTCTGTCACACAGTAAAATTTCTAAAATTCTTTGCTGTTCCATGGTTGCCGTTCATACTGACATGAGGCACAAACACATCAAAAAATGGTTGGGAGTTCTGTGTATGTTAACAGTGTTTTAATCAATGGATTTCACTTTGTGGTAGGTATGTCCAAGGAGATGTCTAAGGGAATCATCTGGGGGAAATTTCAAGGCCAGCATGTGGAAGTCTATGACAGTTGAATTTCTTCAGAAATTAAACTTCCTATGGGGCAAAGTGCAACTGCTGTCAGTGTTACACTATCAATCTCTTTTAGGCCCTACATCTCACTTCCACTGTCCTCTTTATCTGTCATCTCTAAATCTAAAGGCTCTGTGAAGTTCTGTGGAGGCGAATCAAATTTCTATGATTCTATGTCCTCTTTTGAAAACACTCAGTGGTAAAATTCCACCTCTTAGCTATACTGGTTATTTCTATTCCATCTACATTTATTTATTTGTTTGTTTGTTTATGGCTGCGTTGGGTCTTCATTGCTGCGCACGGTCTTTCTCTAGTTGCAGCGAGCAGGGGCTGCTCTTCGTTGAGATGCACAGGCTTCTCATTGCAGTGGCTTCTCTTGTGCGCAGCACCAGTTCTAGGAGTGCAGGCTTCAGTAGTTGCAGCACGTGGGCTCAGTAGTTGTGGCTTTCAGGCTCTAGAGCACAGGCTCAGTAGTTGTGGCACACGGGCTTAGTTGCTCCGCGGCATGTGGGATCTTCCCGGACCAGGGCTCCAACCCGTGTCACCTGCATTGGCAGGCAGATTCTTAACCACTGCTTCACCAGGGAAGTCTCTCCATCTACTTTCTGATTCCAGAATTACATTGAAATCTTCCTGGTTTCCAATAGTGGCAGAAAATGTTTTCAGGCCACCCTCCCACTGAAAATGACTAAAATTGCCAGTTCAAATATTTGTTCAATCTTCTTTAGAGAAGCAAAGAAATCACAAGTTATTTTGCAATTTTCAGGCCAAAATTGAAAGGAATGCAGAGACTAGAGAGATAAGCCAGCACAGAAGCAGAATTGTCCCGATGGCATTGACAACCAAAGGGGATAAAATCAAGGTCCAGGGCCCACACACTGTGGAGATTCTAGTAAAAGAAGCTCTTCTCTGTAAACTAGGGCTCCAAAGGACTACAACTTCAGAAAATAGTAAAGCGTTATCAGCTGGGTGGGTCAAGGAACCCTGAGCCAGTATTTGCTGCTGCCTGACAGAAACAATGCAAAACTTCTCTGGAGGTGGCAAACAGGATAAGTAAAAAGAAATTCAAATCGACACACGTCATAGTGAAAGAGCAGAACCTCAAAGATAATAATAAACTTAAAAATCATAAGAATCCAGGGATAAGAAGGAGATTAAAATGAGCAATAGGCTGACAGTTAACTTCTCAACAGCAACATTGGAAGCCAGAAGATAGTGGAGTAATATCTTTAATGTGCTAAAGGCAAATATTTGCCAACTGGAATTCTACAACTAGTAATCGTTCAAGAATAAAGGCATAATAAGGATATTTTCAGAACAGCAAAAACAGAGACACTTCGCCACAGATAGATCTTCAACAAAGGAAATTCTAAAGGGTGCATTTGGGCACAAGGAAAATACTCTTAGAATGCTAAAGACAAAAGAAATGAAGAGCAAAGTAAAGTGGTAAGTATGTAGATAAATCTAAATAAACATTATCTATATAGTATAATAATAGTAATATCCTTGTGTTAATCAATTCATGACAACAGTACCATGTAAGACAGAAGCAAGGTATGTGAGGTGAAGGTGTGTCCTAAGGACCTTGTATTGTCCAAGAAAAGGATAAAGGTTTTGGTTAACTTTAGACTATGATGAATTAAATATTCATATTGTAATTTCTAGGAAAACCACAAAAGGAATAGAAATAGAGCATAGGATTTCCAGATGCAATTAAGGTAGAAATCAATAACAAAAGATAACTAGAAAATATGTTTAAAAGTTAAGAAATAAACCTCCGAATTTTGCACTGGTCAAAGAAGAAGTCATACTGAAAACGAAATTATTTTAAACTACAATATAGTGCTACATCAGACCCCTTTCATCTTGGAAGGGCTAGCCGTTCACCCACAGAAGGGTAGATCGCTAAGTCAGACTAATTTTGTGGGCATTCTCCCGCTAGAGGATGGCCTCTATCCCATTCTCTTTGACATTGCAGGTATAAAGAGTTTTTATTGTTTACTTTCATTTTAGAGAAGTCTCTAGAGGAAAAGGAGATGAACACGTTTCAATCAGCCACTTGTAGCCTAAATTCCATTATGTCATTTAAGCAGCTATAAGAAATAACACAATATGATGTACTATTTCTTCCATTTTTCCTCTCTTTAAGCTTTCAAAATTTTGCCATTTAAACAAACAAACAGTCCCTATCTACATTTTTATTTTCAAGTACAGGACAGATTCATTCACCAGCTATCTATATTTCTGAGAATTTTCACTATTTTGAAAGACTTTCTAAGGATAAAATTCCACTTATTTTCATTAAAGGAATATATTTATACTTAAAACATTTTTATAAGCACCCTTAATGCACTTTCAAAAAATTCTTCTTCACATTAACTCAGGTAATAAAACCAGCTTCCTTGCAATGAAAACCAGCTGGTGTCCGCCTCCTGATTTTTTTTTTTTCTCTTTTATCCAGTTGAAGTGAAGGAATATTTATGGTGGGTTAGAGAAAAGATGCACAGAAAATGGTCACAAAATCCTATGTACATACAGAATGGGTGTATGTCTTGACCCATTCTGTGTTAAAGGTAGAAAATTTTGAGCCAAGTATATTATCTGAAACAGAAAATCAGCTTAACGATAATAACAAAAGCAGACAAAAACAATCTCCAACTGGATGTAGTCTCAAACATGTTGACAAACTATAGAAACTAAAGACTACATTTTGCTTTCCTGGATATGTATGAGTTAATCTGTATACCAAATAAAGGCCTATTTTGGTCTATTAACAGAGTGTGGGTTAAATACTTTTCAAATGGAAAATTATTATCCACATGAGAAAAAAATATTTCATTCATATCTTTAAAAGTATTTCAGAGAAAAATTTAATTTCCAGAAGCAGACAACCTGCTAAATAATAATTTATAGGAGTTTGCTCACCTTACATAACAGCACTCTATTTTCAGCAAGTACACAGTTCACTGAATTTTCATTCGTTTGAAAAAAAATCTGTATTAATAAAACAATTTGTGGTAATAAAATACAACTGTTAAGAGAAAGCAGGCCATACTCCAAACCTCCCCACTTTGAAAAAATATAGATTAAAATCAGACTAATTGTATATAGTGAAGAAACATGAGGTCAAATTCTGCATCAACATATTTCAAGCTAGCAGTATGTCTTGCTGTTCTTATCGCTACCTCTATCCTAGACACTAATTTCAGTCTTTTTATATTTTGGTTCTTTTTTTTTTTAAATTAAACACATGGATTCAGTCTACTAATAAAGTATACCTATTAACTACTTTGTTTTTAGAAAGATATTCTCCATAAAAAGAAAAGGAAAAAACTTTTAAAAGACCTCTAAAAGTTAATAGGACATATACTTTTAATTATACACTAAAATGTTTAACAGGTTTAATTTTTCAGGAGTGGTACCATGTCTCTTTAGATGCCAATCCAACAATTTGTCTTTGTACAAAGGGTGCCTGCCTATCCACCACTAGCCCAGTGAATCTCACTCCATCAATTAGGAGACATTGTTACTTTATTGCAGTCATCTGTAGAATCTAGTGGTTCTCCATTAATGTACTAGGTCCCTGAAATTAAAGATGGAAAGGGAACAGAGTCCAGTTGAAAGTGTAAAGGGAGGACTTCCCTGGTGGCACAGGGGTTAAGAATCTGTCTGCCAATGCAGGGGACACGGGTTCGAGCCCTGGACTGGGAAGCTCCCACATGCTGCAGAGCAAGTAATAAGCGCGTGCACCACAACTACTAAGCCTGCGCTCTAGAGCCTGTGTGCCACAACTACTGAAGCCCGAGAGCCTAGAGCCCGTGCTCCGCAACAAGAGAAGCCACCACAATGAAAAGCATGCACACTGCAACGAAGAGCAGCCCCCACTCACTGCAACTAGAGAAAGGCGGCTTGCAGCAACGAAGACCCAATGCAGCCAAAAATAAATAAATTTATTAAAAAAGAAAGAAAGAAAGTGTAAAGGGAAGCTGGGCACAATCTAATTTAATTATCAAGGTTGGAATTATTCCAGGACTCCATCTGCCGTAAGTACCCTGGGATCTTTAATGACCACACGTGGTCAGGATTCCAGTTTTACAGCTCATCCAATTAATTGCAAGCACATCTTCTGCTATACCATTAGGTGACAGGACTGGGGAATCCACTCTGCTAATTAAGAACTTCGGGCCTTGTGTTAGTTTCCCAGAGGACTTTTCAGGGTCTCTGGGTATGCGTACATGGCCACATAAAGGTACACTTAATAAGAGATACTTCTATCATAGATCGTGAACAGGAGAGACTTCAGACAGTTCTTCTCCACCCTATTAGGACTGGATAATCTCTACAGCACAAGCCAGACTAGAAAATGCTGGACTCTTGGGCAGTTCCCAAGAGCCAACCCCTACTCCATCTCTTTTTTATGGTCAAGGGTAGAATGTACAAATTGCCTTGCATAGTCCTACATGCCCTCTGGAGGAATTCACCCTCACTCTTTGCATCAGGTCTCATTTCAAGACCTTAATATACTCTTAAGGAGGGTAAAAATCCTCATTTTCTCATATTCTTACATTAAAATGTAACTCTATCTTCCTCAATTTTCCTGTCTTTGAAGGAAGCATAATGTTACCTGCCATCTCAAAAAAGTGAAGTCTGAAGAATATTTTTCCCAAAGTGAAAAATAGGAAAACCTCTTCAAATAGCCTAGCTCAGTGGTTCCAGACATCATTTCATTGACCAATGGCATCTGAATCACTTTTGAAATTTGCTAAAAATAGAGATTCCCAGGTCCCAATACAGAGCTACTGAATCAGAATGACCAAGGATGGAAGCCAAGTATTTGAGTTTTCAACAAGCTGGTGAGATCAATCTGCTTGTTTGAAAACCACTGGGCTCTGACTTCCTTTGGAGGGAAAATAACAAAAGCCCATTCTGTGATTTTGAAAAGAAAACCTTCTTCATCCATCACACACAGTACACACAATATCTTTCTCCCTTTTCTGTGCTTATTTTCTTTCTTTTGTGCCCCTTGCATTGCTTCTATTTTAGATCCCATCATCTCAGTTATCAAGCTTAATTTCTTTCTTCCCAGGAAGCACTGTATAAAATTACTTTGGGATCTTATTAAAGTTGATGCTAATTAACCCAACCATATTTATTTTCACACTCAGATAATATGAGTAATCCATGAGAGACACTGAACTTTAGACACGAGGGAAGTTAAAATGCCTATGACGCAAATAGAGGCATTAGAAAAAGATTATTGGACAATTTAAAACTAACTGAATGCTACTTTTTCCTGTTCCTGTAGCTGATGTTCCAACATAATCGTTTGGTTTTAATTCGTGGGAAAAGAGATGTTTGAAGACATTGCTGAAAACTGGTACCATGGCAGCCAGAGTGGAACAAAGACGGCAAAAACTTTCTAACGCAATCGAGATTTTATTCATCTGTAAAATGAGATGGTTTGTAGTGCAGGATCTCTTAACTCCCTTCTCACTCTAAACTGCCAGCAGTCCATGAATGTTCATAATCATTGAACAAAATCCTCAGCAACTTAGCAAGAACATGAACATGTAAAATTATCAACGTCACCTGTTACTCTTAGACCTGGAAGAAAGAGGTGGCTTTAATAAAGGAATCCAAGAAATATTTCTAGGACAAATAGGGTGGCCTATTGCCCAGGTTTGCTCAGTACTGAGGGATTAACCAGGACATAGGATTTTAGTGCTAAAACCTGGACATTTGTAGCCAACCATGATGGTTGGTCAGCCTAAAGCCAAAGGTTGAGTTCATGAGCTGTAAATGAAAAATTTTACCTTGTATATGTAATTAAGCTTTTGACACACTGAGAGGTGAAGATGGAGCTCCCCAGATTTTAGACAGGTGGCTGGGATATGACAAGCTACTTCGAATCTTCTGAGGTATCCCAACCATAATTAAAATAAAAATAGCATTTGAGCATAAAAGGACCTAAGGTATGATCTGAATAAAAAGCAACAGAGCACTTGAGAAGGAATGTAAACAATACCTTTATCAGAGAGGGATCTGGGGATTGTATTGTACATAGCAATGATTTATACATGGCACTTCAAACTGAAGAGGCCATCAGGAAGTGATTTATTTAAAAAGAATCTAGTGCCTCCCAAACAGTTACAAAAACCTACAAATAAAACGGCAACTGACTTCTCACAGGGGTAAACGCGGATATGCTTAGCAACTGAACCTATTTACCTGACTCCCCAGTGTGTATTTCTGACCCTCAGATATGCCTGCTCCATGGATTTAGGCAAGAACAAGGATCCATCCAGAGAACTTATAAAGAGATGGATTCATATCATTAAGGAATTATTTCATTTTGTGTTAGAGTTGATACAATAGACACTATGAGGTTAAAAATGTATGTCTGGGGAGAAAGGATCCTGGGAAGACGGTAGAATAGGAAGTGCCAGGAATCTGTCTTCCCACAGACAACAATCACACTAGCAGGATCTGTCTGATGTAACTATTTTGGGAACTCTGGAGTCTATTGAAGGCTTGCAACTTTCAGGGGAAGACTTGGACAGTAAATTGCAGTTGATTTCAGTCAGTTTCAGCTCTTACCACAGGAAATGAAAGACAAAAGAACTATAAGGTATAGAGAAAACAAATAACAGACTGACAGAAGTTCTTCCTTATTAGTAATTACTTTAAATGTAAATGGATTAAATTCTCCCATCAAAAGACAGAGATTGGCAGTAAGGAAAAAAATACCATGATCCAACTATATGCTGTCTACAAAAGACTCACTTTATATTCAAAGACACTAACAGATGGAAAGTGAAAGGATGGGAAAAGATATTCCATGTAAATAGTAACCAAAAGAGAGCAGGATATTGCTATATTAATATCAGACAAAATAGAGTTTAAATCAAAATAGGTTTCTAATGGGTACAGAGTTTCAGTTTTGTAAGATGAAGAGAGTTCTGGAAATGGATGGTGGTGATGGTTGCACAACAATATGAAGGTACTTAATATCACTGACCTGTACACTTAATAATGCTTAAGATGGTAAATTTTATGCTATGTGTATTTTACCAGAATAAAAAAACAATTTTAAGGAAAAAAATTGTTTGTATTTATACAATCTCCTAATTCAGAAAAGGACTCAGCTTTTTAGGAGGTGGTAATCATGTTTGCAGAGACAATAAGATAACCTCCATTATGATTTATTAAAACATGGTAAAGAAAAGATCTAATAGTAATAGCTTGTCCATATAACCAATGAACTAGCTTTTTTCAACCCATTTTTTGACTGACTTCTCGGCTACATTTAACACAGCTTATCACTTCCTCTTTTTATATGAACAAAATATCAAACTTCTAAATATAAAAGTTTCTAAATCTAACTGTGTAATAGTGTCCTGACAAGCCCTATTGGAGCCTGAGGCAAAAGGAGAATTCAGTAATTCTGACCTTGACTTTATTTAAAAGTTTGATGTTTTAATCATCATGGACTTTTTGCATCAACTAGGTTTTTTTTCAAACACTGCATTAAAATATTATTTATCATAATTACTGGGGTTTTGGGCACCCCCCCCCCTTAAATTTTGTGTCCTGAGGTGAGTCCCAGCCCTGAAAGGACTCTTCCTGTCACTTCTGTGATATCACAGTTTGCTAGTTTTCCCCTCTCTTTCTGGCCTCTCCTTCTCAATCTTTTTTGCAGTTCTTCCTCTGTCCGTCATCTAAATGCCAGTGTTCTTCAGGATTCTCATTAAGTCTTCTCCCCTTTCTCTATACATATAGTCTGGATTATCTCAGTTACTTCCACGTTCTACTGATTCTCAAACTGTTTCCCCTTTGCTTTACCCTCAGCCATACTAGCAGCCATACTATATGGATAATTTAACCCTAATCTAAGCCCAATCCTCTGCGTTTTGGGTCAATTTCTGTTCCTGTGATGTATTTATGGAGACGTACTTCCCACTCCCAATGATGTACTTCCTCTTGCCATTAAATCTTTGTGCTCACCAAAAACCCTCTCCCTACCTCCCTCATGCCCGCTTCATACCCTAGGGTACAGGAAGGGAGAGAAAGAAACAGAAACCCTCCGGCCCTCCATTTTAGCCTTTCCTCCACTTCAACCTCCAATTGCTCAGCTCTGCCAAAGTATCTCTCAACTTCACAACTTCATACACACTGTCTTCTCTATTCTGGCATATTTCCTTACTTGCTAGCAAACTCTTACTTATCCTTCAGGTTTCAGCCCACATATCCCTTCCAGAGAGACCTTCTCTGCCCTCTAGATTAGATTAGGTTTCCCTGCTATGTGTGCCTATAGGGCTCTGTACCTTCTCTTTCATATTTCTTATGTTTTATTGTAACTACTTGTCCCATTTCCTGTCTCCCCCACTAGACCATAAACTCCATGAAGGCGGAAGCCATGTCCATCTTGTTCATTATTATACATCCAGCTTTAACACACTGCTCGGGATTTATCAGCCACTCGGTAAGTAATTATATAAGGAAAAGAGGGTAGCCAGAGAGAATCAAACACCATCTAAGCAGAACCAGTGCAATCAATGAGCAGTAGAGCAAATAAGCAAAAGGCAGCAGATGCAAAGATCGCAAAATCCAGCCACTATTAGGAAGCAGCTAAGAAGGAGCTCCCAGTTTTTTCTAATCCTGTACACATCTTTTCTGCTAAATAGCCTGGACTCCTTGCCCTAGTACTATCTGTATAATAGGCACAGCACAATCCATTTGTTAGCTTGGCCGACCTGGGGCCTCTGAAATCTTGGCAGACATCTGCAGGGCCATCTGGCCTTTAGCATCCCTCCTGAAACTCATTTCTGCTCTTCTGTGATCAAATGCTCTGCCCATTGATCTCTTCCAGGATGTAGGGTTTTACTTGCTGTTTGCTGGCTATTGCATCTCACCAAAGAGTAGTACAGAATGGCTTCACACAGCAGTAAGGAAGAGATTCAAGCTGGCCAGGTCGCAAAAGCTCACTGTGAAGCTTAGAATCCCTTCTTAACAAAGTTAGGTTTATAATGTTCTTCCAAAAAGATTATGCTGCTCAAACAGGAAGCTCATATTATACAGTGTGTGACTAACACATATGGTTTTACTGGTCAACAATTTGAAACAAGTTCAATTCCATAGACTAAAGAAAAACAAACCCTCAATTGCTTAACTTTTAGCCTGTTCATTGAAAACTGATGGGGTATATATAAAACAAAAGGCAATAGAGTCAAGCTAAGAAATGTAGAACTTGGCTCTGGGGGACTTCACTGAAGACTGCAGATGAAAGAGACTTTTCTTATCCCAGGAGAATGAAGACTGTCACATGAGCTGGACATAAGCACAAAACATCCAGCTTCCTGTAATCCTCAAAAAAGTGCAAAGTAAATAAATAAATAACAAAAAACACAGAAGAGAGAACTTCATTAACTTCACTGTGTGTGGTTAATACTCCCTATTAGCATGTGAGGATTTGTCAGAAGACACTCAGAGCTTCCCCGACGATATATAAGGGCTAAGACTCACACAGCTAATAAACCTCTCTAACTAGTTAGCATCATCTATAAAAATACTGCAGCCTTAAATATTATAAAATGGTAGAGCTGAATGTGAATCTCATTGAAAGCATTTTTTCTACATCATAATAAGCACGAGCCCTATTTATAATGTGATGCCAAAAACAGACAGACACTGCTTAATGTTTGGGAAAAGATCTTATATGTGCCACTCCACTGCAGAGGCTCTGCATAGTAAATATGAGTACATTTCCGATCCATTTTTCCTGGGGTCTTTTCCCTCTGAACATCAATATGTAAGCCGCAGGAGCTTCGAAGCAGGCAGGAGGAGACATCCTGATAACACAAGACTTGATACTCTGACTGCTTCCCAAACTGCAAAGGATAAAACTCCCTTGCAGCAGAGTCCTGCATTTTATTACTATGTGCCCCACTCCTGGCTTTCCTTGCAATGCCATATCCTCATATTTTCCTCCCAATTAGAAATTCATAAGGGAAATCTGTGTACAGAAAGGTATAACCTGGGATACATGTTAGATCTTTTCCCCCGCAGAGGACAGAGTTACCAGCCCCTTGAGATTTTTTTTTTTCCAAGTCTAGCTGACATTTTGGTGCCAACAACAATTGCTGGTTAAATCAGCTAATCAGCCAAGATGAGGTCTTTTGTTCTCCTGCTTTTGTGACTTCTTTGTTTATTTTTATTTTTATTTTTGAACATTTAAAGTTGCCAACAGGACTTCCTTAGTGGCACAGTGGTTAAGAATCCGCCTACCAATGCAGGGCACACAGGTTCGATCCCTGGTCCAGGAAGATCTCACGTGCCGCGGAGCAACTAAGCCCATGTGCCGCAACTGCCGAGCCCACATGCCCCAACTACTGAAGCCTGCGTGCCCTAGGGCCTGCATGCCGCAACTACTGAGCCTGCGTGCTGCAACTACTGAAGCCTGCATGCCTAGAGCCCATGCTCCGCAACAAGAGAAGCCACCGCAATGAGAAGCCCGCGCACAGCAACGAAGAGTAGCCCCCGCTCGCCGCAACTAGAGAAAGCCCACGCACAGCAGAAGACCCAACACAGCCAAAAAATAAAAATAAAAAATAAAGTTGCCAACAATTCCAAATGGTGTCTCATTATTTCTTTCCAATTTGTTTCCATGTGAAGATAAAAACTATTGTATCCAGACCAGATTATAATAGGATGCATAAATGACCCACCGTAAGTCCTACAGATAGATATCCTCCTACAATGGTTTGAAAAGGAATTTTTTTACATCAAGTCACAAAAGGTAAAAATGCAACTCCATATTCCTTTATTACCTATATTCATCATCAACAACAAGAGCAAAGATTTATTGAGTACCCCCCAGTATCACAAGAGGAACTCTCGGAGTTTAAATTAGTACAGCTAGACCTATGCAGTTTATCAATTCAGAACAAGGTCAGACATTTGCTTACAGAAACAAAAAGGTTTTCCTCTTCCTAGCCATTTATGATTTAAATTTTTTTTTTTTAAGTAAAGACAGGAAAGAGGTTAAAATGCAAAGCTGGTTTTTTCCCATACATAACTTTCTGACTTACAATAGGTCAAGCATCGGTGCTCAGGTTTACAGCCAGGAGAGGTTATGAAACAGGTATGGGTATCTGTAAAAAGAAAAATAACACTTATTTGATGAATCTTAAATGATATAAATTTTTCATTGAGAGTATGATACCTCATGATACCCAGATCCATATGAGAATCTGTTCATTTCTTCTCTTCTTGCCCCCCTTTCAGGTTCTATTTTTAGCATTCTATTTTTAGATTTCTGCACTCATTGCTGAGGTAATATGATGTGCAAATTTCCATTAACTGGCAAAATACTGAAAAATCAAAAGATTTCTTCCTAGAAAATATATAGGAAATTTGCCTCAGCAAATCTCTGCAAGAACTTCTATAAGGCTATCTACTCCTAATCTCTTACTGAGATTTGAAACACATAAATACAAATATTTCTTTCTAAATGTTTGTCAAAGTGAAAAAGTCCCTATAAGAAAACGTGGGAATATAGAATCCTATTGAAATATAGAAAAATAGAGATCTATTGGAATTCATCAACCATAAGGATTTGGATTCTCTTAAAAACAAAAAACAACAACTCATACTTAAAATAAGTTTTAGTGTAGAATTTGTGGCCAGATTTACCTTACTTAACCAGCAGACTGCTGGTTCTTGTTTATATGTTTACGTGATCTTGTATCTTGTCCCTTAATGAAAAATCATCTTTATATGGTCTTACTGAGTAGTTCTACATATAGTCCACATATGGTTCTCAAAGATTTAATAGTTATTGTATAAACGCAATAAATTTTTTTCATGTTATCTTAGTTGTTATTACAAACACTATCATATTTGGGAGAGGAAAGTCTGCAAAATGTATGCAGTTTTGGTAAATGGGTGCAAAACTAGTGTTAGAAGCCAGGTCCTGACAGAGACATGCAGTATTTCCCAAAGCCCATAACTGTTTATTTTCTGTCCCTGTGAAAGAAATGAAAATTTCAGAATGCCCATAGAATAAAGAGAATACGAATTCGGACTGTGAAAGGACCATGACCCATTGCTGATTACTTGAGAGTTTGGGACTTAACCAACACACCCACCCGCAGCTCATCCTCAGGATTAGCACATCACCGTTTAAAATACTTCCACGATGAATAGTCTTCTGTGTGAATTTACCTTGTGTTCAAGTATTTGCCATTACTTTCTTCTGTGTCTCTGACTATAATCATCACAGTCACTGTTTTGTCTCACTAGAGCCAGTTGAAATAACCAATCTCTGAGTAACCCCTACTAATTATTTGAGACTTGGGAAGAAAGAGCCATTCTGAAGAGGTTCCCATTCTACCTTTAGCCTTCGCATTTTTCCCAGAAAAGAATAAACTGTGTCTCTTTCAATAGCATCTGTGTGTGTTTGGCCAAATAACGCCTCAAGGAGCAGTGATACAGCATAGGAGTTATAAGAATGAAGCCAGAGTCACTGAAATCCCTCAAGCCACAAGGTACTCTCCCTGAACTTGATGGCCTGTCACTATCTTTATCTGCATATATACATGTTTATTTTCCAATAAAAATTTTCATTTAGAGGTAGGTTTAAATAAAGAGTTGAATAGGTTCATGGAAGCCTCAGATAAGTTAAAACATACATACGACAAAACCCCTTTAAATTATATTTAATGTAGTGGACTTACTGAAGTTACTTTTATAGAATATATTTCAACACAATCTTTCCTAAAAAGGATATTGAACTGTTTTAATTAATATAGAATTGAATTCTATATTAATAGAATTCATATAGAATTCTCAGCACATCAAAAAGCCCATCTTGCCTTTAAAGCATGTTAGAGAATTTTCCATATAAGCTTAAGGTTATAAGAGCTTAATACCAACTCCCTCCTCAGTCCTCCTTGAACACACATAAATACACACACACACACACACACACACACACACACACACACACACAGCTCCAGGGAAGAGGCAGAGTTAGATCCCCATATAGACTCCACTGCCAAAATAGAGGTTTCTGCATTCAAGTAAGCTAATAACCATTACTCATAACAAAGATGAACAGAATACTTACTCTAAGCCAGGCACTGCACTACAGCCTTATATGAATTCTTTCATTTAATGCTCAAAACAACTCCATAAGCTATCATGATTTGAGGTTTAGAGAGTTTTTGTAGGTTTAGAGAGAATTGCCAAGTTCACATGGCCAAGGAAGAGTACAGCTAGAATTCAAACTTGGGCTGTCTTACCCCAGAGCCCCATGCTTTTGCTGTCCCAGTCACAGCATTTTTAGCAACCTCATATAAACCCATGGAGCACCTTTAAGTCACCATTTCACAGCTTAAAATTTTGTACTCCTTTCTTGTCCTGAAGTTGCCATGTTTTTTAGTTCAAGTGTCAATTTACTTCCTTCAACACTGGAGCCAAGTAAGCCAAGAAGGCTTCTAGAATTGAGCCAATGATTAGAATCAGGAAGTAATAATGAAATTTTTAGGCTGTAATAAGGCAACAGTTGGAAGCGTGGGAAAGAAGGGAGCTTCTTTTTCAAAGTAGCTAATTGTCTTATCAACTGAGAAATGGATATATCCAGTTGTGGTATATTCTCAAATAGTAGTTAAAACAAAGGAATTATATCTAATGTAGCAACATGGAAAATATCTGGAAAAACTTAAGCTTGAATGAAGAAATCAAGTTGGAATATGTTATGTACTGAATAATATTATACCTTTAATTCTTAAACCCATAAAATAACATTATATATTGATATGGACACACACATGTAAACAAAATACATAAAAAACACTGATGGGAAGGGGAAAAAAATCTGCCTTGGGAATGGTTACTTCTGGGGAACTTAGGGAGTTACCGGCTAGGGATTAAATAGAGGACTTTGACTATATCTGTAACGTTGTATTTATTTCAAAATGTCTGAGACAAAGTTGGCAAAATGTAAATACTTGTTAAATGTAAGAGGTGATTACATGGTATCTGTTATATTCGTTTCTATAAATTCCTGAATATGTGAGAGTTTGTTATTTCAACATAATGTTCTGAATGTTTGAAATAGTTTATCATTTCAACTGCACAACTGAGGTGGGAAAAGTTATGAGAAATAGATACTTATGTATTGTGAGATGGGGAATGTATTGATATATAATTCACGCTCTCTTCTGAGGAAAGAGAAAGACCAGCCACTGTTGAATGCAAGGAGCATAGAGCAGTTTTGTGGCCATCTGAGCACGCAGTCTGGGGAGGGGGAAGATGTCAAAGTAGTGGTTAGGTAGAACACGGGAGGAGAAAAGGGGATGAGAGAATATAGTGTTCTGTTGTGGGTGTGGTGGGGGGAGTCATATGTAAATGAAATGTTTGAAACCTGAACTATAACTGACTGCAAATGCAGAGTCCTGGCTGGGCTGGAGCTGAGACTCAGACACACCCAAGTTAAGGAGAATAAGAGGACACCCAGCACCCTTTTTCCCTCCTGCAGACACAGAATTTATTGAAATAAACTGGATTACTTGAGACTGTGGATCCGCCTGGGAAAATAATTAAATCCTGACCCCAGTTAGGTTTCACACATATACAACTATGTCTGTTTAATTGAGGGAAACTCAAGTAAAATCAGAAATAACAAGAGACAACAGAAAACTTACCAAAGGGAGCTAAGTGTCTGGTGCAGTAAATTCAGCAAAAGAACCCGGTGGAGGGCAGAGAATTTAGCAGCTCGGAGCAGTACCCAAGAGGACACGGGCATTCCAGCAACATGTTCGAGCCCTATACCCATGAATTAACAGCTGTCTCACAACTTAGAAACTTTGGGGCACAAGCCTTTGTACCATTCCCAAAACTGAAGAAAGAAAAACTCTGTTTTTCATTCTCAAAAACAAAATTGGTGAAACTATTAGCAAAGATCCCAAATGAGAAGGTGTTGGTGGCAGCAAAGTCCCAGCTTACCAGGCTCAAAGGCGGCTGCAACATCAGAGTTCCAACCAGATTACTTCCAGGTGGAAGTTCTGGCTGCAGCAGGAGCAATGCAGTTCAACTCAAAAGACAGCACTATTTATCTAACTCATTGTGTTTTAAGCCTCACCAAGCCTGTTCTAGAACTCTTTGTCTTCACCATGAACACAGAGCAAGGAAGCATTCTTTCTCTGACTTTGCAAAAGCTCCACTGGCTGAGGTGCCTGAGACAAGAGCCATACCGAGGCAGTGATGGCAGCATTGTGGCAGGCTGGCACCAACAAGGCAGCCCTTCCCAATGAGGCAGCCCTTCGCTGGGATCTGCAGCTAGACTGCAGTAGCAACGGCAGAGTCCCAGTTTTCGCAGCTGTGGCAATTCAGTTTAGGAAGCCCCAGAATTGAGCTCTAGCCCGGACTCATTATGGATAAAGGAAAAGCATCTTGTGGGGGAGTTTCCACAAATAAATGGAGGAGGGGGACTCCACACAAAGCATAATGGGTAGGTGAGGTGTAGAGGAATTGAGATGTGAATGTTTTTGTGCTCCTAAGGTGGGAAAGGCTGAGATGTTCAAGTTACCTTAACTTGCTACTTGAAAGACGGAACGTTTATGAAAGTCTTTGTGCTTCAGAGGGAAAAAAAACATAATAAAATAAAGCAAAACACAAGTTTGAATTAGATCATTCTTTGCAATGTTTTTGCATCCCTCTAAGATATGAAATCCTCTCAGAGGATTTTTTTGGTTAAGCAAACAAGGAATGGGAAGGGGGGAGGAAAAGAAAGAAGAAACTGCAAATGATCAAATATATCCACTTACAGTATGTTGACAATCTCTTCAATTGTAAGCAATGAGAAACATGTAATACTTGAGCCTGTTTTAAATGAAACTTGGTGTAATAGCTAGAATTTTAGCCTGAAGCCTGATGGTATAAGGGGAGAGGTGACAGCACCCCTGCAGCAGGGATGACAGAAGACAGAAATCCAGGTGAAATGAGGAGGGGCTGAGCCATAACAGTGACCACAGAGCTGGCTCCAAAGATAAAAAGCCCCCCAATTCACCCCCAAACATTTAAAAGCCCGTAACACAAGCCATCCTCAATTTACAAAGCATTTAAATATACGAAGAAAGGAAAAATTATGGAAGTGAGAAAGGCAGGAGAAGTAGAAACACCAGAGATAATTCTGATGCAGTGTTGAGCATTGTCCAGAAACATGGGTGGAAAGGGAAGCTAGTCATCCTCTTAAATGTGTCCTACGTGGAGAAGCATTTTACCCAATTGGTTTGTTGAAAGTGCAGGTACCCTTACTCACCCAGCACTTTGCCCATGTCAAGAATCACGCTGGCTTCCCTGAGAGATCCTCCTCTGCCTTAAGCGGTTCCATCAGTTGCTGTCTGAGAAGGCGGCAAAGGGAGAGTGCACACTGACCCTAGCGGGCCCAGCCCAGCCTCCTTAAGAGGGCAGATGGGACACATGTGAGCTGTCTCTACCTTCCTGAGTCTTGCACAGGTATAAACGCATAAGCGTCACAGCAAAGGATCACATGGGGACCAGAAGAGGCGCACGCATGCTGAACTCCTGCTGTCAAGGTAACAACTACCTTCAATTCCTGGCAACAGGATCCTTCCGGACCTGCTGTCAGAGAAACTAAGGGATTAGCCAGACTTTTCCCTCTAGGGAGGTCACTGCCCTCCAGAGGGCAGATCAATATATTAATCCCCCCAGAGAAGACTGTCAGCATTGCTCAGCTGTGGGGGACACAGCCCATAGCCCTTACACTTCACAGCTTCTTACTGCTTCCAATACAGACTTAGTACCCACAGAGGAGTCTACCTCCAGTTAGTGACATACGATGGCTTGCTGGCATCCCGGTCTCTGTGGAAAATGGTCCATCATCAAATCACAGCAATTCCTTTTGGTGAAATTCAAATCTTATCATAATGGGACTTGAGGATTTGATGATACCTGGAGATCATTCTGGCTACAGAATCTTTAAAGAAATAGCATGCCTGAAATTCAAAGCACAAAAGGACATACCACTTCTACAGCCATAGGTGTTTTAACACATTGCATATGCGCACATGTTTCCCCTGTCTTGACCAAATAATAGGTTTGGAATAGGAATGCATAGCAATTATAAGACCCCAAAGCCCCCTCCTCTCCCCAGGAGGTGTCTCGAGAGCAATATCAGAATTCTCTCAGCAACGAACAACTGACACCACTTTCCTGCAATCCTGGCTCCCTGAGATGACGGCAAGGCCTCTGAGAGTTTTACCTCTGCCATAGAAGCACCCTAAAGCTGACAAAGAACAAACATTATGTCACAATTCCACCAAAGTAGAGAATAGCTCTTCATGACTCTGTTCTTAAATTATTATATGGATCCCAAAACAGCAATGCTTTGTTCCTCCAATGTTCCCAAGATTTTCATGAAAAAATCTCTTTGACATTTTACTCTCAGGCCCTCCCTAGCACTCAGACAGGGATCCGTGGGAACTGGACAGAGTATGAGCTTAATGAAGAATCCTCAACGTGCCCCCAAATTATCCCACCCCCACCAACCCTAGGCTGCCGCCAGCCCTTATTCCTTTAGGATGATTTATTGCCAAGCAGGCTGCTCAGGCCACTTTGTAGATAGACTCCTAGAGACCTTGCAAATTTAAGGAAGCCTGAGACACAGACCTCCCAGAATGATCAAACCTGGGATAAACACAGTTAAGGTGACTTTATTTATGACCATGTACATCATTCTCTCAAGTAAAATGACTTCCTCACAATGGAAGACAAAACTATCATTAAACAAGAGAGAAGGGCTTCAACTAAGCAAGAGCAAAGATTCTGCACATGTCCACATTTACACACCTGAGAGAGGACTGGAGTGTGCTGAGGAAAATCAGAGTCAGAAAGCTCATAGCTTGAAAAATTCTTTCTTTCGGTGACCTCTCTAACCAAGGATCAAGGGTCTTCTATTGTCAGACACATGGAATCAAGGAGATGTCTGACAACTATCTCTCTTAATCACAATTTCCTCAACTGTGAATATCAAGGGACGTTAACTTTTGAGAATCTGAGAGCTACAGATCTTCCCCCCAGAAAAACAAACACAAACACTTCTATACAAAATTTTGCACATAATTTTCGGAGGATAAGTTTCACAGATCTTAAAATTCAGGTTAAGGAACCCCGAACTAGATGATTTCTGAGATTTCTTCCAACTCTAAGATGAGTTTATGGAAGTTCTGGTTAAACTTGACAGATTAAACAATCTCATTTTTCTCTACTCCCTCCTAAAAACTTACCAGAAAAATGAAAACAACCAGAAAAATAATAAAAGGTGAGGAGACGTTAACAAAATAACAGAAAGTAGAAAGTAGATGGACAAGTCAAACTGACTTAGCTGAGCAGAGATTTAAGCAGCTGCACAGAAACCATTCAATTCACCACCCAGAACACTGGAATGGCTCTGAAACTGAAGGCACTAGTACCTATGAAAGTAAAAGTGAGAAGGGAAGTCAATCAAGGTTTACTCTCTTGTACAGGCTCTACCAAAGCCCAGTAACTACTTTTGTATTCTTTTTCGTAAAGAGGAGCCCCTAAATTGTATAGCTTTATGCCCCAATAATCTTGAATTTGTCCTTCAGTGTGGCTGAAACAAAGATAAGTTGAAAGTCTTTATTAGAAAAAGTTAGATTCCAAGATGCTCTTCCTCAACCAGGGAATTACTGTGTTGTACACCTGAAACTAACATAATGTAAATTAACTATAGTTCAGTTGAAAACTATCTGGAACATAGTGGACATTCAACTAGTATGTGATAAGTAGATGAAGAGTAAGTGAATTAATGAATTAATGAATGCCAATTGTACATTCAACAATGATTTGATGCACTTTGAGGGCCCAAAATGTGTTAACTTCTAGAACCCCTTCATGGGACCACAGTACTCCTATATCCAAATCTTTTCTCATGCTACCTTTTCTCCATAGAATACATCCTTTTTTCTTATAGTTTCTAGAATCTCGTCTTTTCTTATGAAGGTTTTTCCAAGTAATGAGCTGAAAAGAGGCCCATTCTATCTAAACATGCATTTTCCTGCAACTCACACTTGATTAACATAAATACGTTTGTACTGATTTTTCTAAATAATGTATAATCATTCAGTATATTTGCAAGATAGTAATTCTTTTGTCTTTTAATGTACAGAAAAAAGTCTTAATTATCTATTTTTATTGGAAGAAACTGAGTGCAATAGGAGAAAAAACAAGAGAAGTATGGTCCATATCAAATCTTGCTTTCAAATTCTTAGGCATCATTAAGCAGAATACATAACAAAACCATCTGCTACAATGTTCATTATTTCTTATTTACTTTTCCCCCTATATAGTGTATAACCAAACTTTGTCAAACAAAATACTGATCCTCTTTAACTGGGGAAAAGTATAAAAACAAATACAAACAAAATAGCAAGAATAGCAAGTAGCTTATTCATTAGCATGGATAATGAAGAGTTGAGTAAACATCTTATTTTGGTCTATCTTTGTCTACCTAACATAGAGTGTGCTGGGTAGAAAAAGATAGAAACCAAAATTAAAAGTATATACTCTAAGAACTCCAGGATCATTTTTCACTAACCAACTTCCTACAGAGCCTTCACACATATCCTATTATATTTGATTTTTTAAAGTTCATATTTATAAAACATTTCAAAAAATAAATGACTTCTGATGCTAAGTGACAAATACATTCCCATATGCTACAGAAGAATCAAGTACATTACAGAAAACAAAAACAAACCTGTACATTAAAGTGCCAAGGATTAAAGAAAATTCTTTTATTCATTCAACCAATGTTTATCTAGCATCTGCTTCATTTTCCAGATACCATTCTAGGCACTGAGAACACAGTAGTAAACAACACAAGTCCCTGCTCTGGTGGAGTTTACATTCTAGTGTAGGAAGACAGACTATAGACAAATACATAATTTGTCAGGTGGTGATAAAAACAGTAAACAAACACAAAGCATGGTAAAGGGAACAGTGGGAGACAGAGGCAGGTAGTCAGGGTAGTCAGCTAAGACCTGATTAATAAGATGACATTTGAGTAGAGACCTGAAGGAAGTGCTGGAGTGAGCCATGAAAAGATCTCGGGGGATAGCATCCCAGGCAGGGCAACCATCAGGACAAAGTCCCTGGGACAAGTGTGCTTTGTATATTCAAGGAACGGCAGAGTCCAGTCTGCTGTGAAGCCAGCAAGGAAGAAAGCAGTAAGAAGTGGAGATCATGAAGTACCTTATAGAGAATAGTAAGGTCTTTTGTCTTGCCTCTGATTGAAATGAGAGACAAAAGAAGGGATTAGATTTCCCTTATCCTACTGAAGAAGTCAGTCCTTCATTTCTACCTGGGATGGAGTAGAAGGAAGGAAAGGAATACATTAACAGGAATCACAATACCAAGGAGGGAAGAGACTAGTCCTGGTGAACAAGAGACTGACTGGAAATCCACTTAAGATCATAATATGTGGCTCTTGCAATTTTTATCTGAAAACACTGTTAATAGCAGGCTGACATTCGTGATTTCCTTCCATCCTAAATGCAGTAACCTCCTATTTTCCCATCAGGTGAGACAGGAATGCTAGTCTAAATTCAGCCTAATCATGGTGCCAATAATAGCACAAGTGTGAAGAGCACTTCTGAGCTGAAGATCCCCAATTTCTGCTTCTGAATTAAGCCTTGTTACATGTCCTCCAGGTTCAGGTTAATCACCATCCTGCGGTGAGCAAACTCAAAGGAGAGGCATCGACACTCTAACAAAGCTAGACCTCAGAACAAATTACCAAGCACTAGCCAGGCAAATGTGCCAGCATGCAGTAATCTCGTCTTTCTAGTTGCTGTATTTTTAGCAGTCACTGCTGAGCAACTCATTTTCCCACACTGAGGCTACTAGAGTAATTTTCCAACAGAACTTGCACAAAATATCACCAGCCTAATTTGTTTAACCTTCATAAGCTTTCTTTCTCTCCCCTCCTTCTTCCTTCCTTCCACCCTTCACTCCTCCCTCCCTTCCTTTCTTTTTCTTAGTAATCAGAGCTACATTTTGGGCCTAAATTGTCTCCTTTAGAGGTGAAGTCTCTCCCTGCTTTAGGGAAAGAACTTTTCTGTGTTTAATTTTAATGGTAAATTAGGTTCAAAAAAACAACATCTGTTTTGAGCAATATTAAGATTGTACTGTGAAGTTCAAGTCCTCCTGGTGAATTCTCTTTCTAGTGAAATATTTTTGTGGTTATTGCTGCAAAAGAAAACTATTTTGTTCTTCAAAACGGATGCCAGTCAGGGAGCTCTATGGGAATTCCTGCTTCCTCAAGTTTCAGCCTATTCTTCTCTTTACAGCTACCATCACCTGGTCCTTATCTTCCCACACCCACTGGGATTTGAAGACTCTCATTTATTGTTCATCACTATGCAGAAAAAGAAATGTAACAGAAATTCAAATTGCGATGATGTCACAACAAAATTTTAAATCTCACCTAGTTCTTCAGGTAATTAATTCCTATTCTATACTGACATCTAACTGGAGACAAGCAAATCTCTTTAGCACCTTTCCTGAATTTTCTTAGGAAGTGTCATCCATCAAGCGTTTATTAGGCATTATTATGTGCCAGGTATTGTTCTAGGTCCTAAAGATATAAAACAAAGCAAACAAACAAAGATTAATAAATCCCTGCTATTGTTTCCAGTGGAAGGAAACATGCACTAGCTTGGGGGACTGTGATAAAACCATAGAAGAAAATGAGACAGGGAAAGAGGATAGGAAGGATTGGGGCAGGGGGCAGGTGCAATTTAAAACAGGTGGTCGGTCATACTGAGTGAAGTAAGTCAGACAGAGAAAGAGAAGTATCATTTATATGCAGAATCTAAAAAGAAATGATACAAATGAACTTATTTACAAAACAGAAACAGACTCAGAGAAGGAATTTATGGTTGGGCGGGGGTAAGGGTGGGGGGAAGGGATAGTTAGGGAGTTTGGGATAGACATGGACACACCGCCATATTTGGGCTTCCCTGGTGGCACAGTGGTTAAGAACCTGCCTGCCAATGCAGGGGACACGGGTTCGAGCCCTGCTCTGGGAAGATCCCACATGCCGCGGAGCAACTAAGCCCGTGAGCCACAACTACTGAGCCTGCGCATCTAGAGCCTGTGCTCCACAACAAGAGAAGCCACGACAATGAGAAGCCCGCGCACCGCGATGAAGAGTAGCCCCCGCTCGCCGCAACTAGAGAAAGCCTGCGCACAGAAACGAAGACCCAACACAGCCAAAAATAAATAAATAAATAAATTTATAAAATACAATAGATAACCAACAAGGACCTACTGTATAGCGCAGGGAACTCCACTCAATATTAACAACATAAATGGGAAAAGAATTTGAAAAAGAATAGATACATATATATGTATAACTGAACCACTTTGATTTATACCTGAAACTGTCACAAAATTCTTAATCAACTATACTCAAATATAAAATAAAAAGTTTAAAAAATAAAATAGGTGGTCAGGGAAGGTATCACTGAGAAGATTCATCTGAACAAATACATGGAAGATTTGAACATACAAGATACCCTTTCAGGAAGCATTTTGACTTTCTAAAAGTCATTTCCTTTCTGAAAACGTGTCCTCTGTGGTGGTTTTAAGGAAACATATTTTATAGCCTTTTTGATCACTTTACACAAATTTAACTATGTTAGCTCAAAGGTGACCATTCTCATCATTATTATCTAATATTGTTCTGGAGGAAAACAGTGGCCAATGCAATTGGTCAACGACGAAATTAGTTATAAAAATAGAAAAGGAATAGGTAAACATTATAATTTGTAGACCATCTAACAATTGCTTTCAGCTTAAAGAAGGAACAAAAATCAATTAAAATTAAAAGAGAAATCAGCAATGTGAATGGTTACAAAATTAATATGTAAGTATTAATTGCTTTCATATGTATTAATAGCAACAACAATCAGTTTAAAAATACAAATGGGCTTCCCTGGTGGCGCAGTGGTTGAGAGTCTGCCTGACGATGCAGGGGACGTGGGTTCGTGCCCCGGTCCGGGAGGATACCGCATGCAGCAGAGCGGCTAGGCCCATGAGCCATGGCCGCTGGGCCTGCGCGTCCGGAACCTGTGCTCCGCAGCGGGAGAGGCCACAACAGTGAGAGGCCCGTGTACCACAAAAATAAATAAATAAATAAAAATACAAAGGAAGATAAAATCTCATTTACAATAACAACAGAACATGGCAAAATATTTAGGAATAAACTTGACAAGAAATGTGCAAGAACTTTGAAGAAAATTTTGAAATACTACTAAGGAATGCAAAAAATAACCTTTAATACATGAAAATGAATATCAAGTTCATGATTAGGAAGACTCAACATCATGAAGATAGCAATTCTCCCTAATTTAAATCTATAGTTTAATATGATCCCAATAAAAATACCATCAGGGGCTTCCCTGGTGGCGCAGTGGTTGAGAATCTGCCTGCTAATGCAGGGGACACGGGTTCGAGCCTTGGTCTGGGAGGATCCCACAAGGCGCGGAGCAACTGGTCCCGTGAGCCACAACTACTGAGCCTGCGCGTCTGGAGCCTGTGATCCGCAACAAGAGAGGCCGCCATAGTGAGAGGCCCGCGCGCTGCGATGAAGAGTGGCCCCCGCTTGCCACAACTAGAGAAAACCCTCGCACAGAAACGAAGACGCAACACAGCAAAAATAAATTAATTAATTAATAAACTCCTACCTGCGACATCTTCTTTAAAAAAAAAAAATACCATCAGAATTTTTGTCAGAAAAACAGTAAGGTATATTTAAAGTGCATATGGAAAAGAAAAAATGCCAAAAGGCTGTGAAACTCTAAAAATATAAAATTAATAATAAGAGGGGAACAAGCCTACTAAAATTATTTTTATTTTGAAACTTCACCAATTAAAATAGTGCAGTGCCACTGAATGACTGACAGACAGATGAATGAAACAGAATAGAAGGTCTAGAAATAGACATAAATATATTAGGGAATTTAATATAAAGGTGGCATTGCACATCATTAATGGGAGATGGATTATTAAGTAAACAGTTCTGGAACAAGTAGCTTAGCTATATAAAAATTTTTGTCATATCATTTATACCAAAATAAATGTTTTGTACATAAAAGTTTTAAACATTAAAAAAATAATAAAGTATAGACTCAGAGTAGGGACAGCCTTACTAATTATAACACAAAACCAGGAAATCATTAAAAACTGATCAATTCAAGTACATAAAAATTTTAAATTTCCACATAGCACAAACGCTGTAAGCAAAAATTTTTTTAAAAAATTTCAACAAGTATAAAAAGGAATACCCACACATTGCTGGTAGAAGTATATAAATTGGTACCGGCTCTATTGAGAGCAATTTGGCATTATTAAAATTAAATCTTAAGTGTATACATCTTTGACTCAGAAATTTCTTCTAGGAATTTGTCCCAAGTATTTATTGATAAATGAGAGAAAAGACATATACAAAGATATTTATGCGTTATTTAAAATATCAAAATATTGAACCAAATGGGATACATCTATGTAATGGAATCATATGCGACCTTCTAAGAGTAAGGCAAATCTGTATGTACTGATATGAAATGATCTCCAAGATCACTATTATCTTCCCTTAGCCCAGGAGCAGAAACAGAGACCCAAAAACCCAATGGATTAAGTTTGAGACAGAAAAAGTATGGATGTATGCTTCTAGCTTAGCTTTTTTGTCCCCAAAGAGTTAATATGCCTGAAGCTAAGATAGAGACAAGAGAGATGGAGAACAGACCTGGATGGGGTCCAGGACTGGAGGCCCTTTCAAAGTGAGAGTGGGAAATTTTTAGGCCCAGAAACATAGAGAAAAGGACTCCATGATGAGTTATTCTTAATGTGTACCCCACACTGACACTTTGCCTCTGAACATTAACCATCTAACCAACCTGGACACTCTTAAGATGTCCCTTGAAGAGTGAGTGGGACTTAGTGTGGGGAATCTGGACATCCTATGTGGAGATGGATACCTAAGGGAAAACTCTGCCCACTGACCAGTGTGGAACTGAATAGAACCAGTTGGGAATTTCTGTCTTTAGGAAATGATGGATGCTGTCATATATGTCATCCCAAGGAATTTGAACTTACTCTCAATTCCCAAACTTTGTATCAATCATTCCCATTCATGATGTCTTCTGTGAAAAACACTGTGAAAGATGGCTCTCCTGACATAACTAATTTATGGTGATGGAAATGAGAATAGTGGTTATCCTAATAATGTAAAGAAAATGTAGCGTGGGACTTCCCTGGTTGCTCAGTGGTTAAGAATCCACCTGCCAATACAGGGGACATGGGTTCAAGCCCTGGTCTGGGAAGATTCCCACATGCCACGGAGCAACTAAGCCCATGTGCCACTACTACTCAACCTGCGCTCTAGAGCCCGCGAGACACAACTACTGAAGCCCGCGCGCCCTAGAGCCTGTGCTTGGCAGCAAGAGAAGCCACTGCAATGAGAAGCTTGCGCACTGCAAGGAAGAGTTGCCCCCGCTCGCCACACTAGAGAAAGTCCTCGTGCAGCAACGAAGACCCAACAAAGCCAAAAATAAATAAATAAATTTATTAAAAAAAGAAAATGTAGTGAGAAAAGGAATTCAAATGTTGGTAATGTCAGTGGGGGGCACATCTAAGAGCCTTCTGTGGTACTGAAAATGTTCTGTATATTGATGGGAGGCAGTTGGATGCATGTAAACATACTTTTAAATGTTTGCTTAAAATTTACAGATCACTGTATATAAATTACACCTCAGTTTTAAAAAACTAACCTGGGATTTCCTTCAATTCAGCCACAACCTACTTGGGCCTGAGTTACCCACATTCCTCTCTTTCTCCCCCATGAAGGGTCAAACTAACCTGTTCAGCAAAATTCCAATGCCAGATAGTACAAATGCAAAGTCACAAGGAAAGCAGAAACACAACCATATTTAGCTGGTGTAGAGATCAAAGAAAAGTAAATAATGAACTGTGGCTTCATCAAACATTTACAGACAAGTACAGGGCAGAACAAAGCAGCCAATAATCAAGATATACGTTCGGATTATATTTGCTTTAGAACAATTTATTTTCAAATTTGCGATTGGCTTTTAAGTCTTTCATTTAACTCTAACATTTTATTAAAAGATTATAACAAAATTTTGGTTAATTGTGGTTTTATAAAACTATAATCTTTTAGTGCTTTTAAAAATACTTCTTAAAATTTAAAAAAATACTTTTTTGAAATTTTGTACTTGCATTGCCCTACAGTCCAGTGACCTATATGTGTCAAAGCAGCTGCAAGAACTCTAGTAAGACTAAGAAAAATCTGAATTCCTTTTCACACTACATTTTCTTTTGTCTGCACGTGTGGGAGACTTATCTACTTTCGGGAAGGTGTTGTGGAGATTTACTTTCCTTAGTTCTGAGCCTCTTCTTGTTTCAGTCAAAAATACAACACTCCCTACTATCCTATTCCCACTCCCCTTACTTCTCAACAGAAGTAATTTTTGGTGTGAGGGTAAAGAGCAAAATAAAGTCATAGGCCAAGGGTGGCCAAAGTCAATGACCTCTGTGGCAAACCCAAATAAGCTTGCTCCTACCAGAAACCACAATTTGAGGGGTGTGGGATAAGCAAAGTAACTGAAAAACAAACTGCCACAAGAAGGAGGGCTAATGGTAGGAAGGAGCTGCATTGAATTCACCCAACAGCACCATTTTGTCCTACCAACTATACTTTCTTCTGTAGAAACCCTATGAATTTTGAGCTCATAGCAATATGAGGCCAGGAAACAATCAGATATCAAAGAGAAGAAAGCATTTGATAGTATTAATAGCAATCATTCCCAACTGTATTCATTTTTTCCCCCTCTTGGAAAAAAATGACAAAGAAAATACAGCATTTATTCCAGCCCCGCTGAAATACATCTGCCTGGAATTGTTTCTATTATTTTTGAATCAAAAACATCTTATCTTTTAAACTTTTATTATCACACCATTTTTGTAAAGACCTTACACCACTGAATCCCCCCAGAATGGACAGCTGTGTTATTATGGAAAGGGAAAGAACCTGGATCTAGACTATCTAATTGGAAAATCATGGCTTTGCCACTTACTGGATATAAAAAGGAAGATAACATCTAGCTTTACAAAGGTGTCATAAGAGGTAAAAATTTTGTACCCTGTAACAACTTGCACAAATGTAAGGCATGAGAGAAGCAGTATTAAAGTGGAAAGGACAGAGGCTTTGGTCTAGGGAGACCCTGGTTCAAAACTCAGCAGTATCACTTTGACCAAGTTAAGTTCCCTGAACTCAATTGCTCCATCTGGATTGTTGCAAGGATTAAATATTAACTTTTATAAAGGTCCAGACACTTAACAGATATCCAATAAATGACAGCTCTTATTCTGAAGATTTTTTTCCTTTCCTTTAGTCACTTTTCATTCATTTATTCAACAAATGTTTATTGAGTAATAGGCATTGCACTACGGTGTAATGGTAAGACATATACAATTCCTATCTTCATGGAGTTATTGTCTAGTTGGGAACTCAAACAGAAAATTACAATATAATTTTATATGTATTATAGTAGAGAAAGTATAGAGTGCTATGGGAACCCAGATGAGAGCCACTTTGTTCAGACTTAGGTCAGTACTATAGAAGCTTCTTGGAGAAAGTGACTTTGAGCAGAAAACTGATAAGTAGGAATTAGCAGATGAAGGAGAAGGAGTAAGGGAAATTTTCCAGGCAAAGATATGTGCAAAGGCCCAGAAGCAAGAGAAATGTTTGTCAAAGAAACCTCAAAATACCCACCAACACATACACTCTGTTCTCGGATTAGAACATAAATACTCTCATACAGATCTTTCTGTCCTTTTCTTGTCCAGTGACATCATGTTTTTCAGCCTTTCATCTGACAAATATTCATCGAAGACAACAGAAGAAAACATATTTTCATCTTCGGCCAAAATCCTACCATGACCAATTACCATTATCAAGTATAAATTCCTGGTTATGTGGCCCAATAATTCACAACACATATTATTCCAACCTGGAGATCTAGGAGCATAGCATCAGACTGGATGATGATGGATAAATACCACTCTCTACTCTCCATGAGCTTAACCATCTAACTAAAAAAATTAAACATAAAATTGATTAGGACACAAAATAGTATGTGATTAAATATTACCTGAGTGATTGTACAATAAATGTAATAGAAATTTAGACAAGGATAGATCATGATAAAAATCTTATAAAGCCACTGCCGCTTGGGACTATTTTCCTCACATCATTCAAATGGGCTTACTGTATTATACACATGCGCATGCACACACACACACACACACACAAACACACTTTGACAAGTTTGTTTGGTCATTCAACAAATGTTTAAGGATCTACTATTACATGTATACAACAGATACAGGGACAAAACAAAGGTCCTGTCCATATAGATTTTATATTTTTGTTGGCAAAGGAAGCAATAAACAAAAAACAAGAAAGCACTTTACACATATATCTTATTTAATCTTTGAAACAACTCCACGAGGTAGGATTTATCATCCCCCTTTTACAGAAGAGACATGGGATATCAAATAACTTGTCCAAGATCAAACAGCTAGCAAGTAGCATAGCCAAAATTTTAACCTAGGTCTATCAGATTATAAAGCCCAAGTCCAACATCAGCAATTCCACTCCACTGCTGAAACTTTCCATTTCCCTGAATTACAGAGGTTCCTGGAGGCTTCTCTGATACATGGTCGGTCCAGAAATAGTCTGCCCAGGATTAGCCAAGTGATTCTCATGCTTTTTGCTTCCACTGAGCTAGGTCGCAGGCTCTTTCTTGTCCTGCAGTGTTCTTTCTTCCATCTGTATTGCTTTCATTGAGATTTTACTTTCTACCTCAAATATATATCCATGGGTTCCATTCTATGCAATTCCCTTCTCTGCTTTAACATCTTCAATAAATTCCCCATTCATTTTCCTCATTTACCAAAAACAGTTGCTGATTAGTAACACTATACTCCCCTTCAAAAGTATGGCTTTAATGGGCTATGTGGCTACGGTGCTACGTTGGAAGGGTTACTGTATTTGGATTTATATGTATTAACAATAGTTCTATCATTAAGCAGTTCAGTGCCTAGTTCTTTTCTACATTAACTCATTTTATCTTTTCAATAACACTGCAGACCTAGAGGGGTGGGATAGGGAGGGTTGGAGGGAGTCTCAAGAGGGAGGGGATATGGGGATATATGTATACATATAGCTGAGTCACTTTGTTGTACAGCAGAAACTAACACAACATTGTAAAGCAATTATACTCTAATAAAAATATATTTTTTAAAAAAACACTTCAAGTTAATAAAAAATGTTCCTGTGTTACATATGAGGAATTGAGGTTCAGAGAGGCTGAATTACTTGCTCAAGGCCAGGATATAGTAAATTTAGGTCTTCCCAGGTGTTTCCTACTATATCATGTTGCCTCCCACCTAAAACTATACAAATCACAGAAATGTAGTTTTGAAAGGACACCCTAGGATCCCTTACAAGTTCCCTTTTGTGCAAGCACCATTTCTACAGAATCCTTTCCAGTGATCCAGTCTCTTGTAGAAATACTGGCTTATCACATTCAAATTGTGACCTCTGTGAGACTCAGTTTTCTCATCTATTAAACGGAATACTTCTATTTATCTCACAAGGTTATTGTGTGGATTAAATGATAGAGTATGTAAATGTCCTTTGCAAACAATAAAGCACTTTATAAATGTTCCCTGAACTTTCTTTACAAGTATGTTAGACCTGAAAAACAAAATTGTATCTTTGAATTTAAGTTATTGTAAATGGATTCTCCTTAATATATCATTTCTGACTTCATAATCACAAATTTAAAAAGAGCAATATATCCACAACTTTTCCTAGTAGGCAAAATTATTTTCCGTTACTACTAGACATAAGACTAAGATTATAGTATAAGTTTTTCTCAAACTCTTTTGGAGATGGAGGAAAATATCAACTTTGGAACAGCTATGAGAAAATGAATTTCATCTTTTTAATGCACAGCTATGTAAAATAATTAATATGGCTTGCAATAGGACAGGCTTTAAATAAACTTTCTAATATAATTAGAAAGTATAATGATATAATTTCATTAGAATTTGTGCACATATTAAAAATATCAACACAATTGTAATAACAAACATTGATTGAGCACTTAACATTTAGTAACTCATTTAATAAAATTCTTCAATTATAGGAAAATGATAATTTAACAGTTAAAGTTTAACAGTTAAAGGAAAGTTAGTGTAGGAAGCTAGTAAAATAATAATATAGGCAAAAGAAAAACAACCTACAATATATAACCTGACTTTTACTAGAGCTTTTGGTAAGTTACTATATCCAACAATAGAAATGTTTCAGAACACTTTATAGATACCACAGATAAAACAGGTTAAATTTTATTACCTATAAAATGCCCAAATGTATGCTCATTTAAAACTGATCCATGGGTATAATATTATGTCCCTTTATCCAAGTAAATGGAAAATTAGATTTCTCTATTTACTTTCTTTAGTTTTCAAATTCATCTTAGTACATTAATCTTAAAATCTGTCATTTCCCAGATTGTTTCTGTGCTTCTTTCCTTGACATTCATAGTTTCCCTTTCTTTTCTAAGAATTTTATTCTAAAAGGCCATAAAAATATATAAGCATATATTTGTATTATATGTATATATATGCACAGTATTTACATCTTTTTCTAAACTATTATTTCTCTTGATAATAAATAAAAATCAAACCAGGACAGAAGGTTCATACATTCTTCACCCCCTATTAAGGCAGAAAGGTGGAAATACATCATGTCTTTTGTGTCGCATAAGCCCATCTCACTAAATGAAAACACTTATTGTTTTACTTACAGCCAACGTCCTTCAAATTGCTTGTGGTGATATATTTTTTCATCAATGATGACTGGAAAAATCAAAGAAATTCAGTTTTCCACCTTCTAAGCTTCTTTTATCTCTAAATGATGCAGGCTCAAGAGTTGCCAAATGACATGGGCAAAGGCGGCCAAATAGGGCTTCCTAGCCAATCTAAAAATAGCAGATGGTGGTGGTGGGCAGATATACCATTTCTCTCTTGTTCTTTTTATTTTTTCTAAGAGCTAGGTACCATAAACATGGCTTGTTCAAAATTAAAATGGTACAAAAAGAATTACATTCTCTCTTGCCCTAAGATCTAGACATGTGATCTGTTAGGATCTTGTTAATAAGAAAGATGCGAAATTCAATGCAAAACTATATTCTGCGTTTCTTACAGCAAGGTTCCCATACCCAATTTCCACCTACTCTGATAGGAAATCTAACCATAACTTGATGGAATCAAGGACTGCCTTTGCCTTTTATTTTTCTTTCCTAGAGCCCCTTAAATAATAACTATTAACAGTTGTATGTTTTATAATTTAAGAGGTCCTTTCACAGATTTGGAAAGGTCCTACCATTACAATCTGAGAAACGAGAAAACTGAGGCTCACAGAAGTTGAAGTTTACCCAAGCCCAGCCAGATAAAAAAGTGTGTCTTCAAATTTGTCACACACGTGCACACACACACACGCACACACACATACTCTCTCCCTAAAGATTCCAACATAAAACAGCACTTAAGGACTTAACTTTCACATACACATGTAAGCATGTACAAATATATTTTAAAGAGAAAATGTTACAATAAATTCGAATTAGAGGTCCTTTACAAATGCAAAAGTTCTACAAAGTGTGAAAATATGAATTTACTAATCATATTAATTATATAAAGATAAATTTCTTTAAAGAAGTTCATTTTTCAAAATGATTATTCATTTAACAAAAGAAATTAAAGAGTTACCATGGATATTTAAGTTTTGTTTGAAGGTGGGAACAAAGAAACAGGTTAGCAGGAAATACTAATGTGTAAGTAGCTAACTCTCAGTGGCAGGATTACAGATTATTTTTCTTCTCATATTTTCTAACATTTCAAATTTTACAGAGCCAAGAAATTATGGGTTTAACTAAATTTTCAAAAATAACTTAGATGCAAGAAATTTTTTTACAATATACTTTAAGGTAAAAAAAGCAGGACATAATATTGAATCTATAGCATGAACTCAATTTGGTAAAAAAGAAAAATGTTTCTTTGTAGATGTAAGTACATAAAGCTGGAAGGCAACAGTCTGCTAGGTTGGTACCTCTGAATGATAGGATCTAGGGATTACCTTATTTCAATATTTCTGCAATGTCCAAATTGTTTTAATGGGAGTGTTGTACTTTTATAAAGAAAAGAAAAATGTTTAGGTTTATTCTCAATGCCAACAGAAATCAAGTAAAATAAAAAAACTCAAATTATAAATCAATGGAAAAAATTAATACATCAAAAGTCTAATTTATAACTTTCAATTTATGCCCATTAAGTATCTATAAATTTTGCTAATAATCTAATCTTAGTTTTAAAAACTCTGTATTATTACATTTTCAATACGGAATTCAGAATTTTGGTTTTTATCACTTCCCCGGGGCAGAAATATTGGACTCATAACACTAATCATAATGTTCTTTTACTTAAATAAGAAAATACAAAGAGCAAGGGCAATTTCTAAACAGACTAAGGATAATTTATAGACATTGAAAGTTCTTTGTTGCAACATATCTTCTAGGAAGGGGTACAAACATCCTTATACATCTTGCTTAAAAACGATAAAAACCATAGCCTATTTTTTAAATGTATTTTATTGTAGTTGATTTACAATGCTGTGTTAATTTCTATTGTACAGCAAAATGATTCCGTTATATATATAACTCCCTTTCCCCCTTGGCAACCACAAGTCTGTTCTCTATAAGTCTGTTTTGTAGATAAGTTCACTTACGTCATATTTTAGATTCCACATGTAAGTGATATCATATGATACTTGCCTTCCTCTTTCTGACTTACTTCACTAAGTATAATCAACTCTAGACCCATCCATGCTGCTACAAATGGCATTATTTTATTTTTTATGGCTGCGTAGTATTCCATTGTATATATGTACCACATCTTTTAAATTAATTTTTATTGGTGTATAGTTGATTTACAATGTTGTGATAGTTTCTGCTGTACAGCAAAGGGAATCAGTTATACATAAATCCACTTTTTTAGATTCTATTCCTCTATAGGTCATTACAGAGTATTGAATATAGTTCCCTGCATTATAGAATAGGTTCTAATTAGTTACCTATTTTATATATAGTAGTGTGTATATGTCAATCCCAATCTCCCAGTTGATGCTTCCCTGTCCCCTTTCCCCCTTGGTAACCATAAATTGGTTTTCTATATCTGTGGCTCTATTTCTTTTTTGTAAATAAGCTCATTTGTACCATGTTTTTCGATTCCACATAAAAGCAATATCATATGATGTTTGTCTTTCTCCGTCTGACTTACTTCACTCAGTATGACAATCTCTAGGCCCATCCATGTAGCTACAAATGGCATTACTTCATTCTTTTTTACTGCTGAGTAATATTCCCTTGTATATACGTACCACATCTTTTTTTTTTAAACATCTTTATTGGAGTATAATTGCTTTACAATGGTGTTTCTGATTTATAACAAAGTGAATCAGTTATACATATACCTATATACCCATATCTCTTCCCTCTTGCGTCTCCCTCCCTCCCACCCTCCTTATCCCACCCCTCTAGGTGGTCACAAAGCACCAAGCTGATCTCCCTGTGCTATGCAGCTGCTTCCTACTAGCTATCTATTTTACATTTGGTAGTGTATATATGTCCATGCCACTCTCTCACTTTGTCACAGCTTACCCTTCCCCCTCCCTGTGTCCTCAAGTCCATTCTCTAGTAGGTCTGCGTCTTTATTCCCGTCTTGCCCCTAGGTTCTTCATGACCTTTTTTTTTTTTTTTTAGATTCCATATATATGTGTTAGCATACGGTATTTGTTTTTCTCTTTCTGACTTACTGCACTCTGCATGACAGATTCTAGATCCATCCACCTCACTAAAAATAACTCAATTTCGTTTCTTTTTATGGCTGAGTAATATTCCATTGTATATATGTGCCACATCTTCTTTATCCATTCCTCCGTTGATGGACACTTAGGTTGCTTCCATGTCCTGGCTATTGTAAATAGTGCTGCAATGAACACTGGGGTACATGTATCTTTTCAAATTATGGTTTTCTCTGCATATATGCCCAGCAGTGGGATTGCTGGATCATATGGCAACTCTATTTTTAGTTTTTTGAGGAACCTCCCTACTGTTTTCCAAGTGGCTGCACCAATTTACTTTCCCACCAACAGTGTAGGAGGCTTCCCTTTTCTCCACACCCTCTCCAGCATTTGTTTTTTGTAGACTTTTTAATGATGGTCATTCTGAACGGCAGGAGGTAGTACCTCATTGTAGTTTTGATTTGCATTTCTCTAATAATCAGCAATGTTGATCATCTTTTCATGCGCCTGTTGGCCATCTGTAGGTCTTTGGAGAAATGTCTATTTAGGTCTTCTGCCCATTCTTCGACTGGGTTGAAAAAACATAGCCTATTAATCTCATCTACTTACCAAGAGAATGAAGTTCTCTTGGTGTTAGAAATATCAAGCATCAAAATCTCCTGAGAGTTCTCCATAACAAATATTTATTAATTTTATAATCTGAAAATAAAGCTACTTTATTTCAAAGAACATTTACATTCAGAAATGAAAAATCATAATTTTCTGAAACATTAGTGGAGATATCAAAAATGTTTATATTCAGCGCCACTCAAAAAGTAAAAGCACAGAAAATAAAAATAAAGGAAAATGCTAAGAACTTAACACAATTTAATCTCCTTTATCACTTCAAACTTCCTCAAGGGGAAGAGTGACTCCTAACAACTTAGATATTCTTCCATCAGTCCCTGGCATGCAGTAGGAGATCAATAAATATTTGCTGAATGAATAAATTTAATATTAAATGAAAACCTTCTCCCAAGAATCTCAACCACCATTCCAATCCCACTCACCAGAGGTAACAACAATTAAGTTTGGTGAATCTCTCTCTCCACACACCATAGCTATTTCCACTCAAAAAATACAGTGATTATCCTACTATAGTTCCATTTTATTCACTCTTTTTTTTTTATAACTGCACAAACTTACCAATTTTCCAGATGCTTTCAGCAACCAAGATATTGAATGTAAGGAAATAAAAGTACTAATAGTAATGGCTAACATGCATTGAGCATGGTTCTAAGTGCTTTATATATACTACACATTAAAATTGCACAACTTTATAAGTAGGTACTATTACTTATGGCTCTCTTACAAAGAAATTTAAAAATATTACTTTCCCAAGATTATAATGACTTGCCTAACGTTAGACAATAAGTGGCAGGGCCAGGATTTGAAGCCAGCAGTCTGTCTTGGGAACCTGTGTTCTTAATCATTACTGCCTCTGTGATGTTAAAAATACTAAAGATAAATTCTTACTTAACAACAGCTGACTGTGGTATATACCGAATGTAAACATAATAGGACACAATGTTTGGGTTTGTTTGGGTTTTTTTAACTATACCAGAACCTTGTACTGAGGATTGCCTTCAAAGCAACCATACCAATAGGTTATGTGTTGTTTAGAGTCTGCCGTTAAGTCATAAACATTTGCATTAGCAAAAAACGTATGAATTTCCTTCACATATATTTCATAAACTGAACAAGAAATCTAAGTGCCTTATTGTTACCTTCTTTTATGGCCAAAAGCAGCTTTTTTCAAGTTTTACTATCCATTTTGTTCATTAGACTCGCCAGTAAATGATTTACGGTCATTAAAAAAAAAAAAAACAACTATATCCAGTCACACACACAAAAAGAACCTGAATCACGTTTAAACAGTTATATAACTCAGATTCTAAACTCAGATCCAAGAGTGTTTTGAATAATGGCAGAATCTTTGGAATAAACGTATAGTCTCTCAAGGTAACTATTCTGAAAAGGACAATATTCAATTGTCTATTTAAGGTCAGTCTGTTAAAAATTAGTTATCATACTTAACTGGTTACTAATCTAGCAACCAGTTCATGTCAACCATCAGCAAAATAATAACTTATGCCCATACCGTCTATTCTGTCCCCAAGGCAGGAATTTGATAACTAGTATTCTAAGCTCTGTACAACATATCAAAATAGTGTTGCTGAGCCAAGTGAAGCATAAATTGTTTTATAACATTAGCCAATTTCCTAATTTACTCTTCTAATATAAAATGATTCCACTCTAGCTGACAGTAACAGCAAGGACAAAATGGCAGCTTTAGAAGATGCCTTATCTTTGAATGAATCTTATTAGTTTAAGCAAGGGATAATGGTAAAAACAGTGCATACACACACATATAAATATATTCAATATCACCAAAATACCACCACCATTTTGAAGTGATGCCAAGTAACATTAAAAGGTGATATGTTTCAGAAGATGGGTCAATCGAAAATCAGGTTTCACCTAACTCTGTTACTGAATCACTTTCTAGATCATGGTTTTGTTAAGTAAAACTTCCTTCTTGGAAAAATAAGCATCTGTCTGAGCTCCATGCAGTTCCACAGAACAGTAAAAATAACTTAAGTTTCTTTGTATACATAATTGCTAAGTAAATGGGAAACAGTCTTGCAAGATAACCCTTAACAAACAGTCTAATGAGTGAACATTAGAAAATTAAGTTTCCTGGCAACCTGTTAGGCATAATTACCTAACCAATCACTATCCCATAAAAAAACAATTGGTATTATTCAATCTAATACTTAGAGAAGCCCCTGGGAGTTGGGTACCAGACTTTCTTATAGTAAAATCATTCTAAAAGTATTGCCTTTTTGATTGCCTGTATTTATTCTGACAGCTCATTTTCTTCCCTCCCCAACATCTGTACACATAAAATCTCACTCAATAAAGTTTTTATTAATCAATTAATGCTTTTGCTCTGGCAATGCAAAAGACTTCTCATCAGCTCCTATCTTTTCCCAACCACTCATCATCAAGATTATGATGCTTGGATTAGAGGCAGAGCAGAGGAAAGAACCAAGTATATAATGACCTCATGTGGCAAAGGGCTACAATTACTGATTTCACTATAAAATAATCATGGACTTAAACTACTTTTGTTATCGGATTTTTATTTTCAAATTGCTATTTTAAATGGGCATGAAATACTAGACAGAGTTAGGGACGGAAAGAAAAATGACCCTAGATATAAAGAGCAGAAGTAAAACTAGAGTCGCTACTCACTAAAATAAAATGAAACCCCACTCTAGAGAGTCAAAATATCTGGGTTTTGTTTCAGCTTTAGTCTTTGTGGGATCTTGAGAAATCCCTCAGCCTCTCACATCTGTAAAACGGTAATAAATTTTGTCTACCACAGAGTCTAAGTTACAATGGTTAAGAAAGGATTTTAATATCTGATATTTAATGATTCTTTTATTCTATTTATGGTACTTGTTATTTTATACCTAAAATATTTTTAAGGTAATCATAAAAACATAAACCAAAAACTAAAGTACTGTTACCTAGTTTGACTTCTAATTGTCACCTTTTATATTCTAGTACAATGGACATTGATCTGTGTAGTACTTATTTTATTCTAGGCACAGAACTAAAATTAAATGAATTCAAAGAGTAGCCATATTGATAATAATCTTCTTTGAGAATGGTCTTAATTCTTAAAAGAAACATTTTGCTATTTATCAATTCAAAATCTGCCAAAACAGAACTTGGTGTTAATTTTTTGTGAAATCTTTGAACCAAACCCAAATCTTCATTCATACAAAATATTCTGAGAACATCAATATCACATTAAGAATTTATACCTCATTAAACATACAATTACAGAGCTGCAGACACAGTAATTTTTTAAAAGGTGGGGGAAAGGGAGTATGTAAAACAGAATCAAATTCAAATTACATACCTGTCCCTCACTTTATGTCTTTTATTACTGAAAAAAAAGCTGTCACTAAGTAAAAAGCTTTAAGTGAAATATCTTCCATTAATTCTAATGGGGCACATTATATTATATCCTAAGATACCAAAAATGTATCGATTGAATAATAACAAGTTTACAAGAAATACACAATATAGACTGTGCATAAAATATATTGTAAACAAGGTTTACTGTACTTGCCAAGAAAGAAAATTTGATAATCAGTGATGGTTGGTGGAGGAGAGGAATAAAGAAATCATTCTTTGGAAGGTGAGTTCTGCTTTCTGTACCATTTTCCCCCACCAATCTTCCACCCTTTTGGGGACTAATGGTTATCTGGCATTCAAACTCCACTTAAAATTAAGTTATAACACAAAAAAACACCTTTAGGAAACTTCAAAACACATGGAAATGGCATCTACATGTAACAGACGAGAGTCCTAAAAGATATAACTTTTTCATTCCTCTCATTTCACATACTTATGGCAAAGCAAAATTACCTGATGTACAGTTCAAGTGTGTTCAAAATGATAATCTCTGTGTAGTATCAAGTAAATTATTATGTTTTTGTCTGAGCTGGAAATGTTTAAATATTGTTCTTTATTGCATATTTGTTTAGTATATTTTAGCGAAGGAAGAGTCTTTATACCCAAGGAGAAAAAAAAAAGGTGATTGTCTCAACAATGGTATAATCATTTAAAAGATGTTATGGTAGAAAGTTATTACTGAACAGCTCTTATGGGGGAAGACTGTATTTAAACATTTTTGGCATTACTAATCTCAGTACTAATAAATTTTATAATTAATAACAACATTCCAAGGCACTACACAGAATAAGGAAAAAAATGAATTATATCAAACCTGCCTTCATTTTTCAATATTCTACTCTCTAACTGAAGATGAGGAAAAACGATTTCATTATACAAATAAATTCTTAAAAGGAGAAAAAGCTTATTAGGATAACCTCAAAAAGCACCCAAAGTGTTACTAAACCTAAGTAGCTCATACCTCTAGGAAATGCAAAATTACCCAACTTCAAGACTTAATATGAAGCTACAGTAGGGACTTCACTGTCAGTCCAGTGGTTAAGACTCCACGCTTCCACTGCAGGGGGCACAGGTTTGATCCCTGGTGGGGGAACTAAGATCCCGCATGACGCGTGTCGCAGCCAAAAATAAAATAAAAAATAAAACAGAATAGAGAGCCTAGAAATAAAGCCACATAATTATAGTCAACTGATCTTTAACAAAGGAGCAAAGGCAATTCAATTAAAGCTAGTCTTTCAGCAAATGGCGCTGACAACTGGACCTCCACATGCAAAAAAATGAATCTAGATGCAAGATCGTACACCCTTCATAAAAATTAACTCAAAATGGATCATAGATCTAAAAATAAAATGTATTAATTATAAAATTCCTAGAGGATAACATAGGAGAAAACCTAGATGACCTTGGATACAGCGATGACGTTTCAGATACAACACAAGGTATGGGGCTTCCCAGGTGGTGCAGTGGTTAAGAATCTGTCTGCCAATGCAGGGGACATGGGTTCGAGCCCTGGTCCGGGAAGATCCCACATGCTGCGGAGTAACTAAGCCCATGTGCCACAACTACTGAGTCTGAGCTCTAGAGCCCGCAAGCCACAACTACTGAGCCCACATGCCACGACTATTGAAGCCCACACACCTAGAACCCGTGCTTAGGAACAAGAGAAGCCACCGCAACAAGAAGCCCGCACACGGCAACGAAGAGTAGCCCCTACTCGCTGCAACTAGAGAAAGCCTGCACTCAGCAACAAAGACCTAACGCAGCCAAAAATAAATTAATTAATTAAATCAAAAAACAAAACAAAACAAAAGGTATGATCCATGAAAGAAATCATTGATAAGCTGGACTTCATTAAAATTAAAAACTTCTCGCAAAAGACAATGTCAAGAAAATAAGATAAATCATAGATAGGAGAAATATTTGCAAAAGACATATTTGATAAAGGACTATTACCTAAAACATACAAAGAACTCTTAAGCCTTAGTATTAAGAAAATGAACCCAATTAAAAAAAGACAAAAGACTTTAACGGACACCTCACCAAAGAAGATACACAGATGGAAAGACGGTTAACATCATGTCATTAGGGAATTGCAAATTAAAATAAGATACAACATACCTATTAGAATGGCCAAAATCCAAACCACTGACAACAAATGCTGGCAAGGATGTAGAGCAATAAGAACTCTCAGTCATTGCTGGTGGAAAGGCAAAATGATACAACCATTTTGGTAGACAGTTTGGCAATTTCTCACAAACCTAAACAAACTCTTACCATATGATCCAGCAATTGCACTCCCTGGAATTTACTCAAATGAACTGAAAACTTATGTCCTCATAAAAACTTGTACACCGATGTTTAAAGTAGTTTTATTCATAACTGCCAAAACCTGGAAGCAACCAAGATGTCCCTCAGTAGGTGAGAGGATAAACTATGGTACATCCAGACAACAGAATATTTTTCAGTGCTAAAAAGTAATGAACTATCAAGCCATGAGAAAACATGGAGGAAATTAACTGCAACTTACTAAGTGAAAGAAGCCACTGAAAAGGCTCCCTACTGAATGGTTCCAACTCTACGACATTCTGAAAAAAGGCAAAACTATGGAGACAATAAAAAGATGAGTGATTGCCAGAGTTTAGGGGAGAGGGATGAACAGACACAGAGGATTTTCAGGGCAGGGAAGCTATTTTGTATGATACCACAATGGTGGTTACATGTCATTATTCATTTGTCAAAACCCACAGAAGATACAAGACTGCATAAACCCTAATGCAAACTATGGACTTTGAGTGGTAATGATGTGTCAATGTGGGTTCATTGATTATAACAGACATAGCACTCTGTTAGGGGATGCTGATATTGGAGGAGGCTGTGCAAGTATGGGGGCAGAGAGTATATGGGAACTCTGTACTTTCCACTCAATTCTCCTGTGAACCTAAAACTGTTCTAAAAAATGAAAATAAAAACTATTAAAAATAAGTTCTGTAGTTTAGTTAACAGTAGTATACCAAGTCAATTGCCTAGTCATGATAATACACTATTGTTAAGTAAAATGTTACCATGGGTGTACACAGGAACTCTAATAATTTTGCAACTTATGTGAATCTAAAATTATTTCCCCCCCCCAAAAGAATTTTTTCCAAAGGAAAGAGGTAGGAGCTTCCCTGGTGGCGCAGTGGTTGAGAATCCGCCTGCCAGTGCAGGGGACACGGGTTCAAGCCCTGGTCTGGGAAGATCCCACACGCCACGGAGCAACTAAGCCCGTGTACCGCAACTACTCAGCCTGCACTCTAGAGCCCGCGAGCCACAACTACTGAAGCCCGTGGACCTAGAGCTCGTGCTCCGCAACAAGAGAAGCCACCACAATGAGAAGCCCGCGCACGGCAACGAAGAGTAGCCCCCACTCACCGCAACTAGAGAAAGCCTGCACGCAGCAAGGAAGACCAACGCAGCCAAAAAATAAATAAATAAAATAAAATACAATAAATAAATAAAGGAAAGAGGTAAGATTTTTCAAATGAGGAAGGCTATTATCTACCAGGATTTGTAAATACTTTAAGCAACTTATCTAGCATTTTTCTGTAGGTAATGAGATTTATACCTCTGTAAAAAACACTTTGGGACTTCTTGTCTTTTAAAATATAACAGACCTGATTCCTAGGGGCTTGGTAAACACTGCCCTAAGTTTCAGGCATAAAAGATGAGAAAACTCTGAATGAAGGGATAAATCTTGTACAATTAATCACCTTCTTAGAAGAGTAAACTATAAAAAGTAGTACATATACTTTGAAGAAAGATGATCTGATAGGGGAGACAGGATTCAAGAGATAATGCAGACCACTAGGCTCAATACCCTTGTGCTCACACAGTGGTACAGCTTTTATTTTAAGTCATAACAAATAATAATTTTTTAAGCTTCTTTTCAATTTTACAGATTTAAAAAGTCATTAAGCTAAACATTTTTAAAGGTTATGGAAAATCTCTGAAATATGTCTCCACTTAAAATAGACTCAATGTTAATTTATATAAGCCACTGTCAATCTCTATATATTCATAATTTTCTCCAAAAGTAGAATAAATTTTTTTTTTTTTTTTTTTTTTTTTTTTTTTGCGGTACGCGGGCCTCTCACTGTTGTGGCCTCTCCCGTTGCGGAGCACAGGCTCCGGACGCGCAGGCTCAGCGGCCATGGCTCACGGGCCCAGCCACTCCGCAGCATGTGGGATCTTCCCGGACTGGGGCACAAACCCGTGTCCCCTGCATCGGCAGGTGGACTCTCAACCACTGCGCCACCAGGGAAGCCCTAGAATAAATTTTAATTCTAAAAGAGATGCAATCATTTCAATGAGTGTAGCTCCATTAGAGTTCATGATATTTTTACTTATTTATTAAGCAAATATTTAATTTAGTAACAAATTCATTTACATCAAACAAAAACAATCTATACAATATCATGAGACAATTTAAATATTTATGGTAATTACAGATTTGAAACAGTCTCTTTTTCAAAGATCAGTGCATCTAAACTGTTTAACTCACTAAATTATCATCTTTGAATATTAAGAAACCAAAAATAAGAAATGATATTTTAAAAAGGAAAATGATAGTTTCAAAGTAAAAGTAACTCTTCCTCTCATTAAAAGCCACAGAATTTTTCTAAAATGTCAAGTAGAAAGGTTAAATACAAAGAAAACACACTGCACACTGCACACCTTAACTACACAAAGTTGAAAGAAATCTATACGTACAGACTTAAATCTATACATACAGACCTAAAATGAACCCATGCAGATTTTTAAAATTACAACTATTTTACCCCTTGCCTTCTTTATTAATATATGTATTTACTAACATATAATCAACAAAAAATGATAATGCTTTCAAGATATATAACATAAAGCAAGATCATTTTTATCAGTAATTTCTCTTAAAGGAGGGGGAAAAATACTTCAGGTATAATCCAACAGAGAAGCAAAGCAAACTATGAAGTGAAAAGTGATGATGATGTTCTCAAAGTAGAAATGTGTGACTTTTATTTACTTTTAAATAAAACTTTAAATAGTAGGCTGCCTAATTAATCGAGACAGTAGGGGAAGTAGGAGGCAGGAAATAAGAGCTGGGACTAACTAAACAGACTTAACTGCTAAGAAGAAAATCTACCTTGTCTTCAGTTTCCCTTTTGACAGCTCACCAAGTATAAAGAAAGACTACTCATTCCCAGTATAGCATCAATAAAAAATAAAATGGAAAAATGTATCCCTCACTATGTCCCACTAACATTTTACCTATAAAAATGGGAAGAAATTAAGGAAAACTATAATTCCACCTCAAATGACTTAAAGACAATCATAGATTAAGCCAATCTTTTAACTATAGTAGTAATACTCCATTCTAAAAGAATGGTCTGAGAAGGGAAAAAGCAGGTAGCTATTTAAGTTCCAAATAAATTCAACCTTTCTATTCATGTAATAATCTTCAGTTATCTTTTAAGTATAGAAACATTTTCTCTTTAATCCTACAAAATCCCATGCAAAAGATGAAGACTCACTCCTACCACAGATGTAGAAACAAAGGCAGGAAAAAGATTAAATGATTTATAAGTTATGCCATTACAAACCGGGAACAAAGTCTAACCTGCTTCTCTACAAATGTATTATAGACACATTAATAAATCAGTGAAGTAATTAAATACTAAACCTGGTCTTATCTTCCACATAAATTAAGGCAGAAGGGAAGGCACCTGATCAAAAGTATTTAAAATAAAACCTCATCATACTTTTTCTAGGGATTCCTTAAATTCCACTTTTCAATTTTTAAAAGGTACACTAATTTACACAGGACACATTACCATTTACTATGTAACATTAAAGTCTGTAGTTAAGAAATTGGTCAGTGAGATGAGAAGCACCAGAAAAAAAAAAAAAAGTCAACCGGCTGAGGAGGATAATAGAGGAGAAAGACAGAAGGGGGCTGGGTCCTTTATGATGCAGCTTAGCCACTATAATGATTCTGGAACCATCTACCCCCAGACTTCTTGTTGTAAGGGATACTTAAATGTCTTTCTTTTTTAAAAGCCCCAAAAAAGAAAAGAAGAAAAAAAAAAAAGGAAAAAAGAAAAACTAGCTATAAACTTTTATATAGGATTCATTAAAAAAAATTTTTTCTTGGAACAAAAATAGTTAAAAACTTGGGTTTAGAAGAGAGACTTGTATGAATATGGACCTATGAAGATACACAAAGCTGAAGTATGTGTAATCATTTGGCTGCCTGCAGTCTTCAGCAAGATCACAAAGTGCTCAAAAATTCTTTTACCTGAGGGGAGGAAAAAAATATTAATATAATTCCTTGGCTAATTTGAGATATCTACTATTCATTTTCAATTAAAAGTATCTACACAGTTGAAGACCTCAACTGTATAAGTAACTCTATCACAAAGCCATATCATTTAGTTTCAAAAGAAATATTAACAAATACTTCAGTATTAGAAGATGAATGACCTAAAATGTCATCACAGGAGTCATTAAATTTACATCTAAGATTGATACAGTTCTATAATAGCCATAACACTAATTTTGTTATCTCTTTATAATACCATAGACTACTGACATGTGCAGCTTTAGTACTGATAACATTAATAATTGCAACGGTTTAATAAGTCTAAAGGTCCTGATTATGTATGTAACCTATGTAACAAATTTATAATTTTTCTGAAGCACAAATGTGAATCATATATACACACTGTAATATTAGTATGTGAGGAAAGGTCATATAAGTAGTGAATGAACTTAGCCAACTGGCCAACGTCACAATTCAAGATACTGCTCTCTACGTATTCTAGGCTGCAGAGTAATTCTGAATAGACAAAGATTACCACCTTGCAAAAATACCTGAAAAAGAAAGCAAACTTCTAGTAAAACTAATTAAACCAAAAATAAATAATAATATGAAATGGTGATTATTAATCAAAATACAGAAGTGTTAGATAAAATTAAAAAGTGGTTTTATAGATTCATCTAGTTAAAATGATGGCTGGCTGACTTAATTTTATTTATTTTGTTTTAACAGTATCACAAATGAATTCTGTACTAGGTTTTTTAACATCATTAAATTAGTATGAAGAGGTCACTTGAATTTTCCAGATATGCTTTTCTTTATATCATGGGAAAAACAACTATATGCTACAGTAGTTATCTATAAATGGTGAGATTTTCAAAATTCTTGAGATACATCCCTTATAAATGTTAAATATCTATTATAGTAAACAGCAGACATTTTGTGACAGGAAAAAAGAAAAATAAGATTTCTCTCAAAACTAAACAAACAACAAAAAAATGTGGCTTCTTCTTTAGCTCTTAGATCACTAAGTTAATTAACATGGATATAAGGATATTTGTTATACAAATCCCATTACTATTCTCTCTCAAGTGTTCATCAATAGGTTCTCTGCCAGTCCCTTTATGAATATGAGCACCACTCACCTTATAGAATATAGTCAACTTCCAAATAGATGGAGGATAGATCAACTCTGATTAGGACAATGACTCAATGATTAGGCAGTGCCAAGTTGTCACTGACAAGGTCCCAAATAGAACTCAAAACTAAAAATCTTTAATCTCAAGACTCTAGTTAGTAGAAAAATGGATGAGATCCATATCCTACAGCTTCAAACATCTTCCATACTGAATTTAGTTGAAAAAGATTAATTTCACAAATAGTTTATTATTATCTAAAGATTGGTGGTATAGGGAAGAGGGGAAGAAAAGGGAACAAAGCAGAGGAGTGAGCAAGAACTTTTGTTAACGTGGTTACCCCTATAATACAGATAAAGAAACTAAAGGATAAAGAAGGTCCTCATTTTAGCTAAGGCTACAAAGCTAGAAGTTGAAGTTAAGATGAGAATCTAAACAGTCTAAATCCCTCTAAAGCTCTTAACTGTCTCTTAATATAACTTTATGTAATCTTTCCTTAGAAAATTGTTTTCTCACAAAGTTAGAACACTTCTTTAGACAAAACAAATATTATTTATAGTCTTTGTATAAATCTACCTTTTCAACCAGACTGTCATGTTTGTCTTTAAAGTCTTCATTAACATCCAGTGTTAAGATAGGCACTTCTTGTAGATAATCAAAGTTGGTTCTGTTTGAAAAGAGAGAGATGAACAAAATAATTAGAAAAAGCAACAAATAAAAGAGAAATACTAAAAAATTATTCTTATGTCTTCACTGGAAAACAAAATGTTATCAATCATTTTATATTAAAATTATCCTGCCAAGTACTTCATCTGGCAGTCCCTTCTTTCTCACCTAGATTTACTATACATGTCTAAAAATCTCAGGTATAAAATATATAAAGTTAGGCATTGTGAAATGTAATTCTCTTCAAAAACCAAAATCATACCATAAAGTAGGAATGTTTGCTTTTTCTTAGAATTTTGCTGTCTTTTTTAAAAAATACATTTATTTATTTATGGCTGCATTGGGTCTTCGTTGCTGCACGAGGGCTTTCTCTACTTGTGGAGAGCAGGGGCTACTCTTCATTGCGGAGCGTGGGCTTCTCATTGCGGTGGCTTCTCTTGTTGCGGAGCACAGGCTCTAGGTGCGAGGGCTTCAGTAATTGTGGCGCATGGGCTTAGTTGCTCCACGGCATGTGGGATCTTCCCGGATCAGGGCTCAAACCTGTGTCCCCTGCATTGGCAGGTGGATTCTTAACCACTGCACCACCAAGGAAATCCAGGAATGTTTGCACTTTATAGATGAGAAAACTAAAGCCCAGGGAGGTCACTCTAAGGCTCAGAGATTGTCTAAGGTTGTATACTAATAAGTGAGATGCGTCTGAACCAAGATCTGACTAATGACAGAGTACAGTGATCTAAGAAACAAACTTGAAATATCTTAAAATTCTCTCTGAAAGAGTATAGGTATATCTCAGAGATACTGCAGGTTTGGTTCCAGACCACTGCAGTAAAGTGAGTATCACAACAAAGCAAATATTGCAACAAGCAAGTCACACAAATTTTTTGGTTTCCCCGTGCATACAAAAGTTACATTTACTCTATACTGCAGTCTATTAAGTGTGCAATAGCATTATGTCTAAAAAAAATGTACATACCTTAATTTAAAAATACTTTATTGCTAAAAAATGCTAACCATCATCTGAGCCTTTAGAGAGTCACATAATCTTTTTGCTGGTGAAGGGTTTAAAATATTGCAAGAATTTATAAAATGTGATGTAGAGACACAACATTAGGAAATGCTGTTGGAAAAATGGTGCCAACAGACTTGCTTGACATAGGGTTGCCACAGACCTTCCATTTGTAAGAAATGCAGCATATGTGAAGCACAATAAAGTGAAGTGCTATACAACAAGGTATGCTTGTACCTAAATAATGTATACAGATATATTTCCTACTTTATCCCTTAATGTGAAATTCCATATATTATGCTGTAAATACTGCTGGGGGAGATTAGCTATAAAAACTTTAAGAAAATAGGATCTCATTGCAGTAAAAAGAATCAAAATCCATACTTAATTCTGGGAGCTCCTACAATACTAATAAATAAAAATGGCTGAAAATGAAAAATTATACATGATTTGGATTAAAATTTGATAAAGGAATTTAAAATGAATAGTAAATAAGAATAAGGAAGTCTTACTTTACTGTTCTATGCAGGAGCCAGCTTTCATGCTTATAGTGAAGCTTCTCTAAGTATTCAAGAGGAATGCCTTGTTCTTCATTTCTTCCCCGTAAATATATTCTATTCAAGCATTTCTAAAAGCAAGCAATAAGAAACAGGTAGGAGGAGTGGAGGAGGCAAGGAACAATTATTCTTGACGGCTGCCATTAAATTTTTCCTTAGTGTCTCTTTAGTTATGCTAGCCAAAATCTCTATTTATTTTCCCTAGGAAGTTGAAGTAGTTCATTTTCCCCTCCTTGTGCTTTTCAACCATTTGGTAGCTCTAAACCAAGTGTTACTCTCAAAAATAAGTCAAAATACGTGTATAAACTTTTGGCATCCATACTTGAAATAAACTGTATAAAATAAGTTTAGTTAAAAATCAAATAATTTACCTGTGATAAATCATGATGGAAAAGAATATGAAAAAGAATATAAATATGTATAACTGAGTCACTCTGCGGTACAGCAGAAATTAAACACAACATTGTAAATCAACTATTCTTCAATAAAATTTTGTTAAAAATTTGAAAGTTCAGGGACTTCCATGGTGACGCAGTGGTTAAGAATCCGCCTGCCAGAGGAAGGAACACTCCCAAACTCATTCTATGAGGCCACCATCACCCTGATACCAAAACCAGACAAAGATACTACAAAAAAAGAAAATTACAGACCAATATCACTGATGCATATAGATGCAAAAATCCTCAACAAAATACTAGCAAACAGAATCCAACAACACATTAAAAGGATCATACACCATGATCAAGTGGGATTTATCCCAGGGATGCAAGAATTCTTCAATATATGCAAATCATTGTGATACACCATATTAACAAATTGAAGAATAAAAACCATATGATCATCTCAATAGATGCAGAAAAAGCTTTTGACAAAATTCAACACCCATTTATGATAAAAACTCTCCAGAAAGTGGGCATAGGGGGAACCTACCTCAACATAATAAAGGCCATATACGACAAACCCACAGCAAACATCATTCTCAATGGGGCAAAACTGAAAGCATTTCTTCTAAGATCAGGAACGAGACAAGGATGTCTACTCTCACCACTATTATTCAACATAGTTTTGGAAGTCCTAGCCACGGCAATCAGAGAAGAAAAAGAAATAACAGGAATACAAATTGGAAAAGAAGAAGTAAAACTGTCACTGTTTGCAGATGACATGATACTATACATAGAGAATACTAAAAATGCCACCAGAAAACTACTAGAGCTAATCAATGAATTTGGTAAACTTGCAGGATACAAAATTAATGCACAGAAATCTCTTGCATTCCTATACACTAATGATGAAAAATCTGAAAGACAAATTATGGAAACACTCCCATTTACCATTGCATCAAAGAGAATAAAATACCTAGGAATAAACCTACCTAGGGAAACAAAAGACCTGCATGCAGAAAACTATGACACTGATGAAAGAAATTAAAGATGATACAAATAGATGGAGAGATATACCATGTTCTTGGATTGGAAGAATCAACATTGTGAAAATGACTCTACTACCCAAAGCAATCTACAGACTCGATGCAATCCCTATCAAACTACCACTGGCATTATTCACAGAACTAGAACAAAAAATTTCACAATTTGTATGGAAACACAAAAGACCCCGAATAGCCAAAGCAATCTTGAGAAAGAAAAACAGAGCTGAAGGAATCAGGCTCCCTGACTTCAGACTATACTGCAAAGCTACAATAATCAAGACAGTATGGTACTGGCACAAAAACAGAAAGATAGATCAATGGAACAGTATAGAAAGCCCAGAGATAAACCCACGCACATATGGTCACCTTATCTTTGATAAAGGAGGCAAGGGTATACAATGGAGAAAAGACAGCCTCTTCAATAGTGGTGCTGGGAAAACTGGATAGCTACATGTAAAAGAATAAAATTAGAACACTCCCTAACACCATACACAAAAATAAACTCAAAATGGATTAAAGACCTAAATGTAAGGCCAGACACTATAAAACTCTTAGAGGAAAACATAGGTAGAAACTCTATGACATAAATCACAGCAAGATCCTTTTTGACCCACCTCCTAGAGAAATGGAAATAAAAATAAACAAATGGGACCTAATGAAACTTAAAAGCTTTTGCACAGCTAAGGAAACCATAAACAAGACCAAAAGACAACCCTCAGAATGGGAGAAAATATTTGTCAATGAAGCAACTGACAAAGGATTAATCTCCAAAATTTACAAGCAGCTCATGCAGCTCACTATCAAAAAAACAAAAAACCCAATCCAAAAATGGGCAGAAGACCTAAATAGACATTTCTTCAAAGAAGATATACAGATTGCCAACAAACACATGAAAGAATGCTCAACATCATTAATCATTAGGGAAATGCAAATCAAAACTACAATGTGATATCATCTCACACCAGTCAGAATGGCCATCATCAAAAAATCTACAAACAATAAATACTGAAGAGGGTATGGAGAAAAGGGAACCCTTATACACTGTTGGTAGAAATGTAAATTGATACAGCCACTATGGAGAACAGTATGGAGGTCCCTTAAAATCTAAAAATAGAACTACCATATGACCCAGTAATCCCACTACTGGGCATATACCCTGAGAAAACCATAATTCAAAAAGAGTCATGTACCAATATGTTCACTGCAGCTCTATATACAATAGCCAGGACATGGAAGCAACCTAAGTGTCCATCGACAGATCAGTGGATAAAGAAGATGTGGCACCTATATACAAAGGAATATTACTCAGCCATAAAAAGAAACGAAATTGAGTTATTTGTAGTGAGGTGGATGGATCTAGAGTCTGTCATACAGAGTGAAGTAAGTCAGAAAGAGAAAAACAAATACTGTATGCTAACACATATATATATGGAATCTTAAAAAAAATGGTCATGAAGAACCTAGGGAAAAGAGGGGAATAAAGACCCAGACCTACTAGAAAATGGACTTGAGGACACAGGCAGGGGGAAGAGTAAGCTGGGACAAAGTGTGAGAGTGGTAGTATATATATGGACATATAAACACTACCAAATGTAAAATAGATAGCTAGTGGGAAGCAGTCGCATAGCACAGGGAGATCAGCTCGGTGCTTTGTGACCAGCTAGAAGGGTGGGATAGGGAGGGTGGGAGGGAGGGAGATGCAAGAGGGAAGAGATATGGGGACATATGTATATGTATAACTGATTCACTTTGTTATAAATCAGAAACTAACACACCATTGTAAAGCAATTATACTCCAATAAAAATATATATATAAAAAAAAGAGTAAACCAAAAAAAAAAAAAAAAGAAGAGCCAGGCAATACAGGATCCACAAGAGATAAGTGAATAGGTGTCTCAAGAGGATAAGAATAAAAAATCCAAAAACAGCAAATTTGAAACAGAATGGCAGAACAACCAGCCCAGGCTGGAGCATGGAGCTTTGAGGTTTTGAGTCATTTCAGGATATTTGAGGCAGTAGGCTATGTAGTATAAGGAGCTGGAGCTGATCTTCCTGAAGAAAACGAAGAGTCTTGAGAGGTTGTGCCTTCATTAAAAGAGAGCTAGTAAAATTCCATCCACAAGCCCGAGTGAGAGAGAGGGAGCCTGAAAACATTTCAAGACAATGACTTGAAAATAAATAATTCACCAGTGAGAACCTGAAATCACAGGCCTCAGACACATGTAGCACTGGGGTGCTAATTCACACAACTGACACTGCATGTGAATCCTCAAGATGAGGAATTACCATCGAACTGTTCCATACCCTTGAGGCTCTTATCTCTAAATAGAAATGAGTTAAAATGGAATAGACTGTAACAAAGAGTGGTAACCAGAATAGAATGCTTTTTGTTTTTGTTTTTTTAAATAAATTTATTTGTTTAAAAATATTTAAAAAATAAAATAAAGTTTTGTGTTAGACTTTAAGATATTGACTATGAATGTTTCTAGCAGAATGAAATTATTAGTATTCTTCATGTTTTCTTCTATATTTGTATATACTATTTTCATAATTAAAAACAAAAATTCTTTTCAAAAATAAAAGTGAATTTCAAAATTATTATTGTTAAATTCTGGCTTACTTGACATTAGAAGAGGAAAAAAATCATCCCTTGGAATCAGAAACCTAGTTTCTTTGAAAATTCAGCTTCAATAGCAATACGGTATTCTTTCAGGCTAGAAGTCATGGCATTTACATTCACCAGAGCCTACTTTGTGACTTAGGGAAGAAACAGGAATAAAAAACAGAGAAAAATGGGGATGCAAGCACCAAAACCAGAAATTCCTTAACAAATGTAAGCTCTTATTTAGGTTACTTTTATGAAAGGCATCTATCTACTTGGTCTTCCTGGATTCATAACATAATTTCATATGTAAACAAGAATAGCTATTTACAACCTATGACAAAAAGCACATTTTCAAGTAACCTCCCTTAACTGAAAATGGCAAGGGTCCTCTAAGGCTCTTCTCAACTACAGCTGCTACTGCCCACCCATTCCAAGCCACAAACAACCATAAAGGATTTCTTGAAATGGACCTCCACCAACTTGGCCAGTCCTTCAGCAAACATTTACTGAGCTCCCACTATGTACCCAGGCCCTATTCTAGGCACTGGAAATTCAACAGTAATTAAAATACCCAAAGTTCTACCTCATGAAGCCTACATTCTAGGGGTTGCTTTAGAAAGTTTCTTAATGCAGCTGTGATAGATGACAGACCCTGAGAAAGTCAGGAGGAAATAATGAAGAACAGAACTGAGGAAGAACAGAGAAGGGGCCTAAAAGAGCAACTTCCAAATGCAGGCTTACAGTTTGTTTAGGAAAAAAGAATGTTTCTATCTACACAGTTATGAGTTTCTAATTTGGAGGTGGGGAGTGGAGTTAAACTAAATCGCCTTCATTGCATACCACTGAAAGGATTTCTAAATATTATTCTGAAATGTCAATGGACAAAACAAATTTTTATTGTTTCTCACCTCTGGAGTGGCTCGAAGATAAATGATTCCATCCAGTTCAAGGCTTTGGCCAAACTGGTTATTCATCCAGTCATGCCAGTCTTGATAAATGGTCCACTCTGTTTCATTCATGCAGTCAGATTCATACAAATTAGATGCAAAAATATACCTGCAAGAGAGTCTACATCAACACATAAATTCTTTCCAAAAAGCACAAAGAAAAAACGGATCTACTAAATGGACATGAAACATTCTCCTAAACCCATGGCAGATAATGCCTTGGTTAGCAGAAAAAAACAACAGCAGAAGAAAACAACACATTATCTCCAACTACAGAAAATATGTACTTGGCCAGTGGTTCCCAAAAATGTGGTGTGAGAACCCCTGGTGGTCCCCAAGACCCTTCTAGGGGTTCTGTGAGAGACCAGATTACTTTATATACTGTACTTCAACCAAAAGCTTACAACTGCTTAAAAACAGAAGCACAAATGAGAATACAGCTGACTTCTATTAAGTCAGACACTGAAGAGATCTGCAAAGTTTCAAACAATGCTACTCTTCTCCCTAATTTTTTGTGAAAGATATAATTTTCACATCTTTTTTATGTTTATATGTAATGGATTTATTATTACTAACTTTAAATAAGTTAATAAATGTTTTTTATATTTCTCAACCTTAATATCTAATAACATAAATATCAATAAGACACGAAGCTCTTTGGGCTCCTTAATAATTATTAAGAATGAAAGGGGTCCTAAAGTTTGAGAACCTCAGATCTAACTCTAGTAAAACAATCCTTACATAATAAGTAGGGTAATTCTAAGCCTCCCTTAGAGATATATGATCTCCTAGCTCCAGGTGCAAGTCTAGAATACAGATCCAGATTTAACCAGAGCAGATAAGAATTTTAAGAGGGTTGGAAGAAAAAAAAACTTCTCTGCAAATTTGAATGAGATGAGATGGCCACTATACCAGTTTCCATGGCAGCTAGCAATTATGCTAGAACTTCCCTAATGGCATTAGTACCAAACTGCTGAAGGTATTAAATGTCATTTTCCATCTCAAATCTCCAACTCAGCCTCTCTTATTACTTTGATTCCCAGGAAACAGGAAAAAAAAGTCCACTTCTAAGTCAAGATTCCAAACTGACAAGTACAGTCATTTATATATACCTGTCACTATACACAGATCGTTCAAAAAATAATACAGGTTTCTCTGCATCTTTGAGCTTGCCATTGAGAGCAGCAAGCTGAGCTCGTATTCGACTGAGGCAGGCATATGACTGGAAGGTGAAAGACCACCGTTCAGGTTTCTCATACATCATCTGAAGAACATTCCCACCACTTTTCTGAGACGTTGTCAGTTCCTATTTTGAATTTGAAAAAGGAAACAAAAAGCAATGATCAATAGGGCTATTTTAATATTTTTTAAGTTAAAAAAATTGGATAAATAAAAAAACCCAAAAAACCCAATTTAAAAAATGGGTAGAAGACCTGAATATACATTTTTCCAAAGATATACAGATGGCTAATAGGCATATGAAAATATGCTCAACATTGCTAATTTAGAGAAATACAAATCAAGACAATGAGATATTCACACCTGCCTCTGAACACAGTGAAATTACTTATTGCTCTTACAAAATATCACAAAAGTTTACTAGTAACACTGCTTTGTTCAGATTTCTAGCCTAGCACCTTCCCTGGACAGAGTACGATGTGTTTAAGTAATTAAACAGGCAAAGCCATCTTAGGTCCCTTCCAGTATTCCTATCACACTGAAAAACTCCTGAGATACCTTGGTGGTATCTACTTGCTAATCTCTCTCCAACCACAGCATCCACTTTTCTATATTCTGTAGAGCCAATTTCCTGTTATTAGATTTTTATATAATCTGATTAAAGTCATTTATATTAGGGAATATCTGATTTAAACCATGAATTTTTTTTAAAGAGGCTTGGTATCCTCAATGAATCATTTGCAAAAAATATAGAAAATAATTTTGAGCATCTTTCCATTGCCACTTCACTACTACAGGCCAAAGTCAGCAAATCCTAACATTCGAAGCTTCCAAATCAAAAAAAAGGGGAGGGTGGGGGTAAAGAGAAAGAAGCCACTGAAATTTCTTCCTTTTTTTTATTTTTTAAATTTATTTATTTATTTTTGGCTTCACTGGGTCTTCGTTGCTGAGTGCGGGCTTTCTCTAGTTGTGGTGAGCGGGGGCTTCACTTCATTGCGGTGTATGGGCTTCTCGTTGCAGTGGCTTCTCTTGCTGTGGAGCACAGGCTCTAGGTGCACGGGCTTCAGTAGTTGCAGCATGCAGGCTCAGTAGTTGTGGCTCGTGGGCTCTAGAGCACAGGCTCAGTAGTTGTGGCGCACAGGTTTAGTCGCTCCACAGCACGTGGGATCTTCCCGGACCAGGGGTCGAACCCGTGTCTCCTGCACTGGCAGGCGGATTCTTAACAACTGTGCCACCAGGAAAGTCCCTGAAATTTCTTCCTTCGAATGACAGTATTTTCTTTCTTTTTAAATTAAAACTGACTGCACAGTAATAGAATATATTAGAATACTTTTGATATTAGAGTTGTCAGATTAAGAAAGAAAAAACAAGGGACATCCCTGACGATCCAGTGGTTAAGACTCCACACTCCCAATGCAAGGGACATGGGTTCGATCCCTGGTCAGAGAACTAAGATCCATCCTATGTGCCGCGTGGCCAAATAAAATAAAAATTTAAAAAAAGAAAGAAAGAAGAAACAAAACCGAGGACCCAGGGATGCTTCATCATCTTTTCTATGTCAAGCTATATAAAGATTCCCCCAACAGCTATACAGTCTTTAATCTTGTTTTCTAACTTTCAAGGAATAAAATATGACTGCCTAATTCCTATTCTCAATCCTAGTTCAAATACCCCTGAACACTTCCTGAAAGTTCATGCTCAATGTAGGTGGTTTTCCTCTGAGGAAAAAAAAAAAATCCAGAAGTGTAAACATTACAACGGACTTCAGTTTCAGTTAAGAACGAAAAACCACACAAACACATGACACTTTGAGGCAGAATTTAAATTTCATACCACAAACCACATAATTAAGTGAAACTTCTTCTCAAAACTGGAAGAAAAAAAAGATAAAATGGCAAGAGGCTAACAGTCAACAATAGGGCTGTTTAGAAATACTGAGCAGATGATGAACTGAAATAAGGGTAAAGTAACTGCCTTCCCAAACTGCTTAAAGAATAAATTTAATTTTATTAGTTTCAAGGGCCTTTGTTAATTTAATTATGAACTGACTTTCCACTTATTCATCATCATCCAGGGAGAAAATGTTTCATACAAGTGAATTTTTCCAGCTAAATGAAGTATATCAACTCAACCAAAACTTTCGTGTAGTTATTTTTATAAAGAGGACAGTATTGTCTATTTTATTTTCCTACCCTAGTAAGCATAGCATTTTGGAAATTACTCTTAGTAACAGAGACAACTTTATGAACACTGACTGCTGGATTTATAAGAGAACTTAGCTAAAGAGCACAAGCTGCTATTCCACACATTAAAAAAAAATTAATTAATTTTTAAAAATTTAAGAAAATATATCAGGCACAGAAACACTAGTATGAAAAGATATATGTACCCTTAGGTTCATTGCAGCATTATTTACAATAGCCAAAATATGGAAACAACCTAAGTGTCTGTAGACAGATGAATGGATAAAGATGTGGTGTATGTATACAATGGAATACTACTTGGCCATAAAAGAGAACAAAATCTTGCCATTTGAAACAACATTAATGGAACTTAAGGATATTATGCTAAGTGAAACAGGTCAGACAGAGAAAGACAAATACCACATGATATCATTTACATGTGGAATCAAACAAACAAAACCAAACCCCCAGCCTCACAGGTCTAGATGGGGGGGTTGCCAGAGTGGAGGGAGGTAGGGGATGTGGGGTGAAATGGGTAAAGGGGATCAAGAAGTACAAATTTCCAGTTATAAAATAAATAAGCACAGCATGCGGGATAGAGTCAATGATATTGTATCAACTTAGTATGGTGACAGTACCTAGACTTCCTGTGGTGATCATTTTTACAATGTACACAAATGTTGAATCACTATATTGGACACCTGAAACTAATACAATATTATATGTCAATTATAGCTCAACAAAATATATTTAAATATTAAATACATAATATTAAATTATTAATTATCAAATAATCAAAAAATATACATTAAAAAGTTGTTTTACTTGACACTAAAAGAGGGGCAGAGGTGTAGTGGTATTTACATATACATGGAATTCTCTGTAGTATAAATGTTAATTCAAAACACAAAATTTAAGTCTTGGATTAGTCTGCTCTATCCCTGGTTGCATTATCTGTAGCTTACTTAGCATATTTTCAAAAAAGAATGTGCTTAGGAATGTGAACACAAAGGCCATATTTAAGTTTTCTTAAAAGTTTATTTTTTATGTCTTAGATTTAGAAAATAAAGAATTTTCGTTGAAGAACTAGTAAGTTCATTACACAAAATATCCCTTCATTAAGAAAATATACTTCAATTTTAATGATAATTATAATAATATCTACTGTTTATTATTTATTTTATGCCAGGGACTACATGAAAAGTTTTACATACATTATCTCGACCCTATGAAATAGTCATTACTGACACTATTTTATAAATTTTAAAAATGGGGCTCAAAAAGGTTGAATAACTCATTAATATCAATATATCTGGTAAGCAGCAAAACTAGGATTCAAGCCTAAGACTGACAATAAAGCCATATTCTTTCCAAAATGTTGATCTGCTATTAAATACTGAAGTTATATCATATCTATAAAGCAAGTAATACTTAATTTGATTTCTTGAAGGGAGATATTCAGATACTATGTGGATAATTAACTGGTGCTGGTGCTCTGTATTTTAATAATTTTATCTTAGACATGGATAACTTTACATAATTATACAATAGAGAATTCACTAATGACATAAATACAAATTCACTAGTGAAAATACATCTGAGTTATTTTTATAAATAAAACTAACCGTGAAAAACAATTTTTTGTCTTTATCATTATCTGGGCTTACTATTTCAGGTTGTCTTTGGTGCACAAATACCTATTACCAAAATAACCATCAACTTTATTTTGTTTTGTTTTGTTTCTGGCTGCGCCCCAAGGCTTGTGGGATGTTAGCTCCCTGACTAGGGATCGAACCCGTGCCCCCTGCAATGGAAGAGCGGAGTCCTAACCACTTGGACCACCAGAGAATCCCCTAAAATAACCCATTAACTTTAAAATAAACTTCAACAACTTCTACATTGATTAATTAAACATGGCACTTTTGAGTTTAAGTTACATCAACAAATATATTTAAAGTACTTCTATTTAGAAATTGCGTGTGATAGATACTACTACGTGTTCCCTAAAACCAGGTTGTTTTTCTTCCTGGACACACAGCTAGGCTTTATTTCCCAGTCTCCCTTGTAATTAACTATAGCCAGAAGACTCAGTTCTAGCCAGTGGAAGTAGGGCAGAAGCAATGTTTATCATGTCCAGGCTGGACCCATAAAAACCTCTCAAAAGCGATGATTCTTTCTTTATTCATCAACTGGAAGCAAAAGACACCAAGGCCCTAGAGCAGCGGTTTTCAACTTCAACTCCAGGGCAGGGGTACCAAAGTATGATCCCCATTACAGCAGCGTCAACCTCACTTGGGAACTTGAGAGAAATGCACATTTTCAACACCCCACTGCCAGACCTATTAAATCAGAAACTGGGGTTGAGGGCCAAGTCTTTGTTTTAACAAGTCCTCCAGGTGACTCTGCTGAACCACTAAAGTTTGAAGCACTGTCCTAGAGGTTAGATGAGCCACACATTAGAAGGGGTTTGGGTCTCTGAGTGACAGCATGGTATGCCATCCACTCAATACCATATTGTACTGTACACTGCCTGAGAAATGAAATTTTATCATCTTAAACCACAGAGACTTTACTATAGCAGCAAGTATTACCTTAAATTTACCTGATACGGACTTCCTTGGTGGCGCAGTGGTTAAGAATGCACCACAACTACTGAGCCTGCGCTCTAGAGCCCACGAGCCACAACTACTGAAGCCTGTGCTCCCACAACAAGAGAAGCCACCACAATGAGAAGCCCACGCACCATAATGAAGAGTAGCCCCTGCTCACCATAACTAGAGAAAGTCTGCAAGCAGCAACGAAGACCCAATGCAGCCAAAAATAAAATTAAAAAAAAAATGACTTATCAAAAAATATGCTGTTGTTTCACAGATAAGTATATTTTATCCCTTCTTTCACAGAGTTACTAATTTTTCAGTGACTTCTTAGTGGTAAAAAGTGTTAGATAAAAGTAAAATAGCATTTCACAGTAAATAACAAAGATCTCCCAAAAGAATTCAGCTCACTGAGAGAAACAGACTAAAAATATCTTCCTAACAGTCTGTAGACCTCAAAAAATAGGCTAAAAGAAAGCAATTAAATCAAAGCTTTGGGCTTAAATAATAACATAAATCACCAAATAAAGCACATTGTTATTTGAAATAAATCTTTAATACAAAGACTGATAATCATCTGGGTCATATGATTTAAAGATACTCTTACCATGGGAGGAGAAGGGAGGGGAGACTACATAATCTTTCTAGGTACTTTCTCCTTCTTTATTTTGCTATAATTGGTGGGAGCTCATCGATAGTATAGCAACATTTCAGCCACTAGATGGCAGGTAAAAAACAAAACCAGCTAAACATGCAGGTGCAAATTAAATTACTGACTAGGGGAAGAGATCAAAGGTACCAGCAGCCCAACTCTTCCCATCCCAGTGTTGCTGCCAAGAAGTGTGATTAAATGGAGAACATTCGAAGTAGGACTGGCCTTACCAGAGTTGGGTCTGAAGACAGTCTACTTCTCACTATTGACAGCACGCTAAGAAAGCTTAGATTTGGATAGTGGTTCACACTATAATCCCAAGGAATAGGTCAGGGATGGGTCTGGGGAAGAAGGGCCCCAGGATGAGGGAAGAAATTCCATTTCTTGAGGTCCAGGAAAAAAGAAAATATCCAAAGATACTGAGAACCCACCCACTCATTACTACCCTCACACTCCGCTACCTTATCCCCAAAATACTATCCCCACAATCTGAAACTCCACCTAAGTGGAGAGGATTAACAACATAGTAGCCTTTAATACACACACAAAGTTAAAACTATCCTCCAAGAATGTACACAAATATACAAAATCCAATGAAGGTTACCAAATTGTAACATGGTGGAGACATGACTGGATTACAGGAAACTGATGAAAGTATATGTTAATGAAAGTATATGTTAACAATAATAGTAAGTTCACTTCCATGGTAGTTATAAAGAAAGTTTGGAATTTTGACTCTAGTACACAGGAAGAAAATGCTCCAGCCCATAAACATGAATATCAGATCCATGAAGCCAATTCTTAAAATGGAGACAGATGCATCAATGCATCTTAGTCTGATGACATCAGTCATTAAGATAATATAACTAATTCCCCTGAGCTCTGATTCTAAGCTTAAGACAACCTTCTTATTATAAATTGGCTTCCCATGTATATTAATGCAATGTTTTCAACCTCTCCTCTCTAACACAACTAAAGGGTTCAATACACTCCTAACACTAACAGTGATTCACTAGGACAGTCATTTTTAACCAGGAGGCATCCCACATATTTAAATTCCCAAGGGATTGTTTGTTGTTTGAAAAAGCACCAAATCCTTGAGATCTTATAAGTTCCTTCTACTGGGCCTATATAGAGAATGGGTTGACCTACATCAATGAATCTGATAATTACATTTCTCTCTGCAAATTAAAATTTTTGACATTATAGTTTTTATATATGTTCCTGTGTGCTTCGTTAATATAAGGTACACTGGGAATTCCCTGGCGGTCCAGTGGTTAGGACTCTGTGCTTCCATTGCAGGAGGCACAGGTTCAATCCTTGGTGGTCGGGGAACTAAGCCGTGCAGTGCGACAAAAAAAAAAAAAAAAAAAGTAAGGTACACTGAGAGGCAGAAACATTTAATGTGCCAGCAAACCAGTTATACATGTTTAATATGAGTTAGAAGCTATGATATTAAAATTAGAATGGACCTTAAATGAAGGTCACCTAATCCAATCTAGTCTAACATTCCCCCAATGAAAGAGTTCCTTCTGTATTTCTCACATTGGTTTAATTTGGCTACTTTCTACCTAACCCCTGAGAATGACTGCACTGACAGTTGACCCCAGAAATGAGGGGGAGAAAGACTATTTTTAGAACACAGGTCTCTCATTTCTAAATGTAAGCAAACTTGAATAGGGCACTTTGAAAGAGGCCACAAGACATACTTTAAGAGGCAAAAATGCAGGGTGAGGGAAGACAGAAGATCCAAAGGAAAATGGGCAAAAGAACCTGAAAAGGGACTTTACAAAAGGAATCCAAATGGCAAATTAATTAATTAAGTAAAGGAGCACCATCTCATTAGCAATCAGGAAAATATACATTTAAACATAAAAGATATTAAATGTTCGACCGAATAATAAAATTTAGGAAGCTGGACAATACTAAATACTGGCAAAGGGGTGGACCAGTGACAGCTTCAGTACACTGTGGGGAATGTAAACTGGTAAAACCATTTCAGAAAACAGGCATCAAACACATACCCACCACCCAGTAATTTTACTTCTTATTCCAAGAGAAACTCTTGCATGTGTACACCAGGATTCATATCCCTAACAGGGCTGTTTTTACAGCAACTAAAGTAGGAACCGCTCAAAAACTGATTAAAGGTATAGAATGGACCAACAGTGATATATGAACACAACTGAATACCATATGGCAATGAAAATGAACAAGCTATAGCTGCATGCAACAATATAGACAAATTTCACAAACTTATTAAGCAAAATAAGCAAGAGGAAAAGGAATGCAAACAGATGATTTCATTTATACAACATTAAAAAACAGACAAAACATTATATTTCTTAGAGATATGTTCATGTACATAAAATTCTTTTTAGAAAGCAGAAAAATTATTATCACAAGAATTATTTTATGTGAGTGATTACCCCTAGCGGAGTTATTACCCTTGGGAAGGAGATACTGTGACCTGAGAAGAACAAACAGGGACTTCTTGAACGAGAAGGTAATGGTCTATTTCTTGACCTGGGTGATGGTTACAAAGATGATAGCCTTCAAATTGTTCTTTAAACTGTACATAGGTTTATATACTTTTCTATAGTTATATCATATGTCAATAAAAAATGTTAAAAGAAGCAAATAAATTTACCCACTTTAAAACTCTACTTAAGGCTAACTCTGCCCTTCCTCAAAGACCAGACTGAAATATCAATTTCTTAAGAAGATGGAGTCCATATGGGAAGGAAGTCCCTTCAGGGTTTAGTCCTAGATTATTCAAAGGATTGGGGTGTAGTGAGTTGGGTCCCAGACCTAAAGTTAACTATGTTTGGCAAACAGGTATTTGAGAAAATACTTGTGGTTATTAAAAACCAGTGTCCCCAAAGTCTGCAGAGTACCTTGGCTGGTGACTCCTCCTTGTATATATGATTCACATTTTAAATATTCAATTATTATTCCTAGATTCCCTAGACCAACAGCCAAACTTTTAAAATGAGACTTTTTTTTCAAAACCTCTCTGTCCTCCTCAGACATAACAAAGTAAGTTTCTAGCACACATTTCCATTTTTCCATTTCTGCTATGCTGCTTTCAATTTCAATTCTCATTTCTCCAGAAATAAAAATCTTAGCAATCAGATCTCTCTTCATACACATACAATAAAGTTTGCTGTAAAGAATGGAATTTAACGATTATGCCCTCTTTCTCATTTGTAGTGTAGGATGGAAAGTTCTGGGAAATTGAAACTTGTGTCCAGGGTGAAAGTCCGACATGAACAAAAGTACAAAAATAATGGCTGTCTCTAAGACAAAAGTCCTGAAAAATAAACTAGTAAAATTCAGCTATTGGGTAGCTGTTTTTGCTTTTCTTATTTACCTATTTTTAAACAAAATGTAAAAAGCCACGCAAGAAATTTAACTTAAAATTAGATTTTTTTAAAATGTTTTAATTGGGCTTCCTGGTGGCACAGTGGTTGAGAATCTGCCTTCTAATGCAGGGGACACGGGTTCGACCCCTGGTCTGGGAGGATCCCACATGCCGCGGAGCAACTAGGCCCGTGAGCCACAACTACTGAGCTTGCGCATCTGGAGCCTGTGCTCCGCAACAAGAGAAGCCGTGATAGTGAGAGGCCCGCGCACCGCGATGAAGAGTGCCCCCTGCTTGCCACAACTAGAGAAAGCCCTCGCACAGAAACGAAGACCCAACACAGCAAAAATTAATTAATTAATTAATAAACTCCTACCCCCAACATCTTCTTTAAAAAAAAAAGTTTTAATTAATTTTTTAAAACTTTTAAAATTCTACTTAGATGCAATGGAGTGCATAATCTTAAGTGCATAGTTCAATGCGTGTTAGACATATATATACACTTCCACATAACTACTGCCCAATAAAGATACAGACTTAGAGCTATATTTAAAACTTTGTTTGTTTGCTTTTTTTAAATTTATTTATTTTTGGCTGCATGGGGTCTTTGTTGCTGCGTGTGGGCTTTCTCTAGTTGTGGCGAGCGGGGGCTGCTCTTCATTGCAGTGTGCAGGCTTCTCACTCCAGTGGTTTCTCTTGCTGTGGAGAACAGGGTCTAGGCACACGGGCTCGGTAGTTGTGGCTTGCGGGCTCCAGAGTGCAGGCTCAGTAGTTGTGGTGCACAGGCTTCGTTGCTCCGTGGCATGTGGAATCGTCCAGGACCAGGGCTTGAACCCGTGTTCCCTGCACCGGCAGGAGGATTCTTAACCACTGTGCCACCAGGGAAGCCCTATATTTGAAAGTTTTATTGCAAAAGGAAAAAAAACAAAACAAAAAAAATCCAAGAATACAACTGTTCTCTAAATCAAAAATTTTTATTTTATTAAATAAAGTTTATTTTCATACCTTAAATTCATCCTGAGTACTCTGAACATTGCACCACCTGGCAACAGGTTCAGGAACCACTTCCCAATCCTCACAGACTTGTTTAAGGATATTCACAAATGTTGACTTCCCAGCAGCTGTTGTGAGAGGAAAAGTGAAACTGAGGAAGGAAATTTATCAGGAAAAAAATGCCAAGACAGCCATCAGCTTTTACAAAATTTATAATAGCAAACAATAGAAAAAAGAAAAGCATTCGATTTTTCTAAACTTTCTCTTTTAGACTTTATTTAAATGAAAAGTAAAAGGATCCCTGCCCACCTGTATTAAGCTCATTTGTTTGTTACTGTTTTTAGTTTACCAAAGCCATGGAACAGAATTTTAAAAATTCTAGGGAATTCCCTGGAGGTCCAGTGATTAGAACTCCGCACTTCCAATTCAGGGGGGATGGGTCCCATCCCTGGTCTGGTCCAGGAACTAAGATCCCGCAAGCCGCTCAGCGCGGCCAAAAAAAAAAAAAAAAAAAAGGTAAAAATTCTAGTCCTAGACTTACTTTCCTTAACAAAACAGAGATAACTGTGGAAAGTGGTTAAGGCTATTATCCCACTTAATTAGGTATGTAATTTTGGGCAAGCCACTGAACCTCTCAGAACCTGTTTCCTCATAATACAATGGAGACTGTAATAATAATACCCTCCTCATGGAAACTGCTGTGATAAATAAGTAAACTATCACAACAGTGACAGTCATTCCAGGCTCTTGCATTTTCAAAATTTTCCTCTCTACTGGCTCTATTTGTTCAGTTTACAAACAAACTCAGGTTTTTCCTATCTAAAACCAATCTAGAAACAACCAAATAAACCACAAAATTAATATAAAGATGCATCCAGGGAATTCCCTGGTGGTCCAGTAGTTAGGACTCTGAGCTCTCACTGCCAAGGGCCAGGGTTCAATCCCTGGTCGGGGAACTAAGATTCAACAAGCCAAGCAGTGTGGCCATAAAAAAAAAAAAAAAAAAAAAAGCACCAATTCCCAGAGTTTTAGGATGGGAAATAATATGATTATTATTATATGACACTAATTATCATATGACACTATGGCTAACAGAAATTATAAAAATATTTTTGCAAAACACTTCCTACAAGCAATAGCCAAGTTTTTTCTGCTTCACTTTTATGGTTCTGTGCACTCTATCAAACTCCTTAAAAAAAAAAAAAAGTTGTATAGACTTTACTTCTCCCTGATCATTCACTAGTTTCTGAGATATCTAGAAGGAAAAAAAGAAAACAGTTTGGGTGTAACCAAGACATTATATTCACTATTTTAAAATTATCTGGGAGGGCTTCCCTGGTGGCACAGTGGTTGAGAGTCCGCCTGCCGATGCAGGGGACACGGGTTCGTGCCCTGGTCCGGGAAGATCCCACATGACGCGGAGCAGCTAGGCCCGTGGGCCATGGCCACTGAGCCTGCGCGTCCGGAGCCTGTGCTCCGTGGGAGAGGCCACAACAGTAAGAGGCCCGTGTACCGGGAAAAAAAAAAAATCTGGGAATTCATTCAATTTAATAGTAGGGAAAGTCTTGACCTAGAATTTGACAGGGTTTAACAATACTCTTAATGACCACCACACCCTTCCTATCTGAAGTCACCAAATGTGATTATATTAGTCATCTCTGGTCAGCATGATGTTTTCTCTCTCTCTCCATATATATGAATACAAATGCACACGCACACAGATAAACATATAAAAAACAGCAACTGAAGCAAAGCCTCCTCTTCCTTATAAACTGGATCCAAAGAGGGCAAAAAGAACTTACCTTTGACTTGAAGAACTATAATCAAACCTAAAACATTACATAGGTCGATAGAAAAGAAAAAAAAAAAAAAGAGGAAGGGTCAATCAGAAGGTAACACAGAGAGAAGAGTTAAGAAGCAAAACACAAAAGTCATATTACCACCAGAGGACAGGCAAAAAACTTTTAAGGATAAACTAGATGACCATGAGGTTTAATCATAGGAAAAACACTGGTGGACCACAAATTTCATGTGAAGAGGGTAAGCACAGAAACTGTAAGGCATTAAGAAGTGAATGGAAGCATATAAAACGTTCACCAGACATTCACTGAGCTAGATGGAGGAAGGAAGGAAAACATGATGTTCAGAAAGAGCACCCAAGGAACACATTAAAACACCAGCCATCAGCTAGAGTCTGAAAGCACTTAAGGCTAGAGCATTCAGCTTTCTTCTGATACTGCTTACAAACAGAAAAAGTTCATGTGGTCATACTCTGAAATTTTAAGAGTAATAACAGTTACTCTCTAAAATTACTCTTTATTTCAAGCAGTGTAAAAATAGTTACCTGCAGTTCCCAATCAGACTAATATCCAGTTCCTTAACTTTTGAGGAGGAAATGGGGGGCTTGAAAATAAGCTAATTAATAAATTAAAATTCTAGGAAGGCAAAGGAGAACAAGAACCAAGGACACTGATGTTAATACTTTAAAAAGTCATGGGACCTAACAAAATTATTAATGCCAAGTAGGCATAATGATGCCAAAAATCATTCTATACAGACCATTAAGGTGAGAAGTAGGTAAGGACTCCAAAATCTAACGTAAGAGAGTAATTTAGTTAGAGAACATGAGGAAACAAGTTACATGAGTATGAAATGAAAATGACCAGTTAAAGTTCAAATTCAGAAAATAGACGAATCATGAAATAGTCTTCTATAAACAGATTAGCAATTTGTACATATATGGCTTATTTGGGTCTGGCAAATAAGGCGGAGGGCACATGAACAACAGTATAAGAGCATTAATAAACAGCAAATGACAAAGCTGCAGTGTCAGGGAAAACAGTTAAGTGGTAAGTGACATATCCCATCTAAGAGCAAATGGTTCTCTTACAGAAACACAGTGCTACCAGATCTTCAGATTTTTCAAGAGAAGCCAAGAACCTAGATGTTTATGGGAAATCTCAACATTTGTAAATGCTAGCAACTAATTAAAAATGTTTTTTTCAAAGTTGGGCATGCCAATATTGTGTAACTGCAGGCCATCAGTTTGCAACTCCTTCCAGTGTAGGTAATGGGGAGGTCAGAGAATTTTAAGCAAGGGATAACACAATCACATTTGTATACACAAAGACTGCTCTGGGAGAATTTTGAGAAATTGGAGAGGGGGTGATATATTAGGAAATTATTTTAGGTGCTGAAAAGATTAAAGATGCTTGGAAGGAAGTAAATTTCCAGATATGATACATTGCTTCAGTGGATTTAGGAAAGGGAAGGGATTGTGGTATAAATCTGAGAGGTTGTTCATTCAAATTTACTTTTGAAAAGGTTTTGTTCATCTACTTTCTCCTGTCTTTATACATGGTCTTCTATATCCAATAAGTAGCTGTGAGGAATCATACTAGTAAACATTCACCTTCAAAGAACTTATGCAGCTAAGAAGAAATGAGAGTCTATTACATTGATCTTTCCCACTGGTGCCTTAATATTGGAGCGATGAAACAAGATGTCCTCTTTGAGGGTGTGTCCAGCTTTTCCTATTCCTTGGAATGCTGCTAAAGCACCTGTTTGCCTTGCCTTTTAAAAGAAGTACAAGTGCTTTCAGCACAGTAAGAATTAAAATTTGCTGTATGCATGAATGGCCAGTACCTAACTTGGAACCAAAAAAACCAAAATCCTATCAAAACAGGAAGTACCAGGCATAGGTTTCCTGTGGTAGGAAATAGAGAAGAATTGGACGTTCTCATGTATCTTGCAAAATGACATCTGGGTTAAGAACAGAAACAGCAGTGGTCTTTGAATCATAACACAATGTTTACTTGGATGTTGGGTAGGGAGTGAGGAACTCCTTCTGCTAAGATCATTTAAAAATTCTTTCCATGTACTTGAATGTTTACAGCAGTTTTATTCATAATCTAAATACTGGAAACAATCCAAATGTCCACAATTGGGAGAGAGAAATTGTGGTATATCCGTGCAGTGGAATACTACTCAGAAACAAAAAAGAACAAACCACAGATACAAGCAACATGAATAAATGTAAAAGCATTATGCTAAACTAGAGAAGCAAGACACAAAAGGCTACATACTCTATGAATCCATTTATATGACATTCTGAAAAAGGCAAAACTTACAGGATTAGAAATCAGATTACCGCTTGCCAGGGGATAGGAATGGAGAGGAGACTGACTACAAAGAAGCAAGAGGGAACTTTCTGCAGGGATGGAAATGTTCTGAATGTTGATCATGGTGGTAGTAAAACATTGTATGTTTGTCAAACCTCATAGAGGGGTATACCTAAAAAGGAATCCTTTAACTTATGTATATTGCACCTCAAGAACTGACATACAGACACATCCAAAAAAAACACCACACACCGCAAAAACAAAACCCTTCCCACACAAAGAGGATGAAAGGGACCCCAAGCGCGCCTCACAAGGCCCGCAGGCCTAGGCCGGCCGCCTGACGCCCAGGGGTCACGGACACCCTCGTGGCACGGGAGGGAAGCTGGAGAGGCAAGAGAAGGGTGCTTTCGGCGGCTGGGGAATTTGAGGGCGCGTCTGCAAGCACAGGAGCAGGCTGGGAGGAAAGCCCTCAATGAGGAGGAGCAGGGATGAAGCGAAGGGGCGCTTCAGCCGCCGCTGCCGCGACTACCCCTGCTTTGGGACCAACACTTCCCGAGGCTCCTTACCGATGTTCCCTTCGATGGAAATTTTCTTGATGCGGGTCCCCTCAGAGCTGGCTGCGGGAGATGGGCAGCTCCTCTTGGGTGGGGTGGCCATGCCTCGTCTTGTGGCGGCCCCGAGCGCGTCGGGCAGGGAGCGCTGGGAGGTGGTCAAAGGTGTGCGCGACTGGGCCGCCGCCGCCGCGGAGCTCGCCTTAACCGCAGGCTCTCTGGCCGGCGGGTACCCGGGTTTGATTTTGGCGCGCAGCTGCCGCTGCCGACTGAGGCGGGACTGTGAAGTGGCCGCCCGCCCAGCGGGGAAGCCACGCCCCCGCCTTCCCCTAAACCTGAGTTCCCTCCCGGGCCCCTCCGCCGGAGCCCGCCTCGCGCGGGGCCTCTGCGTGCGCGCCCAGCACGAAGGGTCACGGGGAGCGGGGGGGCGGGGCCGCGCGCGCGCAGGCGCATCTCTGCCCAGAAGGCGGTGGCAGGGAGGGTTCCCTGAAACTTGTGGGAATCCAGGCGGGTGCCCAAAGGTCGAAAAGCGCTCGAGGGTAGAGGTCGCGTCACCTGCCCTCGTCACCAGGAGTGGGCCGGGCTTTGGGGAACTCGTTTGTCCCGTGGGGTTTGTGGGTTCTGAGCGTCTGGACCGAACTGGTTGGACTTGAAACTTTGAACTTGTCAGGGGTGAGGCAGTGAGTAGTAGAAAAACGAAACGGATTACCCTGTGTTCTCAGCCTGGAGGCTATCATCAGGCCAGGTGGCGCTGGGAATGTATTGCAGTCTTACTGTGTGCCAGACATTATTTTGAACGTTTTTCATTGGTTAACTAGCAATCAAGTGCCAGAGATCCTACCGTTAGCCCCATTTATCAGTGAGGAAACAGGCACTGAGGAGGGATGTTGAAAGTCTCAAAGTCAGTGTGAGTGGAACTGGGATGGGAATTGAAGTATTCAGATGCCACACCACAGGAAGCCTTTTCTGATCTCTCATATCCTGATTTGGATGCCCCATTTATGCTGAAGGGGAGCAGAAGGTGCCACCCCCAAATTTGCCACTTTGGCATATTACTTTGAATTAAATAAGGACACTCTGACCGTCCTTTGTTCCTCCTGAAGGCGGGGGCTAACTCTCCCATATAAAAGTTACCTTCCCTGTACCAGGAGGGTAGAAGGCAACCTATCGCCAGAGACTGGGAATTTAGGGCAGAGAAGACTGGATAAATAAACCTTGTTACTGTTTCAACAATTTACTACACCAGGCCCAAACCCCTTCGTCTTGTCAATTCATCACAAATTTATTGTTTCTTTGTCTAAAGGATATAAAAGCTTCCTGCTTTAGTCATTTCATTGAGTCTTACATTTTTATGGGGCTCCCGTATGTAATTAAATGTTTTTCTCCTGTTAATGTCAACTTCATTATTAGACCAGCACCTAAAGAGGGAAAATTTCTCTGCCCTACAATGCTGTGAAGAAGTTACCACACTGGGTAGGTTTCTGTTCAGCATGACTATAAGCTTAATTAAATCTGCATACCCTACACCTAGCACATAGTTAACAAATGTATGTTGAATTTTTGAATGCCTACTTATGTGCCATGTCCTCTGCTAGATGACTCATCTAGCTGGGGACAAATGCAGTGTAGAAACGCCCAGAGGAATTTGTTTTTAATCACAGTAAAGACCTAGTAAACAGGCCACTCCCCAGTCTAGAAGTTCCCAAGTTCAAATTGTCTACATAAACCATAGGCCCTATTATTCTTTCCTACCTTACAACCAACATCAGACCTATGCATCAAAAGGTGGAGTAAGAAGAAGGGCGTAAATGGTGAATCTGTTCTCAGAAATAGAAGGCAGAAATCAAAATGTGATTCCATGGGGAACTCTAGGATGAAAACAGAAAAAATCATTTTTTGTAAATTCCCTATTTCATTATGGTAGTATTTTATGTATATTACTTTTGTTTATCCCCACAGTAATTAGTAGCAGGATCCTTGAAATGAAAAAGGCCTGAATACTTGTCATGGGGATGGCAAGGAAGCTGGGGAAGCTACTAGGTTTTTGTTTTGTTTTATTATATTTTGGTCCCACTGAGCAGATTGCGGGATCTTAGTTCCCCAACCAGGGATCAAGCCCAGGCCCCCAGCAGTGGAAGCTCGAAGTCCTAACCACTGGACTGCCAGGGAATTCCTGCTACTAGGTATTATATTCCACACCCAAACTTGGGGGAAAAAAACATGTAATGGTAAGGGTTTTGGCAGCTACTGAGAGAGTAATAAGGCAAGGTAAGTCTCTGAGACCTTCAACAGGAGGAAAGTGGAACTCAGTAAGTCCCATGTGGATCTGACAAAGATGTTTGGGGTTGAGGATTAGAAATCTCCAAGTGTGGTTCCCCCTCCACCAAACCAAACCAGACAAAAAACAACTAAACAAAAACAAAAACCACAAAAGAATTACTTGTATAGTGCAGTGACTGAGAGTTTAAGCACCGGAAAATTAAAGACTGGTTTCAAATCCCAGTTCTGCCAGTGTCTGGCTGTGAGAACTTGAGTTCCTCCAAGCTGAAGAGTGTACCTCAAAAATACAAATGGGGAAACAGGAAACCTAGCTCTTTTACATCAATTTCAGCATAATTTCCCATTATGGAGCATAACCAGTCGATAACACAAGAAAGAGACTAGAGAAAAGCACTCTCAAAAGTACCTCCCTGATTTTTGTCCACAATCCCTTATCTGAAACTCTTGTAGTCAACTGTTTCAGAATTTTTTAAAATTTTGGAATTTATGGGACTTCCCTGGTGGCGCAGTGGATAAGACTCTGCGCTCCCAATGCAGGGGCCTTGGGTTCAATCCTTGTTCGGGGAACTAGATCCCACATGCATGCCACAACTAAGAGTTCACATGCCACAACTAAGGAGCCCACCTGCCACAACTAAGACCCGGCACAACCAAGTAAATAATTTTTTTTTTTAATTTTGGAATTTAGAAAAGAAATATAGTTATATACCACATATATTATGTAACCATTCCTCACCCTCCTGCAAAAGTGTTAAGTACACTAACATTTTGCAGTGAAACATGTTTTCACATTAAGTAGAATAAAGGCTATTAACCTCAGATCAGGTTAAGTTTGCAGTGAATTCAAGAAAATACTTTGTTTTCTGAGCGTTTCAGATTTTGGAATTACAAATAAAAGACAGGGTATTACAGCAGGGGTCCCCAACCCCGTTAGAAACCCGGCTGCAAAGCAGGAGGTGAATGGCAGGTGAGCGAGGGAAGCTTCATCTGCCACTCCCCATCACTCCCCATTGCTCGCATTACCATCTGAACCCCACCCCCGCTCCCCCCGCCCCCTGTCCGTGGAAAAATTGTCTTCCACAAAACCGGTCCCTGGTGCCAAAAAGGCTGGGGACCTCTGTATTACAGCACTCAATCAGGTGTGAGCATGCTACCATCTCAACCCTTCCTTGCCAGAAATTTTACTACTCCTTCAAGTTAGGAATTCCTTTTCTCCAGCGGTAATGCTGGTATAACTAAAGAATGAGACAGGGTCTCCTAACTGATAACATACAAGTTTATGTAGAGAAAACTCTAGGGATTTCCCTGGTGGTCCAGTGGCTAAGACTCCGAGCTCCCAATGCAGGGGGCCCGGGTTCCATCCCTGGTCAGGGAACTAGATAGAGCCCACACGCCCCAAATAAGAGCCCGCATGCACAACTAAAAAAAAAAAAAAAAAAATTTTCCGCGTGCCGCAACTAAGACCCGGCACAGCCAAATAAATAAATAAATAAAACTCTAAACCAACTGAGAAAATGAGGACAAAGGCTGAAAAAATAAGAGGTCTTGAACATTGATAAGTAGTGGTTACACGGCCCCTGCATTTGTGTACACCAACCCAACAACTTCTGTAAAAGGATGTTTATCAACTTAATAAACTTGCTTATAAATTTCTACCTGCAACCTTCATTACTACCTAGAAAACAGAAGGATGCAGAAGCCATCATAACAGCAAGATTGGGAGAGTGCTTCCAGCAAGTCTGAAGTGTGACAGCAAAATAACATAGTAGCAGGGCATAGGAGCAAGCCAGCAGCCCTATATTAGCAAAGGAACATATATTTTGCTGCATGCTTGTAAAGGTGAACTTAAGTCATCAAGAAAACATGACACTGTAATCATTATGCTGTTCTTAACAGTATCTATGAAGCATGGCTGTTTAAGCATTAAAGAAATAATTTAGAACCTTTGTTACCAAAATGCATCATTCCATACAATATTATATAGTAAAGAACCATATAAATTCAGTACAGTTGAAGCAAATGAACCTAATTAGTAAAACAGTTAATTTTTATATGTGTATATTTCTTTACATACAGTAGACGCTTTGTACGTACTATACATGCATAATAACAAGGTTTTTTGTTTTTTGTTTTTTGTTTTTGCTGTACGCGGGCCTCTCACTGTTGTGGCCTCTCCCGCTGCGGAGCACAGGCTCCGGACACGCAGGCTCAGCGGCCATGGCTCACGGGCCCAGCCGCTCCGCGGCATGTGGGATCTTCCCGGACCGGGGCACGAACCGGTGTCCCCATCATCGGCAGGCGGACTCTCAACCACTGTGCCACCAGGGAAGCCCTAACAAGGTATTTTTTATTAAAGCGTGCAGGCACAGTCCACATCAGCATGGACTAGCATTTTCTACTCCTAGTCTTCATCTCAAATACCAATTAGTGACACTGGGCAACTATGGCTACTACCATCAAAATATTCTCAACCTAATGGTCTAAACACAATTTCCTCTAAACATAAATACCTCTAAATAATGATACTCTAAGAATACTCTAAAATACACATTTCCTTTTGGAACTTAGGTATCAGGGTAAAAGGAGGATTCTCCCATACTGTTTATTCTTTAATGGTCTGTAATGAAGACAAAATATTAGATAAAAGCTTAATGGAAAGGTGAACAAATAATTATTTTGCTAATTATTCTCATGGTAATAGTATATTTAAAGAAAATAAACAAAACCACTGGCCTCAAGGTCAAGCATATTTGGGTTTTCACACCCTAGCACAAATCAATGACTTCTATAATCTCTAAACTTTAGTTTTCTAGTATAGAAGACACTGAGCCACTAACTTCCAGGGTTGTTGTGAGCATTATAAAAAATAATGCCTAACAAGTTTTAAATGTTCAACATATTTCATATACCTTCAATATTTCTCTAGGAATCTGTACAGTGTGGGAACACCTACAGCAAAAATAAACAGTAATGCAAAGTCAGGATTCATGGCCAAACATAACTATTTATTATTTTTTTAAATAGACATTCAGTTTCTTCCTTTAAAGAAAAAAAACCCTAGAATTTAAATATTTCCAATCCCATGACATACAAGTCTGTATACATTATTTACATCTCTCAATTAAAACATATTACAGATTTTCCGACATTCAGTATCCCCTTTTATTTTTTAGTTCTTACCACACTACATGGTTTGTGGGATCTTAGTTCCCTGACCAGGGATAGAACTTGGGCCTCCAGCAGTGAAAGCGCCAAGTCTTAACCACTGAACTGCCAGGGAATTCCCTCAGTATCTCTTTTAAAACAAAAACGAGAAAACAGTTGAAGTCTGATCAAAAGTAACTACAATTTGAGTAATCTTGGCACAGTTTACAATATAGCCCCCATGTTGCATTTCATGTTTTAGATTCAGCTACTTTAATAGAGAGAAATTGTCCATCTCCATTAGAGCAGGATCCTGTCTTACTCATTCTCTGCAACAGTTGCACGGTGTGAATGCTGCCTCATGCTTCCATTTATGGCACTGGCAGTATTCTGGTTTTGTCCTCAGAAATGATTCTATTAAAACTTTAAGTATTCTCATGTTTATTGTATTCTCTCTCAACCTAGATCTCGTGATGCTATTCCTAGATAATTTTTAGTAATAATGTATAGGGAAAGTTCAAATAAAACAAATTTAAGTTTTCCCCACAAGATTAGTGTCCTTACCACCCTAGTATGCATGTACAAAAATAACAAATACAATTTAGTGGCTGTAAAAAACTATTTCCCCTAAAAACAGTTATCTCTGCAGAACAATTTAAGGAGAAAAGTGTTCTTAAAATGAAAATGCAAGAATCTATTTTACAACTTGCACAATTAAGTAAACAAAATGAAAACCTGCAAACCTGTAAGAAACACCCACACATATAAGAATTTAATAATATATAACAGAAATTAAATATTAATAAAAGATTTAAATTTATATCTCTAGTAATCTCAGCTTCAGTGATGTAGTTTAAAGAAAGATATCAACCAAAACCAACCAAAAATGCTTATGTAAATTGTATCATCCAACACTTCAGGTGCAACCTATGTATTGACAGCAATCACTTCAGAATCACTAACAGTGAGGACCTATATAATCAATCTGTTTTGTTTTTCGTCTGTGTGTGTGTGTGTCTGTGTGTGTTGTGAGATAGGGGAGAGAGGAGTATATGGAAAGTCAACACCAGTAAGGAAGTAATTTACCTCCAAGGAGGAGATGACAAGTAAACATAAGTTTGGAAAGGCCAGTGATTTCACTATCTTTGAGGAGTCTAATCCAAATTTTTCTATTGTGTAGTATTATATGCAAAAAAGGAAATTTGTATCACACTTGCAAAACTGAGAGTACTCAGTATTTTAATCTGTATTTTCTCTCTTTTGTCAAAATTTAAGTATCAGTTCAGCTACAAGTGGCAGACATGGAGCACAGTTTTATACCTTCAAAATGAATTTTTCTCTATAATTAGCCCATTAAGAGAGCCTCAAAAATTCAAATTGTCTGCAGTCAGAATTGTTATTATATCTTAAAATTAAATTTTTCCATTAAATCATGAAATAGCTTTAGCTCTAAACAGTTATCTCATATACCATTAAACTGACAGCTCAACAACTGTAATTCCTATGGTGAAACTTAATATTATGACAAAATGCTGATATTTAAATCATTTTAGGAGCGGTCCGTATAGATCTAGAATAGTGTTTCTAGGAATTGGTATATTCTTTAATATCCCAGATAAGTTTCAAAATAAGTTAAGTTTTCCTCTTGGTATGCAGTGACATGTTCAAATATACTTCTTGTCTCATATCTTTTAAAAAGACATTCAAAATGTTAAAGTTATAAATCACATATGAAATGATTATACAATTTGAAATATTTTACTGTGACACACAGACTTAAATTCAGCATAATTAATATATAAACTGTATTCCAATTTCTTTTTACAATGATTTCCAGTCTTTAAATTCAAATTGTTCATTTGCGTGAAAATAAGTTTAAAAAAAAAAGCATGGAGGTAAAGCCTGCTGCTTCCTTAAGCTACTTCTATCTTAAATATTGGATCCATTTTTATTTTTAATATACCTTCAATCAAAACTACCCTACAGTACTCAAGATATAATCCAAAAGTTATCAGGAAAATGGACCAAAAATAGAAAATAAGAAAAGGACTTTGGTTTTTTAAACTATTATATTTAACTGTAAGGTAATTAAACTAAATTAAAAAAATAAAACTTGTACATCCAAACAATACTGCCTACTTTAAAGCAGTGACATCAGGAAACTATTTTTTTGTTAAATGATGCTACAAATCAGTGCTCAAAACATTCTGTTCTGCAAATTCAGAGCCTATGGCATATTCTTTTGAACTTCCTTAATAGTTTAGTTCTAAGAAAACAGCCAAAGTAGAGTTGTTTTGGTGAATGAGATAGGTCATATTAAGCTTCCAGAAAAGTTTTCAGTGCAACTGAAATGATAAAACAGATTTTCTTGCATAGTCACAAACCAATTCTCAAGGCATCGCTGAAAGTGTTCTAGAAACATTACACCTTTGCAGCATAGCTGGAATAAGTAGTGCTCCCAAAGAAACTACTCTGAAGATCAACTCTCATTTGAGATGTTCAAGGTATGACATATTTATCTTAAAAGGAAGTCCTACAACTTAATAATTTTATCTCACATATTTTACCATTTCAGTGGTTATCAAAAACTCTCTCAGAGAGGGTGTACACAAAGGTATAAAAGAAATCTGTCATTTTGCTATTTTCCCCTAAGCAAGGAAAATGCTAATACATAAAATGCAGTGTGGTGCTTACATGTAAAATATAAATATCCACATTATCGGTAATTCTTGAATATAAGAGATTGTAGTGCTTTATCTTTCCTGATAAGCCAGGCAGTACCTCAGTCTGCGACATATTATACACTAAACATATCTTTTCCTACTTAATTTTATGCTGAACATTTAGCATTTAAAAATGACAAAGGTAGGAAGAGATAGCAATCTAAAATCTTTCAATTTAAGGTAAACTGACCTCCAAAGCCTCTACCAGCTAACACATACTTAATGTTTTAGTGCAGCCTAGTGCCATGGTTTTTATGGAAAACAGAATAATCAAGCCAGTAAATGAAAGCCAGTAGCACCACCTACAGCTAATGGAAAGATTTTCACTCTGTTATTAATTTCTCTCCACCACCATTACACCGTCATTTAAAAGAATTACTAAAACTTGCTTCCTATCAACATTTAACCAAAGCTTTGTGACAATACTATGTTAACTTACTACTTTATATTTTATGCTTTCATCAGCAGATGAGAAAACCAACTTCTGCTTTATATCTCTGTATGAAGAGCAGGGGGGGAAATCATTATCCTGGTTATTTACAAATTAAGAAATCTGGAAAGAAGCCAATAGACATTTATTAGCAAACTATGTTGTAAAACCAAGATTTGATCCTTATTTTATAAAAGGCATCTTACTAATGCTCCTGGGAACCAAACGAATCAAAGCAGCTTTTTATTAAGTCAGTTATTTCTCACATGCTCTGGTGTTTCCCTATTTGCAGCCATGTAACACCATGCACAATGCCAGGCCTCTCCCTGGGAGAATGTCTCTACTTTGTTACCATATATATACACATACATATTTCCTTACTTCCCAATACCTCTGTTTAAAGGAATACTCAGAAGCAGGCACCTGAGATTCTGGCACAGTGATAAGAAACTCCTATCTACATAGAGTGGAAAAGTAAGTCCGACTACTAAACATTAATTTATAATAACATTTGTACAGTGTACTACTGTATAAGGCTTAAATGAGCAAAAACAATGTTTCACTTGTCTCTCCACACTTGGCTATTGCAACCCCTTTATTACTAGGTTGATATGAAGTCAAATGCAGTATTGGAAGACTATTTGAATAATCATATGTTTCATCTTCCTAAATAGATGGTACCCCAAATCACTAGAGGCCAGATTTTGTTTCTGAATCAACCCACAGTGGCTGATATTATATATTTGGATACTAAAAGATTTGTTTTAAGGAAATCAGCTAGTTCTCATTGCAGTTTATAAATAAGTATGACCAATGAATGTCCAATATACTTGCTTCTGCCAGGCTCTCCTGTTACTTTCTACTGTTGGTACTTGGAGAATGATTGCTAGAAATGAGAAAAAGGCAGTTCCTACTGATCATAATTGTAATGGCAGTAAATTGTATCACTATTCTACTTGTTAATGGCAAAAACAAACTGATTTCATTTTAGATTCTTTTGTACTGTTTTTAGTCTATACAATTTCAGAGTAAGACTTCTATTCTACAAGGAAAAAGGTATACATTCCTAACAAAGGAAAAATATATAGTTCTAACTGAAGGAAACAGATTTACCAGAAATGACAAAATTAAAACTGGAAGTCGAAAAAGGATATTTCACAAGAGTAAAACTGAAGTGAAAACTGTTAACATTTATTTTAAAAACTAAGTTTCTGGGGGCTTCCCTGGTGGCGCAGTGGTTGAGAGTCCGCCTGCCGATGCAGGGGACATGGGTTCATGCCCTGGTCCGGGAAGATCCCACGTGCCGCGGAGCAGCTGGGCCCGTGAGCCATGGTCGCTGAGCCTGCGCATCCAGAACCTGTGCTCCGCAACGGGAGAGGCCGCAACAGTGAGAGGCCCGCGTACCGCAAAAAAAAAAAAAAACAAAAAAACTAAGTTTCTGAACTTTTTACTTATGGGAATAGCTCACCAGAAAGTCATAGCAAAAAAAAAAAAAAAAAAATGTAAAAGTTATTTACTACTTTAGCACTTTCATTATCTGATATCACTGCAAAGAAAGATTTCCTTTCACAGTGGAAAAATCAGAAGTCAGAATGTTTCAAGTTGGGCCTATAACAAGTAAAGAAGGTACTGTATCATTTTAAAATGACAAACACCAGCTCCATTCACTGAATGGAAATGCTGTAAAGTGATCAATTTCCCCAAAGTCCTTAAATTCCATGTTTATGTCTATATCTAAAATTAGTAATTTATTTTTAACTTCTCATGGAAGTTGATTCCTAAAAGGAAGTCTCTAAGACTTTGCTTACAAGATATTGATTAAAATATTCATGCCATTCTATTCAAGAGTTTTGAGAAAGGACTTTCTTGAACTTGACTCCCTGTACTTAATCCCATCTATAACGCACCATTCAAACTAACCCCCCTGCAAACAAACACACACTCCTATCACCTCCTCTTCAAAGCAGAAGGGGATTCTGCAGATTTATGGCTCATTTGGCAATTGCTAAGAAACCTCACAGTTCAGCATCATCTCTGAAGATGGCAAACCTATATATAACCTGAATTTTTACACCTACAGTGCAGTTAACATGTAGAAAGAAGCCAAAATGTAACCGGTATTACATTTCAACATCTTCAAGTTTCAATATCACAGATATCAAGAGATGGAAAAGACGTGCTTGTAGAACTTTAAGCATCTGTTGAACAGAATTACTATCAATATCAAAAATAATTAAGAAATACTAATTTTTTATGCTCTACATGCACACCTTTACAAACTGTGTTTCTTTAATGTAGTAAAAGCTGGAGATCACCAATTTAGGTAAACTATGGCTTTTATCAATAGGTATTTTGAAACATGCATCAGTAAGTGCCCTGGGTAGTAATCCTAATATTGTTTCAAGCCCTGTTCAGTTCTATGTCTGTGCTTTGCACCTCAGAAATGAGCCTGCCAAGGCACTTAAAAACATAAGACTTTTGGGGACTTCAAAAATCAACCACAATTTACACAACGGAGAACCCCCATCCATCGGCAGTCCAATCAATAAGCATTTCTTTCAACATATAGTATTATCAAAAATTCCCCAAGTTAGAAAAAATACTGTATGCCACTAAGACAAAATTTACCCCTATCAACTGAATACAGAATGGTTCTTGCCTTCCTCTAGCCATAGTATATGGTTTCATTTATTCAGAATAAAGAAAAAGGAACCCAAACAAGCCCCCCAAACCTAACATAAAAACAACCAAGATAAAAATAAAATAAAACAAAATCCAAATGCACTCCACACAGCTTCATTTGAGGAATAATTTGCACACATCTGCATTCTTTTATCTGTCCTTTGAGGTGAGTTTTTCGATCAGTTCCTGGAGTGGTGCAAGTTCTCTTCTGTCAATAAGGTTGAATTCCTATGTATGACAAAGGCAGAAGAAATAGCAGAAACATTATTTACATCTCATTCCAAAACAGATTTCCATTAACATTTGTTGGAAATTAGCTTTTAAAGTAAATAAAACTCAAATCTTTTTTTCAAGAAAACTTTTTCTATTCCCTACCTCTGTGTCTTACGCAATTCTCTTAACCACTTCTGATATTATATTTTACATCTGTAATAATATTAGGGTAAATTACCTCATAAGATTATTATGGGGACTAAATGTGATACTGTATGTTAACCACTTCATGTAATCCCTGGCACAAAGTAAACGCTCAATAAATGGGAGTTGCTGCTTCCTGTTAAAAGGAATAACCAGGGCACCATTTAGATATAGTCAACCAAGCAGGGATCAAAAAAAATCTCAGGCAAATTTCAGCATTATATGAAGAGTAAAAAAGTTAGTTTATGTTATTAACTAACGTATCTGCAAGCTACCATATAATGTGGTATGAGAATAACATGAATAATGTGGAGTCCATAAATGATAAGTAAATCCTGTAAAGAACAAATAAGAAAGCCTGGATTTAAATTGTGCTTCTTTAGAAGTTCTACCACTGTCATTCTGAAATTCAATTATGAATAGATTTCCCCTGAACTATAAATTATAAGGCTAATAAAAAGTGGCTGTTCGTGGAGCGGCTAGGCCCGTGAGCCATGGACGCTGAGCCTGAGCGTCAGGCTCCGCAACGGGAGAGGCCACAACAGCGAGAGGCCCACGTACCGCAAAAAAAAAAAAAAAAGCTGTTGATACTTCTGATCTTTTGATATTCTGCCACAGTGGGGCATTCTGAGGTCACAATTTCACTCATTTATTAGCATCCATCACGTGCCAAGCACTGCAGTAAGTACTAGGAAGGCATTAAGGGGCACTCAATAGCAAGTCTACCACTAAGACTTGCGGGGTCTGGACCAATAGCACAAATGGATATATATCACATGACTAAATTACTGTATTTTACATTAAGCTAATATATTGTTATATATGTTCGATTCTCCTACCTTAACAAACACACCATAGTAGCCAGGAAAGCAGATTCAAATTTAGAATTCTTAAGACTCCCAGTCTACATTGGAAAGTAGTGACATGAGGAGAGCCAGTCCCTGGCCCTCAGCAAACCTCCCTGATCTACCAAACCACAGCTCCATCCTGTATTTCAATGGGTCTCACATGCAGGAGTGTGGACACCCTGACAAGCTTATAAAGGCAATGTCCACACACACTCACCAACAGCTGCCATCTGGCTATCCCTTAGGTCTGGCTATCAGAGATATGACCTTCCCTTAAAAGTACAGACCAAAGGAAAAGATCCATGCAAACCCTGGCAATACACTTGAGACAATGTGGGTAGGGAGTTCTGAATCTCAGCTATCCAAGCACATACCAGAAGGGATCTATGTAGGTATGTCCTTGGCCCTATGGACTTCTCACTCCATGCAGGAGTATGGGCAAGGGCCAGAGCAGAACTTCTAAATTGTGAGGCCCAGGGCAGAGGCCACTCTCACTCAAAGAAGCGGTAATACTGTATAACTAATGGACCCGCCTTTAAGAAGGTCACAGTGTCCTGAGATGAAACTAGGCTCAGATGTGGTAAATGCAACGTATCAATCCCTTACTATTTTGCTAGGAGTTGGGAGATACAGTGTACTTTAAGATCATATAATAAGGTAAAACTAATAAACCTTCTGGTGGGAGAATATCCTCTCCCAAACCACTAAAACCTCAAGCAATCATGTTCTGCCTAAACCAAAGCACAGATGCAAATTTTAGGATAACATTTTGTTTCTATTGGTGTCTATAGATGGGATACCATAGTAAAATAATTGCTCAGGGCAACAGTTTTGGCAAGTTACTATCTCCTAAAATTTGTTTATATAGGTGAAATTAAGATACAAAATGTGTATCCTCATTATGAGGAGTGTGTATAGAGGGAAAATAAACACATTTTTCTTTGTGGAGATGGGGCATGGGAAAGGTATTTATAAGTTTATGCCCACAGATATACAAAAACAACACAGATTCAAGCTTTGGACTGCTCCTGCCTACCATCTCCCTTCTCCAAACTCCACCAAAAAACAGCTGCTCAGCTTCTGCATTTCTACCTCTTTTTCACTCCTACCTTTTAGTTCTCTAATTATTATAGCAGGACAAGAATAGCCTCACTCCTTTTAGTCTACATCTCTAAGGCCCATTCTCTGAGAAATAAAGAGAGAAGGAAGAGGAGGTCAACTAAGGATTCAGATCAAAAGTTAATGGACCTGGCTCCCCTGGTGGCGCAGTGGTTGAGAGTCCGCCTGCCGATGCAGGGGACATGGGTTCGTGCCCTGGTCCGGGAAGATCCCACATGCCACGGAGCGGCTGGGCCCGTGAGCCATGGCCGCTGAGCCTACGCGTCCTGAGCCTGTGCTCCGCAATGGGAGAGGCCCGCGTACCACAAAAAAAAAAAAAAAGAGGATGAAGACTAGAGAGATATAGCAAATTTTATCCTGACAGTATGGAGGTAGTATTCACCTCATAACTCTGTAGATAACTGCTTTTTCTGAGCAAAAAAGATCTCCTAATCCAACTTACCTGGACAAAAAAAATAAAGTGCTTGAAAGATGTATTGAGATGTGCTTCCTCCTGCAGCTGGATGACAGGGTCAAAATGCTGATGATAAATGTGAGCATAAACCCTAAAGAGGCGTTTGAGTATAGTTTTTGCCACAGACATGAAATTCTTCGGAAACGGGACACCTAGTAAATAGATAAACAACCCCCTCTATTAACAAGAAGAGGACAAGGCATTATCAGCAAATGGCAATATAAATTACCAAGACAAGGCTGAAAATAATAAGTATTTATGAATTACTACTTAAAATACCCATTGTACTTTTCAAAAGTTCTCAAAATATCATGAATGAAAATAAACTTCAATGCTTCTATGGAATAAGAATTTGTCTTCAGTTTAGCCCTTTAGGCCTCTAATATACCACCACTTTACCAAAATGAAACAAATGTCTAAGATGGTAATGGAGCTAAAATGCATATTCAGATCCTCAGGTTTCTTATGCTGAACACAAATAATGTATCACTATGTTTAGTTTTGTTTAAAATGCCTGCAATACATTTTCAGATTTTTTTCTATGGAAATTATTTCATTACTACACCAGGTCTACATTTACCCTGAAATTAGCTGCAGTCTCTGCTCAATTAGACTTGTTTTATGAATTAGAGCACTTTTACAGCATTAAATACAAAACTAGAAAAATACAAAAGTCTACATCCTTTGTTAAAGTGGCTAAATGATCCAGATTTACACAAGGCAAATGACACAAGGCAAATACTGGTACTACTGGGTTCAATGTCATCACATTGCCTACTGCCCATTTAAAAATATTATAGATCACATTATAGATCACATTATAAAACATTATAGATCACAAGAAAACATAAGACATTTTGGGGTACATAAGTGTCTCCCAAAATGAAGGGACACTATATAAAATAGTATGCTTACATTACACACTTCAAAAATGTCAGTGTCATGAAAAGACCAAAAAAGCCTGAGAAATACACATATTCCACACTAAAGGGGGCTAAAGAGACATGACACTGAATGAAAACAAATGTCAAAGATTTTCTTTTGCTCTAAAGGATATTATTGGGAAATTTTGAAAAATCTGAATAAGATTTGTAAATTAGACAGTAGTATTGTACTGGTGTTAATTTCCTGATTCTGACAGTTATACTGTGATTTTTCTAAGGAAATACACATTGAAGCACATACAGATAAAGGTCCATCATAATTGCAACTTACTCTCAAACAGTTCAGGAAAAAGAAAAGAATGTGGAGTGGGGAAGGAGGGAGAGAGAGAGTGAAAGCAAATGTGTTAAAATGTTGGCAACTAAAAAATCTGGAAGAAGGATACATAGGGATTGTTTGCACAATTCTTACAAATTTTCTAGAAGTCTGAAATTGGGTTAAAAGTTAAAAATTATGTTATGAAGATAAAAGATAAGATGAGGGCACTTATCCCAAACCATTACTATGTATATAAGTAATGCAGTCTTGAAAAATAGACCTTTCATTACAAAGGCTCCAAAGTAGTTAAAGCATTCAATGAATGTGTTTAAAACAAGCCATAACAACAGCAACTATTTACATTGCTGTCTCCTCCACTATATCCTTCTCCCCAAAACTAAAAAAGCATAAAATACACTCAAAAAGTTGAAAAGAGCAAATTCTTAATTTTTTCAGAAAACACGGTTGTAAGGAATTTGACACAGTAAAGTCATATGAACTGTCTAAATGTAAATAATTTCCACTTGAAAGGTCAGCCCTTTAAAAGGTCAGCATATATAAAAGTCACTCAGTTGATAACAGGCCAACCTGTCAAATCTTGTTTTCTTCTCACCTAGCCTGATTTCACAGCCTGCAAGGTTCACACGTGGGTCATGAATACAAATGCCCTCTTTGCCACAAATATAAGGTAAAACTGTTTTGAAGTCATATAAACTCCCTTCCTAAACAAGAAATGGATATGACTGCAGCAGATGATACTGGCTGCTTACCCAATGACCAGTCTCTTTTTTCCCTAACACAGACCAGATTTGTTACTATCCAAGATATACCGATCTTCTTACTGTTTAAAATTATAGGGAGGTTTACCTAATGTTCATGATAAACTTGGTATGAAAAAGATAGACACTTTCAAGTACATAAGATTAGCAATATTTTGATAGGTATGGTAATTTAACATGGTTCCTGGAATAGAGAGGCAATAAGCCCTAGAAACGCATGAAATTAGATAAATCATGATGGATCCCAGTTAAACAATTATACCAATTTTTGATGGAAATAATGTCTCATCATCCAACTGGTCCTGAACCCAAGTCATCAGGTAATCAATGTACTTTGGTGCAGAGCACTTAATAGGCTTCTTTATGTTTGTTCCATCTGCCCAATGATACTCATATCTGTATTGGAAAGATAAAAAGTACACAGAACATCAGTGTATACCTATATATAATGTCTAAGTTTTTATATTACATATACATGTTTATTAGGAATGTATTCAGGATGTATTTTAATCTCTTCCTCCAAAAAAAGATTTTTTGCATTTGGCACTTAAATTTAGCATTTTAAAATTGCTATTGGACTATTTTGCATTTATCAGGATACAAACTAAGCAGATCCCACCAAACCCATTTTTTGTGAGCTTTCCTTCATACATAGCAGTTATATTTTAGAATCACACATAGTATAAACTGCTATAGTAGAAACCCTAAGTTTACTTCCCACTTCTATGATGACCATCTTTAATCTTTATGATTATTGTTTTCTTCCTCAAAAACCGTTTCTCCTTACGCAGTACAATTCTTTTTAACTTGGGGCTTTAAATTTTGGGTTAAGACTAGAGAATGACATGGAAGCACCTAAGTAAGATTAATGAAAAAGAGAATGATTCAATATTTGAGTACATTTGGCTGAGGAGCTAAACATGCCTTTGAGGAAAATTGGCAACCCAAATAAAGATGCCTATAGTATCTAGGTATTAACCAGACACTAGCCTTTGGTATAATAAACATTTAATGTGCACCTACCATGTGAGTAATACTGTGTCAAGGAATACTGTTCTTGAACAACGGACACTAAAATGAAAGACACTTTCCCTGTTCTCAAGGAAAAAGACTAGTAGAGAAGACAGACTTGTAAATTAGTATGTAAAAACAGTACAACAGAATGCTAATGGAGTTAATTAAACAAACACACACAGATACAACCACAACCTGATTTTTTTTTTTTTTTTTTTTTTTTGCGGTACGCGGGCCTCTCACTGCCGTGGCCTCTCCCGTTGCGGAACACAGGCTCCGGACGCGCAGGCTCAGCGGCCATGGCTCACGGGCCCACCCGCTCCGCGGCATGTGGGATCTTCCCAGACCGGGGCACGAACCCGTGTCCCCTGCATCGGCAGGCAGACTCCCAACCACTGCGCCACCAGGGAAGCCCACACAACCTGACTTTTAAGACAAGGAATAAGCATGCAGCTGAAACTCCATGTACAAAATTATCTAAACTGAACTAGCATTTAGTTTTTTAGTTTCTGAAGGTTACCTCTGCCACTTAGCTTCTCTCTTTGAATCAATTGTGTTTTTATAATCTTGTCCCAGAGTTTGGACTAACGTAATGATAGGTGATTAAGCCTAGCAAAGGAGCTGGAAGAAAATATAATGGAAAAATACTACAGGGTATTTTAAACATTGAAAAGTATCTTGAGATAGGATAACAAGGATGCTTTCTATTTAATCATAGTTACTTACACTTGAACAGTAAATCTTAAACAGGATACACCTGAATAAATATTCTGACAGCATACCAACCCTGGGAAACAGGGATGAATGTCAAGTCTACTTTGAAGGTCTCCAAGAGGAGATTCCCCAACATTTCTTGGCATCCTGTTCTACTATTTAATCACTTTCACAGTCAAGATATTCTTCCTAACATAAAACAAAAGTCTCAAGTGTGACTTAAGCCTCTTCTTGTTTGAGCCTCTTAGGAGACAGAGAACATGAATGGTAGGACTTCTGGCCATCCTTACTTAGTCTTCATTTAAAGACAGGAACTCATCCATGTTTTTTCCCTTATGTTATGAAGCCTCAATGTTTTTGCATTTCTCTCACAATCATGTTTTTCATTTTGTTAATGATTCTCAGGTGTTCCCTATTCATTTTTAAATGCAGAAGTCAAAAGCAGGCACAGTAAACCAAAAAATCATTTTCAATATCCTGAAGCTTTATAAACAATACTAATATTCAATGTCCTAAGGTTTTTTGAAAAATAAAACAACTGCATATTGCTTATACTTCTAGAGTTTATAACTATGATTCCCTGATTCTTTCCTTTTCTTTTGTCACGTTTATACTTAATGATGACTTCATATTCTAACTCTATTTTGCACCCACTGCTTTTTTTATTCCACCTTTGACAGACCATTGTCTTTGAAATTTATTTCTGTCATCATGGTATGAACTTATAAACTACAAATTCCAAAATGTTCATTTCTTGGTTAATAACGATAATAAATAGTAACTGAGAAACCACTTCAAGAAAAAAAGTGCAAAAAATACTAACAGGTGGGGTCTAAACAACATGCTACCCAGTAACCAATGGGTCCCTGAAGAAATCAAACAGGAAATCAAAAAATACCTGGAGACAAATGAAGACAAAAACATAATGATCCAAAATATATGGGATGCAGCAAAAGCAGTTCTAAGAGGGAATTTTATAGTAATACAAGCCTACCTCAGGAAATAAGAAAAATCTCAAATAAACAATCTAAGCTTATACCTAAAGTAACTAGAAAAATGGAACAAACAAAACCCAAAGTTAGAAGGGAAGAAATCATGAGGAATAGAGCATAATTAAATGAAATAGAAACTAATAATAATAATAAAATAAATAGAAAAGACCAATGAAACTAAGAGCTGGCTCTCAGAAAAAATAAACAAAATTGATAAAACCAAACAAATAATATCAGAAATGAAAGAAGAGAAGTTACAAACAATACCACAGAAGTACAAATGATCATAAGAGATTACTACAAACAATTATAGCCAGTCAAATGGACAACCTAGAGGAAATGGATAAATTCCTAGAAACATGCAATCTCCCAAAACTGAATCGGGAAAAAATTGAAAATATGAACAGATGGATTACCAATAATGAAACTGAATCAGTAATTTTAAAAAAACCCAAAAACTCATAACAAACAAAAGTCAAGGACCGAACAGCTTCACAGGTGAATTCTACCAAACATTTAAAGAGTTATATTACCTTCTACCAAACATTTAAAGAGTTATATTACCTATGTTTCTCAAACTATTCCAAAAAAATTGAAGAGGAAGGAAAACTTCTGAACTCATTCTATGAGGCCAGCATCACTTTGACCAAAATCAGACAAATCACCACATAAAAAGAAAATTTCAGGCCGATATCACCAATGAACATAGGTGCAAAAATCCTCAACAGAATATTAGCAAACCAAATCCAACAATACTTTAAAAGGATCATAAACCATGATCAAGCAGGACTTATCCCAGGGATGCAAGGATGATCAATATCTACAAGTCAATCAACATGATACACCACATTAACAAACTGAAAAATAAAAATCATATTATCATCTCAACAGATACAGAAAAAAGCCTTTGACAAAATTCAACATCCATTTATGATTAACAAAAACTCTCAAAACAGTGGGCTTAGAGGGAACATACTCAACATAATAAGGCCATATATGACAAACCCACAGCCAACATTATACTCAATGGTGAAAAGCTGAAAGGATTTCCTGTAAGATCAGGAACAAGACAAAGATGCCCACTCTCACCATTTTTATTCAACATAGTATTGGAAGTCCTTGCCAAAACAGACAAAAAAAGGAAATAAAATGAATCCAGATTGGAAAGGAAGAAGTAAAACTGTCACTGTCATTGCAGATAACATGATACTATACATAGAAAATCCTAAGGATGCTACCAGAAAACTACTAGAGATCATCAATGAATTCAATAAAGTTGCAGGATACAAAATTAATACACAGAAACCTGTTGCATTTCAACACACTAATAGTGAACTATCAGAAAGATAAATTTAAACAATCCCATTTACAACTGCATCAAAAAGAATAAAATACCTAGGAATAAATCTAACCAAAAAAGTACAAGACTTGTACTCTGAAAACTTTAAGATATTTATGAGAGAAATGGAAAAACACACAAACATATGGAAAGATATAACATGCTCACAGACTGGAAGAATTATTATTTTTAAAATGACCATACTACCCATGGCCATCTACAGATTCAAGGCAATCTTTATCAAAATAAAGTGGCATTTCTCACAGAACTAGAACACGTTAATTCTGAAATTTGTACAGAAACATAAAAGACTCCAAATAGCCAAAGCAATCTTGAGAAAGAAGAACAAAGCTGAAGGTATCACACTGCCTACTTCAAACATACATATAGTATACTATAGCTATACTACAAAGCTATAGTAATCAAAACAGTATAGTACAAGCACAAAAGGAGAAACACAGATTAATGGAATAGAATATAGACAGCCCAGAAACAAACTTACACTTAAACGGTCAATTAATCTGCCAAGGAAGCAAAAATATACAACAGGGGAAAAGAGACAGCCCTTTCAATAAATGATGTTGGGAAAACTGGAGAGCTATATGTAAAAGAATAAAACTGGACTACTTTCTCACACCATGTACAAACATAAGCTAAAATAAAAATGAGGGACTTCCCTGGTGGTCCAGTGGTTAAGACGCCACACTCCCAATGCAGGGGGCCCGGGTTCAAGCCCTGGTCAGGGAACTAGATCCCGCATGCCACAACGAAGAGCCCACATGCCACAAGTAAAAGATTCCACAGGCCACAACTAAAGATCCTGCATGCTGCAACAAAGATCCCGCATGCCACAACTAAGACCTGGAGCAGCCAAATAACAAATATTTTTAAAAATAAATAAATAAAATAAAATAAAAATAAATTAAAGATTTAAATGTAAGAACTGAAACCATAAAATTTCTAGGAGAAAACTCTTTGAAATCAGTCTTAGCAATATTTTTTGGATCTGTCTTCTCAGGCAAGGGAAATAAAAGCAAAAATAAATAAATGGTACCACATTAAACTAAAAAGGTTTTGCACAGTATGGAAACTATCAACAAAATGAAAAGGTAGCCTACTGGATGGGAGAAGATATTTGCAAGTGATATATCCAATAAGGGGTTAATATACAAAATATACAAAGAACTCATACAGTTCTACATCATAAATAAATAAACAACCCAATTAAAAAACGGGCAGAGGACCTGAATAGACATTTTTCCCAAAGACATACACATGGCCAAGAGACACATGAAAAGATGCTCAACCTCACCAATCATGAAGGAAATGCAAATTAAAACCACAATGAGATACTTCTCACACCTGTTAGAATGGCTATTATCAAAAAGACAACAAATACCAAGTATTGGCAAGGATGTGACCAAAAGGGAACCCTCATGCACTGTTGGTGGAATTGCAAATTGGTGCACCCAGTATGGAGAAAAGTATAGAGGTTCTTCAAAATATTTAAAATAGAACTGCCATAAGATCCAGCAATTTCTTTTCTGGGTATTTACCCAAAGAAAACAAAAACATTAATTTGAAAAGACATATGCAACCCGTTTTTCATTGCAGCATTATTTTCAGTACCTAAAATATGAAAGTAATTTAAGTGTCCATCAACAGATGAATGAAGATGATGTGGGGGGGGTGTGTGTGTGTGTGTGTGTGCGCGCGCGCACACACACACACACACACACACACAACGGAATATTACTTAGCCATAAAAAAGGGAAAGAAATCTTGCCCTTTGCGACAACACGGATGGATCTAGAGGGTATTACACTAAGTAAAATAAGTCAGGCAGAATAAAACAAACACCATATGATCTCATTTACATGTGAAATCTAGAAAACAAACACAGATACAGCACACAGAGGGGTGGTTGCCAGAGGGGAGCGGGGTGGGAATAGAGCAAAATAGGTGAAAGATATTTAAAGATACAAACCTCCAATTATAAAATAAATAAGTCATGGGAATATAATATTCAACATAAGGAGTATGGTCAATAACACTGTAATAACTTTGTATGGGAACAGATGGTTAGTAGACTTATCATGATGATCATTTCATAATGTATGGAAATGTCAAATCACTATGCAATACACCTGAAACTAACATAATATTGTATATCAACTATATTTCGATTTTAAAAAAATATTTGGATAGAGAGGCATAAGCAAACAGAAAAAAGGCAGGATGGAGGACAATACAATAGGGAGGACTATAAAGCTCAGGCTAAGGAATCTAGTCATTGGTAAATCACTGAAGGAGATGCTAAATACAGAAATTATAAGGTCAAAAATTTTCTTCTTATCTAAGAACTGTATGATAAAGTAAAAATGAGAACTGATCATGAATCATGTCTTACTTTGGGCCAGCTGACATCACTGGACAACTTTCTTCTGTACAAAAATCTGTGATTGTTCCATAAAGCATGTTGATCTGATTGAAGAAATCTACAGCTGCAAAGCAAACATCAGTTATAAGTAAAAGGTTAAATTTTAGTTTTACTCAAACAATCTTTTATTCCAGCAGAATCTCAGCTCTATCAGTGTTCTTTCCTCAACAAAGAACAGGTGAAAAGAATACAAACAAACAATATTTGCCTCACTGAATTTAGGAGCTTCTGTTTATTAAGTGACTCCCTTAAGAGAATAAAAAGGCAAGCAAGAGTGGGAGAAATTATTTGCAACACATATAATCAATAAAGATCTTATATTCAGAATATATAAAGAACTTCTATAGATCACTTAGAAAAAGGCAACACCGTAATAAAATGTGAGACAGTTTCTGAGTCTATTGGTTATCTCTATGGAAAAGAATAAAACTTGACTCTTCACTCACACAATACCTGAAAAGCAATTCCAAGTGGATCATACATCTAAATGTGAAAGGCAAGACAATAAAGTTTAAAAGAGCACAGAAAAATATGTCCATGAACTTTGGCATGCAAATATTGCTTAAGAAGAGCACAGAAAGCACCAGTCATAAAGGAATAGTTTTCTATATGTTTCACTGGAAAACTGTTATTCCTTGTTTTTTTATAATTTTTATTCTACTCATAATTTTTTTATATTGACCTCAAAGCCAACAAGTTTATTAAATTTACCTATTCATAATAATAGTGATGGTGTAGTAATAAAATCATGGTCTTTTGGTTTTTCAACATTCATTCATGCTGGCTATGAACATAAATGTTGTTTCTTCCTTTCCAGTTATTATTATCTTTTATTCTTTTTCCTGCCTTACGGCATTGGCTAAGACTCCAGGAAAGTGGTGATGGTGGCTAACCTTAACTCATTCTTAATCTGAGAAAAAACTTCAACATTTCATGATCAAATATGATGTTTGCTTTATCTTTTTTGTAGATATGCTTTATCAGAAAAAAGTTCTCAACTTTTACTTCATAAGTTTATTACGAATTGATTTTAAATTTTACCAAATGTTTTTTCTGCTTATACAGAGATGATCATACGATTTCTTCCTCTTCCTTTATTTTGGCTAATGCGGTGAATTACAACTGATTTGCAAGTGTTAAGCCAACCTTGTATTCTAGGAATAAGAACAATTTGGTCATGATGTGTTATAATTTTTTTAAGTATTGCTAGATTCAATCTGCTAATATTTTTATTAGGATTTTTACATCTAAGTTCATAAGTTAGAAGACCTGGTTTCCTTTCTTATATGTCCACATAGAACTCATAATACTAGTATTTTCTCCTTTCCACATAAAAGCTTTAGAAAGACTGGTGTTCTTTCTATCTTTTCTTTTCTTTTTAAAATTGAAGTATAATTGATTTACAATATTTTATCAGTTTCAGGTGTACAACATAGTGATTCAATATTTTTAAAGATTACACTCCATTTAAAGTTATTATAAAATATTGGCTATAGTCCCTGTACAATATACCTTTGTAACTGATTTCTTTTATACATAGAGGTTTGTACCTCTTAATTCCTTACCCCTATCTTACCCCTCCCACCTACCCTCTCCCTACTGGTAACTACTAGTTTATTCTGTATCTGTGAGTCTGTTTCTGTTTTGTTATATTCATTCTTCTTTTTTTTTTTAGATTCCACATATAAGTGATAACATAAAATATTTGTCTTTCTCTGATTTATTTCCCTAAGCATAATACCCTCCAGGTTCATCCATGTTGTTGCAAATGGCAAATTTCATTCTTTTTTATGGCTCAGTAATATTCCATTGTGTGTGTGTGTGTGTGTGTGTGTGTGTGTGTGTGTATACACCACATCTTCTTTATCCATTCATCTGTTGATGTACACTTAGGTTGCTTCCATATCTTGGCTATTAGCTTCCATATGCTGCTATGAACACTGGGGTGCATGTATCTTTTCAAATTAATGTTTTCATTTTCTTAAAATATACATGCAGCAGTAGAATTGCTGGATCATATGGTATTTCTAGTTTTAATTTTAGGGAAACCTCCATATTGTTTTCCATAGTGGCTGCACCAATTTACATCCCCACCAAGAGTGCACTGTAGGGTTTCCTTTTCTCCACATCCTTACCAACATTTGTTATTTGTGATCTTTTTGATGAGAGCCATTCTGACAGGTATGAGGTGATATCTCATTGTGGTTTTGATTTGTATTTCTCTGATGAATAGTGATGCTGAGCATCTTTTCATGTGCCTGTTGGCCATCTGTATGTCTTCTTTGGGAAAATGTCTATTTAGGTCTTCTGCCCATTTTTAATCGGGTTGTCCTCCACGTGAACAGTGGGTAACCTATGGCTTTGAATCCCAACTCTATACTTAATAGTTGAGTTACTTAACTTCCCTGAATCTCAGTTTCCTACCTTTAAAATTCAGTTTACTGCAGAGTGCTAAAAAACAAAATCGTGTCTACCATAAGGTAGACATTTAGTAATTGTTAGTTTTCTTCCACAAATGAAGATATGGCCTCAAGATTCTGTGCCACAAAAATTAACTATAAGCCATCCACCCACTTTTTCCAAAACTCTGAACGTTGTATCTCCTTTAAGCTATCACTCTCTAGCAGCAGAATGTTCAAAACCAGCCTCTGGTTTCTGGCTATAAGACTAGTTGTTGAACTTGTAATTCCCATCTTCTACCGTTTATCTTCATCTGGCAAGTAAACTGAAGGAAAAAGGCCATTAAGATGCCAATCTTATCAACAAATCCCCTTCACTCTTTTATGTACCCGAAATGTTTACTTAATCACTGTCAGTGAATGGAAATTACCTATCTAGCCTCAAATCCTATTCACTTCATCAAGTGCCACTTGGAAAGATTACTATAAATAAGAAAAAAATTGTAATCCAATACTTCAGTCAACTGCTATATTTTAAAGGCAGAATTCTATGTTCTACAGGGATGTTCAAACACTTCAGTTCAAAGCAATTTTTTTCTGGCTATAACTTCAAAATGTCTGTGAAATTTTATAAGTTCCTGAAGTTCTAGACATTTCAATAGTACAGACACTCAGTTCTGATAATTGAGACAGAGAAAATACAGACAGAAAACAATGATCTGGTTTTATACTTAAAAGTCACAATCTCATGTAGTACAGAAGCTCTACACTACCTTCCTTAGATTTCTAAAATTAGAAAATGAGCTCTCAAATAAATGGTACAAAAAGGCACAAACAAGTGCCCAGAAAAAGGATGTACACATATACTGGAAACTTATTCTGAATATTTTCCTTAAAGTGTCATAGAACTATCTTATAGGTTAGATGACTCTCATCAATAAAGCAAACAAATCACTTTATCTCTTTAGTAACTAAACTCTCTGGGTCCAGGAGGATAACCATACTCTAATAATACTGCTCTTACAGAACTGCTGTCACAGTAAGGTTTTAAGACATCTCAGTAAAATACTTTAGGTTCCTAAAAGTTAGTGGGTGGCAGCTCAATTTATAAATCCCATGATATGTTTCAAATTACAATAAGATACTATCAAATGTTACAATAAAAATACTGCTCTTTTTTCCTTAATCAAAGCCTAGGCATTTAGTGTATATTTTCAATTCAATTTCATTTATTATAACTAGAGTCATATAAATTTCCTCCAGTTATAAAATTCTATTAATTTCTTCACCAATGCTGATAAAACTTGAATACTAAAAGTACCACTTTTGGGCTTCCCTGGTGGCACAGTGGTTAAGAATCCACCTGCCAATGCAGGGGATACAGGTTCAAGCCCTGGTCCAGGAAGATCCAACATGCCATGGAGCAACTAAGCCCATGCAACACAACTGCTGAGCCTGTGCTCTAGAGCCGGTGAGCCACAACCACTGAAGCCCGCGCGCCTAGAGCCTGTGCTCCTCAGCAAGAGAAGCCACCGCAATGAGAAGCCCATGCACCACAATGAAGAGTAGCCCCCTCTCTCTGCAACTAGAGAAAGCCCGCGCACAACAACGAAGACCCAACGCAGCCAAAAATAAATTAATTAATTTTAAAAAAAGAGAGAGAGAAAAGAATCAAAATAAAATTTTAAAAAAAATTTTTTTTAAAGTACCACTTTTATTCCCCAACTTACTCTGGCTTAATTCCCAAGAATATATTTACTTTTTACTTATATTTTTTTCTTTCTAGAGGTTAAGAATATATCATAAACATATTTTACTAATTTCATAAGATCACTATTGAATTGTCTTTTTTTCTTTTTAAAGCGTAGTTTAGACAAATAACTAAGTATGCTACTGAAAGAGGCAATTTAGCATAGGGGTTAAAGCGCAGTCTCTGAAATTTTAGAGCTCTATATTTGAGCCCAGGCTCTAGCATTCAATAGCTGTATAACCTAAGCACATTACTACAATCTTTCTGTCTCAGCTTTCTTATCTATATACTGGGATAATAATAGTACCTACATCATGAGGTTGTAAAGATGAAATAAAATAATCCATGTAGAAGAAAATAAAAACAATAATTTGAAAAGATACATGTACCCCAATGTTCATAGCAGCATATGGAGGCTAATAGCCAAGATATGGAAGCAACCTAAGCGTCCATAAACAGATAAATGGATAATGGTGTGTGTGTGTGTGTGTGTATGTATATATACATATATATAAACACCACATCTTCTTTATCTCTCACACACACACACACACACACACACACACACACACACACACACACACACTGGAATATTACTCAGCCATAAAAAAGAATGAAATTTTACCATTTGCAACTACATGGATGGACCTGGAAGGTATTAATGCTTAAGTCAAACACAGAAAGACAAATACTGTATGATATCATTTACATGTGGGATCTAAAAAATAAAATGAATGAATATAACAAAACAGAAATAGACTCACAGATATAGAGAACAAACAAGTAGTTACCAGTGGAGAGAGAGAATGGAGGAGGAGCAAGACAGAGGTAGGGGATTAAGAGGTACAAATCAGCAAGTATCAAATAAATAAGCCACAAAGGTACAACACAGGGAAATACAGCCATTATATTGTAATAACTTTATTTTGTTATTTTTTTTGCAGTATGCGGGCCTCTCACTGTTGTGGCCTCTCCCGTTGTGGAGCACAGGCTCCAGATGCGCAGGCTCAGCGGCCATGGCTCACGGGCCCAGCCGCTCCGCGGCATGTGGGATCTTCCCGGACCGGGGCACGAACCCGTGTCCCCTGCATCGGCAGGCGGACTCTCAAGAGGACTCTCAAGCCCCCTTGTAATAACTTTAAATGGAGTATAATCTAAAAATATTGAATCACTATGTTATACATCTGAAACTAATACCATAAATCAAATAAACTTCAATAAAATAAATAAATAAAAATAATTCATGTAGAAAGAATAGCAGAGTGTCACAGTGTTCCATAAACATTAATTGCTGCTATCATTATCATTTTTTCCAATGAAGATGGTAAATCTATGCTTTGTATTACATGGTAACAGGAGATAAGAATTTCATGTAATTCCATATTCAGAAATAAAATACCATAAAGGTTAAAGTAAATTGAGGTACCACTATCTTGTGGTATTAGGTTGCTAACTAAATCCTAGAATAGAGAGCACCCCAACACTCACCTACAGTGAGGCTACTAACCTAATTTACAGTCTACTGAGAAACAGAAAGGCTACTTACTGTTCACTGCAACCCACTCATTTAGATCTTCCCCCTCAGGAAGCATGACAGCCATCCGGAGGTTTCCACTGCCCAGTGTGGCCTCTGCATGCTTTAAGAGCTCATACTGGTGAGAACCCTCTGGTATGTTCTTCTTTGGTTTAAACGTTTTAGAGGAGCGACTACCACTATGAATAGAAAAGAAGAAAAAGGCACATCAGTGTTTAAGGCATGACTTTCAATAGGGTCTACTATACTATATTACTGCATAAAATAACAGCAGTGATCCTAAAAGTCCACAAATAAACAACCCTAAATTGTATCAGCTACATTAAATCCCGGCAACATTACTGTTGTAACTACTGTGTTTGATTACCCAAAACTCCTACAAACCTTCTCTACATTCCCTACTGTAATTCCAAAGGAGAAAAAGAATTTTTAGCTATAACTAATCCAACTAACTAATCTAACAATAAATTACTGATTCAGTAATCTATAAAAACAAAAAAGTACTGGGGACTTCTCTGGTGGTCCAGTGGTTAAGACTCTGTGCTCCCAATGTGGGGGCCTGGGTTTGATCCCTGGTCAGGGAACTAGATCCCGCGTGCCGCAACTAAGAGCCCGCGTGCCACAACTAAAGATCCCAAGGGCCGCAATGAAGATCCCACACGCCACAGCGAAGATCCTGTGTGCCACAACTAAGACCCGGTGAAGCCAAATAAATAAATAAATAAAATAAATATTTGAAACAAACAAAAAAAAGTACTTCTGTGATAATCTTCAGTCATTGTATTCCTTTTTATCCCTATTCTAAGTCTCTCATCCTAATACAAATAATTTGTTTCCTTTGTATAAAAACATAAAGATATAATTTTATATCAATGAAGCACAAAAATCCTAGAGCAAGAAAGAAAAGCTACATGTGCTTCTATCCAATTATAGGAAGCAACAGCAATCTTAATCCAGAATCCCAGGTATGCAGATAAGTAGCTAGACATTAATATGGTTGCTCAAATTTCTAAATGTGTGTATGTATACACAAAGAAATATATTTTTTAAATGAATCAATGGAAACTCATCTTAGAAATGGTTTTAAGAGTTTTTAAGAGACAGATTCTTCTGTTAATGCTGGCAAATTCTTTTTTTTCTTTAAAGAGATGTTCAAACGGATAGCCCCTTTTTTAATATATAAATTTATTTATTTATTCACTCATTCATTCATTCATTCATTTATGGCTTCGTTGGGTCTTCGTTGCTGTGTGCGGGCTTTCTCTAGATGCAGAGAGCGGGGTCTACTCTTCGTTGCGGTGTGTGGGCTTCTCATTGAAGTGGCTTCTCTTGCCGCAGAGCGTGGGCTCTAGGCGCACGGGCTCACTAGTTGTGGCTCACGGGCTTAGTTGCCCCACGGCATGTGGGATCTTCCTGGACCAGGGCTTGAACCCGTGTGCCCTGCATTGGTAGGCAGATTCTTAACCACTGCGCCACCAGGGAAGCCCCAATGCTGGCAAATTCTTATCAAATTGTATTATATTCTAGTCATCCATTCTCAATACTCCCCTGCTCTTCTTATGAAAAGCAACAGATAGGGAAAGAATGAATTAGAAGAGGCTGGATAAGTAGGAATTATCTAAAGTTTAATGTTACTAAATTCATACTACCGTTAGCATTCAGACATTTGAACATACGAATTTGAAAATTAAATTCCAAAGAAAACAGATAAACAATAGTTATACTTTCCAAGCTCTCCAAAGCTTTTCACTTTTAACAACCTTCTCCCAAGCTTAGCCCCAAGATCTCTCCTTTTTTCCCCAAGATAAAGCAGTAGTTCTTAACCCTGGCTGCATTTTATAATCACCTGAGGAGTTTTCAAAAAATATTGAGAATCCTGAGAGAAACTAAGAATCTACTTACTAGTCAACCCAAATATCCAATTCAAATGACAGGTATTTTTCACTTTAAGATGATGGTATTCTCATTTACATGTAAGTCTCTCAGGTGTTTATTTAGAGTAAAGTGATGCTCCTCAACTCTAACCTTGGTCCCTCTCCCTGCCAGATATCTCTACTCAGCAGCCCAGGATCTCTTTACAAACACTAATCGGATGATGTTACTCCTCTGCTTAAAGCCATTCAGTGGCTTTCCACTGCACTCAGAGTAAACCCCAAAGTCAATATTAGACACAGGGTCTGGACCCACACTAGAGTGTGGAAACTCTTCTTCAGTTTAATCAGATAATGTATTAAATGCCGAATTCTCTCCCAGCATCTCTAAAATGTGAAAACGTAGAAAAGGTCATTATGCTTACCAAGCTGGAAGCTTATTTCATTTTCCTGCTCCTTCTCATCCTTTACCAAAATTTAGTGTGAGAAATAAACTTCACCAATATTTTTTACAAAAAGTCATTTTACTAATTTATGTATGATTAACTACAAAAATAGCTCTCCTAACATCAATCTGGTGCATGTCTTCAGGCCTAGTGTTAAGTACATTCGCTTTAATTAGCCCACTGCTGAGACTGGTGCAGCAACTGAGGTGACAAGATGCTCTGAAAAGGGCTGGCAGAGTACATGAGAACAACAAGGACATCAGCTGTGCTTGCATGCAGGAGGGTCAGAGCCTCCTCTGCTCCCCTAAACCACCTATTTATTCAACCACTGTCCCTTCAAGTTTTAGGTTTCCAAATGTTTTCTTGATTGATGACCCACCCAGAATTGGTCTTCCACAAAGCTAAACAAATATACCTCAAAGACCTAATACTTGGGTAGAAAGAAAAAAAAAAATCTGAGTTTGATTTTGTAAAGGCCAGTTTTGACACTTATCAGCTGTGTCTAGCAAATTACCCAACTTTCTCGAGCCTATTTTTTCTTTAATAGTGAAAGCCTAGTAACAATAACAAAACATTACCACTACCTGTATCATAAAGAGCTGCAAAATGAGAAAATAATAAAGGTGAAAAAAGTTTCTAAAGCTGTAAAATGCTGTGCAAATGTTAGTATCCTTCCTTTTTCTGAACCAGAATGACTCATAGTAAAAAAAAGAAATGGTAGTGCAATGTACAAAGCTGTATTCAACCCCTATTCCCATCCTTGTCTCCTAAGACTGGGGAAAATATAACCTTACTTTGGAAACAAATGCTCTTACACATCAAGTTCCAAACAGAATTTTTAAAATGTTTTTTGGTCCTATTCCCATGTCACGGTTCAGGTGATCTCAGAATAATCATGGGGCTGGGCGGGAAATCAAGAAAACAAGGCGCTAGTCCTCATTTTGCTATTTTCTCCTTATGTTACTTAGGAAACCACAAATTATCATCTGGGCTTCAATTTCTTTACTTTGTTTTTTGAAAGTCTGGAAAATAACTTTTTACAAGAGGGTATAATTTAGAGATGAGATAATGTTTATAAAATGTTTTTAGTTCCCTGAGGACTCCCTCCTCGGTTCCTCATTTCCATGTACATTCATACTTCCAAAATGCTTTCAAGTCCTCCATCAAATTCCCCTTCTTTCTGACTCTTCTGCTTTATTCAGGCAGAATAATTAAGCATTTCAGTATTCTGATTTTTTAAATGTTCTTTTTTAAAACTATATTCAGTTTTTCTTCAACTACCTGAAACTTCAACCAGGATGCACCCTACCCTGGAAGGGGTGGTGGTTCAATACTGCTCCTTATTCCCATGTCAAAAGATTAAGAGAGTCCTCAAGTTCAAAAGTACAAGTACCAAAGCATGTACACAAAAATCCTCATCAATGAGTGCAAGTTCTTAAGGTAACAATGTATGTGGCCAAATGCAAATATATCTCACATGACAGGTTAAGACATTTGATGCAAATATTCAAAACCATTTTCAATAACAGAAAGTATGTAGCCCTCCCACCCACCCCACCCCCTCAGAAGAAATTTCTGTATCAGAAGAATCTCAGAAGAAATATCTTGCGTATCCTTCCAGAGAGTCTATGTCTATACAAGCATAAGAATAACTGTGCCTGTTTTATACAGTTCTTGCATACTATAGTATACTAAATAATGTTTTTCGCTTAATATATCCAGAATATTGTTGTGTATTAAGGTAGAAGTATATCTACTTTATTCTTTTTAAAGACCAAATAATATTTCCTTATATAGGTATATAATATTTTCAATCACCTACTGATAAACGTTTAGGTTGTTTCCAGTTATTTGTTACTTCAAACAATGCCACAGGGACTTCCCTCGTGGTCCAGTGGGTAAAACTCCACACTCCCAATGCACGGGGCCCAGGTTCAATCCCTGGTGGGGGAACTAGATCCCACATGCGTGCCGCAACTAAGATCTCGTGTGCTGCAACTAAGACCCAGCGCAGCCAAAAATAAATAAATAAGTTTAAAAGAAAAACAAAACACTAAGATTCCAAGAGCGTTTTAAACTATAAAAAACAAAACAGAAAAACAATGCTGCAGTAAGTACCCTCATATTATGAAAGATAAATTCGTAGAGATAAAATTGCTGTGCTAAAAAGAGCACATACATTTTAAATTTTTATATAAGGTCTATTTTTTCCCCAAAAATAAGTTGTACCCTTGTAAAACCCATTAACAACGTATGAGAGTAGCTATATACTTTTTTGGTCTTCGAGCACAGGGATTCAATTGCTAGTTTCTCTTGTACAGCTCCCAACAGGGCATCATAACTGTGTGAGAGTTTAGAGCTTTCTGATTAGAATGTAAATGTGACTGACAATTCACAGCATTACCCTGAGGTCTTTTCTTTCCAAATAAACATCCAGGAGTCAGGTTTGTTTGTTCTAGTCCTCTTACTCATATTTGAAGGACAATCAATTTCTAGAGCAAGACAGGATGGCTTGACAGGTAAATAACTGAGTCTAAAAGGAAAACTCTGAACACATATCCCTTATAATTAGTCATCCAATTTGATCACCTTTTGTAAATTTCAAAAGCATCATTTATTTCCTCTTTGAGTCCCTAAATAGATTAGTCCCCACTGTGACACCTACATTTATTCTCATAAACCATTTCTTACTATCTCAACACAGTCACACTCATCATTACCCTCAATTTTAACCCTTTATTGTTCAATCCAACTATCAACAAAATTGATATTTTCTAAGTTGGACTGCAGAATCGTAAGGCTGAAGGAATTGAGGGGGCAGATGTACAGAGAACTCAAAACAGGGGCACTGGTAAGGGTTAGAAGAATACAGATGTGTATATTTTGACACTGAAGAACATGTCCATATATTCAAAATTAGAAGTAAATTAACATCAACTTATTTGTGTCAATAACTCCATACCTTCAAAGTTAAGTGACTTACTCTGACCACCTAGGTAAATTAAATGGCAGAAGTGGGACTCAAAAACAGTCCATTATCTTCAAGTTACTTAACATTACTAAGCCTCAGCTTGGAATAATAACATCTACCTTACTATTGAACCCTGTGGTAAGAACTCCACTAATATTAGCTCACTTTGTTCCACCTCTAGGTACCAACCTGATATTCACAACAGTAGCTCCTTCTATAGGTCTAAATCCAATACTAGAGATCAGATACTTGATAAATACTTGTTAATTGATAGTTCCAGTCAACTTCAGGCTGAGAACTCCTACACTAGGATAGTAATGATGATGATTAATATTAACTAATATTTACTGCAGGCTTTGTACTCTTAAGTATTTTACATGCAATATCCCATTTAATCTTCATAACTCTATGATGTACATGCTATACTTTATTTTATGGGTAACAAAACTGAGACTTAAAGTACTTAAATAATTTGCTCAAGCTTATAATATTGGTAAAGTAGGAGCCAGAATTTAAATCTAGGATTTAAATATTTAAAGCCCATTCTTTTATCCACTAGCCAACACTACATGATGCTTACCTTTATTTTCTATCCAATTATTTCTATTTTCTTCCTCTATCACCAAAGTTTAATCAAGTCACTTATGAAACAACACAAGGCTAATTTGTACTGAGAGTGTCATTAGTAGGTACATTTTTAAAAACAATCTTCAAAGTACCTAATTCCATTTCCTCTCTTCACACCTCTCCTAATTTATATGAATATTTAGTACTGCCATTAAGGAAAAATACAATTTCACGAGAGAGTAATTTCCCCTAAAAGGTTGCCAAACACATCTGTACTTTCAGAAACACACATATGCACCAGCAAAAAATGTTAGAAACTGTCAAAATCAAGTAGAATGGGTTCTAGACATAATAAAGTCAAAGGCTAAAGGCTAAAAGCTATGAGTACCAAAAATACAATCTTGATTCAGAAAGTCAGCAATCTGAACAGACATATCTATAAATACATTTCTACCTTACATCCTTTTAAAATCACTAATCACTGGTGGTGCTGTTGCTGTTATTGTTAATGTTACGAGAGTAAAAAAAAACAAAAAGAAACCCTCAATATTTCTGGAAAGCAAGAAAGAAGGCTAAGAGAAGATCAGAAATTGAGGAAATCTGGTAAGATTAAAAAGTTGATGAGATACAGTGACAGTGAAAGTCTGAAAAAAACCTAGCCTAGAACGTGCCCAGTAGAAGACTCAATGAACATGCCCAGTAGAAGACTTACCTTCTTAGTGAACGTAAGAGTGGTTCCCACTGTGCTTGAAGCTCAGAATCTGGACTACAGGAAAGTGAAAGGACTGTAAGAGACTCTTCAGGAATTATATAGGACTGTGATTCAGAGTCTCTGAGCAAGTGAATCCCAATACCCTCCTCTGCTGACCTTTTTCTGAGCAGTAGGCAAGTGGCAGCAGGTATTTAACATTAGGCTAAAGCTCAGTGCTTTCAGGACGAGCAGGTTCCTCTGTAGGCAATTTACTAAAATTAAAAATTCTCTTCTGTGAAAGACACTGTAAGGCACACAGACTAGGAGAAAATCTTTGCAAACCATATATCTGATAAAGCACTTGTATCCAAAACATACAAAAAGTTCTTAAAATTCAACAATAAGAAAACAACCCAAGGAAGAAATGGGCAAAAGGTATGAACAAACCCCACCACAAAAGATAAACAGATGGCAAATAAACATACGAAAAGACAGTCAACATCATTTGTCATCAGGGAATTGCAAACTTAAACGAGATACCATTACACACCTATTAAAGTGGCTACAAGCCAAAAAACTGACAATACCAAAAGCTGATGAGGATGCAGAGCAACATTCATTGTTGGTAGGAATGCAAAATGACACAGCCACTTTGGAAGACAGTTTGGCAATTTGCTACAAAGCTAAACAGAATCTTTCCATACAACCTAGCAAACCCACTCAGGTATTTACCCAATTGAGCTGAAAACCTATGTCCACCCAAAAACCTGCCTGTGAGTGTTTATAGCAACTTCGATCATAGTTGCAGAAGTGGGAAGCAACCAAGATGCCTTTCAATAGGTGAATCAATAAACTGTGGTACATCCATAAAATGGAATATTATGATCAGAGATTAAAAAGAGACAAGCTATGAAGCCACAAAAAAATAAAAAACAAAACCATGAAGAAGCCTTAATTGAATATTGTTAAATGAAGAAAGTCAGACTGAAAAGGCTACATAGTGTATGATTCCAAATACAAGGCACTCTGGAAAAGCTTTAGAAACAGTAAAATAAACAGTGCTTGCCAGGGGGTCAGGGGAGGGGAGGAGAGATGATTAGGTATATTACCAAGAAAACTGAAATTTATGTCCACAAAAACTTGTATATTAATGTACACAGCACCATTATTCATAAGAGCCAAAAAGTGTGAGCAGCCCAGAAGTCCATCAACTGATGCATAGATAAATAAAATATGGTATATTCACACAATGGAATATTATTCATCCATAAAAAAAGAATTAAGTACTGATAACATGTTATAACATGGGTGAATCTTGACAATATTATTATGCTGAGAAAAAAATTCAGACACAAAATATGAAGTATCACATTTTTTATGATTCCATTCATATGACACGTCCAGAATAGACAAATCCATTGAGACAGAAAGGAGACTAGTGGTTGCCAAGGGCTGGAGAAGAAGAAATGGAGAATGACTACTAATGATACAAAGGTTTCTGTTGGGTGTGATAAAAATATTCTGGAATTAGTTGTGATGGTTGCACAACTTTGTGAATATACTAAATCCACTGAATTGTATACTTTTTTTTTTGGCTGCAACACGCAGCATGTGGGATCTCAGCTCCCCAACCAGGGATTGAACCTGTGCCCCCTGTAGTGGAAGTGCAGAGTCTTAACCACTGGACCACCAGAGAAGTCCTGGACTGTATACTTTTAAGGAAGAATTTTATAGTATGTGAATAACAGCTCAACTTTTTTAAATGTTTAAAGAAAAACCTTTACTATTAAAAAAAGAGCCTCCCAATAACATTCCTCACCAGTTCAATAAGTCAGTTTCTTTCATCCATTTATTCACTCTTGCATTCCTTCATCCAACTAGCATATTCTGACCACCTACTATATTCTAAGTAGCACTGTTCTAAGCCCTGGGACACAGCACTGAACAAGAGAATCTCTACTTTCATGGTGGGGAGAGGAGGTAGAAGAAAAAGTAAAACCAACAAAACACTACTGGGTAGTGGTAAGTGCTATGATGAAAATAACAGAATGATGTGACAAATAATGTAATGTGACAAGGCACTATATTAGGTTAGATAGTTAGAGAAGGCCTCCCTAAGGCCAGAAAGACAAGAAGAAAGAATCAGCCATGGAACGATCTGGGGAAGAAGCAAGAGCATTCCACACTTATAGGATAAACTAGCACAAAAGTGACTTTTTCAAGGAAGAGGGGTTAAGAAGGTAATGGTGATGAAGGCAGCATGAATGATGGCAACAGTGGTATAAGAAATCAGAGTCTTGTAGAACCACACTAGCTAAGACTTTAGAGACCAAAGTATGGAATTTAGATTATCATTTTAAGTATAAATGTGAAGACTTTGCAGATTAAAAAAAAATGGAAGTATAACATGACAATGGTCTAAAAAAGATCATTCTAGTTGCCATGTAGAGAATGGACTGGGAGGAGGGCAAAAGTAGAAACAGAGAAGCCAGTTACGAAACTACAAAGAAGAAAGAATGAAAGAATGATCGCTTGGACAAACAGGGACAGAAAGATGAAGCCAGATTCCAATATTTGTAGGTAGAACCAACAGGACTCACTTTGGATTTCAGAATTTGTGGAGAGTGGTGAAGAAAAGACCATCAAGAAAGACTCCTAGGTTTTTAGTACCAAGCAGGTAGAAAATGAGCCATTTATTGAGATAGGTCTGGGAAGATGGATTTTGCACAAATTGAGATACCTATTAGACATCCAAATGGTTAAGTTAGGCAGGCAATTGTACCTACACGTCTCAGGTTCAGAGGAAAAATAAGACTGAAGGTAACTAATACTCTTGGCATTCTCACTGGTTAGCACAGTGCCAAAAGATGCACTAGTATATTATTAAAACAAGTATTTTATAAGCTATGAGAAGTCCTATAGTAAAGAAAATTGCTTATGGTTTAGCTCAGGGCTTCCCAAACATCTTTAGTCATGGAAACTTTTCTTCCACATGTTAACATCTTGCTCCTTAACACACATTAGGGATCATTGCACAAGTATATTAAACTGCTAACTGCGTTACCTCTCTATCTTCAGCATATTCCTAACATTTCAATTGTATAAAGTGTAACTCCATGACTTCATGCAAGAACAGGTAGAGGGTTGGTCAATTCGCTATTTATTTAATACCCCATAAAATTTTATAATCTAATCCTTAGAAAATAAAAAGCACTTCACAAGCAAAGGCCAATTAGTTTCTACATCTGTGAAGTTATGTGAGGCATAATTTTAGCTATAGATGAAGACACTAAAGTTTAATCACTCATCTCCAATCACACTCTGAGCTTCTAAGTTGTATACAGACTGCAATTTCCTTTGCCCAGAACTGAATTCATTATTCAGTAAATAGGTACTAAAACCACAGGAGATTTTAGGAAGTGCCCATAGTTGAATATCTAGGTGATTTCCATGCAACAGCAGTAACTGCATTTTCTGAATCCTCTACAATGCGCTGGACTGTTAGAAGGAAGAAACCAAAACTTGCATATGCAGAGCTCAGAATGAGCATCAACCTGCAACTGAGTTGGCAGTAATTCCAAATATACTGATATTTCAACCAAGAAACACCCAGGGAGCTTGAACATCACTTCTTTTATAAAAACTTTTCCTAACCTTCCATGAAAACCTCTCCATCCTCTCTTCTGTCTCCTTGTAGCTTAAAACACCCGTAACACATCTATGTGTTTGTTCTCTTTCAGATACCTCTTTTGAAAAGGAGGCTGTGGCCTCTTCATTTTTGTAACTACACTGCTCAATGTGGTATCTGGGATACAGAATAGGAAAGGGCAAAGGATTTGGAGTAAAGACCCAGTTTCAGATCCTGTCTTCATAACTTACTAGCTGTGAAATCTTAGATAAATCATATAACTTCTCCAAGCTACAACTAAACACTGGACATGACATCACCAATTTTGCAGGACCATTATGACAATTAAGTGAATGAATACATTTAAAGCAGCTTAATTTTTTAAAATAAGTTTTTACATTCTTTTTTTAACATTTATTTATTTTATTATTTTTTTGGCTGTGTCAGGTCTTAGCTGCAGCATGCGAAGTCTTCGTTGAGGCATGCGGGATCTTTCATTGCAGCATGCGGGTTCTTTGTTGCAGTGCCAGGCTTCTGTCTAGTTGTGGCGTGCGGGTTTTCTCTCTCTAGTTGTGACATGCAGGCTCCAGGGTGCATGGGCTCTGCAGTTGTGGAGCGTGGGCTCCAAAGCACATGGGCTCTGTACTTCGCGGCATGAAGGCTCTCTAGTTGTGGTGCGGGAACTCAGTAGTTATGGCACGTGGGCTTAGTTGCTCCATGGCATGTGGGATCTTAGTTCCCCAACCAGGAATCGAACCCGCGTCCCCTGCATTGGAAGGCGGATCCTTTACCACTGGACCACCAGGGAAGCCCCTAAAGCAGCTTAGTTTTAAGGTAGCTCTCACACAGCAAATGCGCAGTATAGGAAATGACAGCTTAAAAATGCTCAATGAATGAAGGACTATATGTATATGCATTTATACGTATACACATACACACACATATAGATAATCATCACTTTATCCCTGTATTAGTCCATTCAGTCTACTATAACAAAATGCCACAGACTGGGTGGCTTATAAACAACAAAAATTTATTTCTCACAGTTTTGGTGGCCAGAAGTCCAAGATCAGGGTGTCAGCATTGTCAGGCCCTCTTCCGGGTTTCTGACTGGCCACTTCTCACTACCTCCTCATATGGTGGAAGGGATTAGGGAGCTCTACGAGATCTTTTTCCTAAGGGCACTAACCCCAGTAATGAGGGTGGAACCCTGAAGACCTAATCACCTCTCAGAGGCCTCACCTCCTAAGACCATCACATTGCACATTAAGATTTCAACTTATGAATCTGGGCGGACACATTCAGACCATAGCAATCTCCCTGCCATACTTCTACTAATCCATAAAGGGTCAGATTAAAACAGTACCTCCTCATGCTTACTCGTTTTCATTTTTCTTTCTCTCTCTCACTAGACTGTGAGTTACTCAAGAATATGGATCATGTCTTGGTCATCCTTGAATCCCGAGAATCTAACAAAGAACCTGGGACATAACAGCTTTACTAATAAATGTTTATGATCTTAAATAATGATACTGAAAGGAGAGAAAAATCTTGTTCTTATTGCAAGGAGCAATTGTTCTCAGTATTAAAGAAAGGGATTGACCCATCATCTTTATTTGGTGCAACAAATCTAAAAGATTTTAAACTACAGCAAAAGAAGTAACAGATGGATTGGGGAGATTTCCTAACCCTGACACCAAAATTTCATTTTCAACCTTAGGCCCTTTAACTCCTAGAGGAAAACATAGGCAATACACTCTCTGACATAAATCACAGCAATATCTTTTTCGATCCATCTCCCAGAATAATGGAAATAAAAACAAAAATAAACAAGTGGGACCTAATTAAACTCAAAAGCTTTTGCACAGCAAAGGAAATCATAAACAAAATGAAAAGACACCCCACAGATTGGGAGAAAATATTTGCAAATGATGTGACCAACAAGGGATTAGTCTCCAAAATTTACAAACAGCTCATGAGGCTTAATACCATCAAAACAAACAACCCTATCAAATAATGGGCAGAAGACCTAAATAGACATTTCTCCAAAGAAGACATACAGATGGCCAAGAGGCACATGAAAAGATGTTAAACATCGCTGATTATCAGAGAAATGCAAATCAAAACTACAATGAGATATCACCTCACACCAGTCAAAATGGCTATTATCAAAAAATCCACACACAATAAATGCTGGAGAGGGTACGGAGAGAAGGGAACCCTTATACACTGTTGGTGGGAATGTAAATTGGTACAGCCACTATGGAGAACAGTATGGAAGTTCCTTAAAAAGCTAAAAATAGAGCTACCATATGACCCTGCAATCCCACTCCTGGGCATATATCCAGAGAAAAGCATGGCCCGAAAGGATACATGCACCCCAATGTTCATTGCAGCACTGTTTACAATAGCCAAGATATGGAAGCAACCTAAATGTCCTTCAACAGAGGAATGTATAAAGATGTGGTATATATATATACAATGGAATATCACTCAGCCCTTAAAAAGAATGAAATAATGTCATTTGCAGCAACATAGATGGACCAAGAGACTGTCATACTGAGTGAAGTAAGTCAGACAGAAAAAGACAAATACTGTATGATGTGGAATCTAAAAAGAAATGATACAAATGAACCTATTTACAAAACAGAAACAGACTCACAGACTTAGAGAATGAACTTATGGTTACCAGGGGGAAAAGATAAGGGGAAGGGATAGTCAGGAAGTTTGGGATCGACATGTACACACTACTATATTTAAAATGGATAACCAACAAGGACCTACTGTATAGCACAGGGAACTCTGCTCAATGTTATATGGCAGCCTGGATGGGAGGAGAGTTTGGGGGAGAATGGATACATGCATATGTATGGCGGAGTCCCTTTGCTGTGCACCTGAAACTATCACAACATTGTTAATCGGCTATACTCCAATATAAACTAAAAAGTTAGCTGACCCGGAATCGCTGGGGAGGGGTGGCGGAGGCGCGGGCTGCTGGCGCCATGGTCTTCCTCACGGCGCAGCTCTGGCTGCGGAACCGCATCACCGACCGCTACTGGAGGGTCCAGGAGGTGCTGAAGCACGCGCGGCACTTCCGGGGGAGGAAGAATCGGTGCTGCCGGCTGGCCGTCAGGGCTGTGACGCGAGCGTTCGTGCAGTGCACCCGAGCCCGCAGGCTGAAGAGGAGGAACCTGTGGACGCTCTGGATCAGTCGAGTTACAGCTGCTTCCCAGGAACACGGCCTCAAGTACCCAGCATTCATCCTCAACTTGATTAAGTGCCAGGTGGAGCTCAACAGGAAAGTACTTGCAGATCTAGCCATCTACGAACCAAAGACTTTTAAATCTTTGGCTGCTTTGGCCAAAAGGAGGCGACAGGAAGGATTTGCTGCTGCCTTGGGGGATGGGAAGAAGCCCGAAGGCATTCTTTCCAGGGTGGCACAGCACCTCTGAGGGGGATGCTGACACCCACTGACTGCCCTTTGAGGCTGAGCATCTTAGGAAGTTTTTTTCTTCCCCCAAGTGATGATTATACTAAAATAGGGACTAAGAGCTATTTGTCAACAATGAGTAAGTTTGACTTGCATTTGTGTTAATTTACATTTCAGTAACAGGCCTGAGAGAAAAGACCTTATCTTGCCTCTTTTGGCACAGGTTCAGAAATCTCACATGGATTGTGTAAATAAAATTTGTGTGGAACGCAAAAAAAAAAAAAGTTAAATAAGTAAATAGGTCAATCAAAGCAAGACATCTCAGTCAAAGCAAGCCTACTCCTCCCATTGGGGGAGGGGAGGTGGAGGGAGGAGGTAGCTCTTATTTTTCATTTTATATAGTTATTTGTAATAAATAAATAGGTTGCGGTTTCCTCCCATAGTTTAGAGCAATTTAACTTTACTTTAAAAACTAATAAGCACTTCCCTGTAGTAACAGGATTTTTTTTTTCCACCAAAGTAAAAGTGGAGAATTTCCCTGGCATCTATTTCAAAACCACAGCTCATCATAAACAGCGCAACAAAAGATCAAGTCTGCAGTCTTGGCAGTAATGGAACAATCTTTACATCAGGTACAGATCTCAAGTTAACAGTAGAGCAAAGATTCACCTACAACTCCTATAGTCCATCATTTGCCTGCAAATATGAAGCAGTAACACAATAGGTATCAACTCAGTGACACAGCAGTTTTACTGGTCTAAATGCTTTGAAATTAAACTCTTACAATAAAGCCAGCCTGACTAGGAAAAAAAAGACAAAGTTAAAATCAGATGGAGCCTACTCATCCTTATCTCATACACTTTTAACTGAACTTTCTTTTTTTTTACCAGTCATCCGTAGAGAATTAATTCAAGGGTCATTTTTCCTCAGGAAGCTTCACTGATATCCTAAGCTATGTTAAGGATGCCTCCTCCATGTTCATACAGAACACTAAAATGTGTCTCTATTTTACAATGCGCCATGAGATTCTCAAAGGCAAGGACTGTTTCAAGCCATCACTGCATCTCCAGAACCTAGCAGAAGGCCTAGGTCAGAACACATCCTCAACAAAAGTTTGTTGAGCTAAACTGATAAAGGACTCCAGGTCAAAAACGGTAAAGTAAAAGCAAACATTTTGACAACATTTGCTAAATTTATATTCTGAGCTTATACAAATAGGCCCAGTCATAATAGATACAGAAGCATAGTACATACTATACATGCATAGTTGTAGCTAAGTACATAAGATGGAAATACCTCCTGTAATGTTCTTAAAAATGTATACAATTTTTTCTTTACTGACCTTTTTACCTCTAGTTCTTAATCTATTTTGAGCCTCTGATAATCTGAAAGACATTATGAACCTTCTCTCTAGAGACATAATATTTTGCATACAGGAATTCAGGGAAGTGCTAAAACCTGCTCATAAACCCAGAAAAAGAACTTCTGCCCTAGTCTGTCTCCCTTCTCTCAGGCTACCATGAGAACATTGATTTTCTCCTGAAATCTTCTAAGAGCTCCACATTTATTTTGTAATCCTTTAGATGTATTCTTTTGGATAAAAACACACAGATGTTAGGATGATAAGTATAGGTCTTTTAGTCAATTAAAAACATCTACAGTTTGTATTCTACGGTTTATTCTTTTTCTATTAAATAGTAACTCTAATAGAAAGCTTTGTTCATATTTATACAATAATTTATATTAAAGTTCAAAACCATGGCATTTATAAGAAAGTCAATGCATTAAATTAATAGTTTTAAGAAAAGAAGAAGCCCATGTTAATGCCTATAAAAACTGATAAAGTGTCCTGGAAAACAGGAAAAGCCATTTCTTTTATTACTGGAACTGGAGGAATATATTAGAAACATGAATACAAAAGTTATAAACCATTTTTCTCCTATAAATCTAATTTCAAATGCAGCTAACTGGTTTTTGTTTGTTGCCTTTTTTTCTTTTTTTAATAAAACAGAGATAATTCCTGATTTGGAGATAAATTTTAACCAATGAATAATTCAGGTCAAAGGAATTAAAGTTTAAATGAGATTTGCTAAAGCACACTCTAGAAGCATAATCTGAATAGTCTGGAGTACCAGTGAGGACTGATAATAAACAATAAATAAAAGCTCCTTGCAGCTCAAATTTACATTAATCTGTACTTTTGTAAAAATTAGAGTTATTGAACTCTGTTTGGTGGAAAAGGACTCTTAGACTCACTACGTGCTAATACATGGCAGTAACAAAGAACTCAAAAAACATTAAGTAGTTTAACACAGTGATATAATTTCCTTTCTCTTAGAGACACCACAAAACTGTGGATGCTTAACAGAACATGGCAATAAAATGGATCAGTACCTATAAGAAGACTATTCTGAAGAGTGATGGTTAAAGACGGTGGGCTGAAAACACACATTAGCTTCCACTCCCTACTCAAAGTGATAATAAAGTGAATTTTTAAAAAAATCAATCCCATAAGGATAAAGAGAATAAAAGAGAAGAAAACAACAATTTTAGGAATTAGAAAGTAGATGAATAAATAACTGAATTAACAAACCTAAGGAAGGATTTCCCTGGTGGCGCAGTGGTTAAGAATCCGCCTGCCAATGCAGGGGACACGGGTTGGAGCCCTGGACCGGGAAGATCCCACATGCCGTGGAGCAACTAAGCCTGTGTGCCACAACTACTGAAGCCCGCAAGCCTAGAGCCTGTGTTCCACAACAAGAGAAGCCACAGCAATGAGAAGCCTACGCAGTGCAATGAAGAGTATCCCCCAATCTCTGCAACTAGAGAAAGCCTGCGCACAGCAACGAAGACCCAATGCAGCCAAAAATAAGTAAATTAATTAATTAATTAATTTTTAAAAACCCACACATATCTAAGGAAACTTAACCCTAAACTTGGAAGCAACCCAATTTATACAACAGATCCCATAAAAGATTCAGGAATCAGTACAAGTAGGATACTCTGGAAGTAGGAGTGAAGATGGAACAAGACTTCCACAGTCTGTTTAAGGAGTTACACACCCAGACCCCCTCTGCAATCTACACAGTAGGCTTCTGTACTACCTCCCATCCTAAGAAAAGACTAGAAGCTAAAGGTTTATTCTATGAAGAGGGCAAAACAGAGAGGGTGTCTGCCTTGGCAGATACAGTCACAGGCACAGTTGCGGGCAGATGTACCATATTTAACACTGCGTGATTAGATGAGTTTAAAAAAATCAAAGTTGAGACCCCTAGCCTTCTCCCCCAGCAGGATCCCCAGAACCTTGCAGTCGGGATAATAATCTCCAAGCGAAGACCAATTGTGCTTTTTTTTTTTTAGCAAATCTGACCACACCACATAAAGACCTAGAAAGTACTTTATCCTAGGGGTTCTTCAAGGTAACAGCCTAGCCATATCACCCTTCAGCAAATCCCACAGTTGACATGCCCACCACACACATGCACAGAGTTCCAATTCACTTTTCAGTTGTCCTACTTGTAAATAAAAGCAGAAAGCAAAAGGGTTACCAGGTCTTGAGGGAAGCCTCTAATGTGAAACAAGACATCAAAATAGACAGAAAAAAGCAACTAAAAGGATAAACAATGGCAAAGAATAAAAATGCCCCCCTAAAATTAATATACTCAGTGATAGGAAAAAAATATTGCTTCATGAAATGAGAAAGGAATACTATATATAAAAAAGAAAAGAAGACCCTTGAAATTTTTTTAAATGGTAGCAGAAATGAAAACCATAATAGAAAGAATAGAATATAAAACTGAAGTAATCTCTCGGAACGCAAAGCATAAAAAACAAAGAAAGAGATATAAGAGAAAAATATCAAGGATCTGTCCAGGAGGCCCAGTATCCAAGTAATAAGAATTCCAGAAATGTATAACAGAAAAACAAGGAAATATTTTATCAAGAAAATACTTTATCAAGGAAATAAACCAGGAAATTTTCCCAGAATTGAAAATGCCTTTTTATTTATTTATTTTTAAATTCTTCTCAAGTCCTTCCTTCCTTCCTCCCTCCCTCCCCCTCCCTCCCTCCCCCACTCCCTCCCTCCCTCCCCCCATCCCTCCCTCCCTCCCCCTCCCTCCTTCCCTCCCCCTCCCTCCCCCTCTCTCCCTCTCTCTCTCTTTCTTTCTTAGCTTTAGCATGCATGTGGGATCTACTTCCCTGACCTGGGATGGAACCCGGGCCCCCTGCATTGGGAGTGCAGAGTCTTAACCACTGCACCACCAGGGAAGTCCCCAAAATGCCTTTTTTAGACTGAAAGAGAGACCACCAACTCAGTGGATGAAAATAGACCCACAACCAAAGATGCAATTATGAAATCTCAGAAAAAAGAGAACTTAAAATTGTCCAGAGGAAAAAACAAGTTTCATACAAAGTATCAGAAATCAGAAAGGCATCTGGACTTCTCAGTAACAAGTAGAACACCTCATCCATATAAATTAAAATTAAAATTCTGTGGGAAAATTTACAGCCTAGAACTTGATACATTGACATAACATCAAGCAAGTATGAAGGTAGAATATATTTCTAGACACATGAGGTCTCAAAATATTAACATTCCACTTACTGTTTTTAGTTAGCTTTTAGACAGTATGCCCCAAATAAGGGAGTAAACCAAGAGACAGGATGTGAGACCCAAGAAAAGAAGAAATCCAACCAAAAACCATGCAAAGGGAATCCCCAGAATGAAGGTGAAGGTAGATTCCAAAAATAACAGCTACACAACAAGATTAAGAAGATAAAGTGAGAGAATCTGAATGTATTTGAAGGTTAACTGAGGGAATGTTTGGGGATTAAAAAAAGTATTGACTACACAGAAAATAAAACAAAAAATTTCCAGAAACACATAAAGTTGTTCAGGAAAGGAAAAATAAAATTACAGTACATATACTTGGCTCAACTGTCAACAGTGTTTATATAGTATTAACTGCTACACTGAGAAGCAGGCAGGATGGGATGTGTGTGTGTATATATATATGGTATGGGAGGGGGTGATAGTCTCTTCTTCCATAATAAGAATTCAATAGTTAATGCCTAGAAATGAAAAAATCAATATGTAACAAGATAAACTAGTTAGAGATAAGAAATTAAAAATCAGGTAAAAGAGCTCAAATGGCTGTAACTAGAAGCAAGAAAAGACATTGTTTTTATGACAAGCTTTATAAAACTATTTGACTCTAAATCATGTACATGTATAATACTGACAAAAAATAAAACTAAAACTTAAAAAGTTTGAAAGCTTAATAAAAAAGTTTGAATGTTTACCAAAACATGGCAATAAAATTGGGTTATTTACAGAAATGTTAATGAACTGCTCTATCTTTAAAATCTAAACATACTGTGCAATATATTTCTGACCCCAGTATTATTTACAGTATACTATGGATAAGTAAGCCAAAATCACCTATATATATGCAGACTTGTCCTAATGGTTTATTAGCTGGTGGCTGCTATTGCTATCATCCTTAGCTCTATAATCAAAATTGTTTCAAAAACATACATTCACCTTAGAAACTTGCCAGATTCAATCAGTTTGATATACCAATGGTCCCTGAGGAAACCAAAAGCCATCAGTTAAATACACATCAAGTTGAAATTTGTAAAAGTAGCATGCAGCACAGGGTAGTGGGAAAACACCGATGCTGACTGGACCTAGGGCCCTGGAATCACAGAGTACCTCTACTACTTGAGAGACCTTGACCTGATTACTTAGCCTCTCTGGAGACTTATCTGCCTCATCTGAAAATGAAGAAAGCATTATGCTGCAGAGTTGTTTCAAGGATTAGAAACCAGTAAGTAAAATACTACTGCAATGCCTGGCACAAGGCTCAATAAAAGCCATCTACCGTTATTGTTTAACTTGAGCATTATCTACCTCATAAGGAATAGGAGAAACCTTGATTTTACCGTTGTGTACTCTAGGCTGGAATCCCTAATTTGCCTTGTATTAGCTGGGTGACTTTGGGTAAGTTACTTAATCGCTCTGATTGCAAAAAAGAGAAATCATATCACCTACCGTGTGGGATGGTTCTGAAAACCAAATGATATGTATAGAAATACAGAGAATAAGCTGGTGCACAATCAGTGCTCAATAATTGATACCAGTTAAATATATCTGTACCATCTCTTTATCCTTTATCCTTCATAGTGAAGGTCCATCATAGACATAAGCTTTGTTATAGCTACACACTGTCCGGGCCTCTCACTGCTGTGGCCTCTCCCGTTGCGGAGCACAGGCTCCGGACGCGCAGGCTCAGCGGTCATGGCTCACGGGCCCAGCCGCTCCGCGGCACGTGGGATCCTCCCGGACGGAGGCACGAACCCGTGTCCCCTGCATCGGCAGGTGGACTCTCAACCACTGCGCCATCAGCGAAGCCCCATACTGTCCTTTTTTAATAAGCAATTGTAGAAAGTGTGAAGTCATGTAATGTCAAAAAATACAACTAAAATAGTAAGACACTTGGAATTCTTGGTATAATCAAGATTAGTCTCATTAGAATTTGTTTATATAACTCAGTGTAGCCTTGGAAAATCACAAGATCCCAGAGTCTCAACTGGTTCATCTAAAAATAAGAGGTTGGAACAAAATCTTCTCTATTCCTAAAAATCACTAAATGTAAATTATTTCTCCAGAGATTTAATCTCATTCTTACCAATCCCACAAGCCACCATAAATCTTTTCAAACACCATAAGGAAGAAACACTGAATGTTGTCAAATATAAAACTGTCTTTTTTAGAAATAAGAAAACAAGGCACAAAAGTACGATTTTACCCAACTTACACACTCCAGATCACAAGAATAACTGAATTCTTCTATAAAGGAACTGAGGGAAAATATTTCTTTTAATCAAGATTGTTTCATTCTCCCTTTCTGTTCAGAAGCAAGGATTTCCATATTTCAGACCACCAATGGTTTAAGCATGAGCTTATGGTGCCCAAGCATAGGACAAATCATGATACTTCTAAAGGAAGGCTAAAAACAAGAACGGCTGGTGGCTATCAGTGTGATGTCAAGAAAGTCCCTGTGAAAATAATACACAGATGCAGCCAAACCTGAGAATACACGGCAAAGAAAGGGCTGTATAAAACTCCAGGAAAGATGCAAGTTAAAAAAAAAAAAAAAGACCCTTTAATCCTAATACAGTCAACTGTAAAAGTGACATTTCACATTATCTGAGATTCAGTAATGCTCCCCAGTACCTGGAAAGGGCTTCATCTGTGACTATTTAAAAGTAAGAGAATAACACAAATGAGTGAAAAACATAAAAGAGGAGAAAAAAGTAAAAAACGCATAAAACTAAATGAAAAAATCTTCCCCTCTTCTCTCCAGTTTCTTTTTGAACTAAGTGAAATGTAAATATCAGAACTGCCATAAAAAGAACAAATTCATTAAGGCTAGCAGGGTTCTTCACACACACAAGTATGCAAAGTATTTACTGATAAAGTAATAGTGTTCTGAGTTTTTATAACACATAACTTACCCATGCTTATTATAGTTTGACCTGTAAGTGCTCAAAAACAACAAGCATATCATAAAGGCATATTCTTCAGATTCATAAGCAATTAGACACTACTATTCACTCAAAGTTTGGGGAAAAAGATTCTCCACTTTGAAATAATCCAGAAAGAAAACCCCTGGTGAAGCTCTCTATCAAACTCCATGAGAAAGACAATAAATGTGTTGAGAGTAACCCGTGAAAAGCAGTTTTACATCTACCTCCAGAATCTATAGGTCATTTTTACAGCTCCAGGTACGTCATCTGCCTCCCAAACATGTTTATCATTTGCATTAAATTATCAGTTTCCTATCCACATTAAAATATCAGAAAGATAACTTAGAAACAAAAAATCCGATTGGAGTTAAATACCTCATTTTGTAAAATCCACCTCTACAGATAATCTGTGCCTATCTTGAAGAAAAGTAATATTTTCCTAGCAAGTTATTAAAGAATTTTAAAATTATATTCTACAGTTACTTTTCATGACTATTAATTTTTAAATTTCACTTATTAAAAAATTACATTCTCAATTTTAACATAAAAGATATAATTTTCCCCTTTTAAATTAAAAGAGAAAAAAGGATGATGACAATAAAAGCAAACACCCTAACTATGCAATTAGAAATAAAGGGAACATACAACTCAACAACAAAAAATCAAACAACCCAATCAAAAATGGGCAGAAGACTCAAATAGACATGTCTCCAAAGAAGATATACAGATGGCCAATACACACATGAAAAGATGCCCAACATCGCTAATTATTAGAGAAATGCAAACCAAAACTACAATGAGATACCACCTCACACAGGTCAGAATGGCCCACATTAAAAAGTCTACAAATAGCAAATGGTGGAGAGGGTGTGGAGAAAAGAGAACCCTCCTACACAGTTGGTAAGAATGTAAATTGGTACAGCTTCTATGGAAAAGAGTACAGAGGTTCCTCAAAAAACTAAAAATAGACTTGCCATATGATCCAGCAATCCCACTCCTGGGCATATATTTGGAGAAAACTATAATTCGAAAAGATACATGTACCCTAATGTTCACTGCAGCACTATTTACAATAGCCAAGACATGGAAACAACCTAAATGTCCATCAACAGATGAATGGACAAAGAAAATATGGGGTGTGTGTGTGTGTGTGTGTGTGTATATACACACACACACACACACACACACACACACAAAATGGAATACTACTCAGCCATAGAAAAGAATGAAATAATGCCATTTGTAGCAACATGCCTGGACCCAGAGATTATCATACTAAGTGAAGTCAGTCAGAAAGAGAAAGACAAATACAATATGATATCACTTGTATGTTGAATCTAAAATATGACACAAATGAACTTACTTACAAAACATAAACAGACTCACAAACATAGAAAACAAACTTATGCTTACCAAAGGAGGAAGCGGGTGGAGGAGTGATAAACTAAGGGTTTGGGATTAGCAGACACAAACTACTATATATAAAACAGATAAACAACAAGGTCCTACTGTATAGCACAGGGAACTATATTCAGTAACCTGTAATAAACCATAATGGAAAAGAATATGAAAAAGAAAAATATATGTATAACTGAATCACTTTGCTGTATATCAGAAACTAACACAACACTGTAAATCAACTATACTTCAATTAAAAAAGAAAGGAAGAGGGACTTCCCTGGCGGTCCAGTGGTTAAGACTCCGTGCTTCCAATGCAGGGGATGTGGGTTTGATCCCTGGTTTGGGAACTAAGATCCTACATGCTGCGTGGCGTGGCCAAAAAATTTACAAAAAAAAAAAAAAAAGAAGGAAGGAAAAGAGGACAGAAATTCTTTGGAAGAATCTTTACTATTAACCTGTTTACTTGGTTATATGTACAGACATATTTACATATATATGTATATATTTATATATATTTACACATATACATATATATTTATATATATATATTTGAAGCCCAAGAAGCTCTCACAATTATTATTCCTAGCTATTATTCCCGATGCTGGTGGAGATGCAGGGATATGAGCACTCACGTTCACTGCTACTGGAACACAATTTACAGTGGCAGGTAGGGAATGTGCCTGGCATATATCGATTCTTGAAAAAAGGGTAAAACAACAAGGTCTCTACAAAATTGTAAAATAAAGATCCAATAAATAGGTGTTCCAAATCTTTCTGTGCTCAACAGCCACCTATTTCTAGCTCCCCAAAAGTCTTTAGAAGGGAAAAATTAGAGCAGAATGAAGGGAATCACTCATATCTCCTCCACCTACCACCATGTAAATACTTGAAAATGTCACTGACTTGTTAAAAAAAAATTTTTTTACTTCTAATTTATCTCACCCCGCACCTCCCCGCCCCATCCCCTTTGGTAAGCATAAGTTTGTTTTCTAAGTCTGTTGAGTCTATTTCTGTTTTGTAAATAATTCATTTGTATCATTTTTTAGATTCCACATGTGATACCATATAAAAAAAATTTTATTACCAAGTATGTAATATATAACAGGCACTATGCTAGATGGCAGAGATTTAAAAATAATTTTTGAAACTGCTGCATCTTCAAAGAGGTCACATACTCTGATGAGGAAGAAAGGCCTGAAAACTGACAAGTACAATATCTTTTTGATACGAGCTATAATAAGGACTACAGAGGTCACTGAAATGGTACTGAACAAATTGGGAAGGGGACAGAGGTCAGGGAAAAAGAGTTGGCTCCTGAACTAAAGAAATGGAGGTGGGATGGAGAAGGGCTCCAGCCAGAACAACAGGATCAGCACTTAAAAAAGCAGGCAGAAGTGGGAAAAATGCATGTTGAAAGAAATGCAAATAAAATGGCTAAGCTCAGTGCAGGGAATACATGGAAGGAAGGAGCAGATGAGGCTGGAGTGTTAGCAAACACCATTATCATGCGGGCTCTCTATGCCTTGGGACTCGGCCAATCACTTCCAGCCCATTCTAATCCCTACCTGAGAAGCCCAAGTAAATTGCAGGAAGAAAGTGGGCCAAAGGATTCCAGCTGCCTGCTTTCCCTATCAAAAAACAAGATGCTGGAGTGGAAATAGTGGCAACAGTGCAAAATTAAGCAGGGCAGGCCCCCAAATTCATCCAAATTCATATTTTAGGCCTCTGCCTAAAAATACAGAAGCACATATTTGCAAAATTTCTGCTGTTTTGAATACATGAATATACCAGACACGTAACTTTTATAAATACCGAATGCAACTATTTCACACCTACACAAAGAAGTTTGTATTCTCACTGGAATGTCAATCATCTTTAACCTTCATTAGCCAGTGGACTTAAAACTAATGAGTTTACAACAATTTTATTGAAGAGTACATCCATGTAATATGCTGGTCTCCAATTTTAAGATTCTTGAGGACAGAGACCACATCTTATTTATTTCTGAATCCCTACCTTTCTCCTCCTACCACCAGCACCTAATAACACTTTGCTTATACACAGGAGACTCCAATAAATATTTATTATATTATGCAGCAATACCATGCATTTGTTAACACAGCTAAACAACATTTGAATTCAGAAACAGTTTACATACTGGGCTTGGGAATTTCATGAGCAAGGATACTAACAGTGTTTGCACAGGACCCTCTGGTTGTTGAAAACCTCCATATACATTCTCTCATTTAATTCTCGCAGTTACCCAACGGAATAGGCATTCCTTTCCTCCCAGTAAACAGAGGAAACAGAAGAAATTACGTGACGTGCCCAAGGTCACATGGCTAGTGACAGACCAAAGACTCTGAAACCCAGGTGTCCTCACTCACAGGCCACTGTCCTTTCCATGACAACCTTTAGTCTATCAAAAATATTTAAATATTGAGGACATATTTGCCAAGCAAGGTACTAACATGCTGGGAAATAAAACAGTGAACAAACCTTATGAAACTTACAGTCCAGGAAGGGGGAAAAGACCTTTAACAATAATTATAAATAATTACAAGTGTGCAAAGACAACCAGAGAACCTAACCTTGAGGGCTGTTAAAGAAAATTTTTTAAAAAATTCACTGACATTTGTTAAAGATGGTAAGGCAGATTTTATTCAGGAACAATGAGCTAGGTATAGGGACTACTGCAATGGGATTTTACAGTATGGGAGAGAGACGGAGTTCAACTCCAAATACAGCATGGGCAAGAGGGAATGTATAACGAAGAAGCAGGGTGCGGGGTGAGTGGATAGAAAAATTACTAAGAGGAAATATCAGGGGGAAAAGGGGACGGGGCGGGGGGTGTTGTGTTTCTGGTTAAACTGAGCTAACAGGATTCTTTTTTTTTTAATAAATTTATTTATTTATTTATCTTTGGCTGTGTTGGGTCGTCATTCTGTGCGCGGGCTTTCTCTAGTTGCGGCGAGCGCGGGCTACTCTTCGTTGCGGTGCGTGGGCTTCTCATTGCGGTGGCTTCTCTTGTTGCCGAGCACAGGCTCTAGGCGCACAGGCTTCAGTAGTTGTGGCACGTGGGCTCAGTAGTTGTGGCTTGCGGGCTCTAGAGCACAGGCTCAGCAGTTGCGGTGCACAGGCTTAGTTGCTCCGCAGCATGTGGGATCTTCCAGGACCAGGGCTCAAACCCGTGTCCCCTGCATTGGCAGGCAGATTCTTAACCACTGCGCCACCAGGGAAGCCCCTGACCTAACAGGATTCTTGCTGAAGACAGGCAGGGGTGATCCATACATCACCTGAGGGATGGTGGCGGAGGAGGAAGCTGATCAGATGTTGATGGTGGTAGGGGATTGTGGTTAACCTGACTAGCAGGGTTCTTGCTAAAACTAGACTTTACAAGGAAGTGCACACATGGACCTATTAGAAAGTTCAAGACCTGACCAAAGTTTGGTCAGGCAAAGAATCTTTGTCAGGGCCTCACAGAGTCTCTCAAAGACAGAGGTAGTATTATACTGAATCCCAAGGATTTTTTTTTCTCCTTTACCTTACTTTGAATTACTTAACTCAATGCACAGGCATCCATCGACTTACTATTGTCTAAAGCTTCTAAAACTTGAAGGTGCTCTTTAAAGTAAGGGATCTTATTAAAATGCATTCTATTTCAAGGATTGGAGTCTGAAATCTTGCATTTCTAACATGCTCCTAAGTGACGCCAAAGCTCCTCACTTTAAGTGTCTAAAGTAGACTTCTCAAGGGTTATAGTTATGGGAGTTCCCTCATGACCTAGTGGTTAGGATTCTATGCTTTTACTGCCATGGCCAGGGTTCAATGCCTGGTCGGGGAACTGAGATCCCACAAGCCATGCAGTGTGGTCAAAAAGAATCCAGAGGGACTTCCCTGGTGGCACAGTGGATAGGACTCCGTGCTCTCAATTCAGGGGGCCTGGGTTCGATCCCTAGTCGGGGAACTAGATTCCACATGCATGTCGCAACTAAGAGTTCGCGTGCCACAACTAAGAAGCCCGTGTGCTGCAACTAAGGAACCTGCCTGCTGTATCTGAGACCCAGCACAACCAAATAAATAAATAAATATTTAAAAAAAAAAAAGAATCCAGAAATAAACATATTTTAAATTTTTTTAAAAAGAGAGTTATAGTTATGCATAGTTATGATCTCTTCAGTCCTGGGGGTGGCCTTCTGTCACCAGAGGGTCAAGAGTAGCCTTTAGTCCCAACGGTGCTAAATAAAATGACAGTGATACTTTCTTAATACGGAATGACAAAAAAAAAAAAGGTAAAGATATCTCTAGAACCTACAGTTATCACGTGACAATACATTCCCAACAGCTTATAAACATGCTACCATTTGAGCAAAAGCTAAAATTTTTCCCCGTTTTTATTTATTTATTTATAACATCTTTATTGGAATATAATTGCTTTACAATGTTGTTAGTTTCTGCTGTATAACAAAGTGAATCAGCTATACGTATACATATATCCCCATATCCCCTCCCTCTTGGGTCTCCCTCCCACTCTCCCTATCCCATCCCTCTGGTGGTCACAAAGCACCGAACTGATCTCCCTGTGCTATGCAGCTGCTCCCCACTAGCTATCTATTTTACATTTGGTAGTGTATGTATGTCCATGCCACTCTCTCACTTCGTCCCAGCTTACCCTTCCCCCTCCCTGTGTCCTCAAGTCCATTCTCTACATCTGCGTCTTTATTCCTGTCCTGCCCCTAGGTTCATCAGTACTATTTTTTTTTTTAGATCCCATACATATGTGTCAGCATGTGGTATTTGTTTTTCTCTTTCTGACTTACTTCACTCTGTATGACAGACTCTAGGTCCATCCACCTCACTACAAATAACTCAATTTCGTTCCTTTTTATGGCTGAGTAATATTCCATTGTATACATGTGCCACATCTTCTTTATCCATTCACCTGTTGATGGACACTTGGGTTGCTTCCATGCCCTGGCTATTGTAAACAGTGCTGCAATGAACATTGTGGTACATGACTCTTTTTGAATTATGGTTTTCTCAAGGTATATGCCCAGGAGTGGGATTGCTGGGTTGTATGGTAGTTCTAATTTCAGTTTTTTAAGGAACCTCCATACTGTTCTCCATAATGGCTGTATCAATTTACATTCCCACCAACAGTGCAAGAGGGTTCCCTTTTCTCCACACCCTCTCCAGCATTTATTGTTTGTAGATTTTTGATGATGGCCATTCTGACTGGTGTGAGGTGATAACTCCTTGTAGTTTTGATTTGCATTTCTCTAATGATTAGTGATGTTGAGCATCTTTCATGTGTTTGTTGGCAATCTGCATATCTTCTTCGGAGGAATGTCTATTTAGGTCTTCTGCCCATTTTTGGATTGGGTTGTTTGTTTTCTTGTTATTGAGCTGCATGAACTGCTCGTAAATTTTGGAGATTAATCCTTTGTCAGTTGCTTCATTTGCAAATATTTTCTCCCATTCTGAGGGTTGTCTTTTGGTCTTGTTTATGGTTTCCTTTGCTGTGCAAAAGCTTTTAAGTTTCATATGGTCCCATTTGCTTATTTTTGTTTTTATTTCCATTTCTCTAGCAGGTGGGTCAAAAAGGATCTTGCTGTGATTTGTGTCACAGAGTGTTCTGCCTATGTTTTCCTCTAAGCGTTTTATAGTGTCTGGCCTTACATTTAGGTCTTTAATCCATTTTGAGTTTATTTTTGTGCATGGTGTTAGGAAGGGTTCTAATTTAATTCTTTTACATGCAGCTGTCAAGTGTTCCCAGAACCACTTACTGAAGAGGCTGTCTTTTCTCCATTGTATATCCTTACCTCCTTTATCAAAGATAAGGTGACCAGGGCTTCCCTGGTGGCACAGTGGTTGAGAGTCTGCCTGCCAATGCAGGGGACGCGGGTTCGTGCCCCAGTCCGGGAAGATCCCACATGCCACGGAGCGGCTGGGCCCGTGAGCCATGGCCGCTGAGCCTGCCCTTCCGGAGCCTATGCTCCGCAACGGGAGAGGCCACAACAGTGAGAGGCCTGCGTATCGCAAAAAAAAAAAAAAAAAAAAAGATAAGGTGACCATATGTCCATGGGTTTATCCCTGGGCTTTCTACCCTGTTCCACTGATCTATATGTCTGTTTTTGTGCCAGTACCATACTGTATTGATTACTGTAGCTTTGTAGTATAGTCTGAAGTCAGGGAGCCTGATTCCTCCAGCTCCATTTTTCTTTCTCAAGATTGGCAAAAGCTAAAATTAATACAGCTCAATTGAGGAACATTTTGGTTCCCAAATGTCTAGCCACTTAGAATTGTACTTTTTGGTATAGTTTGGCTCTAACTACAATCTGAAAAAATTTTTTTTTTATTTCAGTTCTTGATAACTTGCCATTTCCCAAATTAAAAATTGACAAGGTTAACAAAGGACTGATTAAAAGCTTGAACGTTCTGACAAATAAGACCCCTTTGGGAGTCCTTAACAATAGAGAGGAAACACAAGCATCAGTCCTCAAAACAATGCTGTGTTCCGGTTGAGTCTTCAGTTTTGACAAATCGGTGTTATTCACTGACTCAAAAGTACAATTTCTAAGAGTTGAAAATAAGAGAACCAGTTGAACATTTGGCAGGGTGTGGGGAAGGGTTAGGGAGAACGGAACCAGGCATACGTGAGTACAACCTATAACCAACAGGGAGTTTTTAAACAAAGAGCTATTTCATTAGTTAAATCTAATGCTACAGGGCACCAGCAAACAAACAGATTCTCTAAAGAGAAGGTCATGCTGCTGCCCATCTGTGTGGAACATGATCTGGGCATCGAGATACCAGAAAAGTTGCCATAAAAGACTTTTACCCCTACTGTTTCCACTTTATTCTATGTTTATACTGAATACTAAGAAATTATTTAAGTTAAACCATTAGCTATTTCTACAAAGAAACACACAAAAATTAACACCCAATACTATAACTACTGAACTATTCTCATCAAATTTCAATTTGATAACAACAAGAGAACTTAGGGAAAAAAATAAAACAATAGTAGCAATAAAATAAGATTCAGTCTTTCCATTACAAATATTAATAAGGCTGCTTGACTATGAGGTACTTAGACTATTATCCAAATAATGTTTGTTTACCTTCAAGCTTCTGCTTTTAAGTTCTAACTTCAGAAAATCAAAGTAGCACCAATACATATGATAATAAACCTACAGAAATTGGCTATGATTTAGTAATCAGAAACGATGACTATGTTTATAAAAAATAATAACAGCTACAAGCAACCATCACACTGTTGAGATATTGACAGTGAACTAGATATCACTGCTGCACATTGAGCTAGGCCTTTTACGTTCAGGATATCTAATCCTCCCAACATCTCTGAGATATTGGTCCTAAACACAGGATTCATGGGGGAAAAAATTAGATTACTATCACACTCATACCACACATAGTGGAGTCTCAGACTACTTTCATCCTTAATATGGCCGAAGGAGGGGTCCACACATGCTCAGGAAAGGAGTAATGGTGGCTGGATGACAACTGAAGGCCAAGCCACATGGAAGGTGGCCAGGCAGAGTTAGAAGAATAGCTATATTTACAGAGGTCTGAACAAATAAGTATATTGAGGATAATGGGAGCAAGGTTTCTCACTGACGAAGGAGAAAGTGAAAACCACATAAAGGGATAAGACTAGGATGAACCCTGTGCTCAGAATTGCAGGAATTAGTGTGAACTCATTGGGTATATATGGATAGATAAAGAATAAAATATTTGGATGTAAATTTGTATGGGTATGTATTTTCTAGCATTGTCCAATGAGAGGGCCTGGGAGCAGCAAAACATATGTAGTAATAAGCACACCTATCACCTAAATTCTGGTTTCCAAATACTATTCATCACTGGCCAGAACCAAGGCCCTTAGAGAAATGGCCAGTTCCAGGACTGAGGCAGAGAAAGTATAAGATAAACCTGGGGGACTTCCCTGGTGACACAGTGGTTAAGAATCTGCCTGCCAATGCAGGGAACACGGGTTCGAGCCCTGGTCTGGGAAGATCTCACATGCTGTGGAGCAACTAAGCCCCTGCACCACAACTACTGAGCCAGTACTCTAGAGCCCGCGAGGCACAACTACTGAGCCTGTGATCCACAACCATTGAGCCTGTGTGCCACAACTACTGAAGCCCACGCGCCTAGAGCCCGTGCTCCACAACAAGAGAAGCTACCACATGAGAAGCCTGTGCACCGCAACGAAGAGTAGCCCCTGCTCACTTTAACTAGAAAAAGCCCACACACAGCAACAAAGACCCAATGCAGCCAAAAATAAGTTAATTAAATAAATAAATTTAAAAAAAAACGATAAACCTGGAATATCTGATTGTGCCGGAAAGTAACGGAGTACTCAGAGAAAGACAGGAACAAATCAAAGGGACACAGAAGCCAGTCTGAACAGGACTCCAACTAGCTAAAACTGAGACAATTTGAGCACCAAAATAAATAATGATTACAGATTATAACTCATTAAATAAAATAGGAACCCATGAGTTCATACATACTAAAAAAATAAATAAATGGGAAGAATAAGTCATCCCTTACAGTAAAAATGTCAAATAATAAATGTAAAAGCAATGACAGAATTAGAATATTGGCAAGCATCACAGTAGTAATATAGAGAAGAAATATCAATGAACACTCAAACTAGTAGTTGAAAATGGAAGCAGATAGTTACATAATCTCAAAATAGCGCCCGACAAAACATCAATCACAAAAAGAAAATATGTAATAACTTTATGCTGGAGAATCTTTATAGACACTTTAATCAAAGGAATCACCTCCAACAATGGACAAACATACATTATGTGCACCTGATAAGATGCTGTAAGAAAAACATGTATCACACCTGTGATACTTGTGCCTCAAATGCACAACCAGGTCTCACCACAAGGAAACACCAGACAAACTCAAACTGAGAGATATTCTACAAAATGATTGGCCTGTAGTCCTCAAAGATATAAAAATCCTGAAAGTCAAGGAAAACCTAAGGTAATGTTTCAGTTTGAAGAAGGCAGCACACACAAAACTGGGTATGAGACATGATTCCTGACTGGATCCTTTTGCTGAGGATGACATTATTGGAGCAACTGATGAAACTAAATGGGTTCTCTGGATAAGGAATATATGGGAGTTCTTTGTGCTATTCTTTGCAGCTTTTCTAAAAATTTGAAAATGTTTCAAAATAAAACTTAAAAATCACTTCTGCAAATGAACAGGTTTCACAGCTACACTTTAATTAAGCATGCTATAAAAGATGGCCTTAAGTTAGTTAATTGATACAAAACAAAAATGGAAGTTATGCCCCTGAAACTAATGTTATACATCAATTATATCTCAATCTTTTAAAAAATGGAATGTTGGAAGAAAGGAGAGTTTAAAACGTCTCTATAGACTTAACATTCCTAATAGGTACCATTTTTCTTGTATTTTTCAAGAAGTAACACAAGTATTCTGCTTCAATACCTCCTAGTCAAATATGCATTTGAAGACAAGTACTACATGTGCTTTCATATATCAGAAACTCCAAAGATACAAAAACTCTTCAAGTACATCAAGGAAAAAAAGTCGTTAATGGTAAAAGTAATCACATAGTAATTATTTTGCACTCTGTAATGTAAAACAAAAGCAATCCTGTATCAGATGGTAAGAGTAAACTAAGGACAGCCAAGTATTGATATTTGCAATTCCCAAAACTATAATTCTGAAAAGATGACCATACTTACTTCAACTCCCTCCCCCCCACCCCCGAAAAAGCATAACTTATTAAATTGGTTGGTCAGATAACAAAACTGCAAAGATAATACTTGGTCAACAGCCACTCAAAGTGATGCTGTAGAAGTATACTGACATAAAAAATTCACAAGTGAAAAACCTGGTCTATGGACAGTAGGGATCCATTTGTGTATTTTTACATATGTACAAACAAAAACGTGACAGAAAAGATTAGGAAGTGATATCACAAAATACAATAGTTATCTCTGAAGGTGTGATTATGAGAGATTTTTATTTTCTTCCTTTTCTTAAAAGTATTTTGTGATTACTCCAACATGTGTATTATTCTTTCTTTTTTTTTAAACATCTTTATTGGAGTATAATTGCTTTACATTGTTGTTAGTTGCCGTTGTATAACAAAGTGAATCAACTAGTATTATTCTTACACTAAAAATAAAAGTCAAAAATAATCTTAAAGTATTATTTAAATTTAAAGGTTTCTATTTTCTCTTCCACCATTATATTCCTGATGACCCTTAGAAAGCAGTCCTCACAGTATGAGATATTAATACCTGGTCATGAAAGACTTCTCTTAAAAACAAGGCCTATATGAATACCACCTTTTTATATAATTTTATCAATTAGATATAAGGTAATATGAGGTAGGTTCTCTGGATCTAGACTGCCAGGATTCAAATCCCAGCGACCCCACTGACTAGCTACATAATTTGAACAAATTATTTAACATCTCTTTGCCAGTTTCTTCATCTGTAAAAATGGGGTTCCTGCTAGTTATTAAATTGAGTTACTTATCTAAAGCATTTGGTGTCTGGCACATGGTAAGCACTTAGCAGGCTATTTTTATTATTAATTTATTTTACAGGTGAGGATATTGAAGCACTAAAATCAGTTGAATCATCTGCCTGAAAACAAAGATGCTGGTATGGGGGGCGGGGTGGGGGGAGGTGTTTGGAGGAAAGAAGGAGGTAAGAGAGAAGAGAGAAGTAGAAGAAGGAGACAGAGAGACACACATATAAACACAGCTAAAACCCTGTGTCCCCTTTCCCAAATTGCTATTCTTCTGAAAACACAAATGGCAGCTGTCTAGCATAATGTTCAATAAATATTTCCTTCCTTTCCCAACCTCTTTGTTTCTTCCTATACAGAAACAGACCTGGTTTATATTCATTCTCATTCCTAAACCACCTTCCTACAAACTTCTGTTTTAAAGTTAACTATATTTGTTCTAACTCTGTTCCAACCAAGCAGTCTTACATTAGGAAATTACACCTTGGTTTTTTCCTAGTCAAATGTTTCTGTGGAATTCCATGTCAGAAGAGACTTGCAATCTAAAAATGCTAGAAACATAGAGAACACTCTATATATTTTTTGAATGACTGTTAAGAACTCACTCTGATCCTAAATCTCCCTCAATTTTATATGCATAAAATGTCAGGAGAGGAAAAACCCTAAGTCAAGAGACCTGTGTTCCAATTCTACCCAGGCCAATAATTAGGCCAGTAACGTGAGGTTGGTGATTTTGCCACTTTAGCAAAAAAGAGAGGAGTAAGCTGTGTTACTGATAGACCCCATCTAGCTCCCAAATTCTACAGCCTCTTGAACAAACCTGAAAATGGAGAATTCACAGGCAATTTCATGCCCCCATGATGTTTCCTCTAACTGAAATCTCCCATTTCCCCTTACCCTTTTAGAGAACTCTTGTTATACCTTCCATTAACTATCCATCACTTCTTCCATGAAATCTTCCCCCTGCTCAAATAGAACACTCTGTATTCTTTGGACCCCTATGCTTGTATTGCGTCTATTACAGATGACTGTTTATACACTGTCTACCATTTCTAGAGTCTCACATCTTGCACAATGCCTAGCACACAGAAGGTACTATGGATGTGTTTAAAGATTTGAGTCTATAAAGTTAAATTAGGTTCCTGTGAAGTTTTTGTATGCACTATCTGGGAGTTTAGCTTAATCTGAAGACACACACAGGCCAATATGCAGCACAACCAAAGGTTTGTCCCAGTTAGAATCAAAGCAGTGCAAATTTATTCTGAACCAGTGCCTACACCAGTGCCTGCACAATGAATGATGTTTTTTATTTTGTTTTTGTTTTGTTTTGTTTTTTGCAGTACACGGGGCTCTCACTGTTGTGGCCTCTCCCGTTGCGGAGCACAGGCTCTGGACACGCAGGCTCAGCGGCCATGGCTCACGGGCCCAGCTGCTCCACGGCATGTGGGATCTTCCCGGACCAGGGCACGAACCTGTGTCCCCTGCATCCGCAGGCGGACTCTCAACCACTGCGCCACCAGGGAAGCCCTGAATGATGTTTTTTAAATCAATAATTCTTTTCTTCTATCTTAAAGCCCTCAAGAGTTATGAGTCATCAACTTCATAACCCTATCTCACATTGCCCTTATTTTTGCAGTTTCATCCACTTATAGCCGCTTTACAAATAAGCTTCCAAGAACTGGAGAGAAATATTTGTATTTAACTCCTAAACTGCAACTCTTATTTTCTCTGCTTATCTGTTGGTACAGAAATAAGATTCAGGAAATTATACCAAATAATAGATAACCAAAACTTTGTTCTTTCACTTCTGGTAATAATTATTTCTACTTACGAGGTGTTCACTTCAGATTTTAAACTATCAGTGGACAAAAATCAAAACCAAAAATATTAGATTAACTTTTTTGGACTGTCAAGCAGCACACGGGCAAAATATCTTGAGAATTTATTAACTGCTACGTGTGACCTGACTGAAAAATTGTGTTCCAAATAATACAAACCCTCTAATGTGCTATCTACATTAGTTATGGCAAGATTCTTCTTATGCAGCTAATACGCTTCAGGATAATGAACTTATCCATTACATTTCTGTAATTATTACTGAGCCATGGAAAAGCAGGATACTATTGTATTTATCTTCAGAAAATACCACCCAAACCTTCTCTATCCCCTAGTTTCAGCCAAATATGGTTCTTCCCTGCTTCAAACAATTTTAGCTATGAGTTCCAAGAGACACAGGCCCATCAGAAGCAGTCAAGGACATATCTACATTGCTATTTCAAAGACAGCTTTTAAATTCTTGAAAAAATCAAAAAACAGCAATGCAAAAAATACTCAAGATGAGAAGTTTCAAGTGGAGATGCTTGGCTATCTTGATTCAAACTAAAATAGGAAGCAAAGACGTTTATGAAATCACTCAGTCCTCTCATCTAGTACTACCTATCTGACAAACTCAGAATCAACTTCTAGGATGAGCCTAAGAAAGAGGTTTCATAAACTCAAATGTGTTAGGCAGGTTGACACAAGCCAGGCAACCCCTGTGCATATTAGAAATATTAGCAAGTCCACCTGCCGGTTAGCCTCTGTGATGGCTCAGTTTTGCTTAAACACCCTAAAAAGGATTAACATTCTAGATATAAGCTTGTGAAAATAAGGGTTAATTAAATTCTCAGGATTCAGGTGCCAATGTGATGACGAAAAATTATGGGAGGTGGGGAAAGAAGAAAATCTTTAAATGCTAATTTTCTCCACAACGGTAAAGGAGCATATGGGGTGGGTTTCAATCTCCGAGTTTTTATTAGCTTTCTAACCACAGATTAAACAGAGGTGAATCACAGCGAAGCCTTCAAAAGAGTAATTTCCCAGGGTGTAAGGTCCTGTTTTCGGAGGACCTGAGGCTTGTCTGCTGCCACCATACTCCCATCCGGCCACCCCATCTTTCTGCCCATCCCCCTCAACTCGTCTGCAATAAACGATAAGGGAAATAATGACGAGCACTAAATGTGACGTTGAGTTGGCATTTACAAATGATTTGCAAAACAACTCCCTAATCAACCCAGGGCACACTACCCAGACCCTATATGGTGGTTGTCTAAAAAGATAGAGCCCATACTCTTCAGGGGAGCACGCTGGGAGGAGGGGCGCCTCGGGAAAGCAAGGCGCTCCAGTCCCCAAGACCCCAGGTTGTCACCAGAGGATCCTGACGCGCAAGCAGCCGCGTTGTGTTAAATCCACAAGACTTGTCACCCCAACTTCCCACTCCTAAAACCTAAGTGGGGGATGAAAAGGATCCTAGGGTGACAGAAGAAAGTAGAAGCTCTATCTTCTGTGCTTGGGATCCAGAAATAAAAGCAATGAACAGGGGAGACGGAGGCAGACGACCGGGCACGCGTCGGATACGGGTCTTGCGGAAGAGTGGGAGGTATCTATATAGAGCGCGCAAACAAACAAACGCAAGAGAACAGCGAGAGGAAAGGTTGGGGTGATGGAGAAATGCGGCTGCGGGCATCGGGGTGTGTCGGGACTTGGGGTCCGGGGAGAAAGAGAGCCTCCTTGGGGGCCGGAGGATTCCCCGCCTGCTCGAAGCGGGCCGGGAAGGCGGCGGCGGTCAGGCAACGCGAGCATTCGGGGCAGGTTCCCCGAGACCTGGTGGGTGGGAACGCCCGGGTCAAGCAGCTAGGGGCAAAGCTGGGAGAAGGGTGGGGGACCCGCGGCCCAGGTCTCCTGAACAAAGCCGGTGCGCGCTGGGCCTGGCTACTCACAACAAGAAGCTCATGTCGGCCGTGGCGTGGGCTGCGGGCTCGGCGGTCGCGAGGCCTCGGGGTGGCGGCGACGTCGGCGGCCAGGCAAGGAGAAGAAGGAGAAGGAGGAGAGGATGAGGAGGCGGGGAACGCCGGCTGCTCGGCGGCCGCAACTTGTTCGGCTTTGCTAGTTCCAATGGCTGGCAGAGGGTGCGGAAGTGGGAAGCGCAAGGCTTGAATCACTCAGTGGGAGGAGAAGCAAAAAGGGGCGGAGAAAGGGCCACTCGCCTCCTCCACAGAGAACAAGAACCGCGACCGCAGCGGTGCTCCCCCGGCACTTCTTCTCCATCCCCTCGCTGCCCCTACCCCGTGAGCTCTCGCGAGAGCGGCGCGCGCCCACCCTGCCCCTCCCGTTGCGACCCCGGGTCCTCTACTTTCTGGACACCTTTGCAGCCCCGGGCCACGCCCCGTATGTGTGCTGGGGCCACCCGTTTAGTCGAGGCCAGTCCACCCGGTTGGGGGTCGTGGCAAAGTCCTCCGAGCTGCTTAGCTGGGTTTCAGCGGCCAGGAAGGAAATTGGCTGCAACTCTGGGATGACAGAGTCCTGCAGTGAGGGATGGAATTGCCACCAGAGTTCTGCCCACTGTGAGTGCCCAGATGAAATGTTATGGAGTCTCTCTGCTACGTATGTAAAACCAGGAGTGAGTTTCATCCGGTTGGAATGGTTTGGGTGTGGTTCCGCCAGAAGAGAGGAAAGGATCTAAATGGGCTTTCAAGGCCCCTGTCGTCTTATGGGCATGTTTTAAAACCCTAAACAAGGAGATGGTTAGGGTCCATCACTGTCTGAACAGGCAAGTGAGGCTGTCAGCAGCAGCTGGGAAAACTGCTGTGGTGACATATCCAAGTTATATGGAGCAAATAGATTATAAAGCCTTTCCCTGGGCCCCTTAACTATGTGAAATGCAAGTCCTTCTACAAGGGGGTACTGAATTCTTTCTAGCTTCTAAAATGTTTTGTGCATCAGAGTGCTCAGTGGCTATAATGGACTTGAGCCCCATAAATGCTTAATCAGCGTTGCCACCAGCCCACCACAGCATTATCGATTTGGGTACCGATTTATTTTACGAAGAGATGTCCATCTTCTTTACTCACAACGCCCGTCAAATCTGCAAGTAACTTTTTCAAAGAATCTTAACAAAATTTAAATTCTGTGCAGCTAGTAACCCACCTTGGGCTAATAGACTTGAAGGAGGTGCCAATATGAAATGTGTTCTGTTGAGTTTATGTACTATTAGTTTGGCATGTTAGTAAATCAAACCATTTTTTAAAACAAGAACATATTGAAGTGTTGATACTATCTCAGGAACAGCAGAGGTCACTGGAATAATTTGAAAAGACTTAAGCCTCCAAAGGTGCTGGAAAGAAGGGAGAAGGAGGCGTTATCTTACTATACTGAAAATCATGGACTTATGACATAAAAGCCCTGTGTTCCAGATTTTGATATGATAAAGATTTAATATACAATTCCGTAAGGGTCTTCTGACAATGACTTGAATGACCAGATTAGGATATTATCTTTTATTTTGGGAAGAGTAAGTCTGTAAACCTGTTAGAACAACAGTTTCACCCCCTTTAAAATGAGCGCTTTGGATTATTACATGATCTCTAAGATATCTTCCAGTTCTAAAATTCTGTCATGCCAGGGACATCCTTTAGATTACTGGCAGACAATTTCCATCTGCTCCCTGGTTTGGTAGGCTGGCTTATGTAGCCTTGCTTTTGGTCTAACTAAATTTAAATGAATCCTATGACTCTTGAGTCAGGGCAATGATTGGGAGAGGACAGAATCTGCAAAACTACTGAGTTCTTTATCATACCAGTAGGAGAATTGCCTGAAATTAACAGCTGATAAAACATAAATGTATTGGTCATAAAAATGAGAGAGGTGTCATGTTAATAATACAAAATATAATTTCAGAGGTTAGACATTTAAATCAAACAATGACTGTCACTTAAAATTATTCAGCACTTAAAAATATTGGGCAGTTTAGAATCAGAGAGAGACTATATTCAAATAGAGATTTCTAATTCCATGTTCTTCTTCACCAATCCAAATTTCATATCACTCTCTTCCTAAAATTTCAATTTCAAGAAGTTACTCTCCTAATCAAAATCTTACTTTGTTTATGAAGCAAGATTATTAAAATTTATACTCTATGGGGCTTCCCTGGTGGCGCAGTGGTTGAGAGTCCACCTGCCGATGCAGGGGACGTGGGTTCGTGCCCCGGTCCGGGAAGATCCTACATACCGTGGAGCGGCTGGGCCCGTGAGCCATGGCCGCTGAGCCTGGGCGTCCGGAGCCTGTGCTCCGCAACGGGAAAGGCCACAACAGTGAGAGGCCCACGTACCGCAAAAAAAAAAAAAAAAATTTATATTCTATCCACCAGTTTCTCAAAGAAGTGGAATTATAACATGAATAGAATAGAACAGAATGTGAGTGGGTATATGCCTTCACATACCTTTAAATATTCATTCAAGTTAATTTCTTATCATAATAAACAAGTAAGTATATTTATATAAATATAAACAAACAAGATAATTATAAATTGTGGTAAGGTATAAAATAAATTGAATAATGTGACAGAGAGTAGTGGTGAAGGAAGATCTAATTTAGATTGAGTGGTTAAGAAAGGCCTCTCTAAAGAGGTGAAGTTTTGCAGAGACCTGAAGGAAGAAGAAGGAGCCAGCCTTGCAAAGAGCTAGGGAATGATCATTTTCTGGTAGAGGGGATAAAAAGTACAAATGCTCTAAGATAAGAAAGAGCTTAAAGGGTTCTCAGAACTGACAGGTTATGGCCTGGGCAGCCTGAGCAAGAAGAGTGGCATCAGATAAAGCTGGACATGTAGACTGAGGGCTGGCTGGGGCTCACAGCCATCTGGTTTTATTTTAAGAACATAGAGGAGTCAGCCGAGAAGTAAAATAGTAAGAAGTTAAGATAAATAATCAGAATAACATTTTATTTTTTTAATTTGGAAAATTTCAAACACATAAAGAGGGGAAGAAATTAGTATAATGAATCCATCACACAGCTTCAACAATTATCAGCTCATGATCCTTGATTAACATTTTAGAAAGATCACTCTCCCTTCTTGTGGAGAATGTTCCGGAGGAGGCCAACATGTCAGCAGGGATGCCAGAAGACTTATTGTAATAGCACAATTGTTTCTCAACAGCTGTGACTTGGTTTAGGGTGGTGTCATTAATAATAGAAAGAAGAAGTTAATAATCTCAAAATGAACAGCACTTGGTGATTCATTGATTATAGGGATTGGAGAAAAGAAGGAGTCAAAGACTACTCCTGTCATTTTGGCTTTAGTAACTGGTGGATGGTGCTGCCGTTTAGTAAAATAGGGAAGATCTGAGTCACAATTTTGAGGTGAAACTAAAAGTTCCATGTTAGATATGTTAACTCTGAAATGTCTTTTAGACATCAAAGTTGCCATGTCAGGTAGAGTTTTTTTTTTTTTTTTTCAGGTAGAGTTGACAGCTGTGCAAAGTCTGGGGAGAGATCTGAACAGGAGATAAGAATGCAGGACACCTCAGTAAGTAAATATTGATAGTATTCAAAGCCTTAAGGTGGGCTTCCAAATAGGAATTTATATGCCAGATAAGAACAGACTTAGCAAAGTGTTACCTTTAAGCGTCTGTGTTTCTTTCTTCTCTTCCCAGATATCTCAGGTTTTTGATCACCATTTACTTCCTCTCCTTCAGTTGCAGTTATATTCTCCTTTTCCTTCAAGGTGAGGGTTTCTACAATCATAAAGAAAATGATTCATCGCATCTTTTTATAGGATAAGTTAGTCACTGCCAATGTGTTAATTAATATGTTACCCTTCTCCAAGAAAACAACAGCAGGTAAAGCCAAATTTCCAAGTAGTAGATCAGGGGAAATTTCTCCTTATAGAAGTATTTCAGTTAAAAATAATGAAATAGAGGGACTTCTCCGGTGACGCAGTGGTTAAGAATCCACCAGCCAATGCAGGGGACACAGGTTCGATCCCTGGTCTGGGAAGATCCCACATGCCGCGGAGCAGCTAAGCCCCTGCGCCACAGCTACTGAGCCTGCACTCTAGAGCCCGTGAGCCGCAACTACTGAGCTTGCGTGCTGCAATTACTGAAGCCCGCGCGCCTAGAGCCTATGCTCCACAGCAAAAGCCACTGCAATGAGAAGCCCACGCACCGCAACAAAGAGTAGCCCCCGCTCACGTAGCCCCCGCTCACGGCAACTAGAGAAAGCCTGTTCACAGCAACGAAGACCCAACACAGCCAAAAAAAAATAAAAATGAAAGAAATAGGAATGATTGAATTATTATTAGAATATCACTATTTTTGCAACCCCCTAATGGATTAATGGATCTAGACATTGATCACCAATGGCTGCTAGTATCACAAGAGAGACAACCACACTTTATGTGTGTCCTGATGGAAGACTATATCGTCACCTGTGAAGAAGTCTTGCCAACAAAATAGAACCTGAATCTGATCAAGCCTCTATATCAGATTTATCAAATTACAGGAAATGTAGGGCACAGAAGAATATGGTAAAGAACATGTTAAATGACTCAACAGGGATGCAAGCAGCAAATCCAAACAGTGGGGAAAATATGCAGGACCTAATTTCTTCAACAAATGAATTGCAAGAAATAAATAGAGCTGAAGGAGAGACATAGAGGTTGAAAGATAAGAGACATATCATCCAGCTGTAACGTGTACAGTCATTTGCATCTCGATTCAAATAAGCAGTCTGAAAAAGAACAATAGCATATGTTTATGTCATTTATAGACAATCAAAAAATTTAAACATTGGATATTTGATGTTACTAAGGACTAATTATTATTTGTAGTGATGATGTTGTGGCTGTGTTTTTTGAGTCCTTATTTTTTAGAAATATGTACTGAAATAATTGCAGATGAAATAATATGCCTGGGATTTGCTTCAGAATAGTGTGTGAGGGGGAAGGGAAGTAGGAGTATAGATGAAGTGAGTTAGTAATTGTCAAAACCAGGTGATGAGTACATGAGGATCATTATACTGTGCTGACTACTTCTGTTTAGTTTTGAAATTTTCCATAATAAAAAGAAAACAAACAAATAGCAGGTCTCATTTTGAAAAGGCCTAGAAAAAGTGTTACTATTAATGGGGTTTTAAATGTTTAGTATAGAAGATGAGTTTTCGGACTAAGGAGTTCTTTCCTTGCCTTCACATTAGCTAGCTTTTTCTACATATATATATATAAATGTTCTTTTACCTGTAAAACTAAAAGCAAATATTCCTAATGCCAGAGAGAAGAAATGCAGAATTCAAACCCTGTAGCTAAATCTGAGCCTCAGTATTTCTTGAGTAGCTGTTCTCTTCTGATTCAGTAATGTGATCTGACTCTGAAAGAATAGATACCTGAACAACAAACATGAGATAAAGTATACCGGGCAACAAATCTTTAGTAACCTGATAAAATGCATTCCGTTGTGCAGGAGTATTTGGGTTACATAATATCTAGATTGATGTGGTAATTATTCCATCTAATTAGTTTATTACATATTATTTTTGCTTTTATAACTACCATTTTTTGATTATTCCCGATGGGCCAATCACTCTGCTAAGCTTTTTGTATATTTTATCTCTGTTTTATTTATTTCTCACACTTGCCCATGAGGTTGATATTAGGTGTTATTCCCTCTTTTATAGATAAGGAAACTACTGCTGAGAGGTTTTGTATGTAACTTGCTCAAGATCACATAGCTCGTAAGTACAATCTGAATTCAGTAAAGTCCATTTCTTTCCCCCGCCTCCCAGGATGACCTAAATTAGAATGAATATATTCTAAAGGAATTTTGGCATGCTACACGATCCCATTTAACATAGCTAACAATTCAACCTGATCCTTATCAATGGACTTTAGATTTTAATTCTATGTCTTCATTAAAGACAAACCAATTAATGGTTATAAATGCTTCTCAAGGACATATTATTTTTTTTTAACATCGGTATTGGAGTATAATTGCTTTACAATGTTGTGTTAGTTTCTGCTGTATAACAAAGTGAATCAGCTATATGTATATATATATACATATACATATATACATATATATATATACATATATATATGTGTATATATATATCCCCATATTCCCTCCCTCTTGCGTCTCCCTCCCACCCTCCCTATCCCACCCGTCTAGGTGGTCACAAAGCACCGAGCTGATCTCCCCATGCGATGCAGCTGCTTCCCACTAGCTATCTGTTTTACATTTAGTTGTGTATATATGTCAATGCTACTCTCTCACTTTGTCCCCACTTACCCTTCCCCCTCCCCGTGTCCTCAAGTCCATTCTCTACGTCTGCATCTTTATTTCAAGGACATATTATTTTAATGTAATAGAAAAGAATGGAAGTATTAAAGGTTGTTTGTAAAGGTTGGTGTCTCTCAATGCGTTCATTTATCACCAAAAAACATAGAGCATCAAAACACATTATAATGTGTTACAGTGGAAGAAGGATCTTCCATTGATCCCAAACTGAAAACAGTACCCTCACTTTCAAGATGTTCATTCCTTTGAAGGTGAATTTTGTGCAATAGGATGCTAGATTTAAGGGAATGATGAGGTGCAAATCATTCATTTATCAACTCAACAAGTATTTATTGTCTATTATGGGCCTCTGTGAGCAAAAAAGCAAGGATGTAGTCACTGCCATTACGAATCCTATGGATCATTGAGAAATACAGGCAAACAAAGAAAAGCAAAATTAGAAATTGTGTGTCAGGAAGGAAAGGTCCATGTTGTATGTGAGTGTATTACAGGAACCTCACCTATTTTGGTGGTCAGAGAATTGGATCCTATGCATTCAGAAGTAAATAGTATGTATTTACTCCTTGCACTTAAATTATTGAGATATATATATATATATATAAACAGCATAATTTAATAAAACTTCTATCTCCCCACTCATCATTGCCAAACCATTTTGGTGTCTTAAAGCACCATGATATGGACTTCCCTGGTGGCGCAGTGGTTAAGAATCCGCCTGCCAACGCAGGGGACACGGGTTCGAGTCCTGGTCCGCAAAGATCCCACATGTCTCGGAGCAACTAAGCCTGTGCACCACAACTACTGAGTCTGAGCTCTAGAGCCCGCGAGTCACAACTGCTGAGCCCACATGCCACAACTACTGAAGCCCGCGTGCCTAGAGCCTATGCTCCGCAACAGGAGAAGCCACCACAATGAGAAGCACTTGCACCTCAACAAAGACTGGAGAAAGCCCGCGTGCAGCAACAAAGACCCAAAGCAGCCAAAAATAAAAATAAAAACACTGTGATATAGAAATTTATTTTTGTTTGTGAGAAACCAGTCTTTTAGAACTTTTCTGAAAATGCTACTTTGAGTATAATGTTGAAGATCTTAGTCATAGGACAAACATCCTAGAAGATTTCTTACATGGGCCTTCGACTTGCTCAATAAATGTTGAATTTCTTGATCTGTCAAATTTACCCTGGTTTATAATTAATTAATTGTTTTTCCCATTAAACTTAAACCATGTAGCCACTTTTCCAGTCAGCTGTATGGGGAGAAGGAGGAAGGCTCCTTTTGAACCTATTCAGAGCTGCTTTTCCCCAGTTGATGGTACATTGCCAAGGTCAGAAAGCCTAAAATTAACTCCACCAGCAGTGTTTAGGTTTGCTTCATATAGCACATGGACTCAGGGGGCTCAGTCTGCTGAGCCTGCTTGCTGCTTCAATCTACCGTGCTCTTAAAAGTTTGTTTGCCTGGAGTGCATGTTGTGCACAAGATGTGGTAACTAAGCAGCTTGAAAGTATGTGGGGACTAAGCAAATAAGTCTCTCCTTTAATCTCAAAAAAACCTAGCAACAATGTTGGGGGGAGGGGGGTGGGGGATGGAGGAGTCCCTACTGAGTACGTCAGTTGAGAGGCTTAACTTTTAACCTTGCTGAAGTTTCCCAGAGAGCAGGCTGCTGACGTGCTGTCAAAGACCAAGAGATGATGATGCAGTTTCAAGGAGTCTAAGTTTTTAGCCCACCCATCTCCATGAGGTCCTTTAGCATGAAGGACCATATATAGACATAGAGAGTATCCCAACTGGCTGCAACTTAAAAATATCCTAAGGATCAGCAGCTGTTACTTTCACCCACACAAATTCACAGTTGGCTTAATTAAATTGCTCCTGTTCTCAAGCGCTGCAACCCTTTGGGTTGTGCCCTAGGTGCTTATGCTGCCTCCCCCATCTCCATTCCCTTCCTCAGAGTAACTTAAAGCAGAATGGATGAATGAAAGAGATCACCTTATGAGCGGTTCAAGGTTTGCATCAATATAAATAATGAAATGTGGAAGTCAGATCTTGAATCCCTGCCTAGACAACCACTGGACTTCAGGGACCCTAAGTGGCCCCTAGCCTTGGCCATTTGTTCTCTCTTGCCCGTGGCTGCTCCCACACCCTCTTCTTGGCATCTGTCTCGTGTTTTCCATAGTTGTCATAGTCACAACCACAGCAACCTGAGCAGACCACAATCCTCTTATAGCTGGAGACATGAGCTACTGCTTTACACGATATAATTCCCCTGTCCTGCACCAATAGGAATCTGGTCCCAGATAGTCAAACCATTTGTTTTTCCTCAGGAGAAATATTCCAACCCTCCCAGAATATGACTGTCCTTAAGGTCTATATGGCATCAGGGCAGCCAGGAAGCAACTACAGAGAAGACGACCAAGATAATCAGTCCCACCTTGAAATTTGACCAAGTATATCCAGATCCCTTATTTATATAGGCTGTACTCTGTGTTTCCACACCAATCATTCCATTTGAGTATAGGACAAAGAGATTTAGTAAAATAAAACCATAGTGGGCAGGCAGATTTCCTATCCAAAATAGAGCTTTTAAAGGAAGTAATCTTGTAATGTACTCCTTAAGGGATAAGGAGTGAGATCTTCCTGGAGCCCTGCAGGATAAAGGACCACTTATAAGAATCAGTGAGTCAGTAACATTTTTTGAAGATCTACCATAAACCAGTTACCCATGCTAAGGGTGAAGATACAAAAGCAAGGTGCAACGTTACCACACTCAGGGAGCTCATTTCTAGTGGCAGAGACTGACTTATAAACAAATAATTGCAGCACGAAACCATCCCTCTTATAACAGGATTATATGCAAAGGACTACAGGAGCCCAGCTAGTGAAAGTGTTAATTTGAGGAGGAAGATAGGGTCCAAGAGAGTTTTACCCAAAAAGCAAGTCTTAAAGGGTTAGTAGACTTTCTCCAGGTAAGGAACGGGTGATGGAGGAGTAAGGGGCAGACAATGGCATTGCAGAAAGGTGATGTAGCACGTGTAAATCCCAGAGTCATGAAAAAAATACATGTATAGGCAAAGGAATTGTTGACTGCTACAACCATTTACACCTTAGTATGAACCCTTATTCATTCGACAAATATTTATTAAGCACTAACTATATGCTAGTTACTTATGTAAACATTGGAGATATAGTAGGGTACAAAACTAAGTCCCTACCCCCAGGATGTTTACATTCTAGTGAGGAGGAGATATTCTGAATTTGTCAGTATTACCTCTCTAGTTGTATTTGCATTTTAATTATCCCTGATTATAGCATGAAATCTCAAGCCTTATTAAAGGAAAATTTTAGAAGAATAAAGGTATCAGGAATCAAGTAGGGAAGAAATTTTAGAGTCAAAATTCTGAAAACAAAAGCAGACAATAGTTCCAATGCTCATTTGAACTCCACTTCAGCTGATATCACAGAATCACAAATCCAGTCCAGTAGGAGGTGCTGTGAATATTTAAAATACAGCCTTTAGCCATAAACTCAATGGCTGTGTGGCCAAATGGCAGGCCTAAAATTGGAGCAGGTGTGTGTGTGTTTAGAAATTAGGATGGATCCACTACTGTGTTCCCGGGAACAAAGCCTTTTTCTCTCCTTGTTCTTTCCTCCCTCTGGTAACCTCCAGGGACCTGTGTCATCTATCAGAGTCACTGTCTCAGGGCTGTCATGCTTGCAAATTCCATAACTCTTCCCCAGATCATCAACAACCTTCACAGGAGCTGGGGGCAGGGAGGAAGGTGTTGGCTACACAGCGTGGCTCAAAAGGCCAGTTCCTCCCAGGAGGCCTCAGTGGTTATTCTGGATAAAGCAGCTCTTTGTTCCCTGTGGTACTCTGGAGCCAACTGTGGCTGCCTGTCCTGCCATGGCTCTTAGAGAGCTTGTATAATCATGGAAGCATATGAGAATCTAAGCCAGTGCTGGAAAGGAACCACAGAATCTTCGGGAAATGAGAGGAACTAATATTTATTTTCTGTTGTATAATTTTCTGCCAGTATCTTGCAAAGCTCTTTATATCTCACTTAATTCTCACTACAACCTTATGAGGCAGATGTTATTGTCTCAGTTCTCTGGATGAGGATATTAAATCATATCTAATATACGTAATACCAGTAATAAGTAGTAGATCCAGAATTTGAACCTAGGTCTATCTATTTCATGGGGAATCAAAACATCCTAGAGCTTTGTATATTTAAAGAGTTGGGATTTTAGGTAGTACACAAACACAGCATTATATAATATTGAATTACATAATAGGGAAGTTGTCACCTTTAAATTCATTTCCATTTCTTCTGATTATATCAAAAAGAAAGTCTTGGTTTGATGCTAGTATGTCTTTAACACCTCTCTAACACTTAGCCTCCCTTTTTATAAAAGAGCCCCAGGCTTTAGACCCAGAGACTTCAGCAGGCAGCAATATCTAGCTAGAGCCTAATAGTATTTTGCTCTAATTGAATTTATTTACATGTTCTTCTGCTACATGAGACACATAATACCGGTTTTCGGGCTTCCCTGGTGGCTCAGTGGTTAAGAATCCACCTGCCAATGCAGGGGACACGGGTTCGAGCCCTGGTCCGGGAAGATCCCACATGCTGCAGAGCAACTAAGCCTGTGCGCCACAACTACTGACCTCGTGTGCCACAGCTACTGAAGCCCGCGTGCCTACAGCCCATGCTCTGCGACAAGAGAAGCCACCACAATGAGAAGCCGACGCACCGCAACAAAGAGTAGCCCCCATTCACCGCAACTAGAGAAAGCCCGCATGCAGCAACGAAGACCCAATGCAGTCAAAAATAAATAATTTTTTTAAAATACTAGCTTTCATTTATACTAGTGATATAAAATTGGGCCTGTTAGTTAAGCTCAGGACCTCTAGCATCCAACCATCCAGATTCAGCTACTTTCTAGCTGTTTGACCTTGGACAAGTTAGTTAACCCTCAGTTTCCTCACTTGTAAAATAAGTTTTATGGTGTTATCTACTATATAAGGTTGATGTGTAGATTCAATGAAATATTGTACATCAGGCACTTAGAACAATATTTAAAATATCCTACTGTTTAGCACAGGGAACTATACTCAATATTTTGTAATAACCTGTAAGGGAAAAGAATCTGAAAAAAATAGATATATTTATGAATAACTGAATCAGTTTGCTATACACCTGAAACTAACGCAACATTGTAAATCAACTATACTTCAGTAAAAAAATATATACTATTGCTCAATAAATGTTAGTTACGATGAAGTTTAAAAGAAAATGAGCTGATTTACATCAGGATTTCTGATCTTTGGTACTGCTGACATTGTGGGCCAGGTAATTCTTTGCTGTGGGAGGCTGCCCTATGTATTGTAGGATGTTTGGCAGTACCCCTGCCCCCTATCCACTAGGTGCCACTAGCACCCAGTTATAACAAACAAAAATGTCTCCAGACATTGCCAAATGTTCTCCTGGGTGCAAAGTCATCCCTGGTTCAGAACGACTGATTTAGGGGAAAACGTTAGGTAAAAGCCATATTTAGATATGACAAACATCTAAACACGTAACAGGAAAAATTGAAGTTTGGGAAACACTGCTCTAAGACAGTACTATTTGAAGTTTAATTCTAAAAATCAGAAATTACTATTTTTATTTGCAGGTTTATGACAACATTCTAAGTTTCCTATCAAAGTTAAAAGTATTCAAACAACTTAGAAGGGGCTAGACTAGTAAGTACATGAAATTCATCTTTATTTATTTTTACATCTTTATTAGAGTATAATTGCTTTACAATGGTGTGTTAGTTTCTGCTTTACAACAAAATGAATCAGTTATATATATACATATGTTCCCATATCTCTTCCCTCTTGCGTCTCCCTCCCCCCCACCCTCCCTATCCCACCCCTCTAGGTTGTCACAAAGCACCGAGCTGATCTCCCTGTGCTATGCGGCTGCTTCCCACTAGCTATCTACCTTACATTTGGTAGTGTATATATGTCCATGCCTCTCTCTCGCTTTGTCACAGCTTACCCTTCCCCCTCCCCATATCCTCAAGTCCATTCTCTAGTAGGTCTGTGTCTTTATTCCTGTCTTACCCCTAGGTTCTTCATGACTTTTTTTTTCTTAAATTCCATGTATATGTGTTAGCATACGGTATTTGTCTTTCTCTTTCTGACTTACTTCACTCTGTATGACAGACTCTAGATCTATCCACCTCATTACAAATAGCTCGATTTCATTTCTTTTTATGGCTGAGTAATATTCCATTGTATATATGTGCCACATCTTCTTTATCCATTCATCTGATGATGGACACTTAGGTTGTTTCCATCTCCGGGCTATTGTAAATAGAACTGCAATGAACATTTTGGTACATGACTCTTTTTGAATTATGGTTTTCTCAGGGTATATGCCAGGAGTGGGATTGCTGGGTCATATGGTAGTTCTATTTTTTAGTTCTTAAAGGAATCTTCATACTGTTCTCTATAGTGGCTGTATCAATTTACATTCCCACCAGCAGTGCAAGAGGGTTCCCTTTTCTCCCCACCCTCTCCAGCATTTATTGTTTCTAGATTTTTTTGATGATGGCCATTCTGACTGGTGTGAGATGATATCTCATTGTAGTTTTGATTTGCATTTCTCTAATGATTAATAATGTTGAGCATTCTTTCATGTGTTTGTTGGCAGTCTGTATATCTTCTTTGGAGAAATGTCTATTAGGTCTTCTTCCCATTTTTGGATTGGGTTGTTTGTTTTTTTGTTACTGAGCTGCATGAGCTGCTTATAAATGCCAAAGGAACTTCTCTAGGCAAGAAACACAAGAGAACGAAAAGACCTACAATAACGAACACAAAACAATTAATAAAATGGGAATAGGAACATCTTTATTCTTCTCTTCTCCTGCCTTCTAGTGTGCCACCCAACACCTCCCTCTACACACATTCTCCTAAACTGACTAGGCAACATCCTTCATCCAGACTTCTTATACACCCCCTCCCCAATCGAGTACTCTTCTCTTCCCCCAGTGCTCTATTCCCTGCTTTTTGAATTCATGTAAAAATGTAATTGATGCCATATCAGTGTGTTTTCAGTTACAGACAGCAGAAAACTGTACTCTTAAATGGTTGAAACAATGAGGAAATTTATTGGTTCACAGAAATGAAGTTCAGAGATTGGGAGGTTTCAGAGTAATGTTAATTCAGTGGCTCCAGCTCTGATTTTCTATGGTTCTCTGTAGTCTGCCCTTCTGTGTGTGCTAGCTTCATCCTCTGCTTGGTGATGAATTGACTACAGCAGTTTGGGACCTCACATTCACAGGCAACCATTTTCAGAGGACGTTAAAAGAAATTTGTCTCTGGAAGTTATCCAGTGCCTTTAATGAAATTTCAGCCTCAGGTTGTTCAGCCTTATAAGTTATTTGCCTTTAATGATTAGATGCCTGAAAAACTCTATCTCTGAAGTTCATTAGTTTCCTGGGTTGTTGATAGATTAAATGAGATAATATAAGTGAAAGCACTGTAAACTGATTTGTAAACTGATATGTAATTGTAAGATATCTTCTCTTGGAAAGGTCTTTTTTTAAAAGAACAATCGATCTACTGAACTAGATGATTCATAGTGGAGTTTATTGTACAAACACTCATAGAAAAACAATGGTGCATGAATGCCAAAGAAACTTCAAAACTGGTGCTTTAATAAAGCCAAACAGATCTCAAGGAGACCTGGTGATTGATTCTAGACTCAAGACAGCTCTGGACTACTCAGCAGCAGAATTTGTGGACCTTATTATGCTCTGCATTGATATGGCTCAGCTATAATAAATGTTTCTACTTTCTTCTGTCCTGCTCCCAACTGGCAAATTATTTCTGCATTTGTAATTCAAATTTCCAGGATGGGGATGATGATTGACTTAGCCAATACCTCATCTATTTTTGGACTAAACCCTTTACGCAGGCCACATCAAAGGCCACTGGCCAGCTTGTGGGGAGGATGTGCTTGGTCTCCATGCTTAATAATGTCTTTCAAAACCTAAATGAATGCCATTTCACACTACACAATATGTTCTCGCACAAATCAAGAAATTGACTTAAGTAAATAGAATGTGTAAAAACATCAGTACTCTGTAATTAGACTATAAATGTAATACAATTCTCTACTCAACAGATATACCCATAGGATGGGGGCTTCAAAAAAAAGAATTTTCAGAAAAACTGAAATGGGCAAGTTTAGCCAGGAAAATTTTAAAAAATAAGGGTAATGAGGAGGTGATCAGGCTACCAGATATTAAAACATTATAAAGTTACAATGTTTAAAAGCTTGAAAAGAAATCTCGATCAATGAAAGGGAATAGGAAGAAAACAAGAAAAATAGATTATTCAGTAAATGATGATGAGACAACTGGAGAACCATCTGAAAAATCTTGGATCCCTACTTTAATTTCTTACCAAATTAAATTGTGAATGGATCAAAGATTTAAACATAAAAATTGAATCCATAAAAATACTAGAAAAAACATTGAAGAATTTTTTTATAATTTCATCAGGGAGAAAGCCTTTCCAAGCTTGACATAACTTGACATCCAAAGCCACACAGATATTCACAGGAGATATTGATAAATCTGATAAATGAAAAAAATTGCCAATAATGAAAAATATTAATAACAAAATTTTAAAATAGATAATTTGGGAGAAATATTTACAACATATTACAGAAGTAGTGCTTATTTCTTCACTTTATAAATAGCTCTTATAATTCAATAAGAAAAAGATCACAACACAATTTTTTTAAATAGAGGGAAAAATACATAAACTGAATATTTTACAGCTGGTAAGTAAATGAGGCAGATCTATATAAACTGATCTTAAATTATCTTTCAGATATATTAGTAAGAGAAAAAAGGATATGGTAGAGGATAAGGAATCAGACATAGAGGGTGATTAGTTCTCAAGAGTGGGGATTCTGGCTAAACTGATTTAGCAGGATTCTTCCTAAAACTGGACAATGCAGACAAACATGTCGGCCCAAAGTTCAAGACCTACTTGAAAAGATGGCTCAGAAGAGCCTGACTAAAGTTTGATCAAGGAGAGAGTCTTTGTTGATAGTCATAGATTCCAGGGATTAGGAAAAGGGGGTTATTATTCTGCCTACCACCAAGCAAATTGATCAGCCAAAGAGAATCAACTGAAAAACTATTATAAGCAATAAAATAATTCATTAGAGTGGCTGAGTATAAAATTAATGTATAAATTAATATAAAAAGGCAACATCCCATCCATCTAGCAACTAAAATTATAAAATACATAGAAATATCTATGTTCTTGATTACTCAAGAAAACAGTAAAAGTGTTGTTGAGAAGGGAAAATATCAACCTGGGATCAGAATTAGGAAGAATTATTTTTCAACGTATCCTCTTTTGCATCATTTAAGTCATTTCATAGCCATATGCTGTTAAACATATGAGTCTGATCTTGTCAATGCCTACTTAAAATTCGGTATTGGTTTTTTGGATGTTATTGCTGCTTGCCAGAATTGTTTTTGTGGGTTTGTTTTTGTTTTTGTTTTTGTTTTTGCTGTCTATTATCCAACTCCCTTTTCCTATTTTGGGAGAATCTGCTACTGTGTATGGTTTCAGTAGGACTCAGTGCTCCATCATTTTCTATGGAAACTGAAGGGGGAAGAAATGGGATCTTCCTGCCCAGGGCATTGACTCTGGAGGTGGTTACACTGAAGCCAGGGACACTTAGCTCTATCATGGGAATCTGCAGACGCATCCCACACAGGTGGAGGTGTTCCATTTTAATTAAAAACAGCCATTGTACTTTGTGGTTTTTTGCTTGTTTGTTTTTGTTTTTATTTATTTGGCTGCGTCGGGTCGTAGCTGAGGCATGTGGGATCTTCATTGAGGCATGCCAGCTCTCTGGTTGAGGACCATGAGTTGTGAGGTGTGGGCTTAGTTGCCCTGCGGCATGTGGGATCTTAGTTCCCTGACCAGGGATCGAACCTGCGTCCCCTGTGTTAGAAGGTGGATTCTTAACCACTGGACCACCAGGGAAGTCCCTGTACTTTGTGGTTTTTGACCCAAAGGAGCATCTTGGTTTTTTTCTGTTTTCCAGATCTTATCTTCAGCCTCTTGCTGATGTTGTGAATCCCGAAAACTAAGTAATAATGTGTGATTTTTTTCCTATTTCTTGCGGTCAAAAACCCTAATTCCAGATATCAGTCAAACCCCTTAGCAAGTCATACAAGGACCCTCCTTTATTTTTAGGCTTATCTCTAGTCTACCTCATTCCCAGTACATACCTGGATTTTCTATAATTTCCCAAACATGTCATGCCTTTTTACCCCTCTATACCCATACAGAATATTTTCTTTTCCCAACAGAGAGGTAAATGCCTTCTGAGCTTTTAATACCCACTTAATTCAACCATACTTTCTCTGCATCAACCCCTCAGTACTTTCTCTCTTACTTCTGTGGTCTATTACAGTATTTATCATATTATGTCTAAAGTATTTGAACTATTCTGTATCAGACTGAGAATTCTGAGGTTTGCTCAGACCACCAGGGCCTGGTCCAGCACAAGGCATGTTGAGGCACCTTAATAAGTGTTAACTGACTACATGAATGAAATTAGTTAAATGCATTTTTGATGATTCAAGATTATTTTGACCACCATCACCCTTTTTTTTTTTTTTTTGTCCATTTCACTATAGCTCTTTGGGGTTATGAAGGGGTAGAGTATGATTTGTTCCTTTAAAAATCTATTTAATATTTGGCAGCTTAAAAATAGCTTACACATATATTTTCTTAGTTGATTTTTGTTACAATCATGTGTGGCAAACTAGGGTAATGAGTTTCAGAGAGATTAACTTTCCTAAGATTATATGACATATATATATATGGTAATAATAATATAAAATTAATAAAGGAAAAACATGTAACATTTACTTAACACTTACTATGTCCAAACACTGTTTTTTTTTTTTTTTTTACTTGCTGTATCTAATGTGATCTTTTCTACCGCATGGTAACTATTATTATTATCCAGTTGTGTGGTTGGGGAAGCTGAGATCACCAGTCAGTACATGGTAAAGCTGAACTTGAACTGTTGAAATGGAATCAGTGTCCCAAATCATTATGCTACTCTGGTAATTTTACTGTAACCTCCTGCTGTTATTAATGGCCATACTTATGGCTTCGTATAGTTTCTTTTTCTGCTATTTTCTTGCAATGCCATCTTGCTGCTGCTAATTCACTATTTCTTATCTGTGCTGGAAAACAGATAAGTAAACTTATTGTGTCTAAAATTAAGAGGAGGAAATGAACGAATATCTATGGTTTCTGTAACACCTTTTATGAGAAAAACTTTATTTTGTTGTTGTTCACGTTTTGATTCTCCATCATATTCTATTTAGTAAAAGTCCCAGAAAAGTGCCCCTTCTCAAATAACTTTATTTGAGTTAACTCATACAATTGACCTGAACACAAGTTTCTCTAAGTAGTCAATAATGAGGCATTGGAGTGACAATAATCTGGAAGCCATAATCTTTTTTCAGCCCTTGAGCTCGTCCACCTGAAGGAGAGAGACAGTGGCTGGCTCAGTGAACCCACCACGGAGTGTCTATACTATAAACTGCTCAGCAGTGTTAAATGGCTGAAATGTTAAGTGGATAATACTTTACCAAAGGAGCAGAGCTCACAGTTTCAGAAGAGCTACTGAGCTCTAGAACACTTGTTAGAAATTGCCCTTTTGTTAGTTTATTCTTTCATTAGTGTATATTTTTCTTTAGTACAGCTTCTTTTCTTTTTATCATTTATATATATGCATTTATATATCATTTTCATATGTATGTATCACAAAAAAAGACCAGAGAGCTCGAATTTGCCTCCATCACTGGCAGTAGAAAAAAGCCCACTTTTGTATGTGTACTACTTAAACAGCACAATAATGGTTAGTTACCCATGAATGGGTAGTCATGTAGTTTCTTTCAGAAAAATGTTTAAGTGTCTGATTTCACTCATTCAGTTCATTTCATGCACATTTACCATGTGCCCAGCACTCTATAGGTACAAGACATACAGTAATGAACAAAATCAATATGGTTCCTAGCTTCATTGAGATTATGTCTCTTGGTGTATGGCCTCATTGTATAAACAACTTTTATTTTTAATTTATAACCCAAAGTCATCATAAAATACTACCTGTAAAATTTTTATAACAATATGAAACTTCCCAAATATACTCCCTCAGAAAATATGGGGCCAAATATAATCATTGAATTTTAGTGCCGAGATACATTTTAAAATAGGCATATATTATGCTTTTCTGCTGTGTCTTAAATTTCATTAGGTACTATATTAATTTCCTATTGCTGCTGTAACAAATTGCCACAAGCTTAGCAGCTTGAAAGAACACACATTTATTATTTTACAGTCTGGAGGTCAGAAATCCAAAGTGGTATCTTACTGGGCTAAAATCAACTTATCAGGGCTTTGTTCCGTCTGGAGCCTCTAGGAGAAAATCCACTTCCCTGTGTTTTCTAGCTTCTAGAGGCTTCCTGCATTCCTTGACTTGTGGCTTTATTCCTCCATTTTCAAAGTGAAACACCACTTTGTTAACTGTGGTGAGATTATGGAAATTATTTTAATTTTTTTCTTTTCAGCATTTTCTGATAGATCATATTTTCTTTTTATAATACAAAAAAAAAGAACATTATGACAAGATTCTGTTCAGAAAACATTTTAAATTCCTGTGCAACTAGAACAGATCAGTAGGAATTGAGGCTGTTCAGATACGGTTGGAACCAGACCAAGACCAATATTGTAGCCTGGGTAATGATCTTAGCTTGACCTGATGAGCAGTGGAGAACTGTGGGAGATTTTTAAGCAGATGATTACCAGTCATATTTGTAATTTAAAAACAAGCTGTAATTATAGATTTTACTAATATAAGATAAACTTTACTACTATTTTATAACCCCCCCTTTTAGATTCACAAACTATAATTTAGTTGTCTCTGTTGTTAATCTAGGCCATTTCTTCATACCATCAGGCTGATACCAATTTTTAATTCATTTTGCTATGAAAAGAAGCATTTACTTTATGCTCTTATGGATAAATGGCTGGATTCTTCATCTTTTGTCTACGGATATCTGGTTCATACTTAAACACTACTGTTTCAAGTGAATCAGAATTTCTCCATTGTCAATGGAAGTGGAGTGGGAAAAATTTCAGCAAATTTTTATTATTCATTAGCCCCAAGTATCTTCTTGACCTTTGGCCAGGGGGTAAAGCAGTAGTGTTGATTAGTAGGTTTGGTTCTGATAGGTGGGATTTAGGACACAGATTTTCAGAAACATGCTTGTAGGGGTCAGCAGAAGCTGCTGGGGGAGGAACTAATTGGGTGAGAACTCTGCCTCCATCCCCAGCCCCAGACACAGGGACAGGACCACAAGGTAAATGCCTTATTTATCTACTTCATAGTATTTATTATGTTTTGTATGAGATTAATCTGAAAGAAAAGACGTAGGTTTGAAAATCTTGGAAAACACTATTGTAGCCCATTTTTAGAGTGACATTTTGCTCTACACTCAGCTTATAATGAAATAATGGGTAAGCTGCTTGTCTAGCTGTGGCTTTACACCCTCCTTAGATGTCTACACACATACCACCCAATGTGTCTCATAATGCATCCAGCCTGCTAGGAGGATAAGAATTTATATTTCATTTCAAGGGCACAACAGCTATTTCAAATATTTAGTCACTAAAGGAAATTAATCAAAGATTCCTTCATAATTATTGCCCTAATTATCTGAATCAATATTGTCTCCTAGAAGTGGTTTACTTCCACTGAAAGCAGCTTACTGTCATGATCTAGCTCAGCAAACATGAATTATTATAGTTACTTTGAACAAAATATGTAGTTTATAGTTGCTAGATTTAAAAATTACCCAATATACTTTCTTTTTTTAAATTGAAGTATAATTGACTGACATTATTATATTAGTTTCAGGTGTACAACATAGTGATTCGATATTTTTGTACATTGCAAAATGATCGCCCCAATCAGTCCAGTTATCATCTGTCACCATACAAAGTTATTACAATATTATTGACTATATTCCCTATGCTATGACCTATTTACTTTTTAACTAGAAGTTTGTACCTCTAAATCTCCCTCACCTGTTTCACTCATTCCCCCACCCTCTAATATACTTTCTTGAATGTAAATAACAAAGTACAAGCAAAACAAAACTGGATTTCTTTCTTTTTTTTTTTTTTTTTGCGGTACGCGGGCCTCTCACTGTTGTGGCCTCTCCCGTTGCGGAGCACAGGCTCCGGATGCGCAGGTTCAGCGGCCATGGCTCACAGGCTCAGCCGCTCCGTGGCACATGGGATCTTCCCGGACCGGGGCACGAACCCGTGTCCCCTGCATCGGCAGGCGGACTCTCAACCACTGTGCCACCAGGGAAGCCCTGGACTTATTTCTTAATTCTGACAAAAGTAATCTTCTTATGACTGAAAGGAGAGAAGCAGATCAATTACTTTTCAATATATTAATAGAATTCTATTCACTTGCTAAAGAGTGTATTTTGTAATACAATCTATTCAGTATGTTAGTTTCACTTTTTAAAAATTTGACCAGTGACTGTCAAGCAATAATTAACTGAGTTCTGTCTACTTAGAATTAATACTACTGAAAACTGCTCTCAATTTTACTTTTCTACAACCGCCTTAGTAAGTCAATGAAAAATCAGGCCCACAGCTACTGTTAATATGAAACTGTCTTTAAGTTTCTATTTAGCTGCATAAAAGAAACACCACTTTAATTTTTTTAATGAAATGGCTTTGTTATTAGTTAATATCAGGTTACTTTCACAAAATCACATATTGTATTGATGGATTACATCATTACAACTCAAACTCTACCTTTTATTCAGGTTTGGGCAAATGAAACCAAATTTCAAATAGGAGATTTCACATTTCTAAAAATACTGACTCATAGTAGTCAGATGACAAAGAAGGATGGGACAAGTCAATAAATACTAATTACTAACATCCACATAGGAACTGCAGATTTTCAAACATTTTTCATAGGTATTACGCTCATAAAAATTGATTGTTTCACAACAATTATTATCATATTTCTCCTCAAGTACCTTGAAGAACAGAAGATATGGAGGAGGTAAACACAAAAATATTTATGAAATTCAAAATGCATGTTAAAACAAAATTTAAAAGTGCTTGAAGAAAAAAGTGCTTGAAGACATAGTTTAACTATCGGGCTGGCCAAAAAGTGCATTCTGTTTTTAAGTAAAAATAAAAGACACATTTCTCATTTTCACCAAGAACTTTATTGAACAACATATTCACCCTTTTGTTCCACTACCTTCTGCCATTTTTCAGGCAACTTCATCTTCTAATTTCATCTTCCCAAAACTTTTTATCTTTTTGAGCAAAAAACTATTCCAGGTGCCTTTTACGGTTCCTTTGCTTCCAGGGAATTGACATTTTTTTCCATTAAGAGAATTTTGTAAAGACCTAAATAAATGGAGATCCAAAGGTGCAGTGTCTGGTGAATACGGCAGATGAATCAGAACTTCCTACCCAAGCTGTAACAGTTTTTGCCTGGTCATCAAAGAAACATGCAGTCTTGCATTATCCTGATGGAAGATTATATGTTTTCTGTTGACTAATTCTGGATGCTTTTCGTCGAGTGCTGCTTTCAGTTGGTCTAACTGATAGCAGTGCTTGTTGGAATTAATCGTTTGGTTTTCCGGAAGGAGCTCATAATACAGGACTCCCTTCCAATCCCACCATATACACAACTTTACCTTCTTTGGATAATGACCAGCCTTTGGTGTGGTTGGTGGTGGTTCATTTCGCTTGCCCCACAATCTCTTCCATTCCACATTATTGTACAGTATCCACTTTTCATCACCTGTCACAATTTGTTTTAAAAACAGAACGTTTTCACTACATTTAAGTAGAGAATTGCATGGGGAAATATGGTCAAGAAGGTTTTTTTTCCCCCCGCTTAACTTACGTGGAACCCAAACATCAAAGCGATTAACATAACCAAGCTGGTGCAAATGATTTTCAACGCTTGATTTGAATATTTTGGGTGTGTCGACTCTCTCCCGCGAGGTGTAACATTTATTGTTCTCGATTAATGTCTCGATTTGATCACTATCAACTTCAACTGGTCTACCCGTCCGTGGAGCATCGGCCAGTGAGAAAGCGCAAAACTTCGCAAACCACTTTTGAAACGTTCCATCAGTCACAGCACCTTCTCCATACACTGCACAAATCTTTTTGTGCGTTTCAGTTGCATTTTTACCTTTCCTGAAATAATAAAGCATAATATGCTGAAAATGTTGCTTTTTTCTTCCATCTTCAATATTAAAATGGCTACACAAAAATTCACCAATTTTGATGTGTTTTTTTATTTTTATTTTATTTTATTTTATTTTTTTTGCGGTCCGCGGGCCTCTCACTGTTGTGGCCTCTCCCGTTGCGGAGCACAGGCTCCGGACGCGCAGGCTCAGCGGCCATGGCTCACGGGCCCAGCCGCTCCGCGGCATGTGGGATCTTCCCGGACTGGGGCACGGACCCGTGTCCCCTGCATTGGCAGGTGGACTCTCAACCACTGCGCCACCAGGGTAGCCCCCATCCCTTTTAAGAATAAAATTATATCATGCAATACCAGAGCAATTTATATTCTGGGAAAAGAATAAAGAACATAATCTCATTTGTTAGAATGTAGTATAGTGTGAAGAGAACTAGCTTTGAGGTAAGAAATCTGGCTTAAGGTCTTGCTCTACACTATTAGCTATGGGACTGGGTCGTGTCACTTAATTTCACTCTATTTCAGTTTTCCAGTTTAACAAATGGGGTTAATATTTAGCTCGTAGGTTATTGTGAGGATGAATACACAGTAGTAATGGTAACTGTCATTATAAATATATAGATAGAAGTGCTTGCTTTTTCCTTTATCGCTGAGGTTCCCAATGCAGTGCTTTAAAGAAAAATGTTCTCCATTTTTTTCTATTTTTCCTTCTACTCTTGATTATATTCTGAAAGTGTTCACATCTAAAAATGTTGCCTTATACCAACATTAAGAAGAAAAAAATCCATCTGTAAAGCATTATCTGTTGGGCAGTAAAGTAAGGGTTAGGGAGAGCATAGAAGAGAGATGAATTTTGGAGCATGACAGTGGATTATTATGAACTTAGATAATTATTCCTACTGTAGCTGCTGTTCAGATGTGATTTTGTTGCTGGAGCAAATAAAAACTGAGCCATTTATACAGAACCATTCCCTGAAGGAGATCTATGGGCTATTTGGGGGCAGGTTTATTTTGTTGGACCACTTCCGTCATGGGAGGAGCAGCATTTTGTTCTCAATGGGGTAGACACTCTCTATATAGATTTTCCTTCCTTGCACATAAAGTTTATGCCAAAACCACCATCCATGGACTCATGGAGTGGCTTATCTTCTGTCACGGTATTCCATACACCATCACTTCTGATGAAGGAAGTCTTTGTATAGAAATAAAGAGTGGCAATGGGACTATGCTCATAGAATTCACCAGTCTTACCCTGCCCTCCTCCCTTCCTAAATCCACTGGCTTGACAGAATGGTGGAATGGCTTTTTGAAAAATTATTTATGGTACCAGCTAAGTGGCCTATGGCATAACTTGTGCAGCTGAGTCAATGTCCTCCAGGGTGCAGTATTTGCTCTAAATTAGATAATAATATAGATGGTGTTCTTTCTCCTATAGCCAGGATTCATAGGTTCTGGGAATTAAGGAGGTGAAAATGGGAGTGGCTTTTTTCATTATTATCTCTAGTGATCCACTAGCAAACTTTTGCTTTCTATCCCTGTGACTTTAGGTTCTGTTAATGTAGAGGTCTTAGTTCCAAAGGGAGGAACGCTTCCACTAGAGGTCACAATAATGGTTCCATTAAACTAGAAATTGAGACTGCCACCTGGCCACTTTGGGCTCCTCATACCAATGAATCAACAGGCAAAACAGGTGATTACTGTACTTACTGTGGTGATTGATCCTAACTACCAAGGGGAAATTGTGTTACTACTGCATAATGGTGATAAGGAAGGATAAGCCTGAATTGTGGGAGATCTCCCAAAGTGCTCTTTTTACTCCCATGTCCTGAGATTTAAGTCAAGGAAAAAACTACAGCAACCCAATGTGGGTGGCAGAAATGAAGGTTTGGGTCACCCTGCCAGTCAAGGAACCAGGGCAACGGGACTATGGAATTAATAGTAGTTATAAAAGTCAGCTACAACCATGTGAGCAGGAGTAAAAGTGAGGTCTGTAATAGTTATAAGTATTAAACTGAGAAAATTGCTTTAGCCACATCAGTGATTACAGAAACCTCTGAAAGTTTTTATTTACCTTCTATCTGTGTCTATTCTGGAATTTCCATTTCAGAAGGCAAAGAATTTTTTAAAAGTCTACTTTTCAAAATTAACTTTTAGCACATTACATAATGTCAAATAAGCCAACTAAATGTTTTCCACTAAAGGTTTGATTGAATAGTTTACATATTCAAAATTAGCACATGAAAGCATAGCTGAGGCAGTGACAGCTCTCTATTAGTTGCTAAAGTGCTTTGTGGATATTCCTAAGCAGTATTCATACTTTATATCCTGGTTATTCATTCACTGTTACAGTTTCCAGGCTAGCCTACAAACTCTATATAGGCATATTTTTTCTCCTTTTTATATCCAGTACCCAGCTAATGTCCAGGTCCTAGAAATACTCTGTCTGCGACAAAAACGTTTACAGTATATGTGGGATACAAATGAATGAATTAACACTGCATGTGTATAAATGAGTAACTCTAAAGTGACTAAAAATTGATGACTGTAAGTAAACATCCTTATAATCATTTAAGAAAGGTGTAATGAAAAGAAGTTCGGAATCAGAAAGATGGGAGTTTGCCAGCTTAGCAGCTTGTTAACTGTTAAGCATTGGGCACCTCACTTAACCTCTCTGAATCTCAGTTTCCTCTTTTGCAAAATGAGATAACATCTTAACATCTTGCAGCATTGTTATAATTAGATATAATTTACACACCTGACACAGTGCTTAGCTCAGAGTAGGTTCTCAATAAAAGGTAGTTCTATTATTATTTACTGCATATGTCCAGGAGTAATTAAACAAGTCTTTGTATAAATCATTAAAATTTCTGAGTTAACATATTGAGTTTACTAGAATTATTTAGAAAACGGAAAACAATGTATGATATTCTGCCTCATAGCAGGATTTAAAAAAAAAAAAACTTAGAATACTCTTCTAAACCTTGAGAAAACCCTTCAAACTTTGAGTCTTTTTAAAAAATTGTATTTATTTTAAAAAATTATTTATTTTTGGCTGCATTGGGTTTTCGTTGCTATGCATGGGCTTTCTCTAGTTGCAGTGAGCGGGGGCTACTCTTCCTCCTGTGCCCCGGCTTCTCATTGCGGTAGATTCATTTATTGTGGAGCACGGGCTCTAGGTGAGCGGGCTTCAGTACTTGTAGCACGCTGGCTCAGTAGTTGTGGCACGTGGGCCCTAGGGCTCAGGCTCAGTAGTTGTGGCGCACGGGCTTTGTTGCTCTGAGGCATGTGGGCTCTTCCCGGACCAGGGCTCGAACCCGTGTTCCCTGCATTTGTAGGCAGATTCTTAACCACTGCACCAGCAGGGAAGTCCAAACTTTGAGCCTTGAGAAATGTCACCTATAAAATCTTCATCTGGACTTCCCTAGAGCCAGTACTCCACAGTAAGAGAAGCCACCACAATGAGACGCCCCTGCACCACAACAAAGAGTAGCCCCCACTCGCCACAACTAGAGAAAGCCCACGCACAGCAACCAAGACCCAACACAGCCAAAAATAAATAAATAAAACAAATAAATTTATTTTAAAAATAAATAAATACATAAATAAAATAAAATCTTCATCTATAAAATCTTCATCTTCCGGCTTCCCTGGTGGCGCAGTGGTTGAGAGTCCGCCTGCCGATGCAGGGGACACGGGTTCGTGCCCCGGTCCGGGAAGATCCCACATGCCGCGGAGCGGCTGGGCCCGTGAGCCGTGGCCGCTGAGCCTGCGCGTCCGGAGCCTGTGCTCCGCAAAGAGAGAGGCCACAACAGTGAGAGGCCCGCGTACCACAAATCTTCATCTTCAACACCTACCCTACCTATGTTACAGAATTCTTGGAAGAATCAAATCTACAAATGAATTTTGTAAACTATAAATGCTAAACAAATGCTAATTATTGTTTTTATATCTTCCATCTGAGTGCTTCAGCTATCATTGTGACTTTTTTTGTCACTGCACTATTATAACAATGCATTTTTACCTCCTTGTCCATTTTCTTAAGAAAAATCAGAGCTAAGGGCTTCCCTGGTGTCGCAGTGGTTAAGAGTCCGCCTGCCGATGCAGGGGACACGGGTTCGTGCACCGGTCTGGGAAGATCCCACATGCCACGGAGCGGCTGGGCCGGTGAGCGATGGCCGCTGAGCCTGCATGTCCGGAGCCTGTGCTCCACAAACGGGAGAGCAAACGGGAGAGGCCACAACAGTGAGAGGCCCGCGTACCGAAAAAAAAAAAAATCAGAGCTAAAATTTGCCACTTTCTTCAAAAGCTATCATGAGCCCAATGATCTAATGTTTGTTACAAATTCATAAACTTCTCAGCCCAAGAGACATAGATATTGAAATAGCCCAAAGAAAATTTAAAAGCAAAGTGTTATGTATCATTCTGTACTCATCATCATAGTTCTGCTCATTGAAAGCCTACGGTCGTTGAAGTAGACTTAGAAACTTGAGAAGTCAGTGGCACATTTCATCAGGCACCAAATGTGCCATTGACTCTCCTCTTAACCTTTACTTTAGAAACTTTAGGATAAGAGCTTTGTATGAACAAACCAAGATGGCCCTCAGCATTATAGGAACATTGACTTTGTGTGTTTATGAGGTGAGGGTCATGTCGTTTGGGTTTTTTTTTATGTGGCTTCACAGCTAATAGTTCCTAAATTTAGCTGCATATCAGAATCGCCCAGAAATTTGCCCCAGATCTATTGTGACAAAATAATAAGAGGAGTCCTAGAAAGAGTATTTTGAACAAATTTCATGTCTTTCTTATTGGGAACCTCTGGCTCATCTTGTACTGTTTTTCTTTTCTCCATTTTTAGTGCTCTTTCCCTTGCTAGTGGCTCTGTACTTCTCAGGATTCCCAATGTCAGAATGAAATCTATCTGATATGTCATTAACATCCTAGTGTGACTTAATTTAATGTGCCATTTCTTCAGAAATGCTAATGGTGGAATTTGGGACTCTGATAGCATGGAGTGGGGGTGGATGAGGGAGGAGAAGCTTTGCTTCCTGGCCCCCAAAATGGCATTACTTAGGGAAAGCTCCCTTTTATTACCTTCCCATAAAGTCAGCCCTACATATAAATTACGCACCACTAAAAAGAGATGAATTTCAGGAAGAGAAAGTGCAAGCAAAGTCAATGGAAAATCTGGATAGCACCTGGAATCTTGACTAGCAAGTCCCTACAAAGCTCCCTGCTTTTTCTTTTTTCTTTTAAAAATGAGAGCAAATGCATGCAACCTTTCTTATGGAATAGTGGATTGTTCTCACTGGAATTACTTAACTTGGGCTGGGTCCCCACTTAGTAGGGATGTTGTAAGGGGATTCAAACATTGGGTTAGAATCTCTCAATAATTTTAACGTTTTTTTTTTTCTTTTCATCCCAAAGACGTTACAATCCTTTGACATAGTAAAAATTACTCTTTTGGTTTAATATTTCCCCAGTTTGTGACAAGTAGGATTAAAGCCTTTACTTTTTTTTTTTTGACATCTTTATTTGAGTATAATTGCTTTACAATGTTGTGTTAGCTTCTGCTCTACAACAGAGTGAATCAGCTATATGTATACATATATCCCCATATCCCCTCCCTCCTACTCCTATCCCACTCCTCTAGGTCGTCACAAAGCATCAAGCCAATCTCCCTGTGCTACGTGGCTGCTTCCCATTAGCCATCTATTTTACATTTGGTAGTGTATGTATGTCAGTGCCACTCTCTCACTTCGTCCCAGCTTACCCTTCCCCCTCTGTGTCCTCAAGTCCGTTCTCTACATCTGCATCTTATTCATGCCCTGCCACTAAGTTCATCAGTAACGTTTCTTTGATTCCATATATATGTGTTAGCGTACGGTATTTGTTTTTCTGTTTCTGGTTTACTTCACTCTGTGTGAGAGAATCTAGGTGCATCCACCTCACTACAAATAACTCAATTTCATTCCTTTTTATGGCTGAGTAACATTCCATTGTATACATGTGCCACATCTTCTTTATCCATTCATCTGTTGATGGACATTTAGGTTGCTTCCATGTCCTGAAAGCCTTTACTTTTGATATATGTCTGTTAGCTCCTTCAGTTTGACCTTTCCCTGGAAGCCTCTGTCCAGGGCTGCCATAAGGCTTATAGAGGACAATTTCAGGACAGAAAGACAGTCCAAAGAGCTCTTGAAGTTGCTCTCGTGATCTAGGCACTCCTTATTTCTCCTGTGAATTATTGCATTAGCCCCCTAATTACTTCTGGTCTCTTGTCCTCATATTCATCTTCCGAATTCAGCTTCTGAACTATTGCCAGAGCCCAATTTCTAAATGTAATTGTGCTTATATCAATTTCAATGGGCACCCCATTACCTTCCAGATAAAGTTCACATTCCTTACGATGTATGTATAAGGCTTTTTAATGATCTGCCTTTTCATCATTCCCACTATGTTAGTATTCTTGCCACAAACCATTTGCAATTCCTTAAATTCTCTAGATCTTATGTTTCTGAGATTGTGTAAAAACTGCTCCTTCTGCCTAGAACAGCATTCCCTTTATTTTGCTAATCTTTATTGGTTCCCTCAATAGCCAACTTTGTTATCAATTCTGTTGACATGGTCTTTGACCCATAAGAGTGTGAAAGTGTCCCTCTGTTGAAGTCCAATGGTATCCTGATATATCTCATTATCACAGTAAATACAGTGTGTTGGAATTGATTTTCTTATCCATCTTCCTTATTAGACTGTGACAGCCTTGAAAGTAGGGACTAGTTTCATTATATATTTCTCAGTGTCTAGTACAAAAAATGCAATAATAAATATTTCTGAAATTAATGAGTCTCAGAATAGATCACTCCTAAGTCCATGATCTATGAGGTCAGATTCATGGTTAGCCCTCAAGATAACTGTCACCTATAGAAATTGTAATGAGTGGAAAAAACTGTGGGGTTGGCTATTGAAATACAGTCCAGCATACAAATTCTGAATGGAGAGTAGACCTAGAATCTCAAAAATATGTCCACGAAGTTGTAAGAATGGAATAGGAATAGAATTGGTAGAAGTGCAATTACTTTCTTGAGTTATTCCAGGGATAGCCCTTGTGATAGCTTAGATTTCAACTATCCTGTGTTTTTATTTGAAGAAAAATACCTAGAAAGCAGGCCCTACGCATTAGTTAACTCTTTTTTCTCCTTGAAATCTTGAGGATTAATTTGTGATTATAATAGTAGATGGAATAAGTAATTTTGTGTAAATGAAGTATAACAAGTGATCATAGTAAAATTATATATTAGGTGAATCCCTTCACATGCAACCCTACAAATGATAACAGTATTTGCTCAAGTGACTTCAATATAAATTAGGTACTATATGTGTACTTATAGCGGCCTCTAGTAAGTGTTTGTTATAAATGGAGCCTACAAATAGTCAAATTAAAAATACATATTAAGATTATTTTAAAATACAGGTTTATATTTTTACTAGAAAAATGTCCTCTCCAATGTCCAATTTACCATTAGCTTTTTCATTTTTGTTACCTCTTGATCAAATAGAAATGTTACCTATAAAACCAGCATTATATCCCTTAACCCAGTGGTCCCCAACCTTTCTGGAACTAGGGACTGGTTTTGTGGAAGACAATTTTTCCACGGACTTGGGGCGGGGGGGCGGCAGGTAGGGTTCAGGCGGTAATGCGAGCGATGGGGAGTGGCAGACGAAGCTTAGTTTGCTCACCCACTGTTCACCTCCTGCTGTGAAGCCCAGTTCCTAGCAGGCCACAGACCGGTACTGGTCCTCAGCCCAGGGGCTGGGGACCCCTGCCTTAACCCCCACACATATACACACACTCATATATATGTATGGTACAGATAGGTAGGTATGTAGGTAGAGAGGTAGATATAAGGATTTTATGATACAGACCCTTGTTTCATAAAAAATGTAGTTGGGAAAACAGACTAAATATAATACATAAGAAATAGGTACTTCCGGGAGTGGGATGAACTGGGAGATTGGGATTGACATATATACACTACTATGTTTAAAATAGGTAACTTATGAGAACCTACTGTTTAGCACAGGGAACTCTACTCAGTGCTTTGTGGTGACCTAAATGGGAAGGAAATCAAAAAAAAAAGTGCATAAATGTATACATATGGCTGATTCACTTTGCTGTAACAGCAGAAACTGACCCAGCAGTGTAAAGCAACTATACTCCAATTGAAAAAAAAAAAAGGAAGAAAAAGAAATAGGTACTTCCAAGATCTTTTTACAGTGATGAGTCTCAATCCTCTGATGACCTTCAGACCATTAGACCATTAGGGTATATATATCTGCCCTAGACCCTAGGACATGCTTAAACAGGTCTCTTCAGAGTTTAGCATTAAACTTGGTGTTTTCTAATTCAATAGAATTTATTTCGAAGAAAATTTTATTTTCCTAGGGAGGAAGCTGTCTTAAATCCTTGGATACATTGTTAACAAATAAATATTGAGGTGGCTATATGCCAACTACATTTCAATTAAAAAAATAAATAAATACTGAGATGGGATCAGAGGGAAGAAACAGAATTAAAATACAACAATAACCATTTCCTTTAAACAATGCCTAAGAAAATAATAATAGTCACCACTTATTAATTTTTTCCTATGTGCCAGGTAACTCACAACTTTATGTGGTAGTTAATATTATCTCTATTTTTTAATTTAGGAAAACAAAGCTCAGAGAGATTAAGTAATGACCAAAGTCATGTAGCTCGACAGTGACATAGCCAGGATTTTATCAGACACTGATTCTAAAGTCTTGTTTTTCGTAATTAAGCTATTTTTAAATAGGGAAAAAATTATTCTTCCAAATATCACCTTTCTTTCATGCCTCTTTTCTCCAGTGTCCTTTGTTCCTTGTGACACAGAAGCCAATTTGTCTATTGTGTTTCCTTTTCCTTTTGCTCTCAATTTAGAAACAAACTGTCTTCAGAACATCCTTTCACAGCAGGTGGAAAACTTGTCAAAATCCCAAGTACAGCAGAATTACCAAATTTAAAAGTGATGAAACACTGCACAGACCATCATGGGAAGGGTACACAAAAAACTGGTAACATATTTGAGAACTGGATGACTGGAGGCCAGTGGTTAGAGGCAAACCTTACTCTGTGTGTGTGTGGGCGGGTGGTGTATGCACATGTTTGTACACGTGTGTATATATAATCTTGCATGGCTTGACTTTTTTTTAAACAGTAAGATTCTGCATTACCTATTTTAAAGAGGTGATTATTCAGAATGAGACCTATTAACAAAGGCTTCTCGGTTATTCTGTGTCTCGTGTGAGAAGGTTGATGCACAGAGCCTTGGCTCCTGTTGCACCCTAGCTTTTGCCCTCCTAGGAAAAGCTAGTCAGCTCAGTTGCTGACTAGTCAAAAGCACTACCACCTGATCTCTGTAAATATGGCCAGAGGATGCCATAGCCCATCATCCACTTTCCGTACATCCACAATGTGAGCTTTACACAGTAGTACTGACTCAGCACCCATAGAGGATTCAGTTTTGTGACCACCTCATATACCTTGGAGTAAATCAGTTCCTTGTGATAATCGTGTTGACATTGTATTCTGAGAATTCCCTCAGGAACCCAGTTCAGGTTTCCAGTCTTGTTCATTTAAAAATTGCCATGGGAAAAAATGGACTACTAATGTAAGATAATCCTTTTATTTTTTTAATTACTGTTTCTTGATGGTATTTTTCATTTAAACAATGAATCAGCTACTCTCTTTCCCAGACACCTACTTTAATTTTAACAAGCTCATTTTATTTATTTATTTTTCTTTTGTATCTTATTTTATTTTGTTTTACTGTTTTTCTTAAAGTTTCCTCTTTTTTTCACAACTCACACACACACACACTGTATTTTATTTTTACAAGAGATAAATAAACTGACACCAAGCATTGTAAATGGATGACCACAACAAAAGCAACAATGATCGCAATTACCGAACACGAAACACACTCATACTATGTCATAATATTGACATTCAGTCCAGGAATCCTCCACTGTAACAGCTCCTTTACTTTGCAGTGAAAATTGATTTGTATATTGTATTTTATTTTTTAAATTATTTTTTTTGGAGTATAGTTGCTTTACAATGTTGTGTTAGTTTCTCGCTATACAGCAAAAGGAATCAGTCATATGTATACATGTATTCACTATTTTTTAGATTTCCTTCCCATTTAGGTCACCACAGAGCACTGAGTAGAGTTCCCTGTGCTATACAGTAGGTTCTCATGAGTTATCTATTTTACACATAGTACTGTATATATGTCACTCCCAATCTCCCAATTCATCCCACCCCCCGCCTCCCCCCTTGGTGTCCATATATTTGTTCTGTACGTCTGTGTCTATTTCTGCCTTGCAAACAGGTTCACCTGTACCATTTTTCTAGATTCCACATATATGCGTTAATATACGATATTTGTTTTTCTCTTTCTGACTTACTTCACCCTGTATGACAGTCTCTGTGTCCGTCCACATCTCTACAAATCACCCACTTTCGTTTCTTTTTATGGCTGAGTAATATTCCATTGTATGTATGTACCACATCTTCTTTATCCATTCCTCTGTCGATGGACATTTAGGTTGCTTCCATGTCCTGGCTATTGTAAATAGTGCTGCAATGAACATTGGGGTGCATGCATCCTTTCGAATTATGGTTTTCTCCAGATATATGCCCAGGAGTGGGATTGCTGGGTCATATGGTAGCTCTATTTTTAGTTTTTTAAGGAACCTCCATACTGTTCTCCATAGTGGCTGTACCAATTTACATTCCCACCAACAGCGCAGGAGGGTTCCCTTTTCTCCACACCCTCTCCAGCATTTATTTTTCGTAGATTTTTTTGATGATAGCCATTCTGACCTGTGTGAGGTGATACCTCAGTATAGTTTTGATTTGCATTTCTCTAATAATTAGCGATGTTGAGCATCTTTTCATGTGTTCGTTGGTCATCTGTATGTCTTCTTTGAAGAAATGTCTATTTAGGTTTTCCACCCATTTTTTGATTGGGTTGTTTTTTTGATATTGAGCTGCATGAGCTGTTTGTATATTCTGAAGATTAATCCCTTGTCAGTTGCTTTGTTTGCAAATATTTTCTCCCATTCTGAGGGTTGTTTTTTTGTTTTGTTTATGGTTTCCTTTGTTGTGCAAAAGCTTTTAATTAACAAGTTAATATTAATAAGTGAAAAAGCTGCAGTATTTAGAGGTTTATTAGTCTGTTATGTGTCAATCATAAATATTATGATTATTATTTTTATTCCATCACAGAAGGGTTATCCAAATGCAATCTATGGGAGAGATAAAAATTGGTTAGCATGGGACTTGTTAATAGTGAATATAGACCAAATGACAAAGTTAACCTAAGAAACACATCACTGCAGCAGAAACAAATCTTTGAGCTTGTGGATCCAGTGGATCCATTTTTCTTGTCAGATAAAAGAATAAAGCAGTGATAGTGGTGATAAAATGCACCTCTTTGTCTTTCCTTGGAAGTAACTGGTAGCTTCAATTCCTGAAGTTCTCTGTATCTACTCAACGTAATAAACTTCTTCCTTTAATCTTGGATGATGAATAGCACCTTAATCACAGGTTACACAAATGGGCACCATTTCTTTATGGTACTTGACTTCAATTCCTTTTCCTTTTGCCACCCTAGGCTTATTGACATCCATGGTTCATGATTTTTTGTTTCTTTCAAATGCAAAGGTAGCTGTGGGGTGGGATCCTTTGAGATTAACTCAACCTCATTGCATATCAGAAGAAAGTGTTCACCTTTCAAGGATTGAGGGGCATGGAAAATAAAATGAGTTCCTTCACTTATTTATTAGTAATTAGAACAGTTGTCCCCTTCCAGCTCCTTTCCCAGCTCCTAATAATGTGCTGTTTAGAGCCAAGAGGGCTTCTTTAGAACATTCTTTCCTAGTGATGAAAGGCAGTCGTTCTTCTCCTTCCTTCTCCTTACGCTCCCCCACATCCAGTGTTTCTTTACACCAATTTAGACTAAGTAGTTCTACCTCAGGAATTCTCCTCAGAGAAGCAGGCTGACACCCTCTCAGTGCTACTCTGTATTTAGTACTGTAATAAGTGCTAAATGACCACACTAGAAGAACAATGTGCTTTATGATTAACTTATCATAGAAACGGTGGAGGAGCTTTCTCCTATTTAAAGCTAATCTCTGCCTCTGAGCTTTGATGCCTCTCCTCTTTCACCTTTCTAGGAACCCACACACCAATTATGCCTATTTTCTTCTGGTTACTCAAATTTTTATCATCTGAATCCTTTCCCGCCAGCATTTCAGCATGCTTTACTCTCATTCAGTTTAATCCAAACAAAGCAAAACAAAAGCCACTTTTGACCTATACTTCCTTTACTGCCTTATTGTTTTTTCACCTACAAAATAACTTATTTTGCACTTCTATCTCCATTTCCTCACCTGTGCTTTTTTCTGGCCTCTGCTCTCACTCCCCCAAACAATTGTGGATAAGGTTATTGAAACCTTCCCATATCACTAAATCCAAGACTTTTTCTTGTTCTCACCTCACTTGATGAGTACATCCTGATCTTAATAAGGACTTGACACTGTTGAATACTATCTATTTCCTTCCAGAAATACTCTGTTGGCTTTCCTTAATTTACTCTTAACTCTCTTGCTGCTCCTTTCTCCCCTTTTGTTAGTTTATTTTCCTGTACGGGGCATTCAGTGTTGTAGTACCTCAAGCCTTGTTTCTAGGTCTTCTTCTCTTCTCACTCTAAACTTAGTCCTAGCAATCTCATTCAACCAGCAGCTTCATTTATACCGACAGCTACTGAATAAATATTTCTAGGACAGACTTCTCTGGCTTAACCCAAAATGGGGTTGATTTGCTTCCAATATATCTATATTGAATTCTAAACTTTCCCAGGTATGAAAGTCATCGCCATCCATCCCTCCAAGTTCTAAATAATAACAAAATAACAGAAAACACTATTCCCCCTTTCTAATCTAGCCTCAAATTCTGTTGATTCTACCTCCTAAAAAAATCTCTCAACTCTTGCCTCTTCTCTTCATCTCCATTGTCATAACCCTACTCAAGAAGTCTCTCAATGTAGTTTTTTTTTTTGCTCAAGAGTCTTTTTATTTCCATAATAAAATTAGCACTAAAGAGGACTAGTTATAGTTATTTGGGTTTAAAATAATATTTATTAACACAACTTTTAAAATCTGGTGTTCCATAAGACATTAGTTTCAATTTTCGAAATTTGCTATTCTCTCTTTATATAATCCAAACATATGTAAGTCTAAACATCATTTTGATATTTAGTCTGTAAACTTATTATTGTATCCCTGAATGCATAGAGCATAGCACAGTGCCTGGAACACAAAAAGCACTTAATAAGTGTTTGTTAGATGAATAAGTGTTCAAAGTTAGTTTCTTTTCTCTTTTATTTTCTCCCAACTTCCTCTAAATAAAAACTAAAGCTTTCCATTTTGGTAGTTAGGTGTTACTCCTGATTATAATCTGTAAGATTTCACTCTATGTATTTAGGTTTCTAATCCACTCAGAATTACACAATATGGATGATGGTTTTGGCTATTAAGAAGATGAAGGCAAGATTCTGTAAATATGGACAGAATCCCTAACATGTCCCCAAATTGTGATTTGTAGTAGTGATAATCTGTTATGAAGAGCTAACCCATTTTCCTTCTTGAATGGGAAATCTAAGGAAAAAACAAACTCTAGGATTCCTAAATCTTGCAGAAGTTCCCTTCTCTTTGATATTCCAGGTCCATAGAGCCAAGCCAATCAGATTTTTTCCTGTTCTTCACTTTTTTTGGTGAGGAAAGGGTTTTCTAGGAAATACTGAACTTTCCTTTCCCTAAAAGTAGGCCAGAGTAAACAATCAAACTTTAAATGCAATAATCTTTCATACTTTAAACCAGCTGTTAAAAACAAAACAGGTCCAAAATGGAGTCACTTATGCTAAGCCCCACATCACCAAACCTAATTACACTTTTGGGCTTTTGCAGAAATGGAATCTTAAACTAGTCAATCAGGAATTACCTGATCAGCACTAGTGAGGTAGTCTTCCCGATGGACCCCAACTACGCCCTAAAGGAAAGCAACCTTCACACAACCAATTCACTTTTTTTTTTTTTTTTTTTTTTTGCGATACGCAGGCCTCTCACTGCTGTGGCCTCTCCCGTTGCGGAGCACAGGCTCCGGACGCACCGGATCAGCGACCACGGCTCACGGGCCCAGCCGCTCCGCGGCATGCCGGATCCTCCCAGATCAGGGCATGAACCCGTGTCCCCTGCACCAGCAGGCGGACTCTCAACCACTGCGCCACCAGGGAAGCCCCCCAATTCACTTTTTGCTAGTATGATTTCCTTGTCCCGCCCTCTTCTGCCTATAAAAGTCTTTCATTTTATACAGCTCCTTTTTACCTACTAGATGAGATGCTGCCCAATTCCTGAATTGTTGGATAAAGCCAATATCTTTAAATTTTACTCAGTTGAATTTTTTTAACACAACTAATCTGAATGTCATTTTTTCCCCTTTAAGTCATTATCAGTTTAAGATGAATGCTGAAAGGATGATTGACATGATCTTTGGGGTTTGCTTTAAAATAGTCCAGATATTTTAAACAAGAGAGAGATGAAACAAGAATGAAAAATGTTGATACAATTTCTGAAATTCTAGAAGTTTATTATACTTTTCTTTGAGATTTTCCACAATAAAAAGTTTTAAAATTTTAGCTTTTTCTATTTTTCACTCTCTGAACTTCCTTGAGAGGGGTCCTGGCCACCGGAGGAGGAAAACTGCACAACCATTCCTTCGCAAACCTCTGCCTGTCTATTCCTGAAACCTCAGGAGGGGCTTTAATCTTTGTTATACAGGTTTCACCTGCTGTCCGAAAGCAGAGCGTTCCTATGAAACCTTTTGGAAGCCAAAATGGCATAAAGTGAGGAAGCAATTACCCTAGAAGACATCTTGCTAAGGAAATAAAGCACAGATGTTCAAATACACAGTTCAAAGCTATAGCAGGGAGATGCTGAGTACAGTGTCCCAAGACAGAGCTTGGCGATGCCACTGCAGCCTCTACTACGGCTGCTGTAAAACAAACGCCGACTACTATTTTAAATTTTCGCCTTTTCCCATAAAAGTGAAAATCACATTTCTTTCCACTAGCAAAAATAGGTACTAATATGGGTCTTCGGTAAAAGCGAAGCGGCCTGTTGTGAACTTTCTACCAGCGGAGGAATACCTGTATTCGTTATTAACATATAACAAGTATCTATAGATTTCATTTTAAAACAAAGAAAGCTGGCTTTCCGCACATAACCCAAGCTGGGGGGCGTGGAGGGGGCGTTATTAAATCTCCGCCAGTATTATCCCAACCTCTTTTTATAACCAGAGTATCACAATTCCTTCCAGGAACGGCCCTTTTGCCCCTCACGTCACAAGACTGTGGAGAAAGTGCAGAGCGTCGGTAGATATCCGTTCCAGGGCTCAGCCCTCCAGAGAAGGAAGCCTTGTCCTCTTCAGGCCTCAGTTTCCACCAAGTGAAAGAATAACCGGGCGATCATACCGGCCCCCGGCCCCTCCCGGCCCGCGGGCAGCCCTGCCCCGCCCCGAGGGCGGAGACCGGGCGGAGCAGCGCGCTCTCCTCCGCCTCCTCCCGACTCGCCGCTGCCCCTGGTGCCGGCGGCGCATGTGCCCGGCAACCCCTCCCCGGCCCTGGATTCCACTTCCCCTCCGCTCACGCTGCAGCCGCAGCCGCCTTCAGGCCCCGCGCCGCCTCCGGAGTCCATGGCCGGGACGCGCTGGGTGCTCGGGGCGCTGCTCCGGGGCTGCGGCTGCAACTGCAGCAGCTGCCGGCGCACCGGCGCCGCCTGCCTGCCCTTCTACTCGGCCGCCGGCTCATTCCCCTCGGGAGTCTCGGGCCGTCGCCGCCTGCTGCTGCTGCTCGGGGCCGCCGCGGCCGCCGCCTCTCACACGCGGGGCCTCCAGACTGGGCCTGTGCCGGCCGGGAGGCTGGCGGGGCCTCCCCCAGCGGCCGCCTCCGCCGCCGCCGCGGCCGCCGCCTCTTACCCGGCCCTGCGCGCCCCTCTGCTGCCGCAGTCGCTGGCGGCGGCGGCGGCGGCGGGCCCGGCGCGTGGTTACAGCCAGGTACGTGGGCGCCGAGAGGGGCCGCGCGCGGGACCCTTCCCCGGCAGTGCGCACGCGCCCCCGCGCCCCTCCGCGTGCGCCTCGCGTGCGCGCCCGGGGATCCGCGGCACGCGCCACAGACCCCCGCCCGCTCCCACCCTCACCCGCCCAGTCCTCCTATTGGGCCCCAGAACAAGGGACGGTCTCCCAGCGCTCGGGTTTTCTCCTTGTTTTGTTCTCCTCTCGAGTCTCTGGTCGGTTGGGCAGTGTAAGTGTGGCTGGGGGTGAATGTTGAGGCCTTGTTTCCCGCCCGCCCATGGTAGGTTTTGTGAGGCTGTTGACGCCCCCACCGCGCATCTCTGTCGCTCTCCGCCCGCAGGTGGTGAAGTTGGGAGGCCGGACCCCCGGAGGGCTGGGACTCTCCGTGCCGCCCGAGCACTAGGCCTGGGCGGCCCTTGGTGCGCCTCGCGGCCCGCTGCTACGAAGGTTCACGCACACACTTGCGTGGGCTAGGTTTGTGGGGAAGGAGGCTGGACCCCAGCGCTCTCCTCGCTCTCGTGTCCCTTGGGAAAGGCGGGCTGCCCCAGTTACTGAAGGTCACCTCTGCACCTTCACTTCCTCTGACAGAAGGTCCTTTCGGACCGTGGGTCACCGCTGATGGGAAGGACAGTTTGGAGACTGACATTGGGGGAGGGGGACCGAGGAGAGGAGGCGTCTGGGGCTGAGGCGATGGTTTGGGGACCCAGGAGTGAGTCTACAGTATTTTTTTTTTTTTTTTTTGAGTCAGTGTGTGCTTTAAGTACTCACATTGCAAATATTTTGTGCCTCGTAGGAAGCTTTCTTTTATGCTTCTTACGTGGCATCTGGGAAATGTCCGCACACTTTTTGACTACCATGTTCCTGATGCCTTGGGTCATATTGTTAATTCAATTTGTGCTTCTCCTTGAACTTAGGGAAACTGGGAAGCTAATCAGCGTGGCTGCTGTCTGCCAGTGGCTGAGCTAATTGATTTGAATCCTGGCCCAATACTTTCTGCTGCCCTTTTCAGTGAAAGCTTGTGATGCTTATGGAATTCTGGGAAAATGGGGAATGTTGCTCTTATTAAAAAAAAAGCAACAAAAAAACTGTCTCTAATAAGCCTTTGTGACCTTGTTACTCTCTTTACTTGATTATTTTTTTCTGTGAATTTGACTAGCATAATGATCTGTTGAGGCTCTGCGAGTAAGTAAGCCTCTGTGCTTACTTTTATTATTGATTGCACAAAATTATGTGTAAATTTCCATGAAAATGATGGGGATATACAAAGGAGTGAAGTATCTCTTTTTAGCCCCATAGAGTGCAAGTCACTTGACTTAAAGCCTGAGTTGTCTTCCCATGTTGATAATTGAAGTGCTTGTTGCATTCTTATTAAATAATGTATGAGGCCTCTGCTAGAGGTTTACATTTATCATTGACTCCTTAAAATTAGACATAAATCTTCCTGTAAATGGTAGGATGGTACAGAGAAATCTATTTCCTTAGCCTAGTAGAGTGCAAGTCTTAAAACCTGAGTTGTCTTCCCTGGTTATGGTTGTGCTTGTTGGAATCTTATAACATTTCGGTTTTTGTTTAGTGTTGTAAAATAGAGTTCTTTGGGTATGTCTCAGGCTCCTGTTACCTCACACTACTGCTGTTGCCTTTTATGATCTTTCCCTTATTCAGTTGGTCTGACATACTAGTTGACAAATTAATCTTTCCAAGCATCCTGCTGTCTTGTTGATTTACACACTTCTAAATGTCTTTTATTAGCTCCCCTTTGCCTACCAGGTTAACGACACACACTGAGCTCAACCCTCAATTCCTCTGCTATGTGGTACCCAGTTTTTTTTGCCAGCTCATCTTCTTTGGCTCCTAATTGTACCCTACAGTTTAGCCAAATGGAATTATTGCTGTTTTGCAAATGGGCTTCTGTTCATACTGTTTCTTCCCCTCACTTCTCAAACTGGAATGCCTATCCTTTATATATTTCTCTCAGAATTCTAGCCTTCCTTCAAGGCTCATCTCATATCATGTCTTGATTCTTCTGTTGGTGCTCTGTTATGAATTTCTATAATATCTTGTACCTTAATTATAGCCCTTAAAGCATCTGTCTTGTGTGCTTGTCTTAGTCTGGATGGTACGCTTTTTGAGATGAGGGCCTAATTATGGTGTGCTGTGATTAGGAGATACATATTTGTTAAATTGAAGGGACCCCTGTTGTCCTGCCTTAACTAAAACACTATTATGAGGTGTACTTCGGGACTGATGAATTTAAAAACAAGCCTGGAATAAAATTTATGTCCTGCCAAACCATCAGGCTATACATGCTTGTTGCTTTAGGATGTACAATTTAAGCCAAAATAGGATGAGTTAGATTTGTGAATTTTACTTCTTGCCTCTGAAATACTAATGGTCCCCAAATAATAATATCCAGGGTGTTAATTTGTAGAAACAAACTTTGAAAATAAATTTTCTAAGTAAGTTGTTCAAGAAATATTTCTACATTTCTTCATTTCTCTTGGAAGGAGTCCAAAACTACCTACCTGGAAGACCTTCCACCTCTCCCTGAATATGAATTGCCTCCGTCCAAGTTAGGAGAGGAAGTGGATGACGTTTATCTCATTCGAGCTCAAGGATTACCGTGGTCGTGCACTGTAGAAGATGTGCTTAGCTTTTTCTCAGGTATATTTTATGTATGTTTTGAATATGTAATTTCATCTGACTGAAAGGTAGTCCCATAAAATTCAAGTTAGGCTGTGCTGTAGACATCTTATTTGATGCATGGGAATTGTCTCATTCTGGCTGGTTACATATGCATAGTGACATCATGTGTATCATTTGTCATATATACCAGGTTGAATACCGAAAAAATTTTAATGTTAAAAAACTACATGATGCAAAACCAGTTTTCTCTGAAGTTTTAATACGTACATATCAAAAGGTGAAACCTGTTAGCGGGAATGTGTTAGTGAGAATATAGATTGGGTAGCTTTTTATGTAATAACATACATTTAGAATACAAGATCACTTAGCAAGTGATATAATTCCCTTAATAACATGTTTGAAGGTTTATGCATCTGTAGTTAAAGTTTCTGTATCTGACTGATTTTTAATTTTCCTCCCTCTTAAGAAGCCTTTAGAAGATGTTGCCTTAAATGTTCTAAAACAATGTAACTGTATTAAGTACCTGATATGCATTTGTGTGGATCAAGCAGTTTATAAAGCCACTTACATCTTCAGCTTGCTCCCAGTATAAGTAGTGTGCAGTATGGGGATGTCTTTCTTTGGTAATGAAAAGGGGGAAAAGTTAAATTATTCTTATAGGAGATATATTAGAGTTCTTATGGATATGATCATAACGAAAGAAGACACGCAGAAACCGTATTTTAATTCCTTAAGTGATTTGAAACTGATTGTAGAAGCATTTGGAAGTCCATATTACATTTTGTATTGAGCCTAGCCTGATTTGCCATTTAATGATCAAGGGGTCATAAGCTTTTGTGCTAAGGTTCGCTTATTTCTCCACATGGAACATTTTAGAGACTACCAGCTCATCAGCATTTGGACGTCTTCAGTGATGGGGGTTTGTGTAAGGAAAATGACAGGCATTTTGGATATTGCTTTGTTTGGGTTTTGGAAGATTGCAATTCTAGTGACTTGTATGATTGATGTAAAACTTTGATTTCTGGTTTTAATTGATTTTACTCACATACTTTCAGACTGCAGAATTCGCAATGGTGAGAATGGAATCCACTTCCTCTTAAATAGAGATGGGAAACGAAGGGGTGATGCCTTAATTGAAATGGAGTCAGAGCAGGATGTGCAAAAAGCCTTAGAAAAACACCGCATGTACATGGGGCAGCGGTATGTGGAAGGTATGTGAAGTCGTGTTATAGCTTTTCGGGTTCATTACATTGACTGTACTTTTCAAGGCAGCTTCATTTGATCCTGTATTAGATATTATGAATAGTGAAGTAGTTAGATTCTATGAAAAACCCTTTTCCAGGGTGTGAAAATGAAGCACATAAATCATCTCAGTTTCTTATCTATAAAATGAGGGTGTTGACCCAGTTTACTTCAGAGGTTGTGATGTTACAGCTGGCGCATAGTAAATACTTGATAAATGTCATTTATTATTTTCTCCAGAGAAGTACGTAAGGTTAAAAATGCTAGTTTTTAGATTCCTGGATAACTCACCCAGTGTGATTATTTTTTTAATGGCTTCTTCCTTTGTTATGTAAATATTGCATACCTTTTGTGCTCTTTTTCTTAGTATATGAGATAAACAATGAAGATGTGGATGCCTTAATGAAGAGCCTGCATGTCAAATCTACACCTGTGGTAAATGATGGTGTGGTTCGTTTGAGAGGACTTCCTTATAGTTGCAATGAGAAAGACATTATAGACTTCTTCGCAGGTGCTTTTCACTTATATCGTGTTGGGGCCTCATATCTTTTCCCCCCATTGTTTCCTTCTTTATCTTAGGTGAACCTTCTCTTGGTAACTGCATGCAGTTATATTAGGTTGTTTAGGGGAGAACTCTTCACTTGGATTGCCAGTATTTATAGATTATATAAGTGTTTTGATCTAAAACACTGATCTTTGGGGGGTGTCATATTTCAAAATAATTTAATGTGGAGGTTTTTTTTTTTTTTTTTTACTATTGAGGAAAATATCCTCTCATGAGAGTGGCTGTATTTGTCTTAGACAATAGTGATTTATATGATCTAAAAGCATTAACATCTAGGGAATTCCCTGGCAGTCCAGTGGTTAGGACTCTGCGCTTTCACTGTTGAGGGCGCGGGTTCAGTCCCTGGTCAGGGAACTAGGATCCTGCAAGCTGCACAGCACGTCCGTTTAAAAAAAAAAAAAAGCATTATCATCTTAGGGGTAAAATATGCACCAGTAGTGATGTTAGTCTAAATCTCTGTATATAACTAATGGCAAAAAAACAAATTGTGTGTTTTAGATGGACTGCTTGGACCCTAAATGTTCTGGGAATGTGTGGGTGTTATTAGCTTTTGGCTGCATAATAATTTTCTTCCCATTAGGCATGTATTCAGCTTTGGGACTGGCAAAATAGGCCCACAATTTTACTAATAAACTTAAAAAGAAATTCTTAGTATTTGAATGAATGTGTTAAGTCTAAGAATAAAAAAGCTTCTGTTAGCAGCACTAATTTGTAATAATTTTTTGATATCCTAGGACTGAACATAGTAGACATTACTTTTGTCATGGATTATAGAGGGAGAAGAAAAACAGGAGAAGCCTATGTGCAGTTTGAAGAACCAGAAATGGCCAACCAAGCCCTTTTGAAACACAGGGAAGAAATTGGCAACCGGTGAGTGAAGCAGATACTAATGTTGCAGAAGGATCATATTGGCCAATACACTGGGTCGTTTTGATGAATGCAGTATAATATGACTGTAAAATTATCTAAACACAGAAAAAGTAGAGAGAGTAGTATGATGAGCTGTCAAATGCCCATCACTTAGATTAACAAATTCTTAACATTTGTTGTATTTGTTGCATCTGTTTTTTCAGTATGCATCTTTAAGAAAACATTTTTACATTATCCCAATATTATCACATTTAACAAAATTAGTGATAATTTATTATCTAGTGCCAGTCCGTAATCACATGTTCCCATTTATACCCAAAATGTCTTTCTCCAGTTGCTTTTTTTTTTTCCCTCACCAGAATCTAGACATGGTCCATACGTTGTATTTGATTGTTATGCTTCCATTTCTCTTCAATTAGAGCAAATCCCCATTTCCTTTATTTTTATGTTCCCTCTCCCTTTTTATTATTATTATTTTTTCTTTTGGCTGCATGGAGCAGCTTGCTAGATCTTAGTTCCCTGACCAGAGATTGAACCCAGGCCCACGGTAGAGAAAGCATGGAGTCCTAACCACTGGACCACCAGGGAATTCCCCTCCCCCTTTTCAAGATGCAATTGGCTTTTGAAGAAATTGAGTCATTTGTCCTGTACAGTGTCTCACGTCCTGTGTTTATCCTTTTGCTTCCTCACAGTGTCACTTAACTTGTTCCTTTGCATCCTCTATTATTTCCTGAAAACTGGAAGTTAGACCTAAAGTCTTAGATTGATTCAGGTTAACAATTTTGATAATACTCTATAGGCAATACTGTATACTGCATATCACATCACACTAGGATACACGTAGTGATGGGCTGAGTTCATTTCTGTTTTTTAGTTTTCTTTATTTCTTTTTCTCTTTTATTTTACTCTTTTTTTGTGTGCTCATTTGTGTTTTAACTTTGGGGGAGTACTCAAAAGTGTCAAATTTTAATTCATTGTCTTGCTTGTTTTCTGACCTTTTTTCTTGAATTCTTTGAAGTTTAAAAAAGTCATTCCAAAGTCGTTCTATTTCAGGATCTACGTATAGAATTGGTTCAAAGGTCTTTATTAAAAAATTTTTAATGAAGAAAGTACATGCAAAACACACACCGCCCCCCTTAATTTTCTTTCAGTACTCTTCATATTTTCTTATAACTGGGAACACGCCAGTAATATGTTTTTATGTGGGAACATCAAGGCAGTGTATAGATCTCTTCAGTAAATTAAGAAATGTTGCACATCTGGGTCTGTAAATGCAAAGGATTTGTACAATTCAAGCTTAATAACCTAATTTGGAAAAGCATTGTTGAGAAACAGAAAACTGGTTCCAGAAACTTGGATTTAACAGTTCCACAGCCAAACAGCAAGTTAGAATTGACATTTAGTTCATTAATTCTCATTAGCCTCTTAGTGAAGTCCTGGGAGAAGTTAGCTCCTCATATATTGTGACTTTTAATATCTTAAACACATATGAATAATTTTCACAGAATTGAATTGTAAGACCTCAAGAGATTGTTAATCAACTGTAAAAAACAAAATGAAACCTTTCTCACTAGATTCTTGTCATACACACAGTTAACCTTTGCGTATTTGTCCGCATGAAGCAAAACAGGGTAGAAAACATTTGTTAAAATGCATATGAAGAAAACTTACCTTGGGAGGATTAAATCAGTGACCTGCTCTGTTGAGAGTACTTTTTCATGGGTGAATATCTATGTCCATTTTTACTTTATGCCCCACCTGTTGTCTTTGGACACCTCTGTTTGTTAGCTATCAGAAATAATATGTATGCATGTTTTATTTTAATTTATTTTATTTAAAAAAAAAACTTTGGCTGCGTTAGGTCTTCGTTGCGGGCCTTCTCCAGCTGCGGCAAGCGGGGGCCGCTCTTCGTTGCGGTGCGTGGGCTTCTCATTGCGGTGGCTTCTTGTTGCGGAGCACAGGCTCTAGGTGCACGGTCTCCAGTAGTTGTGGCTCGAGGGCTCTAGAACGCAGGCTCAGTAGTTGTGGTACATGGGCTTAGTTGCTCCTCCGCATGTGGGATCTTCCGGGACACAGCAAGATCCACCTGCATTGGCAGGCAGATTCCTTTTTTTTTTTTTTTAACATCTTTATTGGAGTACAATTGCTTTACAATGGTGTGTTAGTTTCTGATTTATAACAAAGTGAATCAGTTATACATATACATATGTTCCCATATCTCTTCCCTCTTGCATCTCCCTGCCTCCCACCCCTGTAGGTGGTCACAAAGTACCGAGCTGATCTCCCTGTGCCATGCGGCTGCTTCCCACTAGCTATCTATTTTACGTTTGGTAGTATATATATGTCCATGCCACTCTCACTTTGTCACAGCTTACCCTTACCCCTCCCCATATCCTCAAGTCCATTCTCTAGTAGGTCTGTGTCTTTATTCCTGTCTTACCCCTGGGTTCTTCATGACCTTTTTTTTTTCCCCTTAGATTCCATATATATGTGTTAGCATACAGTATTTGTTTTTCTCTTTCTGACTTACTTCACTCTGTATGACAGACTCTAGGTCCATCCACCTCACTGCAAATAACTCAATTTCGTTTCTTTTTATGGCTGAGTAATATTCCATTGTATATATTTGCCACATCTTCTTTATCCATTCATCCAATGATGGACGCTTAGGTTGCTTCCATCTCCTGGCTATTGTAAATAGAGCTGCAATGAACATTTTGGTACATGACTTTCTTTGAATTATGGTTTTCTCAGGGTATATGCCCAGTAGTGGGATTGTTGGGTTGTATGGTAGTTCTATTTGTAGTTTTTTAAGGAACCTCCATACTGTTTTCCATAGTGGCTGTATCAGTTTACATTCCTACCAGCGGTGCAAGAGTGTTCCCTTTTCTCCACATCCTCTCCAGCATTTATTGTTTCTAGATTTTTTGATGATGGCAATTGTGACTGGTGTGAGATGATATCTTATTGTGGTTTTGATTTACATTTCTCTAATGATTAATAATGTTGAGCATTCTTTCGTGTTTGTTGGCAATCTGTATATCTTCTTTGGAGAAATGTCTGTTTAGGTCTTCTGCCCATTTTTGGATTGGGTTTGTTTTTTTGTTATTGAGCTGCATGAGTGCTTGTAAATTTTGGAGATTAATCCTTTGTCAGTTGCTTCATTTGCAAATATTTTCTCCCATTTTGAGGGTTGTCTTTTGGTCTTGTTTATGGTTTCCTTTGCTGTGCAAAAGCTTTTAAGTTTCATTAGGTCCCATTTGTTTATTTTTGTTTTTATTTCCATTTCTCTAGGAGGTGGGTCAAAAAGGATCTTGCTGTGATTTATGTCATAGAGTGTTCTGCCTATGTTTTCCTCTAAGAGTTTGATAGTTGCTGGCCTTACATTTAGGTCTTTAATCCATTCTGAGCTTATTTTTGTGTGTGGTGTTAGGGAGTGTTCTAATCTCATACTTTAAATGTAGCTGTCCAGTTTTCCCAGCACCGCTTATTGAAGAGGCTGTCTTTTCTCCACTGTATAGTCTTACCTCCTTTATCAAAGATAAGGTGACCATATATGCGTGGGTTTATCTCTGGGCTTTCTATCCTGTTCCATTGATCTATATTTCTGTTTTTGTGCCAGTACCATACAGTCTTGATTACTGCAGCTTTGTAGTATAGTCTGAAGTCAGGGAGCCTGATTCCTCCAGTTCCGTTTTTCGTTCTCAAGATTGCTTTGGCTATTCGGGGTCTTTTGTGTTTCCATACAAATTGTGAAATTTTTTGTTCTAGTTCTGTGAAAAATGCCAGTGGCGATCCTTATCAAACTACCACTGGCATTTTTCACAGAACTAGAACAAAAAATTTCACAATTTGTATGGCAGGCGGATTCTTAACCACTGGGCCACCAGGGAAGCCCTGCATGTTTTATTTTAAAAGAGTTCAATGTAAAGTTACTTTGTACCATTTATGCCTGTTCACTTTTGCTTTGACATAGATACATAGAGATATTTCCAAGCAGAAGGAATGAAGTTCGAACACATGTTGGTTCTCATAAGGGAAAGAAAACGGCATCTTCTCCCACTGCTAAGTATATAGCTGAGCCAGAAATGGTCTTTGAAGAACATGAAGTAACTGAGGATATCCGACCCATGACGGCTTTTGAAAGTGAGAAGGAAATAGGTCAGGATTTGCCTCTTATTGAAACTCATTGTGTCTGCCTTGTACGTTTTGATATTTGTTAAAAAAAATTTTTTTATGACCATGTTGTATCAAATTGTAGATTATAGGACAAAGGAAATTGAGTTAAATGTTTAATTTAATATGCCTTTGAGTGTAGTATGTGCTATGAATACAGTCGTCCCTCAGTATCCCCAGGGGATTGGTTCCAGGACCCACCATGGATACCAAAATCCATGAATGGTCAAGTCCCATAGGCAGCCCTCCATATCCACGGGTTCCACATTCACAGATATGGAGGGTTGAAGATGGTCTTAATTATTTCATTGGTTTTTTTTTTTTAATTTAATCATTTTTGCAGATTCTGTATCAAAACCTGGGTTGCACATATACAACAAAAAGAAGTAAGATGTCAACATTTAAACTTAAGGTGGGAAATGATGTGTGTAGAGAGCAGGATTGTTGATTAAAGTAAGGTGTTTTGTTTGCCTCTGTGTTTAATTATTCCTTTGATTCTTAATCCCAAAGCAACATTTGGAATCTTTAAAAGTTTGATAAATACTTTTTAAATTTGTGCTCTAGGATTATCCTGTTAACCATATTTATTCCTTTTTTTTTTTTCAAAGTGACTATAACCCAGGGAATTTCTCTTGTCTTTATTTTTACGTTCATAATCATTTTTCCGTCTCTCAGTTGTTAGAGAAAGGTACGTTCTTTTGTAACCTGGTAATGGTTTGAGACACTAAATCCTTATGAGTGTTCCGGTGATACTTGTTAGGCAGCAGAAATTTCAGATCATCTTGGCTTTTAAAATTGAAACCCTCTTCGTTACTAGGGTATTTCAAGAGTAATTGAGGATTTTGTCATAAAGGTCATTCCTAATTATAATCTGCTAATAACTTTTGAAGTGTTTATGTTCTTGACAGTGCTTTTTGTCCCATTTCTTAGAATTGCCTAAGGAGATGTCAGAAAAGATCCCAGAGGCTGTTGATTTTGGAACTACGTCTTCACTACATTTTGTCCACATGAGAGGATTGCCTTTCCAAGCCAATGCCCAAGACATTATAAATGTGTGTGGCAGTAAGATATCCAATCTCAGTAGCTTTGAACAAAAGTTCTAAAGTTTTGAACTTCTATTTAGGGAAGGTAGAGAAGAAAAATATAGTATTTCTGCAGTATCTTTGGACAACAAGGTGGCATCTCCACAGTTGTGGGGCCTTGTTTTATTTTCTTTGGCTGAGAGGTGTGGGTTTTATTACATTCTAAGGTCATGTGTATAATGGATGATAACATTTCATAGGTGCAAAATAATATGGCGTAGGTTAAGTATTCAATGTAAAAAAGCTTGGTCTTTCTCTAAATTAGTTCAACCCATTCATTTTTTAAAATTAATTAATTAATTAATTTGGTTGCACCGGGTCTTAGTTGCGGCACATGGGCTTCTTAGTTGTGGCATGCGCAAACTTTTAGTTGTGGCATTGAGCCAGGGCCCCGTGCATTGGAAGCACAGAGTTTTATCCGCTGTGCCACCAGGGAAGTCCCTCAACCCATTCATCTTTGAGTTTAAGAAAAGGAGACTCCGAGAGCATTTGTCACAGGGCAGTTGTATACTAGACACGAATCTAGTACTCCTAAATGCCTGGAGTTATCATTACACCATATAGCCTTCTTGCATCCAGCTTCCCTGATTTTTGAGAAAAGGAATTTTTAAAATATTTTCATTTTATGATAGGTACTCTATGAAATGAAAAGATGAAATAACAGAGTCCTTATTGACTTCCTGAACTCCAGGATGTGTGCTTAAGGTAGATGAAAATCTAGGATCCAGTTAGTAGTGGGGCCTCAGAATTAGTTAGTAGTGGGGCCTCAGAATTTGTCTTTATTACTTCAAAAAACCTATTAAGAATCATATTTTTACCTAAATGAAGGTTGCACAGTCTCATTAAAGAATTGGTTTGGTTTGGAATATTAACCACTCAGTGTGGTAGCTCTGTTTAGGTAGTGCTGATAAGAAACTTATTATCAGCTCCATGTTTGATTAAAACATGGTAAAAATGAATTATTAAGAAATGAAGTGTAGGGACTTCACTGGTGGTCCAGTGGCTAAGACTCCGCACTCCCAATGCGGAGGGACCCAGGTTCGATCCCTGGTTAGGGAACTGGATCCCACGTGCCACAGCTAAATGTCCCGCATGCCACAAGTAAGATCCAGTGCAGCCAAATAAATAAATCAATCAATATTTAAAAAAAAATAGAAATGAAGTATATTTGACGGACAGTTTTGAGAAACGGGGAAGGAGGTGTGTGGGAGGAATAATAAAAGTGGTCCTTGTTGGTATAAAGAAAAGTTTGATAACTATTGTATATTATTGTATTGTGTATATAGTTTAAGTTCTCTGTGAACAGATACTTGAAATGTAGCCCTGAGTTCTCAGAAGATCAGAAGAGCCAGCAGAGGTAGTAGATGTGTAACTACATTGTTGCTTAAAGAGATTTCCTACAAATAAATTTATCAGGTGTATGAATGAAAGTCTGAAAGAAAAATGCAGAGCCACCAGACTTCTAGAAATTGACCTAGTAACATTATGTTCCTTTTGGCTTCCTTTGTTTGTTGTTTAGTTTTTTGCTCCACTGAAGCCTGTTAGAATCACCATGGAATACAGTTCCAGTGGGAAGGCCACTGGAGAAGCTGATGTGCACTTCGAAACCCACGAGGACGCTGTTGCAGCTATGCTCAAGGATCGGTCCCATGTTCGTAAGTGCTGCCCATGGTTTTTGTTATTTTTGATGTCTATCTTTGTTTACAAATGCCTTTCTCTGTTTTTTGTGGGGTTTTTTTGTTTCTTTTGTTTTGAGAAAAGCCAGCATAAAGCACTTTTATTGCAATAATAAATCTTGAAACTCATATGTAGTGCAGGGGGGTAGAAGTAGGGGTGGAGGAATAAGCAGCAGTTTCGCTCACCAGATCACTACACAGGACAGCACAGGGGTGAGAGAGGGGGAAGGAGAAGCCAGGAAACTCTGAGATCAGCAGGGGGAGCTGAGCATCAAAAAACAGGAGATGCTGAAGCTGTGATGACCAGCATCATTTTCTGAAGACAACACTCAGGGATTTGTCATGATGGCTGGGCTTTCATAGGTGTTAAGTGTCTACAAACAGTACCTTCAATTTAACTTTCGATTAAAGTTCTTAAAATTAGGAAGTGGAGCTTGGATAGCTGTGAGATTACAAAAGTCCTAAATACCCATTAGAAAAACCACGGGATGGGAAAAAAAGCCAGGCCATGAAGAAGGCTTCAGAGGTCCCTGCTGGCCTGGGGACAGACACCTGTAGTGTCCAACATCTCAGTGAAAACGATCTGCTTTCAAAAGGCAGAGGGTTAAGAACGGATCCTTTTTTGTCATTCTCAGACCATAGATATATTGAATTGTTCCTGAATTCATGTCCGAAAGGAAAATAAGACTTCCAGGGATTCCAGAAAATAAGGTAAACTTAAGAGGTGCAATTGTGTAAATTATTTTCAGTTGATAAGTTAATCATTAACTCACAGATTTATAATATGGTTGAAAACCATTTTAATAAACATCAAACTAATCATGATAATTGAAGTCTGACTATAGGGAATGAAATTCTCCTGGGAAATAGAATTCATTATGATCATACAGTAGCTTTGAGTATTTTCCCCATTAGAATCTTTTTGCATCATTCCCAACATTCATCATGCTATGTGCTTAAAAAGAACTTTTCATCTTTAGTAGCTGTATGTTATAATACACTGAAAATGTGCCTTGTGTTAGCTTGTCGTCCTATAAAATTTACATACATTTCCTCAGTTCTAAGATATTTTTTAGATATCTGAAACCAGGGTGTGTCATGGATTTGTACACTTAATGTAACACTGCTTCTTTTCCTGAAATGGTGTTATGAAAATTGTCCTAGGAAGTACATAGATTTCAGAGTTTTATCTGTGACAAATCAACTAAATATGTATTGATGTCCCTTCCCTGACTCAGTGCCATGTGTTCTCTTTTTCCCCATAAAATCTTTTAATATATTGTATTGTGATCATTTTTCTACATGTGATGGGGCTTTCCTTTAAGACACTTACCTGTAGTGATTTCTTGAAAACACATGGGGCATTTGTTTACTATAGTTGTCATAGGCTATTTTTGGATATAAAGTCCCACAATCTCGTGGGACTTAAATATTTACATTAGCTAAAATCTATGCAAAATATATTCTGCGCCCAACTCTGAAAATCTGCTATCTTCATACCAGGCTGCAAACACTAATGCCTAACTAATTTTCTTCACCTTAGCTTAATTGGTTTGTCAGATAACTTGCAATAAATCAGAAAGAAAAAAAACTATTGAATTTGTAGTTTTAAATGGTATGGGAACTTGCGCAACACATTTTCATTTTGAGTAAGCATGCAACATTTTTTGTTTTATTTTCAGGATGAAGCAAGAAGCATTTCATTTGCACATCTTTCTTGGACATGGGATCTAAAGTTCCAGGTTTTTAGCAGCAACTGCTAGAGAAACCATTTGGGGGTTTGGGGTTAATTGCTTATAAGAAAAATTCCATAGTGGACTGTTTAGAAAGAAAAAGGAAAGATTCAGTTTGGGATTATGAAATAAACCACAGATTTACTTTTTTGTTTAAACTGTCCAGGATCTGATTAAAAAATCTGGTCTTTATTTTATATGATTAAACAGTTTTCATAGACGATTTGTGACCCAGTGTAAAGACTACATATTTTTATTCAGCGCTGTCCTTTAAAATCTTTCTCCCATTTTAAAAATGATCTGTTTGAGGTTTTGTTTTTTGCCTGTGAATTAAGAGCTCTGATGTGAAACTTTTTATGGAATGAAATACTGATTATTTTAACCAAATACTCACCAAAGCAAGGAAAGGTTTCAGACCTTTGAACCATTATGGTTTGGCAGAGTTATTTTAATTTTAGGTGTATTTGGTTACTTAGATAGGGGTAGGAATTTTAAAAAAATCAAAACAAAAAACAAATACCACAGGTTAGTGAGTGTAAATGACAACAGTTTGGCAGTTTTATGTCTTTAGAAATGTTTTGCCTTTCTAAGCCTTGTGCTGAAGGCATTTAACATTGGTGCCTGTATAATTAAGGAGGCAATTATAGTCTTAATGTAAAAGTTGTCTGACCCCTGCCCCCCCACCTGTTTTTGGTTTTGGGGTAGACCTTAAGGTGTGTGTTAGTCTCAATACTGTGAAGTGACATGTCATAACAGTCCTGACTGGTAAGGACATTAATGGCTTCACTTGAATTTAAACCAGCTCTAGATAGGAAAAAATCTGAGTCTCATTTGCTTTTTCAGTGGGGTAGCACATCCCATATTTTAGAACAAGTAGGGGTGCCTTGCTTAACTACAAATAGCATTTAATGTATAATCGTGTGAAAGGATTATGGATAAAGCTGTATTTCTGTCACATTGTGGCAGTACTTTCTGCTTTAATATTAAACAGCTTGTTATTTAAATATTGGATCAAAATGGCTGGCTTCAAAATGTAGTCATTAATAAACTAACTTTATGTGTACCTGTGTAGGAGAATCAAAGTCCTGTATGTTTTCTTTGCCTTGTTCCTGTTCTCAGGGTGACGACTGTCACGTGGTTACCAGGAGATGCAGTTCTAGTTCTTAAAGTTTAATTAGCCCAGATTTCTGAGAGGTGGTATCTGGAAGAGAGATTATGTCTTCTCTCACTTAATACATAACCATCTTTGATTACCAGCTAAGATACGGAATCACTGTACTGTAAGTAGTCAATAAATGAAGGCTTGTTTCAGGCTGAAGATTACCTAAGAGTATTTATTTTGGAGTGTGTGAATCAACCTAGTACATTTTTATTACATCAAGTCCTGGTATATTATTATAAGAAGAAATGGTTAATTTGTAATTGTGTTTGCTTTTATCATCCTATAAGAGCATGATTCAGTCAACCAGCTTAACATCTTCCGTATTACGACCTAAATAGAAATGTATTTTCATATGTGGTTGAATGTATTGAGCTATAAGAACTGGTTTCTGTAGCCATATGAGCTACTAGAATGCGATCTTTTCTTTCTCCCTCTAGCAGTAGGTCTGTGGAAAAAAATCTGTAGTGTTGATTAGGATTGGGGTTGGTGAGGAATTAATTCATTTGCAATTACTTTATTTTAAACCTAATGAGGGACTTCCCTGGTGGTCTAGTGGTTAAGACTTCATGCTCCCAATGCAGGGGGCCAGAGTTAGATCCCTAGTCAGGGAACTAGGTCCCGCATGCCGCAACTATAGACCCGGTGCAGACAAATAAATACGTAAAAATAAAAAAGATAATGAGTTTCCCTTGCACGTCTCTCTGAAAAGAATGAGAGCAAAGCATTAATACATTACGTGGTGGGTAAGCTTGAAGTGTGTATCTTCTTGTCACACTAGTGGCCAAGTTCTCAGAAAAAAGGTGGGCATTCTTGGGAAGTCATCTTATGAATTCATATACTTTCCTGTACTTCCTTTAGTAGGTTATTGCTCATAATTTACATTAGTAAATGAATAATTGCTGACAAGGCAAATTACTAGAAAATTACTAGAAAGGGAAGAAAAACAGATAATAGAATAAAAGTAATCTTTTATTTTTATCCCATCTAAAGACATACTTCTCCCTCTTGAAATTTGACAAGACTGGATTATGCATCATCATTTGCTATTGAAAGAAATAATGACAGTGAATTTTGCTCTTCTCTTTGGGTCCTCTTTGTCTTTATAATTTCCTTTGTGGTAAAGCTCTCAGAAATAGTGGGGTTGGATATGTCCAGGTTACCCATATCCTGCTTTGGCTAGCTCAAAGGAATTGCAAGGGAAGACGCATAAGGAGCATGTAAATACCAAGGAGAAGATTGTTGAAGATTGTGATCTGATCTGATATACTCACTTCTGCCAGGGAATTAAGCAGAACCATTTTGTGCTTGTCTTTCCACGTCTGGGTCAGACGCTTCTGCCAGGTGGCAAGGGAGACTGATTCTGCTGTGGAGCAGTAGGCTCTAAATCCTTCTCACTTCTGTGGTGTGGAGAGAAAGAAGCAGGAGAAAGCCACTTCCATCTATGTGACATTTTGAGGCAGTGACCCTGCTTATTATTAGTTAACATGCCCTATTGGCATCCTCTGCCCTAAACAGTCCCTTAGCGGGTTCTCACTTGGAGATTTTTCTCTGGATTACATCTTGATCATTTTATAATTTAAAACATTCCATTATTTTGAGAGTTTTCCCTAAATTATGTGAAAGGGTTCACGTTCAATTGGTAGGGCCTGTGTTATAGAGTAGAGTGGTATCTCTCAGCAGTAAAGTGCCTAAGTTCCAGGGCTTTGAAAAAAAAAAAATTGCTCTAATGTAGTAGGAATACATTTTTCCCGCCTGAATTCAGCAGATCAGAAAATAAATCTCTGAAGTTTGTACGAAGGGAATAAAGCTGCTATAAATATTTGTGTGTAGGTTTTTATGTATACATAAGATTTCAACTCATTTGGGTAAATACCAAGGAGTGTGATTGCTGGATCATATGGTAAGACTATGTTTAGTTTTGTAAGAACCTGCCAAACTGTCTTCCAAGATGGCTGAACCATTTTGCATTTCTACCAGCAAAGAATGAGAGTTCCTGTAGCAACTCATCCTTGCCAGCATTTGGTGGTGTCAGTGTTTTGAATTTTAGCTATTCTAATAGGTGTGTAGTGATACTTAGTTTTAATTCGCAGTGCCATGATGTGCAGGATGTTGACATCTGTATATATTTGCATCGGCATATTGTCTTTGGTGAGGTGTGCAGATCTTTTGCCCAGTTTTTTTAGTTGGGTGGTTTTCTTACTGAATTTCAGGAAGAGGATATAGGAAGGTTTAGTTTGGTTCTTAAACCTCGATGATACGAAAATAAATAGAATAATTTTTAAATTTTGTGGTTTTTTGAAGGAAATAAAATTCAAGAGATATGAAGGGCTATACAGTGAGCAGTTTCCTTCCCATCCTATACTTCAGCCACTTAGTTCCCCTTCTCAGGCAACCCTGTTATCAGTTTCTAATGTAAACTTCCAGTGATTTTACTGTATAGATAAGCAAATATTAATAGGCATTTTCATTTATTTAAAAAATATAAATTATAGCATAGTATGCATACTATTCTGTACATTTCTTCCCATTTAATTACATTCTAAATATTTTATATCCGTATATAAAATCCTTCCTCATTTTTTAAAATGATTGTACAGTGTGGGTGTATTTCATTTAACCTGTCCTTACTGATGAAGATGTAAATTGTTTCCAACCTTTTGCTGTTATACTGCTGAAATGAATTACCTTGTATAAATTTGTATCATTTTGTACATACATAAATTTCTCTGTAGGATAAATGATCAGAGTATGTGCACTTGTAATTTATATCTAAAATTCAATTGATATCTATAATTTGTTTTTCCTTAGTTTGCACCAGCAATGCAATGCAAGTGTCCATTTCCCCATAGCCCCCCAACACAGTGTATTAGCAATCTGTTCTTTGCCAGTCTGCCAAGGTTAAAAAAAACACACAGAATGGTATTCTCTTATGATGGAGCATTTCTTCATGTTTAAGGGGCTTTGGGATTTTTTTTCTTATAAATTTGTCTTCATATCCTCTCCCCATTTTTCTTTTTCTCTTATAATCCCCATCTACTTATCCTCATTAATTTTAAATCAACTTCAAGACAGCATCATTTTATCTGGATATATTTCAGTGTACATCTCTTTTAAAAAAAAGACTTTAAAAAGTACCATCATTCCTAAAAATACTAATTTCTTATCAAATATCTATATGAAATGTCATTTTATAAAAGTATATTTGAATCATGATCTGAACAACAGTCCACACATTGCAATGGTTATTATGTCTCTTTTTTCCCCTGCAACATGTTTTAATAAAAAAATTCAAGTATCTGGAAAAGTTGGATTAAAAACATGCCTATACCTACCACCTAGATTCTACAAGTAACATTTTGCCATATTTTCTTCATCATGTATCTGTGCACCCATCAGTCTTTTTTCTTTATGTGTGTCAAAGTTGTAGACATCTATACTTGAATCTTAAGCTTTGTGGCATCCATATCATTAAGTAGACTTCTTGTTCTTGAGGTAAAATTTACAGTGAATTGAACAAATATTAATTTGATGAGTTTTGACATACAGCTGTGTAACCCAAACCCCTTATACAAGCTATGGAACATTTCCATCACGTCAGAAAATTTCTGTAGTCAATTCCTGTACCTCTCCCATCCCTTTTTATTAGGATTTTGTCTTCACCATAGATTAGTTTGGCCTATTCTAGAACTTCATAGAAATGGAATCAGTATGTATTATTGTGTAAATTTCTTCCTCTCAGCATGTGTTGAGATTCATCTATGTGTTTCAGCTCTTTGTTCCTTTTCATTGTTGAGTAGTATTCCATTGTATGAATATGCTATAGTTTAACCTTTCACTTGTCGGGTGAACAGCTTGTGGGCGCTGGGCTGTTTCCAGTTTTTGGCTATTATGAATAAAGTTGCTGTGAATATCCTGTGCAAGGCTTCTTGTGGACCCACGTTTTAATTTCTTTTGGGTAAGTACTTAGTAGAATATCCTAAATTGCAAGGTTGATACATTTTTAATTTTACTAGAAATTGACATACCCTTTTCAGAGTGGTCATCCTGTTTTAAACACCCACAAACAATATGAGAGTTCCAGTTGGTCCACATCCTCACCATCTGATGTTTTCAGCCTGTAATTTTAGCCATTCTGTAGATAGTGGTATTTCATTGTGGTTTTCATTTGCTGTCCCAATAAATGATGTTGAGCATATTTTCATAAGCTTATTGACCATTCAGATATCTTTAGTGAAATTGAAGTGCCTGTTTCTTATTTCTTTTAATCTTAATGTTTCCCCTTCCATTTCTTTTTTCCCTTCTTATTTGTTGAAGAAATGCAATAAACCTTTAGAGGTTTTCCACAAGCTGAGTTTCGCTGATGGCCTTTCAGTGATGTTAAATGAGCACTTTTCTATTGTGTTTGGTCTTTTTCTTAATTAATTGGCTTAATTGGCAGGAGACCTTGCAATTAGCTGGCTTTAAATACTGCCCCCCCCACCCCCTGACAGTTTGTCACTTTATTTGCTTATCATGGCAGAAATTGTTTTTATGTGGTAGATTTCTTAAATCTTCCCCTTTTATGGCTTCTAGGTTCTGTGTCAGAATTAGGACATCCCGGTGAAATGATTTTGAAAGCACCTGGTGATAAAGCATGAAGTTGTGTAGCCAATGTAGACTGTAGAATATGGACAGCTCAGTGAAACCCACAAGGATCACCAAGGTACATTTAAGAATAAGCTTCTCAAATGATCCAGACTAAATTTGAAGCCTGTGAAACTTCACAAGTGTATTCAAAGACTTGTGATCCCAAAACGTGCTTGGTTCTAACTGAAATAAAGAGGCTGTCAACCTTTCTGCCACTTGATGATGACATTTGGGAATAAAGACCAGAACTGAGAAACCAAGTTACTCAGAATTTCTGATAGGCTGGCAGTAATTCCATCCATTTCTTGTCCCCTCAAGAGAGCAAATGGGGGAATACAAGTGATAATATTGGGCTAATTTTTAACCTGCTCTAATTTACAGGAGTAAACTATTTGTGATAGACCTTATAATTGAATATGAATGATCCTAATCTGCTGAAAAGCAGCACCCCAAAATGGCATGGTAGTACTGCTGCCTGGAGACTTGTTCAGTCTTTCTACCCCACTACCCATTAGAGTCCTGAGTCCTCTCTCTTTACCAAGCTTAGTTATTAACTCAGGAATCTGACATCCTCAGCACTGCTTACAGTTGGTCTCTGGTTCTATTTTTAACTATGTTTACATTTCAAGATGATATGCTGTCTTTGAATAAAGTTTGTCTTTTATTCTAGGTATAGAAACTGTGCTTATCAGATCCTTGATTTCTGATTTGGTAGATTGACATGCTTGCAAAATCTCTTATACAAAAGTAATTAATGTGTTAACAACAAAATCAACTGTCCTCAGGAATGTTGAGAATAAAATAGAAAACCTCAATAATTGACAATCCCCAAGCTAACAAATGTCTAAGAATCATTAAGATTTGACCTGGGAGAACATTTGTGGGGTTATTAGGCTAAGTTATTAGAAAGATGCTTTACTATATATCAAAACATGCCACTTACTTCTGAAATATAATTCTTTAAAAAGGGCTACATTTTCTCTTGGGCAAAGCTGAAATGAGGCTGTAATATAGGCGAGGGCCCTGAGAGTTACTTCAAAATCATTAGGCCATACCTGGAGTCCTTTTACAGAATGGTTAAATTCCCTTTTAAGAATTTAAATCATACATTTTTTTCCTGACTTTCACTATTTTTTATTACTAGGTGTTTTTTATTTCCATTAAATTTTTTTTAAAAAAATTGAAGTATAGTTGATTTACAATGTTGTATTAGTTTCAGGTGTACAGCAAAGTGATTCAGTTATACATATCTATATCTATCCTTTTTCAGATTCTTTTCCCATATAGGTTATTAGAAAATACTGAGTACAGTTCCACGTGCTGTAAATTAGGTCCTTGTTGGTTATCTGTTTTATGCATAGCAGTGTATATATGTTAATCCCAAACTCCTAATTTATCCCTCTCCACTGCTTTCCCCTTTGGTAACCATAAGTTTGTTTTCTATGTCTGTGGGTCTATTTCTATTTTGTATATGTTAATTTGTATCATTTTTTTTTAGATTGCACTAATAAGTGATATATACTTGTCTTTCTCTGTCTGACTTACTTCACTCAGTTTGATAAATCTCTAGGACCATACATGTTGCTGCAGATGGCATTATTTCATTCTTTTTTTAGCTGAGTAATATTCCATTCTTTATCCATTCATTGATGGACATTTAGGTTGCTTCCATGTCTTGGCTATTGTAAATAGTGCTGCAGTGAACATTGGGGTGCATGTATCTTTTCAAATTATCATACATTTTTATAACTTGACTGTAAATAATGAATGAACCAAGGACGTTGTGCTGAGCTATAAATCTGATTTAAAATCCTCATGCTGAGGAAAATTCTCAGATTCTATTCGGAAATAAACTGCATTTAGGGAGTTTAGTCAAGTTCTATTAGGTCAGACCTGTAGTTGTTTTGAGTATGAAAGCACGATTTTTAAAATTTAAATAAACTTTATTTCAAAATAGCTTGACATATACAAAAATGTTGCAAAAGTAGAATTCCTACTACTACCTCACCCAATTTCCCTACTGTTTACATCTTACATTCCTACAATATATTTGTCACAACTAACTTTAGTACATAACCATTAACTAAATTCCAGACTTCATTCAGATTTTATTAGCTTTTCCCTAGTATCTTTCACTCCAGGATCCCACATTACATTAGTCTTCGTGTCTCCTTAACCTCAGTCTTTCTTGTTTTTGATGACCTGACAATTTTAAGGAGTACTGGTCAGATATTTTGTTATATGTCCCTCAATTGGAGGTTCTTCTCATGTTTAGACTGGGGTTATTGGTTTTGCAGAGAAAGAATACAAAGGTGTCATTCTCACTGCATTCATCTTATCAAGGATTCATGTTATCAACATGACTTATCACTGACCATGTGAATTTTGATCACCTGACCAAAATAGTGTCTCCTAGGTTACTATAAAGTTCCTTTTTTCTCTTTCTATAGTCTCCTTTCTCGAAGTTACTAAGCACAGCCCAGATTCAAGAGGTGGGGAGGTAAGCTCCACTTACCTGAAAGAATAGTAGCTACGTAAATTATTTGGAATTTTTCTGTATAGGAGAGATGACATTTCTTCACCATTTATTTAATCCTTTATATTAATATGGACTCGTAGGTATTTTATACTCTGGGTAATAATCCTATTCTACGTTATTCTGCTCACATTTTTTCAGCTTTACTCCTTGGGAGCTTTTAGCTTGTTCCTGTATCCCTTTGAGAATCAGCCATTTCTCCAAGGGGTCCTGGTTCCTTTTATTGGAGAATGATATTAGAAACCAAGGTTTGGTTTCTAATGAAAGATTGGGCACTGGGTGTGCCCAGTGCTACTGGGGTGTCGACTTCCAGACCCTCTCAGCAGATGGGGCTTTATGTCTGTGTACCAGCCATATACACATACATATCTAATTATTTTCTGTATCCGACTGGAAAGCATGGTACTTTAAAAATCGTGGTAAAATATACATAACAAACTTTACCATTTTAATCATTTTTAAGTGTACATTTTTGTGGCATTAAGTACATTCATATTGTGCAAACACCACCACTACCATCCATCACCAGAACTTTTTCATCTTCCCCCAACTGAAACTCTGTATCCATTTCCCCCTTCCCCAAGTCCTTGGTAACCACCATTTTACTTCATCTCTGCCATTCTACTATCTATGAATTTGACTGCTCTAGGCACTTCAAACAAGTGGAAACCTACTTGTCCTTTTGTGACTGGCTTATCTCACTTATGTCCTTAAGGTTCATCCATGTTGTAGTATGTGTCAGAATTTCCTTTTTAAGACTGAATACTACTCTCTTATATGTATCTGTCATATTTTGTTTATCCATTCATCAGTCAATGGACACTTGGGTTGCTTCACTTTTTGGCTATTGTGAATAATGCTGCTATGAATGTGGGTGTATGAATAATTGGTTCGAGTCCCTGTTTTCATTTCTGGGTATATACCCAGAAGTGGAATTGCTGTATTAATGGAACTTTTAATTTCTTTATGAACCAACCACGATACTGTTTTCCACAGTGGCTGTAACACTTTACATTGCCACCAACAGTGCACAGGAGTTCCAGTTTCTCCACAAGTTTTTAATTTTGATGAAGCCCAACCTATATTTTCTTATGTTGCCTGTGCTTTTGGTGTCTTATCCAAGAAATTGCTACCAAATCCAATTTCATGAGTCTTTCTCTTCTCTATGTTTTCTGCTGAGTTTTATAGTTCTAGCCCTTATGTTCAGATCTTTGATCCATTTCGAGTTAATTTTGTATATGATGTAAAGGTCCCTTTTAATATTTTTGGCAGGTGGATATCCAGTTTTTCCAACATCAGTTTTGAAAATACTTTCCTTTCCTCATTGAATAGTCTTGGCACCCTTGTCAAAAATAATTTGACCATATATGTGGGGGTTTATGTCTATGCTCTCTATTCGATTGGTCACTATGTCTGTCTTTATGCCAGTACCATACTGTTTTGATCACTGTAGCTTTGTAGTAAGTTTTGAAATCAGGAAGTGTGAGAGACATTCAATTTTGTTCTTTTTCAAGATTGTTTTGGCTATTTAGGCATCCCTTGAGGTTCTACAGGAATGCTTCTATTTCTGCCAAAAATATTGGGATTTTTGATAGCGATTACATTGACTCTGTAGATGGTTTTGGGTAGTATTGGCAATGTTTTGTAGTTTTTGGTGTACAAGTCTTTTACCTGTGTGGTTAAGTTTATTCCTAAGTATGTTATTCTTGGTGATGCTAAATGGTGGAAAGCACAATTTTCAAGGAAGAAAGGCCTAACATTAAGTCGAGGTATTCATGACTTGGTCCCCTTGCTTTTGTGGGCAGCTGCACTAATAACAGATCTTTGGAGCTTTGTTTTATTAAAAAAAACAAAAACGAAATGCTATATAGCTTATGTGCATTTCAAAATCAAATCTCAAGTGGTGAATTACTTATTCCTCCTTACATTCCATGTGGCCTCTTTTCAATTTAATTCAAAATTAATTATAAAATAACTTTTGCTAACTCAGGATAATTCCCCACATTATCTGTAGCACTTAGAACAGTGCTGGCACATATATGTGGTAAAAAAATAAGGAGAATGAAGAATCACAAGAAATAAATATTATTTAAAGGGAAAAAAATGACAACAAACGAGGCTAGAATTATTAGGTTTTATTTTTCCCTAGTACTCTTAAAACTCAGCTTCACCAAGTAACAGGTCAGACCTCTGGAATAACAACTCTTTTTCTGGGCTGTAACCCTTTTCAGGAGACAGAATTTATCAAATATCATAGTTCCAGGATGTTTCCACCCCATAATTCTAAGCCACTTACAGAATCATATCTTCTTAGGTCTTAACTGGAATCAAACAATCTAGACACATGTAACATAATCAAAAGAGCATAAACCATTTCTTTTCCTTCCCCTGCTGAATGCACTTCCCTCTTTTTCCCCAAAGGGTTTGTTACTAAGAGATGTTGAAGTATCTTACTTTCCAAGAAACCTGCCTACCAGTTCTGAATCTGAGCCTGGAATAAGGGATCTCTTAATTCACAAAACAATTTAATAAATATTCTAAGCTAATTATTCTCAGCCAAGACAAATTAAATTTGTTTTACTTTACACCCGACATAGCTTTGCTTCAATACTTCCTACTTGCAAAAGTCAAACCCTATCTTTAAAACCCCTTATAATTTCCATGACTGAGAGGAAAGAGGGAGTGGGGAAGGCGGGCTTGTTGTGTAGTAGGGGATTCTGAAAAGGGCAGATACTTAGTTTTGAAGTCACTAAGTGGAAAAACAGCAAAGGTTCTTCCTCCTTATTCTGATAATGAAAACACATGTAGGCCAGAACTAGAAAATTCTGGTCCTAAAACTATAATATATTATAATAGTTTTAAGTACATTCAAAATTTATATTACTCTTTAATTTATTTTCCCTGAGTTTGGGTTCACAGTTTGGTAGAGATACTTTAAAGAAGAGGTAGTTAGTGGGGGTAAAGAAGAAATAATGTTTGTGTCTAGCAGCATCTGGGAAAATATGTTAACATCTGTCATTTCAATCTCAGTTAACAATTCTCTTTTCCTCTTGAATCTGAGAATGTAACAGAGGGATGATCGTTTTCCTTTTTATTCTTATCCGCCAAGGACCCTCTCTCCTATAACATCCACCCCAGTAGTATTATCACTATTCATAAAAATGAACAGCCCTTCCAAATGCTCCAAAGTGGGGTTGTTTAGATTTAGCAGAGAGAGGCTCAACTGAGTAACTTTTATTCACACAGTCATTAGAGAAAATGAGCAAAATTCCAGTACTGCCAACCACTGCCTTTTCTCCCTGGACCTGGTTTATTTAAATCATTCCTGTCAATTCTTGAGTTGATTCTAAAGTCTGGGCTCTAGGGGATCCTGACATCTAACACAGGTAGGGACATTTTGGTCCAGATCTCAGCCTCCAGTCTTACAATGGGCTGCTGGAATATTGTTTCATCAGATGCTCATGACAGGGACTGCAAACTCGCTCAGGCTTGATACTTGAAGGAAGAGGCAGTTCGTTTGTTGAGCAGGCATTACAGAAGGTTCCTCTGCAGTTCTTACACACGTTCTACAAGGAGAGGGGGAGATCAAGTGGGTAACAGAAGAGCAGGGCATAAGGATGCATGGGATATAAGAGGCCAAATATGATAGATGCTCAATGTCTAATAAAATACTGGCTGAATGTGTGCTGTGTGCCACACAGTATCTAACTAAACAATCTGTCTACAAAGAAGCATACAGTCTAGTTCTTAAGATTTAAATGAAGAGAAGCATTTCCACGGAATGCAAATGAACAGATACAATAATTATTTATCTTTATAATATATACTTTCATTTATATTCACCTTTAGGTGGGCTACTTCTAAAATTAGTTTGCAATTACCCAAGCATACTTCAAATAAGGCAGGCAGTGACCTAGCCATGGGGAGGGTTGGGTAACTGACATAAGATTAAAAACTTTGCTGAGCATGAACTGAAAGTATAATTTCTAATACACTGATGTGCTCAGTGCTTTCCTGTGATGCTCTACAAGCACATCCTTTGGGGTTATCAGTGCAGCAGGAGCACAGCTTCCTGCATCCTTTTTATTGGGAAGTTAGTCTCTTTATTAAGCATTTTGAGTCTTTAGTGGCCAAACTGTGGGACAGCATGTGGGTCATTATGGCAGTGCCACTGGTAAAGCTGTGATAGGTTGGTGCACACATAGCTCCAAGGGTCCCTATTTAAAGGCTGTGAAGAATGATTTCCCCCCTAAATAATGCTACTTTTCCCCAAACAATTCATCTTCTTGAGGGTGCAGCAGAGCTAGGGGGGGTCATTTTTATTTGAAAGCCTGGGAGGAATCTTCCTCTGACATATTGCAGTTAGTTTGCATGGCTTAGAAAAGAAAAGCCAGAATTAGATTAGCAGCTTCTTCTGTTTGGGAACACATTTCTCTAATTACAACTTCCAATTCCATAAAGGCAGTTTATCTTTATCTGCTTCTGCTAATTTAAGACTAGGTCATGCTACAATTTTGCTTGTTAAAATTTAGCAGGATCGCAAATGGTGGCACGCAGGTTGTAACCCAGAATTTGGGCACGTTTCCTTCTCTTCTAAGCACTTGTTTCTGACATTCATTTGTCCATAACATTTCTTGAGCATCTACTATGAACTGGGTACCATATTAGGTGCTGGGGGATCCTACTGTGAACAAGGCACAGCTATGGCTGTCAAAGACACTTTACTTTTCCTGCATGCTTCCTTCACCCTGCTGACTCTAGGATAACAAGCTGGGTAGGGGTTTAGGCAGAGACCCTTGAGGATCCAAGGGGAGAACAAGTGATTTGGTGGAGAAAGAGCTCATTTCCCTCTCAGAGGCTGTTTCCCCAAATAATTCAAAGAACCCAACCCCCCACCCCGCCCCAACCTATCTTCTCTGTACTAAGCAGGATGGAGTACTGGAAGGCGTATAGACTTTGGAGCCAGAGTCAGGTTGCATCTGGGCTTTCAGTAACTGGGATAATGCACTTGACACCTCTGAGCCCAAGGTTCTTTATATAATGATGGCACAAGGGACACAAGCTTAACAAGAACAAGGACTTGGGACTCGGTCTACATTTTGTTCATTACTCTTTCTCCGGCACATGGAATAGTACATTCCGCATAGTAGGCACTCAATAAATATTTACTTACAAATTTATGTTTGTTTTAAATTACTTATATAGTTAATTTGTATTTAATATTTTAATGGGGACTTACTAACATGACTTAATAGGACTGAAAAAAAATAGGTACACACTAAATGCTTGCTCCTTTTGCTTTTCTCCCCACTCTCTGCACTCTATACAGCGAAGTCCCTATCGTGAGAAGCGGCTGGTGGTGCAGTGGGTGTCCCTGTGAAGAACCTGTTCATTTCTCGCCACTGTTACCTTTGTTAGACTGCAGTCTTCCTGGCACAGCTGACACATCTGTGGCTTTTCGGAGGGCAGCGGCTGATCCTAAACCACACAGTGAGCCGGTTAGTTTCCCTTAGCCCCGGAAAGACCAGTATTTTCAGAATATGCATTTTTTAGTTACAAAATTAACATAATCACACTACAGGCTATCTGGAAACTAGAACAAATTACATACAGTCTCACCACCTTATATACAACTCTGATAATCCTATCATTCTCCTTGGTGCTCTTTTAATTTTTATAATGAAGTAATGTGATTTTATCTATATAAAGAAAATTCATGTATATAAATGTAAAAAGCTAAAAAAAGGAAGCCCCATCCCTCTTGTCTTATTCTATCACCAAGAATGGAGGGAGTAGGCATCATTATATCCTAATAGATAGATGACAGCAGTGACTCAGACATAGTAGCATTTATCAGTTTTCTCATGGAGTTGTCATCTACCACTATATTTGTAAATGTTTGGTTATTTCTAAGTGATCAATAAGTATTTTTTCTCTTCATTTTATATAAGGGAAGACTAACGGAAAGGGAGGTACAGTGAGCTCTCAGGTCCCTTGGTATGTCAAAGAGAATCTCAGATAGGAAGTTAAGAGCTGCTGTTTACTTAGTAAATTGCTCCAAACTGTACTACTTCCTGTGAGCGTTTCAGCCAAATGCATGTTTGTTCAGGATATTATTAAAAGGATGGGAAGCAGAGGCCTGTATGCATTCATCTACCTCCCTTGCTGCCTCGTGTACAGCTAGGCATGGTCCAGCCAACTATTTAATTTATACAAGGTGTTTTAGGACAGGAGACTCAGTTACCTGTTCATTCACAGGGTGAGACGGCAGCCTACAATGGGAAAGTAGAAACAGTAACTAATAGCAACATATTTCCTTTTTAATCATTTCAGAAGCACACAAAAAGCAATACCATGGTTCTTTTATGTTGCTGAGACCAAAGTAATTATTAATGTTGACCTCCAAAGAGAGGAAATTTTGGTTGTTAAATCTATTACTAGAATATGATCTTACATTATGCTAGTAGCTTCCTGTTTAAAAATAGATTGGAGTTAAATTTTGTTCCCTTTTTACTACCAAGAAAATAGTGGTTATGTTTCCCAACCTGTAAAACGTCAATGGCCAAGGCCATACTTTTAATAGCTTTTTTCCTATCCAATATTATGGAAACCTACCCATTATCATATGTCACGTATTAGTCCCTTCTCCCACGTACCCATTCAGATTGAAATATTGCTTCATGATACCAGCTGAGCTAACCCCGATCTTCCCAACTTGGAACAGAACTTATACAAGAGGAGAAGCAAAGCCTCCTCCTCAGCAAAGCCTCAGCTCTGGGAAAAACGGACCACAGATCTACAATGGTTCCAATTCTCTTTGGTTGAGTGGCAGTGTGACCATCAGTGTTACCAGGTTTTCAGCTGTTCCTTGGACCACAATCCCAGGAAACCTCGGTATGTTTTAGGATTGCAGTTCTGGCCAGGATAGGCCCTGGCAGCAGCTATTATATAGTGCAGAGACAAAGGGCTTAAAAACAGAAGACATGATAAGGAGAGGCAACTTGGGCCTCTCTGTGGGCCTCAATTTTCTCACCTGTAAGGTAGGAATGGATGATTAAACTTTTGTAAGGAGATAATGAATGTGACACACTTCTTAAGCTGCAGAGCACAATACAAATATAAGGTAGTACACTTGTCCCTCCCTATCATCAGGTTCCGCATCTGTGGTTGGTTAACTCCCCAGATGAGCAACCCACAGATACAGAGAGCCCATTATATCCATTGTACTAGGCCATTTTATGTAAGGGGCTTGAGCATCCATGGATTTTGGTATCTGAAGGGGCTCCTGGAACCCTGGATACCGAGGGACAACTGTATCGTCTTATATTCCCAGGGCCTAAAATCAGAACCTGGCATGTAAGACCCTCTTGAATGTAAATGACTTGATTTTAGTCTGGAACGTGGCTGACTCTGAAAGGCCCTTTTGAGCCCTGGTTAATTTTGTGGTCTAATTCCTTCCCATGGCCCATGCTGATCTATAATGTTAGATGGACTGTAGTTTAATAAGGCTGGTCCTAGATCAGACCATGTTCTTTGGGAGTAAACTTAAAGGTACTGGAATCATTCTGGCCTTGGAGGTGAGCAAGAGCAGTTTAGGCTAAGTACCTGCAAAATCAGCCCACTGTTGGACTGTGTGATTTATCTTCCCCAGCAGCTAGTTTTGCTCCAGATGACACCCTATCTCATTCTTAAGGCATTAAAGGCTGGACAGGTACAGCTGCCAAAAATGTATACTGTATAGGTCTCTCAAAATCCCTCTATGGTATCTTTCCTTGATAATAATCTATTTTTGTTGTTGTCATTAATAATAGACTTTAAATTTTAGAGCAGTGTTATGTTCACAGCAAAGCTGAGCAGAAAGGACACAGATTTCTCATATATTCTGTTGGACCTCCCACCCTCCAGCCATTATCAACATTCCACACCCGAGTGGTACCTGATGTTACAGTCATTGAACCTAAACTGACACATCATAAGTCATAGTTTACCTTAGGGTTCACTCTTGGTGTTGTACATTCTGTGGGTTTGGACAAATGTATAATGACATGTATCTATCATTATAGTGTCATACAGAGTATTCTCACTGCCCTACAAAATCCGATTTCATCCATCCACATCCTCTAAGCCCTGGCAATCACTATCTCCATGGTTTTGCCTTTTCCAGAATGTCACATAGTTGGACCTTCTTCATTTTTTAATACAGTGGCAGTATGTAATGTTTTGTTGTTAAAATAATTGTTAAAAGTCAACTTCCTTGGAATGATCCCATGTTCTTCGTTGCGGGGAAATGAGATGAAGAGTTAAGAAAAAGGAATAAAGCAAAACTGTTTTTCTCCTTAAGACAAAAAAAGTAAGGGCAATTAGAGTATTTATTTGAAACATAGCTGCCTTTCACTTAGTACTTAGGTGGAAACAAGTCATGCCCAAGTACATTTAAGAACCTAGGAAATGCTACGGTTTGTGCTTCATTTACTTGTCCTACTGATCCAGTAAAGATTAGATTAGACATAATCCTTTAAGTGATAGTTTGGGGATTAACCAGGGAAGAATCAGAGGACAGCTTGATCACCTTTCTTTCTTTCTTTCTTTCTTTCTTCTGGAATGGACTAAATGAGTTTGGTTTAATATCTGGCTTGTTATTCATTCACTCCCCCTTCAAAATGTCTTTCTGAAATATTAATATTACAAGTCAGTGTCTGGTCTGTGTCATTGCCAGTGTATATCAAAAGCTCCCTTTTCCCCACCACCCCAAAATAGCTTTATATCTTAGTTAATACTTCATTAATAAACACCTGTGGCTTTCTTCCAGGGGCTTTTTTAGTTTAACATTTTCCTCTTCAATTTTGTGCTTCTCATCCTGCCAAAAGAAAACAGCCCAATTTATTAATTATTCAGACCGCTAAACAATGATGATGCTGCAGACATTTTCTTCTGTATTGTCTTAGCTTGGGTATAAAGCTAAGCAGCTTTTTTTTTTTTTTTTTTTTTTTTGCGGTACGTGGGCCTCTCACTGTTGTGGCCTCTCCCGTTGCAGAGCACAGGCTCCGGACACGCAGGCTCAGCGGCCATGGCTCACGGGCCCAGCCGCTCTGCGGCATGTGGGATCTTCCCAGACCGGGTCACGAACCCGTGTCCCCTGCATTGGCAGGCGGACTCTCAACCACTGCGCCACCAGGGAAGCCCTTTTTTTTTTTTTTAATTAGGGAAGGAGTTTAACTTTGGAGATATTTTCCATCATTCTTTGTTCCAAATAGTTTCTTAACAAATGATTCTGATAGGGTTTGCAACAAATGATTTTCAGAGTAGATATTTTCTTTAATGCTTGAGACTCAAATGAAATTCAGAATGTATCCTATTTACTTACAAAGTGGCTTCAAGGTATCAGTTACTTCTTAGGAAAAAAAAAAGAAACAAAAACATACACACACACAAACCCCCAGCTGAGCTCTGGACAGCTAGTGAAACCGAGCATGGCCATGTCCAGCAGACTGTGTAATCCTCTAGACGCTCGGTCAAGTAGTTGCCTCAGTATCATGACAACTTCTATAGCCTATACAACTCGAGGAGTTTTCTACTCTGAAGGACCAATGGAAAATTCCAAACTGCATTTCTACCAATGCTGCTAAGCCCTGCCTGGGCAGTTTTGGGGGGACAGATTCTTCCTGTGGCACAAACACTGCTGTCTGCCTTGAACTCCTTGCCCATCAGCCTCTAAAAGGAGCATGTACGTTCTCAGAGCACTCCTGGAAAGGCTCGCACTGCACGGCGATTCAAGATTGAGAAATCTAAGGCCTCACTGGAAAAACAGGATAAGACAGGCCAAGATTTTAAGTAAATCTCTGTAAGCCCTTATACGTAGATTTTATGTTCACTAAACTAAGATGATAAAGACAGCCTGCTACAGAGAGAATGGTTCTTTGCACATGTTACATTAGAGGTGTAATAAATTTCCATTCACCACTTTTCTACTCTCCAGCAAATTAGCAGCTCACTCTCTAGAAATTTTAAAAAGCTTATAAATTTGTCCTGCTTTGTTATATATAATATTTACAAAGAAGGTATTTTTTTCCCTGTATTTGACAGAAAAAGTATTTCACGCTTTCCTGATTTTATTATTTGAAGAGAGTGGCTTGGTTTCCTGGGTCCCAGAGATGATCGTAATCCAATGTTAGCTCTCTCACCACTACAGGTTGCTGGAGGTCTCTTTCCTAACACTGTTCTGTAGAAGCTTCTACTCCTGCTCTTTAAACTCTATATTACCTTCCTTTCCCCGTGCCTAATTCCCTTTTTTTCTAATTTTCCCAAGAGAAGTACCTTGAGTATACTAAAATTGAAATCTTCATGACTTGAAAAAGGTGTACAGAAGCAAATCCATATTTAAGACAATTCTGTCAAAGGGCAATTCAGGGTTGGGGAGGGATGACTATACCATATTATTAAAAATATTAGATACTAAAATAATCTTACTTAACTGAAAGGAATAAGATGGTCACTGGGAATTATGGTCATTAATCCCCTTTTCCAAATGAATTCAAGTTAGAGTGTCCCAGGGGCAGACTCAGAATCAAGCCTCCATGTGTTTACTCCAGCTCTCGCCTGCCACCTACGTACTCAAGGCCATAGCAATAAGGCATGTGTTCCATAAGAGAAAACTGTCCGGCCCATCAAGGTAGCCTCTAAAAATTAAGTAAATAAACATGGGAATAACAAATATTACCGTTTTGGGTTCTGGCTTCTGGGAACCCTTTCCTGGGATGCTCCTGTTGTTTTGTAACCTTCTTTCTCTTTCCTGTTTTAGTTCTAACTCAAGCTGGTTCCTGGGGTAGGTGGGAGAGAAAAACGATGAAAATTTGGATTTCTGTACTCCTAAAGAATGCCAAACCCTTTTCTTAGAGTTCAGTAATTAAATTTTAATACTTGATTAATAAAAAGGATACCAGATATATATGGACAACCAGGTTTTAAAGTACTAAAATACAATACAATCAAACCAGTAACACTGAAATACATTCAACATGTTTAATCTTCCTTGGATGATTAAGAATGCACTTTCGGATCTCCCAGTGCCTGAGGGTCACGGCTCCGAATAGCAACATTTAATACTAACTCTTCATGAAAAGTTGTGGTCAACTGAAGATTTACTATAATTGAAAGACAGTATTTCTAAATTTTCAGCAAGATACAGTATGAAAGCACTAACTCTGTAGTCCCATTACATATGAATTAGCTGCTCTCTCTTCACAGTTATGTAGTTAATCCCCAGTTACACCCTCAACCACTAGTATCCTTAGTAACTGTGTGCTTTTATATCCAACAGCAAAGTTCTATTTGTTTGAAGTCAGTGCCTTAGGTACAGAGTTGAGTCTCATTTGAGAGATGGTATGGAAGAATGGTTAAGGGCTTGGAGTCAGAGAAATTGGCTTTTAAATTAGTGTTGCTACCTATTAGCTTAACTGTGTGAATTTGGACAATTTAACTCCACTGAGCCTCAATTTCCTCTGAAGGTGGGGGTAATAAGATCACCTACAAATAGGGTCGATGGGAAGATGTTAGGAGAGAATGCATATGAAGTGCTTAGTAAAGTATTTGGCTCACAGTAAGAATTCAGGAAATCCTATTATTATTAGTGTTGTGTTGGCTATTAATTCTCTTACTCCATCCTATTTACCTGGGATCTTGGGTTCTAATTTCCTAATTCTTTGATGGCAAAAGATGTTGACGAGATTTTGGGAATGCTTATGTATGTGAAGCTTTCTGAATTCTAATTCTGGAGAAAGGACATGGCAGGACAAAACAGACATGGCTTGATCAGGAGACCGCCCCTCTCCTGCTGTCTGGCCTTAGTACTTCCCATGACCACCCTGGCCGCTAAAGCCAACCCGTTCTTCACCGCTGCCTGGTGAGTTCCTCCACTTCCAGCTGCAGACTGTTGATCTTGTCTCCGAAGTCCTGCTTGAAGAGCCGGTTGTCCAATTCAGCAGACTGGCGGCCTCGCTCAGCCTGGCGCAATCTGGATGTGAGCCATATGAACTTGTGATAAAAAACACAAGCCATGGTGGGGAGGACGACCAAGTTCAAAACACAAAATAAAACAACCCAAGGGCATGAAGAGACAGAGAGAGGAAAATAAACTTTGTAGGACGTGGGAAGAAATTATGGGGGGAGAAAAGATGGAGAAGAAACAAATTCTTTAAAAAAAGCAAGATGAAGGTGAACCAGGCAGAGGAATAGTTGATTTTCCATTTTTTTTTTATTCTAGTACTACAGTTTACAGCCATTAGATGATAAACAATAAAACATCACTTTTTAGAAAATCCATATCCAAAGCCAACCTCAAGTACATAGTAATTAAAGTTAAATCCACTTTTTTGTTTTTATTTCCTAATAGGTTTGGTACTTTATATTTCTGTTTTATACTCACTGGAACTTGCAAATGGGCAACTACCTTCTTATATGTGGAACTAGAACATTTTCCTGGTCCCTTCCCTAAACCACAAATTATATTAAATCACTGGACACTATACATCAACCTTTACCCAGGCTTCGGGTTTTTAACATAATGAAAAGCCTTTCGCTATCTCTTTCCTTTTCCATTTCTACCAACTGGTGTGTGACTAAGTGGACAAACGATTCAGCACTGGGCCTGCATAAGATTCCTGACCATATTCTCTGGAAGATTGTGAATGTTTTCTTCCAAATATCCTATAACTTTGCACCTATAAAGAAGCATGTTCTAAGGTGAAATATCTGGGGCTCTCTGTAATAGAATTTGGGAGCATGCTACTATGCTACTATGTATAGTCTTTAAAATGTTTTATTTTGGTGTTTGAGCACTCCTTCCAAATGCTCATAGAAAAGGCACCTCATCACCACAAAAGGCTGATGAAGGTAAGAAGAGGTGCAAAATTATAAGAGAGAAACTAAGTTCAAAAGTACAGGCTCTTCCATGAAGTTGGTCATATTTTCTTTGACTTGACCTTGGTTCAAGTCTGCAAGGACCTATAAAAACACACATGAAATCTATCTTACTCTCTTAATTCTGTTTTTTTCCAAGAAGACAGTAAAGAATTTAAAGAGCTGGGAGCAAAGGGGTTATCTTTGTCCCCACTTAAGCAGCTGAAATGCTGCAAATCTACTAGAATGAGAAAAAACAGAAAAACAAAAATTTTCCCAAGACTTTTTGAAGGAATAAAGGCTTATGTAACTAACACCTGTTCCCCCCAATCAAAAGTCATTTTTAAAAAAAATCAAAGTATTTATAGGATTATTACAATGTAATGCCTAGGAATGGTCAGATCTGTGGTCACTTAGAAAAAGAAGCCCTGCTGATTATTGTTTATGAATACCTACTGGGAACCTTTATTTTTAGACTAAATAATAATAATGAATATAAGTTTATCATTTGTCTATTTCCTACTCTGAAATGGTTTTCTAATAGATTGTTATTCTCCTAGAAACTTAAGCAAATTCCCATCTGAACAAAAAGTAACAGAAACTCTTAAGTAAACGTTGCCAGCAAGGAACAAGAGGCAGGAAACCATCACTCATGTCTGTGCCTTGTTGTCTTTACTCCGAAAGGAAAAGCAGGATAGATGTGAAAAACGTGTAGCATATTTTTTTTTTTAATAGAAGAGATGTGCTTTTATTAAAATGGTTCTCTCTGAGCTACCTAAATAGGAAGTGGAATTGCAGGAAAATGGCAGAGGTAGAAGATGACAAATATTAGGAGGGTTTTCCCAAGCTTCCACATTATTATGTTATCATAAGTTACCTAATCACTAACTTTATCTCTATGACTTTAAAGAAATGTAAGGATGCTGTTCCCCGCCCTCACCCTACTGCCCCCCACCAAAGTCACTAAGGCAAAATAGTTGCAAGCAATCTTGGTTACTGAGAGTAGAACTGTAGTGGAATACTAAGTACTTATCCTTGGCTTGGGGATTAAACCTAGATGACAAAAGTGAAAAGGGGTCATGGCCTAAGAGACACAGAACTACTTTAGAAGAGTCCAAGACCATGTGGCAGTCACCTCTAGTTCATTACATCGCAACGGCAGAACAGGCTCAATGACACAGACATCGCACCTAGAAACTGGTATTGTTGGGGACTGGACTGTAAAGGTATCAGTCATATATGTACAGAGCTTCAATTCCCTAGGATGTTTTTTAATGGTGTGTTTATTTATTGGTCAACTCAAGTAATTTCTCAAAGTTTATTTGGTATTTAATTGAGAACTTATACTCAATTTTCTAACTCTGGGGAGAAAATAAAGAAGAAAACACAGCCTATATATATCAAACGTTTTTTTTTAAAAAGTCCAGCAAATTCAATGTTTGGTGACATTTTATATAGAATCAGAGCATAAATGCAATAACTTTCAGATTTCTTCCTTTTACAATTAAGCTGTGGTATCCAACTTGCGAGGTGACCAGCTGTAAAATGCCTAATGATGTTTTGGGATCAGTTTATTTGCTGCACTATTTAAGGTCTTTGCCTGTTTCACCAAATCCTTCTCACTATATTAATACAATACAAATAAAAATGGGAATGAAAGGGGAATGAGAAAATGAATAAATAGGAAAGACAAAAATAGCAAGAGAACAAGTCAGCTTAATAATACTTGAAGAGGTAAGTCATTATTTTAGTTCTGTCTGCTTTAAATGCCAAGCCAAAAATCCACTGAAAAATAATCTGATACATTTCAAAAACACAATTTATGAACACTAAAATTGATTTCTTAAATCATAAACATATAACTGCTATGAGCAAGCACTTAGATAACTTCCGAGATAGACTGATACTTTTTCATTTCAAATCAGCCAAACCAGAGTTTTCAAGCTTATTTATTAATTTGCAATTAACTTTTGATTCAACAGTAATATGCAGTGCTGTTCAGGACCCACCCTGGTCAAGAGCCATCTGAATAAAAGAAGCCATCCATTCACCCTTTCATCCATGCACTTACTAAATGAATGCCTTGGACACTCAAGGCACTGTGACAGATCCAACAAGGGAACTTAAAGGATTAGTTAACTAATGTCAAGGAACTCAGACTCTCATCAGAAGATACGTATATAAAGGTTTATAAGGTAGGACAAAGTCAGAAGTGCTATAAGCAGTATAGATAGGTATGGATATAAGGCTATGGGAATTCCAATTAGTACAAATTCGCAGTTTACTTTTAGCTGGGAAGGAGTGTTAGAGGAAGCTTTGGGTAGGTGGCATTGAAGCCTGAACATAAAAAATGTATCTGAAGAACAAGGAAGTGGGAAGACAAAGGGCATTTCTAATTGGTGAAACTATTAGGCAAGACATGGATGGGGAAAATGGGAGGCATGTCTAGTAAGTAGTTTAGTTTTGCTTAGGTGCAAGAAGGGTGATCAGTGGGTGTTAACAGGTAGCAACACAGGCTGGCAACGCTTAATGACCATGGGTGCCCTGGCTCATTCAATCTTCAAGCCTTAGCCATTTCTCTTGGCAGCTGAGTCATCAGGAAGAACATGGTGGCTTCAGACAGAAAGAGAAAAGAGTAGCATAGGGAGAAGATGTACTCTGGGCAGATTGAATTGTAGGTACTGGTGGGAAGTAACTGGTCAGGGGATGAAAATGCAAGACTGGTCTCCAGATTGAGGACAGAGCGGGAGACCGACAGATCTAAGAAGTGTGGGCGGGATGTGACAGTAGAAGCTATAGAACTATTCAGGAGAAAGCAGAGAGAAAAAGGAGATGAGGGAGGAGGGAAAGGGGTTACAGTTATTAGAAGGGCCCTCAGTACCCCTCCATCACCTAGCACCAAAGTCTTCAAAGACCTGAGTGATGAACAGTAACAGAATCACAAACAGATTTAAAAGTCCTTTCATCCTTGTAAGTATCCCTCCTCTAACACATGACACTAAAATGGTTTTTAGTGACATCTTTAAAAAACACAAAATTTAACTGGCTTGCTTTCTACTTGCATGCCTGGTGTTAAGCTTGGAGATTCCCACATACTCTCTGCCAAATGCATAGCGCATTCTCTTCACGTCCAGGACTGAACGCCCTAAGTGTTTCACTAAAGAAACAGCACTTTTACCTTTGTTCAAGTTGTTTAATGGTAGCAGCCATCTGATTAGTCTTCTCTTCCAAGCGACTGTTTAGTTCACTTTTCTGTTTTACTCCTAAGTCTGAACTCTGTTATGGAAAAGAATTATGAGTGATGTTTATGTTTGCATATAACATAAAATCCTGAAACAAATCACACATACCTTTTGAACCTAATGGTAAGCGGGAACTAGAGAAATAGAAATGCTCATGTATTTGCATATCAGTTAATTACCAAGTGTAGAAAAAGCAAGAAGCAACATTTAAGATTAGTATTGTTATATGTAGTTTTGTCTCAAAAATCAACATTGGAAAGTACATCAATTTATCTATATAACTCAGTTGGCAAGTTAGGCTGGAGAGTAGAAATTATTTTATAGGATAAAAAAGACCCTCTTGCCCAGTTACAATGTAAAAAGTGGCCATGACTTTCCAGAACAGCAATACAGGATCCTAGGATAGACCGATTCCTAAAGTGGTTTATTGGTAGCTAGCCTCAAAATGAGATGTGACCCTTTCTTCTTCTATTTAAAGTGTGATTCTAGAGAAGAAGAGGGGCAGAGGGAAGCCCTGGGATTTTAGAGAGCCAGTGAGCCTACCTGCAACTTAAAGGCAAGTTCATGCTTAAGAGCCCTGAGATCATCCAGCTGCTGCCGCAGAGACACCAGGGCATCCTGCTTCTCACAGACATCCTTCTCCAGCATCTTCATAGCCAGTTCCATCTCCTGTCTCATGCTGATCTGGATTTCCAGTTCTTTTTCAACATCCTGCCCCGAAAGGAAAACAAATTACTTATTCTCTCTTTCCTCAACTAAGTGCAAATCACAAAATTCCACAGGACAAGGTAGACCAAAACTCTCAGGTATAAAGTCTGGCAAAACAGCTATAAGCTATCATTCAATACAGAGACATTAACAAAAAGAATAATAATTAGGATAATTACAGTACCATTTACTCAATAATTTACGAATCTGAAAAACTCCGTAGGCCAAACATAGTGCTATCTAATGTGTCTAAAATACTTGAGTCACTTCATTAGATATTAGAACAGACAATTGATGTCACATCTTATTATAGAAATATATATTAAGTGTTACAGCAGCCAGCACAAAATGAAGCAGTTGGAATTCTCTTCATTTGGAGGCTACTGACATTTTCAAGAGCCCAAGGAACCCAAAAGATACTTTGGGTCCCCAAGGTAACAGCTCAGTTACAGGCAATGGTCAATATGGCTAACTGAGTTTTTAAAAAATTTTTTATTTCATATTGGAGTATAGTTGATTAACAGTGTTGTGTTGGTTTCAGGTGTACAGCAAAGTGATTCAGTTATACGTATACACGTTATCCTTTTTCAAATTCTTCTCCCATTTAGGTTATTACAGAATATTGAGCAGTGTTCCCTGTGCTATACAGTAGGTCCATGTTGGTTATCTATTTTAAATATAGCGGCTAACTGAATTTTTCTATTCATTTATCATGAGATGTATCTTTGTTTCAACCATTATTACTGCAACATTATTTGGATGATCAGGGGTACAAAGACCCGAGGTTCTTCTGCATCCAGGCTGTGCCCAGGGCACATTCAGAACCTTGCCTACTTGCTTGGTTTCTTTCTCTTTTAATGAACATTTATCTTAATGTGGTACGAGAATGTGGAAAATTTTATGTAAAATTTTTTCACTTGCCACTTAACTGAGGCACTCTTCTGTACATGGTTAGCATGAACGAAGACAAATCAGACTGCTTCTTAAAATGCTGACATACATTATTTCTAGGACCTTCCTTATGGAAAGTATTTTGAGATCAAATCCACAAACACATAGAAGGAAAATGATAAATATTTCAAGGATGTTAAATAACAGTGTTAAAGTAACATTATAAAATAACCTGAAATTCTGTTCTACACACTGTTATAACAAACTACAAATCAGATCACCCCTTATTTTTAGGCTTCTCCCTGCTGTTAGAGACATTATTGGAGGGGGATTATTTGGTCGTCATACTATCTAAATTACAGGAAGAGTTAATGTACTAATACCACGGGTGTATTTAATATACTAATATTTGGATAAAATCTATTATAGGAGTATTAGTCCTTATTACACATTCTTTTATATGTGTATATATATATTTTTTAATTTCTAAAAATATCTTAAGACTAATACTGATGTACATTTTTCTGTTTATGTATAAGAACAAGAATAAATTCAGAAATAACAACTAAAAATAAAAGCATACAATTCTAAATTAATGATTCTTAAGGAGAAGAGGAGCTGCCCAATCCAAGGAGACATATCTTTGCCGGGGTGAGGAGGGGAGATAGCATAGTTTAAAAATGTAGGTTCTGCAACTAAGCCCGTGTGCCACAACTACTGAAGCCCATGCACCTAGAGCCTGAGCACCGCCACGAAGAGTAGCCCCTGCTCGCAGCAACTAGAGAAAGCCCACGCACAGCAATGAAGACCCAACACAGCCAAAAATAAATAAGTAAATTAATTAATTAAGAAAAGAAAAAAGTAGGTTCTATATACCTAATGTTTTTGCAACACAAACTATAAAAGCAAAAATAAGTTAAAAATTAAAATAGGTAAAATTCCATTGGCTGTTGAGAATGCTCAGAAAAAGGACTGAGGAAGCACTGTAGGGAATATGGGTTAAAAGAATGAGAAACTATTTCATACGATCCATAAAATTTGCTAGAACACTACTGATATTCCTTGATCTGTGAGGTAAAACCCCTAGGTAGGGGTTTTAATGTGTTCCTGAACTATTAGGACCTAAGCAAAGTTTACCAGTCGTAGTTGTGTCTCCTCCTTTAAGTGCTTCCTTGCTTCACTCAGTGCTTGCCCTTCTGAAGTTCTGTCTGGCTTAGGGCCCTTGAAAAGATAAATAAAATAGTACATATTTAAGGATTTAAAGAATTTATACAGTTTGTGGACACTAGCACTGCTATTTAGTAAGGGAAATGATCATACCTAAACATGTATGATAATGAACGAAGACAACAAAGAAACTGAAGAAGTTTGGTAAGTATTCTTAAGCCAAATTGGGAGTTTCTTTCCATTTTGTTTAAAGTCCTAAGATAGTTTACCAAACCAAGTGGTAGAAGTCTTAAAAATCAGCCTCTGAAAACAAAATAGCATTTACTGTAAATGATAAATTGGGCCAAACGTTCAAACAGGAATGTAGTCCTACTCCAGAGATCTCACATCTGGTGTCTCCACCCATACAGAGAGATCAGAGCTAAACATGAGTAGCTCATCAGAAAATGCTGAGTAGTCACAGTTGTTTTTACAAAGTCCATGCATTAAAGGCAAACATATTACTCATGTCGGTCCCCACTCAGAGCCTAGGTGCTTACTCTTTAAGAACAATGTTAATAACTGGATTTCTGGATTCCTAGGTCACAGCAGGTTAGAAGCATTAGAATAAGTAGGGAGACCTTTCTAGAGAGAGTAATGCTAACAGCAGTAAGAAGCAATAGATGCCAGTGAAATAAAAGGCAGAAAAAACCACCCACAGTAATCTGGGAATATTTAAGCTCAGAAGCTAGAAGCTCTATCAACTTCAATAGCCGACCCCCACCAAAGTAGCACCGTTATAACTCAGTACAGAATTGCCAATGTTGATAATTATGATATTCAGTCATCATAAAGGGCTAAATGTGTTCAATTACATCCTCCACTTAAGAAAGCTTAGAACTGTACAATATACAAAAGGTTTGCAAAATATCTGTTTAGACATATATAAAAAGTTTGGTATTGGGTTGGCCATAAAGGTCGATTGGGCTTTTCCATAAGATGTTATGGAACCAACCCTATACTTTAAGGGATTGAGTTATCTAGAAAATTCATTTATATGGTAACTCTTTCCCAGTGATATCAGATAAACACTTTTTACAAAACAGTAACATGGTCTAAAAATAATGGTATATTTAATATAGTAGAACACTTAAATATAGTACAAATCATTAGTATGTAAAAACAAGACGTCCAATTAGACTGTTTATTGAAGTCTCTAAACAGATGTGGGTGGCGGTGAAGCCAAGCAGTGTTTGTAGGAGAAGGGACATAGCCCCTCCCATAACCTTTGCCATTCACTCAATTGTGCCTGGAGCCTCAGTGAAAACGGTGCACTTAACATATGCAAATGCTCACAGCTACCAAGTGGTCCTCTGGAGGCAGCCCCCCCCCCCCCCCCCCCGCCATGACACATGACATGCTCTCTGGGAATATTTCATAAATCCAGTAAGATTAACCTTCCGATTAGATTCCAATATGTAGGAGCTTTCCTCTTTAACTCGTTCCATATCTTCTTGCAGGGTAATAATCCTGTTGTTTGCAACTGCAAGCTGTTGATAAAATTTTAAAAATAATCGTTATCTTTCTTTCACTAAACACAGGATAAGATAATTCATGATCTGCTAGGACATGATTTTCAGGCTTAGCTATTCTTAGAAGGAAAGAAAGCTATCTATAGCCCCATAAAAATGTTCTTATAGGGAACTTAGGAAAAATGTCTTTAAAGATAAAAATAAAAAATATCTCCTATTACTGCTTTTAGTGTAAACATTTTTTCAGTACCACAATGTTATCTTACAATTATTTACCTCAAGGGTCTCCTCATGGATAACTTGTAATTATATTTAGTTATAAAATCTATTTCTGGACTTCCCTGCTGGCACAGTGGTTGAGAATCCGCCTGCCAATGCAGAGGACATGGGTTCGAGCCCTGGTCCAGGAAGAGACCACATGCTGCAGAGCAACTAAGCCTGTGCGCCATAACTACTAAGCCTGCACTCTAGAGCCCACGAGCCACAACTACTTAAGCCCACTCGCCTAGAGCCCGTGCTCCACAACAAGAGAAGCCACTGCAATGAGAAGCCCATGCACCACAACGAAGAGTAGCCACAACTAGAGAAAGCCCGTACACAGCAATGAACACCCATCGCAGCGAAAAAAAAATTTAAAAAACCTATTTCTTTTTTTTTTAACATCTTTATTGGAGTATAATTGCTTTACGGTGTGTTAGTTTCTGCTTTAAAACAAAGTGAATCAGCTATACATATAAATATATTCCCATATCTCCTCCTTCTTGCGTCTTCCTCCCCCCTCCCTATGCCACCGCTCTAGATGGTCACAAAGCACCGAGTTGATCTCCCTGTGCTTCGCAGCCGCTTCCCACTAGCCATCTATTTTACATTTCGTAGTGTATATAAGTCCATGTCACTCTCTCACTTCCTCCCAGCTTACCCTTCCCCCTCCCTGTGTCCTCAAGTCCATTCTCTACGACTGCGTCTTTATTCCTGTCCTGCCCCTAGGTTCTTCAGAACCTTTTTTTTTTTTGATTCCATATATATGTGTTAGCATGCGGTATTTATTTTTCTCTTTCTGACTTACTTCACTCTGTATGACAGTCTCTAGGTCCATCCACCTCACTACAAATAACTCAATTTCGTTTCTTTTTATGGCTGAGTAATATTCCATTGTATATACAGGCCACATCTTCTTTATGCATTCATCTGTCGATGGACACTTAGGTTGCTTCCATATCCTGGCTATTGTAAATAGAGCTGCAATGAACATTGTGGTACATGACTCTTTCTGAATTATGGTTTTCTCAGGGTATATGCACAGGAGTGGGATTGCTGGGTTGTATGGTAGTTCTAATTTCAGTTTTTTAAGGAACCTCCATACTGTTCTCCATAATGGCTGTATCAACTTACATTCCCACCAACAGTGCAAGAGGGTTCCCTTTTCTCCACACCCTCTCTAGCCTTTATTCTTTGTAGATTTTTTGAGGATGGCCATTTTGACTGGTGTGAGGGTGATACCTCCTTGTAGTTTTGATATTCATTTCTCTAATGATTAGTGATGTTGAGCATCTTTTCATGTGTTTGTTGGCAATCTGTATATCTTCTTTGGAGAAATGTCTACCTAGGTCTTCTGCCCATTTTTGGATTCGGTTGCTTGTTTTTTTAGATATTGAGCTGCATGAGCTGCTTGTATATTTTAGAGATTGATCCTTTGCCAGTTGCTTCATTTGCAAATATTTTCTCCCATTCTGAGGGCTGTCTTCTCATCTCGTTTATGGTTTCCTTTGCTGTGCAAAAGCTTTTAAGTTTCATTAGGTCTCATTTGTTTATTTTTGTTTTTATTTCCATTTCTCTAGGAGGTGGGTCAAAATGGATCTTACTGTGATGTACGTCACAGAGTGTTCTGCCTATGTTTTCCTCTAAGAGTTTTATAGATTCATAGTCTGTCTGGCCTTACATTTAGGTCTTTAATCCATTTTGAGTTTAGTTTTGTGTGTGGTGCTAGGGAGTGTTCTAATTTCATTCTTTTACATGTAGCTGTCCAGTTTTCCCAGCACCACTTATTGAAGAGGCTGTCTTTTCTCCATTGTATATTCTTACCTCCTTTATCAAAAGTAAGGTGACCATATGTGGGTGGGTTTATCTCTGGGCTTTCTCTCCAGTTCCATTGATCTATATTTCCATTTTTGTGCCAGTACCATACCGTCTTGATTACTGTAGCACTGTCGTATAGTCTGAAGTCCGGGAGCCTGATTCCTCCAGCTCCGTTTTTCTATCTCAAGGCTGCTTTGGCTATTTGGGGTCTTTTGTGTTTCCATACAAATTGTGAAATTTTTTGTTCTAGTTCTGTGAAAAATGCCATTGGTAGTTTGATAGGGATTGCATTGACTCTGTAGATTGCTTTGGGTTGTATAGTCATTTTCACAATGTTGACTCTTCCAATCCAAGAACATGGTATATCTCTCCATCTGTTTGTATCATCTTTAATTTCTTTCATCAGTGTCTTATAGTTTTCTGCATACAGGTCTTTTGTCTCCTTAGGTAGGTTTATTCCTAGGTATTTTATTCTTTTTGTTGCAGTGGTAAATGGGAGTGTTTCTTTAATTTCTCTTTCAGATTTTTCATCATTAGTGTATAGGAATGCAAGAGATTTCTGTGCATTAATTTTGTATCCTGCTACTTTACCAAATTCATTGATTAGCTCTAGTAGTTTTCTGGTAGCATAATCTTTAGGATTCTCTATGTATAGTGTCATGTCATCTGCAAACAGTGACAGCTTTACTTCTTTTCTGATTTGGATTCCTTTTATTTCTTTTCTTCTCTGATTGCTGTGGCTAAAACTTCCAAAACTATGTTGAATAATAGTGGTGAGAGTGGACAACATTGTCTTGTTCCTGATCTTAGAGGAAATGGTTTCAGTTTTTCACCACTGAGAATGATGTTGGCTGTGAGTCTGTCATATATGGCCTTTATTATGTTGAGGTAAGTTAGTTCCCTCTATGCCTACTTTCTGGAGGGTTTTTGTCATAAATTGGTGTTGAATTTTGTTGAAAGCTTTTTCTGCATCTTTTGAGATGATCATATGGGTTTTATCCTTCAATTTGTTAATATGGTTTATCACACTGATTGATTTGCGTATACTGCAGAATCCTTGCATTCCTGGAATAAACCCCACTTGATCATGGTGTATGATTCCTTTTAATGTGCTCTTGGATTCTGTTTGCTAGTATTTTGTTGAGGATTTTTGCATCTCTGTTCATCAGTGATATTGGCCTGTAGTTTTCCTTCTTTGTGACATCTTTGCCTGGTTTTGGTATCAGGGTGATGGTGGCCTTGTAGAATGAGTTTGGGAGCGTTCCAACCTCTGCTATATTTTGGAAGATTTTGAGAAGGATAGCTGTTAGCTCTTCTCTAAATGTTTGATAGAATTCGGCTGTGAAGCCATCTGTTCCTGGGCTTTTGTTTGGTGGAAGATTTTTAATCACAGTCTCAATTTCAGTGCTTGTTGACTGGTCTGTTTATATTTTCTATTTCGTCCTGGTTCAGTCTTCGAAGGTTGTGCTTTTCTAAGAATTTGTGCACTTCTTCCAGGTTGTCCACTTTATTGGCATATAGTTGCCTGTAGTAACCTCTCATGATCCTTTGTATTTCTGTGGTGTCAGTTGTTACTTCTCCTTTTTCATTTCTAATTCTATTGATTTGAGTCTTCTCCCTTTTTTTCTTGATGAGTCTGGCTAATGGTTTATCAATTTTGTTTATCTTCTCAAAGAACCAGCTTTTAGTTTTATTGATCTTTGCTACTGTTTCCTTCATTTCTTTTTCATTTATTTCTGATCTGATCTTTATGATTTCTTTCCTTCTGCTAACTTTGGGGTTTTTTTTTTTCTTCTTTCTCTAACTGATTTAGGTGTAAGGTTAGGTTGTTTATTTGAGACATTTCTTGTTTCTTGAGGTAGGACTGTATTGCTATAAACTTCCCTCCTAGAAATGCTTTTGCGGCATCCCATAGGTTTGGGGTCATCTTGTTTTCATTGTCATTTGTTTCTAGGTATTTTTTATTTCCTCTTTGATTTCTTCAATGATCTCTTGTTTATTAAGTAGTATATTGTTTAGCCTCCATGTGTTTGTATTTTTTACAGATTTTTTCCTGTAATTTATATCTAGCTTCATAGCATTGTGGTTGGAAAAGATACTTGATAGAATTTCAATTTTCTTAAATTTAAATTTCCCAAGGCTTGATTTGTGACCCAAGATATGATCTATCCTGGAGAATGTTTCATGAGCACTTGAGAAGAAAGTGTATTCTGTTGTTTTTGGGTGGAATGTCCTACAAATATCAATTAAGGCCATCTTGTTTAATGTACCATTTAAAGCTTGCGTTTCCTTATTTATTTTCATTTTGGATGATCTGTCCATTGGTGAAAGCGGGGTGTTAAAGTCCCCTACTATGACTGTGACTGTTACTGTTGATTTCCCCCTTTATGGCTGATAGCATTTGTCTTATATATTGAGGTCCTCCTATTTTGGGTGCATAAATATTTACAGTTGTTATATCTTCTTCTTGGATTGATCCCTTGATCATTATGCTTGTCTCTTGTAACAGTCTTTATTTTAAAGTCTATTTTGTCTGACATGAGAATTGCTACCCCAGCTTTCTTTTGATTTCCATTTGCATGGAATATCTTTTTCCATCCCCTCACTTTCAGTCTGTATGTGTCCCTAGGTCTGAAGTGGGTTTCCTGTAGACACGACATATATGGATCTTGTTTTTGTATCCATTCAGCCAGTCTGTCTTTTGGTGGGAGCATTTAATCCATTTACATTTAAGGTAATTATTGATATGTATGTTCCTATTACCACTTTCTTAATTATTTGGGGTTTGCTATTGTAGGTCTTTTCCTTCTCTTGTGTTTCCTGCCTAGAGAAGTTCCTTTAGCATTTGTTGTAAAGCTGGTTTGGTGGTGCTGAATTCTCTTAGCTTTTGCTTGTCTGTAAAGATTTTAATTTCTCCACTGAATCTGAATGAGATCCTTGCTGGGTAGAGTAATCTTGTTTGTAGGTTCTTCCCTTTCATCACTTTAAATATGTCTTGCTACTCCCTTCTGGCTTGCAGAGTTTCTGCTGAAAGATCTGCTGTTAACCTTATGGGGATTCCCCTGTATGTTATTTGTTGTTTTTCCCTTGCTGCTTTTAATATTTGTTCTTTGTATTTAATTTTTGATAGTTTGATTAATATGTGTCTTGGCATGTTTCTCCTTGGATTTATACTGTATGGGACTCTCTGCGCTTCCTAAACTTATTTCCTTTCCCATATTAGGGAAGTTTTCAACTATAATCTCTTCACATATTTTCTTCTTCTCTTCTTCTTCTGGGACCCCTGTAATTCGAATGTTGGTGCGTTTAATGTTGTCCCGGAGGTCTCTAAGACTGTCCTCAATTCTTTTCATTCTTTTTTCTTTATTCTGTTCTGCAGTAGTTATTTCCACTATTTTATCTTCCAGGTCACTTATCGGTTCTTCTGCCTCAGTTATTCTACTTTTGATTCTTTCTAGAGAATTTTAAATTTCACTTACTGTGCTGTTCACCAGTTTGTTTGCTCTTTAGTTCTTCTAGGTCCTTGTTAAACGTTTCTTGTATTTTCTTCATTCTATTTCCAAGATTTTGGATCACCTTTACTATCATTACTGTGAGTTCTTTTTCAGGTAGCATGCCTATTTTCTCTGCATTTATTTCGTCTGGTGGGTTTTTTCCTTGTTCCTTCATCTGCTGTGTGTTTCTCTGTCTTCTTATTTTGCTTAACTTACTGTGTTTGGGGTCTCCTTTTCACAGGCTGCAGGTTCGTACTTCCCATTGTTTTTGGTGTCTGCCCCCAGTGGGTGAGGTTGGTTCAGTGGGTTGTGTAGGCTTCCTGGAGGAGGGGACTAGTGCCTGTGTTCTGGTGGATGAGGCTGGATCTTGTCTTTCTGGTGGGCAGGACTGTGTCTGTTGGTGTGTTTTGGGGTGTCTGTGACCTTACTATGATTTTAGGCAGCCTCTCTGCTAATGGTGAGGTTGTGTTCCTGTCTTGCTAGTTGTTTGGCTTAGGGTGTCCAGCACTGTAGCTTGCTGGTTGTTGAGTGGAGCTGGGTCTTAGCGTTGAGATGGAGATCTCTGGGAGAGCTTTCGCCGTTTGATATTACATGGAGCTGGGAGGTCTCTGGTGGATAATGTCCTGAACTTGGCTCTCCTGCCTCAGAGGCACAGGCCTGACACCTGGCCGGAGCACCAAGACCCTGTCAGCCACATGGGTTTTGGTAAGTCTGAGGTCTTCTGCCAGCATTCGGTAGGTGTTCTGTAGGAGTTGTTCCACATATAGATGTATTTCTGATGTATTTGTGGGGAGGGAGGTGATCTCCACATCTTACTCCTCCACCATCTTGAAGGTCTCCTGAAAAAAAACTATTTCTAAAATGTATAAGAGGTCACCTCATGCCTTGGGACCCATCTTACAAACCCTCCATAAAACCTTTAACAGATAATTTTTTTTTAAATGTTCAACTTTCTTTTTAAAGATTTATTTATTATTTATTTATGTATTTAGTTTATTGTAGGCTGCGTTGGGTCTTACTTGTGGCATGCGGGATCTTTCATTGTGGCGTGCGGGCTCTTTGTTGTAGTGTGTGGGTTTCTCTTCTTTAGTAGTGGCACCCAGGCTCCAGAGCGTGTGGGCTCTGTAGTTTCTGCGGCACGTGGGCACTAGTTGAGGCACGCGGGCTTAGCTGTCCCACGGCATGTGGGATCTTAGATCCCTGGTCAGGGATCAAACCCGCATTCCCTGCATTGTAAGGTGGATTCTTTACCACTGGACCACCAGGGAAGTCCCTACATATAATTTTTAAGAGAGTAAGGAATGGATTCCAAAGTTCTCACTCTAAAAGATGCCATTAAGCATTAAAGAGATTTTTCTTTTCAGCACCTACAAAGACAAGGTAATGTTATTGGCAGTGTATCTCTAGGGGAAATGTTTATAACCCTATTCCACTGGAGGGAAGAGTATGGTGGAAACGCTCTCCTCTGTACCTACTGAGCTCAGTTCCCACAGAGAGTGGGAAGGTGCCTGAAGGAGGCTAGGAAAGGAACTGAGCAGACTCCTCTCAGCCAGGCTAGTCTCCCTTTTCGTCATCTCTGCTTGGTTCCTGTTCTACTATGTAAGTACAGAGGAGCCAAGCTCAGGCAAGCTTTCTAGAGGCAGGTATGGCAGCCCATTTCTCTCTCTGCTCTGTGGGCCTAAAATGCGTAAAGAAGTAACTCTGGGCAGACGGGTCTGCTCTCTAGATCCAAGCGCACCTCGGACTGCTTCTTCCAAGGTCTCATCATCAGAGAAAATATTACAAGTGACGACTGCAGATCCAAGTGCACTTTCTAAGTCAGCTTTACCAACATAAAGTGGATGTTTATTTACCTTCATCTGCTCATTTCTTCTCATTTTGTCATATTGGTTCAGAACTCAGGAGGGGAAAAGAGGCCTTTTTTGTTTTGTTTTGTTTTTTACTGGTCCCTTTAAATCCAAAATAGATGGAAATGAGAGAGGGCAGAACTTATTAGCCTTGTCTGCTCTTTATAAAGTCTACACACAGTGCTTTCCTATCTCTAAAAGTTCAAAGCTTTAAGAAAATAAATCTTACTGGTAAGATAAATAAGTAAACGAATAAATTAATATTGTTGGTAAGATAAGTTTAGGCCAAGAACACAAGTCCTGTGACTGAGGGAATAAAATTTATATTTACTGAGTGCTTATGATGTGTCAGGCACTAGTCTAGTCCCTTATGCATTAAATCATTTAATTTGTACAAAAATCTTCTTCTTCTTCTTCTTCTTATCCCCATTCTACAGATAAGTAAACCAAAGAACAGGAGCTCAAGTAACTGGCCCAGGATCAGAAAGCTAGCAAGCGCCAGACCTGGGACACAAATTCAAGTCTAGCTCTGGAGAGCAGGCTTAATTAATATGCCACACTGCCTCAATATAACAGCAGTAGAATCACAGTAGAAAACTGCTCTGCAGAATGTTTCCAAAGCCTTGTGGCATAAAATTCTAAGGGTCATATCAATAAATTAAAGTTTTAATATAATTTAAGAATCTACATCCAAAAATAAAGCCCCCAGAACTGAGTAATATGGAAGGTGTTTTAAAGTCATAACAATGAACAATGATTTTTTCCTTCCGAAAAAAATCTGATTAGATAGCGTTTCCTGACTAGTGCTTTAACTTGCTTATTTTAGACCAAAAATTTTTTTTGAAGTATAGACGATTTACAATATTATATTAGTTTCAGGTGTACAACATAGTGATTCAATATTTTTATAGATTATACTTTATATATATAAAATCTATATATAAAATATGTAGATTATATACTTTTATATATTATAACCTTAAAGTTATTATAAAATATTGGCTATATTCCCTATACTATACAATATATTCTTGTAGCTTATTTATTTTATACATAATAATTTGTACCTCTTAATCCCCTACCCCTATCTTGCCCCTCCCCACTGTTAACCACTAGTTTTTTCTCTATATCTGTGAGTCTGTTTCTGTTTTGTTTTATATTCATTTGTTTGTTTCATTTTTTAGATTCCACATTTAAATAAGATACAGTATTTGTCTTTCTCTCTCAGATTTATTTCACTAAGCACAATACCTTCCAGGTCCATCTATGTTGTTGTACTTAACCAAATTTTTCTCACTGTATGTAATAGGATAGTTATAATTTGAGAAAGGGAAGATAAAGTCTTTGCCACCTAAAAAATTTTATTTAAGGTTTCTCATAGAAACGTCTAATGCTACTGAAGAAAAAAATATGTCGCTTAGCCGTTGGTAAGTTCGGGGAAAAAAAATTAATCAGAAGTAAAATATGAGGTTATTTTTCCATTCTAATTTTAGGGACTTTTCTAAGAGTTTTCACATGTATATTCTTACTTGATCTTCAGGGTAATTGTGAGCTAAAAGGGGAAACACTCTAATTTGCCAGTTAGGGAACTGGGCCTCTTGGAGGTCAAGTGACTTACTTGCTCAGGAGCACATGACATGTAAACTGCTATACCAAGCACTCTTCTAACTGATTTTACTTGCATTACTTCATTACTCCTTTCAACAACCCCATGTGCTAGGTATGGAGTTATTATTATAGATAAAGAAATGGAGGCAATGAAAGAGTAAATAATAGGGTCATATTTGTTATTTCATTGTCAACTGCAACCACATCTTTGCTAGGCTAACATCCCCACAGTTTACTGTTAGTTCATTATTAGTACTGGTCTCCTGACCTGTGTTCTTTATGTCATCTACCCCATCACCCCAAGGAGAAAATAAAACCCTTGAAGGCAGGAACTTGCCAATCTGGCACACATAAATCAATGCCTGGCAGATATAAATCTTTGTCTAGCTCTGGCCCATACGTAGTACCCAAATTGTTTGATGAATGAATAAATGATGAATATCACGCTACCTGCTAAACATTAACTCTAGGCTAGCCCAGACAAAACATTCACAAAAGAAAGCAAAATATTTGATCAGCCCAGGTTCTATGACTTCATATTCCAACTGGATAACTGAGACCCCTCAGATAAGCCAGCTGGCCATTCCTGGTCAGAACAAGGAGTCCTATAGTAGATATTATCTGAAAAGTCAAGTCCTTTATTTCCAGGCTCCAGAGAAATTATTTTCCACTAATACACTCTACTAAATTCTATAAGTAAATCAGAAAACTTCAAAAACACTTACCTCCTCTGTCAGTTTAGTGTTGGATTTTTCTAACGCATCCACTTTTGCCTGAAGGTTGTTTACAGTAGCACTATCAAGAGAAGAAAAAACATAATATAGTCTCTTTTGATAAACAGAGCAATATCCTGTACTTTCTTTTAAAATACTCATTATACTTTCATTGTTTACTGTCCATAATTCTTGACAGACTTGTAGGCTCTAAGACAGCTTAGAAGGTGATGTGTGTCTTACCTGCTCCACAGGTAAACACAGTAAACTTTGTTTACTTAAATAATAATAATAGTAATAGTAATAATAATAATGGGCTACATGAATTATGATGTGCTTGCCATACACCAAGCACTCTTCTGATTTTACTTGCATTATTTCATTACTCCTTTCAACAACCCCATGTGCTAGGTAGGGGGTTGTTATTATAGATAAAGAAATGGAGGCATTGAAAGAGTAAATAATAGGGTCATATTTGTATTTGTCAACTGTAACCACATCTTTGCTAGGTTAACATCTCCACAGTTTACTGTCAGTTCATTATTAGTACTCAGTCCCCAGAGAAAATGTACTTAAATTGTTCTTGAATTTTCTAGATGGAACCAAGACTATAATTTATATGGATACTGGTATAGTCACATTTTAGGTCTTACTTAAATTAAAATGATTATCTTTCATAAGAGAACTATAAATAAGGTAATTAATGGGTATATTAATTCTTCTGAATTATTCAACAGTTTTTAGACCATCAGTACACTTGAGAATACCAATAAATTTTGGATAGCTCTCCTCAGGAAAGAAGAGATTGTTTTATAACCTGGTCATGAAAAATACTTGGTGAGTACTTGGTAAATTAATGGTAGTGATGGTGGAAAAAGGGTAAATTAATACTATCAATCCAGTGGATGAGAAGTGCAAGGGACCAACGAGATACAATTAAAGGTACTAAAGTGATGAGTGCTTTACCCAAGATTTAGTCCTGAAATATGTGGCTGGATCTACCGAACCAAGAAGACCTCCAATTTCAACTATGTCACAAACTTAAGAGTTCTTAACTGAATATATTTACATAATCACTAAAATTCTAATTACATACTGATTTTATATTGCTTTTCATTAAAGCTCACCGCACACTTAAATGCCACATATCCAGTGTCTAGCTCAGTGCCTGGTAAGCAGTAATTCTATATATATTTGTTGAGTATTGTCTGAATTTATCCTAACTGCTCATCAGTTTACCTTTCCCTTCCCCCACACCAAAACCCCCAGTAAAGTAATAGTATTTATTCATTCTTTACTTCAGATGTCTGTTGAGTTCTTCTACATAGTTCTTCTGATCCAGAATTGCAGTAATCTGGCCATCTCTGAGGGAAAAAAAAAAAAAATAGAAAAAAAGTAAATAATATTAGAAATACCAAGATGCCCCACCCCTAATCTTTTCATAAAACATAGAAAGGAAATTATGGCACAGACACACTGTATCAGAAGACAGACCTGATGTATAATCCCCTTGGCATATCAACAAGAGACTTGGAGGTTTAAAATGGAAACCACCCCTGCATATTAATAAAGCTCTTGCTATAGCTTATATATCTTAATAACTTAGGTTATAGGTATAATGTACAATCTATTAGAGGCATTTAAAGAATAAAAAGTTTCTTCTCACAACTGACAGATTTTTATTTTAGCTTTGTTAGTATTATTTATCATAACAATTTTCCATTTGTCATAGGAATTGAATTAAGCTTATTTGGGTGAAATAATTATTGTTCTCAAAGGCTATATATTTATTTGCCTTTAACTGCTGTTTGGCTTCAAAGTGAATGGTATAAAAGGCTTTCACAAAGATCAGGTGTTTATTATTACATGAGTAAATTAAGTGTGGAAAAAGAAGGTTCACTTCTGGGACCAGATAATCTAGAATAGGTGAAAGTTAAACAGACAGACTTTTCAACTGAAAAACAAAATTCAAGGCCACATACCTCTATGACTACTAAAAGGACAAGCAATATAATCTTAGCTCAATGCCTAAGGTTAAAAACTTCAGACTAATTATGCTTTCAACTGCTAAATTTATAAAGGTAAAAGGTGAGTTTCTGATCGCTAATTTCCAAGTACCATATGAATATTTTTAAAACTTTAAATTTTGAAATTATTTTAGATTTACAGAAGTTGTAAAAGTAGTGCCCAGTTCCCATACACTCAGCTCCCCCTAACATTAGCATTTTACATAATCCCATGATGCACAGGTAATAGTGCAAATTTTAAGCAAACCGACAATGCAATCCTTCTGGTCAAGAAAACCATGTTTCCAAACATTACTTTTAAGAGATGAAGCATTTGATTCCTTTTATAAAAATTTTTATTTTGTTTGCCCCTGAGCCACATAGTAGGAAAATCTACTTAACTAAAATCCCTTTTAGGGTTTAGCAGGCATAATTGTCAGATATTTTTGACAAGATTCTATTAAAGCTATCTCATCAGAAATTCTTTCAGCACATCTGTTAAAGCAGTACTGTTGTAAACTTTAAATACTATCAAAGAACATTAAAGAAAAAAGAAAACTAATTTTCTTTGTACATACCCTTCACTACCTTTACTGCTGTTCCCATCCTTGAGATACATTGAAAAATCTATAACTCCAACCTACAGAGAGAATGTTCAGAATTCAATATAAAATTAGATACTTTTCCCAAGGCATAACACAATGTCTCTTTTTAGGTACTCAGAATAGTATTACGGTCATGACAACTACTAGAAATTTTTAATAAAAATTTAATGTTTTATTATAATCAAGAATTGCCGGTTGTAAAGCAATTATACCCCAATAAAGATGTTAAAAAAAAAAAATTGACGGGACTTCCCTGGTGGCGCAGTGGTTAAGAATCCGCCTGCCAATTCAGGGGACACGGGTTCGATTCCTGGTCCGGGAAGATCCCACATGCCGCGGAGCAACTAAGCCTGTGTGTCACAACTTCTGAGCCTGTGCTCTACAGCCTGTAAGCCACAACTACTGAGCCTGTGTGCTGCAACTACTGAAGCCCACGCGCCTAGATCCCACGCTCCACAACAAGAGAAGCGACAGCAATGAGAAGCCCGTACACTGCAACGAAGAGTAGCCCCTGCTCGCCACAGCTAGAGAAAGCCCGTGCGCAGCAACGAAGACCCAACGTAGCCAACAAAAGAGAAGAAAAAAAAAGTTGGAAAAGGTAACTTAAAAAAAAAAATGCTCCTCCTTAAAAAAAAAAAAAGAATTGGCAAGGGTTGTAAATAAAGAACCAAGATTAAGTCAGTAGGACATGGCTAAGAAAGTCAACTGAATACTTAATATAAATTAAGGTTTAACATTTCTTTCTCTCTTGCTTATTTAAAATATTCTGCTACTAAACCCCTGTGTATATATTTTGGCTTATATGTGTGTACATATATTAGGTTGGCCAAAAAGTTTGTTTGGGTTTTTCCATAAGATGCTACGGCAAACACATATACATATGTTTGCTGCTGAACCACACAGCACACAGCATATATATATATATTTTACCCTGTGCAAAATATTTTTAACAGGGATCACAGTTAAGACAAGAATTTGAAAAACATTCATTATGCATAAATAAGCCAAGCTGGAAGGAAAAACAAACAGATTTTTTTATATTCACATCAAAAATAAAGAAAATCCTATTTATGACTCATAGAAGTTCCCCTAATTTGGTTGGTATAATCTGATCAATCCAAATTCTGAGATAACAGAACTCAGAGTGACACACTAGGTAACCAAGTATCTTCCTCATACCTGAGAGTCCAAATCTTCTCCTTTCATACAGAAATTGGCATCAATGACATTCAGACCCACCAACAGACCAGCAATTATGGCTCCCTCTTCTTCCATCATAAGGGCATTGGGTTCATAGAATTCACTGTAAGAGAAATCCATGAAACAGTCTACTGTAATAAAACCTCAAGAATCCAATGATGTAACCATGAGACAAGGAGAAAAGCACTTGCCTCTTGGTTAAATATGGTCATCTATAATAACAGCAAAAAAGTAAAAACAAGGATTACTTGGATACTTTATTTTAGATAATAGGGATATGAACAGACTCTAGATAATAGACAGTCCAGCTGAAAGAAAAGTGATTAGAATGGTATTTTCACTGAAGTGAGCATTCATGCTTCTGCCACATATCTGTATTTGTAACGCACCAGGGGATAATTTTTCAATCTTTCATGCGTCTTAAAAAAACCGATTATTTTGTTTTTAAAAAATTGCCTTTTTCCTGATCCGCTTTATTTTTTAAATTTAATTTTATATATATTTAAAATTGTTTTATTTTATATTGGAGTATAGTTGACTTACAATGTTATGTTAGTTTCAGGTATACAGCAAAGTGATTTAGTAATACATATACTATATTGTTGTATGCAATAGTAGTTCATTCACTTTCACCTCTGGACAGTATTCCATGGTAGGGATATACCACAATGGATTCATTCTATTTGCTGTTTCAGTTGTGCAGGCTACAGTGCTTTGCTGAACACTACTGCACATGGGTTTGGGTACATATACACATGCATTTCTGTTAGACATACCTAGGGTGTGAAAGTGCTGAGTCCAAGTAAGTGAAAATATGTATTAAAAAGTGTTCCCGGGCTTCCCTGGTGGCGCAGTGGTTGAGAGTCCACCTGCCAATGCAGGGGACACGGGTTCGTGCCCCGGTCCGGGAAGATCCCATGTGCCGCGGAGCGGCTGGGCCCGTGAGCCATGGCTGCTGAGCCTGCGCGTGAGCCTGTGCTCCGCAACGGGAGAGGCCGCAACAGCGAGAGGCCCGCATACCGCAAAAAAAAAAAAAAAAAAGTGTTCCGTCTAGTTCGTAAGACTGAATGCATTTACTCTAGTGCTCTGCTGGATGAAGAGCTAATTCTTCAGACCCCAATTGAATCATATAAATTTGTAGCCGCCTACAGCTTGAACACTAGACCCTACACCACTTTAAGGCTTGATCCTTGGAAAGTTGAGCCTTCCCCTTGTGGAAATAAATAAGCTCTCCAGAATGGTTACTGTTCTTCTTTCCCCTGATTTGTTTAATTTTCTTAGGCAAGAAAACAGCAATCAATGGCACACGCAGCTGCAGCAACATTAAAACAATGCTCCATGTTAGGATCTGCAGTGCAATTTTTTGTAAAAACTAGGATCTTGAAAAATTCAGCCATGTCTTTAAATTCTCGATTACTTATTCTTCTTACAATATTTCTCAGAGGCAGTCTGCTACACTTGAATTTCTTTTAGTAAATATTAATGACCTATAAAGTATATATTAAAAAGTACACAAATCATACAATACAGTGGAATGAGTTTTCACACAGAGAACACACCTATGTAACCAGCACTATATTAAAAATCAGTACATCATCAGAACCTCCAAAGCCACCTTGTGCTCCCTTCTACTCCGCATTTACTACCCCTACCCTGCCAATGGTAGCTCTTTCCTGACTTCTATCATGAAAGATAAATTGTGTACGTTTCTGAACTTTATATAAACGGAATAATGCAGAATGTATTTTTCATGTCTGGTTTCATTTGCCCAACATTACACTTGTGAGATTAATCCATATGGCTGTGTGTAGCTGCTATATGGTATTTCATTGTATGAGTATACCATAATTTACCTACCCATTCTACTGTGAATAGATACTTGGGGTCTATTACAAACATTTGGGGCTGGTACAAACATTGTAATAACTATGAACATTCTTGTTCATGTCTTTTGTTGGATATAACTATGCATTTTTTATTGGATATAACAACTAGAAGCAGAATCCTCGATCACAAGGAATGCTCATGATCAGCTTTACTAGAGGATGACAAACAGTTTTCTTAAATTTCTATACCAATTCACTTATCAGCAGGACATTGAAGTAACTTCACATCCTCACCAACACCTGCGATGACCTGTCTTTTTCATTTTACCCATTCTGGTGGTTGTGTGAGGTTATCACACTCTTGTTTTAACTTGAATTTACAACATGGCTAATGAAGTTAGGTATCTTTTAATATTTTTACTGGCCATTTCAATTTTCTTCTTCTGTGAGAGGCTTGTTCAAGTCCTTTACCCAATTCTGTCTTTGCTCGTCTGCCTTTTTCTTTTTGGACTGATGGAGTTCTTTATACACCATGAGTATGCATAATTTGTTGAATATATGTATTATGTATTGCAAATATCTCCTTTAGAGTTATCGGTTACCTCTCACTCTTAATCTCAAGAGTGACTTTTGACGGACAGAAGTTCTTCATTTTAATGTAACCAATTTAGCCATTTTCTCCTTTACAGGTAGAACTTTTTGTGTTTAAGAAATTTTTGTCTACTTTATGTTTCTTCTAAAAGCTTTATTGTTTTCTCATTCCCATTTGTACCTATGACCCAACTGGAAATTTTTTTGTGTGCTGTATTTGAATTTAATGTTACACGTCAACTTCCTGTCTTAGTGAGCCTGGGTATATGCTAAGGTGTCAAAAGCCTTCCCTGTTAAGTTTTGACCTGTCCTGCAAAGGACCATACATATGCCACAGAGACAGTGTGAACACACTTAATGTAAAAACATCTGTTCTTGCGTATGTGTGTGTGTGATGTGGGAGAAGGTATTAGCTGAGCTACGTGAAATTGTCGTGAATCGAATGTTTCTGACCCCCCAAAATGATAAATTTATATGCTTCAGCCTCATATGATATAGAACATGGGGAGAAAAAGAAGGAAGCTCAACGAGAAGATCTTCATACCTGAGAAGTTCCTTTTTATTGATCAGAGCTTTCATATACTCTGAAAGTTTCTTTTGCATCAATGCCAAACGAAGCCAGGCTCTTCCTCTGCCTACTGGTGTCCTACAAAAACATAGAAACCAACTAAAAGTAGCAGAGCTAGAGGCCACAGTGGGACAGGTCCATTTACTCCCGCTAACGGGCCCCCCCAGTGTAAGGTGCACAGGACGTGCCCCTCACAGCCTCTGCCACCACACTCCTGTGGGAGGACTTCTGTGTGGGCCAGTGGGAGCCAGGGGTGTGTTTGGGACAAATGCTCTCGTGAGGAATTAATTACTGACTGAGACTATGATTTGAAGATAAGACCTCTGGAAGGCCAAACTGAAAATGCTCCATCAGACTAGTTTTGGTAAATCCTCATAAATTTAGTGAGGATCATGTAAGGACCCGAATAACAATAATCAGGACACAGGCCACTTAGACCTCTACTTGATTACAATTAGACCAATCTATTTGGGAAGGTGATTACCACTCTTTTTCAAGTCCCAAGGAGGTTCCGGGTGTCAGATCCTGAGGCTCACTTGACAACTGTTTTAATCTTGGTTCTCATCAAACACATTGTTTGTCTTAAGTCCAACACGCCACCTCCCTAGATCTAACTTCTTGAGACTCACTAGCTGATACCCACAAGTGTTTTTAAAAAAAAGAGAACATTTGGTATTTTAACATGAAGACAACCTTTCTTAGATTAAGAATAATTATCCCTCACACTTCTCATTATTCTATGCTACCAGTTCTCTCGTAACATCACTTATTCATAACAGCATTTTGCATTCTGGACTGTCATGAAATAAATTATTATGATCACCGTTGTCTTTAGTCTCATTCCTAAAGGAGGTAGTTAAAAAGAATGTTTTCCCTGACACACAGAATTGAACCTTAAACTTACTTAAGTCCTGGAAGGTCTTTAACACTTGCTGTTATCTCTGCAGCTTCTGGAACAAGCTTTTCTACCAGTTCTAGAGGGCCCCAGAAGGATTTATTTTGTCCAAGAAAAGTTTTCTTAGCTAAGGCGATAAAAACAAAGCAATATTTTAACATTTTTCACAACATAAACACACTCTCAACACACACATACCCTCTCCCATCTATTCAGTGCGCTTTTCCGGGAATTAATCCCAGGTTATCAGACAGTTCTAAAATTATTCATGCTTTCATAATAGATAACATTTCATAAAAATCAAAAATCCCCTACTTTCCAAGACTCGGTCCTTCCTCTTCCAGGAAGAATTTATGGACTAGCTGTATAATAACGATAAAATATTTTAACAATATCATGCTTAAAGCCGTGTGGTATTAGTGAAGAAAACAGTCCAGGGGAAAAGAATATGTAATCCAAGAACAGGTTATCAAAGATTGGAGCAGGAGGAGGAAAAGAAGCCAAGGTGAACAAGACCAGGTCCTGTCCTCAAAAGCTCACAGTTGGGCTTCCCTGGGCTTCCCAGAGCCATGGCCACTGGGCCTGCACAACCGGAGCCTGTGCTCCGCAGCGGGAGAGGCCAAAACAGTGAGAGGCCCGCGTACCGCAAAAAAACAAAAGAAAAAGACTCTTATTCTTTGGCTCCACCAGGAATGCTTCTCTTCTGGAGCATGTATTGCTAGGAAACAGGTGTGTGCACATTTGTATTTGGAGGCCACGGTCTACCTTTCAAGCCGTGTTTCAGGCAGTGCTCCATCACCACAAAGAACTGCTGGAGCGGTGCGTAGTCAGAGTCCAGAGTTCTCCCTAGGTTCAGAGCAGATTCAATCAAGCCCTTGATACTCAGCTTGGCCATGTTCATCAGGTTCATGCGTTCGTTAGCCATGAGATAATTAGGATCTGCAGCCAAAGGAGAAAAGGATGAAGCCTGGTTACTGGAAATAGCGCATTAAAATATTCAGTATAAGTTCACTGTGTTGACATTTGCATTGATGGCACAAAAGCAATAGCGGGTAAGACTGTTGGTGTCTTGGCAAGAATCAAGGCCTTGGCACCAAATTATACTATTAGTTGTTGTATTCTTCCCCACCATGTGCTTTCCTTTTTTTTTTTTAAAAAAAGATGCCAGTCTCCCTTAGGAATATTCTTGGTGAAACAGTAAAAAATGTATTTATTTTATAAAATTTTGAGCCTTGAGTACAGTCTTTTAATATTCTCACCACTGCCTCTGTTACCAGCCTAACTTGGGTCCGTCACAACTCAGTACTGCACAGTCTTCACACTGGGCTGCTTCCACCCTTGCCCTGCCTCACCCATTCTCTACAGCTTGTGAAGCGCTCTAAAAAATAAAGCTGGGCTTCCCTGGTGGCGCAGTGGTTGAGAGTCCGCCTGCCGATGCGGGGGACGCGGGTTCGTGCCCGGTCCGGGAAGATCCCACATGCCGCGGAGCGGCTGGGCCCGTGAGCCATGGCCGCTGAGCCTGCGCGTCCGGAGCCTGTGCTCTGCAACGGGAGAGGCCACAACAGTGAGAGGCCCACGTACCGCAAAAAAAATAAAATAAAATAAAAAAATAAAGCCAATGTAGAGAAAAAGGACAAAGTGCTTAAACTTTGTTCCAAATACGCTATGTGCATTATTAGTATTTATACTAGTTAGCATTATTATTTAAACTATGCATTACTAAATGACTAAAAATAATTAACATTATTAGTATAATGAAGTATTAGAACTTAATCAACTCCCCGATTTTTTAAGACTTAACATAGAGCACGTGGCTCTCATCAACCAAATAAACTCCCTGAGGAAAGGGACTAAGTACCACATTTTACCTGACATCCTCCCAAAAGTTAAATGTGTTAAATTTCTATACGAATTGAAAAAGGCCTAGAGATCTATGAAATATTTTACCTTTTTTAGGAGGACTAAAAGTAGTACTAATAAAAGCCATGCTCCCATAATAGAAATAAGCTACAGCGCAAAGCAGAGATTATTTCATTCAAATTGTCCCAAGTAATTTTCTTCACACAGTGTTTTCATTTAGATATGCATTCACAGTTAAATGAAGCAGAATCAAATAGTCAAATTCTAAGCTCATCTTCTCCATTAAGTTTAAGGACTTGTAGGTTTACAGTGCCCACTATACAAATCTTGGTTTGTTGTAGTGTTCTCTGAGGTAATAATTTTAGAGGATACTTTATTAGGAAAGTCAGAATTGGTGTATGTTGCCACGAATTCTCTCTTGCACACCAACAAATGTTTTAGGGCCATGCCTCAAATCTGGCTCTCTCTGTTCATTGTAGGTCAACTTGACAAGAATGGAATAAACCCACAAGGGACGTTGAAATACACAAAAAACTACCCCCTGACAAACTGCCATGAAGAACAACTTTATCAGATATTAATTTCCAACATTATTACCAGCATTTATGTGCACTGTACTGTTTCCGACCTATAATCCCTGGGAGAAAGGAATAGGGCAGGGGTGTGTGGGTATGCATGAATGTTTGTGGAGAGCTCCTGGATTCTCCATTTAACATAAGAAAATGTGGCTGAAGTTGGATTAACTGGCAGTCCATAAGGTACCACTCCCTCTGCCTTAAGTCTGTTGACCAATAATTCAGGGAGCTAATAACAAAATTAAGCAATGCTCCTAGTCAAAGTAAATAATCTAATTCCAACCTAGTGAGAACTAGTCACGTGGGAGAGCTGGATTTGGAATATGTACAAAACACGATGCTTTGAGGCATTTTTCCAGAAGTGGTGGTACTGGCTCTTCTACATTGCCTCATCTCGTTCTTGTCATCAGTAGCAGAAATGTTTAGGACATCTGGTCAGTGGCTGGGACGCATTAAACTACAGAAAGGTGAACTACTGCCTAGGGAAATTAAATTCCTGATACCTTAGACTCCATTAGTATGGTGCTATAACCTATTTGAACTAACCTGCATCAAACATAAACAACCCACCCATTCTTTAGAAAATAATACTCTCAGTCTTGGCATTACTAATATTTTGGGTCAGATAATTCTTTTTGTGGGGGGCTGTTCTGTGAATTAAATTTAGCAGCAACCCATGCCTTTACCCACTAGATGTCAGTAGCACGCTCTAGTCATGATAACCCCAAATATCTCCAGATATCGCCATAAGTCCCTGAAAGACATCTCTTACCTGTGGAGAACTACTACCCTAAACAAATGAAAGAAAGTCAAACAAAATTCAGCGTAATTTGACAACTAGACATAAGAGCTCAAAAGAATTTTTTGCTCATTATTAATTGTTTAATTAATGCAAAAGTTCAATGATTATTTAATGCTTACTATTATCAAAGTGGTGCGGCACGGCCAAAAAAAAAAAAAGATTTTGTGGAACTAATGTATGCTGTTTGTTTGGCTGGGGTTTTTTGGGCGTACCATGCGGCTTGCGGGATGTTAGCTGCCTGCCTAGGGATTGACCCATGCCCCCTGCAGTGGAAGTGTGGAGTCCTAACCACTGGACTGCCAGGGAATTCCCTGTATGCTGTTAAAAAGGGAAGGGCTGCAGTGACCAAAAGAGAGCATGGGGGGACTTCTGAGGGGCAGGTAAATTTCTCCTTTTGATGGGGTGTTAGTTTTGTGAAATAGGTGAGTATGTGAAAATTCATTGAGCTGAGTACTTATAATATGTGACCTTTTTTATATATTTTACACTTTTAACTATAAAAGGCTTTAAAAAGTTCTGTTTTATTATATAGACCAGAAAATTATTTTAAAGTGCGGGACTTTTACAATGTTGTCTGTCATACTTTTTCTATGAGAAAAATAATTAAAATTGCAATTATTCACAATGCTAACATTTAACACTATTTTTCCAAAAGTGAACTTTTGTTCGTTCATTCATTCATTCATTTTTTTCAATAAATATTGAACATCTACTTGGTGTTAGATACTGTATTTAATGCTGGGAATCCAGAGATAGAAGACCTAGTCCTCGACATCCAAGTTCTTATTATTTATCAAACTTGGGTTATACAGATGTCTGGAGAACAAAACAGGGCAGCTTACAGAGAATACTTGAAACTTCAGGATAAACATTATCATCTTCAACAAAGATTAATTTTATTTCAGGACAAATAAATTAAAATGTTTTTATGTTAAGCCATATATATGCATTCTATGGAATCAAATGCAAATTTTATATATATTTTTAAGGCTAAGATAGTAGATATGAAAGTGATGTAGGATTTCATGCAAGCTGCGAGTCTGATACAATTTCCTCTGCCATTGGATGTATTCTGAGGGAAAGTTTAAGAAGTGTCCATTACCCATGGCTATTACTTAACATTATACTGAGGGTGGAAGACCAATGCAATTAGAGAAGATAAAGAAATTGGAGACATATAAACTGTAAAAGTGTGGATCATATATTACTGCTCTCATACAATCTGATTTTGCACCCAGAAAAAATCAAAGTAAACTAAAATTTTTACAAAAACATAATAATTCACAGAGGTAGCAGAATATAAAATTAATATATAGAAATAACTAGGTGCCAAATACGGAGGATGAGACTTTTGAGTTCAATCTTAAAGGACAAAGAGAAATTAGTCAGGCCAGGAAGGGTTAGGAGTAGAGCTGTGAAGGGAGTAGGATGGAAGGACAGCTTGGGTAAAGGAACAGAAATATGAAAGAACATGGCATACTAAGGAAAACCAAGAAAATGCCGTAAGTTTATGATACACGTGAGTAAGGGTTGTGAGGTAAGACAAGGGAAATAGGTAAGGGAGAGATTGCTAAGGACCTTGTTTAAGGAATATGGATTTTACCTTAAAGTCAGTAAAGATTTTGATGTGAGGCGTAATGTCACTGATTTGAATTTTAGAGAAGCCATTCTAGCAATCTTGTGGAAGATGGATCGAAAAGGAATAAAATCTCAAAGCTGGGGAGCAAGTAAGGGTTTACCACAAAAACTGAGGAGGAAAATTATAATATGGGATGGAATTGGAGCAGTGTGTGCTTGTGGAGAAGACGGAGTTAGCTCTGAGAGATGTTCTAGGGGTAGAATGTTAGGATTTCAGGACTTGATCACCAGCTGGATTGAGGGAAGAAGGAAATAGAATGGAGAGCAACTTCTGTGTTTCTAGTTTTGGTGATTATTTGATTGTTTCTACATTTGGACGGTGGTACAAATCACCTTGGTGGGAAACACAGTAGGAGCAGTGGACTAAAGAAACCATGTAGAAATGACTGTAGTTATAATAAACCATATTGGTTTTCAAAGTCCTTTTAGGAGCGTATGGGTCTTCATTACACCTCTTCAAGGCTGCTAATTTCCATATGAGGAAATTCTAACAAACTTTACAGAGTCATGTGGTTCATCTAGTCAACAGTGATGACAAAAATGGACCCAAAGTCACATAGCTAAGAGCGACAGTGAGTCACACTGTTCTGCAAACCAATCATCTAACCAAGACCCTATTTTATCTCCTTATAGTGCAGTGACTAAGGTTCATACCGAGAAATATTGAAATGTTTTATGAATAATTGAAGGAAAAGTAAGTTATCTTTAACATTATGTTAATATTAAGTATGTTACATCATACCCAATTCTTGGTAAAGTGGGAATAATTCATAGGTAGCACAACAGTTACTTTTATCTTAATGTGAAACAGAACAGTTGTCCTACAGAAATTTCCCAATGGTACCTAAAAGCATTAATATGAGATTTAAAATGACCAACTAACAGAAAGATATTGAAAGGAAAGCTTACTTGATGTTCAGAATGACTGAAGACCAATGACTCCTAAATAAATCTACTTTGAACTTTTGCTGTAATAGTTCTTAGAGTATAAAATTAAGCATAAAATGAGTTGTCTGTGATAGTGAAAGAAATCACTGAAAGTACTAAAAAGATCTTTAATAAAACACCGTTTAACTAGTCTGATGACACTTATTTGTACAAAATAATTATGAACTTTTACTCAATCCTCATTTAAAAATAATAAAGTCTTAAGACCCTTAGATTATCTATATATGCATCTATATCTGTATTTATCTATTCTCCTTAATGGCATTTCAGATATCACATAAGCTTCTACTCAAGAATAATGAAGAGGAAATTCACTTAAACAATATTTTCTCTGGGTTGAAATCTGTTAAAGGAGTTAATCAAGAAAATTTAATCACTAATTTATTTATCCTGATTGCTACCTTTCCTTAGTAATAGCATAATCAAAGATATACTTTGCTAAAATTAAGCCTTATCATCAGAAAGATTATATCCACCCACTACTCAATCTGTTTGATATGAATCATCTATGCTAATTAGCTTATTATATGATGCCAGGCAAGGAATCTTACTTCTTTGGGGCCTCAATTTCCTCATCTGTAAACGTACTTATTCAGTAATTTTTTTTTATAAAGACATCACACACCCGCACCAATCATAATGACTAATTGCAGCACTAATTCTCAAGCAGGGGGCACATTAATATGCCTGGAATGGGGTGAAACAACATGGCTTGGAAAACCCCACCAACCACTCTGATACCAAATGAACTAGATCCTTGCCACTCCAAGTGTGGTCCTGGAACATCAACATTGGCATCACCTGGAAGCTTTTAGAAATGGGAAAACTTGGGCTCCAATGGTACTACTGAATCAGATTCTGGACAGAACCTAAAGCAATTTGTATGTGCATTAAAGTTAGTGAAGCACTGACCTAGCTCTTCTAGCTCTAGCATGTCATAATTCCATGATTTCACAGATGGCTTCCTCAAGGCCAACCAATAAATACATTTATCAGTAGAAAGCCCCCAGGAGAAAGGAATAATAAAGATCGCAGCAGAAATCAACAGCAAATAACACTATTGAGAGAAACCAGTGAAACCCAAAGTTGGCTCTCTGAAAAGATCAACAACATTGACAAATATTTAGCTATACTGACGAAGAGAAAAAGAGAAAAGACTCAAATTACTAAAATCAGAAACGAAGAGGAGACATCACTATTGACCTTACAGAAACAAAGAGGATTATAAGGGAATACTATGGGCAACTGTATGCCAACATATTAGGCAACCTAGATGAAACAATTTCTAAGGACAATTTCTAAGACAGATAAACTACCTAAACTGACTCAAGAAGAAATAGAAAATCTGAATAGAACTATAATAAGTAAAGATATTAAATTCATAATAAAAAACACACCCCATAAAGAGGCCAAAACCAGATGGCTTCACTACTGAAGTTTACCAAACATTTAAAGAACTACTACCAGTTCTTCACAATTCCAAAAAACAGAGGAAGAGGAAACACTTCCCAACACATTCTATGAGACCAACATTATCTGAGACAAAAATCAGACAAAGACATCGTAAGAAAACTACAGATTAGTATCTCTTGTTAATATAGATGCAAAGCCCTCAACAAAATACTTGCAAACCAACTCTAGCAACATACAAAAAGGATTATACAATATGACCAAATGGTTTCTTAGATGACACCAAAAGCAAAAACAACAGAAAAAATAAACTGGACTATATGAAAATTAAAAACATTTGCACTTCAAAGGACATCATTCAGGGAAAAAAAAGCCCATAGAATGGGAGGAAAAAATATAAATCAGATCCAGTATCCAGAATATGTAGAGAACTCCTACAATTCAACAATGAAAGACAAATACAGCAAGTCCCCTACATATGAACCTTCAAGTTGAGAACTTTCAAAGATGCAAACGTGCATTCCCATGTCCAATCATGTAAGTTAGCTCAGACGTCTGTGAGATTACTGTACTGTAAGATTAAAAATGTTTTCCTTATTTTTTGTGTTTGTTTTTTTATGTATTAATGTGAGAAAAGTATTATAAGCCTATTACAGTACAGTACTATATATCTGACTGTGTTAGTTGGACACCTAGGCTAACTTTGTTGGACTTAATGAACAAATTGTACTTACAAGCACACTCTCAGAACGGAACTCGTTTGTAGGTAGGGGACTTACTATTACCCAGTAAAAAAGAATGAGCAAAGGATTTCAATAGACATTTCTCCAAAGAAATACAAATGGCAGGACTTCCCTGGTGGCACAGTGGTGAAGAATCTGCCTTCCAATGCAGGGTACACTGGTTCAAGCCCTGGTCTAGGAAGATCCCACATGCTGTGGAGCAGCTAAGCCCGTGCACCACAACTACTGAGCCTGCGCACCACAACTACTGCAGCCCATGCGCCTAGAGCCCGTGCTCCGCAACAAGAGAAGCCACCGCAATGAGAAGCCCCTGCACCACAACAAAAAGTAGCCCCCGCTCGCCGCAACTAGAGAAAGCCTGAGAGCAGCAACAAAGACCCAACGCAGCCAAAAATGTAAATTAAAAAAAATATATTGATAATTATTGAAGTTGGGTGATGGAAACGTTAGGGTTTCTTATGCTACTCTCTCTACTTTACGTACTTGAAAAATCTCATAATTAAAAATAAAAAAGAGAGGAGCTTCCCTGGTGGCGCAGTGGTTGAGAGTCCTCCTGATGATGCAGGGGACATGGGTTCGTGCCCCAGTCCAGGAAGATCCCACATGCCGCGGAGCGGCTGGGCCCGTGAGCCATGGCCGCTGAGCCTGCGCGTCCGGAGCAGCGGGAGAGGCCACAACAGTGAGAGGCCCGCGAACCAAAAAAAAAAAAGAAAAAAGAGGTTCTGCTTTCTCTTGCTTCAGGACAAGGTTTAACTGCTAGCCTCCAATAAGAGTCTAGTGCTGCTTTCTTCCCTGAACATTACCAATATTCCCGTTTTGATTGGCATTAGCATTGAAATGAGCAAGCTTATTTGGTTATTTAAATTCCAAAACCATTGTCTATGTACTCTTACTTATTCTTCGTCAGGTATTGTGGAACAATAAGAAATCAATCAATTTCTCTATTTATCTAAGCCCTCACTTCCTAACACAGAGCTCCTAAAACCTAGTAATTTCCCAAGTGATAAGGGCATCTTTTGTTATATTTGGTTCTTGTTTCTAGTTCTGAAATAGCTCCAGAGTTAAAGGTATTATAAAAGGAGCATCTTTGTTATTTATAACAAGTCCCTTTCAAACACAGAGTTTATGCTAATGAGGTGAATTTTAGAAAGCCCCTAAGGATGGGAAGGCTGGTTGCCAGGGGGAACCAGTGGTGTGATAAGAGGATTGGAACTTTCAGCCATTCCCTCCCCCACCTCCAAACCCAGGGAGGGGGGACAGGCTGGAGAAAGAGCTCAAACATCAAAGACCACGATTTACTCAATGATGCCTACATAATGAGGCCTGCATAAAAATCCTCAAGAAAAGTGTTCAGAGAGCTTGTGGTCAGTGAACACATCGAGCTGCTGGGAGGGTGATGTGCCCAGAGAGAGTATGGAAGTTTCATGCTCCTTCCCACATACTTTGCCCTATGCTTCTCTTCCATCTGGCTGTTCTTGAGTTGTGTTCCTTTATAATACACCTGTACTTTAGCAAGTAAACTCTTTCCTTGAGCTGTGTGAGCCAGTCTAGCAAATTATAAAACTTAAGGAGGGGTCATAGAAACCTCTGATTTATAGCTGGTTGGTAAGAAGGACAGGTGATAGCCTAGACTTGTGACTGGCATCTAAAGTGAGGGGGCATCTTGTGGAGTCTGTGTTAACCCCAAGTAGACAGTGTCAGAATTGAACTGGTGTTGGAGAACTGGTGGGTGTGGGAAAACTTCCCCACACATTCAGTGTCAGAAATGTTGTGAGCAATAGAGGAAAACACTTTTCTTTCAGGTATCCATTTCTCTAATCTTTAAAAAATGTCCGTTTCTAATTCCAGCTTGCCCAAGAGTTCCTAAGAAACCACACTTTCTTCTTCTTCACTGCCCTCCCATATCATAATACAATCAATTTTAGTTTGGGAAAGTTTCCCAAACATCTTCAAGTACCTTTACCTGAAGAATTCTGCACCACAGAAGAATACCCAGATATCTGGGAACATCTAGAAGTTGGGACAATAGTCAGTCTTCTCTGTTTTGATGCAACATAAGAAACTTAGGTGATAAGTACAAATTCAGGAATTCCTTACTCTGCTCAATTTACTCCATAGAAATAAGTTAAATATTAGGGGGCAACACAGTGATCTAGCATAGTTAGATCTCTGATCTAGAAGAGTTAGAGCTGTCTCTCTCATATTCCCTGGGTGATATTGGAGAAATTACAAATTTCTTTATATCTAACCTGTAAGATACTGAGACAGACAATCCTCCATGGACTTCTTGTGCTACTACATGTCTTTATGGGTTGTATCAAGACTGAAAGGCTCTCAATGCTCTTTGACCCAGGCCATTTCTCAGGGTTCTTTATGCAACTGATCATCTTAAGAGAGGAGGCTTTCCTACTGCTTCCTATAAAAACAACGGTGCCCCAAACTGTGTTCCTCAGCTGCAACACTGAACCACAACGTGTGTAGCATTTTTCTAAGCAATACAGTGTCTCCCAGGTGCAACTCTGGTGCAAGAGGAACTGACACAAATGTGTTGATGCTCAGACTGCTTGCAGTGTCATGAGAAATAAAGTCTTTTGTCATGTCCTTCACCAGTATCCAAGAAATAGGCTAATTTTTTAGTTTGTAAGTAGAGTAAACCCCAACCTTGACAAAATATAGGAATAATCTCTACCCTTAACTCCTTGGAATATTGTACACTTGTGCTCCAAATGAGACAACACCAAAAGTAATATAGTTAAAAGCATGATAAATTCCAGTACAGGATTTGAGGCAGACCCTAAATATGAAATTCACAGAAAACATGGAAGAAAGTATTCCAAATGGGGAGAATGGGTATGTGAAGTGAGGTGAAGGAAATAAGAATGGTGTGGGGAGTTCTTCCTGGGGAGAACTGGAAAACAGGAAAGGTAAAGTCAAATGACAGGTCTCTAAAACTAGACCTGCATGTCCAGGAAGCAGGCAATGGGAACCAATGTAGGTTTTGAGCAGGGAAGTCACATGATTAGAACTTTGTTTCAGGATGATTAGTCTGAAAGGTTTATGCAAAGAGAATCTGAAGAAGTTGGGGGAGAGGATCAAAATGGCTTCACTTGAAGAACTGGACCTGTTAAGGATACAGAGGAGTCGAGAATAACCTAAAGTTTTTGCCCTGTGAGCCTCGAATACTGTGCTGAAAATGGAAATGAAAAAAACTGAATAACTGTTTTGGAAGTAAGGGGTAAAATCAGCTTGGCTTTGGATACAATAAAGGATACAATGATGTAGAAGCATTTGAAACATAATTTTCATCACATAGTTGTAAATACAAACTAAAGTTTGGGTTGGGATAATCACTAGCCAAGGGATAATAGTACCAATGATTCGAAATAAGATGTTTCCATCAGAGGAGATGGTTTAAAGAGAAATAGACGGATGCAAGGTAACTGGCCTTTAAAGGGTGCCAACAGTTATAGGCTAGGAACAGAACACAACATACTGGCATTGCTGGAAGAGCTCTTTTGCTTATATCTTGGTAGCTAGAGCTGAAATGGATATACACCAGAGAGGCACTACGGGATACTGGACTATCTTTCAAATTAAAGGTCACAACCCCTTAGTCGGGTATAAAAATCGATTTAGTATGTCCTACAGTGTAAGGTTATACGTTGTTTCATGAAACTTTTGTTCTAGATATTTAGAAATAAATGATGTGTGTATGGAATTTTGATGAAAAAGTATTTTTGAGAGCCAACTAGGTTTGAACTTTGGTATAGTGGTTAACAGCACAAGCTCTGGAGCTAGTCTGTTGGACTTTGAACTCTACTTGAACTCTTCCCCTGGCTGTGTAACCCTAGGCAAGTTCCTTTTCTCTTTTCTTTCATTTTTTTTTGCACTTATTATTTTGAGACAATTATAGATTCACATACAGTTGTAAGAAATAGAGAGATACTGTGTACCCTTAACCTAGTTCCCCCAAAGGTAACATCTTGAAAAACTAGAGTAACTTATCACAACCAGGATATGACACTGAACTGTATCACAAGGATCCCTCACTTTGACCTTTTACAGCCCACAAGCACTTCCCTCCTGTCTCCTACCCCCTTATAACCCATAGCGACTAATCTGTTTTCCATTTCTGCAGTGCTGTCATTTCAAGAATGTTATATAAATGGAATCATACAGTATGTAACTTTTAAAATTGGCTTTTTTTCACTCAGCATAGTTCATGAGGGATCCATCTAGGTTATCAATAGTTCGTTCCTTTTTATTGCTGAGTAGTAATCCACTGGGGAAGTTTCTTAACTCTGTAGACCTTACTTCCTTCATCCATAAGATAATGATAGGGTTTTGAAGATTAAACAAGTTCATGTATGTTAATCATTTAGAAATGCTTGGGATGTACTAAGAATAAAAAATTGTGGGACTTCCCTGGTGGCACAGTGGTTAAGAATCTGCCTGCCAATTTAGGGGACACAGGTCGAGCCCTGGTCTGGGAAGATCCCACATGCCGCAGAGCAACTAAGCCCATGTGCCACAACTACTGAGCCTGCGCTCTAGAGCCCACGAGCCTAGAGCCCATGCTCTGCAATAAGAAAAGCCACAGCAATGAGCAGCCTGTGCACTGTGACGAAGAGTAGCCCCTGCTCGCCACAGCTAGAGAAAGCCGACGCACAACAACAAAGGCCCAACACAGCCAAAAATAAATAAATAAAAACAATTTTTTTAAAAAGAATAAAAAATTGTTAGCTATCAAAATTATTATGGTCCTCCATAAGTAAGTTTAAAATTTTTATTTAATTTAAAATAAACCTTCATTGAATGTCTATGTGATACAGTGCTAGATGCTAAGAAAATTTCTTAGATATGTTCCTTCCATTTTTCAGAACGGTGGACATCAAGTCTCAACTCACAAAATATATCAAGGAACCAGTAAGCCATCTTGATGAGGTATTATTTCATACAAGTTATATTATTTCCCTAATTCAAGTAATGTCCCAGCCACTCCAATGCTCAGAGAGATGAGTAATCTGGGCAACTGCAAGTTCACATAATCGGTTTAAAAGGTTTGTAGTAAGTACAGATAGGAATTCAATATTTATTGAGAAGCTAAAGGTAGTAAACCATGTGCTTTTATTATTTCATTTAATCTTCATAATTTTCTAGTGAGTTTCAAAACTTTTAGACCTAAATTAATAGCATATAATGAGATGAGATGTGAGATAATTGATCAATGTTGTAAGCATGATACGATTCCACCCTAAGAAGACATTTCATATTCTACCAGACGGGAGTTACAGACACATTGACTGTAAAACCAACCATCACTGTAAGAAATCAGTTCACCAGAAAAACCTTCAATCTTGCCAAAATCAAAACAAAATAAAAGAAAAACCAAACCCCAAAGCTAACAGTTCAAATCTGTGACCTCCTAGAGTTTGTTATTTTAAAAAGCAGATTTTCAGGAGGCTGGAAGCCAGTGTTAACACATTTCCTATTAAAAAGCCACCTCTTATGAGACAACCATAACAACAGATAAGAAACAGAATTAAAACAGCTCAGCAGTGAAGGTCTCCTGACAAGATCTGAGCCTACATACATCAGCAGCTTTCTCCGGTTCGGACTGCAGGCTCCTCCCCAGACCCTGAGCTGCTCTGGGTATTACATGTGGATAATACTCCATAACTCATGTTCATTCTTGTTACAAGTACTCATTTACAAAAACTCTAAGTTATGTAAACAGTAAAATTCTAGCATTTCATATAACTGAAATGAGAAGAGATGTAGAAAATTGTATAAAAAAGACAAGGATGAAATGACTCAAAAAAAGTTAACAAGTAAAAGCCATTTTCCTTCCCCCTTCCTTCCCCTTCTGACTTTATTTTTTTAAGCTATATTCCAGAAAGACTTTTCTATAAGTAAGTTCTTGGCCAACATTACCATATACCACTTTACTGGTAATCTACTAAGATCATCAAAGTAACACAATTTACATCTTCTTACATGCACCCCTATGTTCATAGCAGCACTATTTACAGTAGCCAAGACATGGAAACAACCTAAATGTCCATCAACAGATGAATGGATAAAGAAGATGTGGCACATATATACAATGGAATACTATTCAGCCATAAAAATGAACAAAATAATGCCATTTGCAGCAACATGGATGTAACTAGAGATTATCATACTAAGTGAAGTAAGTCAGAGAGAGAAAGACAAATACCATATGATATCACTTATATGTGGAATCTAAAATATGACACAAATGAACTTGTCTATGAAACAGAAACAGAATCAGGGACATAGAGAGCAGTCTGGTGGTTGCCAATGGGGAGGGGGTGTGGGGAGGAATGAACTGGGAGTTTGGGATTAGCGAATGCAAATGGGTATATATAGAATGGATAAACAACAAGGTCCTACCGTATAGCACAGGGAACTATGTTCAATATCCTGTGATTAACCATAATGGAAAAGAATATGAAAAAGAATGTATATAAGTGTATAAGTGAGTCACTTCACTGTACAGCAGTAATTAATACAACATTGTAATTCAACTATACTATAATAAAAAAAATTCACACATCTTCTGGGGGTTTCCCTTTTTGATTTCACCTATGACAATCATTCACAAAAATTCCAGCAAAAAGAAATGAAAAGGAGGAGGCTGACTCTTAGAGTAGGCTTGATTCTTGCAGTAGTACCTTGTATCAAAGAAATAGAATTTTGCCAGGGCTAAGTCATAGGGAAGAAGTTTCTAAGAAGGGCACAGATTTGTTGGCCTATATGCAGCATTTTTCTTTAGTACGTAGTCTATTAAAGGAACCAAAACCTTAAACCTATCTAGTGCCTGGTAAATAATAATAATAATAATAATGATAATGGCAGCTAACATCAGTACTCACTGAATGAATCAACACTGTCCTCTTTTCTTTCTTGTCTATGAACTGTCAATCAACTAGACAATACTGATCTGCCTTTTCATCAAAATACATGTAACTAATTATATTAAAAGTAGAATCAAAGATGGAATAAAAAGATAGTTTGACTATAGGAAATGAGATGAAACTCAGGATAATTTACTCATTCAAAGTAAAGTGCTGAAGAAGAAACTATTGGGCATCACTGGAGAGAGAAAACTGCCTTAGTTTTTTGTCTGGTGTGACCAAGTCTACGGAGGACAATACCGTCCTAAGTCTGATACGAATACCAAGAAGTTTAAGACAATCTCTGCTCTCAAGGATTTTACACTTTAACTAGGAATGTAAACACACAAGAATTAGAGAACAAGTAAAAAGCCTTAGGCTCCAAGTTCTGCAGGATTTGAATGAATGGAGAAATGAACTGGGCCAAAGCTGTCAGGGAGCGCTTCACAGAGCTCTCATCTAGACTAAATGGGGATGTAGGGGGCACAGGGGGAGGGAGAAGGGAAGTAAGTGCTCCGGGTGGGATGTCACAGGAACAACGCAGGAGAGGAGGCTGAGGTCAGCTCATGCAGTCAGTGAAAAGGCCAGTGTGGACAGAGTGGTGGGTGTGCGTGTGCTAGGAGAGCATACACTGAGGCTGGGGGACTTGTAGGTGCCCAGCCAAAGTGGGAGAATGTAAAATGATAAAGTGGAGCCAAACTTCAATTTTTCTATCTTTATTATCAAATGTGTAAATCACCTTGAGATCCCTAAAGTTAGGTGCCAATTACAGAAGAAATAATTATCGGTTTGGGGAACCTTCATGCATTTGAACATATGTGCTACTTTTCAAGGTAATTCCACCAGAAGGGAATGCTATTACATGACCAAGCTCAAAATGACTTAATGTTCTGGGAAATCTACAAATCAGAGCAACATTCCAGGTACTTGAAGTTCCTGGGATCTGTTTGTTTTTAAACTGCTTGTTCACGGTAATACATATAGATATATATATTTCTTTTCATGAATGATAAAAAATTTACATCTTCCTAACACATGAAAAAACAGCCATAGAAAAATGATATAATCTTGAAATAAAGTCCCCTTTGAACATATTAGTATCTTAAAGGAACAGCATAAACATATATTAATCCCACTTTACTTGGAACCAGAAAGATAAAGATTTTTAAATGCAAGACTCTGAAAACCTAATCCTGTGCGAAGTACCTGCACGGAAAATCTGGCGAATATGCTTACTGCTCCAGTTACAGTCATGGGAAATAAAACCTAAAGCGGACACGTCCTCTTATGGAAAACAATCAAAAGGTGGTTAGAAGATTAAAAAGAAAAAGAAAAGAAAAAGAAAACTGAAAGATGTTGGTGTGGCACGCACCTTCTGTATCATCGCGCATTTGCTCCACCAAATCTGTCAAATCCTCCCAAGAGTCTTTGCAAACAGCAAAAAGAAAGGAAAAGAAAGATAAAATGTCATGCAAGCCAAGAAAGAAAAGTGTTATTAAAAACAAGGTTTCAAAAGGGATAACTGAAAGGGAGATGCCTAGAACTCTTTGGGCTTAACTCAGAGATTAGCAGTGAAAAGCGCTGGGAACATACCCAAAGAGGAATGTGACACTAACCGAGCAGAAATATCAACTATGACTGTTAATAGGTCTCAAAGCTAAGATTAATAATTTCAAGGCTTCTAATTTCACAGATTTTCTATGGGATCTGTATATCCCATAAATAACAGACTTTATTTTCCCACTGAAAATCAAGATGAGACTCTGTATTCTAGTGTACACAACACTGACCTCATTCAGTATTTCTTTTGTTCCCTTCAGTGAAGCTAAAAAAACATGTGGAATGTTTTTTAGACTCAGGCCAAATATCATGATGCAAAACTAGTGACTTTTCCTAAAACAACCAAAGAATACCCTAAATACCTTCCCGAGCCTTCCACCCAAACAGCTCTCCTTCCCCCAAACAAAAATAAAGGAAAAGTTGCTGTTTTGAAGATAAATCACTTATAATTCAAAAAAGACAGATGTTTATTCAGTTAAAAGTATAGTACTCTCTCTCCCCTCTTACTATAAACTCAGTGTTCTTGTATACAGAATATTCCATGTGAGACAAAAGGACACAGATGTCACGATTACAAGTATAATAGATACTTTATTATAGTGTCTTCTAATAGTGTCTTAAAGCTGTAAGATCATTATCTGTTCTGAAATGAATTTTGAGAACCTATAGAAATTTTTTTAAAAATGGATTAGGTTCATCCTTCAGTAACTCTGAAACCATGGTATTATACACAACTGCAATATTCATAATTAAACCCACCAAATCATGTGAATTTTATATGTGTAAATACGCAAATACAAATAAAGGTAAGTTCTCAGAGGATGAAGCGTAACAGAAATGACAAAATGGGCAAAGAATACTTTGCCCATGACAAGCCCTCTTTCTTGAAAAATTTATCATGGAAGCCAGCATAGGGTCTGAAGCAATAACTTGGAGTAATGATCCAGAAAAAGAATTTATCATTTGTCCTACTCACTAGTTCATTATATTAACACTGTAATTAAACTGGTCAACTTTGGTTCTCACGTGGCATAGTGATTTTCAAGTGGAATGTAAGCATTCATTCTAATGTGAAATATATGTTCAGTTATCCTGTAAAGACGTGCAAAAAACCCCACAAATATATAAAAAGTTAAAATTTAAATTCAGAAAACAGGGAAGCAGATGGGGATCTAGTAAAGTGACATGTGATTAAAATGAAACTTTTTTGAAAACTACATATATAGAGATTATTGGTTAGGTCAGACACAAAGATAAGCAATATAAAAAGTAATATAAAAGGTAATATAAAAAGAATGCAAGTACCTATACCCTATTACACTTGTACCGTTCCCCAATTCAAAAGTTTAGAAATCAATGACTTAGAAAACCAAGCACAGGAGTACAGCTCAGAGAACCAGGATTAAATTCCTAACTTCTGTCAACATCCCAAGCAAGTCACTTTATAAACAGAGGTAGGAGAACATGATAGTTCAGAGAACAGACTCAGGAGCTGGAACACCCGGGCTCACGTCCCAGCTCCACCCCTGACTGTTTGTATGACCTTGGTCCAGGTACTTCATCTGTTTTTCCTCAGTCAGTTTCCTCATCTATAAACCATGGACGAGAGGATTACCTATCTTACAGCCCTGCTGCAAGGAGTAAAAAGAGTAAATACAGGTCCAAAATCTTTTAGCTGAATATTTTCTGGCCAAATGTATTCTGAAAGGCAGAATTTTATTTTTTTTAGAAAGGTAAAACGGCATATACCGAGGCCAACGTGTAGAACCAGCAGGGCCTGAGACAGCACTTCACAAGCAAGCACATCAGCATTTCTGCAGGACACATATGGATATTCAGATTAAATAGGATAAAGACTATAAATAGCCTGAAGTAAATTCAGGTCATGTTTTAGCATCAAATGAGTTCAGGCAAATTTATGAAAAATGCTTTTGGCTTTAAGAGCTTTTTTTTGGATTTATGTCTAGAACACTTAGAAAGTATCTCATACAGAAAAAGCACAATATTATTATTTTACAATGAATTTGTGTTAAAAGACATCATATATATATATTTGCATATATGATTTTCAAGTATAATCCTCTGAAAATATAATATGTTACAGATTTATATTATGTAGGATTATAGATTCATAAGAATATTCTTTTAACGATCATGTTAGTTTGCCATACAGACTTGCCATGTGACCTTGTGAAAATCCGTAAGGTGACTTCCTATTTTATTCTTCATTTCTTTAACTAAAAACTACATTTGTCACCTAATAAAAGTCTACTCTATTAAAGCAAAATATAAAGAAACTCCAAGATTTGTGCAAAGAAGAGCTCAGGAAAGTGAATTTCTAGTTGGAAATGGGTGTGGGTACAAGGGATCTCTCTGATTTTCCCCTTGGCATGGGCCACCTAGAGCACTTTTCTGTTCCAACCAGACATATTTTGTTTTGTTTCTAAAACAACATTTAAAATTATGAGTGTCAGAGTGATGGAATCAATTTAAAAGAGCCCTCCTCCCCAGAAAGGTAAAAGGTATGTTTTCTCCTTTTAAAGTTGTTACCCACTTTACCTTGGCATGCTCACAGTTTTATTGTAATAAAGAATGGATACCATAATGCTCTTTTATAACCCCCAAAGAAGGATTTATAAAAGATTTTTTAAAATTGTGCCCTCTGGAATATGTTCAAATTATTAAAACAACAACAATAAAAACAAAAGTATGTAATACATGAATCAAAGAGGTGGGTGGCAGCATGACCAACTCTTCTCTTTCCCAGAACATTTCCTTTTCCTAGGGATAATACTTTGTTGACTTGAGCATGTTTTGCCTGGTCTAAAAAACTATATTACCTTTCATTTGTATCATAATACATATTCACAAATTGCAAAGAAGCATAATCTAAAGCCTTGCTGGTTGATACAAAAGATAGGTCTGGATTAAAATTTTGCTCTAGATAATGCATAGTGCAGAGCTGTAGCAATCAGAATTGTGCCAGATGTGCACTATATTAAAGTGAATGGTAAAGGGGAGCTTCCAAAGTTACTCTGGCTGAACAGACACCCTCAGTTCACTCAAAACACTGACTCATAAGGAAAGGAGTGCATACCTTATAAATGCCAAGTGGATTGTCACAGGGTGTGGTGCCATGAGACCAATGCAGTGTCAGGACCACCACTCCACTCTAAACGCTTGGATTTAAAGCAGTTAAAAATGCTGCTCCTAACAGACTCTATCATCTTATTTTTAAGATGCATATGAACAAAGACATCTTTTAAAGTCAAGAGATAAGAGACAGGCTGGAACTATACAAAGGCCCTGAATTAGGAAGCATAGGTTATTTGAGGTTCACTGAACCATTTCCCGGCTAAACATGGAGACTAATTTACTTAGCTCTGGAAATATTTAATTAGGTGGTACTGTAAAATAGTTGTTCTTACGGTACGTGGTGACTCAATGATGATGCAGTGTGGTCTGGTAAAAGAGGGCCTAGCTTTGACACTGGACCCTGCATAGCTACTTCTTTTTTCTCTCCATGAGGGAGAGCTGAAGCTCCATCCCTCCTGAGAAGCACTGGAATAGACTCAAAGTGCTTCTCCATTGTTTATGTACCCAGGCTTGTGAGATCTCTCTTCTCGATATGTTCTCTCTTCAGGAGTATTATTACTATAGACAAGGGAGTTGCAGTCAAGTTTAGAGACAAAAGCAACCAAGTTACACTGTCTCCTTGAGGCTAGGTGTCTTTGATTTAGAGTGTTACTTTTTAAAAGTTTACTAGAGTTTCTTGAGAGTTTCTTGAGGGCACAGCCTTCCTGAAGCCCCAACCACTGATCACAAATAACTCTGAAGGACTGTTGTGAAAGTGAATGTTAATTAATTTAAAGTACTTAGCAAATCACAGGTACTCAATGTCAACTTTACATTTATAAGAAACCAATATGTGCCCTGTATTTTGATTTGGCTACAAACTGGAGTCCTCTAAGTATATTTGCCATAATTATTCAAAGGAAATAGAGGTAATGGGATTGGGAAAACAAACAAACAAACAAACAAAAAAGCTAAACTAACTATTAAACACAGGGAAAGAACATAAGTCAATGTAAGTAGAACAAGGACAAATTTAGCAGCTGAGACACTGTTAAACAATAATATAATTAGGTTGGTAACCTAATAATAAATATTAGCAGAGGAACTGTCAAGCTAACTTAAAAAAAATGCTAAGAGGTCCTGCTATATAATAAACCAGTAATTTAGGCCAAGGTCTATCTTCTCCTCAAAGTATAATAAAAAACAAAAATATCTGCAAAGAAATACAAATGGTCCTGGAAAAGGTAATATTAAGTTACTGTGGGGCTTCCCTGGTGGCGCAGTGGTTGAGAGTCCGCCTGCCGATGCAGCGGACACGGGCTCGTGCCCCGGTCCGGGAAGATCCCACGTGCCGTGGAGCAGTTGGGCCCGTAAGCCATGGCCGCTGAGCCTGCGCATCCGGAGCCTGTGCTCCGCAATGGGAGAGGCCACAACAGTGAGAGGCCCGCGTACCACCAAAAAAAAAAAAAAAAAAAAAAGTTACTGTGACACTGTGATTTATAATAAGAAATATATCTTTGGTTTTCATGCCCAGTCCCTGACAGAGGCCTCCTGAAACCGTATAAATTCCTAAGTGCTAAGAACAGTAGGAGCATCTTTTGTTCTAATCAGGTGACTCTGGGTGGCTCCTGAATGGGATCTGGTTCCCATCATTAGAAGCTTGGAATTATCAGCAACACTCCCCCACCTCTCTGAAGAGACGAGAGGGGCTGAAAATGGAGTTAAAAATTGGTCTTATCCATGTGAGGAAGGCTCCTTAAAATCCCAATAGTATGGGGTTTGAAAGCTTTCAGGTTGGTGAACACATTCACACACGGGGAGGGCGATGCATTCCAACTAGACAGGGACAGAAGCTCCTGTGCTCTGGGCCCTCCCAGACCTCACCCTACGTATCCCTTCATCTGGCTGTGCATCTGTTTCCTTTATCATATCCTCTAATAAACTGGCAAACGTTAAGTTAAGTGTTTCCCTGAGTTCTGTGAGCTCTTTAGCAAATAACTGAATATAAGAGAGAGGTCATGGGAATCTGTGATTTGTAGCCCAGCCAGAGAGAAGTGGTGGGTGACCTGGGGCCCTACAACTTGCATTTGGCAGCTGAAGTGTTATGGTTGTGGGCTGGGAGGGAACAGTCTTGAGGGTCTGAGCCTTTGATCTGTGGGATCTGATGTTATCTCCAGGTAGACAGAGTCAGAAAGGAGTTAAATTGTGGGACACCCAGCTGGTGTCATGGAATTGCTTGGCATTGGGAAAAATCCCACACATTTGGTGACAAGAAGTGTCGGAAGTGAAGTGTTCTGTGTGAAAGTAAAAGAGAGACACAAGAGGAGGAATGCAGGTTTTTCCAATACAGTTATCAACATTTGAGCCGTTTAATATTTGCTGAGCACGAACGGGGAGCACAGGGCTTTCGAAGGGGGAGCACAGGGCTTTACTAAGGCAGTTAGGACAGTTAATCTGTACAGAAGAGACAAAGATGAAGTATCCACAGACACTGCCCTTGAGGAGAACTATGTAACTATGACACAAGGTAAAAAGGGATTGGTATTAGATAAAACAGATTCCTAAGTCAGGTGAGCAGCTAGGTGACACAGGGCCTGACGGGGAGTGAGGGGATGAAAAAAAGGGGCCTCCACTGCATCAGGAGACCCTTTGCCCTCTTGCCTGAATGGCTGCAATGGCAGAAAATAACGTCTCTGACTAACTGGACCTCAACTGGGTAGCTGCTGCCCGTAAAAGAGGACACTGTGAAATTCTCAGATAACACAGAGTACATCTCATACATATCCTAAGTTTTACAGCTCTTGGAGAAAGAAAAAAGAAATTCCAGCAGCCTTTTCATTGTAGAAAGTAAACCATAGCGATCTTAGAGAAGTGTGAAATTTCTCACTGTACAATCAACAGTAAAACTCATTCTCTTCTGCTAGGACATTGTCACTAGCTCAAAGAACCTCCCCCCCCAAAAAAACAGATAAAATATTATCATGCAGTTTGCAGTTGCTGAATCAACTGTCCTAAAACCCCACAACTGTTTCCTTTGAAAGTTCAGATTTTAATAGTGTGGGAAACCACAACCAACTGCAGTGGCAAAAGATGAAAATGAGTTGCAAAGAAGCAGCCAATATGAAAATTCATGACACCATGGCATTAAATTTTTTTTAATGTTTACTGCAGCTTGGAAATGTGTATAAAAAAAGTAAAATATATTACTATTTGACCCAGAAATTCCACTTCTAAAATGAAATTGTTCAAGTGAAAAGTGTTCAATTTATAAACATAATGATGTACCAAAACTGTTTGGGGTAGCCTAATTTTGAAATAACCTAAATATCTATAATAAGGGAGTAAACAAATCATGGCACATCCAAACAAGTGAAGACATTAAATGAGGCAGTAGAGATTTCTATTTACTGAAGTGGAGAGAAGAACGGCAGGTCACACAAGACAGGTATGTGATGACCTTACATGCATAAAATTGTGCGAGTTTGTAAACGAACCACATGTGTATATATTAAAAAAGAGAATCAGGTTGCTAGACCTTACCAGTGGTTACTGATAGGTGCTAGAATTTTAGGTGAATTCTACTGTTTTGTATATTTTTACTTGTCTGTATTCTGTGACTCTTAAATGCGAGTATATTATACAACTTTAAAAATAAAGTTGTTTTCACTAAAATTCATATATATATATATATAATTCTAAATATATTTTTCTAAGAGAACCCCAGTATTTTCAATATGCTGATATAATATTTTTTTATTGGGGGAAATTTAATTATGATGAAAAATAAATACTTAGGGGTCATTTGACTATAAGTATGTTTCACTGTCCCTCTACACATGTGTTTCTAAGCTCATCAAATTCAGCTATTTGTTCTCTGGCAAAGTTCAAATACAAAAAAATTGCAAGGGAATGAATTTTAGTATTTACTTCCCTGTACTCAAAAGTACTTCATAGCAGTCCCAGTGGGGTTAGAACAACAGCAAAGGAAAATCATGCCCCATTATACTCTCCACCTTCCCAAAAAAGGGGCACAACCAACAAACCCAAAATAATACAGAACCACACTGAAGCACAGAGAATACTGTGGGCGCTCTCAAGTGACAGCCTTGCTCTCTTCCTAGCCAGGTCTCACAGGTACCCAGGCTTGGGAATCCAACAGCTTGAATTCCAATCTGAGATCCATCACTGAGTATTAGTTATCTAATCTGGTACAGCATGTACCTCTGGAAAATGACAAAGATGTCCATGATTAGCTTAGGACAAATAACCTTCTGGCACTAGGCGCTGATAACCCAAAGAAGAGTTAATGTGAACTACACTAAGAAAGTCACAAATTAAAGTAAAAGCTCCGTTCAAAAACTGTCCAGAAAAAGCTCACCAATAAAGAGGAAAGACAGTAGTAAGGCACTGTGATTAATGACAGGGCACTAAAGCAGACTCCAGTGACAGGAGTACTAGGGAGTTGGGAAGAAATTGAAAGCAGACCTGAAATCAGAAGGAGAAAGCTGATTTTAGGGAGAGCACATTACAGTCAGCTCAGAGGAAACATGTAGCTCTTCTATGGTTTCATTACAGATTGAGGTACAAATGGAACTCTGCTGATACTTCTCTCCCAGATTTAGGACTTTATAAAATCTCAGAGGCAAGTGGGTAAAACTTACCTTGGAAAGGTGACTAGCCAGACTATTCCCAGAGCAGAACAACAAGAAGGGATGAACCTTGTCCAAAGAACTTTGTCTGGTAGGCTTCTGAGATGGTAGTAAAAGCTATAACCTCTTCACTTTGAGAAGTTCACGAAGACTGCCTTGTGCACACGTAATCACAACTCGAGAGAACCTGACTATGAGGCTAACTGGGTTGGTGGCAACAGATATTCCAATAATCTCACTGAGGGCAGATTACAAAAGGAGGAGTGCCAGAGCGAAAGCAAAGAACAACACGATTCTGTAAAACAGAGAATCCTAACAACTCAGGTTTTATTTTCTGAACACAGGAAAGGAATAAATCAAATGCTGTACTAAATGCACCTAAGTCTAAGTGCTGTGGGTCACCCTTGTGCACAGCATGCAGCATTTAGACAGCTCTGAAAACAAAGCATGCCAAAAAATAAACCCTGACCTGTGACCTGGAAAAACTCAAGATGTTTACTAGGAATATTAAAAAATTATAGTGGCAATTGAATCTAAAGCAGTAGCTCCACTTTTTTTTTTTTTTTTTTTTTGCGGTACAAGGGCCTCTCACTGTTGTGGCCTTTCCCGTTGAGGAGCACAGGCTCTGGCCGCGCAGGCTCAGCGGCCATGGCTCACGGGCCCAGCCGCTCCGCGGCATGTGGGATCTTCCCGGACCGGGGCACGAACCCGTGTCCCCCGCATCGGCAGGCGGACTCTCAACCACTGCGCCACCAGGGAAGCCCAGTAGCTCCACTTTTAGGCTATTTCTCCTATTCATGGCTGTTGGAAACTCTGTCATGTAAGGTACTTAACTCTGAGTTAGAAAGATGGATGACTGCACATCTACAGTTTTCATTAAGCTTTTTTCTTTAAAGAAAAAAATAACATTGTTTCTTGATTATAGTAATATATCCTCTTGTAGAATATTTGGAAGACATAATGAAGTATGAAGACTATAAAAATCATCTGTAGTTCCACTATCCAGAGAAAACCACTTTTTTACATTTTTCGTACATTTCCTTTCACTTGTGTGTACGTGTACCTATATTTAAATCAAATTGTGGCAGCTAAGACCCAACGCAGCAAAAAAAACTGTGACCACAGTGTATATGTGGCTTGGCAGACAGTTTTTAAAACTTACTATATTTTATTTCATTTATTTATTTTTTGCGGTATGTGGGCCTCTCACTGTTGCAGCCTCTCCCGTTGCGGAGCACAGGCTCCGGACGCGCAGGCTCAGCGGCCATGGCTCACGGGCCTAGCCGCTCCGCGGCATGTGGGATCTTCCCGGACCGGGGCACGAACCCGTGTCCCCTGCATTGGCAGGTTAATTCTTAACCACTGCGCCACAAGGAAGCCCATAAAACTTACTATATTTTAAAAAATACTCCCTGCCATTAAATATTCTTCCACAACACCATTATTAGTGTTTGTTGTATTGATGCTCTACAATTTATTGAACAATTTTCCTATTAGGTTATTTAAGTTGCATTTAAAGTTTTGCTACTACAAATCATAATACAGTGATAAATATATATACCTATATATTTTGCCTTTATCTTTGATTATCTCCTTAGGATAGATATCTGGTAAAACAACTGGAACTTAATTTTTCAAGGCTCTTGATTCACACCGATAAAGTGATTTCCAAAAAGTCTGTACCAATATATATCCTACTAGCAGAGCCCTATCTGAGCCTTCCCACTTTCATCAGCACTGAATATTATTCATAGATATTTTAAACAACAACAACAAATTATCTGTTGTACTAAACTTCCATTTTTTTTTTTTTTGCGGTACGCGGGTCTCTCACTGTTGTGGCCTCTCCCGTAGCGGAGCACAGGCTCCAGACGCGCAGGCTCAGCGGCCATGGGTCATGGGCCCAGCCGCTCCACGGCATGTGGGATCTTCCCGGACCGGGGCACGAACCCGTGTCCCCTGCATCGGCAGGCGGACTCTCAACCACTGTGCCACCAGGGAAGCCCTAAACTGCCATTTTTGAAATAAGATACAATGAGTCTATAATATGAGATAAATGATTTTTAAAAATTTAAAATACCCAGAAACATAAGTTATGTGTAACGGAGGGAAGGTATTCCAATAATCTTTTCATAAACTTTTCTTTTAAGAATGATTATTTTCTGGGGTTATGAGGCATTAATGAGTTCACCTAAAGTGTGGTAGATAGCTACAATAAACAGTACACAGTAATATAAGGCCTTCTGAAGGATGCAAAAGTTTTACCCTAAAGAACTTTCTGTATAATCTCATAAAGTATGAATCACATAGGTTAAAATAAATCACTGGAGAATGATTTAAAGTGCATTCAATCAAGCGACACAGACAGTATCCAACGATTCAGGAGATGAAGGATATTGGACTTGTTGGAAAAGGTTCACTGATGAACCCTTTCCTAATTTAATGTCAGCACGGAGAATCTAAAGCGGGAATAGTATAACAACAAGAATAATCAGGGTTTTGGCAAAGTGCAGAATCACAGCCTGATTGAAATTGGTAAGCATTGAAAAGGAGTTTGAAAAAACATTTGATAAGTAAAATTACCCAAAAGAAGGGCATGGGAATAGTTAGCTAAAGAATAAGGATTCAACGTCGTTACTGTTTCAGACAATCCATAATCATGAACATTACTGCTACCACAAACAGCTTTCCACGTCATTTTGCACATCTACTTGAGAAACATTTTAAATTTAGCACGTAAAGGTGCTGCCTGCCCACCAGGTCAGTTTCAGCAGCGTGCCATTTTTACTGTTTTGCAGCATCTGCACAACTATGTAAATATTTTTATGGGCTTTATAAAAACGGGTGGAAAGAGGAAAAAAAAACCCCAAGTGGATAAAATGCTAAGGTATCCAATTTAATTGATGGCAATCAGCAAGCCTGCCCCAATTGGCATGCTTTTGGCCTCATTTGGATGCTCACTGGACATAAGCTGGTCAATGCCACGTTCAATTGTGTACAAAACTACTGGAAATATGTCACCAGAGACTGGGAGGAAGATGTTCTTTATGACACACAGGTCTATTGTTGGACGTACACTCACTGAATTGCGGTGTAGGTGAGCTGCATGTGGGTTGGATGGAGGCTCCAACACTTACTACATCTCTGAATCTGTCAATTTGTAAAATGGGGATAACAGTACCTAGGCTCAAAGGGTTTTTGTAAGGATTAAATGAGATAATTCATATATATTACTTAGAGGAAACAGTTCCTGGCACAAAGTAGCTGCTCAATAAAACATAGCATCTCTTCTTGCTACACCACCACCACCACTACCACCTTTTCAGGAATATTCTACATTCAATATAAAGGCTGCCTGAAACAGGCTCTTGTACAAGAATGAAAAGTTTACTTTCTTGAAGACTCATTTGGCAATTTTATAAAGAATGAATCAGTATAGGAAGAGAAATGGTTTGGAGAAAAGCTAAAAGTAGGTGTAGGAATCTGGATGTGACATAATTAGATCCTGGTAGTTGCGGAAACTAAAATGAAAGACAAAATTAAGCTTCTGTTGTGGAACGGAGCACATAAATCCCTCTTTTATGGCCTAACACATACAGCACTATTTGTTTAATCATAGCAGAAAACTACAATAGCCAGATGCCTTAAATCTGGTTTATATAATTTCATACATATATATTTCATACATTGGCTCTGTACCATGGTACTGCAGTGATTGCCATTTTACTTGTTGAACTACCCTACTTCCCACTTGTCAATAAGCTCAGAAAATACGGAGGAGCAGGCTTATTCACTGTGCTGTACCTCAGGACCTAGCATAGTGTGGAGCATAAATTCTGATCTTATGATAAAAACTGTGTTCTTTAAACACTGCTTTTTTTCTTTGGGGGTTCTAACAGACCCTAAGGATTTTTCCCCTAGGAAAAAAAAAAGCACAAATGTAAAATTTTACATATAATTTTTTGAATCATGGTTTCCAGATTTAGAAGCCCTGCACTAGACTGTAGTGAATTCATGCTATGAAGTTTCTTGGTAAACAGCCGTTTGGCTTCCCCTGACAAAATGCCCACTGGGACAGGCACTTTTTTCATTAAAACATATGCAGGTCCCAAGCAGAATGGGGTTTTACTAGTGTGCAGTGATATTAATGAGTAAGAGTACGTTAGTAAATGTCAATGGAGTTATCTCAGCACCAGACACTTTCCACAGTCACCAGATAACAAACATTTTCCATTTCATCTTCAGGGGATTTTTCCTTGCTTGTTATATCAGTAGCGTATTCCCTACTGAATGGAAAAACCTGATCCCAAATCTACACCCATACTGTCCTTTGGGAAGTGTGGTCACTCTAAGTGTTACCTGGCTTTGAATTCCATGTCCAGTTCCTAAGGAACAGGATTGTCCTTTAGCAACTAAGTAGTTCACACTTGTTTTACAGCAGCCTCTGACATCTTTGTTTCATCTCTTTTCTCTCTTTTCCTTGACTGTGAATTCATTGAGGGCAAGGGCCACCTATTTCTTAGTCTCTAGAACTGGACTTTGCATGAAGGGATGCCCAATAAATATTTCTGACCAACTGACAGACCAAAACACACTCCTTGCATGTGGTGCAGTATCATTACTACACTCACAGATGTTACATATAAGCTATCTCTTTATACATTACAGTATAAGTGCCAGGTAGTCTAATGAACACTAAAGCAAAATGCAACTACCAGGGGAAAACTGCAGAGTTACGCGGTAACAGCACGTCTGAAGTCGGCCATCACATACAGTTCTCTCTAGTAACACTAAAATCAAAGACTTGAGCAGAGATTCTCTCCTCAATGTGCCTGCTCAATGTATCATTTCTTCGTAGTCTGCCTCTTATTATCTGTATTTGAGAAGGAAATTTTCTAAGTCAAAAAAATAATTCAAAGCTTATAGCTGTCTTTATAACCAAATGGTATATTATACTGTACTAAACCGATCATCTGCGTTTCACCTCTCAGTGTCAGATTCCTCTTCTTTAAAAGAAGGTTAATAGGAAAAGAAGTATTTCTTGATAACTGCGTTTTATTTTTAACCGATTATTTTCTCGTTTATATGAATTTAAGCTACTAACCTTTAGTCTGTCTGGTAAACAACTAGTTTACACTACTCCAGAAAGTTAGATATAAAAACAGAAATACACACTAAAACGGCAATAGATTTAAGAATGGGGCTTAAACTGTTGCAGCTCAAACCACTGCTCCATGAATAACTATTACACAAATAACTAAATTTATAGGGCACTTTACATTAAGTATCTCATTTAATCCTCCTAACCTACTATCTGGTAGGTACCAGTCCTAACTACTTGTTATACCCAAGCTTGGCCAGCTCACTATGTACTGTCTGAAACATCCCCTCCAACCCCTACCCGCCACGGTGTCAGCCTGGTGATGGTCTAGTTATCACGCAAGGTTGAGCCCAGCCCAAGTGTCACTTACTGGATGAAGCCTTTGCTGAACCTTCTCCTTACAATTAAAGATTTGGAGATTTGCTCCAGGTTTTTCAAAAAAAAGTGTATTAGAAGAAGTGAAAGAAAGATCACCTCCTTGACCACCAATAAGCACTGAAATAATTAAGTGAGTTTTTATTCCCACGTGTTTAAGAGTTAAGCTAGGCAGAAATTCTAGGTCCAGGCCTACACTTTGGACAGCAGAGTGAAGGAAGGAACTGTTTTCAGAAAACAAAAGTTGGAAACCGCAATGCTTGTAGTGCTGAGGCCACAAAGTTAGTCTATATTATCCTCTTAAGAGGATACATTATGCTTTTGCCCCCTTTCTCTTGTGGGAGTCAGAGGGCCCCAATGCAGGATTTGCGCGGTCAGATGTCTGAAGTATTCTATGAATACTCCTGTGCCTGGGCACCAGGTGCTCCATTTTGTCAACACAGTAAGATTCCCATTATCACTGGCCTGGTGATCACCACTTAAATGTTAGTAGCTAAATTAAACTTAACAATTGTCACTAGCATCAATATTAAAGCAGACATTTCTTTGGTTCAAATGACTGTTTAGACATCCAGAGTTAGCCAGTGGAGCAAGGAAACAAAATCCCTGTATTTTATTTACCTGGTTTCCTAGATCACTAAACCTATAGATGTTTTCCTGGGTCTGGACTTTCTTTTATTACTTCTAGTGCTAATCATTTGAAATTGTTTCTTCTTTTACCCAATTTAAGGCAGAATTCCAAAATTCATTTGTTAGCATTTCTCTATTTTCCTCCACACCCTCCAGAGTTGACTCTAAGGTGTTGGGAACTTCCTATTTGTCTGTTTCCCTTAATCTAAGGATGTGCCACTTAAGCTTAGGTTGCAGCCCTCATACATTTTCCATCACAGAGTTCTCCATATTGAATTTAAACAGTACCACTACAAATGCTTATGTGAACCAAACAGCTCACTTTTGTTCACTCACAGGAATCTTGCTCAAAAAACAAACATGTATTCAAATTATTAAATTTGTTAAAAGTTATTTTGAGACACTGACACATTAAATTTTATAATTAAGGGAATATTTGATATCACATGACTCTCAAAATGAATATATTTTAAAACAAAATATGCAAATTGAGGCATTTGCTAAAAGACTTCTTGGTAGCCTTCTAAGAATGTATTTTTCTTCCCTAAAGATTTTTAAAGCTTTGGAGGCTGTTCTTAACAGTACTGGCATTGTATGCAGTTCTAGCTGATGTCCTCTAACCCCTGTGTACATTCTGAAACTTAGAGCCAAAGGAAGCTGTCCAGCTGACAAATCAATTGTTAAAAGATGCAAAGGGCCTTAAAAACTACTTAAACATTGCCCTTAAAGACACACCCAAATGAATGCTTTGTGTTGTGATGTTAACCCTCTCTAAAAGTGTCTAACTGGGAAAATAAAATCCTTTTCAGACACAAAGAGTGAAATCTGAGTCATGATAAGATTGCAATGACACTAGGTCAAGGGAAAGGAATCACTTTTCCTAACCCAATTGCTAAGTGCAATTCACCTTGTGCCCTCTATCCTGCAGTATGTCTAAATATTAGGCAGATTTTATGAAGAATTTATTCTCATACGTGAGCATTTCTGTCTTCATTATTTTAAGGGTAGAGAATAAACACTAGCTAAGAGGTCACTACATAAAAATACAAAACAATTTGACTCAAATTATGACTCATGTTAATTCTCTTTCTTACTGTACTAAGAGAATTTAGGGGTAGAAGATGAAACGCTCTCACAATTTAGAAAAGGTTCTGGGAGAAAGTCACAAGTCAAGAACCACAAAGGTCTCAAAGGTACTGACAGTGGAAATTTCAAATGGGTCATCATAGATACCACAAATAACTTATAAAAAGCAATGGCCAATAGGTTCCATGGGAAGAAATTACCTTATCAATCATGCCTTTTTAAGGCATTGTGCTTTTTTAAGACACCATATTCATTAAATAAGCACTGAATGGAAAACTGCTTTCTCATCTAACCTTATAATCTATATTATTAAAGAAAAAAATGTTTGACCAAATATTTTCTAGATATCATAGCCTATTTAACATTATATCCTGATGATAGGATACCCTTCATGAGCGTTTCAACTATATCATGTACAACCCTATAATTATGGTCATGCTTTTTTATCTTTATTAAGAATCACTACAATTTCTATAATATTTTAGCATCTAATCAGAATTAATAGCTTTTTCATTGTTGATTAGGGTCAGATGTGATAAGTGACCTCAAATGTTCTTTTTAGAGGCTTCAAGACAAAGAACTCTGAACAAGCACCAGCATCTTTTGAAAGGATACCTCAGGGGGCAGGGAAAAATTATTTTTCCCAGTAAAGTAGAGAAGGGGAGCTGGTGGTAGGTAAGGATGAAAGGTTTTCAGGCTTGTTAATAGTTTACAGCATGGGTTCTTCCTGCGTTTCCCTGACCCTCCCAGCCCGAGTAACAATGGGGATGCTGGTGAGATACTAGTGGATGGGTTCTAACCATACCTTCGTGGGTAGGCTCTGGGTCAGGTGTAAGTGAGATGTCATCCAGCTCTCGCAGGCAGAGCCATTCTCCATCCATAGACACTCGGAATTTGCAAAGGTAGATGGTCTCCATAGCAGCCTGTGTGATCTTGTCAGTGGTGGGGGTCGGCATATCGGTGGGAGGCGTCAGAGCCGACATGATGACTCAGCTGGGACCACAACACACACACACACACACACACACACACACACACACACACACCCCGCACAAAAATAAAGCCTCCTCAACAAAAACCCCCAATCCAAAGCTCTGCAACAAAGCTCTCAAGAAACGGGGTGGGGGAGGTTAAAAAAAACACACCTTATGGTTTAAGAACTAACTGTTCAAGATAAACAATTCTACCCTATCTCTTCTCATAGACAGCTCCTACCACCTAGCAAAATAAGATGATGCTTGTCTTCTTCCAGCTTCTCTCTTGTTATCTTCCCTTCCCTACCTCCTTCTTTTTCAGCTGAGCCAGAGGCTTGAAATCCTGCACAGCCGATGCTACCTTAGCTGGCTTTGAAAAACTGGCCTCTGTATGAGTAAGTGAAAAATCCTCCTTCTCTGTGCAGGAAAAAAAAAAAGTACAAAAGAAAAAAAAAACGAACAAAAAATAAACCAATATTTTCGATTTAGCTTAAAAAAAAAAATCCTGAACTGCAGAAATCACTTCCAGGATCTGCTCAGAGGAGCTGGGATGCTGAGTTCTAATAGGATTGGTCGTGCGCAGTAAGCAGGGTGTTGACCAAAATGGCTGACTAATGAACTGAACTGAAAATTCAGGCTCATGTGACCAGCTGCTCTGAACGTAGGGCGAGCAATTCCCAGGATGCTTTATAGATGCTGCTGATGCAGGGAGAGCAATTAGGCTGCTAGCTCTCATCCTGCACAACCCACTTCCAGACTATGCTAGTCAAACTGTGATCAGACATAACACAATGCACATATCCTCATCAATTCCCCTCTCTGTGGGATAAAAGGGCTGGATAACAGGAAGACACTTAATACTGGGTAATACTGCACCGCAAAGATGGTAAAAGAGGTAGTTAGATTACTTTAACAAGCACATAATTCACCTCTTTTTTCCTTATATACTTAGCTATCAAAATTCTTTGCTCTGCTAAAGGTGGTGTTTTAAGAAAAACTAAAGCAGATTTTCCATTTAAATACCATACTCTCAGGCATTCATAATTTCCTTCTCTAAAGTACAAAGACCTAACTTTGTAGACAGGACAGAAGTGCAAGAAAAAAAAACTTGAAGTGAAAAAAGTAAAATCCTTCCTGATTAATGGCAATTTCCCCCTCCCCTTCTGATATTGCTGTATTTACCAAGTTTCTGCATTAGATTATTTTCTAGTACCTTAAAAATTCTCCCATCTTGGAACATGCTAAGGGCACATTATCCAGTTCTCTTAAACCAATCTACCAGTTTACCCACCCACCCACGTATCTATACTATCCAAGGAGACCATTATGCCTTGGTAGCAAGAAGTTAGGTACTTGCTTTCTGAGCTACATAAATAACAAGGAGATAAGGGATGACAAAGATTTTCTTTGAAAATGTTTTGGACGATTGAAAACAAGTTTTTGTTTGTTTGTTTTTTGTTTGTTTTTACTTAAGGGTCTGGTTTTTAGGAGGAGCACAAAACTTCAAGAAATATGTCCCAAGATGATTTATTGTGTTCTAGGATTTCTTATCAGAGGGTTATCTAAAAACTGAAAGAAAAATTTCTCCTTGAGTATTATTAAAATTTTTAAAAATATTTATTCATTTTTGTATGCGTTAGGTCTTCGTTGCTGTGCACGGGCTTTCTCTAGTTGCAGCGAGCAGGGGCTACTCTTCGTTGCAGTGCGCAGGCTTCTATTTGTGGTAGCTTCCCTTGTTGCAGAGCACAGGCACTAGATGCGCGGGCTTCAGTAGTTGTGGTGTGTGGGCTCAGTAGTTGTGGTGCACGGGCTTAGTTGCTCTGTGGCATGTGGGATCTTCCCAGACCAGGGCTCGAACCTGTGTCCCCTGCACTGGCAGGTGGATTCTTAACCACTGCGCCACCAGGGAAGCCCAAGTATTTTATATATATATATATATATATATATATACACACACACACACACACACATACATATAAATAGCTGAATCACTTTGCTGTATACCTGAAACTAACACAACATTGTAAATAACTATAATTCAATAAAACAAATTTTTTTAAGTAAATGAAAAGGAAAGCCATACTGGAATAAAGTGTTTACAGCAAATACAAAAAAATTCATAAATGCTTCCATCCTAATTTGAGATTCAACTCAAAGAAAAAATGCTGAGAACCAGATTCTGTAGGTAAACAGGTATTTCCATATTGTTAGAGGGAGGGCAATCTGGTACAATGTAAGAATATATATACGTATATGCTTATTTATAATTAGGAAGAACATCAGCAAGTTACTAAGGAAAATAAAATTTTCCAACTAGGTTTATTCATTTCTATTTAAATCTCTTCCAACATTATTCTACATCTGGACCACAGCTATTCATTCATTCATTCATTCAGTAAATATTCACTGAGAGTACTCCATGTGCCAGGCACTGGGCATGCAGCTTAAGACAAGATCACTTCTTCAAGGAAGCAGAGTTTACATATCCAAATACTGAATATAAGTCTTTATTTAACACATTCACATTTAATTACAGTGCAATTCCAGACATCTTTATAGATTAAAACTTAAAGGGAGATAGTTTATAGTTTCACTTTAAGCCATGTAATACTTCAAAACACCATTAAGCAGTCATTAAAATCTTTAAAATTACACTGAATAGTTCCTGGAACCACAATACCAAAGAGCCCTGGCTATCTGTACATATGACATCAAGACTCTAGGTCACTGATACATTCTTAAAATATAGAACTGTGAATATGTGAATTAATCTGAATGCTCTGGGATTGCCTGTGTCCACCAACATCTGAATTCAGCCTGTCACAAACCACGATGGACAATCTTCCCACCAACCAAACAATAAGCATTTATTTAACCCTGAACAGGAGATCTGGATTGATTACAACGTACCAGCAAAACAAAAACATCTAGGTCAATAAGCACAGAAACTTGATTAACATTCCTTCCAAAGGTCCTCTCCAGGTAGGCACAAGGAAGGAAGCCGAAAGCAACTAAAACTTCTGCCAAGGAGAGAAAAACCTGTCTGCACTGGTTACCCTTGAGTTTCCCATACCTATCAGTTTGAGGGGGTATTAGCAGTTATTTCAGAAATAAGAACTGTGGGTGGGCAGGAAAACCTGTACTTTTACCCAGTTATACCTGTTTGCAGGTAACCACTCTTGAGTCTTCAACATGACAGTTACTCATTGTTCTGTTCATAAGCAATGAATTTACTATGAAAACACGCACTAAATAGAGGACTAATAAAAATAATTTTAAATATTGCTTGGTAATGTTTTTACTATGTAAACATATTAGCTTAGAATATAAGGGCAATATTAAGTCATCAGTAAGACATACAAACCTTGAACTTTTTTTTCATAATCTTTTCTCATAAACACACTAATTATAAGCTGCATTGAACTATTTTCTCATTTGATTCCACTTGAGAATAACAGCATATATTTGTAAAAGAGTTGTGAGGAGGTCTGGGGTACAGTTTGTGGCCCTAAAACAGAATTAACAAGGCTATGTGAAGTTCAAATCCAAGATAATGATCTGAACAATACTATGTTCTAACTGCTCACCCAGCATGAATTTTCCACATTATGGTTGATTCAAAGCAAATGAGATTCACTTTTCAAAGTTAGTAGTTACATTCCTTTAAAGTATATTTACTCAGCTACTATTATAAGACAAAGGCTGATTTGTCACACCCAATGGCCCTGTTATACGATGTGGAAAAATTATTACTACTTAAGGTAGCTACCATTTATTGAATTTTTATTTTCTGTTAGGTGCTTTGTAAATATCATATCAAATCCTCACAAGAATCCTGCAAAGTTGGGACTTTCCTGGTGGCGCAGTGGTTAAGAATCCGTCTGCCAATGCAGGGGACACGGGTTCAAGCCCTGGTCCGGGAAGATCCCACATGCCGAGGAGCAACTAAGCCCGTGCACCACAACTACTGAGCCTGCGGTCTGGATCCCGCAAGCCACAACTACTGAAGCCCACGCGCCTAGAGCCCATGCTCCGCAACGAGAAGCCACCGCAATGAGAAACCCGTGCACCGCAACAAAGAGTAGCCCCTGCTCGCCGCAACTAGAGAAAGCCTGTGCACAGCAACGAAGACCCAATGCAGCCAAAAAAAAAAAAAAAAAGAATCCTACAAAGTAGGTATTGATATTCCCTCTTTACATTCAAGGAAACCAAAGTTGAGCCACATAACTGGCCCAAGATCACACAATTAGCAAGTGGCAGAACCAGGATCCCCAGCTGCTTCTAGAATGCCCATGAAGTCCATTTTTTCTTCTATACTTTGCAGCTTCAGCACTCCACCCCAAGGATTAAACTTTACTCAGGGAAAATAAAGGAAAACAAAACAAAAGCAAAAACAAAGTAACACAGGCAAGGTCCTCTTGAAATTTCCTAAACAGTTATTTCAACAAAGTTAAGATTTGAAGCAGAGAAAAAATTTAACCGCTTTCATACTTTACACCTTAATGTTTCACAAACCATATATTCCACTTAGTCACCCTTATACATCTAGTTTACGTTTTTAATAAGTGGGCATTTTCTTTTCTTTCTTTCTTTTTTTTTTTTGGCCAAGCAGCAAGGCTTGCAGGATCTTAGCTCGCTGACCAGGGATCAAACCCAGGTCCCAGCAGTGAAAGTGCTGCATCCTAACCATTGAGCACAGGGAATTCCCAAGTGGGCATTTTCTGAGAAGCTGAGAATCCAGCATGTATCTTTCTGCTTGTGCTGGCGAAGGGTAAACCAGATTCTTCCTGACTATTGTGAAGGATGTCACTTGCTTAACTGTACCATTGAAAAAACCATCTTACCGAGTTCCCGCCACATTTACTTATCCGGGTGGACATATTAAGAACACCTGATACATCCAGAAGTGTTAAAAGATAAATGAAGTGGGGGGGAACGATTTTCTAAAATGACTCATTTCAGAACTTTTTAAAATAACAAACTTCGATGCCTAATTTTAATTCTTAAAAAAAAATCACCAATACCCATGAAACCATTGCCCAACTGGAGAAACAGACCAGTGTCTTTCATTTACATGCTCCTTCTCTGTTCTGAATTCCTGCCTCCCCTTTTGAGGCAGCTACTTCTGAATTTTGTGTAAATCACTGTCTTATTTTAGAAATATTACAAATACACGGATGCCTAAATAATATTTTAGCTTGTTTTTTTTTTTTAACTGTAGCGAAAAGGGTTTGATACTGTATATAACCTAAGCCTTTCACTCAAAACTGCATTTTCTAAGACTTATCCACATTGTAGTGTGTAGCTTGTACTTTACCCTTTGGGCTGCTGTGTTACAAGGTAACAGTCCATTGTATGTATAAACAATTTTTGATCTATTTTCATGCTGGTGAGCATTTGGGTTATTTCTAATTTTTTCGTTTTAAATGATATTATTTAGATACTTTTCAGAAATAGATTTCTGGTAGGTATGCCAATTCTTCTTCAACAGGTTTGAGGGTAAGAGACCACTTCACTTACTTCTTTTACAGTTAGCTGACTCCTCCTATTACTTAGTTCCTATTCTGCACACAATAGTGCTTAAAATTTGTCAACTTGTGCAACTACATCAATTTGTAAAACTCACAAGTTCTGTTACCCAAGGCTTCCTGGGTCACCGTTTTACAATTTAAGAAGAAAAGTCTCATCCCCTCCCCCCAAGTTCACTAGTTGCTGTTAGCACAAAAGGGTTCCCTTGATGAATTACCATCATGATGCCATCTGGGAAAGCCCAGATGTTTCTGCTAAATTATAAGATTATTCAATTGAAAGATCATGACTTTGTCACATGCTCCAGTCCTCCCTCTCACTTCCTTCCCTCCCCCACACGAAGATCTATTATATCCTCCTCTAATGTTGAGATTGCTACAAGTTTAGGTTTATATACTTGGCAGGCTCAGTATTACTCTGTAGATATTCCAAGGAAGATAATATATACTATGAGTATACCTGAGAAGCTGAGTTATGGTTGCTAAAAACACCACCAGGACTATTACATTGCATAATATTTTTCTTGTAAAATTAACCAGCATAAGACTGAAAATAACTCCTACCTTAATAACTAAAATGGATCTCATGGCTACGTGGCAGTAGGTAATAATTTACAGATGTAAAGCTACCAACTACTTAGTAGACAATCTTGGGAAACTTATCCTCCTCTTGTCTCAATTTATTCAGCTATAAACATGGAACTAAATAACTAGCTTCACAAAGATCACAGGCTCCATGAGAAGAACTCTGCCTGTTTTACACACCATTACACACTTGCTTAAAATAATACCTACCAAATACCAGATACTCCATAGATACTTGTTGGTATAGACATGTAACTCTAAAGCACTCTATATTCTTGCAATGATATATTTCCACCCTCCTGTTTCACTTCAACCATGAAAACCCCCAAGTTCTAGAAAATCAAGCTATATTTATGCCCCAACAAACATGTCATTCTAACACAGGCTTTATTCATTTATACACAACAGATTCAATGATTTAATATGTATCAAGCAACTATTATGTCTAGCCACTATGGATATGAAGAAAGAACAAGGCAATAGACAAGAAACAGAAAATTACAGGTGTTTAAGAAATTTCTAAATCCCTGTCACACACATGGCTATTCAGTATTGCTTACATGCCTAACTATTTTCTCTATCACGCTGGTGGCTTGTGAATTTCACATTCATTCATTTTTAGCAAATAGGGCTTTATCAGGTAGAACAAGGAACTAGAGGGCTACTGCTGCCTAAAGAGGAGCCTCCAGTTTAGGATGTGATTCCAGTTATGGGAGGTGGTGAAGGAGGCTGAGAGCATGTGGACTCAAGCCAGAATGCCCACAGTCAATCCTAGGTCCATCACTTAGAAGCTGAGTGCTTGTTTCTGCGCCTGTTCCTTCACTGACAAAATGGCGATACTCATATTCACTACTTCAGAGTTAGATGAAGTAATGAAAGTAAAATGCTCAACATGGTACTTTACACAAAGTAAGCAGTCAGTAAATGGCAGCCATTATCATCATTTTAATATGTGATTCTGCTTTCGAGAGTACTGGGAAACAACCCAAAAACCCAAAAAACCCAAAAACCCTATCAATCACATGAAATGAAAGTCAGTAAGGATGAATGTTCAAGGGACTAAGGTAGAGGGAAGTAAAAAAGGCGATCTGAGTAAAGGGTATGCTGGGGCATCACTCGGGACTTGAGAAAGGAAGAGGAGAGAGGGGTCAGAATTTTACCAAGCCTTCATAACAGGTGACCAGATTTCCTAAGTTCATAAAAAAGGCAGAGGAAGCAGATAAATGTCTGTGGACAGTCCATAAACAGATTCTAAAATTAGAGAGAAAAACCATATTCTTAAAGGCAATATGTTGAAACAGTTTCTCCCGCTTTCTACATGCCTTTTGCTGTCACAGTCTGCTAATCTCTCCTTTCCTTATGGATCATGAGGTTTCAGACTTTCCCGTCTCTGCCCCACCATCCATGACACTCCCTCTGACACATGCTGAGTGTCATGTCCATTCCGTATGGAGCAAGTCTAGAACCAGACACTCACTAAGATGGGTTGTGCAAAGAGGAATATCATCTTGGCCCAGCAGCCCTTGATTCCTGATCTGTTATGTTTTAGGAAGACTATGAACTTTTCACAATCATTCAAACATAGCTACAGTAGAGGGCGTGACAGTATTGATAGGTACCCTCTCGAGTACCACTGCCTTTGTAACTCTAAAAGCATTTCTTTTCACGTAATTTCAAACCAATTCTTTATGCTTATGGTATACTACTAACTTCCCAAAATAAAATTTAAAGCTCATACTTGAGCCACGTCGCACTGTAGGAAGACATTATAATGTTAATAAGGTTTGTGTAGAAATGTAAGTTGTGATGTTCTGCAAAGTTCCTTAAAATGGGATTCTACTTTTATTTATGATGGCTACAGGTTACTTATTGTGTAATGATAGAGAAGCAGCATATCTTTTATGCAACTTGTTTCATTATTTAAGGAATTTTCAAAAATATTAGCCAACAAGGAATTATCATTATTTCATCCAGTTAATTTGGCTAAACTCTCATCATCATCCACCTAGACTTTCTACTACCTATAACATACACTAGAAAAATATGTTCTCAGCTTCTTGATAAAATTTTACCTGTTTAACACATAGGTTTCTGTTAAAAGTCAAACAAAAAAGGGAAAAGATGAGAGACAAAATACAGTCAGGTGAACATGTTTTGAAGCCAATACTATTATTTCAGTCTGAAAAGTTGCTTTCTTTGCCACCTTTCCTCTGCTGTCTCTCCCACCCAGGAACTTTTTTACTGCCTTCTACCCAAACTGGGTTCTTTAAGGCCTTGGTGAGGGAGTACACAGTGATTAACAACATGAGCTTTGGATACTCAGACTATTGAGGAATATGAATTCATTCTCTGTCCTTCAGTTAAAAAAAAGCAATATATACAAATATTGAATTATTATGTTGTATACCTGAAACTAACACAATATGTCAATTATGGTTACCGGGGGGGAAGGTTGAGGGGAAAGGATAGTTAGGGAGTTTGGGTTTGACATGTACACACTGCTATATTTAAAATGGATAGCCAACAGGGACCTACTGTATACCACAGGGAACTCTGCTCAATATTCTGTAATAACCTAAATAGGAAAAGAATTCGAAAAAGAATAGATACATGTATATGTATAACTGAATCATTTTGCTGTTCACCTGAAACTAATACAACATTGTTAATCAACTATACTCCAATATAAAATAATAATTTTAAAAATATGTCAATTATATATCAGTAAAAACATAAAAACAAAAACCAAAAAACACTTCTGGGGACAGGGACAGAAATCTGTGTTAACAGGACCTCCAGGTGACTCTGATGTGTGCTAAAGTTTGAGATAAGACTTTTCCTAAACCAAAGAATCTACATCTCCAGAAAAATCTTCTAAATCCAAGGTTACTCTATCAGAATTTATTTCATAATAGCTTAGATATCACTAAAAGACTGAATCAAATACTCTGATGAAAAACGTATGTTGCACCTACCTATATGAATTCTATGTGAACTACTCCTCCCCATTTTTTTCTTTTCAGCTTTCATTGTTAAGTGAGTAGTTTTATGCACTAGCTCTTCCATCTAATGGAAATTCTAAGAAATACCTCTTATAAATATAACCCCCCAAATTGATAAGTACTGATACATGTGAAGTTTGTGCCTCCCTGCCTAGAAAATAAAAATATTCTATAAATGTAGCCACTAAGTACCATTACTATCTTACTAGTCACATTCTTTATTCATAATTGTTTGGGTTACAGAACTACAGTAAAATTTCTGTTATCTAATGAAGAACCTTTTAGGATCCTCTAGTATCCAGAATGAAGCTAAGATGAGAACTAAGAAAAAAGAAAACTCTGAAAGAATGAACCCATGATTATCAATAGCAGAGCAGCCAAAACAAAGACTCAAAAATTACATCTAATATTCTGAAACTGTTGCTTTGTCAATAAGAAGCATAACAGGACTTTTTGATAATGCCAGGCCAGAAGAGGAGGTAAAACAAAAGAAAGCAGGCAGAAGAGAAGGGGAGCAATTGGCTGGGAAGACAAACTGTTGACAGTTTAGGCAGCAGTGGTGATAAAAGCAAAATCAGGAAGGCAAGCAGCAGACAGCAAGCTTAGTCATGAGGTGGGAAATGGGGGTATGACCCAGCTCCCAGGACCTTAGATGCTCAAGATCCCAGGTTATTTCAGCTGTGTGTGGAAAAGGACCCACCTGCATTTAGATACTCTTAAGGGCTAAACTACAGGTCTCTGGTAGTCACTAATCTACAATTACACACCGAAGATGCTACGTTTCTGAGGGTTTCCCCCCTTTTCTTATGGGCCTTTACTTCTGCTATTTGACAAAACAGCATTTAATGAATCAGAAAGTGGCTCTTTGCATTCTGAACACAGCTGGAAAAGAGCTGATGGCTGACAGATTTGTGAATCACAATACTGTAAATGAAGGCACTGCTCTACATTAATTATAACAAAATGCTGTCTTCTAAAAAGTCACACATCAAGCTAAAACCTACTCATGTGAGGTGAATGCTCAAAACTTTTTGGTTCTGATGGTTCAACCCTTCCCCTGCACACCTCCCAATTTTGAGCTGATGCCTCTACATTTACAAATCCAAAAAAAGTGACTTTTGTCTTTTCAAAGTTTAAAAAGCACACAGCAGATGAACTGATTAATGTGTATTCAACTCCTAATCAGGTATAATGTTTTCTAGAGTACTATTAAACAATGAAAAGAGAAAAAAGAGAGAGACATAATAATAGAAATACCCATGGAGAATAAAGTCAATGAATAAATACATACATACACATACAAATAATGTATATACGCACATATACCTATATAATACATAATATCTTTCTGTTGTAGGTGTGTGTATGAAACTGTGAACCTAAAATTGATTTTCTCCTCTTAAATACACATTCCTGGGTTCGTATGTAAATGAGAGCACTCATTCCCCACATCCTGGACTCTTAAAGAGCATCCATGAGAAACAGTGAATGCTTCTAGAAGCCTCATTCTCTGCACTTTCCAGGGCTCAACCAAGGCATTCACTGTTAAGTATACTCAACTTTGACGTGGGTAGTCACTGTAATGCTTCCGGTCCTTCCCAAGACGTGTTTCCCCCTTCTTTCTATTCCTTTCCTAGCTCTCCTATCTCAAAATAGCACATGCAAATACAGAAAGAAAGCTGCTACTTTGTGAGTGGACTCTTTTTTGGTACACTGCTGTATTTGGGAGAGAAAAGACAAGGACAGAGATGTGGGCTATTTGTATGGCATTGCTTTAAATATAAATGTTTGTGGTAGCTCTGAGAGTTGAAAGAGGAAAAGAACTGTCAATAGAAGCTGATAACCATGCAAATGGCAGGGGTGCCTCTTCCCTCCAACACCAAGGAGAAGCCATCTCTTGTTCATTCTGTCCACTCACAAGATGACTTCTAAAGTTAGGATGGAAAAGGAAGGCATTAGGTGTTACTGAGCAAGGGCTGGTGTGCCCTTGGCACAGAAAGCCAAACTCTGATAACAGGTGTTTGCGGCAAAGTAAGGGTTTATTTGCAGGGCGCCAAGCAAGTAGAATGGGCAGCTCATGCTCAAAAGACCCGAACTCCTGGATGGCTTTCAGGCAAGGGTTTTTAAAGACAGTTTTAGAGGAGAGGGTCGTAGGATGCGTGATCAGCTCGTGGACCTTTTTCTGATTGGTTGGTGGTGAGGTAACAGGCTGATGTTTCAGGAATCTCAAACTTCTGGTTCCAACCAGTCTGGGGTCTACCTTGCTTGTGGTCAGCATGTAGTGGCCATCGTCCACCTGGATGGGGGTCTTAGTCTCTACAGAGCAACTCAAAGATATGCATCAGGGGCTTCCCTGGTGGTGCAGTGGTTGAGAATCTGCCTGCTAGTGCAGGGGACACGGGTTCAAGCCCTGGTCTGGGAGGATCCCACATGCTGCGGAGCAACTGGGCCCGTGGGCCACAACTACTGAGCCTGCGCGTCTGGAGCCTGTGCTCCGCAACAGGAGAGGCCGCAATAGTGAGAGGCCCACACACCGCAATGAAGAGTGGCCCCCACTTGCCACAACTAGAGAAAGCCCTTGCACAGAAACGAAGACCCAACACAGCAAAAATAAAAAAATAAAATAAAAAATCACAAAGAACTGAAGTAATCTACTGATTCATAAATCTAAATATTCATTTAAAAAAAAGATATGCATCAGATTGTTATCTATATCCCCTCAGGAGAAACCAGGAGTCCTGTGACACTACTGTCCTCTTCACTGACTGCTTGCATCTGCTCTTTGGAACTCAGGGAAGGCCTAGGAGTCTAAAGCCTTTTTTTCTACAAATAAGAAATGGGACTTTTGTACTTGGGAAAGTCCCACAGGGTCCTGCTTGGTTTCAATGCCCCCTTTACTTTGATACTCCTCAATCCTGAGGGGAACAGGTATGGGACAAGAAAGGAAATAGAGTTGTTGGTTTTTTTTAATATAAATTTATATATTTTGGCTGCGTTGGGTCTTCGTTGCTGTGCGCGGGCTTTCTCTAGTTGCGGTGAGCGGGTGCTACTCTTCGTTGCGGTGTGCGGGCTTCTCATTGTCGTGGCTTCTCTTGTTGTGGAGCACGGGCTCTAGGCGGGCAGGCTTCAGTAGTTGTGGCACGTGGGCTCAGCAGTTGTGGCTTGCAGGCTCTAGAGTTCAGTCTCAGTAGCTGCGGTGCACGGGCTCAGTTGCTCCACAGCATGTGGGATCTTCCCGGGCCAGGGCTTGAACCCGTGTCCCTTGCATTGGCAGGCAAATTCTTAACCACTGCACCACCAGGGAAGCCCGGAAATAGAGTTTTGAATAGAGAGGTTAATCACAAACTTGGCAGAAGAACTCAGTTTTAGGGGGACCTGGTTTCAAAAGTATTGGACCATGGCATGCAAGTAGCTCCTTCTTATAGAGTTGATGAGAAATTGGAATGGACGGTCATACACCAAGGGGGAAATGGCCCCACGAAATATGAACACATACATCTCTGTGAATGCATGCAAAAGTTCTGGAAGAAAACTCACCAAACTCAAAAGTGGTAGTCTCTGATAATAAATTGTGGTGGTGATGGGGGGTGGGGGAGAGGAGGGTTTGGGGGCCCACAAAGAGGAAAGTCACTTTGTGCTCAATGTACCTTTGCATTATAAAACATTTAAATAGTGAGAACAGATCCATGTGCTACTTGTGATTTTTACTTAAAAAAAAAAAGGCATGGTAGAAATTTGAGATTTAAAAGCTAGGAGCATAAAAATTTAGCAGATTACCAGCACTCAGAGTCAGAGAGTGACATAATCCAACAAGGCACATCAGAAACCTTTCATATTGCATTTAAGCTCGCTGCATGTTTCATGGACATTATATCCTGCAAGATTTTACACTGAAACCTTACATGTCATGAACCCTGAAAGGTTTAGGCTACCTCCTCTGCACACATTTTTGCTGTTCTTCATCGGTGTCATTTATAACAAATCTTCTAAACTCAAATGTAAAGGTTAATTTTAAAATCTCTGAGTACAGTCAAGACTTCTAAAATGAAGAGATAATAATGCCTTAATAAACAGTCTATCAAAATGATTATATATTATACACTTTTGGCAAGTACATCAGCGAGAGTTAAAAATTCAGTGTTGAGGAGGCAAATGTTCATTAGCTGTTGAGGCTGAGTCTAAGTACTGCCCTGCTAACTGAAATGAGAAGTCTTTGAAAAACTGCTGGTCTCAGGTTGCTCAAATGAGTCATCAGGACAACCCGAGTTCTGATATCCAGGTACATCATATAAAGCAATATTGCACTGACTCTACAGAGCAGCAACAAGGAAGTATTTTTATTAATATCCAGAGAATTCCTTTTTGCAAGTATGTGTGTTCTAAAGTACATATAAAAATAACAGGTAAAAATAAAAACAGTACAAAACAAAAACTACTTTAAGTCAGTTTTATAGTTGAATAAAATAAGTATCAGTGATCTTTGACAATATGAACTGTCCTCAGTGACTGGTCTTTAAAAACAGTGCAAGTGGGACACGTGTATTTTCCCAGTAAATTTTCTGAGTACTTACACACCAATAAACTATTTCAGAAATTAAAGACCAGGACGAACTATTAGAACTTTATATGCTAACAAATCATGCCATACATCTGCTACTGTTGTAAGGTAAGGGCCAAGGGATCACAGTTACGAAACTTTAGCTTTAAGTTCTCCGTTGCTGATCTTGATCATGCTGAGGCCCCAATTTTCGGACAATACTTAAAAATAAATAAAGTCAACCCTTAATATGAAGAAGGAATCAAATAAATCACCTGAAATTCAGATAATTCCCATAACTGATACTGGCCAACAGTTGAAAAAATTTTCTATATCACAACTTCTACCACAACTGTTACACAGAGTTATGAAGAAGTGAGAGGAGGGTCTTCTTCATCCTATAATGACTGGTTAATAAGCAGATTACACAAAAATAGAAATTCTTAGGAAGAAAAAGAGAGGCTGTGCTTAAAGAACAAAGTAGAAAGCAGATGCCTTAGAAAATGAAAAGCAGTGTTGCGAATATTCTTATCTTTACCTCCTCTGCTTATCAAAAGACTCATTTCTGACATTATTAGACACTCTCTTTTGGAAATTAGTGGATTACTGCAACAAACTATGACTTTACTAAGACTCTAGGTCTATAGTCAGTGTTGGCCCCCATTCTAGGTAAGTAATAAAGAGAAGCTAACAAAGGATTACCTCCAGCTGAATCCAATGGACCCTAATCTAGGGAGGAACCATCCAATCACAGTTTTGGACGTCTGCTATTCACTTAAAGAACATGGGCTCGGTAGGCAAAGAATCTGGGTCAACTTCATTCTTTCTCTCACACTGTTACTTAGGACAAATCACTTAATCACATTGATCCTCAGCTTCCTCACCTGAAAAAGTGGCATATCTGGCTTACAGAGATGTGACAATTAACTATGATAATCACAGCACATGCACATAGAAAGTATTCAACTAATGTTAACCTTTTCCTAGGGGACGGATCAGGGGCAGAAAAGGCAAAGTCAGGGTTTCTTGGCAGTGCAGAACAGTTAAAAGGTTTGCTTTCGTGCTAAACAAGAAACCTCTAGCTGTGTCTCAGAGAGAGACAGACAGAGACAGATTGATCGATTGATTCCCTCTTCACCTTAGGCAAATTTCCCTTTTCAGAACTCATACAGCAAAGTATTAGGCATTTATATCATGCCTTGTATCTTCAGTCACATTTTCATACTCTAAGATCTTGTCTTTTTAAACCAGATTTAATATTCTTCAAGTTTTTTATACACATTGCCTACTCTAGGGCCCCGCTCACAGCAGGTTGCACTAGACCTTTGTTGACCGATACAGCACAAAGTGCGGTGCGCTGCATTTACAGGACTCCGGTGATAGTGCTTTTAAAAGGTGGAGGCCTCTTCCTATCAAACGATATTATCCTGGGAAGTGCCCTCCTAAAGCCACACTTTCCCTTCTCGTCATCTCGCGCACAGTTCCTGATTTCTCTTCCCATTGTGGGGGACGGATATGTGATATTTACGGGTGTGGAGTGAACGCTAGTAAAAAATTTAGTGGTCCAACCGAGGCCACGCGGGCGGCGGCGGCGCAGCAGCCACACCTATCGACCGCAGCGGCGCTGGGAGCCCGCAGAAGGCGGGACAGCTGGGCTGCCGGGTCTCCGGACACCGCCCCCTCCTCCATTCCTTCAGGGAGGGCTCCCACCGGAGACCCGGGGCTGGGACCCGGCGAGCACGTGGGAGGCTGGCGAGGACGAGCGCCCGGCCCGGGAGGGGAGAGGAGGCCGGGCGGGAGCCTGCGGCCTTGGTAGACTAGGAGGTAAACAGTCCGGCGCCCGGACCGCGGCCGCCCCCCTGCGCCCCCGGATGGGAGCTTCCCGAGAGCCGCCCCCAGCGCCCAGTCTCCCCGTTGGCTCGGGGCCCTGCTCAGCTTCGGGGAGCCAGCAGGAGGCGGAGCTTTGCGGAGCCGGACTGGCCCTTCCCGGCCGAGGCCCCCCTTCCCCACCGGCATCCCCCTTCCCGGCCGCTACTCACGGTGTTTGCCGCCGCCGCCGCCGCCGCCGCTCGGGTAGTTCAGCAGCAGGAAGGGCAGCGGGGAGCCCGGCGACGGCGGGGTCCTCCAGGCGCGCTGTTGCTGCGGCGGCGGGCGCGCTACGAAGCCGGCGCCTCCATCGCCCGGGTAGAGCAGGAAGAAGGGGGCAGCCACCGGCGAGCCGGGCTCCGATTGCCCCGCGGGGGAGGCCAGCGGCGGCCCCGCCTCGTCCTCTCGGTCCGCGCCCCCGGCTGAAGCGCGGCGCGGCTCCTCCAGCCGCTGCTTCCCGCCCCTCGCCGGTTCCTCGCTGCAACTTTCCGCGCCGGCAGTGGGCGGCGGCGAGGTCTCAGCCATGCTCGTTCCTTCCTTCGCCGCCGCCTCCGACTCGCACCCGGGCCTGGGCAGGGGAGCAGAGGGTCACGGCGGGGAGCCGCCGCCCCGTCCCGTCCGCGCCACCGCCACCTTTCTCCTTGGCTACGGGCCGGCGTCTGGGCTCTGCCGTTCCGTCTACTGCCCGCCCCGCCGGGGTCCGAGCCAGCTGAAGGGACGGCCCCGCCCGACGGCGCGGTCTCCCTACCGGCCGCCTCCTCCCGCCTGCCCCTCCCGCCCCGGCCCCCAGCCTGCGGCGCGGCTCCCCTAGGGGGCGGCCTCCTCCTCTTCCCACTTCCCACATTCCGCTCGGCTCCGGCGGCGCTGAGCTCACTCCCGACCCTGGGGGAGGGTACGGTGCCCAGTGCCTGGTCCTTACCGGCCCCCGGCACGGCCCTCCTAAGCGGTCAGGTGTGTTTACCCCCCGGTGCTTGAACGGTGGGAGACCTGGCCAAATATCTAGCGGCGCTTTTCTGTGCAACCGCCCAGCTTCATCGGTAGCACGGAGGCACAAAGATCTGGGTTGAAGAGGCGAAAGCCAGTTTTAAAAAGGAACCTGCTCCCCCCACCCCTCCCGTATTAAACTGTACCCTATGCCTTGCATACACTATAACCGTTCATTCACGGTTTTGATTTATGAGCTTTTTATGTGAGACACCAGGGGTGGGTGTCTTCCTTCCCCCACCTCTTTTGTTCTCTGTCATGTGCCCTGTATAGAAATCTTGTATTTGCTCTGATTTTAACTCCCTGGTTTTCCGGGGTTCCGCGTGCGCATGAATACGTTTTAAACCAAACAGCTTAGAATTTATGTGACAGGCGTCTGTTACAGGGCGACAGTTTTCACTTTCATAGTGCCTGTGTCTCACTAGTAATTGGCCACTGTTGCTTTATTTTGAATATTTGAATCGACGATTACTGATCCAGTAATTCCCATAAACATTTCCTTCTATAATAGAGACAATTTCCAGTTACTATCGTTATTCCTTAACTCTAGATTCTATGAACGTGCCCTCGTATTTCCTAGGTGATTAGCTTTGTGTTCGGGTTGCAAAATGCTAGCATGGAATCCATGTTGACTCATAATTAAAAATCACTGTTGTGTAACATTTTGAACACCTGCTTTTCCTTCTTTCTCTGGTCTGTCTTTCCCTCTGTAGAGGAAGTTATGCTTCTCTGAAAGGAAAAGTAAACCTTTTTATTGTTGTTATCCTCTGAAAATGACTCTTGAAATTACAAGAAATTACCGTGACACGTCTAATACTATCTTTCACCAAGTCTTTTAAACAAAACATTTTAAAAGGAGGTGTTCACAAGAAGCTAACATCAAGGAGTCAGAAAATTTCTTAGTAGTTTTTCAGTTTCTGGCATTTCCATGACCTGTTGATTCCAGTGCTACAGCCTACTTGAGTAAGTTATTTGTTCTCTGAGCCTGGATTCCAGTTCTGGAATAGGGGAAAATAATTATTATTAGCTATGTATTATCATTTTAGTAAAACAACATATAACTTACAGTAATAAAAACAGAATTGCTGGGGGGAGCTCTTTCGTCATATCTTTAGCATTTTGGAATTTTGTTGGGTCTTTTCAGTCTCTCTAAGGGCGAGAGTCTTGATAAAAAAACATACTTGCCTTTTAGGAATTACAAGCTGTATAATACCTTGAAGAGAAAAACTAAAGCATTACAGATATATGATTTTAATACCCAACCTTAACTGGATCTTTTTTTTTTTTTAAACTGAAGTATAGTTGATTTACAATGTGTTAATTTCTGCAGGATAGCAAAGTGATTCCTTAACTGGCCTTTTACCTTGTTTTGGCATGCAGAAATTTCCAAGCATCATTGTATTCTTGTCAGGTTCCTTCACACAGGTGTTTTGAAATTTTTCAGTAAAGAATTTAACAAGAATATACACTTATTCCATTGTAGGTAGAAGAAAAGAAAACAGACTCCACACAAATCACTCTTGAGGAAGGGCAGTAAAAGCCAAGGGAGTCACCAAGTTAACAAAGTATAAAATGTTGTCTAGTTTAAATCGCCAGATTTCTCCTTTCTAGTTATCCAGGTTACCTACAGGTATTAGAAACATTGACATGCTGTGGAATCTTGCAGTATACTGGGGTTTTTGTGCCTCTTTACTTTTAAAACAGTTCTGTTTATGCTTTATGTCATTAAGTGGCAGTGCAATGAATATAGAAAATCAACTGAAATATGAGTCCTTTAACATTTACAGGCAAGGCTATTTATGGGCATTTTCTTTAAAGGTGGATGATACTCCAAGTTCCTAGTTTCTTATGCTTTTAGCTTTTGGATCAATATTATAATCACAGCTCTACAAAACCTTTAGTGACATAAAGGGCTGATTCAACTGCTACATACATTTAGGGACGCTAAGATTCAAAAAACAAGCCAAACCATGCTGCTCCTTTATGAAAATGCACAGAGCATCTGCCTATACTGTTTTAAAGGGACGAAATCCAAACCACTGTAAGAATCAAATACTATTAATTTTCCTGTAAAATAAAGCAAGAGGTGTTTTTCAACTTTATTTGCATTTTGTTTTTAGTTTTTCATGTTTGGTGGTTTTTTGTTTTTTTTTTTTGCGGTACGCGGGCCTCTCACAGTTGCGGCCTCTCACTGTTGCGGCCTCTCCTGTTGCGTAGCACAGGCTCCGGACGCGCAGGCTCGGCGGCCATGGCTCACGGGCCCAGCCGCTCCGCGGCACGTGGGATCCTCCCGGACCGGGGCACGAACCCATGTCGCCTGCACCGGCGGACTCTCAACCACTGCGCCACCAGGGAAGCCCTCATGTTTGGGTTTTTGAAACCCTTAGGGGATCTTAAGGATGGACACTTAGAATATATTACAAACTTTTAAAATATCAATGTCATGGATGTACTTTTAGCCTAAGCTTCTTAGAACTGTGATCAGAGAAAAGATACCACTTGGGAAGGGATGATATTCTTTTTCAGATTTCAGTAGTCTTAAATTTATTGAAACTTATTTTGTGGCTTAGCACGTGATCTATCCTGGAGAATGTTACATGTGCACTTGAAAAGTGTGTATTCTGCTGTTTTTGTATGGAATGTTCTATAAATAGCTATTAAGTTCATCTGGTCTAACGTGTCATTTAAGGCCAGTATTTCCTTATTGATTTTCTGTGTGGAGGATCTGTCCATTGATGTAAGTGGGGTGTTAAAGTCCCCTACGATTATTATATTACTGTCAAATTTTCACTCTATGTTTGTTGATATTTGCATTATATGTATCTAGGTGCTCCTATGTTGGGTGCATACATGCATACATATTTACAATTGTTACATCTTCTTGTTGGATTGATTCCTTTATCATACTAAATGTCCTTCTTTGTCTCTTGTTACAGTCTTCATTTTAAAGTCAATTTTGTCTGATATAAGTATTGCTACCCCAACTTTCTTTTCGTTTCCATTTGAATGGAATACCTTTTCCATTCACATACTTTCAGTCTATGTGTGTGAGATATTTTCTTTCATAATATTTATTTATTTATATTTTATTTTTTTGAATTTTATCTTAATTATTTTTTTACACAGCAGGTTCTTATTAGTCATCCATTTTATACATATCAGTGTATACATGTCAATCCCAATCTCCCAATTCATCACACCACCATCCCCACCCCCTGCGGCTTTCTCCCCTTGGTGTCCATACGTTTGTTCTCTACATTTGTGTCTCAACTTCTGCCCTGCAAACCGGTTCATCTGTACCATTTTTCTAGGTTCCACATACATGCGTTATATACGATATTTGTTTTTCTCTTTCTGACTTATTTCACTCTGTGCGACAGTCTCTAGATCCATCCATGTCTCAACAAATGACCCAATTTCGTTCCTTTTTATGGCGGAGTAATATTCCATTGTATATATGTACCACAACTTCTTTATCCATTCGTCTGTCGATGGGCATTTAGGTTGCTTCCATGTCCTGGCTATTGTAAATAGTGCTGCAGTGAACATTGGGGTGCATGTGTCTTTTTGAATTATGGTTTTCTCTGGGTATATGCCCAGTAGTAGGATTGCTGGATCAGATGGTAATTCTATTTTTAGTTTTTTAAGGAACCTCCATACTGTTCTCCATAGTGGCTGTATCAATTTACATTCCCACCAACAGGGCAAGAGTGTTCCGTTTTCTCCACACCCTCTCCAGCATTTGTTGTTTGTAGATTTTCAGATGATACCCATTCTAACTGGTGTGAGGTGATACCTCATTGTAGTTTTGATTCCCATTTCTCTAATAATTAGTGATGTTGAGCAGCTTTCCATGTGCTTCTTGGCCATCTGTATGTCTTCTTTGGAGAAATGTCTATTTAGGTCTTCTGCCCATTTTTGGATTGGGTTGTTTGTTTCTTTAATATTGGGCTGCATGAGCTGTTTATATATTTTGGAGATTAATCCTTTGTCCGTTGATTTGTTTGCAAACATTTTCTCCCATTCTGAGGGTTGTCTTTTCATCTCGTTTATGGTTTCCTTTGCTGTGCAAAAGCTTTTAAGTTTCATTACGTCCCATTTAAAAATTTTTTTTATTATTTTTGTTTTTATTTCCTTTACTCTAGGAGGTAGATCAAAAAAGATCTTGCTGTGATTTATGTCAAAGAATGTTCTTCCTATGTTTACCTCTAAGAGTTTTATAGTGTCCGGTCTTAAATTTAGGTCTCAAATCCATTTTGAGTTTATTTTTGTCTATGGTGTTAGGGAGTGTTCTAATTTCATTCTTTTACATGTAGCTGTCCAGTTTTCCCAGCACCACTTATTGAAGAGAGTGTCTTTTCTCCATTGTATATCCTTGCCTCCTTTGTCATAGATTAGTTGACCATAGGTGTGTGAGTTTATCTCTGGGCTCTCTATCTTGTTCCATTGATCTTCTGTTTTTATACCAGTACCATATTGTCTTGATTACTGTAGCTTTGTAGTATAGTCTGAAGTCAGGGAGTCTGATTCCTCCCGCTCTGTTTTTTTCCCTCAAGACTGCTTTGGCTATTCGGGGTCTTTTGTGTCTCCATACAAATTTTAAGATTTTTTGTTCTGGTTCTGTAAAAAATGCCATTGGTAATTTGATAGGGATTGCATTGAATCTGTAAATTGCTTTGGGTAGTATAGTCATTTTCACAATATTGATTCTTCCAATCCAAGAACATGTTATATCTCTCCATCTGTTGGTATCATCTGTAATTTCTTCCATCAGTGTCTTATAGTTTTCTGCATACAGGTCTTTTGTCTCCCTAGGTAGGTTTATTCTTAGGTATTTTATTCTTTTTGTTGCAGTGGTAAATGGGAGTGTTTCCTTAATTTCTCTTTCAGATTTTTCATCATCAGTATATAGGAATGCAAGAGATTTCTGTGCATTAATTTTGTATCCTGCTACTTTACCAAATTCATTGATTAGCTCTAGTAGTTTTCTGGTGGCATTTTTAGGATTCTCTAAGTATAGTATCATGTCATCTGCAAACAATGACAGTTTTACTTCTTCTTTTCCAATTTGTATTCCTTTTACTTCTTTTTCTTCTCTGATTGCCGTGGCTAGGACTTCCAAAACTATGTTAAATAATAGTGGTGAGAGTGGACATCCTTGTCTTGTTCCTGATCTTAGAGGAAATGCTTTCAGTTTTTCACCATTGAGAATGATGTTTGCTGTGGGTTTGTCGTATATGGACTTTATTATGTTGAGGTAGCTTCCCTCTACGTCCAATTTCTGGAAAGTTTTTATCATAAAACTTGTTGAATTTTGTCAAAAGCTTTTTCTGCATCTATTGAGATGATCATATGGTTTTTATTTTTCAATTTGTTAATATGGTGTATCACATTGATTGATTTGCATATATTGAAGAATCCTTGCATGCCTGGGATAAATCCCACTTGATCATGGTGTATGATCCTTTTAATGTGTTGTTGGATTCTGTTTGCTAGTATTTTGTTGAGGATTTTTGCATCTATATTCATCGGTGATATTGGTCTGTAATTTTCTTTTTTTGTAGTATCTTTGTCTGGTTTTGGTATCAGGGTGATGGTGGCCTCATAAAATGAGTTTAGGAGTGTTCCTTCCTCTGCAGTTTTTTGGAAGTATTTGAGAAGGGTAGGTGTTAGCTCTTCTCTAAATGTTTGATATAATTCACCTGTGAAGCCGTCTGGTCCTGGACTTTTGTTGTTTGTTGGAAGACTTTTAATCACAGTTTAAATTTCATTACTTGTGATTGGTCTGTTCATATTTTCTGTTTCTTCCTGGCTCAGTCTTGGAAGGTTATACCTTTCTAAGAATTTGTCCATTTATTCCAGGTTGTCCATTTTATTGCCATAGAGTTGCTTGTAGTAGTCTCTTAGGATGCTTTGTATTTCTGCAGTGTTTGTTGTAACTTCTTTTTCATTTCTAATTTTATTGATTTGAGTCCTCTCCCTCTTTTTCTTGATGAGTCTGGCTAATAGTTTATCAATTTTGTTTATCTTCTCAAAGAACCAGCTTTTAGTTTTATTGATCTTTGCTATTGTTTTCTTTGTTTCTATTTCATTTATTTCTGCTCTAATCTTTATGATTTCTTTCCTTCTGCTAACTTTGGCTTTTGTTTGTTCTTCTTTCTCTAGTTCCTCTAGGTGTAAGTTTAGATTGTTTATTTGAGATTTTTCTTGTTTCTTGAAGTAGGCTTGTATAGCTATAAACTTCCCTCTTAGAACTGCTTTTGCTGCATCCCATGGGTTTTGGATTGTCGTGTTTTCATTGTCATTTGTCTCCAGGTAGTTTTTGATTTCCTCTTTGATTTCTTCAGTGATCTCTTGGTTATTTAGTAATGTATTGTTTAGCCTCCATGTCTTTGTGTTTTTTACGTTTTTGTCCTTGTAATTTATTTCTAATCTCAAAGCGTTGTGGTCAGAAAAGATGCTTGATATGATTTCAGTTTTCTTAAATTTACTGAGGCTTGATTTGTGACCCAAGATGTGATCTATCCCAGAGAATGTTCCTTGCACACTAGAGAAGAAAGTGTAATCTGCTGTTTTTGGATGGAATGTCCTATAAATATCAATTAAATCTATCTGGTCTATTGTGTCATTTAAAGCTACTGTTTCCTTATTTATTTTCATTTTGGATGATCTGTCCGTTGGTGTAAGTGAGGTGTTAAAGTCCCCCACTATTATTGTGTTACTGTCGATTTCCTCTTTTAGAGCTGTTAGCAGTTGCTTTATGTATTGAGGTGCACTTATGTTGGGTGCATATATGTTTATAGCTGCTATATCTTCTTCTTGGATTGATCCCTTGATCATTATGTAGTGTCCTTCCTTGTCTCTTGTAACATTCTTTATTTTAAAGTCTATTTTATCTGATGCGAGTATTGCTACTCCAGCTTTCTTCTGATTTCCATTTGCATGGAATATCTTTTTCCATCCCCTCACTTTCAGTCTGTATGTGTCCCTAGGTCTGAAGTGGGTCTCTTGTAGACAGCATATCTATGGGTCTTGTTTTTGTATCCATTCAACAAGCCTGTGTCTTTTGGTTGGAGCATTTAATCCATTCACGTTTAAGGTCATTATTGATATGTATGTTCCTATGACCATTTTCTTAATTGTTTTGGGTTTGTTTTTGTAGGTCCTTTTCTTCTCTTGTGTTTCCCACTTAGAGAAGTTCCTTTAGCATTTGTTATTGAGCTCGTTTGTTGGTGCTGAATTCTGTTAGCTTTTGCTTGTCTGTAAAGCTTTTGATTTCTCCATCGAATCTGAATGAGATCCTTGCCGGGTAGGGTAATCTTGGTTGTAGGTTCTTCCCTTTCATCACTTTAAGTATATCATGCCACTCCCTTCTGGCTTGTAGAGTGACTGCTGAGAAATCAGCTGTTAACCTTATGGGAGTTCCCTTGTATGTTATTTGTCGTTTTTCCCTTGCTGCTTTCAGTAATTTTTCTCTGTCTTTAATTTTGCCAATTTGATTACTATGTGTCTTGGCATGTTTCTCCTTTGGTTTATCTGTATAGGACTCACTGTGCTTCCTGGACTTGGGTGGCTATTTCCTTTCCCATGTTAGGGAAATTTTCAACTATAATCTCTTCAAATATTGTCTCTGGTCCTTTCTCTCTCTCTTCTTCTGGGACCCCTATAATGCGAATGTTGTTGTGCTTAATGTTGTCCCAGAGGTCTCTTAGGCTATCTCCATTTCTTTTCATTCTTTTTTCTTTATTCTGTTCCACAGCAGTGAATTCCACTATTCTGTCTTCCAGGTCACTTATCCGTTCTTCTGCCACAGTTATTCTGCTATTGATTCCTTCTAGTGTAGTTTTCATTTCAGTTATTGTATTGTTCATCTGTGTTTTTTTGGGGGGGGGGGTACGCGGACCTCTCACTGTTGTGGCCTCTCCTGTTGTAGAGCACAGGCTCCGGACGCGCAAGCTTAGCGGCCATGGGCCTAGCTGCTCCGCGGCATGTGGGATCTTCCCGGACCGGGGCACGAACCCATGTCCCCTGCATCGGCAGGCGGACTTTCAACCACTGCGCCACCAGGGAAGCCCCATCTCTGTTTGTTTGTTCTTTAATTCTTCTAGGTCTTTGTTAAACATTTCTTGCATCTTCTCAGTCTTTGCCTCCATTCTTTTTCCTAGGTCCTGGATCATCTTCACTATCATTATTCTGAATTCTGGAAGGTTGCCTATCTCCACTTCATTTAGTTGTTTTCTGAGGTTTTATCTTGTTCCTTCATCTGGTACATAGCCCGCTGAGTTTTTATCTTGTCTCTCTTTCTGTGAATGTGGTTTTTGTTCCACAGGCTGCAGGATTGTAGTTCTTCTTGCTTCTGCTCTCTGCCCTCTGGTGGATGAGGCTATCTAAGAGGCTTGTGTAAGTTTCCTGATGGGAGGAACTGGTGGTGGGTAGAGCTGACTGTTGCTCTGGTGGGCAGAGCTCAGTAAAACTTCAATCTGCTTGACTGCTGATGGGTGGGGCTGGGTTCCCTCCCTGTTTGTTGTTTGGCCTGAGGCAACCCAACACTGGAGCCTACCTGGGCTCTTTGGTGGGGCTAATGACAGACTCTGGGAGGTGTCACACCAAGGAGTACTTCCCAGAACTTCTGCTGCTAGTGTCCTTGTCGTCATGGTGAGACACAGCCACCCTCCGCGTCTGCAGGAGACCCTCCAACACTAGGAGGTAGGTCTGGTTCAGTCTCCCCTGGTGTCACTAGTCCTTCCACTGGGTCTCGATGCGCACACCATTTTGTGTGTGCCCTCCAAGGGTGGAGTCTCTGTTTCCCCCAGTCCTGTTGAAGTCCTGCAATCAAATCCCACTAGCCTTCAAAGTCTGATTCTCTAGGAATTCCTCCTCCCGTTGCTGAACCCCCAGGTTGGGAAGCCTGACGTGGGGCTCAGAACCTTCACTCCAGTGGGTGGAGTGGTATAAGTGTTCTCCAGTCTGTGAGTCACCCACCCAGCAGTTATGGGGTTTGATTTTACTGTGATTGAGCCCCTCCTACCGTCTCATTGTGGCTTCTCCTTTGTCTTTGGATGTGGGGTATCTTTTTTGGTGAGTTCCAATGTCTTCCTGTCGATGATTGTCCAGCAGCTAGTTGTGATTCTGGTGTTCTCATAAGAGGGAGTGAGAGTACGTCCTTCTACTCCGCCATCTTGCTTCCTCTCCCTGTATTTTTTATATTTCTAGTAGTAGACTTTTCTTTTTGGCTTAGAGAAGTCCCTTTAACGTTTCTTTTAAAGCTGGTTTAGTGGTGCTGAAATCTTTTAGCTATTCATTGTCTGTTAAATTCTCTCTCTCTTTCAAGTCTGAATGATAACTTTGCTGGCTAGAGTATTCTTGGTTGTAGTTTTGGTTTTTTTTTTCCTTCTGGCTTGCAAAGTTTTTGTTGAAAAGTCAGTTTATAGCTATAGCCTTACGGAAGTTCCCTTGTATGTAACTAGTTGCTTTTCTCTTGCTGCTTTTAAGATTCTCTCTTTATCTTTAATTTTTGGCATTTTAATTTTAATGGGCCTTTGTGTGGACCTCTTTGGGTTCATCTTGTTTGAGACTCTGTGCTTCCTGGACCTGAATATCTGTTTGCTTACCCAGGTTGGGGTAGTTTTCAACTATTATTTCTTCAAATAAGTTCTCTGCCCCTTTCTCTTTCTCTTCTCCTTCTGGGATCCCTGTAATGGAAATGTTAGTATGCTTGATGTTGTCCCAGAGGTCTCTTAAAATATCCTCATTTTTTAAAATTCTTTTTTCTGTTCAGCTTAGGCAGTTTCCACTACTCTGTCTTCCAGATTACCGATCCATTTCTGTGTATCATCTAATCTACTGTTGTTGATTCCTTCTAGTGTATTTTTAAATTTCAGTTACTCTATTCTTCAGCTCTGTTTGGTTCCTCTTTATGTTTTCTAACTCTTTGTTGAAATTCTCACTGTGTTCATCCGTTCTCCTCCCCAGTTCAGTGAGCGTCTTTATGGTCTTACCTAGAACCCTTTATCAGGTTGATTGCTTATCTCTACTTCATTTAGTTCTTTTTCTGAGGTTATGCCTCTTTGTTCGGAACATATGCCTCTGTCTCCTCATTTTGCTCAATTCTCTATGTTTATTTCTATGTGTCAGGTAGGTTGGTTACACTTCCTATTCTTATTGTTATTTTATTTTTGGCCATGCAGTGCAGCTTGTGGGATCTGAGTTCCCTGACCAGGGATTGAACCTGGGTCACAGCAGTGAAAGTGCCGAATCCCAACCACTAGATCACCAAGGAACTCCCTACATTTCCTGATCTTAGAGAAGTAGCCTTGTGTAAAAGAAATCCTATGGGGCCCATCAGCATGCTACCCTCTGGTCACCAGAGCTATATGCTCTAGGGGTGCCCCCCCATATGGGCTGTGTGTGCCGTTCTTTTGTGGTGGGGCTGACTACTGTGGGTGTGCTGGTTGGAGGAGCTGACCCCTGGCCCAGTTGGCTGCAAGGCTGTGCCTTATGCTGTAGCTGCTGTGGCCAGCTGTGAGGCAGGACTGGGTCCCCGGTGCTAATAAACTGCAGGGAGGATTCCAGGGTGGAACTTATCAGCAATGCTGTTATCACAGTAGAATGAGCTCCCCCAAAATGGCTGCTGCCAACATCTTCACTTCCAAGGGGAGTCCCAGTTGCCTCCTGCCTCACCAAGAGGCTCTCCAAGATCACCAGTTTGATCCAGGCTTATTTCAGAGTACTACCTCTCTGCTGGGACTTGGAACATGTGAGATTTTGCAAGTGCCCTTTAAGAGTCAAGTCTGCTTCCTATAGCCCTCTGGCTCTCCTGAACATGTGCCCTGCTGTTTTTCAAAGCCAGAAGTGCTGAGGTCTTGTCTTCCTGGTGCATGACAACCAGGCTGGGGAGCTTGATGTGATGCTCAGCCTCCTCACACTTTGGGGAAGGACCTCTATGATTAAAATATTCCTCTTGTTTGTGGGTCACCAGATTCGGGGGGTGTGGGTCCTGACTATACTGCCTCTCTACCCTTCCTACCCATCTCGTGATTCCTTCTTTATGTATTTAGTTGTGGAAAATCTTTCCTGCTAGTCTTCAGGTTGTTCTCATAGGTTGCTGCTCTGTAATTAGTTGAAATTTTGGTATGTCTGTCAGAGAAGGTGAGTTCAGGGTCTTCCTACTTTTAACATCTGGCCACCTCTCTTATGAGCACTACTCTTAATGCAATACTCTTATTAAGAGTACAATGCACTCTAAAGAAATATATTTAGCTTAAGCTATATATATATATTTTAAATTTATTTATTTAATTTATTTATTTTTAGCTGTGTTGGGTCTTCATTGCTGCACGTGGGCTTTCTCTGGTTGCAACGAGTGGGGGCTACTCTTCGTTGCCGTGCGTAGGCTTCTCATTGCGGTGGCTTCTCTTGTTGTGGAGCACGGGCTCTAGGCACGTGGGCTCAGTAGTTGTGGCTCGTGGGCTCTAGAGCGCAGGCTCAGTAGTTGTGGCACCCAGGGTTAGTTGCTCTGTGGCATGTGGGATCTTCTGGACCAGGGATCGAACCTGTGTTCCCTGCACTGGCAGGTGGATTCTTAACCACTGCGCCACCAGGGAAGTCCCCTTAAGCAATATATTTAATCAAGATCAAACAATGGCACTTTTCTTTGGGTGGTAGAAATATGGATGTATTTTTCCAATTTTCTATTTTTCTGCATTTGCAAGTAGTCTGTAATGAATGTGTTACCTTTATAATAGAAAATAAAACATGTTGAAGGACTATTTTGATGAATAGTTTGATAATTATCTTTTTTTGTTATGTTATATCTTTTTAATGAAGATCTACTAACAGCAAAGTTGTGTTCCTTGTGTATACTGTGGAGTAGAACTCAAGAGGCCTACCCTAGAGGAGCTTATCATATTTTGTGTCTATTTAGAGTTTTAATATCTTAATAGAATTGCTGAAACTACTTCGTTGTTTGCTTTTGCTGACCGTCTATGACTTTGTCCACACTTTGTTCCAATTTTCATGCTTTTTTTTCAGATTTTCTTCTAAATTTCTCTCATATCTGACCCTGAATTTGTCCTCTTTGCTTTAATTGAAATTTTCATCTTTTCTTGCCTGTGTTATTGCAAAGGACTCCTACCTGTTTTTCATGCCTCTATTTTTAATCTATTCTAACTCCATTGCTCTACAGCAGCTAGAATGAGTAACTTAATCTTCTGAAGGTTGATCTAATTATGTCACACTGATTCTTGAAAACTCTGGTTGCCTTCCCTATACCTGGTATACAATCTAAGCTCCTTAAGATCATTCCTGATCTAGCCCCTCCCCACTTTGCTGATATTATTTTCCTGCGCTTGCTTCACCCTTGTTGGCTCTGGATAAACTTTAACATGTTTGACATTCCTTATATTGCCACACCCACTCTTCCCTCAAGATTTCACTCAAACAGATCTTCTCTGGCCTCCTTAAGTAGAGAGGCACATGCCTCTTTGGAGGTCCCATAGCATGCTAACTAGGGCAGTTAATTGCTCCAACTGTGTCTGTCTCTTCCACCAGAGTGTCTACACCCAAAGTTGACATCTTTGAGTTTCTCCTTTTTCAATGCACAACACATTTACTCGTTTAATAGTTCTCATGCCCCTACCTCCTCCCCCCATCCACGTACCTTTTTATTAACAATTCCTTTCCTCTTCCTAAAATCTTATCAAAATTCTTTGATCCTGTGGCCATCAGAGACCTTGAATAGAAGTGATTCAGAAAATTTGGACTGAATATGAAGTTTAAGGAATAAACATTTATTTGGCTGCAGTCTCTCTTCTTGTGTATGTTCAAGCATGATATGCTTAGAAACTTAAGTATGTTTAAAAGCTCGCTGAATAAATATAAAAAATTCTAGGTGCTAATAAAATTTTTTTTAGTCTTCTACTTTGAATAATCCCCTAATCCCCTTACCTACCAATGATTAAGATGGTCCATATATATATATATATATATATATATATTTATTTATTTATGTATGCCATATAAAGCAATGCTTAAGGGTACAAGGAACAGTCCCCTAAAGTCTCCTATGAAGTCCGAGTATTCCAGGCTTCAGAGAGTCCAGGAATCCAATGACATGGTATGTAAAATGTTGTGATTATGTCATAGGGAAGAACAAATCTAACTCCATATTGGGTCTGTTTCTTTTATTTTACCTTTGTATTCTATTGCTTTTGCTATTAGAATGTTGCCTATAGCCTGAAATATACAGGATAGCTCATTTTCAAGTCTCCGACCTTTAAAGGTATAACACTTTTGGGACTTCCCCTGTAGTCCAGTGGTTAAGACTCTGCTTTCCAGTGCAGGGGGTGCGGGTTCAATCCCTGGTTGGGGAACTAAGATCCCACATGCTGTGGGGTGCGGCCAAAAATTAAAAAAAAAAAAGGTATGACACTTTTCCATTCATATAGAGATAAAAAGTTACAGAACAGAGAATAACATTTGTCTTGTTGCAGGTTTACAGGAACTTAGTGACCTGATCTATGTGGATAGTTGCAAAAACAAAGGAATCTGACACCAAGAAGTTTGTAACAACCAACTACACCCCCTCCCTTTTTAGTGTAAAAGCCCGAATTCTAACTTGGGTAAGATAGTTCTCTGGACACCCTTAGTCTGCTGGCTTTCCAAATAAAGTTACTATTCCTTGCCCCCCAATAACTCCTCTCTTGATTTATTGGCCTGTTGTGTGATGAGCAGTACGAGCTTGGACTTCGTAACAATTAGGCCTATGTTATTGTTCTGAGGGGAAGGTCCATTGCTTTCATCAGGTTCTCATGGGACTACTCTAGAGTTTTTGTAGTCTCATGGTAAATAATACCACATCATATTTCATTCTTGTAATTAATTTCATTCACATGCCTATGTTATAAGCGAAGAGAACCTAAAAAGCTGTGTGTTCAGAGCAGTGTTTCCCAACGTGTTTTATAGAGCTTCTGGATAAGCATTCTCTGAGGTGTCTCTTAAAAATACAGATCCCTGGGTCTACACCAGGCCAGCTAAATAATAAGTTGTGGAGGTAGGGCACAAGAATTTGCATTTTAAACTTACCAATGGATCCTTAGGCATTCTGGTTTAAGAACCAGTATGAAAACCAAGGAGAAAATGAACTCTTTCAAAGGGAGAAAATTAGTTTTGTTTTTATTTATTTTTTTAATGGATTAATAGTAACTAACATGAAACACTTACTCCCTGCCAGGTGCTGTATGTTATATGGTTTAACTATTTAAATGGCTATAACAATCATATATTATTCAGTGTGAGGAAGTTGAGACACAGAGAGGTAAATAGACGAAAGACACATAGTAAGTGGTAAAAGTGGGATTTAAACTCTGTCTTGGCTCCAGAGGTCAAGCTCCTAATTGCTACCCTATATAGTTTCACTTAAGAGAGAATATTTTTATTAGTTTCCTGCAGGTTTTTTGTTTTGTTTTATAGTTATAAAAAGTATTGATTCTTAATATTTATTATTATTCAAAGCTTCACTTTGAAGCAAATATAAAAAAATCAGTTTTTCTTCCCAAGTGAATAGCTGAAAGAATATGTATGTAAGAAAACATTTTCTGGAACACATAGTTAAAACAACTACATCAAATTAAAAAATTTGATATGACACTGAGCAAAATTTAAAAACTTTAACATTTGTTGATGTGGGTGGTGTTAAATTTTCTGTACTGTTTCTGCATTTAAACTTGTGATGGCAAACCACAAATGTTTTAAAAAGAATCAATATTTGAAATGATTTTTAAAACTCTGACTTATTACCTGAAGCAATATTCAGTTTAAATGATTTGGAACTGTAGTTGAATCCTACATGATGTTTTTGGATCATCTACTATTCAGAAAGTGGTACGTGTTCATCATTGTGATCCCTGAGATGTAAATTATACTGATTTTCACCTTTCCTGAATTATTTTGGTAATGTTAACTTATATTACCATACTAAAATTCTTTTACTTCATACAACCAGCAAGGAAAAATAAGCGACTCTACTCCTCAGATATATCAAATATTTTCTGTATCAGATATGTGAATACAATTATTCACATTACCTAAGCTAGTTTTTATATTTAAAAATCACAAAAAGTAATTTCCCAGTTTGCCAAAAGTTTTGACTATTAAAGTCTGACAAATTTATTTCCACACAAAAATTAAAGGGATATGTTTATTTTATTAACTCCTTCATAAGAAAGAATATAGGTGAGAAACTATGGCTTACAGAATTGACTAGCCCAAAGCCAGTCAGCTGATTTAGTGGCAGAGTAAGTTACTGCATCACTAATTTGATATTTTCTTCTACTTTAATTTTTAATATTTTGTATTTTCAATAGCTGCCCATAGCTTAACATGCTGACATAAAACTAACAGGTTGTTGCTTTGTATTGATGCCTGACACCAGTAATCTACTTTATTGGAACTCTTATCCATGTGAACTCTCCTGAGTTCACAAAGTGAGTCTCTATGATAAATGATCATACTGAATAGTTAACAATTTATTATTCATGTGTTAGGACAGTATCCAGCACATCTCAGTGCTCTTTAAATGTTTTTTAAGTAAATACAAAATTTGGAAGATGTAAACATTAAATCCAGTAGTTTCTCTGTTACTTCGTTTACTGTTAATTCACCTCAGGCAAAGCCACTTTTTATGTTTATAAAATAGGATAGTACCATCTAGATCCTAGCTATTACAGAATGAATTAATATTTATAGTGTTGTGAGGTCTCTAAAGGAATATGTGATACATCTGGAGAAATATGTCTTAATTTTTTCCACTTTCCTTGATGGAAGATTTTTCTTCCTTTAAAACATTTTTTTTCCCTTAGCACAACTTTACACGTGGCAGAAATTCGACGTAGAACATTAAATACCTTCAACCTCTAACTTCATTTCCTTGTTTTTGTCCTGTCCCAGATTTTCTATATCCCTTCATGTGCTCACTTGCCCAGTGCTCCCCTCTTGTTCCAAACTTAGAATATTAATTTCTTAAGCATTTTTACATATACGACTATATTTTATTCTCTATGTTCCTGCAATGAATAGGAATCACTACACTATTAGCTATGTGTTGAGCATCTGTATGTCAGATGTGGATGCTCACAACCTGTGATAAGAGCCAACACTGGGAGTTTCCTGGTGGTCCAGTGGTTGGTGGGACTCCGAGCTTTCACTGCTGAGGGCCCGGGTTCGATCCCTGGTTGGGGAGCTAAGATCCCACAAGCCACACAGCGTGTCAAAAAAAAAAAAAAAAAAAAGCCAAAGCCAACACTTATTAGGTGTTTACTGTGTAACAGGCATTGTTCTAAGTGCATTACATATATTAATTCACTTTATCCTCATAATAATTCTATGAAGTAGGTACTACTACTACTATCCCCAGTTCAGATGAAAAAACTGAGGAAGAGAGATCAAGTAACTTGCCCCTAGTCACAGGTACTAATTGATGAAACTGGGGTAGGAATCTGGGTGAAGCCTGCTCTTCAATCAGAAAAACTTGAGTTTTCCACCTGTGTGTTTCTCCTTTACTGTCACACTATTACCACTCACAACACTTCTGACACCATGTTTCCCCCACCAAGCAATTCTCTGCAACACCAGCTGGGTGTCCTACAATTTAACCAACTCTGACAGTCTACCTGGAGGTAGCGTCAGATCCCACAGGTTAAGGGCTCGGTCCGAAAAGACTGCCCCTACTCCACTTTAGATACCAATCACAAAGTCCAGGTTGTTATCTGTGCTTCTGACCGATGGACTTTAAGTCTGAGGTTCCCATAACTCCCACCTTGGGTTTGATTAATTTGCTAGAGTGGCTCACAGAACTCAGGGAAACACTTATGTTTACACTTTACTAAAGAACATGATGAAAAATATAGATGAACAGCTAGATAAAGAAGTACATACGGTGAAGACTGGGAGGATCCCCAGCACAGGAGCTGCTGTCCCCATGGAGGAGGGTGCATCACCCTCCCAGTACGAGGATGTGTTCACCATCCTGTAAGGTCCCCAAACCCCATAATATCGGGATTTTGTGGAGGCCTCCTCACATAGACATGACCAATTATTAACTCCATCTCTAGCCTCTCTCCCCTCTCTGAAGCACGGGGGTTTGGGGCTGAAAATTCCAAGCTTCTAATCACAGCTTGGTCTTTCTGGTGACCGGCCCCCATCCAGGAGCTCACTTAGAGTCACCTTATTAGAACAAATGCTGTTCCCACTGCTCCTACTACGTAGGAATTTACAAGGGTTTTAGGAGTTCTATGCCAGAAACCAATATATATATATTTTCTATTGTCTCACAGCTCTTAACCACTGTTATATGTATATACCTATACCCAAGGTAGGTATAGTACCATATAGCTGAAGAAAATGAGTCAGAGATCAAGTATAACTCAAAATCAACCTAGTAAGTTAACTCCAAAACCTGTACTTTTTTACTATATCAGAAAAGAAAGTATAGGATATGGCTCTTAAGCCAGAAAGGCTAGGCTGAAATCCTGGTTCTACCACTTAATAGCTATATGACCTTGAGAAAGTTACTTCTCTTTGCCAGTTTCTTCAACCTTAAAATATGGATAATAGAATTTACTACATAAGAGTTGTGAGGAATAAGGATATAAATAAAATGCTTACAAAAGTACCTTTGCACTCAATATAAACTTTTATTTCTAACTTTCCTTTTTTATTTATAAGAAAATAATCTGGCATGTGCGCTACTCTGGCAGCAGTTGTAAGCCAGAAGTTAAAAGAATGAAGGCTCAAATTAAGCCGGCTTGGGTCCAAATCCCAAGCATATGTCCTTTAGGAAGTTAACCTCCGGGAATTTCAGCATCCTCATCTCTGACGGAAGAGAACAGTACCACTGCACAAACTTGTGGTAAATGTTTTAATAATAAATATTAACTACTGACCATCTCTGCATTTCTAGCAGCTAGCACAATGTTTAGTGAATAAACAGTGACATAGGTAAGATGTCCTTTGTGCTTTCCTTCACTAGTCCTCTCATTTTCTCCCTGGCATCATCCTAAAAATTTTTAAGTTCACCATTTCATCTTTTCCCTACTGTAAAGACCAGAATAACTATAAAGAAAAATGTAATTTTGTTACCACCTTTAGTTACCACTTACCCAGTAGTAATCATACCAGATTTTCAGCAAGTGTACAAAGAGCACCCACCAGTACAGAAGGGGAAATGGAATTTTTATCTTACCACATTAAGGACTATTAAAAAATATTCACATTTAATGTAATTAAGGCATATCTCTTTCTGTTTTTAACCAAGTTCCTCTTCAGTCCTAAGCTTGTACCACAATAAAATGTACAAAATCCATAAGTTTACAGTAGACTCATTATTAACAAGTATGCTGCTCGAGAATTATACTTTAGGTAAATGAAATGTCAGAACTACATTATAGCCTGTCTTACAAATAAGATGACTGCCAAAGGTGCATTCTTTTCACTTTATGTGAAAAATTATAAAAGTACTATAAGTTTGATTGTTGCTCCACAACTAGCTGTGGAATTTCCCTAGGCTACTATTTGACAGAATGTTGGAGAACTTTTTTCATCACCATCTCTCTTCCCATGCACCCTCATATTGTTCCCGCAGTTCTTAGTATGATCTGATTCCAAATTAAAACACAAATAAATTAAGCAGTAACCCAAACAATTTTCCCTATTGACAGACTTTTAAAAATTTACGGTTAGGTATTAAATATTAATACAATCATGTCACCAGTTAAAAATAAAAATTTATTGATCCAAAATTATTGCCAAAAAACTTAACCTAAGCAAAAACTTTATTTAAGCTTAATGCTCTTTTTAACCCCTGCACGAATGCCAGATAGTTCACCACTATAACGTTGCTCTTCTCTACGAACTTCACGAACCTGGCCTCTTCTGCGAATTTTGGCTCTTCTGAACTTCTCCCGGTGTTTCACTCTGGGATTCCGATCAATCTTCTTTCTCCTAGGTGTAAGCCCCCTATTTTTAGCAATCTGATAAGTAATGGCTCTCTTTGCATTTTGAACTTCAAGAGCCTGTTCTTCAGTACTATCTTCTTTCTTTCTCTTCAATTTTTGTCCGTCTTCTATTTCTTTATAGTATTTCAGTGCAGCTTCATCAAAATCAGAATCATCAGAAAGGTCTGTAACAGCAGAGGCAGCAACAGCAGAAACAGATTTTGGCTTGGCCTTTGTGGATTTTGCTTTTAGATTCAGTTCTGCCTTTCCAGCATCATCTTTAAGTGTGAGCAGATGACGAATCTCAGAGGACAGCTTCTGATCCACAAATGACAGCTTGTTGATCAAATTTCGGTAGGTAACAAGCCTTTCTATGACAGGATGTCCATGTGCAGGGACTCTCCTAGCTTTCAGGATCAGATAAAAACTGATGTTGGAGCAGTAGTTCAAATAGAGGTTGTATTTGGTCCTCAGGTATTGGCTTCCTTTTCCAGGTGGAATGATCTTTTGCTCCACCAACTGTAGCAATGGCTCCAGCTCATCCTTCACCTCTGTCAACTTAACTTTCAGGTCATCTATCAGCTCCAAGAGCTCTGGCGATTCCTTTCGCAGCATCTTCAGCTTCTCTCTCACTGAAACTTTCGCCAAATCCTTCACGACCCGTGTCTCAACCTCATTTACCCGAGGTACTGGTTTTGCAAAGGCCTCCACCCAGGTAACTCCAAAATCGTCCTCTTGCAGAGCTTGGGCTAAACGCCGCTGAATGAGCTGTGCCTCCTCTTCCTCCTCTCTTTCCTCTTCCTCTACTTCTTGTTGACTCTGCCGGCCTCGGGACTTGGAACCATAGTCCGTGTCGTAGTAAAGTTTTTTCCTCTGACCCCACGACAAACTGGGATCCACCGAGGCCTCAGCCTCACTCTGCATGGAGCTCCCACCATCATCATCGTCATCCTCCTCATTCCCCGCACTCTCTTCATCTTCATCGTCCTCATCGGCGATATCTAGGGCAAGAACCTCCTCCTCATCGCCATCCTCCTCCTCGGCCCCACTCTCCACTTCGCTCCACCCCTTAGCCAAGGCAGCCCGAGATCGGGCCTCATGGAAATCATCTACCTTATCTTGGTAGTAGCTGGAGTCCGCTGGTGAGGGAGGAGATTCCAAATTGTCATCATTTTCGTCCGCTGGGTCGCGACCTGCCTTAGCTCGCACAGCTGCCCACTTGGCCGCTCCGCGCCGCCGGGATCGCCCCACCATAGCTCGCAGTGTCAGCTTCTACAGCGACGTCTGGCTTTCGGTCACCTCTGACTTCCGCGCACGAGCCACGCGCTCCAGCAACAAGCCTCTATAACAGCTACGCGCTCTCCTACCATGCGCGTCTGCGGGCACTCCAGTAGGATGCAGGAGTTTCCACCTCCTTCCGGCCCCCAGGATGCTCTCTGTGTGGCGTTTGAACCAGGACTTCCGGTTGGTCCTTCAGGCCTTTCCGTGTAGGAACAATAGGTATAGGAAGTTCAGTTCCGTAGAGCCCTTTAACCCAGTTCTTACTCTCGCGAGGCTGGGCGTCGCTAGGGGGATGGCCTGGTGAACCGCGAGGTGATGTCGCGGTAACCATTGGAGGGCGCTTTACCTCCACGCCTAGGAGAGGTCCCGGGGCGGTGCGGTGAGTTGTCCTGCTTCCGTACCGGTTGTCACCGGCCTGGAGCCGAGTCCAAGTGTAGAAGATTTCTTTGTTTACTGGAATTGTTTTATCTTCTCTGCCTATCCGTCTAGAAGTTAATCAGGTTATTGTTGTCTCAGCAACGTCCAAATATGACATTTCTGGGCCCCGTAGCCTGAGGCGGCAGCGGCGCCACTGCGCTCTGGAATCCTGGCGCGGGCGTCCGGGAAAGCGCAGGCCGGGCCGCCGGGCGGGTGGTAGCCCGCCTTCAGCTCCCTTTCCGCAGGGCTCGGCGACTTCATGGGATTTGTGTCCCTGAGGAGTTTCTGAGGGATGACGGTGGGAAGGCAGAGCCGCGCTCTAGAGTTTGCTTCTTTCCGAGGAGCTCAAGTAGGCTGCAGAAGACACCGCGATTTCTCTGCCTTTTTAGTGGAAGAGGTTCATTCTTCAAGATATTTTGGAAATGGCACATTTTAACTTTCAAGGGCGGACGCTTCATGAATTGTTCAACACTTAATAAACACAGGGCAGCGTGCTAGGCTTTGGGAGAACAGTGGTGGGCGAAAGCAGACGCTGTTCTGCAGTGGTGGAACTTGTGGTCTAGCTGGGGGCACGTGTTAATCAAGTCATCATGCAAAACGTGCCTGATTATAATTGGGGTGAGTACAGGGAACACTTGTCCTGTGTTACCCAGCTGCTGAAAATACTCAACCTGCCTTTTTACATCGCTTTTTGTACACGCCATCCATCCCCCTTTACTAAACACTAAAGTGTTGAGTACTCCCGCCCAAATACGGGAAATTTCTGCTGTATTGAAGAGACAGTCTAAGCATCACCTCTTTGATCTCGTCTTTAATTCCCTTAGTCTTTTCCTCAGTTCTTCTGTATCACCTAGTAGACCTCAACGAACTATGATATTGCAAGCACGCAATACAGTGTCTGGCACAGATTAAGTGTTCAATGAAGATTTGTTTAATGAATAAGTATTGAAATTGCAGTATTTGATTATCTGTTTCAGGTGCTCCAATAAACGGAGGGAATGAATAATGCATAAGGCTGCGAACATCCTTAAGGGAGATAACCTGAGCTGGAATGGATTTTAGGAGTCATGAATTCCAATTCCAGTATCTTCATTGTATACATGTGGAAACAAAGACTTGGGAAGGTTACATTAGCAAATCGAGCACAGAAACCTGGGGTAGGGCTCCCACACCAGGCCCTCACATTCAGCTGTTATCAGTCCTTTGCTAATTCAATGTGAATGAGTTTCAGACCTTTTCCAGAGCATAGGCTAAGCTGGGTGGATGAAAGAAACCAAGAGCTCAGATGAAAGTGTTTGAAGAGGAGGGTGGTAATAAGGGAAAAATCAGTCAAATTTGTCTTTAGAAGTATTTCTAGGACTAGAAGTGTGAAAGGACTGCCCTGCAATCTTAGAGTAATTCAGGGTTTAAGTTTTCAGACATTACATATGATAGGTTCATATTCATTATATATGTTAGGTATTATGACACCTTCAGATGTGGGTAGTTGAAAGCTGAACTTTTGATAAGTTGCTAAAATTAATGGCGACATACAAGTTCTTTGCAGAAAGTGCAGTGTCATTAGGTTATGAAAAATGGTACAATTTTTTAGAAAAATGGTATTTTGAACTAAATATTTTTAAAGTGTTAAAAGTTATCTTAAGCATTAAAAAACCTTTACAAGATTTTAGGAAATACAATTTAAACAATAGAAAAGGTGTGGGTAAAAGTCTTATGTTCTGATGGTAAGCCCAGAATTCATTTTTGAATGTAAATTTTAATAGGTTTTGTCATTCAAATATTAACTGCTTATTAATTGTAGCAGAATGCTACATGCTGTAGTAGATTTAAAGGTGAATTAGCCACAGTCTCTTCTAATCAGGTAGAAAAGAAGACATGCATACAGATTATACTAAAATACAAGGCAGTGTGAGGTAAACCCAGCGCTGTGAGAGATCGTCTCTGGATTTGTTCTGGAAATGTTGCTTAAAGAATGTTGCATTTAAGCTGCGACTGTGATTAGATCCATGCTTTAAATGTATTAAATTTACATTATATGTAAGCATTAAGTTTTACTTAGGCATGTAAATCTCAATTTTTCTGTTCATTTTTATTGCTAATTATTTGAGAATTTGTAGTCATACTTAACAAAATGCGTATACTGTTATAGAGAAGGTAGAAAAATATTTTGGATATTTTTAATGGAATGATCACATTCCTTTAATATTATTTGGTTTATACTATACATTACATTTCCTAACTATTTAAAATAAAGTTGCAGTAACCAGTGCATATTCAGAGAGTGTTGTATTCTAACATTCTCAGATCTTTTTGATGAACAGTTCAGAAGTTAGTTCTTCCATTCCAGCAGCTCCCATAGTCTAATTTCCATAGCCTAATCTTGGAATTATTTGCCATTTGTTGAGGAAATTGTTTTCTTAAAAATTTGTGTTGCCGTGACTTACCTGGTGGTCCAGTGGTTGGGACTGATCACTTCCACTGCAGGGGGCGCGGGTTTGATCCCTGTTTGGGGAACTAAGATCCGGCATGCCGCACCGCCAAAAAAAAAAAAAAAAAAAAATTTATTGCTGGAAAGACAGATTAATGCTTTATTATATTATAAGCCTATGCCAATTAAAAAGAAAAACAGAGTCCCCAGAGAAAATGCACAAATATTAAATAACATTTAACCATTATTTTTGTGGCAACTATAATGTATTATCAACTTGAATCTTTATTACATTATTGTGATGCCTGCTCAGGAGTTAGCACACTACACATAATGAGAGCCAACAGGTTTCTTTTCTTTTTTTTCGTTTTTTTTAGAATACCCTTTTTGCCTTATTCTAAGCCTCTTGTAGGATTTTCTTACTGTAGAGGTGGGGTTCATGAATGACACACTAGGTGATATTAGGATACTTTCTTCAGGGCATGAGTTCAAGTTGTTTAAGATATTCTACCACCAGATTAGCTTAAACTGATCTCAGTTTCTTCTGGACTTGCAGCAATAATAATAGCTAACATTGAGAGTAGTTATTATGTTCCAGTACTGTTATAAGCTCTTGACATTTAACCCTATGAGGAAGTACTATGATAATCTCTAATTTAGGAAACTGAGGCACATGGAGTTTAAACGAGGTCTTAAGACTGGTAAATGGTAGAACTAGATTTGAACCCAGACAGTCTGGCTTTGGAATTCACACTATACTATAGCTAACTACTGTACTATATTGGCTTTCAAATATTCCCTTAATAGGTCTTTTCATTTCCAGTCTCTGCTATACATTTGATTCAGCATCATCAGGTAAATCTTCCTAGAATACCATTTCCCTCATCCCACCCCCTTGCTCAAAATGCTTCAATGACTCTCCGTTACTGTCAAGATAAAGTTCACAACATACATGGCCCTCCCACAGTTTTGCCTCAAAGCAACCTTTCTCGCCATACCTTTCATTACCTCCCTACTAAAATCTTCCATTCTAACTTAAATGCTCTACCACTCTTTATTCCCCAAACGTTGCTTTGTGATTTCCTCCTCTCTTTCTTTGCTCATCTTTTCAGTGTTCTCATAATTCCTTATGTAAAAAAGTTGCAAATCACTACAGACATCTTTTTGGTTAAATTCTCACACAGGTCCATAATGGGACCTGTATGAGGCTGTTTGAAAAGCTATTATTGATAGCAGGGTGTTGGAGACAACCTGGATGTCCATCCCTGGAAGAGCAGATCAATAAATGTCATGGGTGAACAGCATGGAATTTAGGAGCATAAAGTGACCATACAGCTTAGTTTGCTTAGTACAGTCTTGTTGAACTTGTTATTCTAGTGTAATTATTAATAGCAACCCTTTTACTTTTATGATTTAGATGATAAAGTATATGGTCATCTTAACTATGCAATAATTGGAAAGTGGATTATATATCCACATATCAACATGAATGGATCTTAAAAGCAATGTGCTTAAGAACAAAAGTAAAAAAAATGAGATATGTAATACAATGTGTACAACAATACAGCAGCACACATTTTGTAAGAACATATACAAACAAAATAATGTGCATTAAATACAAAAGAACAATTGCTTATGGAGGAGCAAAGAATGGGATGAGGCTTGGAGATTAGAGGAAATAGGAGAGGTATCAATACTTTCCATGGACCAATAATGATAATGTGCCAGGAACTGAGGAGAATGATTAACTGTTTGCATCTGAGGTTCAATTAAAAATAAGGAAAACAAAACAAAAAACAAAACAAATAAGCAGACAAAAAATGACCATATACGTCTCTAACTTAAAGTCCTTTAAAAGCTTCCCAACATCTATAGGATCAAGTTTATATTCCTTATGACCTGATTCCTGCATACAGCTTAAGCTTTACCTCCTACCACACTCTCACTGCTACTATGTACGGCATAGCCTTGTATATGTACACAACATATGTACAATAGATGTAAATATTAGGCTAAGAGCTAAAGCCTTTATTGTATAGCAACTGAGGGCTGACTAGAAAAAAAATTTATGTGGGTTGTGTTTCAAAAAGCTTCACCATCAAAACTACAGTTATCATTGTATCAATAATTAATATAAAAATAATTGTATCTACCAGGTTCCTCCGTAACCTGGTACAGGCTATGCTTTTTCTTGCTGCCTTTCCTTTACACATGTTGTTTTCTTCTATGCTTTCTAGAGAATTCTTACTCATCATTTAAGGCTAGTTTTTTTTTTTTTTGGCCACGTGGGAGCTTAATTTCCTGAACAGGGATCCATCCCGTGTCCCCTGAAGTGGAACCTCGGAGTCTTAACCATTGGACCACCAGGGAATTCCAAAACTAATTTTAAATGTCACCTTAAAAGCCTTTCCTTGTCTCCTCAGACAGGATGAAGAACTTCCTCTTTTGCATTTCCATGCTTCAGATCTCTATTTATACTTACTGCTTTCCCTCCATTAAGTGTATAAGCCCCATTAAGGCTGGATCCAAGCTGTTATTTTTTAAATCCCTAGAATCTAGGCCAGTATTTGAGAAAATATGTTTCTAAATGCAGTGTCAGCATACAAAATAGTAGCCTTTAACAATGAATTGCAATGTCTTTTGTACTGCTCTGGTCATCAGCACAGGTTTGTTTTTTGTTTTTTTTTTAAGTAACATTTAAAAACTGAAATATTTGATATATGGCTTTTGTGAACTTAAGCTAATAATTAAATGTGTATTTGCCTTTCATCCCAGTGTCACAGACTAGGTTATGATGACTGAATTTGTCGAAGAAGTAGTGTTTTTTTTTTGTTTAATGTTCAGAAGAAGTAATAATAGTTAAAATAATTTGATATGAGAGTAATAATGGGAAGATGTATTCTTGGTGTTAAAAGTGATCAACCTATTTAGATAATTTAATATACCTCACGGAAACTCCTTGAACTACTTTTAGGTACAAAAAAAGAAGGATTATTTTTAGGTGTAAGAAAGAAAATAGAAAAGATGAAGCATAGTTGCCATCTGCTTTCATTTCTGTCAGAAACCACTTACTCTGAAACCAGTAAGTTATTGATTCTTTTTGCAACTAGGGTGTGTATCTATTTAAAGACACAAAAATCCTAAACGTGATTTGGAAGTAAAATATAGAACTTATACTGAAGTATGAGATAAACATATGAACCCTTGTAAGCTTTTAATTAAAAATGACTAGGTTTGGTAGTTTTAATTACAAAATGAAGAATTTAATGAAATTGTGACACTACTTTCTCTTCCAAACTCTAATTCAACTAAATACTGCACAATTATTTTCTAAACATTATTTTAACCCCTTTTTGTTTTTTCTTGTCATGAGGAACCTTGTAGATACAATTATACATATAACTGTTGATTCAGTGATAATTGTACTTTGATGGTGAAGGTCTTTTGAAACAGTTCACGTAATTTTTTTCTCTTTAGTCAGCCCTCATTCTCTACAGTATAAAGCCCTCTTATCCTAATATTCATGGCCTGCCTATATCTGGCCCCAACTTATTTTTCTAGCTGCTGTCCTACTACTTTCATTGAGGAACTCTACATTGTAGTTAAAACTAAAATGCACATTGTTCTTTTTCTCTTTTTAAGATTTCCTTCCCTTGGCCTTTGCTTATGCTGCCCCACATCTCAATTCTTAGATGGCCTTCAAGGCCCAGCTAAAATCATATCTTCTCAAGGCTGTATTCTCTGATATGTTTCCTTCCTTTGGCATCTAATAGCCCTTTAACTCTTCCTATGTTAGGATTTTTTTTTTAAATGGAAGTATAGTTGACTTACATTATTGTGTTAGTTTCATGTATACAGCAAAGTGATTCAGTTATTTTTTTCAGATTATATTCCATTATATGTTAGTACAAGATATTGAATATAATTCCTTGTACCATGCAGTAAATCCTTATTGCTTATCTCTTTTATTTATAGTCGTTTGTATCTGTTAATCCCATACTACTAATTTGTCCCTCTCTCCCTCTCCCCTTTGGTAACCATAAGCTTGCTTTCTATGTCTGTGAGTCTGTTTCTGTTTTGTATATAGATTCATTTGTATTATTTTTTAGATTCTACATACAAGTGATGTCATATAGTATTTGTATGTCTCTGTCTCACTTCACTACGTGTAACATTCTCTAGGTCCATCCATGTTGCTGCAAATGGGAATATTTCATTCTTTTTTATGGCTGCATACTATTCCACTGTGGGTGTGTCTACACACACACACACACACCACACCACACACCACATCTTCTTAAGCCAGTTGTCTGCTGATGGGCACTTGGGTTGTTTCCGTGTCTTGGCTATTGTTAAGTAGTGCTGGTATGAACATTGGGGTGCATGTATCTTTTCAAATTAGGGTGTTCATCTTTTCTGGGTATATACCCAGGAGTGGGATTGCTGGATCAAATGGTAGCTCTATTTTTAGTTTTTTTAGGAACCTCCATACTGTTTTCCATGGTGGCTACCCCAATTTACATTCCTACCTACAGTGTTCCCTTTTCTCCACACCCTCTCCAGCATTTATTTGTAAACTTTTTGATGGTAGCCATTCTGATTGGTGTGAGGTGACACCTAATTGTGGTTTTGATTTGCATTTCTCTAATAATTAGCGATGTTGAGAATCCTTTCATATGCCTGTTGGCCATCTGTATGAATTCTTTGGAAAAATGTGTATGTAGGTCCTATTTTGGGATTTTAAAACATTTTCTCCATTGTGTTGAGACTATTTATATACTTGTTTTATATTTTCTGCCAGATATATCACCATTCATCTCTGTAACCTTTATAATATCTGATACAGTTACATAGTAAGTACCGATAATAGCTAATCAAATAATGAGAGTTAAATTGAGTTCTCTTAAATTTCAATAAGGTATTAGAAGTTAGTAAAAATAACTTAAAAATTTAATGAGTCTGAAAATGTGACTGATCTATATCTATTTTTGATATTAAGAGATAACTTAGACTTTATGCTAGGAGCAAAGGGGAACCATTGGGGGGTTTTAAACAGGACAAGATTAGAGGATTGACGGGAAGAGGTAAGATTATAGAGAGGAAGTTAGTGTGAGGCTGTTACAGTCATCTAGGTGAAGAATTTTAGTGTCTAAACTAGGGCCCTGGAAACAAAAATATAAGAAGTACACAGATTAACAGCTATTTACGCAATGGTATTACAGGACTCAGTGTCTGATTAAGGATGAGGAGGTGAGGAGTTAAAGTGACTCACAGGTTTTCTTGGACAACTGAGTGGATGATGGTACCCTCCACTAAGAAAACTCAGGAGGAAAGAGGTTAGCAGGGGTGAGGAAACAGAAAAATAAGTTTTGGACATTGTGCCTTTGAGGTGTCTGTGAAGGGGTTTAAGTGTCTAATCCCTTCTAGACAGTAGGATATATGGTTCTGAAGCTTGGGGGGAGAATATGAACTAGAGCAAGAGATTTGGGTGTCTTCCACGTTTAGCTGGAACATGAGACTATATTTGCTATTTAACTAAAAAACAAAATATGGTTTGGAGTTGTTTTTACCTAAGTAGCTAGCGTGCATGAATTAGTTGAACAGAAGGGATATACTACCTGCCTGCCACTACAGTTATAAGACTATAATCAAGTGTGAAATTTAAAAGGTTTGGATTAATAAATGAGCTACATGCAATTAAGTATGTAATTTTAAACCTATTCAAGTTTAAGACCTCTAAACTTACCCTGTAAAACTAAGCCATGAAAAATTACTAAAAACAACAATAACAAAAAATACATCTGAATAAAGCTTTCATGTGTGCTCATCTCTCATTTTTATCATGTTCAGAAGTTTTAGTCCCTGTCTGGGCTTTCTCCACTTGCTGTTGTCAATAACATTGAATATTTGGGGAGATACTAATTACATATCAGGCACTCTACTAGGTGTCTTAAGTATATTATCATATTTAATTCTCACAATATATCTATGATGAGGGTACCATTATTATCCTCTTTTCACAGATGAGGCTCAGAGATGTGAAGTAATTTGCCTGAGGTTATATAACTGGTTGTTAAACCCAAGTCTGTCTCAATCTGAAGTTATTTTTTTAAAACTATTTTATTATACTGTCTCTTAGTCTACATTTTATCACAATGAAAAACTTATGCCCAGAGACATATGCATTTCTGTTTCAATACGTACTGAAAAAAGTTGAACCCTCAGATTTATAGACTAAGATTACTCAGAGATATGGTATCAATTTCAGCCAATATAATGGCAGAAAAATAGGAGAATCAGGAGGCATCAGCCATCTTGCATCTCTCCAGTTTTATTTTAGGGCCTGGGAAAGCATGAATTGAGTAGATTTGTTCAGAGTACAGGCAAATATAGTCATAAAGTATAATTAGAGGATATCATTCAGAGATTGATCTATTGTTCCTTCATTGATTATTTTTGGGCAGGTTTATTCTGTGTTGTTTTTTTTCTTCTATGATTTTGGTAAAATTGTTTATTCACTATAAATTACTTTGTTTACTTCAACTTATTTTTGTTTACACTGATTGCCGTATCAGAGCATTACTTCACGTTGTGATTACTAACTGTACAATTAATGTTCTATTATGCAATATTTAAAGTAACAGTGAACACATTACTTGTTTCCTTTCATATAAGTATAAATCACTGATAATATTGTGATGTTATATTTAAAATTTGTTTCTTGTTGCTAAAGAGCTGAATTGAATGAAGATATTTAATAATCAAGTATAATATAGTTATCTATACAAAATCATTACTCTACAACCATATCATACAATAATGCTAAGTTTACATCCATGTAAACTATTTTAATTTTGCACAGCACACAGCACTGTAGTAGGTGCTTAAGGGTAAGTGTGTTGAAACATATGAAATATATGGTCTCTGGACTCATACTGCCGTACTGAACTTTCATTTCCTTCAATAGTCATGTTTTCTCTCAACTCCAAATTGTCAATGTTTTATTTATTCCTAGACCATAGTCCTCCCATTTTTGCCCTACTTCTACTCATCTTTCAATCTCAGCGTAGATATTGCTTCCTCTGGGAACCTTTCCTTGACCCTGCCTACCTCTCTCCCAACATCTGTGCTCCTATCGCACTTTGTACTTGTCATCATGTAAACCCATTTGATCAAGGGTCTTACCTATTTTGTTCACTTGTATCCCTGCCACATAGAGTTGATGCCAATAGATACTTGAGAGAAAGAAAAAATGAATGAATGAATGATCATTTGCATTAAGGGCCAGGTAAGCATTGGTCTTGCAGGCCACATATACACATTTGCTATAATGGCAACTTTATTTCAGTATCATAAAGAGAAAATAAATTTGAAATTTATTTTTAAATTTTTAAAATAAAAATATGTGGTTGCCTCCAATTATATGAGGAAATTATGAGCCAAAAAGATAGCTATATTAATTTCCTATTGCTGCTGTAATAAACATTGGTGCTATAAAAAAATTAGCCGGGAATAATCAATTATTGCACATATTTTGGGCCAAAGCAACTTATTTGAAACTCTGAGAGAAATACAAAAGAATTATATAATAGTCTTGAAAGAATGCATCAGATATTTTAAAAAATTTCTTTGGATATTCCTCACTATGGATTTATGCTTTCTCCTTGTTATTGGGGAAAACAGACTTAGTATGGCACTTAAATATGATGTAAAAACTGAGTAAAAGAGTTAGGAACAAGAAAAATTTTATTTTCTTAACCATTTTCCTAACTGAGTCTTTATAATTCCGTTTTGGTACTTCCTTATATCCTTTTAATGGGGTGCCAATTGCTACTGCTCTTTATGAACCCCTCTCTGCATCTAGAAAGTGTTTATTTATTTTTACTTTTTTAAAACATCTTTATTGGAGTATAATTGCTTTACAATGTGTGTTAGTTTCTGCTGTATAACAAAGTGAATCAGCTGTGCCTCTCCGTTGCAGAGCACAGGCTCCACATGCGCAGGCTTAGCGGCCATGGCTCACGGGCCCAGCCGCTCCGCGGCATGTGGGATCTTCCCGGACTGGGGCACGAACTTGCGTCCCCTGCATCGGCAGGCAGACTCTCAACCACTGCGCCACCAGGGAAGCCCTCCCCTCCCTCTTGTGTCTCCCTCCCACCCTCCCTATCCCACCCTTCTAGGTGGTCACAAAGCACCGAGCTGATCTCCCTGTGCTATGCGGTTGCTTCCCGCTAGCTATCTATTTTACATTTGGTAGTGTATATATGTCCATGCCACTCTCTCACTTCTTCCCCGCTTACTCTTCCCCCTCTCCCATTCCCAAGTCCATTCTCTACGTCTGCGTCTTTATTCCTGTCCTGCCCCTAGGTTCATCAGAACTGTTTTATTTTTAGATTCCATATATATGTGTCAGCATATGGTATTTGTTTTTCTCTTTCTGACTTACTTCACTCTGTATGACAGACTCTAGGTCCATCCACCTCACTACAAATAACTCAATTTCGTTTCTTTCTTTTTATGGCTAAGTAATATTCCATTGTATATATATATGTGCCACATCTTCTTTATCCATTTATCTGTCAGTGGACACTTAGGTTGCTTGCATACCCTGGCTATTGTAAATAGTGCTGCAATGAACATTGTGGTACATGACTCTTATTTAAAAAATTTTTTTTGAATTTGATTTATTTTTTTATACAGCAGGTTCTTATTAGTTATCCATTTTATACATATTAATGTATATATGTCAATCCCAATCTCTCAATTCATCACACCACCACCCGCCACTTTCCCCCCTTGGTGTCCATACGTTTGTTCTCTTCATCTGTGTCTCAATTTCTGCCCTGCAAACCGATTCATCTGTACCATTTTTCTAGGTTCCACATATATGCGTTAATATACGATTTGTATATTAACAAATATACGATATTTGTTTTTCTCTTTCTGACTTACTTCACTCTGTATGACAGTTTCTAGATCCATCCACATCTCTACAAATGACCCAATTATGTTCCTTTTTATGGCTGAGTAATATTTCATCGTATATACGTACCACAACTTCTTTATCCATTCGTCTGTCAATGGACATTTAGGTTGCTTCCATGTCCTGGCTATTGTAAATAGTGCTGCAGTGAACATTGGGGTGCATGTGTCTTTTTGAATTACGGTTTTCTCTGGGCATATGCCCAGTAGTGGGATTGCTGGGTCATATGGTAATTCTATTTTTAGTTTTTTAAGGAACCTCCATACTGTTCTCCATAGTGGCTGTATCAATTTACATTCCCACCAACAGTGCAAGAAGGTTCCCTTTTCTCCACACCCTCTTCAGCATTTGTTGTTTGTACATTTTCTGATGATGCCCATTCTAACTGGTGTGAGGTGATACCTCGTTGTAGTTTTGATTTCCATTTCTCTAATAATTAGTGATGTTGAGCAGCTTTCCATGTGCTTCTTGGCCACCTGTATGTCTTCTTTAGTAAATGACTCTTTTTGAATTGTCGTTTTCTCAGGGTATATGCCAGGAGTGGGATTGCTGGGTCATATGGTAGTTCTATTTTTTAGTTTTTAAAGGAACCTTTATACTGTTCTCTATAGTGGCTGTATCAATTTACATTCCCACCAGCAGTGCAAGAGGGTTCCCTTTTCTCCACACCCTCTCCAGCATTTATTGTTTGTAGATTTTTTGATGATGGCCATTCTGACCGGTGTAAGGTGATACCTCATTGTAGTTTTGATTTTCATTTCTCTAATGATTAGTGATGTTGAGCATCCTTTTATGTGTTTGTTGGCAATCTGTATATCTTCTTTGGAGAAATGTCTATTTAGGTCTTCTGCCCATTTTTGGATTGGATTGTTTGTTTTTTTGATATTGAGCTGCATGAGCTGCTTGTATATTTTGGAGATTAATCCTTTGTCAGTTGCTTTGTTTGCAAATATTTTCTCCCATTCTCAGGGTTGTCTTTTCATCTCGTTTATGGTTTCCTTTGCTGTGCAAAAGCTTTTAAGTTTCATCAGGTCCCATTTGTTTATTTTTGTTTTTATTAGAAAGTGTTAATTTATTTTTTATTTTATTTTAAAAATATTTATTTGGTTGCACTGGGTCTTAGTTGCAGCTTGCTGGCTCCTTACTTCCGGCATGTGGGCTCCTTAGTTGTGGCAGGTGGGCTCCTTAGTTGTGGCCTGCGAACTCTTAGTTGCAGCATGCATGTGGGATGTAGTTCCCTGACCAGGGATTGAACCCGGACGCCCTGCATTGGGAACACAGAGTCTTAACCATTGCACCACCAGGGAAGTCCCTTGAAAGTGTTAATTTAGTATGAGATAAATTGTACACATATGAAGAAGAGTGATAAAAATGGAAAGTAATATGCCAACTTGTGTAAAATGATATAAAGAGATATAAGATGAATTTATTAGCAATGAAGAAACAGAGTAATGGAGTGAACAGAATGGGATGACGTGAAGCAGGGAAGACTTACTAAAATAAGTTTAAAAAATTTTAAGATTTTTGGCAAAGATTGGCAGGAAGTAAAACGAAATTTATGGCGAGGAAATAACAGAGTAAAAAAGATTCTGAAACAGGAGTTAGCAAATCATATATAGGAAAAGGAAAGCAGACATATTTGACTAGAGCAGAGGCCTCCCTTGAAAATAAATTAGAATTTTCTTAAAGCAGCAAGGGACCAGACCACTGGAGTTAATGGATTGGAAGGAGTATTTTGTTGTTTGAGGGGTTTCCTGGAAACCTTGTTTATTATTGTGTCTCAAAAATTATCATGAAACCTAAACCATTGTTTTTCAAATGAATTTTTGGAGATAGGCTGTTTGTAAATTAGGACCAGCCCAGAAGGTAGTGTGGTGAGAGGGAAGAGCTCTGTATAATGGTCAAATGACTAATATGTAGTATCCCAAATAGCAATTCTGTGAAAAGCCACTGCAGGTGCAAGTTTATTTAAAAACAGACTACAACACAGGTGCAATTCTCCTTATAAACATTTAACCACAAAACACTACCCTGAAAGTCTATGTGGAAAGCCATTGGGAAAGAAAGATAATTCAGTTTCTTGTTTGTTTTAATTTTTAAAAGAGTTGAGGATGAAATTTCTTTCTCATAGTTTGAATTCTTTTTAAATTTAGTTTTTGCCTCCTGATATCTACATATAAATTTTACATATGCCGTGATTGGAGGCAGATCAATACTTGAAGAAATTCTGTATGCAAGAACCAAAATGTTTAGGGTTAAAAAATGTCAGTTAGAAGAAATTTCTCCATACAGGTGTGAAAAAAATACTATTGATGACTTTTGGTTTTGTGGGAAGTGAAAGAGACTAGAAGTTAGGAGGCTTAATGCTCTACTGTTAGCTTTAGAATGACTAAGATTGATTGAAAAATTCAAAATAGATTCTAAACTTGTACAATTTAAATGGGAAAAAAGTTACTCTTATCAATATAAAGAAGTGCATGGTGCCATTACTATGGTTTTCCCTTTCATCATTTTGCTGTAGCTCCAGGGTTCTTTTTGTTTGTTTGTTTTTTGCTATTGTCCTGGGCAGGCCAAGCTCTTTCCTATCTTAGGCCTTATACTTGCTGTTTCCTTTCTTCTTGGGATAGTGTTTGTCTGAGTCTGTGGAAGGCAGAATAATGTCCCCTCAAAAATGTTCATGCCCTAGTCCCTAGCACCTGGAATCTGTTACCCATTACATAGCAAAAGAGACTTTCAAATGTGATTAAAGGTATTGGCCTTACAATGGGGAGATTATCCTCAATTATCTGGCTGGGCCCAATGGAATCACATGAGTCCCTAAAAGCAGAGAACTTTCCCTAGCTGGAAGCAGGAGAGACATGGCAAAAGCCCAGGTTAGAGACATTTGAAGCTTGAGAAGGACTTGACCCACTGTTGCTAACTTTGAAGATCAAGGGGCCCACTAGTCAGGGAGTGTTGTCAGCATCTAGAAGCTGAGAACAAACTTCAGCTGAGAGCAGGCAAGGGAATGGGGACCTCAGCTTTAAAAGTGCAAGGGACTGAATTCAACCAACAACTTGAATGAACTTGTCAGTAGATTCTCTACCAGAGCCTCAAGATAAGTTAAGACTCAGGCTGGCTGACACCTAGGTTTCCACATTGTGAAATCAGAGCAGAGGAATTAGTTTACCCAGACTTCTGACTTAAAGATCTGTGAGGTAATTCATTTGTGTTGTTTTAAGCCACTCAATTTATGATAATTTGTTATAGCAGCATAGAAAGCTAGTTCAGGCTTCTTCTCACTTGCTCCTGTTTCAGCTTAGATGTTACCTCTTCAGAGAGCCCTTTCCAGAGTATGTCTTCTAAAGTAGGCTACATCAACCCTACCCCAGATGCTCTCTGTCACACTACAGTTGTCCTCTGGTATCCGTGGGGGATTGGTTCCAGGACCCCCTGGGGATACCAAAATCTGTGGATGCTCAAGTCCCTTATATGAAATGGGATTTATATAAAATGGGTCTGCAGATTGCGGATGTGGAACCTGTGGATGTGGAGGGCAGACTGTACTTTGTTTATCTGCTTCATTGCATTTATTGCAAACTGTGATTGTTTTATTTATTTTTCTCATCTGTCTTCTCCACTAGAGTATAATCTCTGGGAAGGCAGGGACAGGTTAGTCACGGTCAGCTGTATCTTAGCACCAAGGATACAACATATTAAATACATATTAGGTTGGCAACATACATTTTTTGAAAAGTAATTTTTGATATATAGGCATACCTTGTTTTATTACACTTTGCTTGTGTTTTCTACAAATTAAAGGTTTGTAGTAACCCTGCATTTGAGCAAGTCTATTGGTGCCAACAATGTTTGCTCATTTTATGTCTTTGTGTCACATTTTGATAATTCTTTGACTATTTCAAACTCTCCACCAGCAAAATTACAACTTGCTGAAGGCTCAAATGATGTTTAGTATTTTTTTTTTTAGTATAAAGTACTTTTTTAAAAAAAATTTTTCTGGCTGCACCACATGGCATGTGGGCTCTTAGTTCCCTGAGCAGGGATTGAACCCATGCTCATCTTAACCACTGGACCACCAGGAAGTCCCTAAAGTACTTTTAAATTAAGGCTAGTACTTTTTTTTTTTTTTAGACATAATGTTATTGCACACTAAATAGACTATAGTATAAACATAACTTTTATATGCACTGGGAAACCAAAACATTCATATGACTCACTTTATTGCAATATTCACTTTATTGCAGTGGTCTGGGACCAAACCTGCAATATCTCTGATGTATGCCTATAATAGTAAATGAAATAACTCCAAATAGGGTAGTAGAGACTATGTGACAAACCATAGTATATCGACATTATGGAATATTACATAACTACTTCAAAGGTTAACATGTGTTCTATATAAATTTTTGGAAATTGGTGTATAAAATATACAGGTGACAAAGAGGAACACAAAATAGTTTGCATAAATGTATAATCATTAAAATGCATTTATATAGACTTTTAAAGATTAGAAATTAATTTTGGAAATAAATTTAGTATTCTTAATTCTGCCCTTAATTCTAAGCATTTGCTTAACCTGTAATAATATGCAAAATGTGAGGCCATCATTTAATTCTTAATCTACAAAATAGATCCAGGGTTAAGATTCTGAAAGGGAAGGGATAGGCATGCACTGTTTGGAGTGCTAATTGGTCTTTCTTTGATACTGACTCAATTATCTTTAATTTATTATGAATATATAAGTTGTAAAGGATAATATAACAAACACCCATATACTACTACTTGATTCAAGAAATAAAACATTACAAATCCAATTGTAATTGCTTGTTTACTTCTTACCATTATTAAGCATATCTTTAAAATTTTTTTGATAACGATTCTCAATAAGTTATATTTGCTTTTGTGGAATTGGAAGGAGAGTGCTCTACAGGTGTTTTGGGAAGTCCAGACCAACCCAGCCAGGAAGGATCTCCCCTTCCAGGGGAGAAATAGATTACCAGTAGATCAAGGGCTTTAGCTTGCATTTGTCATAGAAAAACTCCCTCTTTAATCTTTGTGAGTAACTTTACGTACAATGGATTTGTGGAACTTTGAATGACTATCGGATGTTTTGGGGCTTCTAGGATGTTTAAAATTAATTGGTAACAATTATATATTTATTATACTATTTATAAATACACAACGAATTTTCCACTTTTTTTTTTGGCTGCGTCTGGTTGCAGCACGTGGGATCTTTGTTGAGGCACACGGGCTCTCTTGTTGAGGAGTGGGAGCTCAGTAGCTGTGAGGTGTGGGCTTAGTTGCCCCACGGCGCGTGGGATCTTAGTTCCCCGACCAGGGATGGAACCCGCATCCCCTGTGTTGGAAGGTGGATGCTTTACCACTGGAGCACCAGGGAAGTCACCAGAATTTTCCACTTTATCTTGCTTCTCTTGGAGATCATTTTTGCAGTTAATGATTCTTGGATCTTTCCTCCAGTGCTAATATGATCTTCCCTCAGTTTATTTTCCTATGTTAATTCAAAAATTACTTTTGTATTGTCTAGTGTCTCAAAGGTATAGAAAATAGATATATAGAGAGAAGGTGTAAAGGCTTTGTTTCTGATGACTCTGTAACATATTTTAGAAGTTATTTTCTGGAGCTGATTTGGGCAATACTATTTACTACCAAAACCAGTTTTTCATATAAAGTTCAAGGGCAAATTGGAGCAGTGAATTGTTAATACTAAATGTAGAATTTAATCCATTAGAAGGAAAATCAAGAGTGTTGAGCTACTTCTTGGATTTAAAGCCAAGAAGGCTATTAAAAAATATCATCCTTTTAAGTGTTTAACTGGAAAACTGCCAGGATATCAAGGATCCTTTTATATTATGGAAGACTTTCAAGGAGAGAAATCACATGATATTAAAGATAGAGGCTAAGGAGAGATTGATTACTTATGGTAAGTATTCATGCTCTCCTTATGGATGAAATGGAGAATTACAGTCTGTGTGATAGTATGGTATTAACTTGATAGTATGGGTTAACTTGAAATGAACTACTATACCCAAAATGTGCTTATTAATGAATTGTTGTTAGCTTGGAGGGGGACTTTAGATGTATGCCATAGAAGTCTATCTTCAGCACTATGCCACTGTACATTTTTATTACTGACTTAAATGAGGATTCTGATGGCATGTATATTAAGTTTGTAGATGCTGTGGAGCTAAGAGAAATAACTAATGTGCCAGGTTTCAAAATCTGGACTCAAAAAGAATCTAATAGGTTGTAATGTTGGTCTGAGTTTAGTAAGAGAAAACTTAGGGACTAATGCTAAATCTCACACCCAAATCCCAACTGTTCAAGTATGAGGAAGTTATTACTTTATAGAAACACTTATTATTTTTTTTCCAACAAAAGGTTCACATATTTATTACTGAGCTACACAGTGAGCAGTGGTGAGGAAAGATCAAGAAAAGAGGAGAGAGCATCAAACACAGGCAGCTGTTCCAGACACTAATGATGTTCTGATGCGGTAAGATACAGTTGACCTTGATAGCATAAGTGTGGGCCACTTCATATGTGAGGCTCCTTATAGACCCAGCTTGGTTCTTCTCCAATGTCTTCTCTTAGAGTTGTACCTGATTTTATTACCAGTTTTTATTTGAATCCACTGGGGAATGGGACGATTCTGCTTTTGTTTCTTGGCCAGGAATCTCTTGATCCTGAAAGTCTTGTGAGAAGACATGGCGAGGAGCAAATCCAACCGCACATAGGTTGGCGGACAAGAGAAAAGACTAGAAACACTTATTTTTTGAAAGAAGATTTTAGTTGACTGACATGTAATAGAAGCCAATAGAGTAACACAGTTGTCAAAAAAGAGATACTATAATCTTAAGTATCATTTATTGAAAAATGTTATATTCCTGCTGTGTTTTGTACTTGGTCAAATAACACTTGGACAGTTGTATACATATCTGGACATTACACTTTAAAAAGTGACATTGACACTATGGAGCCTGTCCAAAAAAGAGATGAATAGTATTAGAGGACTTAAAATTAGACACAGTTTTCAATGCCTTGTGAAGATGTTCTCCATTCATCCTTTATTCAATAATATATTTTAGGCAGTCCTGTGCTTCGTTCTTGGAAACAGAAGTGAGCAACAAGACAATGCAGTTCTCAAGGAGCTTTTATTCTAATGAGGAGGAGACAGATACTAAGTAAACAAAATAAGATATTTGAACAATGATAAATACTATGAGGAAAATAAAATAGAGTAATATGACAGTGACTGGTAGTTAAGATGATTAGCAATCAGAGAAATTGTCTCTGAGGCAATGACATTTGACTTGAGACTTCAGTGATGATGAGGGGCCAACCATGCAAGGATATGGAAAGTGTTTCATGCAGAGGGACTATAAAGTACAAAGGCCCTGCACAGAAGTAGCTGCTGGAGAATGATGAATGAAAGGGAGAGTTGTGGGAAATCAAGGAAGATAATGAGTTTGAATTTATTCTAAGTGTAATAAGAAGCCAGTAGAGGGTTTTAAGTCAGATATGATCTCATTTACCTTTTGAAAAGATCACTGCTGAGCGGACAATGAGTTATGGGGGTAAGACTGGATGTAGAGAAGAGTTTAGAGCAGAAAATAGTTTAATGAGTAATAAACATGAGACCATTTTTTCCTCCCAATCATTGCTTCCAATTACTGTATTTAAATTTTTCTTTGCCTTACCTTGACAAGGTTTTAAAAAGATTCAATAATTTTGGTAATTTTCCATTATTAAATGTTTGGTTTATTTGCTGTGAACCTGTGAAACTGTTGTAAAAAGTAGTCTATTAAAAAAAAACCTCTAGTTCAGTCTAAAAACTTTTATCTCATACTTTATGGAAACACTTATTTTTAAAAGAGAAGTTTAGTTGACTGTATAACTGATAGAAGCCAAATAGAAGCCAACAGTGTAACATAGCTGCCAAAAAAGAGATACTGTAATCTTAAGTAGTATTTATTGAAAAATGTTGTAGTGTTGCTTTTTGTTAATTTCAAGCCTCTGGCATCTAATTCAAACAAGATGGAATGGTAGAGACCAGATTTGCCCTCCTGCCTGGAACAACTGACAAAATCTATGAAATAATGATTTTTAAGACACTGTAAATTAGGCAACAAAGGACAGTGATCTCTGAGAAACAGAAAACAGATGAGGAGACCTCTGCAATTGCCCCAGCTTGCTTCCTTGAAAGAATTTCTAGGCCATGGCTTTACTGGTGAAATCTGCCAAACATTTAAAGAAAAAAATAATACTAATTCTACACTCTTCCAGAAAGTTGGGGAGGAGGAAATACTTTTAAACGTAGTCTATTGGGCCTGCATTATCCTGATAAAACCAGGCAAAGACATTACAAGAAAAGAACATTTCAAACCAATATCCATTATGAACATATATGGAGAAATTCTAAGCAAAATTTTAGTAAGTTGAATCTATCAATTTATAAGAAGGATATTACATCATGATTAAGTGGGGTTTATCCCAGGAATGCAAGGTTAGTTTAACGTTTAAAATCAATGTAATTTACCATATTAACAAACTAAAAAAGGAAAATCATATGGTCATCCAGTAGACAGAGAAAAAGCATTTGAAAAAATACAATATCCATTACTGATTAAAAAAAAAAAACTCTCAGCAAACTGGGAACAGAAGGGAACTTCCTCAACTTGATAAAGGACATTCAAGGAAAACCTAACATCATGCTTAAAAAATGAATTCTGAAGATGTGAATGTTTTTAACAGCTTTATTGAGATGTAATTGGTATACAATGAACTGTACACATTTAACCATACAATATGATAAATTTTGACTTATATGTGCACTCCTGAATTCATAACTACATCAAGATAGTGAACATATCCATCCTCCCTAAGAGTTTCCTCATGTGCCCTTGTAATCCTACTCTCCCTCCCTTTTCTCCCTGTCCCTACCTTCCCAGGCAATCACTGATCTGCTTTCTATCACTATAGATTTGTTTGCATTTTCTAGAATTATTTATATTAAAACATTATGTATTTTATATGTAACACTTAATATAAAATTTAATATCATACATTAAAATATATTTTTAAAGAATCTTTAAAAATATATGATTATATATTTTATAATATATTTAAATATTTTAAATATACAAAATATATGGGATCATACAGTATGCACTCTTTTTGATAATTTTTCTGGCTACTTTCGCACAGAACAATTATTTTGAGATTCATCCACGTTGTTGTGTATCGCAACAGTTCATTCACTTTTATTGCTGAGTAATGGATATGCCACAATTTGTTTATCCAGTTTTTTTTTTTTTTTTTTTTGCGGTACGCGGGCCTCTCACTGCTGTGGCCTCTCGCGTTGCGGAGCACAGGCTGTGGATGTGCAGGCTCAGCGGCCATGGCTCACGGGCCCAGCCGCTCCGCGGCATGTGGGGTCCTCCCAGACTGGGGCACGAACCCGTGTCCCCTGCATCGACAGGCGGACTCTCAACCACTGCGCCACCAGGGAAGCCCTATCCAGTTTTTTTAATAGACATTTAGGTTGCTTCCAGTTTTGGGCTATTACAAATAAAGCTAACACTTTTCCCAAGTGTCCTTTGCCTCCCCCTCCAAGTCAGAAAAACTTTGGATATATTCTTTTTCTTCCTTTTGGCTTTATTGAGAAATAATTGGCATATAATGGTGTGTAAGTTTAATATATATATCACATTTTCTTTATTTGTCTCTGTGTGGACACTTAGGTTATTTCCACGTCTTGGCTATTGTGAATAATGCTGCAATGAACATGGGTGTGTAGATATCTCTTTGAGATAGTGATTCAGTTTCCTTCGGATATATACCCAGAAGTGGGCTTACTGGGTTGTAGAGTAGTTCTATTTTTAATTATTTGAAAATCTTCATATTGTTTTCCATAGCCACTGTATCAGTTTACATTCCCACATACAGTACAACAGGTTTCCCTTTTCTCCACATCCTCACCAGTATTTGTTGTCTTTTGTCTTTTTGATAAGTCATTTCAACAAGTATGATGTTATATCTCATTGTGGTTTTGATTTGCATTTCCCAGATGATTAGTGATGTTGAGCACCTTTTCATGTACTTGTTGGTGATTTATATGCCTTCTTTGGAGAAATGTCTATTCAAATCCTCTGCCCATTTTAAAATCAGATTTTTTTTCTGCTATTTAGTTGTATGAGTTCCTTATTTATTTTATATATTAATCTTTTATCAGATATGTGGTTTACGAATATTTCCTCCCATTTCATAAGTTGCACTTTCATTTTGCTAACTGTTTCTTTTGCTGTGCAGAACCTTTTTAGTTTGATATAGTCCCAGTTGTTGATTTTTTTTCTTTTTTTGCTAGTGCTTTTGGTGTCTTAGCCAAAAATTATTGTCAAGACCAATTACAAGGAGTTTTTTCCCATCTGTTTTCTTCTAAGAGTTTTATGGTTTTAGGTCTTATGTTTAGGTCCTTAATCCATTTCAAATTAATTTTTGTGAGTGGTGCAAGGTAGAGGTCCAGTTTCATTATTTTGCATGTGAATATCCAGAAGAGACTGTCCTTTCTCCACTGAGTATTATTGTCTCTCTTGTCAAATATTAGTTGACCATACATGTGTGGATTTATTTTGGGGTTCTCAATTCTGTTCCATTTGTCTATGTGTCTGTTTTCATGCCAGTATCCTACTGTTCTGATTACTAATATAGATTTGTTGGATATTTTCATTCATACCTTATAAGGGTCATATAGCAGGAGCCCATATCAGTTTCTATGTTTCTACATGCCTGCAACCCAAGCGGATATGTGAAGCTCTCCCAGGAATGTTTTCCTTAAACTTCATTGCAACTGATAGCCCCAAGTTGAGTTTGCATTTTCTGCAACTCAACAAGGCGTGACCAACATAATGTTGGTGATAATTGTTATGATGATGATAATAATCACTGGTACCTATTTAGCACTTAGCATATGCCAAGATCTGTTTTAACTTCTTTATATGTAGTAATACATGTTAAGCCTCACAACAGTCCTATGAAATATGTATTGTTATTATCCCATTTTATAGAGAGGGGAATTGAAACATAGAGGTTAAATGATTTGACCAAGGTTTGCCTAGCGTCTCACAAATAGTAAGTGGTGGATTGGGTGGTAAACGCAAGCAGTCAGACTCAGAATCCTTTGTATTCCATTGGCCAAAAAGTTCGTTCGGGCTTTTCCGTAACATCTTGCAGAAAAACCCGAACGACCTTTTTGGTCAGCCCAATATTAACTATTATGTATATTGTTTCTCAGTTTCCCCTTCTTGCAGGGTTCTTGATCTCTTTATTTTCTTGATTCTCTCCCTCACTTACCTTTGGGGAGAAAAGAACACCTTGTCCTGCCCCCCTCTCAAAAGTAAAAGGGGGAAAATCTCTTACCACAAACAGTGCTATTTCCAAAAGGCCAACAGCTTCTGTGATAGCATTCTCCCTTTCCCTCCAAAGTTCTCTAAAGACTAGCGGATTGAACCTGGAAGTGGTGGGGTAGTGATGGTAGTAAGTTGAGTTCTGTTGCTTCTTGTTAAGTCTTGGAGGAAGTATCCAACTCTCTTTAGAATTTAGGGTACTTGGCCATTCTTGTTTGTCATCTGTGAGTCCGAGTTGCCAATGCTGGGGCAAAGGAAAAAATCACTTTTTATTACTGAGGCTATTATAGTAGTCTAGGAAAGAAGACAGAGGCTTGGACTAGGGTAGCAGTGAAAATGGAGAGAATCATAAAGTTGGGATATATTTTGGAAATAAAACCAACAAGACATGGTAGTAAATTGAATATGAGGGAGAAGAACAGAAAGGGATCAAAGAAGAGGATTTTGCCTTGAGTAACCAGGTAGATGGAGGTACCATTTACCGAGATGAGGAAGACTAAAGATGAAAAGAGATTGGAATGGAAGTGTGAGGGTGGCTTGTCATCAAGAGTACTGTTTTGCCTGGTTAAGTTTTAGGTACCTGTATCAAATAGAGAGTTGGATACAGGAGTTTGCAGCTCGATGGGCAAGGTAAAGTCTGCAGTTATAGATCTGAAAGTCACAGCATGTCCTATACTCAAAGCCATGGGATCAGATAAAATCAGTTAGGGAGAGGATGAGAGAAAAGAGAAGGCTGAGGATCAACCTTAATATTCAGAGGAAAACTCAGCTAAATACTGAACAGGAGTCATCAGTCAGATAGGAAGAAAACAAGGAGAGTGTATTGTCTGTGTCTCAAGAGAATCAAGTCTTTGTCATGATTTGAGTATCCTAAATATAATAAGCTATGTACAGAGGAAGTGAAGCATCGACCTATTTCAGATGGTTTTCTGAACTCAGGCTGTCTGCTGTATAGGAAATTGAAACAAAACTTGAGTGGGAATAAAGAAGGTGAGACTAAATTACCTTAAGATCTCTTTTATCCAAATGAGTCTACCACTGAAACTCTTACTGTAAGAATCATATGTTTAAATGTGGAAAAATAAATCATTTTTGGTGAAGAATTTAGAACATGGGGCTAAGCTCCCAATTATTTAACTCACTTGAATGGATACATTTTTTAGTAGGAAGAACAAAATCAGAGATGAAGTGGTTTAAAAATTAAACCAGACCTACTAAAAAGATTAGGAAACAATTCACCTATAAAACATAAATAGAAGTGAATATAAGCCTCAGCTAAGTGATTTACAATGTAAGCCCATTTGTTTAAAAAAATTACCTTTATTAGCTTCTGTCTCTTCCATTGTTAATGCTGCTAGTTATGTCTCCTCCCCACAGGCTTCTAGTCTACCAATTTTCAAATTTTAGTGTACATCAAAATCAACTGGAAGACTTTTTAAAAATACGTATTTCAAGGTCACATCTCTAGAAATTCTGATAGGGTGTAGCCAGGAAATCTATATTTTGACTAATACTCTAGGGAAGATGACCCCGGGACCACACTTGACAAAACACTTGTCCTGATCCTATGTTGCATGTATAGGTAACTCTCTTCTGGTAGCAGAAGTGCCACTTGGCACTGTCCACACTATTTTTATTAAAATAATTTATTTTAGATGCATGGTTTACATAATAGAGTTACAAAACTATAAGGCTGAAAGAATAGAAATCAAAGAGCTTTTCTTTAGCTTAGTAGTTATATGTCAGTCTTGGCTTTTATAAAAAACAAGTTTTGGGGGAGGCTATAATTTGTCTCCAGAGATTTATCCAACTTGCTTGTTGGGGAGGCAGTCTACCCTTGAGTTTATTTTCAAGGAAATAATGGCTTAAAAAACGTATCCAACTAACTTCTAATTACTCTTTTTTTTGGAGTGATATAATAAATCAGTTATTTAGATCTTAAGTGGTTGATCTTTGTTTTGACATCCTGACCACACACTAAAAAAATGAGCTTTCAGATGTTTCTTTTTCTATAAGATATAATTATTCATGTGAATCCAGTGTATTTTTCTTAACCTCAAATAGTTTCTAAGTCCTATGAAAGTATAAATTAAAATGAGAACAAAGTTTGACAGTGCAATAATATTGTGTGTTCTAGTGCCTGGCACTTTGTCCTTGCTAGACGTTCAGTACGTGTTGACTGAAGGAGTACAGTTATGTGCTAGTCTTTAATAGCTTTCATTCTGCCATTTTTTACTGCCAGCTGTGAAATCCGCTTGCCTACTTATGGTCCTGAAGTATTTCTTCAGTAACTCGCAAAATTCTATGAGATCCTTAAAAAATTAGGGAACTGAAAACCAAAAGTAACATAGATTTGATGTTGTATAATTGTAGCCAACTCTGCCTAAGAGACATTCTAGCATGTTGGGGTAGGAGGTAGGGGGATGCCCTATCCAAAAGCTCAGGGTTTTGTTTTGTTTTTTTTTACACTAATTAATGAAAAAAATTTATAAGCAATACTGTGGTGATTCAGTTTTCTGTTGAGGCATCTCAAACACGCATCATTTCATGGATTTACAATTCTGAAAGGTATAACTGGGCGAGCAAATACAGGGTCTGCTTTAATACTATCAAATTGAAACATGGCAACTGATAACATCTAGCATCCACCTGTTTCTAATTCCAGTTCCACATTTGAACTTATAAAATAACTGAAAGTAATGAGAATATGTATATATTATATATATAATCTATAATCTGTATGTTAAACCTGGTAACTTGGTTAATGAAGGACGAGAAGAAGTAGTTGACATAAAATGCAATTGGAACCTTAAAGGGCTTTAATTTTTTCCTCCTTCTTCTCTCTTCTTCATTTATTGTTCCAGGCACAACAAATACTATATTATGTTTGACTTGAAAACTTTATTATCTAGGTAATAACGTTGAGAATCCCCATTTAAACATTCTTAATGGACTACTGCCTTGAAATTATTATTAGTTTTCTGATTTAATTATATAGAATAAATGTAAAATAAAAAGTCATTGCACCAAAACATGGCTTTAGGGGATATTTTGGAAGAAAATACGTAAATCTGAGCCATGATTTCCTCCACTGCAGTATTTAAATTTCAGACTTCAACCGCAGTTGTGATTGTTTTTAGTTTGTTAGCTGCCTGGAGTGTTATTTTAAGAAAGCAGAAGCACCATCATTTGCACACTCCTTATAGACCACACACCTTAACCCTGACTTTTTAGCTCCAGTTTTTCAAAAGAAAGTCAAGATGAAGAACTATTTGCTTTTCTGGGGAGTCCTGGCCATTTTTGTTATGGCTGTTCTTGTGACAGGTATGTGGTATTTTGAGAATGAACCCAGATAAAAGGAAAAATAGAACACAGATCTGTTCTTCAGATTTAAACATTTATATTTGTGTTTTGGTTGGACAGCTAGCTGGCTACTTTTTTCTAGCATGTCTTAATCTTTGTATGAGCAGTGATATTTACATGGACAAGACTCATTGTAATTCTTTTTATTCTTTTTTCTCTTCTCTTATTTGTTTGCCTACTACAACCTAGAGAATAAGAAAGTAGATATTTCTGGATAAGTACAGATAGCTATACTTACACGAATACGCATATTGAATCTTGAAAATCAGTAATCTTTTCCTTGAGTATCTCAAATTTATATTCTGGAGAAATGAAGTAATAATTATTATAAATACAATATAGAGTGCATTGGGATTTTATTTCCCCAGAGAGCTTGGTATTAATACGTTCTAACAACGTTCCTGGATCTGAGCCTACAGATTTATTATGACCCTTTAACAATGTTTAATGTTGTACATGTTTCCTATAACTTGATGGCTGAACTTCAGTTATTTTGTTTATTAACTTTTCAAACTATTATAGAAAATGGATTATTTTCTGAATATAGAAGTACAGTGTTTAATAATTTTCATCTAGAAGGGCATATGAATTAGAAGTGATACAATTTGGCTGGTTTGTTCTAAGACTTACTGAGTTTCTTCTTTTTTTTTGATCTCATTCTTATTTCAAGACAGAGTATGATGTAATTAAGAACAGTGATTTTACATATACTAACTTAGCATTAAGAATAATGAATTTAATAACATTTAAAACAAAGATATTAGTAGTAAACCATGTATATGTACCTATACATATATAAATACATATGTTTATAACATATTTATATACCTATAAACATGTGAAACATATATATAGCTATATATGTATAAAAGAGCTATAATTTATTGAGTATATACTATATTCTAGGCATTATGCTAACTTTAATTCTCACAATAACCATTTGAGGGTAGGTACTATTATTGTTTCTGACATATAGTTGAGCCCATTGAAATTTAGAGAGATGAAGTAACTTACCTAAGGTCATACAACAAGTATGTGGTAGGTAGAACCCAGGCCATCAGACACTATAGTCCACACTCCTAACTACTATCCTATTCTTCCTGTATAAAAGAATCACCTTTTAGTAAACTCATTACATTCATATCTAGTATGTATTGTCTATTTTCTTACCCGTTTGAATTGAACTAAATTTAACAAATATTTATTGAGCACCTATCTTTCAGGTGCTCTTGGAATAAAGTAAGGCATAGTCTACAATAACAGGTTTATTAGGAAAAATACTGCTTGTTGATGAAACAGAATGTTAGAATCTTACAAGTCTTGGTGAATTGAAAGTATTTGTACATTTTTCTGGTAGGTATATTAGGCTACCTAGTATTTTTATATAGTAACAGTAATGATGGTTTTTTCCTAGGTTTCTGGCAAGAAAATATGTGCCATAACTAAACTACAGATATTTTCTATTTAAGATTTAATGGTCAAGTCACTACTTGACTCAATCTGTATTTTTTGGTCAGGCATTACATGCTCATTTCTGTTTTATTGAGAGAAAACATTTAAGAGTCATGAATACAGGAGGAGGAAAAGGACACCATTTAAGTCATCTTACACTTTTCAAAAAATTAAGAATTATATCATTGTCTTAAATTGCTTCGTAATGATTTTTCTCCAATACCATACAAACCTTAATCAGAAGATTTATTAAGAACTTATGACTAATGGCATAATAATACATTATAAAGTACTTCAAAACAATTATAAGTACAATAACAATGGTCTTAAAATGTTTTGTAATGACTGTTATTAAGACTGAAATACTGCAGTTAGCTCCTTTCTGCTCTGGGATTGTCACCAGAATAATTAGATTTCCAGTTACAGTTATATCTGTCCTTATCATTTAACCTTTATAACTTGAATTTGTGTGCTAAGTCTTTGTTTTTTTAATTGAGGCTTGATGGAAGGAAATTTTAAAGGTCACTTAGCTAAAATTATAGGAATAAAAAAGTTATTTAGCATCATTATTATTGTTTAATTAACACTATTAAATAAAGCTATTTATTTTTGGGGAGGGAGTGGGTTGTCACTTTTTATTTATGTCTTTTACATTGTTTTAATTTTTTACAATAATTTTTCAACTTTTTAAAGAAAAAACAATGTTTTTTTTACTCAGGTTCTTATGCATTTTAAGAGAGATGAAATGACACTGTTTTCCCCCCACTACATATATTATAAGCATCTTCTCTTTTTTTATTAAAAATTTTTACAAGACAAGGAAAGACTGAGGAACTGTCACAGATTAGAGTACATACATATATACTAAGGAGACACAACAAATAAATCCAATGTGGGATCCCAGATTGGATCCTTGGACAGGAAAAGAGTAGTGGAAAAACTGGTCAAATCTGAATTAGGTCTGTAGTTTAGTTTATAGTATTATATCAATGTAACTTTCCTCATTTTGATAACTGTACTATGGTTATGTAAGTTGTAAATATTAGGGGAAATTAGGTGAAGGATATATGAGAACTTTCTGTACTATTTTTGCAAATTTTCTGTAAGACTAAAATCATTTCAGAATAAAAAAATGTAAAACTTTTTTTATATATTCCGGAACTTAATTCACTATTTTCCTTTCCAAGCTTGCTTTTTCTTCTCTGTTCCTTATATTTATTAATGGGATTATTAGTCTCCTTGTCACCAGTAAAGCTATTTATTATTAACTCTTCAGGTATCTGTTAACTGATCTAAGTCCAGATAATAAGAAATTTTCTTTGTTAATTCTTTGCGGCACTTACCAGACCTCACTGTCTAGTATTCAGATTAGACAATAAATGTTGACATTCAGAGTTAAGGCTTAAATAGTCATCTGTGTATAATATTCAGATTAGACAATAAATGTTGACATTCAGAGTTAAGGCTTTAATAGTCATCTGTGTATTCACTCATTTATTATTTTTTTCTGTACACATGCATATTATATTAAATAGAACTTGTACCTCACAATATATTCTAAATTGTTTTAGCAAATTTATAGCACCTTATGTCTCTATATATTGTATCTTTAAAAATAATTCTTATAAGAAATATTAATAAACATAGCACTTATTATTTTATTGTATTAAATCATTATACTATGACAACCTGAATGTTATTATGAAAAAGAAGAATATAATTAAGTTTAGGAAACTTTTAGTGGAGAATATTTAAAGTGTTACAAAATAAGGTTATCTTTGGGAAAATATGCATGTTCTTAGTTCTAATGCAATCTAAGGAAAAAAGAAAATATAACTGGGAGTTCAGGAAGGACGTGACACTTCAAACTGGGCTTATTAGAAAGGCTGTTACTTTTTGTTCACTTTTGAATAAATTGCTCTGGTCTGAGAGAAATCCAGTTTAGATTTTTGTTTTCTTTCTCATTTTGGCATTTTGGCACTGACTTTCACAAAGCCACATCATTCAGAGGGTTGTGCCTATATTCATAGCATTAGATTAAAACCAGAATTCTTTCAGTCAGGTTAGAAAGACCATGGACTGGTCCAAGGGAAGGAGAGAAAATTCCTTTTGGAGTTCATTTGGATTTCCTTCACTACGCTGTGAGATTTCACTTAGCTATTTTAGATTAGGAAAAAGAACAAATGGAGAAGCCGAAACTGATCAACCATAAAACTTAAGTTTTCTGCTGGGGGGAAGGGCATAAATTAACTCGATAGAAAGTATAAAAACAGACTTTCATTTACCTTTCTTCTTAATTTGTTTATCTTTCAAGCCCAAGATGAAGATGAAAGGACTGTTCTTGTTGACAACAAATGTAAGTGTGCCCGGATTACTTCCAGGATCATCCCTTCTGCTGAAGATCCTAGTCAAGACATTGTGGAGAGAAACATCAGAATTATGTATGTGGTATTTCATGTTTCATTTTTTCATACTGTGAACAGAGATACTTTCTTATATTAGCAATTGTTTGCATGTGATACCTATATCTTTGCTCCTCTTTTTGATGTGTAGCACCTTACATTAGTTGAATCTGGTTAATGGGCTTGAGCCAATTATGTAGAAGTTGGGAGCAGGAACAAAGGTTTCCAGGCAACCTAAAACCAGTCAGCTAGATCAAATAATAACCGAAGGTCGCATCTAGTCATCAACATGCCCTGTTTATACGGAGTTATTTCAATTTGAATCAGAACTTTTAGTTGCCCTTGATCAGTTCAAAGTGAAACTTGAGATAACATTAAAAGGCTTGTTTTGTACCATATATGGACCACAGAGTATTTCACTTTGTACTCAACTGCCGGTCTCCATAAAAGTAAGGTAGACTAATCAAATTGACTAAATTAATTTCGTCTACACTTGTATATTGGACTTCAGATATTTATTTCATATCACACATAGTCTGTCATAAGCTATGAGTCTTATTCGACAGCAAAAATGCTAATAATACTTAAGAACTGAGATTCCTATTGGATCTAGTCATTAATGTCTTCCTTGTGAACTACTTCTACCTTGAATAGCCTCCCCCGCAAATCAAATACCTCTTATTGAAACAGAACATAGTATTCGATCCCATTTAATCAATGGGAGAAGTATAATATGCTTAAGAATTTGTTTCGAGTTCTGGCTGTCACTAAATAGCTATGTGCTGTGGGATGCTAGTTACTGAACCAATCTAAACTTCAACTTTCTCATCTTTACTAATAGGAAAATAATATGTATCTCATAGGGTTATTGTAAAGATAAATTGAGAAGATCTATTCCTTTTAAAGACTGTATAGTTCCTGGCACATTTTCAAAACATATTTGTTGTTATTTATTCACCTATGTGCCAGTTGTCATTATGTCACTATCCTTCTTAAAATCCCTTTGCTGGTTCCCGTAATGTTGTTACTAGGATAAATTACGAATGTCTCAGCCTAACCTATAACGCTCGGCAAAACTCTCAAGCTCTTCCATTGCCACTTCTTTTTTCACCTCATGTTTGAAAAGCCAGTACATTGCAGTACCTTTATTTTCTCACACTCACAGTGCTCTCTTCCTCCCGTTTTTGCATAACCTAGTTCCTCTGCTTGAAGAACTCTTTCTCCCACCCCTCTTAGCCTGGTTAACTCCTCACCCTGCATGTCTTAGCTTGGACATCTCTTCCTCTAGCAGATTTTCTCTGACCACAGAGTCTATACCACATAGCTCCCTGTTAAGGATAGAACAAATGGAGAAGTATGTAACTTGAGGAGATGGCATCCATGACACTGGCACTTAAACCATGTTGAAGAGAAGTGTCTATCTTATGTTTAAATCTCCAGGGGACAGATTTAAAATGGCACACCAGGATTCTCTAATTTATCTTTTTCTTCTATTACATGATTCTTTTTATGATATATTATTTATTGGAATCAGGCAATTCAGTTACTTCATGCCACTTCCCTGATGTGTATTGATGCTTCCCTAATCTTATTTCTGAAAGTTTTATTATCATTGCTGTGTCATTATGGCATTATTCCCAACTCCATCACTTACTAATGATGTGACTTTGGGCAAGTTACTTAACTAATTTGAGCCTGTTTCCTAAACTGAAAAAAAGGAATAATTATATAGGTATGTATATATACACATATACTTCCTAAGGTTGTGAGGATTAAATATAGTAATGTATAAAAGCACATAGAACAGTGTTTGGCCCATGGTGAAACACTCATACATGTTTATTCCCTTATTTTTCTCATTATTTAAAGCACTTTTAAATACTACTAGAGATTTTACAGCGTAATAAAGAGTTGATCATTCATCCATTCATTTGGCAAACATTTATTGAGTGCTTCTGAAAGCCACTGAGGATTGGAGCTGGGGATAAAATAATTTACATAAAACACAGTCCATGCCATCAAAGAATTTACAGTCTAGTAGGGAACTTTAAATAATTGAAAAGGCAATTTCAATACAGTATTGTAAATGCTATGACAAGAATAGGCATAGGATGTTATAGGAGCACAAAGTGGGGGCACCCAGTCCAGTCCTTGGGGGAGGTGGGAGAGTGGCAGGGGGAGGCAGGAGAGGGTATTTGGAGTAAGTGGTAGAAGTGGATGATGGCTGTTAGCTGACTGAACTGGAGTTAGCTAGGTAAATGTGTGTGGGAGAACGGCAGGGTTGATGGGTGAAGCAGATCATGCCAGGAAAAGGAAAAAGGGTTGCTGTGAGGATTATATGGAATCATCATGTTAACATGTTTATCATAGTACCAGGCACACTGCAAGTGCTCAGTAAATGTTAGAACTGTTACTGTTTTTGTCACTGTTAAGACTTGGAGATGAGAAAATCGTGGTTAGTTTGTGCAATTGCAAACAGCTGTTTACAGCTGGCACCTGTTATAAAGAGGGTGGTGTGGTGAGAGAGAAGGCTGGAGAGTTAGAGGTATTTCATGTAGTGTCTTCTGTGCCATCTTAATGATACCCTGTTTTCTAGGGGGAGACAGTGTAGGTTTTAAGCAGAGAAGGAAATTAGGCTTGTATTTTAAAAAGACTATTTTGACAGTAATGTGGTTAATACATTGGAGGGGTCAAGACTGAAGGAGAGTATTGCTGCAAACTAGGAGAGAAATGGTGGTGTCCTGATCAAGTAGCTGGAGTTCACAGATGCAAAGAATCAGAATCAGTTGAACTGTGAGATGGATTAGATATAGGTCATGACAGAGAGGGAAGACTGAGGGTGGTATCCAAGTTTTTGGCTTGGATATCTATGTGGATAATATTGCTAAATACTGAGTTAGGAAACATGAGGGGTTTTTTTGGTTTGTTTTTTGTATTTTTTGGTAGGGAGGGATGCATATGATGAGGAGTGGTGACATAGATGAAAAAATGTAAAATTTAACGAAATCACCTGAACTAGTTGATGTGTAATTTTTCATGGAACATCTCCAAATCAAGAGGTCTGGATTCCACTTCCAGCTTTACTACTTAGTAGTTGTGTGACCTTGGGTAGGTCACCAACCTCTTTGATTTATAATTACTGCATTTCTAAAATTTGGATATTAGTATCTGTCCATTCACTCCATAAATATTGAACATATTCTACATGCCACACATGTAGCAAGGCACTGGGAATGTGTAAACATTTTTGCTTCAAGGAATTTATAGAATCTAGAAGCAACTACTGTGTAGGTAAGCAACTGTAATATGGCATTTGTTATAATAAGATATATGAAACTTTAAGGAGACTACAGAGGAAGGAGTTTATTGAGGGGTGGGGATGGGATCAAAGTAAAAATCACAGAGAAGGTAAAACTTGAGCTTATTTTGAAAGGAAAAGCAGGGATTTGCCAAGTAATCAAAGATAGTTGACAGAGGAGTTGTTGTGAGGTTTATTTTGAATGACAATGTTTAAAATGTAACAATTACTGTGAAATCTGAGTAATAGTATTACTAAAGAGTGTTTATAGAGTGCTAAATGTCCGAATGAAATAGTAAGTACTGTCCTAGCAATATACCTATTACCAAAAATAGCAGTATCTGCTAATTTCATTATTCTTCTTTGTTTTCTTTCTTTCTTTCTTTCTTTTTTTTTTTAGTGTTCCTCTGAATAGCAGGGAGAATATCTCTGATCCTACCTCACCCCTGAGAACCAAGTTTGTGTACCATTTGTCCGACCTGTAAGAGATTTTCCTTCATACTAATATAGATATTGAAGTCAATAACTTTTAATTAAATTGTTAGTAAGAATGTTTTTGAAAACAAATTGGGGTATAAACATTTACCAATATAATTTGAACTTTTGAATACATTAATTCCTGTGTTAAACATTAGGTATCATAAATTCATAAAACTTTATCACAGATAAAAGTTAGCTGTAAATTTATTCTAAAGATGAAATTATTGCCATTAGTACAAAGGACCAATTTGTCGTTATAGTTCAATAATCAGACACATTAACATGCAGGTGTTTCTTTGGAAACTATAGAATCCAACATAAAAAATTAAAGAACAAACCCTTCTTGGTTACTATAAATAACTCATTTACTCCTAGTACCTCACAATCATATTATCATATTATTAATTATATTGCTTCCTTTCAACTGAAGGTTGAAAAATTACGTAAATAATTCTGTATTATAGAGACGTTGAAGTCTGAAAGGAGTCACCCTTTGTCAGAACTAATTGATTTTGGATAGAAATGTATAGTTACTCACATTCTGAGACAACATTTGATGGGGGTTGTCTAATGCATCTATTTGTTTTTCAGCTGTAAAAAATGTGATCTTACAGAAGTGGAGCTGGATAATCAAGTAGTTACTGCCACCCAGAGCAATATCTGTGATGAAGACATTGAGACTTGTTACACTTATGACAGAAACAAGTGCTATACAAACAGGGTCCCACTTACCTATGGTGGTAAGACCAAAATGGTGGAAACAGCTTTGACCCCGGATTCCTGCTATCCTGACTAATTTAAGTCATTGCTGACTGCACAACTCCTTATCTTGAGGGGCTCTCCATTTTGATTCCAGGTAGTTAATATATTTACTACCAGTGAATGTGAAACCATGATTTTTTTGGGGGGATAATATAAAACTAACTACCCCACTCCCCCCCACCCCCCTGCCCCTGGGAAAATAACTGAAATAGTAGCATTGTTATTTTTTAAGGTAAATTTCTAGCATTTAAAAAAATAAACAAGGGGAGAAAATAAAACTCAAAAGAGTAAAAATAAGGAGACATAACTAAATTTTGCCTTTTTTTTTTTTGGCTTTGCCCTGGAGAGCCCAAGCTTTTGCGCATTCCACACTATTCTCTTCAAAAAAAGTATCACTGTGCAGAGAAAATTTATATGTATATATAGGTCAATTGTTTGTCTTCATTAGAAAAATAATAATTGGAAAATACGTTTTGGAAATATTCATAAAATAATTTAAAATGGATCTCTAATATTTATGAAACCAATTAGCTGAAAGTGACAAAATTAAGCGTATAATTGAAAAATATATTTTGATATAACAGATTTGGGAGCAAATGATATGGATTTTTTTTAATAAAATTTTTTTGATAATCAGGAGTGTGAGAAATTCCCATTAGAAATCACCTCTGTTATAACTGAATCTAACAAATTATGTATTCCAAAATATGTATTCTCCAGCACAGTTTGAACAATTAAATAGATTCATAAGCATATACCTGTGTGAAATAATTTACTGGAAAAAAGTTTGCTTGTGTTAACTTTGCTGTATGTAAGTTAAAATATCATTTATGGGACTTCCCTGGTGGCGCAGTTGTTAAGAATCCGCCTGCCAATGCAGGTGACACAGGTTCATGCCCTGGTCCAGGAAGATCCCACAGTCTGCATAGCAACTAAGCCTGTGTGCCACAACTACTGAGCCTGCACTCTAGAGCCTGTGAGCCACAACTCCTGAGCCCACATGCCACAACTCCTGAAGCCCAGGCTCCTAGAGCCCCACCCTGCAACAAGAGAAGCCACTGCAATGAGAAGCCCGCGCGCTGCAACCAGAGAAAGCCCGTCACAGCAACGAAGACCCAGTGCAGCCAAAAATAAATAAATAAACAAAAATATCATTTATTACTGAGGAACGGTTTGTAAGTATAATTATGCATTAATCACTGAATTCAAACCTGTAATATTTGAGGTAGCTTTGTCATTTTATACCTAAAATTAAATAAAAAGGCCAGGTCCATCCTGACAAATATAGTGTTTCTCATGGCACATAAAACTTCTTATGGCAGAAAGTCAAGGCCAATTGGCATACATATCTAAGACTACTGTGGAAAGTAAATGCTGACCCTGCATTTAAAATAATGAGAAGCTGATTAGTAAAATCAGTTTCTTGAAGAAACATTGTTCTGTTTTCTTTTTTTTCAAATGGTAATAGTCATTTTTAATAACTTCCACTGTGTTCATACTGATTATTCAGTGTTTTTTGTTTTTTTTTTTAGGGATAAGGCTCCGACACTCTGGTACTTCAGTAGGAATCATAGTTTTGACATGCTAAAGACAAATCATTCTTGACCAATCTTCAATCTGGTATGTGGTTTTAGCCAAGAATTTGAACTTTATTTAATCAGTAAACAGTTATTGAATATTTACCACATGCAGGGAACTCTGGTAGATTTTTGGTGATTAATCTGTGATAAGTGCCCTCAAGATAGTGCCACTCACTTCCTAGACCTCTGCTCAGTTGGACCCCAGTTCAGTTCGGTAACAATCTTCACCATGAAGCTCACCCTGACTACTTAAAAAAAAATTGCAAATCCTGTTCCCTGTCTTGGTTTATTCCACCCCCATGTACTTATCACCCTCTAGCAGACTATATCATTTTACTTATATATTATGTTTATGGTGTCTCCTCCACAACAATGCATAAGTGCCACAAGCACAGCCATTTTCGTTTTGCCCATTGATGTATCCCCAGCACTGGGAAGGGTGTCTGGCACGTAGAGAAGCTCAATAAATACTTGTTGAATGAATGAATATGAGTACAGCTTAGTTGAGGAAACAAGACATATGCATAATCACAATCACTTGGCAGAGTCACGTAAAGCAAAGAAGTAGGTTTCGAAGTGTTCTGAGTATTTATGGGAGACTTCTCCCCCAGTTTTATTGAGATATAACTGACATACAACTTTGTATAAGTTTTAAGGTGTACAGCAGAATGACTTCACATGCTTATCTATTGTGAAATTGTTGCCACAATAAGTTTCGTTAACATCCATCACCTCATATAGGTACAAATTTTTTTTCCCTTGTGATGAGAACTTTTAGGGGGAGACTGTTTCTGAAGAGGCTCCTCTACTGTATTCCCATCTTTGCCTTAGTTTCTCTGCATACCCAATAAAAAAAGTTTTTGGTACCGTGTTGCAAATTCTCGTAGGAGAGAGCCCTATGCCAGTATTATTGCCTCATTAAATGCCAGCTGGAAGAGGACTGCAAACTTAAAGTCCTGCGGGTCTTCCTTCTTTCAGAAGTTCAGTTAAACTCTAGAATTATCATATTGAAAACAACTTAGCACTTATACTAAGTGCTAGGTGTTAGTCTAAGTGCTTTATTAAGCATTAACTCATTCAGTATAAATCCAGAGTAGCAGGTGACTCTTAAATGAGTTACTGAAGAGTGATTAAAGCCTTCCTGTTAGTTTCATTCATACATTTAAGTGGACAATTTAGCAGGGATACATGAGAAGTCAGTGCAGATGAAGCAGCTGTGAAAGGAACCTCTCCTTTGTCTTTGTGTGAGGTCCATGGGCTGTTCCCAACCAATGATGACTGAGTGTGGCAAAGATACTAAGACAGGCTTTGGGGTGGCAGTGTAGTATAGTGGTTAAATCCATGGCCTAGCTTGGAATACTCTACTTAGAGACTAACAAGTCACCAAGGGCAAGTTTATTCAATGTAAGGTTGAAAAGTGAGTAAAAATAACTATCTCATAGAATATCTCATGAAATAACTATCTTATAAAAGTAAGCATACATGCCATAATGTACGTATATCACTTAACACAGCTTTTATAGCTCTCAGTAACCTTCTGTAAATTACAGTTGATGTTATGTGTTGTCTTTTGGCTCTTCTCTTTGCTCAGGCAACAAATCAGAGAAAAATGTGAACACGTATTAGATCAGTGATTCTCAAACTTTAATGTGTGTGAGACTCACCTGGAGGACTCATTGAAACAGATTGCTGAGCCCCACCCTCAGATGCTGATTAACTAGTTCTGGGATGCCACAGGAGAAATTGCAGGTCTCAAAAAATTCCCCGGTGCTGCTGCGGCTGCCTGGGAATTGCTTTAGAACCACGACTTTAGAATTATAAACCTCCATCTCCACCTAGTGGCTGATTTGTGAAATACAATGCATATGCATTTTAACACGTTTCATTTAGTCCTCATAAGTGTCCTGTGAAATAATCATTGTCTTCATTTTACAAATCATGAAACTAAGACACAAAGGAAGTGTGTCTGTGAATAATTCTACCAGGGCATGAAGAATAAGTCTATATGTTAGTAGTAGCATACACCGGTAGGATCACTTACACTGGGCTACTAAACAAATTAACCACTGAGTGTTTCTCTTATTGGATTGGGATAGTGTTACCCCCAATATATTCTCTAGATCTTGCAGGTTATGAGTTGGTGATGGGGTATGGCAAGTCCTACTCTTTTTATCTGATGCTCAGTCGAAGAGGGGGAGTTCTTCCCTCTCTACCTTCCTGAGTCTTGTCTCCAGGCTACTAGTTCTGGGTAAATATTCTCTCTTCCCCCGTTCTTCTTCTTGAATGTGTTCCTCTGGCTGAGTTGTGTCTACCTGGTAAAGGCCATAAGAAAATTAAAAATAAAAGTAGGTAATAGTGTCTACTATTTCCAAAATACATTCTACAATGATGGTTAGGCTGGGCCAAGAGAAAAATTGGGATAGAATTTAGAGGAAATACAAAGAGGGAGTGAGATGGGCAGTCTTAAGATATGCAAATGGTATAGCAGGGAAAAAAGATAAATGGAAGGGAAGAAAGGAGTCAGAGAAAGAGATTGATTGACAAGTGATACACTGGGAGACAGAACAGAAAGGTGAAAAGAGAGGAAGACATATGGAGAAAGTAGATGTAAAGACTAGTGATGGTTAAAGATAGCTTATTATATAAGAAGTGATAGAGAAAGATGGGGAAGGAAAAAATAGAAAGCTAAACATAGAATGGTTGAAAGAAAGAAAAGAAGGAAGAGAAAAAAGGAAATGATAAAGGTAAAGAAAGAGGTAGTAGAAGAAAAAATTCCAAAAGAGAATATTAACCAGGAAAAAAAAAAAACCTGACAAAGACCAACATGAGAAAAAAAAAAGTACAGTGAGTGCATTAGGGTTATATTGATGTATAGATCTCCATACATAAAATGGAAAATTCATCTGCTTTTTTGTCTTGCAAAACCAGACAATTTTGCAAGTATGGAACCTTGAGAGAAAAAGGAAGATTCGGCAAGCAAAGGGAAACTAATCCAGACAAGTGGCTTCCAAGTTTCAAGGCACTGGTGGTCATAGCCTTCCTGTTTGTTTTTTTTTAAGTGTGTGCTAATTGGTGACAATACTAGATCTAGCAACTCCCAGAGCCCCAACCTCCTATTGCTGGAATGGGGAAAAACTTAAGGATAACCAAGAGGGTGAGATACTTATCAAATCTTGGGGGAAGAATGTCTGGAAACCACTGTAGAATAGCAGGTATTTTCCTTCCCCAAAGAATGCTTGATTGAGATAATTCCTAGGCCTGAAGTAGTAAGCAGTCTTGCACCTGGTCCTGTGGATTGGTCCCTACTTGAAGAGAATCAAATAGAGTGTGTTCATCTGCGTTAAGTGGGTCTACATTTATATTCTGAAACTGTGCCCTGGTAGCTAACTCAGCCAGTGAGTTAGGAATTTCAGTAGGCGTAATTGGATCCCCATCAAATGAGCCTTGCCTTCCAATGCTAGATGGAGTTCCAGTGCTGGAGGTGTGATACTTTGTTAATTTGGAGCCAAAACATGGTAACTGTAGGATGCTAGATGGTCTTTGCTGCCTTTCACCCTCATTTCCTTGCACTTCACTTGGAATTCCTTCTGGCTTGGGACCTTCATCAGGTGTACCAATAACAAGCTGCTCAGGAGTAAGATCAACAGTTCTTTCATTGAGCTGGTTGCCTTCAAATATTTGTTCCAAAATGTTTCCTTCTCCTCCAAGATCACTTTTGAGGCAAGGTGTATTCTTTGATTGAAGGGAACTGGTTTCGGGAAAGGGCATAATTCCCCTTTGGCCCAACTGATTTATAGAACGTGGTGTGTTCCTCTTCAGAGTGGACATGTCATCTCTGAAAGGACTTGGGTTTTGACTTTCTCCAGGCAGTCTTTTCTCTGAGCTGTTTCTTTGGCCAGCTAGGATGCTTGTCGGGGAGATAGTATGTCTTACATGCGTAGTTTGACTGTCTTCTATATACACAGGGCTGGTGTCTTGGTTCTCCCCTAGTGCAAGACCAAAAGATGGAGTGTAGTCTTGTAGAGCAAGTGGATTGTCCTTGGGCCCTGTGGAGCCACCAGCACAGCAAGGGCCTCTCTGGCTTAGGTGAAATAAATGTGCTCCTTTTTGAACTGCTGGGTAACTTGGAGGAATTAAGTCTGGGAAAACCAAGTGTTCTCTTTCTGGTGAATTTAACCTAGTGGTCTGCATGCCATAATTCAAATTCTCACCTTCATGCCATATTGGATTTTTCTGAAGCCCAGCTGGGGAGTCACTGGAATAAGGCTTGTTCTCCTTCTGGTATGGTGAACTAGCAGGGGCTTTGTGTAAATTTGTTGGCTGATCCCAGAAATTTCTGTTAAAATATGGCTTTCTTTCTTTCTGCTCTTGGGCTTGAATTCTGTGGTCCCAGGAATTCCAAGAAGGAAACATAGTGCTTTCTTCTTGTCCAACGGCATTATTAGCATAATAGCCCCTGCTCTCCACTGGCCGCGGTTCAGTGGGAGCTGTATTATATGATGGGAAATTCTCATCTGGGCTCCAGGGGTAAAATTCACCATAAGGGAAATCCTTCCTGGGTTTTGATGGATTAATATCTAAGGAATAGGGAAGGTATTCCTTTGGTTGATTTGAGGTATATTGCTCGCTTTCATAGTGCCTAACTGTTGGGTCTCCTTTAAAGCTTGACTCCGCCACACTCCATCTACTTTGTCCTGGAAAAGATTCATCTCCAGTTGGCTCTATTGGGTCTTCTTCATTATAAGGGATTGTCTTTTTTGGGTCTGGAGTATTCATGGGATAGTGTGGATTTTCAGGTTGCCTCATTGCATTGGGAGAATCATCTCTTTCAGCCCATGTATTACTTCTAGGGTATGGTGAGTTTTCCCTGGGATCATAGGGGTTATAGTCAGGGTAATAAACACGTCCTCCAGAGCCATGGGAAGGATGAGGTAAGTGTTCTTCATGCCTTCCAGGATCTTCCTTAAAAGGTGGAGAGATTTCTTGTTGGTTCCAAGTATTTCTTCCAGCATTAAAATGTTCCCTTGCAGGGGAAGGAAATCCCTCAGGGTACACAGGCTGATATATACTGTGCTTTAATTCTGGCTGATTAATTTCTGACTCATATGGAATTCTTCTTGGCTCTAAAATAATCCCTTTGAGCAAATTCTGGCTTTGGGTTTGTCCATTAGAATTTGGAGCTCTTCTGGAATCTCCTCTCAGGTAATAAGAGTTTTCACGTTGACCAATAGAATTAAAATTTGGGACTAGCATGTTGTCCTCAGGGTGAGGCAGTTTATAGTTTGATTTATTAACTCCATAGTCTTGAGAGTTTCTCCAGGGGCCACTTGGATCCCTTGTAGGAATGACTATTCCTTCTTTTTGACTTACTGGCTTCTCTCTTGGATTTTGGATGTTTTCATTGTGGCCAACAGTACCATGTTTGGGACCCAGAGGGGCAACATTGGTTCCCACAGGGTGTTTATTTGGCCCTTCAGGCTTTCTCCTGAAATTTGCTGGATTTCCTGCATAATTGGGAGAGTTGCCTCTTGCAGTGGAAGCATAAGCTCTGCGGTATATTGGATATCCTGGGCGAACTGCTTGTTTGCCTTCCAAAACAAAGGAGTTCCACCGGGGACCCCTTTGAATTTGTTGATTTCGGTAAAAAGGCCCATTACGTTTGTGCCCCGTAGCGGTGCCAGTAGGTCGCCATTGTCTTCCTGCAGGAAAACTACGGATGTTAGGATTTGGATAATTTTCATGAATATTTGTCTGACTTGGTCCCTGTGGGGTTTGACTTCTTGGAACTCCCTGGCCTGAAACATTTACTGCAGGGCTGTTTTGAGCTGTAGGATTGCTCACAGTGTTAGACCCCTGGACACTGTTTCCTGTTGGGCTGGTGTCATTTCCACCCTGACTCCCTCTGGGATTGGGTGCATTTGACTGGGTAGAATTAGTTTCAGGAACTGTTGAATTAACCGAAGGATCAGTGGCTGGACTCTCTGTTTTAGGAGGATCTTTTTCTTTTGGTTTTTCAAAATCTTGTTCAAACATCTCTTCTGAATAATAAGGAGGACGGCCCCCAAATCCATGATATCCAAAATATCCAAAGTAAGGATTCTGTAGGGAAGAAGATGGAAATTGACAATTATTCTTTGTTTCCCACCATGGTGCTGCTTGGAATTTTTAAAAGTGATAGTAAAAACCTTATTGGCCACATAATTTTTAAATCACTGTTGGCTACGCTTTCTTTCTTGAAATTTGATTCCTCCTTTTTTTCCATGACCTTTCTTCCTTCTGGTACTCTTACTCTCTGACCATTACTTTTCAGTTTTCTCTTCCTAGGCCTGGATTCTAAATCTAAGTTCTTTTTGTTTTTTTTTAGGATTCCATTCTCTATCCACCTTATTCTTTTGTTCTCATTTTGCACACCTGCTTTGATCAATCTATTGCAGTCCAGTTCTTTCAATACAGATACATGCCAGTGACTCCTAAAGCCATAACTCTGGCACATGATTCTCTCCTGAGGTTGAGACAGCAAGACTGCTACGCTAAAGAGTTTATGAGTATCTCCAATTGAATGTACCCAGACTGGACTCATTTTCCCCAAAACCTTATTCTCTAATATTCTATATCTAAGCAGAATTCACCACTATATACCCAGTTTCCCAAGTTTCCACTCTCTCCTTTATTTCCCCCAGATAATTAATGACCAAATCTTATAAAATCTAAACTTTCATCTTTGTCTTCTCCTCCTTTATCCCCAATATCCCTGAACTATTGCAACAGTTTTCTTACTGGTTACTCTGGATATAACTTTACTTTCCTGTAATACTGCCTGTCCATTGCCATCAGAGTAGTGGAGGTTGGGGGTGGGTATGTGGGAAAGTTCTGTCACTTTCCTCCTTAAATATTAAAGTTGCCCTTACCTTACAGGACAAACTGTAAACTCAGAGCATAACATACAAAGCATGGTGCCAAAGAGTGGGGCTCTAGACAAATATGGGTTAAAATCCCTATTCCACCAGTACTAATAATATGACTCTGGGCTAACCTCAGTTTATTCATTTGTAAAATGGAGATAATAAAATAATATCTACCTCATACGTTATCATGAAGATCAAGTGAGGTAACATATATAAAGCTCAGTGCCTAGTACTTACTAAGTGCCTGATAATAATAATATATAATATTAATAAAGATAATAATTATTATTTTAAATAATCATCTGGCCCATAACAATTATATCCAGCCTTATTTCCTCCCCCTTGTAGTTTATGCGGTTGTAAATCACACTACTTGCAGCACTATTCACAATGACCTTAAAAAAGAAGGAAACTCTGCAATATGCACCAACATAGATGAACCTTGAGGACGTTTTGGTAAGTGAAATAAGCCAGTCACAGAAAGATGAATGCTGCATGATTCCATTTTATGAGGTATCTAAAAGAGTCAAATTCATAGAATCAAAGAGTAGAATGGTGATTGCCAGGGGCTAGGGGGAGGGGGAAATGGGGAGTTGCTAATCAACGGGCTTAACGGTTCAGTTAAGCAAGATGAATAAGATCTGCTGTAGAACATTGTACCTATAGGCAACAATATTGTATTGTATACTTCAGAATTTGTTGGGAGGGTAGATCTCATGTTGTGTTCTTACTACAATAAATAATAATTTAAAAACAGCTACTTTTAGTTCTCTGAGTACTCTATGTTTCAGTGCCTTTGCACATGGCTTCTTCAGATTGAACTTTCTCTTTGCCTATACATTTATCCCTCCTGGAGAACTTGATTCATCTTCAGGACTCAGCTTGAGTGCTCCCTTCTCTGTCCTGGTTTTCTTAGGCAGAATTAGGCTCTACTCTCAGGTGTCCACAGCAGTATAGGCTTCTGCTTTAACAATTATCCCACTGAATTTCAGTTGCTTATTTTTCTGGGATTCTCCCACTTGAGTTTCCCATGTGAAGTTTTTGAGTGAAAACATTCTTCTCATCTTTGTTTTCCCCAGTACTTAGCACAGTGGGAAGTGCTTAATAAATGTTTGTTTAATGAATGATGCAATCATCATGAGCAGTGTCAGTATGTTTGTTAGACACACATGTGGCATTTAGGTCATTTAGTCTTTCTTTAAAAAAAAATACAATCTAAAGAAAAAGTATTTTTATTCCTACTTGTGGATAGAGATGAAGAGACGGATGGATGAGGATATGTCTCGGACAGCATGCAGCAAATCAGGCAGTGTCCCTGAGAGGTGGAATGCAGATGTTAATACCTATGCAAATTGCCTGTGTCATCCTCTTTCACTCTCTCATGAAATGTTTGTAAAAATTTGAAGTCCCCATATTTACAATAACCAGGACATGGAAGCAACCTAAATGTCCAAAAGAATGAAATAATGCCATTTGCAGCAACATGGATGGACCTAGAGATTGTCACACTGAGTGAAGTCAGAGAATGACAAATATCATGTGATACCGCTTATATGTGGAATGTAAAAAAAAGGGTACAAATGAACTTATCTACAAAACAGAAATAGAGTCACAGATATAGAAAATAAACTTATGGTTACCAGGGGGTAAGGAGGAGGAGGGATAAATTGGAAGACTGGGATTGACATATACACACTACTATATATAAAACAGATTACTAATAAAGACATACTGTATAGCACAGGGAACTCTACTCAATACTCTGTAATGGCCTACATGGGAAAAGAACCTAAAAAAGAGTGGATATGTGCATATATATAACAGATTCACTTTGCTCTACACCTGAAACTAACACTACATTGTAAACCAGCTATACCACAATAAAAATGAAAAAAATTGAAGTGCCCATTTCCAGGTTGCATGCACTTATCTGAATAATCATTTGGGATTATTTCACAATGATGTAGCTGAAAGCACCTTATGCCATTACTGAATAGGAATTTTCAATGTCATTATTTTAACAACCCGCCCCTCAGCCCCTCTCCCTAGAACTATCAGGTTTCCACATTTCACTGAGGACATATCACATATTTAGGGAAAAAGAGGAAGTACACTCCAGGGGTGGGGTACTGTGCCACAATCACTACAATGGCTTTTTTTGATGACACATTGCTAGAATATTTAAATAGCGTATCACTGCATTTGGCCCCTCTCCTAGTGTGGTGTACTAAAAAACCCATTGGATAGGATATCAGAACACTTGGATTCTGGGTCCAGTTTATCCTCTAACTCAGTAGGTAAAACTGAATAGTAATTTAGCTTCTCTTGGCTTCAATTTATTTGTACAATGAGGTCATTAGATGGTTACTTAATTTCCTTCTGGGGATAACATTCTGAGATAGATTTACTTCGTTCCTGTTGACTAGTTGTTCCATCACTGTTTAGAGTCCAGCATCAGCCTTGAGCAAAGGTTAGTAAGTTAGCCTTCTGAGAGAGAGAGAGAGAGAGAGAGAGAGAGAGAGGTTGATTTCTATACATGTAGGGGAGAAATGATATATCACATTTATTTTAGATTACTTGCTTGGTTTGTTTCACTTTTTAAAAATCACAGGTGCTGGAGCTACAGGTTCATGTGTTGGATTTTAACTTTTTTATTAGATAGAGATAAAAAAAGCAGAGACTTTCATATTGTAATTCCTAATGAGGATTGTAGCTTTGCTTGTACTTACTCCACCTTCTTCATTGCTGACTGGTGGACGTCCATAACCTGGTGGTACCCTCTGAAAGGTGAAAGACACAATGAACACAGAGAAAACCACTTTCTATGCTGCCATTTGATTGTAAAACTCAAGATTTTTAAAAATAGTTCAAGTCAGCGTTAGCACTGTTGGTGGCTTTTAGCTTCTGAGTCATTAGCTCTTAAAATCTAGCTATTAATAATTATGACATAACCATCAGTGAATTCTGGTAAATACAAAGCCTTCATCTGGATCCCAGGTTATCTTACGGAAAATACCACATGTGGCTGCATATCCTGGCAGTCGTCCTGCCCCATCACCAATACACACACGTGTGCGTGCACACACACACACACACACACACACACACACACACACACACACACACAGATTTGAGTGCTGTTAGGATCCAAACATTTATATTAGAATATCTAATAATTGAGATTAAATAATGATGTTATTTTTTGAATGTTTACATTTAAGGTGACAAACTGACAATCCTTCCTGGATTATTACTAAAATATTTTTATAGTCAAAACCAAGGTTTATTTTCCTAATCAAACTAGGAGGTTGGGTTTCTGCTCATAGGAGTGTTGAGAAAAGCATAGTGGGAGGGTTTCAAAAAGCAATTCAGCTCCCACAGAAGTTCTACATAGATGAGATTAATAGGTATTTCAGCAAGAGAATCATGTTCATCTCCTTTTTAAATCTTCACCTGGTACTGCCTTCATTTTCTTTGTTCAGTATTGCCAGTAAAAAGGATGTCACTCTTGCAAGGAAAAAGAAATAAGAAATTTTTACTGCTTGAAATGAATTGTTCCTTGGTTATAAGAAGCCTTCTTGACTATAGAGTTGTAGACAAGAAAAACCAATGCCATAGCTAAATGAAGAGTCATCAAATATTTATTGATGTTGTTTTTGTTAGTTTAACTGCAACTGACCATTAATATTTCTATAGTTCAGTTAGTTTATTTTGCGATTCATATCTTAAATGCTTGCCATGCAATTTCAACATTATGTTTTATTTTAATGATTTTAACCTTTAAAGGATTCCTATAATTATTATTTTGTAAAATTCTTTACAATGAAATATCTTTGTCTAGAAATAATAAGACATTATGGAAGGATCTTAGCCTAATCATGGTTTCCAAACTCCATTTTGTCCCAGTTTCCCCATTACATTAAATGAGGATAATCTTTGTGTTTTCTCATCTCTTGGGTGAGGAATAGTAGTGAAGGAGCACAACCTTTTGAAATTAATTCATTATCTAAGTTAGTAGTAGTGTTGGATGATTTAGGCTATGTTCATTTCAACAATTTGAGTAAAAAATCCAATTAAAAAAATCTTTTTTTCCTACATGATTACTGATGTGATGATTTTGTTTCATATTCTCTACTGATTGGCATATGGCATTCCATTTAAAATGTATGAACTCAAATTAGTTTGAGATACAGCATGCTAATATTATTTTTCAGTTCTAGTTTAAAGGAAAAGAACTCACATGTGGAACATGCCACGGTAGCTGTTGATAGGGAAATAGCCCATTGCCAAATGGTGGGAATGCCTAGAAAGAAGAAAAGAATCAGAGTGATGTGGGAATGAGAAGAGTAAATGAAAAATGAAACAAACTTATTAAAGACAATTATTTAGAACTTGGAAGTCTACATCTTCCTTTGCATTAAACTGAATTTTTTAAAGGCAGAGATGATAATAATAATAATAACAATTAGTATTATTGAGCATTTACGTTCTAGGTAATGTGCTGAGAATTTTATACTAGTAAGTTCATTTAATCCTCACATAACTGTAGAAGATATGTGCTATTATTATTTTCATTTCACTTAAGATTCTGAGGTTCAGAGAAATTGAGTCACTTGCCCCAAATCTCAGAGCTGGTAAAAATGATTGAAGCCAGGATTCAAAGCCAGGAGTGTCTTTTCATTCAAATTTGTATTCTCTACAGCTATAATAGGTCTGATAATGAAGGCTAATCGACTCAAGACAACATTTTAGAAGCTCCATGATGGATGAGATCTTGAGAAATCATCTGCCCGTCTTCTTGTTTTAAGTCAGGACTACATTTATGCTATCCTGAAGTCCTGGAAGCAGTGTTAACTTTCAGAGCAATGTTTTAGACAGTCGAAGCATAGATCTGGAAGGGACTTAGAGAACATTCCATTTACTCATGATGAACCTGGAGCCTAGAAAGGCAAAGTGACTTGCTCAAGATCATACAACTAATAAGGGCCGGGGTAGAATTTGAATCTCTGTTCCCTGACTTTTCTGTTGGTGCTCATGTTTGTACCCTGTTGCCTCTGTATTTCAAAAGGAGCTTCTCAACAGTATTTGGGTAATTTTCCATTAAATGAAGGCTAGAATAGACTTGCCAGGCAGTTTTGGATAGGTGGTGACAGCATCACCTTGGAAGAAAGTGTCCAAACTAATGATTCTGTTTTGTACATAGCGGTATCTGTGTTGAGGAGCATTGGAGGAAGTGTGTTTGTGGGGGTGGCATGGCCCTCTGAGGCCATTTATGACTCTGGTTTGGAATTTTGCTGGGCAAGCCTCACCTGAGGTGTCTGGGTTTCCTCTTGGGGCTGAGTTGGGGTGGGTGATGGCTGCTTTAAAGGATGCTCCGGTAGGGGCTGTTTTAGTTGAGGCTGGTTGGGTTTCTGGGTCTCTGGGGCTTGATCAGTCTTGCTCTGGTGTTTGGGTGCTGAGGGAGATGAAGGTTTCTGTGGGCGCTTCTTGTTGGGTGGTGGCTGAGGCCACATGGGCATCTGGTACGGCAGGAAGAGCTGAGGGAGCTGCATACCATTTCCATACAAGGGACCCAGGTGTACCATCTGCAAGGGTAGTAAATAACAGTAAATTCACATGAGTGCTGGTACTCCAGCTCTCCCCACCCTCTCTGTCAGTCTCTAAAACTCAGTCCAGGATCTTAAAAAGCCTATGAAGCTTAAGTCAACAATGGAAGCTTCAAGCTCTTTAGCTAGCATTTTATTTTATTTATTTATTTATTATTTTTATTTTTTATTTTTTTGCGATACGCGGGCCTCTCACTGTCGTGGCCTCTCCCGTTGCGGAGCACAGGCTCCGGACGCGCAGGCTCAGCGGCCATGGCTCACGGGCCCAGCCGCTCCGCGGCATGTGGGATCTTCCCGGACCGGGGTACGAACCCGTGTCCCCTGCATCGGCAGGCAGACTCTCAACCACTGCGCCACCAGGGAAGCCCTAGCATTTTTTTTTTAAATGCTCTCTTATACTTTTTATTTTTGTTATTTTTTTTAATTGTAGTATAGTTGCTTTACAATGTTGTGTTAGTTTCCACTGTACAACGAAGTGAATCAGCAATATGTATACATATATCCTCTCCCTCTTGGACCTCCCTCTCACCTGCCTAGCTAGCATTTCTTTACATGTTTTCTTACAGAAATGAATTTCAGTCTTTCAGAAAACCAATGAAACAAAGCAAAAGGCAGAATTAGGTGAGAAATTTCAGTTAAAGAATTCAGCTCATAATTTTCTAACTCTGAAGCCCTGACTCAGGTAAGAAGTATACAAGTCAAGTTACAGAGGAGTTGATATCAAGTTCACAATTCCTGTGACTTGTTATAGGCTGGATGAAGAGGAGAAAGAGCAAAAAGAAGACGAAGTGAGAGTGTTAAAAAAAAAAGAAAGAGAAAGAGTAAAAATTTTATGTGTGTAAATATCCTTATATGGGGCCTGTGTTCTCGATTACAGGTGAATCCCCATTAATTCCGTTTTCATTATGAAAATCTCCACAATTACAAGGTTGGCAGGGAAGCAAAAGCAGTTATAATCTGAAAATGCTATGTATGAATTGACCTCTTACAACAGTAGTTCCCATTCAAACATTCCCTCTCTGACTTAACACCAGTCTCTGTCTCCAGGCTTCATTAATCAGTCTCTCACTGTCTATGGATGATACACACACAATACCGTGCAAATGCCATGTGGATTGATGGAAGGTGAAATTGCAAATCTTGCATTAAGATGTAGGATTTCATGACAATTAAGTTGGTAAAAATTTCAAATCACTGGCAAAGTTGCTAAAACTGAGAATGAGAGTTTGAAAACTTGGGCCTATCAAAAGATAAAGATGAGAAAATTGACAATGGTGATGATTTTAGGTGAGAGGCTTTAAAAGAGAATGACTTGAATGAAAAAGATTAAGGGAAAATTGATGAAGTCCTTGATTTTTCCCCTCAATGGGTCTCATGATCATGTTACCAAAGTCAAAAGTAACATATAGTATTATTGTACTATCATACAATTTTTTCAGAAAAACTATGCCAGAAGATTCAACTGATAATATGTTCATTATTAGTTAGTTCTAAGAATTAGCACATAGTGGGAAGTATAAGCTAAATTTTAAAAATTAGACAAAAACTTATTTCATAATTTTAGTGTTATCTTTCAAGATAATCCAAATAAAACTTTATCCTCCTCCCAGTATTTACTTATGCTGTTTTTTCTCATTATTTGTAAATATATCTTGTATAGTCTTTTCCCAGAACAAATTTCTCTCAGATATAAAGAAGCAGTGTAATTAATAAATGCTTTTTTCTACGTGAAAGTACAATATTAATGAATAAGAAGAAAATTTGGTGTAAGGGGATAGGTGAAATAATTTTTTTTCCTTGAAACTCTTATAATGGTTAATTAAAACGTGAATAATGATTGGTGTCTTTATTAGCTAAGACAGACCTTATAACTATCTGTATATAAACAAGAAATCATTAGAAATAATATAAAGCAGAACTTACAGGTGGGGAGTTCATAAAGTTGAAGTGACCATAGCGCATCTGTGACAACAGGAATCCATTTATGTGGCACAAAGTGAAAATTTTTTATTCAATAAAATCACAAGAAGCAAGTTTCTGATTTTTAGATATAATAGTCATAATGTCTTTGACTAGTTATACATGAATTTAAAATAAGTAATGAAATTTAAAAACCTTCTATGGCACTATGATTTGAGAGTTTAAGAGGTAGAGTCTCTCTACCTCTTCCATAAGAAATTTTATATATCAGAAAGTTTTCCATTCTCCTTTTTATTTTTTGTTTTTTGGTGGCACCTGCAGCTTGAGGAATCTCAGTTCCCTGACTAGGGAGTGAATCTGGGCCTGGCATTGAAAGCCCAGAATCCTAACCACTAGGCAACCAGGGAACTCCCTAATATTCTTTTTAAATGAACTCTCAGGACAGGGCTCTGGAAAATGTCTCTCCTGAGACTAAACATACATACCTCCTCACTTTTACTGCTAAATCCAGGCATTCGGGGCATTTGCATCTGGAAGTGAGAGAATATTTGTGACAAATTCAGAACATCAATTGAAATAAGCCCAGGAATTTTCCCCAAACTATGCAACAATAGAACATAAAGAAAAGTCCTAAATTTTTTTAATACTCACTGGCATAGCTATGGAATAACAAAGCAGACCTAGAAAGACCAGGACACTCTTCATTTTTCCACTTGGTACCTGGGATACAAAACTGGATTTTAGTTTTGAACTGTGAAATAATTCTGCTGGGGGCACTTGGTGCTTATCCAGGCACTAGCCCACCTGCCTGTCAAGGAGAACACTGATATACACAGTGAAAGGGACCTCTGCTGCCATGTTTATTTTACATTAAGAAACTATTAGATGGTTATTACCTGGTACTGTTCTAAGCTGCCAAAAGGGTCAGTTAAAAAGGAAAGATAAAAGTAAGAGGGAGAGAGAGAGAGACAGAGACAGAGAGACAGAGAAAACACTGATGCTTGAAAAGATGGCTCATAGCACTGGAATGTGAAAATTAGAAATTAGGAGTTTATCTTGAAAAATGTGAATATTGGTGATTTTGAATTTCTAGTTGCTAGGCTGGTTTAGAAAGTCATAGTAGTGTCTATATTCACTGTTCAGGATAATCTCAGTCCCAGTGACGGGACAATCCAAAATCAGTACTTTGAGCTACTTTCTAAGGTGCTATAGACTACATTCCATTATAAAAAGGCTTGTTATGTACACTGGAATGTTTTAGAATCTATGCTTTTCTTCTTTCCACTATTGTTGTTTCTATTATTATTATTGTTATTATTTAATCTTTTTACAAATCACTTCTGCTCAAGGTCTGGTAAAAGAAATGGGAAAAAATAAGAAAAACTATAAATTTATCTCTTTGTTAGACACTTTGATTAAACATAGAGGAAAAGATAGAAACTATAGACAAATATGAAGTTCAGAGATTGTTTTCATGGATTTTATTTATCCCACTCTAGTTAATTTTGCAAGGCTTATATAATTAATACTTGTATTTACATCTTTGAATAAGGTTTCTTCTAAAGCATTTACTTGGGTAACCCCTTAAGAAAACTCTTCCACTTACATATACAATAGACAAAAATAAAGGTTTTAATCAGAATGATATATTTTCACGGTTTATCAGATGCAAGACAATTCCTAGCATAGTAACCAGGATATAGACACCAGTATTTGCTCATTCCTTTTGTTTCTTTCATTTTCTGGGCATGAAATGCACCTAGTAGTGATTTGAGCCAATGCTCACCCTTCTACTTGCTTTCCACAGAAGCAATATAACTAGAGGACACTTCATCATTTTCTTAAACTGTATGTTTAAACAGTTACCTTTTACATATCAGAGAAATTGGGAGAGTGTAATTAAACAAAGGAAGCAGTAATATGTAAATGTCTTTCCTACCAATTAAAGATTTTCAGAATCATAGCATTGTAGAGAATTAAAAATAACTGAAACTAGTGTGCTTAGTATAGGTTACAACAGCACAAGGAAGTTACTAAAGAGAATACTGGTGAATGCTTTCCTAAATCTATTTTCTAAGATTATGGCCTGAGATTTTGGGGGAAGCTTTGTATGTTTAATTTCTATCTTGCTTAATCATCCATCTAATTTCTATAGTAGCAGTCACTGAGATTCTTGATAATGCTAAACACTCATATAGGAAGATGTGGTCTTTTGTTTTGCAAATATAAAATGTCACTCTTTTTCTCTTTTATAAAATTAATATATTATGTTGGATGACTTTAAGATTCCTTCCATCTCTAAAAATTCATGATTGGATAAAAGTCTATGCTTAGCTGTTTTTTTAAATTATAATGATTGTTATGGAATACAATGACTATGTAAGTTCTTAGTTCTAACATTCCATCTGTGGTCTCAGATGCTCTTTTTTCTTCTGACATATTTAAATAGTGTTTTATCCTCTCAAGTGTACTTCTGACAATATTTAGTTCGATATGTGATCTGTTTGTATTAGGAAAAATAAATGAAAATACTCACCAGGTTATCTAGCTTAGGAGACGAAGCTTCATGCCTGCAGTGCAGCAGCAACATTTTTTCACCAAAATTTTCATAAGCCTTTAAGAAAAGTATAGATTTTGCATGAGAAGAAACTCAAATATAGAAATGAAACAGATAAATGAAGAAACTAAGAACAAAACTTCAGCTCTACCTTTATTAGAGAGTTTTCAAACTCTCTTCAAGCTTAATCTTCTGTTGCTTTAAGAGTAAGGTGAAAGCTAAATCAGAGAGAAAATGACCCAGGCACTGTATTTTGAGATACTTTTAGTGCAATGTTGACAAAACTTGAATGCTCAATGGGGACGTGTACAAAAGCCCAGTGTTAAATGAGATCTAATTAGTTTGGAAGAAAGCTTATAAGAAAAATAAATGCACCAACTAAACGAAGAAGTTTAAAGTTTTATCAGAAGATTACTGTACAAAAATTGATTATCAACAAACATCAAAGAATGCAATCAGGAAGTCAACCAACATCTATGAATTAAGTTCATTATTTGGAACTATATTAATTATGTTGAAAATCTCTAATACTCACCTAATGCCACTTAGAAACTCCAACATATAAAAAATAACTTTTACTTGAACTTTGCTAGCCTGTCTTTGAAATATATTCTTAATGGTCTACAGTGGAAATGACTACAAGTTGCTAAAGCCAGGGAGATCTCAAGAAGCTAGACACATTTATTTCTTAATGATAAAACAAAAAATTCTTCATGAAGATGTCATGTTCTGTACCAAAAAGGCTTAAAATAAAAAGACTCCTCCTTTTCAGAAAGCTTGGGTCACATTTAAGCACTGTTGTAGACCTGCACAACCAATCAGCTTTGAGAAAAATGGTTTTGCCATCACAAGAGTTTAAAACACAGCCAATGTAAAATTTATAATATGTTATTATAGGAGCTGTCAAATCAAGCCTCTTATTATGTATAATAACAGTCGAGGAAAATGAGCTTACAGCAGTAAGATTTAGAAGATGCTTTCCTTGATGAATTTGGGGTTTTTAAAGTATAGAAACATTGTTTATGCAAAGATATTTAGGGAACAAAGGTGAATGAATATTAACCATATGCTATTGTCATAAAGCATTGACCATGATCAAAATGCAGGCCAAAATATGTATTTAGTTTAATATGTTTAGTTAGTATATATTTAATATATAATTAAAATTAACTGGAATGTTATGTCAACATTCAACTCAGTGACTTGGTTTGATTCATATTACATAAGGATACCAGGCCATAGAGCTCTTTTTGAAGTCAGTATAGGTTAGTTACTGGGGATTCAGAGTTGTAGAAGAGAAAGGCAAAATGACAAATGAACTCTCAGCTATTCATGATAATACAACCTCATGAAAATCGGAGTTGAGAAATTCGCTGAAGGAATTATGTTATGGATGTTTTTAGAAATCTCACTTCCCATAATAAAGACTTCACTGCTAAATAAATAAATAGGACAATTATACTTTTCATTGACGAGAGCGAACTTTGTTATCTTTGCTGAACTTAGATTCTCCTGTTCCCTATGGCTCCATTTGTAGTGGTGATATTTGCTTATTTTAGTGTTGGCATTTAAATAGCAAGAATTTTTTAATTTGATGCCAAAAGATGGTTCCTACTTTGTGTGACTGTGCACATCAGTTCACCTAGGGGTTGTACAAGGTGCTGTTCTTCCAAGGCGTGAGAGGTGCCATGTCATTCCTCTTGGGCCAAATAACACTGCATTTTTTAGCCCTCAAACTCCCTGAATTTAGTACCACAAAGAATAAAATTGCACCGGAATAGATGACTTTAAATTGATCTCTAAATATCTTTTAAGTCTGTATGTGTCCAAGAAAGTGTGCAAAGTTAGATCTGCTCCAAGTGTCTGACTGTCTTTATCTGACTTTGTAGAAACTGAGTAGGAATTACAATATTGTGTGTATGCTGAGATTTGTTTGTAAGTGGTAGGACACTGAGGGAACAGTGTATTCACGAAGATGAAATGGGAATCGTGATGCTGGATGACCCTGGTTTCTGCCTGTACCCTTCACATAGAGGCTAGAGTTTTATCAGCCTTAGCCATATAGGTTCTTGGGAGTTGCTACTAAACCTCACTTGATGGCTTCTCTGTTTACCCTTGTTCCCTCTGCCATAAGGCTGGTTAGTGGTCATGAAATAATCCATGTTTTAAAAACCCATCTAAGGGACTTCCCTGGTGGTCCAGTGGGTAAGACTCCACATTCTCAATGCAGGGCGCCTGGGTTCGATCCCTGGTTGGGGAACTAGATCCTGCATGCATGCCGCACCTAAGAGTTTGCATGCTGCAACTAAAGATCCCGCATGCTGCAACGAAGATCCCGTGTGCTGCAACTAAGACCCTGCACAGCCAAAATGAATAAATAAATATTAAAAAAAAAAAACCCAGCTAAGCTATTGAATGGGTGAACTCTTAGTAGTGGTGGATCAGATTGAGAAAACAACCAAGCATCTTTTTTTTCTTTAAAAACACTAAAGAATTGCTTAACTCCATAGAATATTTTGAAATTAGTTCTTTGTGACTTTCCTTCTTTACTCCAATTATCTTTACTTATTTTATAAATACTTTTTCCCTCCAAACGATTACAACTGTTTTTGAATATGTTTATTATTTGGCTTTTTAAATTTTTAGAATTTCTCTCTCTCTTTTTCTCTGTTTCCCTTTTTGTCCACAAAACAAGACTTCTTATTCGGTCTGTGTAAACCCATGCCATTGTATGTAAGAATTTGTGTGTGGATGCAATTTTTTTCCCCTGAAGGAGAACCTATATCCTTGAAGGGTCTGTGACCTCCACACTCTCCTAAGATCCTCTCGTTGCCCTAGATTTTAAGCCACTGGGAGCAGAAAAATCTTCTGATTTCTGTGGTGGAAAGAGACTGAGATTTGGAGTTGCCAGACCTGAGTTTAAACCTTCCACAAATTAACCAACTGTTTAATTTCCTGTTCAGTAAAATGGGGGTAATAAATTTCTTCTAGGAAGTAATTTAAATAATGTGTGTAAAGTGCCTGACACCTGGCAGGCACTGAATGATGATCAGTTTATGACTGATCAATACATTAAGGTACTTTTGTGGTTCCACATTATACTTCATAATTAAGGACCTACGAGCAATAAAGGCAGTAATGATTCTCAGAGCAAATAGATCTTCTAAGCATGACTGTCACACTGAAGTTCTGTGGATTATTATTAGTAGAACCCTTCCACACTGCAGAATTGCTGAACTTGGGGTACTTGAAATAAAGTAGTGTTTTGGGAATCCACTATTGGTGGCCAAATAGTATCCAAGCATCCACAATCTTGATTTCTCTCTGGAACTATTCCTATAGCATATCTTCAGGCCCTAAATGTGAGACACCTTCTTTCATAAGGAAGACAACGTGTAGTTTAATCTTTCACAGGTTAAGTGGTTAATAATGTTTATTCCACAGACATTTCCCGAGCAGCCTCTTCATGCAAATCCCCAGCTGAGGTGCCCACCCATCCTGCATAAGCTGTTGGGATAGGAAAATTTCTGAGTCAGAACTCAGTAGTGGGTTTGAATTCTGGTATCTATGACTTAATTGTTTTAAAACCTTAGTCAAGTGACTTAAAGTCTTTAAGCCTCAGTTTCTTTGTTTGTAAAGTGGGGGATAATAATAGTATTTCCTTCATTAGTTTGTTGAGAATTTAATAATTTATTTAAAGTTCTTAGTACATAGCTTAAATAAATGCCACAAATAGATATATAAATATTACCTGTGATTATGATTAGAGCTTGCTCAATAGCTGTTTTGTTACTGACCACTGATACATTTCTTAAAGATTTTTAAGGCTGTTTCACCTCTTTGTGCTTATTGATGAAAAAAAGAACAAAAAGACAGAAAGCAAACAAAGAAACCTCCAAGGAGCAAACAAACATCTTCATAAATAGAATATAGAAAAAAAGCTGGATCATAAAGTTTATCAGATTTATTCAGTTTAAGTCTAGCTTTTGATCTACAAATACAAAAGTTACTCTGTGTTGCCAGTGAGTTACTGCTGGCAGGTGGTTATTTATTTGGGCCACCCTCAGAGGTAGTGTTTATATGTACTGAAGATCAGCTTAAAAATGACTCAGAATCTAAGAAGATTACTTTGTTCTCCATCTTCTCTCTTTAGTCTGAGAAGATGTAACCCAATAGTTAAGAACCCAGGCCTTGAGTTTCAAAATACTGAGTAATGTATACTTAGAATAGTGCCTGACTCATAGTAGGTGTTGCATGTGACTTAAGCATTTTTCTACTACTTATACTTTGTGGAAGCTGCTTGTAATGTCATCTCATCATGGAAATAATATCTTTTATATGTTGACCATTTATTATATGCATTGGGTGCTGCTGTAAGCAATTTTCATGGTTTAATTCTCACCATTCCTCACCACAAGCCTATGAGATAGGTTCTATTATTATATACATTTTACTATAAGGAAACACATAGAAAGATTAAGTAGCTTGTTTAATTACATAGCCAGTAAGTGGCTAAAGCCAGACAGTCTGACCCCAAGGTCCCTGTTCTGTCCTCTACTCCATATTGTCTTGGCCTGTATTGAAGCAGTGACATTAAGACACAGCTTATTTAGCTTTTTTTCCTTAACAATGACTGTCATTGTCCCTATTTGAGTATCTTGGTGTAAATGGTGGGGGAAAATCACAGGGAGTCAGAATACCTAGTTTCTAGATTAATTGATCACTCACCAACCCTGGGACATTGGGAATTTCCTTAGACTTCACTGCCTTTCAGTTTCCTTAACAAGAATCTCCCTATTTGTTTTCCAAAGCCTATGATATTGTCTTTTATCAGCAGAGTAGAATACTAGTAGTCTGGACTTTCAATCTAAGAGAACCTTAAAATATTTGCAGTTCAGTTCTGCTGAAATGCCTGGTTGAGAGAAGTGGTTTTGGGAATAGAGCTATTCAGCCACCTTCTGTCTCTGGTGTGACTTGAGTCACACCATCTGTAGCCCATACCTTTAGATTAGCTTAGCTCCTTTAAAGAATCACTTCCACTAAGGTGTATTTACTAAAGCTCACAAATGAGAGATAGATGTAGGAAATCTATTAAGCACCCAGCAGGTGCTGGAAACAGTGCAAGTGAGTGGTGTTACGATGGTAAACACCACAGACAGAGTCTGGTGCCATCATGGAGCTATTTATCCGATAGTGGATCTAGACCTTGCAATGTCAGGTGTAATACTGACATTGGAGGGATACGTAGGAGGGATTTTATGGAAGGTGTCTCAGAGGAAGTGAGATATAAGCTATAACCTGATGTCTGAGTTGAAGGTATCCAGAAGAACATATAAAAGTGTTCAAGGCAGAGAATAGCATTGGAGAAGTCTGGAAGAAGAATGAACAAGGTGAATTCTAACAACTTAGAAAAGTCTAGAATGGCTGCAAAAGAACTCCATGGCTGAGAGTGGTGAGAGATGAGGCTAGAAGAGGTGAGCAGGGCTAGTCAAACAGAATCGCAAGCCTAGAGAAGGACTTTTCCATAAAATATTGTTGAAAGCTGTACTATGTCTCTTAATATGCATTATATAAAACTCTACAGAGGAAATTTCTTCTAGAATTTTATTTCAGGAAAAACCTTGCTGTCCTTGACATCTAATAACTTATTTTTCTGGAGTCCCATTGCTAGTGGAGTATCCAGACCAGTGCCTTTCCCTTCTACATCTTATTTTAGGAATTCTAATCACTTTTCTTACAACCATCATGTGATTTATTTCCTGCTTTTACATAATAAGAAGTATGTAACATTCTGTGTTTTCCTACCACTCTGGTTACTAGCTAAGCTAAATATGATACTTAATTAACAGTGGATCCAGGTTATATGAGGCATTAGCTAGTATAATTTTGGGGGCTTTTCCTTTAAGAAAAACAACACAAAATTTAGATAAGAAAAAATGTTTGTTTAGATAAGAAAAGAAATTGCAACAAATTTCAGGTTTTTAAGAGGTGACAAATAGTACAAACAATATAAAATTTCGAAAAACAACTTAATATTTTTACTAGCTACCTGACCTCTGTTATAGCATCTGTATGTTTGAAGGCCTATTTCTCCTCCTCTACTCACATGTTTCCAGTGCCAGCTTTCAAGACATATTCGTTTCGCAGTATGATCTCTGGTCCTGCACCTTTAGGTCAGGTGTAGAATGAGTAGGTATTGAAAATTAGGCATGGGAAGTAGGAATATTCTTGGAAGCCATTCCCACATGAGGATGGCTAGCTATATTTTAACTATACATAGAAGTTTACTATGGATCACAGAAATATATCACACTAAACCCAAACTAAATGTCTCCACATCTCAGCTTCTGAAAATGCCCATGGTTATTCCAATGCCATTTGAATTTAGGAGAAGCGTGATGGAGGGACCATGGGAGTGGAAAGAGGCAGCAGGCTTAACCAATTGTAGTCAACGGACTCAACCTCTGACCCCGTGTTGAGCCTGTGAACTTCCTTTTTGCTTGTGTCTACCTTCTAATATTACTAACCTTATTATTATTTCTTTTTTTTTGAGTTTTTTTCTTTTTCTTGCACTTTTTAATTGAAGTATAATTTACAATGTCATGTTAGTTTCAAGTGTACAGCAAAGTGATTCAGTTATACATACACACACACATATATATATACATATACACACATATATATTCTTTATCAGATTCTTTTCCATTATAGGTTATTACAAGACACTGAGTATGCTCAGTTCCCTGTGCTATATAGTAGGTCCTTGTTGTTTACCTATTTTATACATAGTAGTGTGTATATATTAATCCCAAACTCCTAATTTATCTCCCCCCAATTTTACTGTTTCTTGCTGTGAACTGTCTAAAATAGTTTTTGAGAAGAGACAGATATTAAAAATTTAATTAATAGAATAAGATAGTGACAATAATAAACCCTGCCTAATTATCATTCTTTTACAGTAATAACACCTTGAAATACATAACAATAAATATCTTCATTTACTGCATGCTGGGCACTGGGCTAAGTGCTTTAGGTGATTTATTTTACTGTTGAAAAAATGGAGTCTTAATGAAGTTAAATAACTTGCCATAGCCTAAGTGGTAGAATGGAGATTTGAACCCACGTCTGCCTGCAGTTAACTATTTCCATCTAAATAGGGTAGACATACATGGTATGTATGTTTTTATCAGAGGTGTCAGGATATAGAACCAAGTTTCTACAAAGGACTTCTTTGTCAAAATGAAGTGGGATGTGAACTTATATGAAATGGGTTTGTGAAATTTCAATTCCAAATAGTAACATGACTTATGATTTTTTAAAGTCCAATTGCATGAAAAGTAAAAGAAAAAGTCTTGCTTCTCTTGAAAGCAAGAGGCTCTGTCTCAGTATTTGGAGTGTAGTGCATACTGGGCAAGATGAAACAATTTTTAAATAAACAGTTAGAGCAGACTAGATAATTGTGTAAGTTGAAGCTTGTTGAGTCTATCACGTCATTTATTACCAGACATCATCTAATCACTTTTTTCAGAAATGCTAGCATCTACGCTGACACATCCACACTGAAATGGTGCACACATTTCAAGCTCTTCTTCCTCAATAGTCCCAAATACATGGGATGCAGTCTTCTGTTTATGGCTTTTGTGTTGTATGGGTCCCTTTTCCCACCTGCCACCACCAACATTCACCCATCTGTTCACAGGGAGGGGGTCTCATAAACCCACCTGTGGGATGCTAGACCAATGTGAACTTGGATTCCGAGGTGCTACCACCCATTTGTTCAGCCTGAGATGTAGGGTTAGAGTTGTATACTTCAGGTATGTGGCCTTTTCCTCGTAACTCTGAATGGTAGATATTTAATACTGGTAGAAACAGAAACTTGAGGTGATTAAGTAACAAACATAAGCTGAGGCTACACAGAGCATTAGTTTGCACCAATGTCTGTTGCCTCCACTTTCCAGTTGCAACAATACCATCATCACAGGGCTAGGCAAATGCCAGCACAAGGGGGAGCCATCAGCATTAGTAAGTCAACGTTGTCCCCAGGCAGTTTCCCTCTATTTCTGGCCAGGAGTCCATCTTGGTTCTTCTGCTTTCCTTTGATGACAGATCATTCAGGGCTCACCAGCAATTTAGTATTTGACTGGAGCCATCAGCATTAGTAAGTCAACGTTGTCCCCAGGCAGTTTCCCTCTATTTCTGGCCAGGGGTCCATCTTGGATCTTCTGCTTTCCTTTGATGACAAGATCATTCAGGGCTCACCAGCAATTTAGTATTTGCCTTCTATATAAGAAATGTAGGAACCCAGCATAATTTAGTGTTCAAAAGATAAGCAACTGGATTGGCAGACCAAGCGCGGCTGCGGCGGTGACAGTAGTGGCTTTTCCTCTAGCCGGAAGCTGAGCTGAAAGCCCTAGAATAAGCCCAGTGTGTTGCTGCTGTTGCTATCCTCTGGCTTGGTTTGTGCACGCAGTGGGAAATATTGCTGTCTGACCAGCAGTCTTTTGACATCAGGACTGCATCTCTATTCTTCTGGAGTTTCAGAGGAGAAAGAGAATCTGTCATTAGCACTGTGTGCTTTTCACAATCACAATACCAGTAACCCTGCATCCAGTGGTAATAAACAAATTGGCTATGTTTCCTTCCTACCTTTCCTGAAGTTTCTACATTTGCAGAGTTCTGGAGAGCATTTGAAGATACTGGTCATCAGAAAAGAGGAGGAAGGAATAGCCGTGTGGCTGACAGGGTCTTGGTGCTCCGACCGGGTGTCAGGCCTGTGCCTCTGAGGTGGAAGAGCCGAGTTCAGGACATTGGTCCACCAGAGACCTCCTGGCTCCATGTAATATCAAATGGCAAAAGCTCTCCCAGAGATCTCCATCTCAACACTAAGACCCAACTCCACTCAACAACCAGCAAGTTCCAGTGCTGGACACCCCATGCCAAACAACCAGCAAGACAGGAACAAAACCCCACCCAGTAGCAGAGAGGCTGCCTAAAATCATAATAAGTTCACAAACACCCCAAAACACACCACCAGAAATGGTCCTGCCCACCAGAAAGACAAGATCCAGCCTCATCCACCAGAACACAGGCACCAGTCTCCTCTACCAGGAAGCCTACACAACCCACTGAACCAACCTTACCCACTGAGGGCAGACACCAAAAACAATGGGAACTATGAACCTGCAGCCTATGAAAAGGAGACCCCAAACACAGTAAGTGAAGCAAAATGAGAAGACAGAGAAACACACAGCAGATGAAGGAGCAAGGTAAAAACCCACTAGACCTAACAAATGAAGAGGAAATAGGCAGTCTACCTGAAAAAGAATTCAGAGTAATGATAGTAAAGATAATCCAAAATCTTGGAAATAGAATGGAGAAAATACAAGAAATGTTTAACAAGGACCTAGAAGAACTAAAGGGCAAACAAACAATGATGAACAAGACAATAAATGAAATTAAAAATTCTCTAGAAGGAATCAATAGCAGAATAACTGAGGCAGAAGAATAGATAAGTGACCTGGAAGATAAAACAGTGGAAACAACTACCACAGAGCAGATAAAGAAAACAGAATGAAAAGAATTGAGGACAGTCTCAGAGACTTCTCGGACAGCATTAAATGCACCAACATTTGAATTATAGGGGTCCATGAAGAAGAAGAGAAAAAGAAAGGGACTGAGAAAATATTTGAAGAGATTACAGTTGAAAACTCCCCTAATATGGGAAAGGAAATAATCAAGTCCAGGAAGTGCAGAGAGTCCCATACAGGATAAATCCAAGGAGAAACATGCCAAGACACATATTAATCAAACTATCAAAAATTAACTAGAAGGAAAAAATATTAAAAGCAGCAAGGGAAAACCAACAAACAACATACAAGGGAATCCCCATAAGGTTAACAGCTGATCTTTCAGCAGAAACTTTGCAAGTCAAAAGGGAGTGGCTGGACATACATAAAGTGATAAAAGGGAAAAACTTACAACCAAGATTACTCTACCCAGCAAGGATCTCATTCAGATTCAATGGAGAATCTGCTTTTGCTTACAGACAAGCAAAAGCTAAGAGAATTCAGCACCACCAAACCAGCTTTACAACAAATGCTAAAGGAACTTCTCTAGGCAGGAAACACAAGAGAAGGAAAAGGCCTACAATAACAGACCCAAAACAATTAAGAAAATGGGAATAGGAACATACACATCAATAACTACCTTAAATGTAAATGGATTAAATGCTCCAACCAAAAGACATAGACTGGCTGAATGGATACAAAAACAAGACCTGTATATGTTGTGTCTACAAGAGACCCACTTCAGACCTAGGGACACATACAGACTGAAAGTCAGGAGATGGAAAAATATATTCCATGCCATTGGAAATAAAAAGAAAGCTGGAGTAGCAATTCTCATATCAGACAAAATAGACTTTAAAATAAAGACTATTGCAAGAGACAAAGAAGGATACTACTTAATGATCAAGGGGTCCAACCAAGAAGAAGATGAAACAATTGGAAATATTTATACACCCAACATAGGAGCACCTCAACACATAAGGCAAATACTAACAGCCATAAAAGGAGAAATTGACAGAAACACATTCATAGTAGGGGACTGTAACACCCCACTTTCACCAATGGACAGATCATCCAAAATGAAAATAAATAAGGAAACACAAGCTTTAAATGATACATTGAACAAGATGGGCTTCATTAATATTTATAGGACATTCCATCCCAAAACAACAGAATACACTTTCTTCTCAAGTGTTCGTGGAACGTTCACCAGGATAGATCATATCTTGGGTCACAAATCAAGCCTTGGTAAATTTAAGAAAATTGAAATCGTATCAAGTATCTTTTCCCACTACAACGCTATGAGACTAGATATCAATTACAGGAAAAAATCTGTAAAAAATACAAACACATGGAGGCTAAAAAATACACTACAAAATGACCAAGAGATCACTGAAGAAATCAAAGAGAGAATCAAAAAATACCTAGAAACAAATGACAATGAAAACACGACGGCCCAAAACCTATGGGATGCAGCAAAAGCAGTTCTAAGAGGGAAGTTTATAGCAATACAATCCTACCTCAAGAAACAAGAAACATCTCAAATAAACAACCTAACCTCACACCTAAAGTAATTAGAGAAAGAAGAACAAAAAAACCCCAAAGTTAACAGAAAGAAAACAATCATAAAGATCAGATCAGAAATAAATGAAAAAGAAATGAAGGAAACGATAGCAAATCTCAACAAAACTAAAAGCTGGTTCTTTGAGAAGATAAACAAAATTGATAAACCATTAGCCAGACTCATCAAGATAAAAAAGGAGAAGACTCAAATCAACAAAATTAGAAATGAAAAAGGAGAAGTAACAATGGACACTGCAGAAATACAAAAGATCATGAGAGATTACTAGAAGCAACTATATGCCAATAAAATGGACAACCTGGAAGAAATGGGAAAATTCTTAGAAATACACAACCTTCTGAGACTGAACCAGGAAGAAATAGAAAACATAAACAGACCAGTCACAAGCACTGAAATTGAGACTGTGATTAAAAATCTTCCAACAAACAAAAGCCCAGGACCAGATGGCTTCACAGGCAAATTCTATCAATATTTAAAGAAGAGCTAATGCCTATCCTTCTCAAACTCTTCCAAAATTCAGCAGAGGGAGGAACACTCCCAAACTCATTCTACAAGGCCACCATCACCCTGATACCAAAACCAGACAAAGATGTCACAAAGAAAGAAAACTACAGGCCAATATCACTGATGAATATAGATGCAAAAATCCTCAACAAAATACTAGCAAACAGAATCCAAGAGCACATTAAAAGGATCATACACCATGATCAAGTGGGGTTTATCCCAGGATTGCAAGGATTCTTCAAATCAAGGATACGCAAATCAATAAATGTGATAAATCATATTAACAAACTGAAGGAGGAAAACCATATGATAATCTCAATAGATGCAGAAAAAGCTCTCGACAAAATTCAACACCCATTTATGATAAAAACCCTCCAGAAAGAAGGCATAGAGGGAAGTTACCTGAACCTAATAAAGGCCGTCTGTGAGAAGCCCACAGCCAACATCATTATCAATGGTGAAAAACTGAAACCATTTCCTCTAAGATCAGGAACAAGACAAGGTTGTCCATTCTCACCACTATCATTCAACATAGTTTTGGAAGTTTTAGCCACAGCAATCTGAGAACAAAAAGAAATAAATGGAATCTAAATCAGAAAAGAAGAAGTAAAGCTGTCACTGTTTGCAGATGACATGAATCTATACATAGAGAATCCTAAAGATGCTACCAGAAAACTACTAGAGCTAATCAATGAATTTGCTAAAGTAGCAGGATACAAAATTAATGCACAGAAATCTCTGGCATTCCTATACACTAATGATAAAAAATCCGAAAGAGTAATAAAGGACACACTCCCATTTACCATTGCAACAAAAAGAATAAAATACCTAGGAATAAGCCTACCTAAGGAGACAAAAGGCCTGTATGCAGAAAACTATGACACTGATGAAAGAAATTAAAGATAATACAAACAGTTGGAGAGATATACCATATTCTTGGATTGGAAGAATCAACATTGTGAAAATGACTATACTACTCAAAGTAATCTACAGATTCAATGCAATCCCTATCAAATCACCAATGGCATTTTTCACAGAACTAGAACAAAAAATTTCACAATTTGTATGGAAACATAAAATACCCTGAATAGCCAAAGCAATCTTGAGAAAGAAAAACGGAGCTGGAGGAATCAGGCTCCCAGACTTCAGACTATACTACAAAGCTACAGTAATCAAGACAGTATGTTACTGGTGGAAAAACAGAAATATAGATCAATGGAACAGGATAGAAAGCACAGAGATAAACCACGCGCATATGGTCACCTTATTTTTGATAAAGGAGGCAAGAATATACAATGGAGAAAATATAGCCTGTTAAATAAGTGGTGCTGGGAAAACTGGACAGCTACATGTAAAAGAATGAAATTAGAACACTCCCTAATACCATACACAAAAATAAACTCAAAATGGATTTAAGCCCTAAATGTAAGGCCAGACACTATAAAACTCTTAGAGGAAAACATAGGCAGAACACTCTATGACATAAATCACAGCAAGATCCTTTTTGACCCACCTCCTAGAGAAATGGAAAAAAAATAAACAAATGGGACCTAATGAAACTTAAAAGCTTTTGCACAGCAAAGCAAACCATAAATAAGATGAAAAGACGACCCTCAGAATGGGTGAAAATATTTGCAAATGAAGCAACTGACAAAGGATTAATCTCCAAAATTTACAAGCAGCTCATAGAGCTCAATATCAAAAAAAAGAAACAAGCCAATGCAAAAATGGGCAGAAGACCTAAATAGACATTTCTCCAAAGAAGATATACAGATTGCCAACAAACACATGAAAGAATGGTCAACATCACTAATCATTAGAGAAATGCAAGTCAAAACTACAATGAGGTATCACCTCACACCAGTCAGAATGGCCACCCTAAAAAAATCTACAAAGAATAAATGCTGGAGAGGGTGTGGAGAAAAGGGAACCCTCTTGCACTGTTGGTGGGAATATAAATTGATACAGCCACTCTGGAGAACAGTATGGAGATTCCTTAAAAAACTAAAAATAGAACTACCATATGACCCAGCAGTCCCACTCTGGGGCATACACCCTGCGAATACCATAATTCAAAAAGAGTCATGTACCACAATGTTCATTGCAGCTCTATTTACAATAGCCAGGACATGGAAGCAACCTAAGTGTCCATTGACAGGTGAATGGATAAAGAAGATGTGGTACATATATACAATGGAATATTACTCAGCCATAAAAGGAAACAAAATTGAGTTATTTGTAGTGAGGTGGATGGACCTAGAGACTGTCATACATAGTGAAGTAAGTCAGAAAGAGAAAAACAAATGCCGTATGCTAACACATATATATGGAATCTAAAGAAAAAAAGGTTCTGAAGAAGCTAGGGGCTGTACAGAAATAAAGACGCTGTCATAGAGAATGGACTTGAGGACACAGGGAGAGAGAAGGGTAAGCTGGGACGAAGTGAGAGAGTGGCATGGACATATATATACTACCAAATGTAAAATAGATAGCTAGTGGGAAGCAGCTGCATAGCATAGAGAGATCAGCTCGGTGCTTTGTGACCACCTAGAGGGATGGGATAGGGAGGGTGGGAGGGAGACGCCTGAAGGAGGGGATATGGGGATATATGTACACATATAGCTGATTCACTTTGTTATACAGCAGAAACTAAAACAACATTGTAAAGCAATTATACTCCAATAAAGATGTTAAAAAAAGATAAGCAACTGGAAAAGATTGGGTTTTTAAACAAAAGGATATTTTTCTTTCGTTTATTTTTAAACAATGAAATAGATTTTCCTGCATTGGAAAAGCTTCCTGAAGAGAGAAAATAATATAAAAGAGATATCATATATGTTCAGTTTTTTAAGAACTGGTTTCTGAAATAGTGGAAGATTCCACTATGAAGGAAGAGAAAAAGTTTCTCCAAATCATTAAATCTCAGAGGTAGAAGAGACTTTAGGATTATCTAAAAGGATGGTATCCTTGTTCTAGTTTCACAGACCTAAAGCCTTGGGATAATCTTTGACTCTTCTCCCATTCCTCGGAAAATCCCGTTAGCCCTACCTACAGAATAGATCCAGAATCAGACAATTTTGCACCTCTTCCACCCACTGTGGTCCAATCTTACCACCTTAGTGGTCCCTCTGCTTCTTCCTCCTTTTCAGTTTATTCTCAAATTAGCAGCCAGAGTGATACATTAAATATATAAGTCAGATCATGACCTTCCTCCAATGGGTCCTCATCTCAGCCTGTTTTAAAGACAAGCTTTAAATAGCCACAAGCCCCTATGTGTCTGATCCCAACTCTCTGATGTCCTTCTCCTCCTACTTTGTGTCTTTCCTCTGCTCAGGCCACACTGGCCTTGTTACTTTGTCTTGATCATACCGGGTATGCTTGTACCTCAGGATCTTTGCTATGCCTTTTGCTTAGAATGCTTTTACCCAGAGTCTATGCGGCTTACTCCCCTGCCTCCTTTAGGTCTTCACTCAAATTTTACCTTCTCAGTGAGGTAAAACTGTAGCTCTATCATCCTCACTAATCCCCTCTCCTGCTTTATTTTTCTCGATTTCACTCATCATCAGCTGACGTATATTTTCCTAACAAAGTTTTTGTCTGTCTTCCTCTTCTGCAATAAAGGCAGGGAATTTTATCTGTTTTGTCCATTACTGAATTCCTAGCACCTTGAACAATAGTGAGCACTCAGTAAATATTTGTGGAATTAAATAAAATCTGGTAATTCAACCACTTCATTGTGCATATAAGGTGGGGGGGGGGAGATGGTCTAGAGAGATTAATTGATTTTTTTAGGGTTCCACTCCTGGTCAGGGTCAATGTTGGTGGCACTGACTTTCAATTTAATGTCCATTTCACCACACGATGTTTTTTTTTTTTTGAGCAGTTATTAGCAGTTGATAACTACGCTCCAGGTTTGAGACTCAGTACATCAAATAACGATAATGGGAGAGGCAGTCAGCCAGAGAGATAGAGAGAGTGAGAGAGAGCAGAGAGCCAGAGGGTGCGAGAGAGGGAGACACACACACACACACACACACACACAGGTTGGGGAGACAGAAAGGGCAGACAGGAAAAAAGACTCAGAGGACAGAGACAGTCCTAACTGGATTCATGCCTCCAATCGTCCCGCATTCAAAGACACCCTCCATCCAACCCACTTCACTACTATCAAGGTTAATTTCACCCAGACCAGTTCTGGTCCTGTATCACTCTTCTCTGAGAGCTACAGAACAAAATGTACACTCCTTAGCTGGGCATACAAGTCACTATCTGCCTCCTCTTGTTTTTCATAACCTAACACTAAAGAATATTTCCTGACATCATGACACTCTTGCCATATTATTTCCCCTCCCCAGACTCTCCAGAGCTTTCTAAATATTTGTCCATCTGCACTTGTGGTTTTCTGAGCCTAGAATTCCCTCTTTACTTCTTCCACTTAAAAAACTCTGTATCTTTTCAGAGCCAACCCCAAAATACCCTCTTCTGAGAAACTCCACCCTTCTCTCCCAGCAGAGTCAACTTTTCTGTTCTTTGAGTCCTTATCTAAGCAGCAGCATTTACCGCAGCACCTGAGTTACCTACTTATCTTGGTATCATTGTGTCTCTAGTGGCCAGCACAGTACCAGGGTCTAGTAGGTGCTCAAAATGTGTTGGCTGAATGAATTAAGTACAATCGCAGAAGCTTAACTGAACTTGACTCTTATGATAAGTAATTATGGGCAGTATAAAATAGGGGACCATGTACATGTAGCTGCTTATACAAAATGACTTAGGCTATTGCCTACTTAAAGCCCTCTCTTGTGGCAACAAATAGTTAGTCTAAATTAGAGACTCATTAAGTCTAAATGTGCAATGGCAGTTTTTACTGGCAAAATTCTCACCAGCTTTGCTTTCTTTTCCAAAATCTATGGCAATTATGCATTTTTAATTCATTAAGTCATTCAGTAAATATTTATCAGGCACATATTCTGAGTCAGGTACCATTCTAGCATCTGGAGACACTGAGGTAAACAAGACAAATATCCCTGCTGTCACAGAGCTTATGGGCTATAGCAGGGGAGGCAGATTTTAAACAAACATTACACAAATAATTAATTCATTGCAATTGTAATGATAGGTGATATTATATACATCAATAGTTCTAAAAAGCACAGTAATTGCTAGCATTTATGGAGCTCTTAATATGCAAGTCAATATTGTAAGTTCTTAACAAACATGTTGAGTTTTAATACCTTTCTTAACCTTGCATGTTTTGCTTTCACATAAGGAAGCCATGGCACAGAATGATGAAGGAATGGGGTCACCAACCAGGAAGGGCAGAATTGGTATTTAAACTACTGTGCTGTACTGCTGTCCAATGAAATCCAGCCATGGAGTCAGGGTTAATTCACAGGTTTCCTTCTGCCTGTGTAACACCAAGACTCAGAAGGTGCTTTAGAAGTGGTAGAAGGTAGCACAGAATAACAGACTGGGAATACCTTGGTCAGACTGGCTTCCAGTGGGTCCCATGTTCTTCTCTGTGTAATTTTGAGCAAGTTATTTAACTTTTTTGGCATTCAGTGTTTTATTTTTTAAAATTTTAATGTACCTTAAAGGTTCTCTAAGGACCTTTCATTTTGGAAATCATCCCATTCAAATGTCACCTCCTCAGTGACCTCTCCCTAACCACCCCGTAGTATCTTCTTCCTCCTTCTTCCCTCACTCTGTTTTAGTTTCTACACAGGGCTTATCATTATTTAACATTGTATCACAGATTTGGTTTTCTGTTAACTGCTTTTTTTTTCAATGCCTGAAATAGTGCTTAGTGCATGGTGTTCACTTGGGTCTTTGTTGGACAAATGTGCTTTCCAGGAGACTGGGATAGGTAACCACCCTCAGCACCAGCATGGGATCTTTCACAAAAGTATGTGCTTGGCACTAACATTTCTAAAACTGCAAAAAAGGAGACAAAATCTATGTTTTCAACACCCACACCTTTCGTAAACTTGGCTTGAATGTAGCTGACTTGGCATATTTGGGCATGGGCTGGGTATAAAAGGAAGTCTCAGAGATCCAAGACAGAGGGACAGTCTTAGGATTTCTGACTTTCTATCTTCCATTTTTTTCCCCAAGGTTGTGCCCTGTAGTAATGCTGTAGCTTCCGTCATCTGGGACTTAGCCTTCCTTGCATCATGGAGTAGCATAACCCTAGACAGTCATATTGAAATCATGTCTAACCTGTGCTAGACACATGACTCCAAGGTTGACCATTTTATGTCAGTTTTTCTAAACACATCTTTAAATAACACCTCCACATTTCTAGATTGTGAATAAATTAGAATGTAATCCCCATCCACTTGGGAAAACCCACAGTCATTTTCTTTGCTGTGCTCACATAGCTTATCTTTAAGTCATTATCAAACTGGTGGTTATGTGAGGGTTTCTGGGCAGAAAGGTGCTGAGCCCTGTGAAAGATGAAAGTGCAGGCAGAGAGCTGAAGACATCAGCAAAAGGTATGCTGACAAACAGCTTCATAATGATCATTTCTCAAAGCTGGGAGTTTTGTTTCTAGCGTCTGGCTTCTGCAGAGTGTGGTTGCCGGTACTCCTACTTTCCCCCTAGTCTCTAGTGTTTATGGAAGAAAGGAACTGTCTAAACTTTGGGTTTGGTGCCCCTCTTTGCAAAATGCAGCCCAGCCTGTGTGTTGATATCCTTTGACTGATAGTCACATGCAGCCCATATGAGCTGACCTTTCAGTACGAGCTGCAGATTTGGATGGAAGTGGAACACACCTAGGAATTCAAAGTTGTCATGAGTTGGAGACTTGTTTTCCCAAAAAGAGTATTTTCAAGTTCTGAAAAATTCAGACTATGAGTCAGGGTCAGTTTGAATATTTGCTCAAGTCATACAATACCATATACTGGTAGGTATTTGAATGATTAGACTTTAGGCTGTCTGAGTAATCCCTGAAATTGTAGGGAGAATTTTATGAATACTAGGAAAGATGATTCATAGCTTTCATTTGATTCTCAAGTGGATGCTTGACTGCTGTGGAGGGTCTGTGTGAGAGTGCTGAATGGGAAATCTGAAGGTCTGCATTTTTCAGCTATTAACAGCAAGTAGAATTTGAAAAAAGACATTATTTTTCTGGGCATTAGACTCCTCACCCATAAATGAGAATACTGAATTAAGTTAGTGTTTTCCCAAACTTTATTCATATACATAGTCATTTATGTACTACTGCCTTCGTGATTGTTGCCATATCCTACCCTAATCTGTACTGTTTACTTAATTTCAAAATTTTTAACGCTTAAAAAATAAAATTTAGTTTAAAAGGAACCTCATTTTTGCATCTGTAAATGGAAAACTTGATGTAAGTAAAGTATGGTTATTTATGTACTACTTCAAAATTATTGCCTTTACACTGATGGCAGGTGTGACAATTGAGACACATTGGCGTAATGGATCTATTATGTTTACCATTCCAGATTCACTCCCAACCTTTCTCCACCCAGAATGGCCTAGAAGACACTTCCTTGACTAAGGCATTATGAAGAGCTCTGTGGTTTTATCCTCTGTAGGTCAGATAAAATGATAGGGGCTGCTGCTTTGGAATATCAATGGGTGATATAGAATTATGAAATAATAGAGGCCAGGTGGTGATGCTTATCTCTCAGAGACGAGGAGGATATAATAAGCCACCAGATGGAATGGTAGTCAGGGTGCTTTGACCTACAGGGATCTGTGGTGATGACTAGTAGATCATGGTCTCTAGAAAACAGTAGATGGACATCCTGTTAAGGTGCTGCTTGACATAAAAAGATAAAAAGATTCTAGGTTCACTAGGGGCAGGACAGAAATAAAGACGCAGATGTAGAGAATGGACTTGAGGACACGGGGAGGGAGAAGGGTAAGCTGGGTTGAAGTGAGAGAGTGGCATGGACATATATACACTACCAAATGTAAAATAGATAGCTAGTGGGAAGCAGCTGCATAGCACAGGGAGATCAGCTCGGTGCTTTGTGACCACCTAGAAGGGTGGGATAGCGAGGGTGGGAGGAAGATGCAAGAGGAAGGGGATATAAGGATATATGTATACATATAGTTGATTCACTTTGTTATACAGCAGAAACTAACACACCATTGTAAAGCAATTATACTCCAATAAAGATGTTAAAAAAAATTCTAGGTTCACCAAACCTAACTCAAGTCACCACAATGGAATTCACAGTCTCTTATCTAGTTTTCAGACCTAGAGCCCCTTAGCTGAGGGGAGATGAGGTCCCTGTGAGAAAGACCACATATGTATATTTTGGAAGTTTCCTTAGATTTTCTCTGGAAAGACTTGAAGCAGTTTACTGTGGTGACTGTGTAGGGTGGAGTGAGGGAAGAGAAATACCCAAACTTTCTGGAGGTTATTAGATAGTGGTTATAAACCTGAAAATCTTCATATTTTACCAAGTAAAGCTTATAGAAGTCATATGAGAGATGGAATCTTGGTCTACATCCATCTAACTGTGGCCCAATGACTCTATCTTGTGGTTATTTCCCCAGTCCCAGAATATATAGTCAGAATAGATATGCCTAACAATTGGCAGCATTCCACATTGATTCCTACCCCAGTGGAATGAAAGTTATAAGTAGGAAGGTCCAAGTGGAAGGAAGCTCCTAGAACTGTATTCCTTTCTTTAATCCCTCAACAAGATGGTAAAACCTATAGGGGGAACTACAGAGATTAGTGTCACCACTGAAGGCTTGGGAGATGACCTACCACATCCGCACTTAACTCACTTGTTTGGCTGATGTAAATGCTATATGGGTCATGGGGACACAGTGGATTATTGCAAAATCAATCAGGTGGTGATGCCAGTGGTAGCTATAGTTCTAGATGTGGTAGCTTTATTGGAACAAATCAGTATAGCCCATGGCACTTCATATGTAGCTATTGATATGACAGATGCTTTCTTTCTATTCCAATCAGTAAGAAAAATCAGAAGCAGTTTTCTTTTAAATGGCAGGGACAATACAAACTTAAACTGTTTTGCCCCAGGACTGTGTCACCTCTCTTGCAATTTGTCATAAGATAGTCCTGAGGGTCCTTGATCATCTTCAAATCCCACAGGAAATCATGCCAATCCATTACATTGAAGACACAATGCAACAGGTTTTGATTAGAATGAAGTAGCAAGCCAGAGGGTGAAAGATAAATACTGCAGAAGTTTATGGGGCTCCTGACATTTCTAGAGGTCTAGTAGTCTGGGGCATGTCAAGATAACTAAAGTGAAAGGCAAGTTGCAGCAGCTTGCACCACCCTACAGTAAGAGAGAAGCACAATGCTTTTGGATTTCTTTGTGTTCTGAAGACAACATATACCACCTAGTGTATAACTTGAAAGGCTGCCAGTTTTGAGTGGGACTTAGGACAAGGGAGGGGTACGTGTTGTAGCATAAGCTTCCCTGTCACTTTGGCATTATGACTCAGGGCTTTATGGAAGTATCTGTGGACCTCTGACAAGTCCTGACAGGAGAATAAGAGCACGGAACCTTAGGATTCTCCTTGTGAAAAGAAGTTCTTATCTTGCTACTGGACCCTAATAGACACAATATGCTGATTTTGGGATGCCAAGTGACTATGCTACTTGAGTTACCCATCTTGAACTATGTGATTTATGATCCACTGAACCATAAAATAGTATAAACAGCAGCATTCCATTGTAAGTGAAAATGATCAGGCTTTAGCAGGTCTGGAGGCATCAAGTAATTTGCCTAAGCAACAGGTTCAGGTTCCTCTTTATAACTTTGATGGCTTTCCCTCAATCCACACATTTGGCTTCACGGGGAGTTCCATATGACTAGAATAACCAGATGTCAAGGTTTGCCCTAGGTAGTACTGGTTTACACCTGTTGTCCGACATTCATTCATCATTCATGACACCACTTTTCGTTATCAGAGTATCCTAGTTTGGAGAATCAATTATATGACTACCTTATTTCTGATCAATTAATGGAGAGGAAAGAGTGTGTGTGTGGTTCATGGATTTCTATACTCAGGTATCAGCTGGAAGTGCACGGTTAATGCACCACAACCCCACTGAGTGGGCAGAATTTTAGTTTGTCTATTTTGTGTGGAAGGACAAATGGCCTGAGATATAGATCTATACAAACTCAGGGACAACACCAGATTGGTCAGCTGGTCAAGGACTTGGAAAGAACAAGATTGGAAGATTACTAATAAGGCAGTCTAGAAGGCAGGCTATTTAAATAGAGGCTTCGGGATGGGATGCAGTAGGAAGATATTCATTTCTCATATAAATTCTGGTAGAGGGAAGCCATAGTAGAAGAAATTCTCAATAATTAAGATGGCTCCTCCTGTGGGCGACATTTAGCCTCTTTCCCTGACCACCTTGGTGTTTTCTCATGGACTGGTGTTTGAGGTGGCTATGGTGGCAGGGTATCAACAACTTGGTATCCCACCTTGTCAAAGTTGATCTAACTATTTACACAATTAAGTGCCCAGTCTGCTTTGAGCCCTTTATAGGACAACATTCATCAGAGAAACCAGCGTATGTGAGCTCATAAATGTATGCTCTGAATTACAAAGAAGGACGAAAAAGGTAGTGTGTGGAAGTGTGAATAGAAAAGCACAATTTCATCAGATGATGGGAAAATTCCATTTCTCCACTGTTACTGCTGCTGTTTTGCTTGGTTCTCCTTATGAAAATGATCAGTAGGAAAAGAAGGAAACTACTATGATTTAGCAATTTTATCTGTGTACTTTATCTCATTTAGTTCTCACAACAACCTTGTGAGGTGAGTTGGGTTGTAGCTCCAATTTGGAAATGAAAGCACAGGAGCAGAGAGATTAAGTCTTACTTCCAAAGACTCATAGATGATTAGATGTGATGTCAAGGTTTGAACACATATCTCTCTATATGTCTTTTACCATACTGCTTTCTTTTTTTTGATGTGGACCATTTTTAAAGTCTTTATTGAATTTGTAACAATACTGCTTCTGTTTTAGGTTTTGTATTTTTGGCCCCGAGGCATGTGGGATCTTAGCTCCTCGACCAGGGATCAAACCTGCACTCCCTGCATTGGAAGGCGAAGTCCTAACTACTGGATTGCCAGGGAAGTCCCCATATTGCTTTTTAGGAGACTGTCTGGAGTGCTAAGGTGGGTCTCAGTGGGCATCTGCTGGCTACCATGGCAGTCATTCTGTTACACTTACACCTTTGCCAGGACAAAAACTGAATTTGAATCTCCTACATCCTCTTCTCTAGCCCATGGAGTAGGGGTGAGCAGAGCTCTGCCTGGAGAGAGCGAGAAAATAAGAGGTGGCTGCATGGTCCTGTTAAGGCTCCTGAAGTATCCCAGGTCAGGAGGTATCTCAGGGCTCTTTTCCTTGGCTGCATCTCCAAAATCTCCACAGGGCATGGAGGGGAATCTGAGCTCCGTGGAGCCTAAGACCTGGGCTGGGCAACTTGGGAGGAAGTGGAGAGAATGGGGGAGGAGGCTCCTTTTTAGGGATGAGGCTAATTTTCAGATCTGGCCTTGGAACCTCTTAATTTAGGCAAATAGCCGTGACTGATATATACCTAGCTTTGGTGACAAGTAATGATCATTTTCTGGTTATCCTTTTCCCACATTATATTTCACAGAAATGAGCTAATTCTTACATGGTGCCCACATAACTCTTCTTGTGTTTCTTCCTCTTGGAGGCCTCATTCTACAGATGCTTTTGATACTGTTCTGAGAAAACTTATGTGATCCCTCCCATCCCCTCCCATGCTCCTAACCTTAGGCTGGAGACACCCCTAATCTCCTCTGTGGTTCAAGAATACCCTGTACTTGGCCTTGTTATAGCACTTTCACATGTTTGCAGGTTTGGGAGTATCTATTTTGCAGTGTTGTTGTGAGATAATACATGTAAAGTACTCGGGCTTGGCCTAGAGTGGCTGTTTTTGTTATTACTGTGGTTGCTTGTCTGCTTGTCAATCATCCCTATTAAAAGCTCTGAGGGAAGGGGCTGTGTCACTGTTCCCTAGCACAGTGCCTAGGACATTGGTAGATACTCAATAAACTTTCCAGGAAAGAAAAATGAGTTGAATAAAATGGGTTAAAGAGTAGCAAATACAGGGGGTGAATATGCTTTTCTTAATAGTTTGAATATATGTAAATAATAAGCGTATAATTTCTGATAGTTTCAGTGAGAAAAATTTTTATTTAAAATAGGCTAGATGCTTTTACTAGATTAAATAAAATACTCTACAAATGAGAATTTTAAATCCAGTATACCAAACCCAGTAATACCAGTCAGGGCTTGTCCACCAATCCCCATTTAATAACGTTTAAATGAAATAACTTATAATTCTAAGAATATGTGCCTTTGCTTAGAGAAAAATTTCCAAAGCAATGTCACATTTCCTGGATATAACAGTGTCATGCTAGTAAGAGAAATTCTATAATGTCAAGACAGCTAAGAAATGGTGATTTTCAAATGCAGAGACCCTTAGACTTGCTCTGATGTTATTAATAGTATTTCTAAATCACAGAGACAGGCAACACATTTTATTTCAATAAGAGAATGAAAGCAAGAAGGGGACCTACAGTATTTCTAGCCACTTATATTTATTAGTATGTGCTTAACACTTTTAATGCCTTTGCTGCAGAGGGTAATAAGTGTTTTCACAAAAAGATAGACTATTGGGACAAAGCTGGGAAGCTTGTGCATACAGTAAGTAGCTGATATCTCAAGGCTCTCAGGGCTCTTGGAAATGCCATGCATCATGCTTAATCTGGGGCTGCTGGGCCTTGTTTCCTGGCATCGATGTGTGCTGACTGTCAGGGGTCACTGTGGAATCCACGGTGGTTTCTTCCTGGAGACCCAGAGTTGTGGTCTCATCAGCACTGTAGGTCTCATAAACATCAGCTAATCCAGGGGTCATCAGTGGGTCTGCAGCTGCTGGGGTGACCCTGAGGGGTCCCCTGCTCTGCCCTGCAGGGCCTCTTGCTAGGTTGGGGATATTGCCTTTAGGATTAGCAAGAAGCCCTCCAAGGGCACCAGGTGCTAGCTCTGAAAGGAGAGCTGGGTTTTCCAGATCGGCTGGGTTGGCCTCCGGCACAGGGGGGTCTTGTGCACCTCCTTCTCCCTTCTCCGGGCCTTTGGTTCCAGCGGCTGGGGAGTCAAATTCCAGAGTAAAGTCCCCGCCCATGGCTGGATTGGGGGGCATCCCTCCAAGGCCGGGCCTCATGCCTCCAAATCCCGGGAACATGGCTCCATAGGCCATGGGGCCTCCTCCTCCTCCCTGGAAAAAAACATTTATCACATATTATTAACTATACGATGCCATTATACCCGTCAGATTCACTGAAAAACCATAAAAAACTGATAGGGAACAGAGAGTTGGCTGACAGCTTTGTGTAAGCACATTTCTCACTAAATTGACTTCTGTACTTTTCTGGGTGGGGACGCTCACTTCTTTGAAAGGGAGATGAAGACCCTTTGAATGCCTGCCGAAGGGTAAGAGGGAAAGAAGCAGGGAAGTAGGACAGAACCAAGTGTACAGGCAAAAGGTAGTTTGAATTTCATTTTAAGAAAACAATAAACAGTTGAAAAGGGCAATACCATCATAAGACAAACAAAATCTGATGCATTCCTGAGTTTGTTGAGCAGAGTTTTGGAGGACATTGTCAGTATCATTTCTCAGTATCCCTCAAAATGAATGAAGCCCCATGTAATATTTTCTCTTTTGCTTTAAAAATTTTTCCTTCCTTCCTTCTCTACTTCCTTCCTTCTTCCCTCCCTCCCTCCCTCTGGAGAAACAGAAATATTTTCTTCCTGTGGACAGTTAAAATTCTAGAACTGACCATGTGTCCTTTTTTCCTTTGTTGTGAAAAATTTCAGGACCAAATCTTGGGCTTCTTACAGCAAGTGTGCAGGGCTTTGTAACTTTCGTATCTGTATTCTCATTTCCTCATTTTAAATTCTATCTTCAATTTTTTGGTTATATTTATTGTGTTTTTCATAAGCTACAGAAAAATCTTTTAAGAATGAGGCAAAATATAAATTAATTAAAATTTTAAAATAATAATTAACACACTTGAATTTTCAACCCATTTCGTTGGTGTTATGTAGAGTCAGTACTTTTTCCTCTTATATTCTCCTGGCTCTCCACTCGCAGATTTTCCCATCATCTCCTCCAGGGGTGGCACTGTGAACCCCTGGGCTGCTACCTTTATCACGTGATTTTCACATTTTCTGCCCTGTATCTATTTTTTCCACTGACTAGACTGTGAACTCCCTGAGATCAGGAACCTTATCTTATTTATCTTGCCTCCATAAGATCTTTTTATGTGTCTCACTCACAGAAGGCACTCAATAATGTTGAGATTCAAGTTTTCTTCAGTGATAGCATGTTTACATGTATTTATTAACTGAGTAGGATCCGTAGTTGATAATGATTTGTTAATTCAGTATGGTTTTGTTTTGTTTTGCTTTGTGCTCTAACAGATTTAACGTAGAAATTTCTGAGGGAAAAAAGTCCAGTTGTGTGAGTCTATTGATCTCAAATTTTAAAGTTGTAATATGCATAGATAATGATAAGAGAATAAGAATACACTTGACTTACATTGTTAATGTACTTTGAATTTTACAATAATCAAATTTTAAACTTGGTTAATTTTGTTTCTTTTTGATCTCTCAATTTTGAGGTCTAAGTGATTTGCAATTTTGTTGAATTTGTTATTTTGAGGGGTTAAGTGGTCTGAGAAGTAACGGGAACTTCACGAACCATGTGTATCTTTTTTGGTTTGAAGCGTTTGCTGTTCAATAATGGTGGCTTTTCAAGAGAGGTTTCTCCTGTTCTCATATTCAAGAAATGGGGCAAAATCCTATGTGCAAGAATGGTCATCACTCAGAAACGACTATATGGGAAATGTGATGAAATCTTTGCATACTGCTTCAAAATCAAGCTTTCGGTTTTGGAGTGGAACAACTTGAGTCCCATGTTGTATATTCAGCTATATTCAGGGCCAACACCTCTTGCAGCCAGTCATCTGTGACTGTTCTCCCTTGGGCACTATTTTAAGAAGACTTTGAAGACATTACTCACAGCCATTTCTTCTGAGCTCATGATGCCAAGTCTGGCAGGAGCGTTCTGTTCAAAAAGAAACACAGCATCATATTATGAGCCAGCTGACTCCTATTATCTTTGTAACTACTCAAGACAAAGTTAAAAGTCATTTAGTCTTTCTTTAAAACTTAATATTAATACTGTGTCCAGAGGCAGGGTAAAGTGGAGAGATGAGTCATTATTAAATAAATGTAGCCAATTTGGATAATTAAGATAGAAAACTGACCTTTTCTTTAATGCCACTGTGTGTGTGTGTGTGTGTGTGTGTGTGTGTGTGTGTATGTGTGTTTGTATGCCTGGCCAGAATTATCCAAATAGGAAGTGTCCCTCCTTGCCATTTCAGTTGCTAACTTAGGCATTCAGAGAATATGGAATCTATTGTTTGAGGCCTAGATTTTATAATATTATCTCTTAAGAAAACATTTAATTAAAATGATACTTTTTATAGGATAAAGACTTACCAATTGATTTGCTCCATAGGACATGTAAAATATTCCTGGATAAAGCTAAATATAAATACAATAATCATCACAAAATGCATTTCCCAAGAGAAAAACTTTTAAGTAAATCACAGAGAAGTGGTATTAAAAAAACTTACTGGAGGTGGTTTATTTTGTGGCACTGGTCCCAGAGATATCAAACGGGCTATTGGAAACATCTTTAAGTGGTAGAAAGAGAATAAGCAATTCATATTTGCTATAACACAGGCAAACCTCCCATTACGGCCATTTCTAGAAATTATATGAAACTTATTTTCAGATGGATTACTATGATAAACAAGTATTTAATACTTAAGCAAACAAAGGAACCCATTATATTTCATATTTATGGATAAATGGGGCAATTAAAATTTTTTACTCTCCTTTCTTGAAGTATAGAGATGTATTTCCCAAGAAAATGTCTTACGGCGATTTGTACTTACCGATGGATCTTGTGGATCAGCAAAATTCATTCCTGGCAACTGCATTACAGATAAATATTAAAATTACTGAACAATTAAAATAGACGAAGTGAACTTAAAATGTTCTTATCTTATTTACGATTATGATAAAACAATCTAAAATGAATTTCCTTGTTTTTACTTTCATTTCGCCTCTGAGGGTACAACCAAAGAGATTACAGTTGCCCTTTACTAACATGACTCAAGTGCACAGAGAGGAGATGGGGCATGTCTGTCATGAGTTTGCTTTGTTTTGCAGAATAGAAAGTAATGAATTTTGGAATCAGAGCATGCCAGATTGATTTGAATGCTGGCTGTGCCACTTAATTTTTGTGTAATACTGGGAAAATTTTATAACCTCTTAAAATATGTCTTTTTAAAAAAGGATGATAATATCTATCTTCATAGGATTGGAGTCAGGTGGTATGTGGGGATGTTAAATGCCTGCAGCATACTAGTTACATGATACCTTCCTTTTCTGTCCATTGCTCTTTTCTCAATATTATTACCTGATACTTTCGCTTGATTGTCTTCTCTATTACCAGATAGAGAAATAATAATGCAAAAATACTATTTGCAATGCTGAGGGATCAATCACTTTTCTCAGTCCTTCCAACATTGAAAAAAGCCTGATGATAAGAAGCCTGGAATTCTCTGGGCTGTCCTATTTCCTCTGAAAGCTTTCATCTTTTGTAACTAAGAAACCAATTTTACAGGAACAGGATCTTTTAGAATCCATGCCCCATCTCAGATGGCAAAGGGCAGGAATGGATATTTATATTCTACTCCCAGATATGTCAATTGCTCGAAAACATTTGTATTTTCGTGCATTATGCCCAAAGCTCTGATTATTTAAATGTGCTCTGCAAATCGATTTTCTTTCACTAAGTTAATGGACGATCCAGATCTGACTTCAGAGAAAGGAATTACCTCGGTCTTTGATGGCTTTTCTGATGGTGCCACCTGTTGAATCATTGGCCCCTCTGATTGCTGCAAGGGTGGATGTCCCGGGTAAATCGGAGGCTGAGGTATTCCCTTCTGGACTGTGTTCTGGACAGAGGTTACAACGGTGGGCTGGAGGAAAGGTTTCTGTCCTGGCTGTGGAGGCTGCAGGGATGGCTGCGATGGGAGAGGTGGGGGATGCACAGGCAAAGAATATTCATACTGCAGAGAAATTTGAAAGGAGCGTCAGGAAGTGATGGCTCACTGAACTGTGGTGTCTGACAAAGCAAAAGGGCTTGAGGAACTTTCTACTTGGAAGAGAGTCTAGGAGACTTGTCTTGAAGATGTGTTCCATAGGAAGCACTGATTCACTTAAAGTCAGTGTTTTTGGGAGCAGTCTGGTAGGTGTTTACCTCCCCTACTTCCTTTGGGACTATGACTGCGCATGAAGATGGAAAGCTATATGAACTTCTGGGTAGACTGAGCCGTTTCGTCCTCTGGGTTCCCACAGCTGCCTCTATGTATCTCTATTTTAACACTCTCTCACTGGATTACAATTACTCCTGATAAAGCTTTGTCCCTTGGTCAGCTGACAGAGGATAATGTCTTATTTATCTTTATAGCCCCAGGACTTAACATAGGTCCTAATAAGTGACTGGCACAGGTTAGATAATATATTTTTTGAGTTAATGAAAGGAGAAAGGGTAATTAAATAAAATACCAATCAAATTCTTACATCATGAGTTCATTTTGGAAATAATCAAGTGGAGAAAGAATCACCATTAACATAATTTACTGTCCCACTAAATGTGGCTTTAAAAACAAAAAAACAAAAAGTAAACAAAAAAGAAGTCTCACAACAATCTGGCTGTGCTTCATCTCTTCAACCATTGCCCATCTCTAAACTCCTGGGCTTTCATTACTTGTACCTCATTCATTACTTATACCTCACAACTTAGCACCCTGTAATATGTTGTCTTGTCTTATCCCCTAATCAGATGTGAAATTTTGTAAGCTTTGAAGGCATTCTTAAACACCTTCACTTTCATTTCCAATCTACCATTTGGTTTATGTATTTGTTAGGTATCTAATAAATAATGATTAACTGATTGATGTATTTATTAATTGCTTAGGGTTTATGATTTTTTTTTTTCTAGTACGTGGGCCTTTCACTGCTGTGGCCTCTCCCGTTGCGGAGCACAGGCTCCGGACGCGCAGGCTCAGCGGCCATGGCTCACGGGCCCAGCTGCTCCATGGCATGTGGGGATCTTCCCGGACTGGCGCACGAACATGTGTCCCCTGCATCGGCAGGCAGACTCCCAACCACTGCGCCACCAGGGAAGCCCTATGATGTTTTAACTAGGAATGTTTGGCATCATTTTAAATGTGTCTTTTAGTAATTATTTAAGGAATCTTGACTGAAATCAGAATTTTCCAGGATATAGCCTGCTTTCATTTTCAGGCTAGTTTATTTATTGTTCATATCTTTAACATAGGTATCTATGTTTTGGAAGCCATATCTTCCTATTTGAAGTAAATATACAAATGGGTTGAAAATTTGGACCATTTTATTTTAAATTTTCCTAAGTACTAAAAACAGTTATAGGTTTTGATTTATTGTTATTTGGAAAATTTTTTATTCATTACTGTTACCTGTCTATGGTTACTATATGACAACTTAGAGAAGGCAAGCAGGAGAATATTTTAAAGCTTGAAGTTTCAGACACATTGATGCAATTAACTTACCTGTTGAGTTTCATGTTCCCTTGGTCTCATCCACGGGAAAGAGGAATGTGGTGGGAGGAGACCATGCATCCACAAAGAATTAAATGATTTCCCAAAGCCAAATCTTGAATACTAAAGACATGGAGAAAAAAGTATGCTTATATTTCAGTGCTTTCTTAAACTTGGTTTCCATTTTCTAAAAAATCCAAAAAAAGTGTAGAAATAGCAAAAATTAGAGTGTTATTGGTTAATTTAATGTGGCTAGGTTAAGTCTTCCAATAGACTTGCTTTTTATTCTGAGCCAATCTGACATATTCCCATAAACTTCTTTGAGATTTTGCTTTTTTAAGCATTCATATTTTGGGCTGCATAATAAAATTAATAATACAAAAAGGAACTTTTTTCTTACTAAAGAAAATTCAACATTATTTTTATTTTCTCCTACCATCCCATCCTAGGTGCTTATTTTGTTTTAGGTTATCTCAATTACTCATTTGCTTTTTCAGTATTTAGGATATTGTTTATTCACAAACAAATTTTATGAATTACAGTGCTGCTGCTAATATCACTACCACCAACACCATGAATATTTGCAATAAGAATTATTTGAAAATAAGGTTACCTGAGAAAGCATGTTTAACCCCTGCAAACTTCCCAACTGTCTCATTGTCTATCAAGGAAAAAAAAATGTGGGTTAGTGTTTTTCACATACGTTCCTTTTGTGTATGACACAATTGATTTTTGCCATATGGTAGTATTAGCACAAAGTTTGGGGTGGGTCAATTTGAATAAAATAAGAGACACAAATCATCACTAAAAAGTAGAAATGTTAAATGTGATTCTGCCATTGTTGTTATCATTGCTATTAAAATAGTGAGCTTGCTTTTCATCATTAATTAAAAGAGAGAAAATATCATTTAAGTGGAGGTCATATTGAAACATGGGAAAATAGTTCATTGAATTGAAATATCAGTATAATCACGAGGACATTGTCTCATTGACTCTTTTTTCCCCCATTTAACTTACTTTGCCTTTTATAAATCCAGCCCGAAGAGGAATTTGAAAAAACAGGCAAACAAACCAAGCAAATTAAAACAAAACAACCCTACCTCCTTCCCAAGTAAAAGTTCTCAAAATAATAAATATAAAAAACACTGGGGAAAATGGTAAGTATCTAGATAGATGGTCAAGAATGCTGCCAATGCAACAGAAAGTCAATTTCATTTTTCCTGGGAAGAGGTTTAGAGTGCTTTGCGTTAAGTTTAAGCTAGAAAGTAAGAAAAAAAAACCAAAACTCAGTGAAATTAGCTTCATTTTGAAATAAGCTTCTAGCACAAAGTATCGATTGCCCTCAGACTGTCATGATATAAATAAATTTTGCAAGGCCTTGTGAAAAATTTGTAATCTCATAAATATTTTTCTATTCATAACTGTTTATATTTTTTACTGATATCTGAAACATTTCTATTTTGCTGGGGTTTTCTAGACAGAGTATATGTTAGGTATAAGAACTGCAATAAGACAGACAGAGGCTATGCAGGAGGCACTATAGTACAGTGTTAATGCTATTTACAGTCCTCATAAACAATTACATTTTGTAAGATAAACTTTCCTCATGGGAACTTTATCATATGCTATATGGAGAAGGAACTAAGTATAAGCCATTTGTGACTTCAGAATAATGTGTTTCAATTAATGTATATATATGTATTAGGTATTAAATATTAGTACTGCTTTGATCACACACAGATGATGTTCTAAAGACCAAAACAACTGAAAATTTAAAATTGCAGTAAAATTATAAGATGAGGCTCTAATAAATGTCATAAACTTCTCTAGAACAGCGCAGGAGGACAGCCACTGACTTCTGGCCAGGAAAACTGAGAAACAGCCCATGTATTTCTCTTATGAAGAACATACCAATGTAAGGATTATATGTAAATACTCTAACAATACATACCTCAAGGCTCAAACTAGCCATGCCTGGTGTCCCAGGTTGCTGAGGAAACACCTAAATGGAAATAAAAATAATTTTGAATTTTCTTTGATGAGAAACTTCATTACACACTGAAAATAGAAAGCCACACATATACATAAGGGCCAGCTAATATTGGTTTATTACCCAAATGACTTGAGCTTTTGGGTAGAATGAAGAAGAACTTAAATTGTTTGGAGTATTAACATAATATTAAAATTTATTTTTTTGGCTGCACCGCACGGCTTGTGGGATCCTAGTTCCCTGACCAGGGACTGAAGCCAGGCCCTTGGCAGTGAAAGCATGGAATCCTAACCACTGGACCGCCAGGGAATTCCTAATATTTAATAAGTTTGCTCCCACATGAATCATCTACCCTTTATCTACATCTTAATGGTGCAAATTTCTTCAAATAATGCAGTTTTGCAAGTGGATAGAAGGGAAGGAGTTATAAATGTGTAGCAAATACTCCAAGTAGAGAAAGAGGTTACCTTTGTAGACAAAAAGAGTGATATGTGTATGTGTGTGGTGAGAAAATTGTTTGGAATTTGAGGGGATGTGAGAGTAGAGCCTTCTTTCCTCCTATTAGCCAGTACAAAAGTAAGGTAACTGGGATAGACTCAACTACAGGACACAGTATACTTTGCTTCTATTTGATCCAAGTCATGAATTAATGAGCAATATTTACATGAATGCAGATAGACAGAGGATATCTTTCCCAGGGGGAAGTAAAAGGAGAAGAACATCTGATTTGGCAGTTGGCAATCTTAAGCCATTGTCCTCTTGCTCAGAGTGGACCTGACTGACACAGGTGTGGACCATTGTAAGTTCCAAGAGTGTTAAGGTGTTAGACTGATGGTGGATGGCTGAGGTGACCCCAATGTCAGTATCATACAAAGGTAAGCTAAGGTGGCAGCTTTAATTTTTCTTTCATTTAAAATTCATGTTGAGTGATGTAAAAGAAACTCTTTTTATCTGTAAAATGGAGGTTTTCATCCTAGCAGTCAGTTTTCATCCCCCTTTTTTGAAATGTTTTAACTTTAAGAAGCTCAAATGGCTACTCCTTTGTCTCAAGGAACTTAACTATTTAAAGTTCATTTAAGACCACCTATGAGCTCCTCAAGACAAGAGACCACGTCACATTTAATTTCACATCTCCAATGCCAGCACATTGCTGGATACACTGCAGATGCTCGGTCAATATTTGTCAAATGCATGAAGCAACTGAATAATGTCTTCGTGTAAACAGAATCACATGATATTGGCTGGAGTAGTTCAGTGCTCAAAGGATTGTATTCATATGAAATCATCTCAATATATGATGGAATGTACCAGGTGCAGGACTGTAACATACAAGTAGCCCATTGCATGGCATGTTTTAATTTAAGAAACTTCAGTGCTTAGTCACACAGTATCTCCCTATAAGACAAATTTGTTGGTTAATTACTAGCTTCAAATGGAATTACTTAGCTCAGTTTTGTAACCATAGTAATTTGGCTAATGTTGTTCTTTTAAAAATGAAGAAGAAAACTTACTTTACTTTTTTGGAGAAATTTCCTCTTTCCATTTTGATTTCATAATGGTTGCAGGTAATTGATAATAAATTTGTGCTGTGACATTGTTGGAGACCACATACATCTTTTAACTTTGAGTGAATGGAATAAGATGTAGAAGTTTTCTTTGGAAAATTTAAAATATCTTTTTGTATAACAAAATTTTATATTTGGCTTACTGCTTTTGGATTATAAGGGCTGACATCTGGGCACCTGACTTTTGACTCAGTAGGAAGATACCACTGGATTAATCCCAATGAGTCCAATTACGGACACTCAGCCACTTCCTTCAGTGTTGTTTGGTGTCTGGCAATGTCTCTACTAGGGTACCCTCTAGAAGACTGACTTACCGGCACTGCAGAACTCATTTTCAGGAGGCACAGGATCAGTATCATGTCCTTCATTTTGAAAAGTGGGATCTGAAACAGAGTTGCATTGGAGAATCAAATCGGATGAATTTTTATTTCAGAATGGCTAAAAGACAATATTTCCATGAGCTCTTTGCTCTTCCAAAACGACTAGGTTCAAAACAAAATAAAACAAAACCAAAACAGATAAATGTTGCTAAACAACTGATTTTTATTTATTAGTTTTTGGAATGAATTGACGAGCAATTAAAAAATTTCTAAGTACTTTTTTTTTTTACAGAGCTACCACCTAAATGAACATGTGGGAACACTTCCATGAATATTTAATTTCATTTCATAAATGAAAATGAATTAAATGAATTAAATTAAATTCATTAAAATTTTAAATGTGAAATGTTCCACTATGTGAAATGTTGGTCTATTAAGTATGATTCACAGGAAGTTTTACTTTGTTTCCCTCCAGAATAAATTTTGAAATGCATTTTAAATGTAATACAACCAACAGTCATTTCATAACAAACCTTTATATGCAGATATAAAGGGTATACTATTCTATGTTTAGGTTAGCCAGGAAACCATGCCAATAATTATCGTTTAAAAATAAAAATTAACTAAATATTTTAATTTCCTTTGATATTAGCGGAAAATATGTCTCAAAATTGAGTTTTCCTCTTTCTAAAATGAATTATCTCTTCAGTTTATTCTATAAGTCCAGAAGGCACTTTACTCTCACATGAACAGAAATCTGACTAGTCAAGAGATTTGCTCAACTTCTAATACTTTTCCAAATTAGGTACTGTCACTAACAATCATAAATAGTAAAAAAAGTCTATAGGCAAGTCTTTTTGTCCTTAGCTGAAAGGGTATTAGGCAGGTCTCCTCTGGAACATGCTAATAATGTTTCACAATAAGCTATTATTCAGCTTCTGGTGACAAATGAAGATAAATCCTCTTTATAAAAGCTGCCTGGAGATAGGAAAAAAGAACAGGAATCACATGGAAATCATAAAATCACATTTTACCTTCAATGCTGGCATGCACTGTGCTCTCAGGGCCTGGTGATGCCAACCAAGATAGTTCTAAGAAAAGAAGATTAAAATTTTTTTCTGGACTGTGCCTGAGACTCACTCTGTATCCCTCATTCAGGGAAGACCTGAAACCTTTATTTAAAGTGCCAATCCACCAATCAAAGTAAAGCTAAATGGGGGGAAAAAAATCACAACTCTGCTCCTGCAATTAGCCCACACCCTTTTATTTCATGCAAGGACATTGGCCCAGTAGAGTCTCATTATTTTTAATTGTAACTCAACCCCTGTATTTATTCAGAGAACTTGATTGCAGAGAAGACACTGAAGGAATAATAAACATAAACTCTGAAGACAATGGTTTTGGTGAGCTGGGGGAAATATATGTAAAATAGGGGCAAAATAAACCCTTATTTGTTTTGTGCAGGTTTTTATCTTCAGGTAAAGTTAGTGACCAAGTGCTAGTATTCTCACTTTCATGTTTGTTGTGGTAAAAGTAACGCTCCTCCCTTCTCCCAACATACACACAATCTAGAAGGAAACACTAAAATAACTTTCTGGGTTTAGAAGCGAGGATGAAAATATTAGATGGATAATGAATATGTTATGATTTTTTCCTCAGAATTTCCTAGATATTTTCGTATCTGAAGATTATAGACTAGAGATAGCCAAACTTTTGCAAGAAATTTCAGTTGGACCTGCTGAAATAATCACCTCAGGTAAACTTTTAGTGCATATTCTTTGGGAGGAGGGAGACATAAATCAGGACATTCTCCATGAACCAATCAAGTCCACGGGCACTACTCTCAGTTCACTCTTTAGATAGAACAATTTTCAGGCATTTAGTATCAAGCCAGGTTAGTAAGTCATATTCATGTCACTTAAAAGGCCAACATCAACATGAATGGAGTTTTCTCTGTGAACAAATAAGCATGTCTTAGATATGGATTGAACTTTAGCTGCTTTTGTTATTTCTCTGCCCCTCTTTGTCTTTCCAAAGGTATGATTTCAGATGTGGTAGGGATAAACATTTAAGATTAGTTTCTTGAGAAGGGATGAGTAAGTATACTCCTTAAGGAAGCAGAGATCTTGCAAATTACAGGGAACATTTAGGAAGCTGGTATTTTAGGAGAAAGATTTCTTCATACATAAGTTAGGCCTTACAGCTTCAAATAGTGTTATCTAAGAAGCTGTCCCTGAAAAACTCCATTTCCCATTGATAAGAGAATTATTTTAGGGGGCAAGGAAATAAAGATTGTGAATATGTTTTGTAAATAACAAAATGTTAATGAAATGATAAGTATTATTTTTGGTCTCTCGTCTCTCTCTCGCTGTCTTTACTCCAGCTGTGGTGCTTGATCAAGTCCATTAATCTCTCTGAGCTCCACTTTCTTCCTCTGTAATATAAGAATAATCATTTACTACCTACCATAGGCTTATTTTGAAGATTTGGTGAAACGATCAAGACACAACAGCTGCCATACAGTGGGTGCTTAATAAATAGGTTGATTGTCCTTTGTGTAGGAGAAACTACATGAAACATGTGACCATGAAGACATAGTGTGTGTTCGTGTGTTATAGGAGAAGTTTTGGTGGTTAGGTCCATGAGCTCCAAGGATGTAGAGGAGGGACCTGATGGAAGGCATTTCCTCTTCATGGAAGTTGATGCTAAATCTATGGGATTAAGTTTCCTAGTTGACAGCTAAACAGGGAAATGTGTGTGTGTGTGTACGTGTCTTTTATGGTTTATGAGCATGATCATAATTTTGGTAGCACTCACATGTTCTGCCTTACTCTTAAGCCAAATATCCAATACATCATAAGTAATGTTGCTTTTACCTTTTTAAAACATCCTTCATACTCAGTCCTGGGGTTGTTGTCTTCTAGATGTTTGCCCATTAGTTTCTTTTCCCTTCAGTTTCCTGCATACCAACACCAAATTTATCTTCCTAAAATATTGGTTTCAGCATTTCACTGCCACACTCAAAAACATTTAAAGTATCCCTAAGGCTATAATGTAAAATCCACCCTCTGTAACTAGACAGTCAAATTAACATTTTAATTCACCTTCCAATCATATCTCCCACTTTATGTGAGACACATGGGTATAATAATAATGATTGTTGTAATCAGTTGAAGTTAGTCTCATTTTGTATCCAGTACAGTTTTTTATTTTTGGCTTACGTTACTGGGAAAGTTAGTAAATATTCCTAATATATGCTATGCAAAATGTTTTAATTACAAAAAATCTGGCAATTATTATGAGTATATGAATGCATTTCTGATAGTGATTATAGGTTTTAAGGAAGTAACTACAGCTGATGGAAAGTATGTAATGTTGGTCAAGACAGTACCTATATAAAGAACAACCAGAGTCCCAATTTAAAAAATTCTGTGTCCAGCAAAAATAAAAAACCTCAGAATAACAGAAAATCTGAACACCTGAGGGGACACATGCCACAGAAAAAGTGATAAAGAAAAATCTAGAGAAAGAAGACCCTGTGGACAATGTTAATAATTATAGTAGCTGAGAGCACAGCTGTTTAAATCCCCTCTGTCACACTGATCATGCGACACTGGGTGAGCTACTCAACTCGAATATATATAATATTTTCATATAGTAATTTCATCTGTGAAGTGTGGTCTACCATAGGACAGCATTAATTTCATTTAATTTAAATAGAATACTGAACAGAATACTAAAATAGGATATAGTGCTTAGCATGCTCTCTGATATGGAGAAAATGTTCAACGACCATGAGTTATTCTTCTTCTTGAAGTAAAGAAACATATATGCTGAAAATATGCTTCATATTGAACTGTGGGCCTTGGTGTGGCTGTTCCAGCCACCAGTGGGAACTGTAACAATTAACTAAAATGTATAGAAATGATTTTGTATGTTGATTCCATGTGACAAAATATGAACTTTGATTTTTGCTTTGTTTTTACATATTGTCCTTTCAACCTTCTACTCTAGCCAGAATTATTTAGTCATTCTCTCCAGTTATGCCCTGGTTTTTCTCTTCCTGCATTTTGGATGAAACTTCCTCTCTGCCGAGACTCTTTTCTCATCTCTTCACAACTTGTTTTTAAAGTTCTACTCAAATTTTACCTCTTCTGTGACTCCTTCCCCCACCATTCCATTCCTCTGTGATTTTCTCTTCCCTGAATTCCAAATAATTGTCAGTCACTTGTCAGTTGTTCGTACACTACATGGTGACTGTTTGTTGTATACACTTCACATTTTACTTTGCATGTGGGCCTCTAAATTTTGGGTATGGTTTTCATGTCTTTTCAACCATACAAAACATTCCTGTGAGAACAGAAATCATCCATTCTACTATGTTGCACCTTTTGGTTCTATGCACATTATAATAGGTAATATTTGGATAGTATTTACCATGAGAAGGCATTATTTTAGAGTTTTACATGTATTAATTTATTTAATTCTCATAAGAACTTTATGAAGAAGATACTCTTCTCCCCTTTCTATATATGATGAAACTGATCTATAGAGAGATGAATTGCCCGAAGTGACAATCAAATAAGTGGTGAAACCAGAATGTGGACACTTGCTTCTTATGCACTATGCTAAAATGAATCAATCATCCATGGCAGATGACATGGACCAATCATTTCAAATACAGAGAAGTACAACACACCTGTCTGTAAGGAATTTATCAGGTATTTAATCAAAGAAGAGAGATACACAAAAATAGTTAATAAAACATATAACAAACCAACAATAATTTAGTTAAAAAGCACACATAATATCAAAAAGCATAGCCTCACATGGATTAACTGCTAAAATAAGAATGCTACAGAACAGTGATTCTCAGTCAGGGATGATTTTACCCCTCAGGGAAATGTCTAGGGGGTCAGGGGGTATTTTTGGTTGTCACAATTTGTAGCAGGGAATGGGGAAGGAGGGATTTGCTATTGGCATCTAGTGAGTAGAGGCCAGAGATGCTGCTAAATATCCTACAATGCACAGCATAGGCCCCTCCACCTGACCAAAAAAGTTTATCAAGCCCCAAATGTCAACAGTGGTGAGGTTGGGAAACCCTGCTGTAGAAGATTGCTATAAAATTTTTGAGGTTGGAGAAATACTTTGGGACTTTGGGGTCAGGTATGAGGAGAATAGATTCATGCTGAGCCTTGAAAGAAGGATAAGCTTTGATAATATTCTCAGTCAATAGCTGGTGACTGAGTGAACTGTCAAATATTAAGTGTTCCAGGGAAAGAATCTGATGGAGTGTCAGGCATTAGACTTTAGTGGAAGGAAACAAGGGCAGAGGGTATTATCATGTCAGGGAAGGCCAATTTTTAAAACTGATTTTGTATGTTGAATAATAAAAGCAATAATAAAGGGTTTATGGATCTTACACCAAAGTCTACAGTATATAATATTAATAGCTTATTTTACATGTACACACTGCTATATGTAGAATGGATGGCCGACAAGGACCTACTGTATAGCACAGGGAATTCTGCTCAATATTATGTAACAACATAAATGGGAAAAGAATTTGAAAAAGAATAGGTACATGTATATGTGTAACTGAATCAGTTTGCTGTACACCCCAAACTAACACAACATTGTTAATCAACTATGCTCCAATGTAAAATAAAAAGTTAAAAAAATAAAAAATTATTATATGAATAGCTTATTTTTATCAACCACCATTTACCATGCACTAGGCGCTGTGCTTTATATTCCTTATCTTAAATCATCTTCATTAATCACCTCATGAGATAAGTACTGTGAAAACTGGACTTTAGAAAAGATACTATGTCCTTCAGAGTTAATAAGTAGCATGACTGGAGTCAATCTGCAAAGGCCATGCTCCTGACTGCTAGGCCACCCATATTGATTGCTAGTGCTTAGTGTTTTATAAGGCTCATTGTCATGCTGGTTTAGGCTAATGTTTATAACTGATTTTTAACTTTTACAAAATTTGGATAATAAATTTTTGTGAAATCTATTGATACATTATTACCATATAGTTCTACAGCATAGGAGTCAAATTTGAATTATTTTTGCTTGCTAATAGTCAAAGTTGTTTTGAAAACTGCAGAAAATATTAGAAAATAGTATTTTTGTTGGATTCTGTTTGTTTCATAATTAAGAACAATAACCAGAAAAATAAGGTGATTATGATAATGATTGTATAAATAAAAAAGAGAAACAAATTAGACAGAATTTTACTACCTTACCAGCTGTTTTTATTTTTTTCTCTTACAGTACTTATTCATGTTAAATTCATATTTATCATAGTTATGATTGTAGTGTAAGTATAATTTTGTATTGGGCTTTATGCTTTATATTAATATGTAGGTATAAAGACTGTATTTTAAGTTGCTTGGGTAATAGCTTCTCAAATTGGTGCTTAAGACTCCTGTTTTAAAATGTATTTATTTATTTATTTATTTTTGGCTGCGTTGGGTCTTCATTGCTACACGTGGCCTCTCTCTAGTTGTGGTGGGCAGGGGCTACTCTTCTTTGTGGTCCGCGGGCTTCTCATTGTGGTGAATTCTCTTGTTGCAGAGCATGGGCTCTAGGTGCATTGACTTCAGTAGTTGTGGCATCGGGCTTAGTTGCTCTGTGGCATGTGGGATCTTCCTGGACCCGGGCTCGAACACGTGTCCCCTGCATTGGCAGGCGGATTCTTAACCACTCCGCCACCAGGGAAGTCCCAAGACTCCTACTTTTTGACTTTTGATTGTTTCTAATTTTTCACCATAAATATTTTAATAATTTATATTTTAATTATTTTCTTAGTATAATTTACCAGAATAGGATTCCTAGTTAAAAGTATGCATTCTTTTATGACTCTTGTTAAGTATTGCTGAATTATCCAAGTTTATATGTTATCAGTAATTTATGTATACCAGTTCACTTGCCAGAATTTGTTCATCTAATTAATTTTTCCCCGTAACTTAATAGGCATAAAGCAATATTTCATCATTTTTTTGAGGTATAATTGACACATAACTTTATACTAGTTTCAGGTGTACAATATAGTGATTCAATATTTGTTTATATTGTGAAATAATCCCTGCAATAAGTCTAGTTATCTGTCACCATACATGGTTACAATGTATTTTTTTTCTTGTGATGATAACTTGGGGTTTTGATTTATATTTCTTTGATCATTATCAAGGTGAAATATTTTCCTCCTGTATTTATTTTCTAACTATACTTCTACTTTATGTAAATTGTTCATGTATTTGCTTATTAGCCACAAGGAAATTGATATTCTTATCAATTTGTGTTTTATATATATATCGCTGAGCATATATTATGAAACTCTTATATAACATACAAATTAATCTCTTGCCATGTTTGATGTAAACTTTTTGATAGACATTTAAAAAATATATGTTAAAATGCCTTCCATGTAAAGAGTTTGTATTTTATAGTAATTTCTCACATAGTATGTTTCATGTATACTTATTGGAGTCAGGTTGAGCTCATTTTCTGCCCCACTTTCCTTTCTTTGCATGGTGGATTCCAAAGTCACATACTTGGAAACTCTGATGATGAACAAATTTGTCATTAGTCCTTTACAAACAAAGGAATTTGTGACAGAAATATGTGTAATGGGTACAGTAGTTCTTGGTAGATTGTCAAGTAACACACCCACTTGCTTTGTATGTTAAAAATGGTGATTCATTTGTATTTTTCTGGATTATTATCTGCCAGTTGATACCCATTATAAGCCACTTCAGAAGAACTTTTGGAAGAATGAGAGAGTTGACCACAAACCAATACAGTGACTTCATGTCTACACACATTGACCCTACAAGATGACATAAAGTTAGTTTTACAGTAGAAATGGTGTTTTGTTTTTACCCTACCCAGGAGAAGCTTCTTGCATAGATAATTGGAAAGCAAGGCAGGAAGCATGTCTTGTGCTAGTTACTTAACTGCTGAGTTTGTTAAAGAGCATTTATTAAAGGCTCACTATGAACAGACTACATATTAAATTTAATGATGGTAAAGAAAGACACTCAAGCTCCTTTTCTTCAAAAGTGTTACAGTCTAGGGCTTCCCTGGTGGCACAGTGGTTGAGAGTCTGCCTGTCGATGCAGGGGACATGGGTTCGTGCCCTGGTCTGGAAAGATCCCACATGCCGTGGAGCGGCTGGGCCCGTGAGCCACGGCCGCTGAGCCTGCGCGTCCAGAGACTGTGCTCCTCAATGGGAGAGGCCACAACAGTGAGAGGCCCGCATACCGCAAAAAAAAAAAAAATGTGTTACAGTCTAGTTGAAGAAACCCTACATAACGTTGATACATGAGCTGACGTGAGCCTTATTATGAAAAATCTTATGTTGAAGAAGGTAGGACACAAAGTGCTTAGCTGATGAAAATGTGGGCTTTGGGGTTAGTGTGGTTGGGTTGGGATAGAGATTCATGACTTTCTAGCTGTGTGTCTTGGGCAAGTTACTTCAGCATTCTATGCCTCAGTTACTTCATCTGTAAAAGAGTATAAATAAAGAAATCTACATAGAGTAAATAAAATAATGTCTAAGGTACTTAGAACAGTGTCTGGTACACTGAAAACATGAAGTTAATGCAAATTATTATAGATTTAGCACAAATGCTAAAGGGATGTCAAATAAAGAGTTTATTAGAATGGGAGAGGCTTAATCATAGAAACACTTTTGCAGAAAGTGAGTTTTACAACCAGGGTTGCAGATAAAGAATATAGAAGATAAGGTGAAAGATGCTTCCATATTGAAGGAATGACTTATGAAAAGAAAGGAACTGGTTGCATGATGGTGAAAGAAAATGTTGAGGTCAAATGATACTAGGGAATCTAGTGAAAAATGTATCCGATTAGTAGGATGTGATGTGATCATGATACCAAACATACTGAACCTTAGTTTTTCTTTTTGGAAGACGAATATGGTAATAAATGCCTAGGACAGTGAAGAAATTAGTTTCTCTTCTTTTGTAAGTTACTTATAACCAAAGTATGGTATCATGAAAAAGAAAATTTTATCTCAGTTTTTGAATTTTTTTGGTCCCCATAATGTAAAAATCTGATATTTGGATACATACATTAAGAAAAATTCAAAGTTTATGAAAATAATAGATTATATTTGCTAAGTCTTTTCTATGTTCTAGATCCTGGCCATTTATTTCATTTCCTCTGTACAACAGCTCCATCAGGCAGGTACTATTATTACTGTTAATGTTTTATAGATTAGAAAATGAGTTGAGTCAATATAAGTAATTTGCCCCAAGTCACACAACTAGTAAGTAGCACTCTGAATTCAACCCAGATCTTTCTGACACTGGAGTCAAATTGCACCAAAAGATTAAAAATTCCTCAATGGAAAGGAGCTGAATATTAAAAAGGAATAATTATTAATTGGATGATTGAATTTTATTGCAACTTAAATGAGAGGTTAAAATTGCTCCCTTACCCATTTAACAGGCTGAGCATCTAATGTGTACCAGGCATTGTTCTAGGCATTGAGATTTGAAAGAGAACAAAACAGACAAAAAACCCTCAGAGAGCTCACCTATTAGTGGGGGAAACTGTCAATAAACACAGTAAGTAGGTTAAATATGTAGTATGATAAGTGCCAAGGGGAAAACATTAAGTAGGAAAGAAACATAGGGATTGTTGAAGGGTATGTGTTGAAATTTTAGGTACGGTGGCCATGGAAGGTTTCAGTGTAAAGATGTCATCTGGGAAAGAAGTGAGGGAGAAGGCCATATGGATATTTGGGAAAAGTGTATTCCAGGCAGAAGAAATAGCCAGTGCACAGAGAGATGGTTCCATTGGTGTTTAAAAACAAGTAATGGAGGCTAGGTTTGGTTGGAAAGGATTGAATGAGAAAAAATCATAGAAGGTGAAATCATGGAGGATCTCATAGTTCATGGTAAAGACTTTGGCTTTTACTCTGAGTGAAGAAGGAAATCATTGGGGTTAGAACAGAGGAAGAACATGTTCTGATAACATCTTTATAGGACTATTCTGGCTGTGTTCTGTAGCCTGAAGGGAGCCAAAGGCAGAAGCATAGTATAGGTTAGGAGCGATTGCAATAATCCAGGTGAGAGATGATGGCAGCTTGGGCTACAATAGTGACAGTTGAAGTGGCTGGACTCTGGATATTTTTCAAGGTAACTCTGGTAGGATTTACTGCTAGAGTATATGTAGGGGTGAGAGAATGAAAGGAATCAGCAAGGGTGGCGTAATATTTATCTAGTGCATTTAATTCAAGGGTTATTTATCTTTAAATGTAGCTATTTGGAACATGTTCAAGAACTCAGAAGTAAGCAAAAAATTCTCTTCAAAGCCACTAAAACAGAGAGCACATAGCCCTAAAGCCAATGTGCTTATAAGAGATTTTTCTTAGTTCCTTTTTTGTTCTTATTTGAGTTATAGTTCAAATAAATATCACCATTTTATTATTTTCAGATCATAAGAAAATAAGAAAGGAAAGAGAAATACTTCTAAATTTAGAAACACATAGTCACCAGAAATAATAGCTGAGACTAAGAACAAAGGTAAAAACAAACAAAACAAAAACATAAAAATCAGACAGGCTGAGGATGCTTTATACAGAATATCATGTTTCTCACTGTCTTAGAAGGCCCTCTTAAAATAGAAAAGGGAGTTTTAAATGATCATCGTGTCATTAAAATCAGGTTACATTATGTTTTTATCTTTTAGTCTAGGAAGCAGAGAGGTAAAATTATAGAGTTTGCCTCTAAAATGATGAAATGTGTTGGAATTCCTTACCCTTATCAGTTTCTAGGGTGAGCACAGTGAATTCTGATAGATATACACAGCTCTGGTAGTCTCGAATTATGATCTCCTTTCCTTCCCTGGACAGCGGGCTTAACAAACCATAAGACAGTGTAAAGACCCTTTTTTCTTCCCTTTCTTTTAAAACTGGAGCATAGAGCAAGCCCCATTAATGAATTACCTTTTTTTTTCTGAGACCCTTCTTGACACATTTCAAAGGCCTGTAGGTGCTCCCAAAGCTCTCAATAAGCCCCAAAGACCCCTGAAACCAAATTCTTTCAAATATTTCAGCTTTAGGTCAATAAGTAGAGTAAAAAGCCACACAAAATTTCAACTCAAGATACTTCTAATTTCAAAGCTTGTCTTTCCAGGCCTCTGCAGCTTGCCATCTGTAGTTCTACCTCTCCTGCCAATGACCATAGGCCATAGTGTTGCACTGTCTGCCCTAAGCAGGGTAGGGAGGAGGACAGGGGCTCTGGCAGCATTTTCTGCCTTGGACTGGGATATGGCTTCTTCTTCCTGTTCTTCTTTAGTCAAGCTATCTACACTGCTCTGAATTCATAATATGGGCTTTCGCTGCTTCTCCATATTTCTCCATTTTCTTCTCTGCTTTCTAGAACTCATTTTAAGTAAGCTGGGGCGAGTGAAATAGTAGTGGGTCAACTGCAAACTTCATTTATCTGAAATTCACATACGTGGAATAGCTCATTCTCTGATAACCCTCACAAATGGAGCATTATTGGTTATACAGTGTATATGAAGACATGTTTCACATGATTATTTCTTTCAAATTTAATTCTATCATTGAGAAGTAAATTTTAACCATTTCTAGAGAGAGATGGATTAAAGTAATGACGGAGGAATCTTATTGTGACTCTGAGACACTGCATTTCACAGCGTCACATTTAATGATACATCATTAAAAAAAAATCCTGACCATGTGAGTCCCAGGGATGAAGAGTTTGGAGGATTTTACTGAATTTTAGATAGAGGAAGGTAATGTTGGGTTGATGTAAAAATATAAGACTCTAAACCAACTGGACTGCAAATGTAAGAACAACTTCTCCCAGAAAGCAGCCAGGATTTCTCATTCAGGCAAGAGGAAGATCCTGTCACTTTCCTACTGTTGTCTCAGCATTTCTGGCTGAAACACAGAAGTGCAGAGAGGTACAAAACTGTAAGCAAAAATAATAGAGGAAGTACACATGATGAAGCACATGTATTTGCTCTTTAAACCAGAAAGATGTGTTTATCTCTTGACTGGTAGCTGTGCTTTCCAGGATATAATAAAATCTAGCATAGAATAGGGGGGAAGTGAATGCTATCTGTTAGGGTCTACTTTTACTCTATTCCTGGTATTTTCCCTATATTATTACATTTATTCCTCATAAGAACCCCCGGAGGCAGGTATTATTATGAGCGCTAATGTTTAGATATGGAAATGAGCATCAAGGAGCTTTAACTATTTGCTCAAGGCCATGCAGGCAAATAGTAGAGTCAAATTTCCAATTTAGTCTGGGTCCAAAGTCCACAGCTCTTCCGCTGTAGACATGTAGCTCAACCTTACAGGGTTCAATATTTGTTGAATAAATGACTTAGTGAATAAATAAACTAATATCTTTCACTCTGGCCACTCCAGACAGATCTACCTGAAATGAAGGGGCAGCACAGATCTGTCCTTACTCAAGGTGTAAGAGGCAAGATCCTTAACCTTCTGTATTGTGTCTAAGGACATTCAAGTCTTCTCTCATATTTTCTGAGATATACGTGAAATTGGATTGATCTTCATGTTGTGATGGGGGAAGATGGGATAGAAATAAGAAAGTAACATTTATGAAATGTCTGCTAAATAATAGACAATGGACATTTTTTCTATATTATTTCATGAAATTCTCTTATAAGCTTTATAAAGAAGCCTTATTGTCCCCATCTTTAGAGATGATAATACAGGCTTTGAGAGGTTAAGGAACTTGTCAAAAATATATATCTGATAAGCATATCAGAATTTGAATTCAGGTCAGTATCACTCCAAGATCTGTACATTGCTGGGTTTTGTTTTTGTTTGTTTGTATATTTGATTTACAATATTATATTAGTTTCAAGTGTTCAGTATTGTTATTCAGTATTTTTATAGATTATACTCCATTAAAAGTTATTACAAGATAATGGTTATAAATTCTTTGTTCTGTACAATATATCCTTGCTGCTTATCTATTTTATACATAGTAGTTCATATCTCTTAATACCATACTCCTAATTTGCTCCTGTCCTTCCCTTTCCCCTTTGGTAACCACTAGCTTGTCTTCTCTGTCTGTGAAACTGTTTCTGTTTTGCATATAATTTATTTGTATTATTTTTGAGATTCCGCATATAAGTGATATCCTACAGTATTTGTCTTTCTCTGTCTGACTTATTTCGCTAAGCATAATAGTCTCTAGGTCCAGCCGCATTGCTGCAAATGGCAGAATTTTATTCTTTTTCATGGCTCAGTAATATTCCACTGTATATATATATTATATCTTCTTTATCCATTCATTTGTTGTTGGGTACTTTGGTTGCTTCCATATCTTGGCTACTGTAAATAGTACCTCTATGAATATTGGGGTGCATATATCTTTTCAAATTAGTGTTTTCATTTGTTTCCAGATATATACACAGTAGTGGAATTGCTGAATCATATGATAGTGCTGTTTTAGTTTTTTGAGGAACCTCCATACTGTTTTACATAGTGGTTGTACTAATTTATATTCCCACCAAAAGTATACAAGGGTTACCGTTTTTCCAGATCCTCTCCAACATTTGTTATTTGTAGGCTTTTTGATGATAGCCATTCTGACAGCTATGAGGTGATATCTCATTGTAGTTTTGATTTGCATTTCTCTGATAATTAGAGATGTTGAGCATCTTTTCATGTGCCTGTTAGCCATTTGTATGTCTTCTTTGGGAAAATATCTATTCAGGTCTTCTGCCTATTTTTTAACTGAGTTGTTTGTTTTTTTGATACTGAGTTGTATAAACTGTTTACATACATGCTGTTTACCCTATATCACACTGTCCTTAAGTAGGAAACTGAATCTGAATGGATTATATTAATCAGCATTATTTACTTTGAGCTTTGAAGTGCTTTGAATATGTTATATATTAATTCATAATATTATTTCACAATATTAATTCATAGTAGTTGTTAAAACAGAAGGAAGCTTAGACGCATTTGACTCAATTACTCTCATTTTGGTTATGGGATCTTGTACATTAAAACAAAACAAAACAAAAAGACAATCTTCTACCTAAACCCTGGAATTGTAAGTTATGGTGTAAGTGCTCTGTAAGTGTGTATGTTGTGTCACCATGCTGCTTTTTTAGATAGTATCTCCTTACTCATTTCTTAGCTAAATTTCGCCATTTGTACCAATCCTTCAAAGGCAAGAAAACTTACTGATTTGTTTTGGAAGAGCTGGGCAGAACTGGCAGTCTCTGATTAAAGGCCTAAACCAACTTGGAAAAAAATCACATTATTTTCAATTCACATTTCTGCCTGATAGGCAATGTCTGAAGTGTGTCTATGGAGGTAATTACCAGGGAAAATATAGGCTAGAAAAACCAAGAAACAGTGGACTATCTTTCCTCCAAAAACCAAAGAAATGAATCAACAGAAAGTAAATCAGTAGAGTCAGCATACCTTAAATTTTAGGGTTTCCATTTAAGAGACCAGTAAAACTGGAGAAGCATTTTAAAGAGTATGATCAAAAAATTTTTGTGAGATAAATATATATTAAGGAATTAGAAAATGTAAATTTGCCAAGCAGTTTCATTTCTCCAGATGATTCTTATAGATATGTAGCTGTTAATGATGATTGTAAATGATATAAGACAATAATAATGAGTATTAATGAGGTCTTGCAATGTGCTGGACATATAGTAAGCATTGAACATGCATTATGCCATTTAAAGCTTAAGTTCTCTCATACTGTCATTCTGAATGGTAACTATAACCAATGTTAAGGTGCAATTGTTCCCTTTAACAGGGCAAGCATCCCTCCTTACTTCCCTTACATCTGTCTGTCTTCACTCATGTATGTTACCTGCCTTGCCTGGGTAGGCATTTTGGCTTTTGAAGCCTGCTCTAAACCTTAAGTACTTTTCACTGCAGCATGCAGGATGACTTTGGCTAAATTGACTTTCCACTTTCTCATTCAGCTTATGATGTAATGGGACTTACACTGTTATAAGTTGTAAGAACAAAATGTGCTTCTTACTTAATGAAAGCGAAATAGGAACAGATGTATTTTCAGGCCCCATGGAGATGGAATGTCATCCAATACCTTGTAATTGCTCTGGTATCCAGCAGCTTCACAACTCAGCAGGCACTGCAGCTTTCTCTTCTGGTAGCTGTGACATCTTACAGAAACATAGCTGTTCTCTGCTGCTTTTCATGATCCAGCTAACTAGGTTTACTAACTGCCTCTTCCTAAGTCTCTAAATTTCCTAAGACAGAGGACATGACTGATTTAACTAGTCACCATTACATATAGGAACTCTGAACTGGGCAGGACTTTTGAGTCAGGGCAACTCATAGAGAGTTGGCCAGAAAAAGTACCCATCCCTAGTCCAATAAGTTGTGTCCATGGAGGTATGGTGAAAGTTATGAAGCATGACTAAGGAAATTTTAGAAGGGGAAGTGGGTCTGGCAGGCATTTTGAAGCTACCAGAAGGGCTTATGACTGTCAGATACCTTTCTTGGCCTGTTCTGTATAAGCTTCTTGACACAATGGTAATATTAAAAACAGTCAAAACCAAATTATTTTATTAATTTATAACAAGCAGCAGAGCTCTCTCTGGTCAGACTATTCATGATCACTTTACTATTGCTCCATAGAAAGACCTATATCAAAAGCTAAATCATAATCACATAATTCTTTGTGAACATAAGGTTAGCTGGCAAAAGACTAAGTTAGTCTGGCACATATAGCTAACAAAATGGTGGATTTGTCACTAGACCTGGAATACATGGAGTTGCTTAGCCACAACCTCCTGCATCTTTCCTATTAGAGATGGCCTTACAAATTGTTTGTAATTTTGAAGATTCACTGGGAAGAGCTGCTTCAGTAGGTGATGTTGGCTAGACACTACCAGTGTTTGTGGCTTGCCTTTTTCTTTTTTTAAAAAAATAAATTTATTTATTTATTTTTGGCTGTGTTGGGTCTTCATCACTGTGCACAGGCTTTCTCTAGTTGCAGTGAGTGGGGGCTACTCTTCATTGTGGTGTGTGTGCTTCTCATTGAAGTAGCTTCTCTTGTTGTGGAACATGGGCTCTAGGCATGCGGGCTTCAGTAATTGTGGCATGTGGGCTCAGTAGTTGTGGCACACGGGCTTAGTTGCTCCACAGATTGTGGAATCTTCCCAGACCAGGGCTTGAGCCCGTATCCCCTGCATTGGCAGGTGGATTCTTAACCACTGCGCCACCAGGGAAGTCCCTGTGACTTGCCTTTTTCTAATTTATTTAATTTTTAAAAATTTCTAGCTGAAGAATTGTTAATATTTTTCAAAATGAGAATACTTTATTTTAATTTTTATTGTAAAAAATAATATATGACTTTTTTTTGTCCTTCCAGTCATAAGCCCTTGCCTAGGTGAGACTCTACTCTGGTCATTCACTGTGCCGTCGTGGTGGAGAGGCCAGAGGTGCAGTGGTCCATGTGCAAATTATCATGCCCCAAGACTGTGATGTGACTGAGCCAAGGCTGGCATTCTAGGGTCTTCCAGGAATAGTATGGCCAATGTGGAGCTCCTGGAGTACATGGAGCAGAATCTGTGCTGAAGGGAGAGGCCCATTAACATTTTCTCATCCACATCCAGTCCACAGGACTACACATTCTCAGAGTATGGTCTGGAGATACCCAGGGGTCCCAAGATCATTTTGGGCATCCTGAATTCAAAACTTTCAAAGATAATAGTTCTAAGATGTTATCTGCCCTTTTCCCTCTCGTTCTCTTCTCTCACAAGTGCATGGTGGAGTTTTCCAGAGGCTACATGATGGATGATATAACAGTGGGAATGCAGAAATAGATAGGAGAATCTCCCTATCTTCTATGAAGTCAGACATTAAAGAGATTTACAAATATGTAAAAACAATTTCATTATTTCTTTCTAAAATTTTGTTTTGAGAAATGTAGTGACTTTTCATATAAATTTTTTTGTTTATGTTAGCATGTAATTGGTTTGTTATTGTTATTCCAAAATAGTTAATAAATAAATATCAAAAAATTCTAATTTTAACCCACAAAGTCCTTTGGGGTCTTCAATAATTTTTAAGAGGAGTCCTGACATTGAAAATACCCCTGTTATAGGCTTCTTTTTTTTTTAACCATTACTGTAATTTAAAAACTGGAAAAAAGCCCCATATATTTCCATTATATGATCCTAATTCTGTAAAATTGTAGACACATAGATGCATAGGGAAAAGCCTGGAAAGAAATACACAGAAACAGTGATCATTTTTGTTAGCAAAATGGATGATTTAATATTTGAAAATATCTGTCTTTTCAAAAGTTCTACAATAAATGTGAATTCTTTTATTATTAAGATAAAATGATACATTTAAAATATAGGACATGCTGATTCTGCGGTGATGCACAGGTGGTAAAGTGAACTAGAATAAACTTGGTTAGACATTTAGAATTATTTCTAAGTCTACAAAATTTAGTCTTACAAGAAGTCTATAAAATAGAGTTCCTCCCAGTTTTCAAGGAGGATAAAGGCTTTCTAACCTCGAGACGGGTTTCATTTTTTTTCTTTTTGGGCCGTGCCACGCATCTTGTGGGATCTTAGTTCTCTGACCAGTGATCAAACCTGTGCCGCCTGCCATGCAAGGGCTCCACTGGACCTCATCTTTTCTTAACCTCTATCTTCTTTCAGATCTCTTTCAAAGAGTTACCTTGTGAGAAAGTTTCTGCAGGGGAGAGGATTGAAAATGAGACAGAAAGTCACAACAAAATGGTAATGTGAATGTGAAGGTAAAACTCTGGGAACCTCCGTTTCAGGATTTTCTCTGCTGCAGTGACTTTTAATTACATTCATTCCTATTAAATTGCTTCCACATGATCTATAGTTAATCAGAATCCTCCTCATGTATTTAATTAAATGCATCCATCTGGTCATTTGTAAACAGCCACTGGGTGATTTCTGTGAACTAGGCAGTGGGCTCTGATGCTGAGATTACAAGGCTGAATAATCATGGTCCCTTTCCTCTCTAACAGTTTGTGGGAGAATCAGACGTACACAGAACTAATTAAAGTTTGGTCTGACAAGAGGGGTGTGCCAAGAACTATGCTATCATATAAAATTTAGAAGTTGGTTTATTTACTCAGCCGGAATTTACTGAGTTCTATCTTTGTGCGAAGTACAGTGATAGAGGATATAGCCTGGCAAATAATTTTGCTTTCCAGAAGCTTGCATTTCAGTTGGGGAGGCAATAATGCACACACACTTAAGATCAGCAGTGGTAGTTCAAGTCAGTAGGAGACTAAATTTCAACTACTTATAGTAAATAGAGTCATAGGATTTCAAAGAAGAGACCTTCAAAGGCACAAGCAGTTTCGAAAATCTAATTGCAAAGCTCTCTGAATGAGCCTTGAAGAGCAGATAGAACCACAGGGCAGAGAGGAGGGACAACGTGTCTGAGGGTAGAGGTGGCAAATAGTGTACATTTTTTCTCCTCCTCAGACCTGAAGTCCTCTTTTTACATAAATATTTCCTTTCCTGAAATTAAATTCACTCTGTAACCTACATGCAAACATAATTTAAAAACTAAATTACATTAAATATACATATAATATCCTTACTGCAATTTAAAGGAGAAGGAAAAGTATAATAAGCAGTGTGCATTTCAATATATAACACGTGAGCACGACTACACAAGAAGCCAAAATGAGGTAGTCAGATGTTTGTACCTACTTGTAATGACTAAGAATTTAGAAGTAAAAGTAAAAGCCATGCTGAATAAGAAGTAGAGGAGAATGAAAGAGCAGAGGTACAGTAGACACTAGAATAAAAACTAGTGTTAGGGTAAGTAATGACAGACTAGAGCTGTCTATATATGATAAGAGAAAGTGGGAAATAACCTTAACTGCAGTAGGGATAACATGTCAAGACAACTTACAGACTGCTGAGGTGAGAAAATGAGGGAGTATGATCTTGCAAATTAGCTGTACCTTATTTACAAGCGTATGTCTAAATAATTCCTTGTGTTTCATGGGACAGAGATGAGACAGAATAGTTGAGTAAACAAATTCTATTTTAAAACCACATGTTGAGGTATACATTCTGTCTTGAATATACAAAGGGACCACAGAGACCATATACTTTGATAGTCAACGGGGAATTAGAGACCTACTGAGAAAATAAATAGTAAATCAAGGGACAATAGAGAAATTTTGTGGCAGATCTATGGGGACTATAAGGTTGAAAAGAAAGTTAGATTGAAGAACAATGGGGAATTTCAAGAAATTTCAAGTTGTAATTTTTATAACATACATAATAAGAAACCATTATTCCCCAAAGTAAAATGATAGAATTATTAATAAAACGTGGTAAGCTCTTTGCACTTCATGTATCTCAGTTAACATTAATGGTGTCTAAAATCTCCACTGTAAAATATTGGCAAGCGGCAGCTATAAATATAGATGGTACCACTGTGGACCATTGGCTCAAATGCCATGAATGGTGCTTGTCTTTAGGGACTTGATTTTCCACAACGGTTAACAACTCTCTGAAAAGTTTGAGCAAAAACAAAGCATACTCTTTCCATGATTAAAAGGAAGGTGCAGGCCTAAAATATTCTGTGTATATTAACATTTAAAAAGAGTTGGATCCTAGGCTTGGATAAACAAATTGTTTTATTTAACTCCATGAAAGTCTGATGGGGCATTTGAAAGGCATGCAGGACGTGAACCAAATCTTTCTCATTTGGCACTTGCCCATGTATTGCAGAGCATTTAGCAGCACTGGCCTTTGCCACTGCACATCAATAGCAGCTTTAATCATCATGACAGCAAAAAATGCCTGCAAAAATTGTCAGAATACCCCCAAGGGTTTGTCCCATCTCCATTACAAGGTTCTGTTTCTATACAGCAGTGAAAAAGGCTTAGGCTAAGTTCAGTTGCTGCAAAACTAATGCAATATGGTGGATTTGAAGGAGAGTGAGGACGCCTTCTGTTCAGTAGAGCCAACTGGTAGAGACTTTTAAATCAAAGCCTGCAGAGTTTATTCAAAGTCTTGAGAAGTTACTGGAATGTTCTAATGGCTTAACTTACTCTGAAATTCACACTTTAGTTTTTCATGTTTCATGTAATTTTTATACTGTCATAGCTCAAAAGGATCAAACACCTTGGGTAAAAAAACAGTGAGTTTGCAAGTTGTATTGACTCAATAGTAGATGTTTAAGCAGAGTCCAAATCCCATCTGTCTGTCATGGCCATTTGTGGTTAAAACATCAATTATAGGGAATGTTTATTTAAGGGATGTCATTCCTGGAATATCATGTCTGCTCACCACGTCAAATAGGTAACTACTTGTTATGTAATGAAGGGGGTAAGGGATTTCCCTGCTGGTCCAGAGGTTAAGACTCTGTGCTTCCAATGCTGGGGGCACGGGTTCAATCTGTGGTTAGGGAACTAAGATCCCACATGCTGTGCAGCACAGCCAAAAACAAAAACAAAAAAAAGGAAGAAAAAAAGAAGGGGGTAAGAATAGAGCACCTCTAGAATTTTCATTTCATGGAATTTTATAGTCTTGCAACAATTCAAATCTTGAAATCATGTCTTAAGTTAGGAAAGAATCAAGAACATACCTGACTTTTCTTGGGGCAGCTGACCATATTTTTACCCCAGACTGCTCATGGTTTTGGGTCACTTTTCTCCCTTGTGTCTAGGTCTCTTACTTTATGCTGACTGTCTTGTCTAGGGCAATTTAAAGCTTAAATATTTTAGTATCTTCCAGAGAGTATTATAGAAGGGTGCCCCTGATTTCCACAGAAACATGTTATTTTCATAGCCCAGCATGAATACATACCAGTCATCCTTTCTAGGCAGAGTGGATATTTTTTCTTGAGTCCTAGGCCCAAGGAATCTTCTGGGACTTGGTAATTTCCTAGAGAAAAGTATAGGACAATTTCAAGGACAGGGATTATATCTTATTTCTCTTGTATTTCCAGCACCTAGGATGATGTCTAGCACATAATAGGTGTTCAGTAAGTGTCTTTTTATTGAACAAATGTGGGATAAGTGTGTAGGATAGTTGCTGTGCTTTGTGATTTTCCAGGTTTTTCCTCAATTTGGTCTTCATCTGTTTATGCTGTCTGGCGAGCAGAGGGAGTTGAAGATGCACCTCAGGATTAGAGATCAAAGTGGGGAAAGGAGGAAATTTCTAGCCCATAGAAAAGCAGCTGTCAAAAAAGGAGACAGATAAAGTTGAAATTTCCAAGAGGGCTTAATTTAAATCTTTCAAGAAAAGATTACTTTTGGAGTGTTAACTCATCTTGATACCATGTGGATAATAGATTTGAGGAAAATATCTATTTTTATATGAGTTTGAAACATGGGACTACCAAAATGCTTAAAGATGAAAATAAAGATTGCCCAGAACTAACTTTGACTCATGTTTGACTGTATCTACTTTTGTTTCAGATACCTAATATATAGAATGTAAGCTCCTCAAGGAAAGGGATCTTTGTATTACTTACTAAATTATTCCAAGCAACTATTAGAATACTGCCTGGTACATACAGATACTAAATAATTAAACTGTTGAATCAATTAATCAATTAAAATCATACTGTACATACAGTTTGCATTATTTTTAAATTTAACATGATATTATCCATCAATGGAAGGATGGATAAAGAAGATGTATATATACATACATGTATATATATGCATAAATTTATTTATATATATACACACATGCATTATTGTGTGATGAAATATTATTAAACCATGAGAAAGAAGGAAATCCTGTCATTTGTGGCAACATGGATGGCCCTTGAGGGCATTATGCTAAGTCAGACAGAGAAAGACAAATACTGCATGGTATCACTTATATGTGGAATCTAAAAAAAATGTAAAATTCATTGAGCAGAAAAGTGGTTGCCAGGGACTGGGTGCTGGTGGGGGAAATAGGGAGAGGCTGGTAAAAGGGTACAAACTTTCAGCTATAAGATGAATATGGTCTCAGGATCTAATGTATAGTCATCAATGATGACTATAGTTGATAAGACTGTATTGTATAGCTGAAATTTGCTAAGAGAGTAGAACTTAAATATTCTCACAAAAGAAAAAGAAAAAGATAAGATGTGTTACTTAACTGGATATGGGAATCTTTTTTTAAAATTTTTTATTGGAGTATAGTTGCTTTACAACATTGTGTTAGTTTCTGCTGTACAGCAAAGTGAATCAGCTATACATACACATATATCTCTTCTTTTTTGGATTTCCTTCCCATTTAGGTCACCACAGAGCACTGAGTAGAGTTCCCTGTGCTATACAGTAGGTTCTCATTAGTTATCTACTTTATACATCGTTGTGTATGTATGTCATTCCCAATCTCCCAATTCATCCCACTACCCGCTTCCACCTTTGGTGTCCATATGTTTGTTCTCTACATCTGTGGCTCTATTCCGCTTTGCAAATAAGGTCATCTATACCATTTTTCTAGAGTCCACATATATGCATTAATATACGATATTTGCGTTTTCTTTCTGACTTACTTCACTCTATATGACAGTCTCTAGGTCCATCCACATCTCTACAAATGACCCAATTTTGTTCTTCTTTATGACTGAGTAATATTCCATTGTATATATGTACCACATCTTCTTTATCCACTCCTCTGTTGATGGACATTTAGGTTGCTTCCATGTCCTGACTCTTATAAATAGTGCTGCAGTGAACATTGGGGTGCATGTGTCTTTTTGAGTTATGGTTTTCTCTGGGTACATTCCCAGTAGTGGGATTGCTGGATCATATGGTAATTCTATTTTTAGTTTTTTAAGGAACCTCCATACTGTTCTCCATAGTGGCTGTATCAATTTACATTCCCACCAACAGTGCAAGAGGGTTCCCTTTTCTCCACACCCTCTCCAGCATTTGTTTTTTGTAGATTTTCTGATGATGCCCATTCTCACTGGTGTGAGGTGATAGCTCATTGTAGTTTTGAATCCCTTTTCTCTAATAATTAGTGATGTTGAGCAGCTTTCCGTGTGCTTCTTGGCCATCTGTATGTCTTCTTTGGAGAAATGTCTATTTAGGTCTTCTGCCCATTTTTGGATTGGGTTGTTTGTTTTTTTGATATTGAGCCGCATGAGCTGTTTGTATATTTTGGAGATTAATCCTTTGTCAGTTGCTTCATTTGCAAATATTTTCTCTTATCCTAAGGACTTTTTCCATCTTGTTTATGGTTTCCTTTGCTGTGCAAAAGCTTTTAAGTTTCATTAGGTCCCATTTGTTTATTTTTGTTTTTATTTTCATTACTGTAGGAGGTGGGTAAAAAAAGATCTTGCTGTGGTTTACGTCAAAGAGTGTTCTTCCTATGTTTTCCTCTAAGAGTTTTGTAGTGTCCAGTCTTACATTTAGGCCTTTAATCCATTTGAGTTTATTTTTGTGTATGGTGTTAGGGAGTGTTCTAATTTCATTATTTTCCATGTAGCTGTCCAGTTTTCCCAGCACCACTTATTGAAGAGGCTGTCTTTTCTCCACTGTATACTCTTGCCTCCTTTGTCATAGATTAGGTGACCATAGGTATGTGGGTTTATCTCTGGGATTTCTATCCTGTACCATTGATCTATATTTCTGTTTGTGTGCCAGTGCCATACTGTCTTGATTACTGTAGCTTTGTAGTGTAGTCTGAAGTCAGGGAGCCTGATTCCTCTGGCTCCATTTTTCTTTCTCAAGATTGCTTTGGCTATTTGGGGTCTTTTGTGTTTCCATACAAATTGTAAACTTTTTGTTCTAATTCTGTGAAAAATGCCATTGGTAATTTGATAGGGATTGTATTGAATCTGTCAGTTGCTTTGGGTAGCATAGTCATTTTCACAATATTGATTCTTCCAATCCAAGAACATGGTATATCTCTCCATATGTTTGTGTCATCTTTGATTTCTTTCATCAGTATCTTATAGTTTTCTCAATACAGGTGTTTTGCTTCTTTACATAGGTTTATTCCTAGATATTTTATTCTTTTTGTTGCAATTGGTAAATGGGATTGTTTCTTTAATTTCTCTTTCTGATCTTTCATTGTTAATGTATAGGAATGCAAGAGATTTCTGTGCATTAATTTTGTATCCTGCAACTTTACCAAATTCATTGATTTGCTCTAGTAGTTTTCTGGTGGCATCTTTAGGATTTTCTATGTATAGTGTCATGTCATCTGCGAACAGTGACAGTTTTACTTCTTCTTTTCCAATTTGTATTCCTTTTATTTCTTTTTCTTCTCTGATTGCCATGGCTACTTCCAAAACTATGTTGAATAATAGTGCTGCAAGTGGACATCCTTGTCTTGTTCCTGATCTTAGAGGAAATGCTTTCAGTTTTTCACCATTGAGAATGATGTTTGCTGTGGGTTTGTCGTATATGGCCTTATTATGTTGAGGTTGGTTTCCTCTAGGCGCACTTTGTGGAGAGTTTTTATCATAAATTGGTGTTAAATTTTGTCAGAAGCTTTTTCTGCATCTATTGAGATGATCATATGGTTTTTATTCTTCAATTTGTTAATATGGTTTATCACATTGATTGACTTGTGTATATTGAAGAATCCTTGCATCCCTGGGATAAATGTTGTTGGATTCCATTTGCTAGTATTCTGCTGAGGATTTTTAATCTATGTTCATCAGTGATATTGGCCTGTCATTTTCTTTATTTGTGCTATCTTTGTATGGTTTTGGTATCAAGGTGATGCTGGCCTTGTAGAATGAGCTTGGGAGTGTTCCTCTCTCTGCAGTTTTTTGGAAGAGTTTGAGAAAGATAGGTGTTATCTCTTCTCTAAATATTTGATAGAATTTGCCTGTGAAGCCATCTGGTCCTGGACTTTTGTTTGATGGAAGATTTTAAATCACAGTTTCAATTTCATTACTTGTGATTGGTCTGTTCATATTTTCTATTTCTTCCTAGTTCAGTCTTGGAAGGTTGAACATTTCTAAGAATTTGTCCATTTCTTCCAGGTTGTCCATTTTATTGGCATATAGTTTGCTTGCAGTAGTCTTCTAATGATCCTTTGTATTTCTATGGTGTCAGTTGTAACCTCTTCTTTTTCATTTCTAATTTTATTGATTTGAGTCTTCTCCCTTTTTTTCTTGATTAGTTTGGCTAAAGGTTTATCAATATTGTAAATCTTCTCAAAGAACCAGCTTTTAGTTTCATTGATCTTTGCTCTTTTCTTCATTTCTATTTCATTTATTTCTGCACTGATCTTTATGATTTCTTTCCCTCTGCTAACTTTGGAGTTTTTTTTTCTCTTCTTTCTCTAATTGCTTTAGGTTAAGTTTAGGTTGTTTATTTGAGGTTTTTCTTGTTTATTGAGGTAGCATTGTATTGCTATAAACTTCCCTCTTAAAACTGCGTTTGCTGCATCCCATAGGTTTTGTGTTGCTGTATTTTCGTTGTCACTTGTTTCTAGGTAGTTTTTGATTTCCTCTTTGATTTCTTCAGTGATCTCTTGGTTACTTAGTAGCATACTGTTTTTTCTACATGTGTTTGAGTTTTTACAGTTTTTTTCCTGTAATTGATTTCTAATCTCATAGCATTGTGGTTGGAAAAGATGCTTGATACGTTTTCAATTTTCTTAAATTTACCAAGGCTTTATTTGTGACCCAAGATGTGATCTATCCTGGAGAGTGTTCCATGTGCACTTGAGAAGTAAGTGTATTCTGCTGTTTTTGGATGGAATGTCCTATAAATATCAGTGAAGTCCATCTTGCTTAATGTATCATTTACAGCTTGTGTTTCCTTATTTATTTTCATTTTGGATGATCTGTCCATTGGTGAAAGTGGGGTGTTAAAGTCCCCTACTATGATTGTGTTACTGTCGATTTCTCCTTTTATGGCTGTTAGCATTTGCCTTATGTATTGAGGTGTTCCTATGTTGGGTGCATAAATATTTACAATTGTTATATCTTCTTCTTGGGTTGATCCCTTGATCATTACGTAGTGTCCTTCTTTGTCTCTTGTAATAGTCTTTATTTTAAAGTCTATTTTGTCTGATATAGAATTACTACTCCAGCTCTCTTTTGATTTACATCTGCATGGAATATCTTTTTCCATCCCCTCACTTTCAGTCTGTATGTGTTCCTAGGTCTGAAGTGGGTGTCTTGTAGACAGCATATGTACGGGTCTTGTTTTTGTATCCATTCAGCCAGTCTATGTCTTTTGGTTGGAGCATTTAATCCATTTACATTTAAGGTAATTATCGATATGTATGTTCCTATTACCATTTTCTTAACTGTTTTGGGTTTGCTCTTGTAGGTCTTTTTCTTCTCTTGTGCTTCCTGCCTAGAGAAGTTCTTTTAGCATTTGATGCAAAGCTGGTCTGGTGGTGCTAAATTCTCTTAGCTCCTACTTTCCTGTAAAGCTTTTGATTTCTCTGTCAAATCAGAAAGAGATCCTTGCTGGGTAGAGTAATCTTGGTTGTAAGTTTTTCCCTTTCATCACTTTAAATATATTCTGGCACTCCCTTCTGGCCTGCAGAGTTTCTGCTGAAAGATCAACTGATAGCCTTATGGGGATTCCCTGGTATTTTATTTGTTGTTTTTCCCTTGCTGCTTTTAATATTTTTTCTTATATTTAATTTTTGTTGGTTTGATTAATATGTGTCTCAGCGTGTTTCTCATTGGGTGTAGCTCTCTGTGCTTCCTGGACTTGATAGACTATTTCATTTCCCATGTTACGGAAGTTTTTGACTATAATCTCTTCAAGTATTTTTTCAGATGCTTTCCTTTTTTCTTTTTCTTCTGAGACCCCTATAATTTGAATGTTGGTGCATTTAATGTTGTCCCAGAGGTCTCTGAGACTGTCCTCAATTCTTCTCATTCTTTTTCTTTATTCTGCCCCTTGGCAGTTATTTCACCTTTCTATCTTCCAGCTCACTTATTCACTCCTTTGCCTCAGTTATTCTGCTACTGATTCCTTCTAGTGTATTTTTCATTTCAGTTATTGTGTTGTTCATCACTGTTTGTTTGTTCTTTCATTCTTCTAGGTCCTTTTTAAACATTTCTTGTATTTTCTCGATCTGTGCCTCCATTCTATTTCTGAGATTTTGGATCATCTTTACTATCATTACTCTGAATTCTTTTTCAGATAGATTGCCTATTTCCTCTTCATTTGTTTGGTCTTGTGGGTTTTTAGCTTGCTTCTTTGTCTGCACATATTTCTCTGTCATCTCATTTTGTCTAACTTACTGTGTCTGAGGTCTCCTTTCTGCAGGCTGCAGGGTCATAGTTACTCTTGCTTCTGGTGTCTGCTCCTGGTGCCCTGGTTGGTGAGGTTGGTCTAGGGGCTTGTGTAGACTTCCTGGTGGGAGGGACTGGTTCCTGTACTCTGGTGGGTGGAGCTGAGTATTGTCCCCCTGATGGGTAGGGCCGTGTCAGGTGGTGTGTTTTGGGGTGTCTGTTAGCTTAGTATGACCTTAGGCAGGCTGTCTGCTGATGGGTGGGGCTGTGTTCATGTCTTCCTAGGTATTTAGCATGAGGCATTCAGCACTGGAACCTGCAGGCATTTGGGTGGAGCCTGGTCTTGCTGTTGAGATGGAGACATACAGGAGAGGTCATTCTGATTAATAGTCCCTGAGGAGGAATTCTCTGGTGGTCCAGCATCTTGGACTCAGCACTCTTACCATGGAGGCTCAGGCCTGAGCCCTGGATGGGGAACCAAGACCCTGCAAGCTCATGCCATGGTGAAAAAAAAACAACAAAAAGGAAAAGAAAACAAACAAACAAAACCCAAGACAAATAGCAAAAACAAAAGCAAACAAACAACAATAACAAAAAGAAAAGAAAACAGACAAACCCAAGACAAGTGGTAAAACCAAAACCAAACAAAGACAAAGAAAGAGATCCAAAGAAAAAAACAAAGGAAAAAAACCAATAGAACAACCAACCAAAGAACCCCAAATGAAAACAAACAATAAAAACAAAACTAACAAAAAACAAAACAAAAGCAGAAAGCAAACTAAAATAAGCAGAAAGAAAACATAAAACAAACACACAAAAATGATAAAAAAAGATAACAAAAGAAAAAACAAAAACAAGAAAAAACAACAAAAAAGTAAAGTAAAAATAGAAAAAATATATTAAAAAATTTTTAAAAGAGAAGAAAATAAAAAACAATGGAACAAAATAAAACAAAAAAATAGTAATAATAATATTTTCCCAGGGCCTTAGCTGTCAGTGGGTTTGCCCCCGTTGTGAGACACAGCCAACCCCTGCCTCCCCAGGAGGCCCTCCAATGCCTCTAGGTAGCCCTCTGGACACGCTCTGGGCCCTGTTGGGCAGCTCTGATGCTTACCTGGCCCAAGTCCCTTGTGTACTTGCCCCCAAAGTCTACAGCTGCTGAAGCTAGACCAGTCTCAGTTGTGGGATTCATGCATTCCACAGATGCAGGGTTTACCAAGCTGATTGCTGGGATTTAATCTGCAGCCTGTGCAGCTGCATGGGGAGACTTGCATTCCTCTTCCTTAGTTGCACAGCCCCTGTAGCTCAGCTTTGGTTTTGGCCCCATCTCTGAATGTGGGCCACCCTCAGGCATCTGTTCCCCACCCAGGCAAGAGGGGGCAAAAGCAGTGGCTGATTGGGGCACACTTACTTGCTCAGGCCAGGGAGGGATAAGGCAGCCACAACTGGGACATGTGCGAATTGTCTGTGGCGGCAGAGACCAGCAGTTGGCCCTGGATCACAGGACCTTCTGCAGTGGCAGGCTGTGCAGGCTCCCGGGAAGGTGGGAGCAGTGACCTGCACTTGCTCACAGTATCCTTGGTGGCAGCAGTGACAGCAGTAGTGGTCTGCATCCACCTCTGGGGTTCAAGATGGCAGCTGCAGCTCACTCCCACCCCTGAAGCTCATGGAGGTAGTGCCCTGCCACCTGTGAATGCACGGAGAAAGAATCTCCTATGGCAGGCTTGCCTAGATGGGGGAATTATTTCACAATGTTTATGTCTACAAGATCATCATAACATACACTTTAAATATCTTATAATTTTATTTGTCAACTGCACCTTAATAAAGCTGAAAAAATTGGCATTATATTGTAAACATTTTCCTACATTATATTTTTAACACATAATATTTCATTAATTATCTATATAATCACGATTTTATCTATTCAATAAAATTTTCATTTTCCTTTGATTGAAAATACTATTAGTCCCCACTCCCAGAGATTTTGATTTAATTGTTCTGGAATGGAATCTGGGCATAGATATTTTGTAAAGTTTGCCAGGAAATTTTAATGTACAGCCAGGACTTGGAAGCACTGCTCTAAGTTACACAGCCAAAGTACTTTCCAAAAGGTTGTACTGATTTATATCAGAATGCTATATACAGCACACAGCTGTTTTCACCAGCACTGATCATTATGTTTACAGTTTGAGTGGTCAAAGTATGGTCCTCAGGCTCAGCAACAGTGGCATTGCTCAGAGATTATGAGAAATGCAGTATCCCTCTGGTTCTTTCTTTGCTCCATTGAATCAGGATCTAATTTTTAACAAGATCCTCTGGTGGTTTGAACGCATATTAAAGTTTGAGAACAGCTGATGTAAAATATCTTAATTTGATAAGGCAAAAACAATATATTTTTATTTGAACTTGCAGTGGTTCAACTTTTGAAGTTAAACTGCCACTTCTGGTTCTTGTTTTAGAATTGTCCATTTCCATCCTTTGCCTGTTTTAAAATTAGGGCTATTTTCTGAGATGTTTTGAAGATTTGAAAAACCTGATGGGTTTAAAAAGGAACATGAATGAACTATGAAATAGAGATCTATTGACACTGAAGTTTAAACCTGTCTAGACGCAAATGACACAAAAGAGAGATAGGGGAGAATGTTTTGAACAAAGGAATAACATTTAAACTGATCCTTATTTAGGGCTCTTAGCATTAATATCTCTTTTCTTGGCATTTATGAAATACCCATTCATTCTTTCATGCATTCAGTCAGCATTTCTGACTGTCCCTATATAATACAGTGTACTGGTGCTATGAGTCTCTGTGGCCATAAAGAAATCTGTTTGCTCATCTTTGGGCCTTACATTCTATTTGGTGTGGTCACATGTGTGCAAAGTTATCTAATGGTAAAAATTTTGTTGATTATGGTGGATTGAGTACTAACTGTATGGCTTAGATATTGGGCTCATCTAGACATTAGAAAATGGGTAGTGGAAGGAATGGAACTCACATCCATTGAATGCTTACGCTGTATGTGTTCCATCTTATTCAATTCCCATGATAACTCTGTAAAGTAGTCAGGATATTTGGATCATAAATCATGTGAAGAGTGATTGTTATTAGTGACAAATCAAATAAAATTTATTTGGGGGAAGAGGGGGACAACTTTTCCTTACAGAAGAATTCGAACTAGTAAATGTAGAAAGAATGAGGGAAATAGTAAATTTCCATCAGAATGCCACAGTAATCATTGCTTTAGGCAAGATCCACAGATGAATGCTAAAATTAATGGTCAAAATTTTAAGGAGAAACACAATATTTGCAGAGCCAAAAATTATCTCTCCCAAATATTTATTTAGTCCAAAGAGAAACATAGTAAATTTATAGTGGAAAAGCCTAGCAGATATAACTTCAACATCACATAAGACATAAATGATACCATTTATCCCCCTGAGGAAGGGCACATCACCTCTGTGGAATGCTTCCTCAAAATTTATAACCTCAATCTAATTATGAGAAAACATTGGAAAAATTCAGATTGGGTTAGTCTACAAAACACCTGACCAGTACTCTTCAAAAATGTCAAGGTCATTAAAGACAAGGAGAGACTGAGAAGTTGTCACCAATTAGAAGTGGCTAAGGAAACATGGCAATGAAATGAAGTGTGGGACCATGAATTACATCCTGGAACACAAAAAGAATAGTAGAGGAAAAACTGGTGAAACCCACTTAAAGTCTGTAGGTTAGTTAATAATATTGTGCTAATGTAAATTTCTTAGTTTTGATAATTATACCATAATTATGTGACACGTTAACATTATGGGAAGTTGGTTGAAGAGTATATGGAAGTTCACTGTACTATCTTTGCAATGCTTTTATAAGTTTTAAATTATTTCCAAATAAGAAGTTAAAACATAAAAAACATTTTATACTATCAAGGAAAAAGTCTGTGCCTCTTCATCTTGATTCAGCCTTCAACATAGGACTGCGATCTTAACCATCTTCAAGAAAAAGAATAAATAAAAAATATAAATGTAATTGGGTTTTCCTTTTGTAAAGAGTGACCATTTCATTCCAGAATCCAGAAGTATTGGCTGTATAGAGCCACTTCTTCACTGTCAGAGGGTCTGCAAAGCATTGCTCCTGTGAGATGAAAATTACATACTATACAGAATAATAGGCACTTCTGAAACTTCTCTTCACAATCAATAAAGTTTCATCTTGGTCATCATGTATCCCAGCCTGCTTATTTTCATTTTGTAATTAAAAAAGAAGATGGAAATAACAGTATATGTTTATATGTTACTTTATATTTTGCAAAGGAGTTTTACATTTATATTTTACTTTATCTTCACCAACCCTATGAGACAGGGTAGTTATTATCAGCAGCCTTGCTTGGTGATTTCAAAATATAGGCTCTGAGATATTCATTATGTTCTAAGGACACAGTTATTGGTTGGTACTCTTTTCTACCTCCCTGAAACTTTCCTACACTCTCTGAAAGTGAAAGTGGAAAGTCAAATTCTCTTGTCCTTACAGGTCAGAAAACAGGGTAATACTTATAATGTAATTAATCATCATCATCATAATAATAACACCCAGCCTTTATTGCATTCTTAAAATATGCTAAAGAATTTGCCAAGTATTTTCTAAGCATATAATCTCATTTAATCTTTTTTACAAGGGGGTTGAAGCAGACATGGAGAGGATTGGCATCTGATTGGATGTGATGGACAGGAGAAGAGGGAAGCATGAAGGGTTACGATGGTGATGTGGCATGTGGTGGGACTACTAACAAATATAGAGGGTGCAAAAAGAGGAACATGAGGGAATATAATTTCATTTTTGAGTATGTTGTGTGTACTATCAACCCTACAATATGCCTCCTATTTGGCTTCTTTAAAACACTTAGAATAATTTGTGAAGGCAAAAAAAAATTTTAATGTGCATTTTATTATAGTGGCTCAGAGACTGAGATTTGATCAGATATGAGAATGTAAGCTCATAACTTTCAGCAGACTCTTCCAGTAGCCACTTGCTTGTCATGGTGCGCAAGCTTCCCTAAGAAAGTTTCTGGAAATTGCACTGGTACAGCAATGCAATCTGGGGAGACATTCCTTTGAAAAGCCCATCAGACTACAATTATAGTGTGTGGGTTAGACAGGGCAATGGAGGGGTTAAATGTTTCACAACTAACTATGAGAAGCTTGCTGACACAAAGTCTGATTTGAACAGAGATTAAAAAAAATACGTCTACAGGTATTATCATACGTGGGTTTTCCCTCTCTGTAATCCCACAACTACATCCCTTGGAGTGGAGGACAATGAGGAGAGACACTGCATTATTAAGCAGTCTTAGATCAGCTGATCAAACACACACAACACCCACAGGAATGTACAAAGCCGTCTTTCAGGTCAGAGACAAGTCCTTCAACCCACAACTCCACGGGGCCCAAGGATTCAGTCATCCTCACCACTTATTCACAGACAAGAGACCCTTCATCTCTCATAGAAATATAGAAGCATAGTTTATGATTCTATGTTGCTTTATACTTTGTAGGAGAAAAAACAAATCTTCCCTTGAACTTATATCTTTTCCATGGCCTTTAGATTCGTTTAATCTAGGGCCCCACACTTTCTTGTCCCAGGTTTCCAGAGCAAGTTGATTCCCCACAGGATGGGGCTCCTGAGGGGGTCTCGTCCCATGGGTGGAGCATCTTCCAGCCGGTCAGACCTTCCACACTGCCAAGATGGACCACATTTTAGCCGGTCTTGCATTTGGTATAATCCCTAAAACCACTCTCTTCCCTTCCTTTATTTACCTTTCTTCTCTACCAAATGCCTCGCCCTCCCCCTGTTGCCCTTGGTGGGCATGTCACAGTGATGGGGAGGGATGAAGGCTAACATACTAAATCATCTCACTGATACAAATTTTCAGGTAGGGAAAAGGAGGAAAAGAGGCTTCCAGTGATAGGAAGTTCCAACGTCACTTCTCACACAGACAGATCAACAGAGATCATTAAAGATTTCTTACTGTACAAAAATCCCTTTAAAAATTTAGGGAATTAGGTTGTATAAATTATGGTTAATTGATAAAGTAGAACACAATTTAGACATTAAAATTGTTTAAGCAAAATAATGACAGGAGAAAATACTTATGGTATAGAGTTAAGTGGAAAAAGCATGTTACATAACAGTATATATTACTGCGGAATAAGCTCAACTCTGAAAAAAATACATAAAATATGCACAGAAAAACGTGACTAGAAAGTATTTATCAAAGGGTGAAGGTTAGTAACATATGAATGGTGGGATTTGAGTTACTAATTTTCTTTCTTATAATTTTCTGCATTAAAAAATTTTTCTATCTGCTTCTACTTTAAAAAGCAAAGTCGTGGGCTTCCCTGGTGGCGCAGTGGTTGAGAGTCCGCCTGCCGATGCAGGGGACATGGGTTTGTTCCCCGGTCTGGGAAGATCTCACATGCTGCGGAGCAGCTAGGCCCGTGAGCCATGGCCGTTGAACCTGCGCGTCTGGAACCTGTGCTCCGCAACGGGAGAGGCCACAACAGTGGGAGGCCCACATACCACAAAAAAAAAAAAAAAAAAAAAAAAAGCAGCAAAGTCGTAATAATCAGCTGGTGATTGGCTGAAAGTCTCATTATTTGATAAACTGCACCAGCTCCAAAAATAGTGGATATTTTTATAGTCTTGGTATAATAATGTGTTTTACTTTTTAAATGGAAACATGTATACATATTCAAAGTAAGCAGAATAACTTGTGTAATATTTTGGAGTCTAGCATACACATATACAAATATACTCACACACCCTCCATATCAGAGTCTTGTTCAGTTTCTCTTTATTCATGACAAAAGGGGACCATTAGCATTTAATTTTTGAGAATTCCAGAAGTATTGTATTTTTAATGAATAATCACTTCTTATTTGATATATGGTGACATGAGGCACCATGTGGGGTTGTTCCTAATTTAACAGAATCAGCAACCAAGCCTCAGTTGAGAACAGGGGTGAGTATCCACACTCCTAGTTTCAGGGGTGAGTATCCACACTCTTAGTTTCGGGGGTGAGTATCCACATCAGGTGTGGGGACTGGCCACTTCGTTGAGCATCATACACCTTTTGATTGTTCATAGATCTTCCCCCTGCCAGAGATACTGTGGAATGGGTTAGGAGTAAAGATCAGGAATGGAATCCTGGTTTTCAGTAACGATAAAGTCATTTGGACTGATTCTTCCTGCTCAAGACAAGTAAAAACTGAATGACACACAAAAATTTTAAAACCATCAAAGAGTTAATCAGATAGTGTAGATTACTAGGCTAAGATCCAGGAGGGGATGGAAATCTAGAGAGAAGAGTCCAGCATTTAGGGCCATTTTTGCGCTGATTCTAGTTGCCAATCTAGAAGAGTTTGTTTAATAGTCTGGCCAGCCTGAAGGGACAGCAGTCAGAGTCCAGGGCCCACCAAAGGTGGGAGCCCTGGACCTGCCATTGATTAGGGACCAGTAAGGGTGAAACAGAAGTGAGTCAGCTGCCCTCGAGGGACTGCTGCCTGTCCTTCTGTTATTTGGAGGGCCCAGAAAAATCTCAAACTCTAAAACTGGATTAGGATGATCCAGGTTGTTATTTCCCTGGGCTCCTGGCAGAAACAAACAAAAATACCCTCTGACACTAATTGTTTCTACAAAAATTTTTAGCAACAAAGTTCGACATATTATCAAAGATAACCTGATTCAATAGGAGGCAAGATCCTATGGGAAGAATGAGAGGAAAACCAGAAAATAGAAAGCAACGGATGGGGAATCAAGATAATTAGAATTATACCTTGCTTTGAGAAAACTAAGACTACATTCAAAGAGGTAAAAGCAAGCCTTGAAATCTTTGACAGGCAACAGGAAACTATATAATATGGTGTAGCCGATTTCAAAAAGAGCCAAATATGAATTCTGGAACTGAAAATGTCAATAAACAAAATTAAGAGAACCAATGGAGGGGTTTAACAGCATGTTAGATACATTTGGGTAAAGAACTCATGAATTCATAGGTCCAAAGGTTAGAATGTAGGGTGAAAGTAAACATCCTTAGCAATATATATTGACATCCAGGAGGTTGAATTCAAAATATTGAGGATGCTATCTGCAACATGAATCTGTCCACAACACCAGTGGAATTCACCTGGAATCGTAGTGGGAGGGCAGTGTGTTTATCTGCACAGAAAGTGCTCTCATGTGTGCTATCTTCCTTCTATGATTTCTAGTCTATGACTTCTCAATTATATTCTCAGTTACATAGGGACACAAATAAAATGTCAGGATTTTTGGGTCCTAAAAATATTTGATAGATTCTGTAAGGGACATAAGTACAATACTTGTTGAGATGTTCTTATATGTAATGTCTTCTTGCAGTTTAAAGGAAGTTTAATTCAAATTAGCTGTTCTTTTAAATTTTATTCTGAAGTGAATAATTGTTGCAATTATTTGTCCTACGTGTTGGTCTAAGATCTGTCATGACCCATTTCGTATTGGGTATATGGTAACCTGTTTTAGTTTAACAAATTTAAAGTTTTAACTATATTAATAATTAAAAGTTCAACTTGTGTTTGCTTAGTCCCCTTGAGTTTCTTGAATGTGGCTTCTTACATCTTAGATCTTATATCTTACATCTGCCAGTCAGGTCTGCCAATATTTTACCGGGAGGATAGACCTGTATTTTTATGGCCCTTTAGTGTGACTTCGTTTCCTGGCCTGCAGAGGCCTTCTTACCCAAGGGATACTTAGACAGTTGAAGGAGTTATAGAATTTGGTTTCCTTCTTTCCACACCACTCCCATGGTATTATAAGTCATCAATCACTTATATATGGATACTTTACTCATACACTCTCTGATTTTCCTTAAGTGTTGTCCTTAATCACCCTTCCTCCTGAATACTTGAGTTCTTACTTGGATTTATGTATAGCTATCATATTTGAGACGTAATTTGTTTTTAAAAGTATCTTGTCCCACAAAAGGGACACTTGCTGCTTTTTCTTTGACTCTAGCTGGTTCATTACTTGTAGTTTTCTTTCTCAGGGCCACTAGGGGGTGATATTTTCTATCTCTTAGTCCTCATTTCTAGCAAACCATATCAATTTGCAAACACTGTGGGCTAATATTTTAAAATACTAACCAGTAATTTTTTGGGTATATTTAAAAAAATTAATAGACTTTAAAAAAATCAGTTTTAGGGCTTCCCTGGTGGCGCAGTGGTTGAGAGTCTGCCTGCCAATGCAGGGGACACGGGTTCGTGCCCTGGTCCGGGAAGATCCCACATGTCACAGAGTGACTGGGCCCGTGAGCCATGGCCGCTGAGCTTGCGTGTCCGGAGCCTGTGCTCTGCAACAGGAGAGACCACAACAGTGAGAGGCCCGTGTACTGCAAAAAAAAAAAAACCAGTTTTAGGTTTACAGAAAAATTGAGCAGAAAGTACAGAGAATTCCCTTTTATCCCCTTTTTGTCTCCTGCACAGTTAATCTTATTGTTAACAGCTTGCATTAGTGTGGTACGTTTGTCAAAATTGATGATCCAATAATGACACATTTTTATTAACTAAATCCCATAGTTTACATTAGGGTTCACTCTTTATGTTGTATATTATGTGGGTTTTACAAATGTGTAATTATGTGTACCTACCATCTCAGTATCATACACAGTAGTTTCATTGCCCTAAAAATCCTCTGTTTCACCTGTCCATCCCTCCCTTCTCCCAAAACTCTGGCAGCCACTGATCATTTTACTGTCTCCACAGTTTTGCCTTTTCCAAAATGTCATCCAGCTGGAATCATACAGTGTGTATCTAGCAGATTGGCTTCTTTTGCTTAGTAATATGCATTTAAGATTACTTTATGACTTTCTGTGGCTTGCTAGCAGAATAATATTCCACTGTATGTTGTACCACAGTTTGTTTATCCATTGAGCTATTGAAAGACATCTTGTTTGCTTCCAAGTTTGGCAATTATGACTAAAGTTGCTATAAACATTTTTATGCAGATTCTTGTGTGAAGGTAAGTTTTCAACTCACTTGGGTAAATACTAAGGAGTGCAATCCTGGATTACGTGGCTAAGAGTATTTTAAGTTGCGTAAGAAACTGCCAAACTGTCTTCCAAAGTAGCTGTACCATTTTGCATTTCTACCAGCAATGGATGAGAGTTCCCGTTGCTCCACATCCTTATCTGCATTTGGTTTTACCAGTGCGTGAATTTTAACCTTTCTAATAGATATTCAGTTGTATCTCATTGTTTATGAATTTACAATTTCATGCTGACATATGATGTTGAGCATTGTTTTCCCATATTCCAAATAATTGCCATCTGTATGGGTTTTTTTTTTTTTGGTGTCTGTTCAGATTTCTTGCCCATTCAAAAAATTGGGTTGCTTGTTTTCTTATTGTTGAATTTTATGAGTTCTTTGTATATTTTGGATACCAGTCCTTTATCAGATATATGTTTTGCTAAGATTTTCTCCCAGTCTATGGCTTTTAAAAAATTCTCTTACCCTATCTTTGGCAGAGCAGAAAAATTTAACTTTAACTTACCATTTTTTCTTTCATGGAGAGTACTTTTGATATTGTATCTAAAGAGTCATCTCCAAATCTAAGGTCATGTAGATATTCTTTCTGTATATTCTAGGGATCTTTATTTTTGCATTTTACATTTAGGTCTATGAGCCATTTTGAGTTAATTTTTGTGAAAGGTGAAAGGTCAATGTCTAGATTCTTTTCTTTCTCTTCATCTTACAATGATTTTATATTATTTTATGATCTGGTCTTTTCTCTAACACTATTGATTAAATTTGATTTTTATTTTTGTTAATTTAGAAAAGTTTCTTTCAACTTTATAACTTGTTATGCAAACCCATGTTCAAACTCCATCTCCACCAAATGCTAACTCCTGAGTGACCTTGGAAATGTTACTTATACCAAGCTTTAGATTTTCCTGTTGTTAAAATAGGGGTGTTTCTTTTAACCCTGTGGCTCTTCCATTATATTTAGACATGCACTATCCAGTATGGTAACCACTAGCCAAATGTGGCTATTAAGCACTTGAAATGTGGCTAGTAGTTTAAATTGAGATGCAAATTGAAACACACATCTAGTTCCAAAGATTTAGTAACCAAAAAAGAAAAAAAAGATAATTAATTAATTAATTTATTTTTGGCTGCATTGGGTCTTTGTTGCTGTACGTGGGCTTTCTCTAGTTGTGGCGAGTGGGGGCTACTCTTCATTGCAGTGCACGGGCTTCTCTTTGCTGTTGCTTCTCTTGTTGCAGAGCACAGGCTCTAGGCACGCAGACTTCAGTAGTTGTAGCATGTGGGCTCAGTAGTTGTGGCACATGGGCTTAGTTCCTCCATGGCATGTGGGATCTTCCCGGACCAGGGCTCGAACCCATGTCCCTTACATTGGCAGGTGGATTCTTGACCTCTGCACCACCAGGGAAGCCCCAAGATCATAAATTGTTTGTATTATATGTATGTCCAGGGTATAATATTATATATATATGGTTAAATAAAATATATTATTAAAATTAACTTCACCTACTTCTTTTTACCTTTTCATGTGGCTACTAGAACATTTAAAATTACATATGTGATTCATGTTGTATTTCTATTGGACAGCATTTCTCTCTAGAGTTTGGTATCCATTACCTTACCAAGAGTAAGTTAGAGTTCTATTTTCCAAAAATATTTTGCACTTCTTACATAGAATGCTCTCAGTATATATTATTTCCCTTTGCTTTGTACTACAAGCAGAACTTGTCACCTAGAACGTGGGAGGTGTTATTATGAAATTTTTGCTTTATAATAAGGACATAAATAGGATTATTGCAAAAATAACACAAAATACAGAGGAAGAAAGGGCAAATACAACTGGGTAAAAGTGGTGAGGCAGAGACAGATTAATTATAAAGCCAATAAAGTTTAAGTTTAAGCTGCAGGGACTTTCACTCACACAGGCTCCTTCCAGGGCCCTGAGAGTATGTGTTTGTGGGGTCTTATATTTGTAGCTCTTGAAAATGTAAGATAATCACAACCAGTGAAGACATCTGTTTCTCTCCATGTTGACTTTTCTTTCATCATACTTTGTGTCAATGGCATTGGGGTTATCACAGGCATTTTTAAGATCTGCCTCAGAAAGGTTGAATTGGGGAGATATTGAATTTGGGTTTAGTGGGCTATATGTATGTGGCTTGTGAATAAGTTGCCACTTTAGAAATGGCTTCAGGAATAATACTGCTACCCCCTACTGTCTCCAAGTTTCAGTGTTGGGACACCAAAGTGAAAGGCGAAAGTTGGCCTTGCCACATGAACTTGTCTTTTGGTGCTTGGCAGCAGAAGTATGAGTAATGAAAGAGAAAAAAGGTCTGTAATGTTTGAAGCCAGAAACTAGTTTGTGTAAAATTCTACCAGACTGTAAAATTGGAAGCAGAGTTTTCAGTTTTCACTGATGCCTCCTTTAAAGGGAAGATCTTTTCTGCCAGGAATATATTTGATATTGCAGCACATGCAATTATACATTTACTATAGCTTTTTTCTTTTTTGGTGGGAATTGAATAAATTAGATTTTATCAGAGTTACTGTGTGTGTAGGGCACAGACTAGCAGTACAATAAGCAACGAGAATGTCTGTGTGTAAAGTCACACACATGTGGTAGATCACTATGCTATTTTCAATATATAACCAGGGAGAGGATTAAAAAATGTGAATGTAACATCATTCAAAGTTATTCTCAAAATTTGGTGAGGATTCTTGGGGGTCCCTGAGATTCTCTTTTTTTTTTTTGCAAAGTTTGATAAAATTTTAGTGACTGCATATACTCCTGGAAACATGACCACACTCAAGATACAGATGTTTCCATCACCATAAAAACTTTACCCGAGCAACCGTTGTGTCGATCCTTCCACTGACCCTGGCCCCAGGTGGCCACTGATCTGTTTTCTGTCACTATAACTTTGCATTTTCTGAAATTCCATGTAAATGGACCTGAGATTCTTTTGATAGGTCAGTGAGATAAAACTATTTTCATAATAATATAAAGATTTCAATTTCCTTTGTCATTCTCATTCTATGAAGAATATACGGTAGAATTTTCCAGCAGCTACATATGTGATATTGTGACACATGAAGATTGAATGCAGAAGCAGATAAGAGAATCCTAACATCTTCTATTAAGTCAGACATGAGAGTTCAAAGATAAAACCATTCTTCTCACTAAATTTTGTTAATTAAATTGAGCATTCTCATCAAATTAAAAAAGTTATTTTTAATTTAAAAATGATGCTATTTGTATTGACATGTAGTTTATATGTCATTGATATTTTAAAATGAATTAATAACTAAACATTTAATGTTTTGTAGTTTTAATTTCTACCATCAAAAATGTTTTCAGGGCTTCCCTGGTGGTGCAATTGTTGGGAGTCCGCCTGCCGATGCGGGGGATATGGGTTCTTGCCCCAGTCTGGGAAGATCCCACATGTCGTGGAGTGGCTGGGCCCGTGAGCCATGGCCGCTGAGCCTGCGTGTCCGCAGGCTGTGCTCTGCAACGGGAGAGGCCACAACAGTGCAAGACCCGCGTACCGCATTAAAACAAAAAATGTTTTCAATGATCAAATTCCTATTCCAGTAGGTCCTCATTTAATTTCATTGAAAGCTAAGAATAAGAAACTACCTGAGCTGTAAAAGGCCATTAAAAGGACATTGTCATTCTCAACACCAGCACCAGTATTTGAAATTCTTTGTTTGTTTTGTGTCCTGGAGGTTTTCTATGACATAACACTTTTCCACAGTGAGATCAGTGACAGATGAGACATAAGTCTTTTTTCTGTAATGTGAGAAAAGAGTGACTATAAAAGTAGAGGAAGAAATGTAGTACATGTTCTCAGATCTATCTTAGGAAAGTCCATATGTGGGATGTAAATGTGGAAACTGAGCCCTTAAATCCATCTGTTTGCCTTTAGCCTTGGGAAGTTTTCAGATTCCCCCAAGTGTAGCATACCCAGGAAGACACCTGATCTCAGTGGTTTAGCTGGCAATTATATACCTACACTAATAATTAAAGTATATTGAGGAAGACCAGGGAGAAGATGTGGGGCTGGAAGGACAGGTAATTTTAATTGGTTTGAAGGATATTGAAAGTAAACAAAATGAATTTCTACAGTGGTTTGGAGTTTACAGAACACTTTCATGTATTACCTGTTTTGATCATCTTGTTAAACTTGTGGGGTATCTATAACAGGTTTTTGCCCCCATTTTACAGATAAGGAAAATGAGGCTCAGAGAGAATGTTTTTTGATAGAGGGTTACCTAGGAAATCTTTTGATTAGCACTTTTTTTTTTTTTTTTTTTTTGCGGTACGTGGGCCTCTCACTTTTGTGGCCTCTCCCGTTGCGGAGCACAGGCTCCGGACGCACAGGCCTAGCGGCCATGGCTCACGGGCCCAGCCGCTCCGCGGCATGTGGGATCCTCCCGGACCGGGGCACGAACCCGTGTCCCCTGCATCGGCAGGCGGACTCCCAACCACTGCGCCACCAGGGAAGCCCTGATTAGCACTTTTAATTAGTATCACATGACATTAATGGCAAAGTATTTTTTGAAAATTAAATTCTAATTTACTCTTATTTGGCTATAAAAATCTTAACAATTCATAATATGTTATTCAGCTCTGCAAATTTGAAACACTGTGGCTAATAAATCTTTAACAACTAGTAAAATTTTAACCACCTGAAAAACATAACATGGAATATATTGTGTGGGTATATATTTAGGTTTTTTCCATACTGATGGGGCTGACTCAAATATAATGAGGAATGTTATTAAACCTATTCATATCTTTCCTATGTGGGACCTCTACTGTAGTTTATAGTAATCCCTCCAACTCCCTCCCACTCTGAATGAACTGCAGTGGTCTGGGTTATAAATTTAAATCAGATTAAATTCTACCTTTTAGATGTGCAGAGCAAGAGTCTCAACTTTAGTGGATACTTTAAAAATTTTTATTTTATTTATTTTTTTAAATTGAAGTATAATTAATTTACAATGTTGTGTTAGTTTCATGTGTATAAAAGTGATTCAGTTATATATATTTGTGTGTATATATACATTCTTTTTCAGATTCTTTTCCATTATAGGTTATTACAAGATATTGAGTATAGTTCCCTGTGCTATATTGTAGGTCCTTGTTGTTTATTTTATATACAGTAGTGTGTATATATTAATTCCACACTCTTAATTTATCTACCCCCCCATTACCCCCTTTGTTAACCATAAGTTTGTATTCTATGTCTGTGAGTCTATTTCTGTTTTGTAAATAAGTTCATTTGTATCATTTTTTAAGATTCCACATATAGGTGATATCATATGATATTTGTCTTTCTCTGACTTACTTCACTTCATATGATAATCTCTAAGTCCATCCATGTTGCTGCAAGTAGCATTATTTCATTCTTTTTTATGGCTGAGTAGTATTCCATTGTATATATATACCACATCTTCTTTATCCATTCATCTGTCGATGTACATTTGGGTTGTTTCCATGTCTTGGCTATTGTAAATATTGCTGCAATGAATGTTGGGGTACATGTATCTTTTCAGATTATAGTTTTCTCTGGATATATGCCCAGGAGTGGGATTGCTGTATCATATGATAGTTCTATTTTTAGAATTTTAAGGAATCTCCATACTGTTCTCTATAGTGGTTATACCAATTCACCTTCCACCAACAGTGTAGGAGGGCTCCCTTTTCTTCACACCCTGTCCAGCGTTTATTGTTTGTAGACTTTTTGCTGATGGCCATTCTGACCTGTGAGAGGTGACACATCATTATAGTTTTGATTTGCATTTCTCTAATAATTAGCAATGTTGAGCATCTTTTCATGTGCTTTTTGGCCACCTGCATATCTTCTTTGGACAACTGTCTATTTAGATCCTTTGCCCATTTTTTTGATTGGGTTGTTTGTTTTTTTTGATATAGAGCTGTGTGAGCTGTTTGAATATTTTGGAGATTAACTCTTTGTGGGTTGCTTCATTTGCAAATATTTTCTCTTATTCTGTGGGTTTTCTTTTCGTTTTGCTTATGGTTTCCTTTGTACAAAAGTTTTAAAGTTTAATTAGGTCTCATTTGTTTATTTTTGTTTTTATTTTCATTATTCTAGGAGGTGGATCCAAAAAGATATTGCTGCAATATATGTCAAAGAGTGTTCTGACTATGTTTTCCTCTAAGAGTTTTATAGTATCCAGTCTTACATTTAGGTCTTTAATCCATCCATTTTGTATTTATTTTTGTATATAGTGTTAGAGAATGTTCTAATTTCATTCTTTTACATGTAGCTGTCCAGTTTTCCCAGCACCACTTATTGAAGGACTTGTCTTTCTCCATTGTATATTCTTGTCTCTTTTGTCATAGATTAATTGACCATAGGTTCATGGGTTGATTTCTGGGCTTTCTATCCTGTTCCATTGATCTGTATGTCTGTTTTTGTGCCAGTACCATGCTGTTTTGATTACTGTAGCTTTGTAGTATAGTCTGAAGTCAGGGAACATGATTCCTCGAGCTCTTTAGCAGGTATTTTATCAATTTCATTTCTTACTCAGGCATACCAAATTAACGATTAAATGCCATAATCACTAGCTCTGTGTATAAGCAACTTGAGGACAGACAATATGAATTATAATTCTTGACTTCCACTGCATATTTTAGATGCATATGTAATTTGCTTTTAATTTGAATATTAAAAATTAAATTTGTGGCTCTTATGGGATAGAGTGGGTCATAAGGTAGTTGTGAGGAAATTAGAACTCTTCTTACACAGCTGGATGTCCACTCCCATGACTGCAGCATTGTCTGCTTCCAAAGAAAGTCTAGACCAAGAGTACCATCTAAGTATCCTGAAGTAATGGAGTTTCTGAAATTGTCCAACTTTCTTTCACCCGCAAAGAAGAAAAAGAGTCAGTTTCAAAATACATTTTAATATACATATCTTCTGGGTCTAAGGTGGCATAATGTTATATTTTAAAGATAAATTTATCCATTTAATTAGTATTCTTTGTCAGTAGTCAGTATTCCCCAGGAGTGTATATCTTCTGAAATTTCAAGAAAAAATTTTTAGGTAAACTAAGAATTAATTTCTTCTGATACACTCCAGTATGTCTCAGTCTATTCCATAATATGATCAATGAAAATGATTCTTATGGATCACCACATTTGAGGTGGCTTAGTTGAAAAAATTTGAGACAGCTTACTAAATTCCTGGAAGAAAAAAAGACACTTTTTAAATGTAGGTAAAGGCATATTGAATTCAAACATGTTTTACTTGAGATCAAAATTTCTTTTTTTGGAGCAAGAGTATCAATAGCAAATCATTCTTTTGTCCATTTGGATATTTGGAACATGTGGGTCTGGACATCCTCACAGGTTAAATGATTATCTCTGTCTGTTGGTACTAGAAGAGCTGATTTTTGCAACATTTCTTAAGTCCCATCTGAGGGGAGTGGCACATGGGTTCATGCATTGCACTAATTCTAGTCTATTGCTAGTGGCAGCTTGCAACCTTCTGAAGCCTCAGAACCTTCCCTATGTTAGGAAGGTTCTGAGGCTCATCCATGCTTAGTGAGTGGAAAAGAGTATCTTGATTGATTAACTGTGTCCTGTGTGTGTTTGAAGGGTGCGGGGGGGATGGGAAATGGAGAACACTGTCTGTTTCCAAATATTTCCAGCTCCGACCTAACATGGAAAGTAAATTATGCCAGCAATTAAATGTCTTCTTTCTGGATAGATCCAATAGGGTTGGTAGCCCAGTAAAAATACTCCCTCACATTGCTGTAATCAAATGTGAGTGAGTAAGGGGGCTCCCTGATATTACTGGGATCTGTATTTGTCAAGGCAAGACAAAGAACTCCTCTCTCACTCTGCAGATGACTTTCACGGCCCTGGGGCACTTTCCTGGCTTGGAGAACTTACCTTTTGGTGACCCTGTGGTGGTTTCCTCAGTGGTCTGTATGCCCCTTTGGATGCCTACAGGGGTGGTCTCTGCAAAGTCGTCATCTGTGCCACTGGTAGTTGGGAAGGGGCCCTCTGAGTTTCCCCGGATGGCAGGATTTGCTCCTGCTTGTCCTGCAGGAAGGATTCCATTCTGGACATCTGGTGGGCAGGTGGGCAGGTGGGCAGGATGGGCAGGTGGGCAGGATGGCTCCGGGAAACAAGGGATGGAAGATAAATCCTGTTAAGATTTGGGGGGTCGCTGGCTGGAATGAGAGAAGGAAATAGAAAACAAAGTCAAAGGAACACAGTTAAAAGGTGGTCAACCAGCTTTTTCTTCCTTGAGGGCAGCAAGTTTTGGTAGGATTTACAGATGGAGAGGGTAGAGTCAGAAAAGACAGTAAAGATCGAGCGTTCCTCAGAGGAAATCCCTCCCTCTCCCAAGCCAAGCCTGATGCTGTTTTCATTACTGGGATTCCTTGCTGTGCTTCATTTTCCTCAGAAAGGGAAAGCCAGAATCAAGCCAGTCACAGGAAGAGGAATAATGCATCATTTGTTCATATCAGGAATAATGCATCATTTGTTCATTTGTTCATATCAGTCACAGGAAGAGGAATAATGCATCATTTGTTCATCATTTGAGGTAGAACTAAGGGAGAAAATCCATACAATTACAGGGGGCTGCATTTCTGTTGTTGACCTAAAGCATCATCTCTCCTTTGCCCATATTTCTTTTTAGAGTAATTTAAGAGACTAAAAGTTAATGGAAAAATTAGTTCAAGTAGATTAATCAATTCTTATCTCATGGTTTTCACCCCTTCAAGTTTCTTTTGATGTATTTTTCAAAGGCATTGGAATATTCAGTCAGAAACGTTTCTTTTGGCAATTCAGCCACTGGTGTATTCCTTGAGGTTACTCAGTGGGTCTTCTCTCTTTTGGGCAGTCAGTGATTTGCCCACTGGTAATGAATGTTGTTGCTACTTACACTTGTTGTTGTTGTTTTTCCCCTGGGAAAAAATTACTGTGAAAAGTTCTTCCTAAGAAGTAATAATTTGAAATCAGCTGGTTTTGGAGAGAGTTCAGGCAAGAACCAGTTCTCTGGGACCTCTCAGTTCTGACAGCATTCTCACATAATAAAAAGCATTGAGAATTCAAAATTAAGATACAGGTCCATTTCTTTGAGTGTGGATCTCAATTGTTAGTTTGCATAAGCACCATCTGGAAGGCAGAAATACGCATTTTTAACCAGCTCTCCAAGTTGTCCTGGTTTGATGGTCCAGGACTGATGTTTGGAAAACACTGTCTTAGATTTATGAGGTATTGGAACCAGAATTAGACTTATGCTGAGGGAGAGATAGGAGTACAGTACAGAAAATTTCAAATTGGGAGTTGGGACTTTCATACATTTGAAATAAAGAAAGTGGCTTCCCTGGTGGCGCAGTGGTTAAGAACCTGCCTGCCAATGCAGGGGACACAGGTTCAAGCTCTGGTCCAGGAAGATCCCACATGCTGCGGAGAAACTAAGCCCATGCACCACAATTACTGAGCTTGCTCTCTAGAGTCCTCAAGCCACAACTACTGAGCCCACATGCCACAACTACTGAAGCCCGTGTGCCTAGAGTCCATGCGCTGCAACAACAGAAGCCACCACAATGAGAAGCCCACGCATCGCAACGAAGAGTAGCCCCCACTCGCCATAACTAGAGAAAGCCCGTGCAGCAACGAAGACCCAATGCAGCTAAATAAATAAATAAATAAATAAATAAATAAATAAAATAAATGTGAGTGGTGCCCATCATTAAAAAATAAGGCAAAAATAATAGACTATAAATTACCAGTGCACTATATATACTAAGGGTAAATATTTGTTCATAAAACGTGTGTGTGTGTGTGTTAGTTACATAAAAAATATAGCTATTACTGTGAGTTTCACCAAGAAAAGAAAAAAAAAGAAAAAGAAAACCATTTTTCTATCCACTAGTATAGTGGATAGAAAAATGGTTTTCAATCTGGATTTACTTTTATTTTTTTGACCTTCGGACCTAATTTGCTTAAGCTTTCCGAGTCTCAGTTTCTTTTTATATAAAGTTGGTATCTCTACTCTACTTTGTAATCTGGTGAGGATTAAAGGCAACACATGTAAAAAAATCTCTATTTTGTAATCTGGTGAGGATTAAAGGCAACACATGTAAAAAAATCTACTAAGGTGCCTGTTTTATAGAATCGGGTCAATAACTGGTTGATATGGGTATTCATGTATCAGTGTTGGCAAAACATCCCTGTTACTTGATTTTATTTATGGACAGTCTAGGCAAATCCCTACCTTTTTAATAATAGAGGTTTAAAAACTGTCTTCCCAGATATTGCCTCAACTCTTTACTTCAGTGTCATGTTTAGATACCATATTAATTCAAATAATTTTTCTCTGAAAATGACTTATGCAGAAATGCATAGAAATGCCTAGTAATGGTACTATGAGTTTTATTTAGGGTCAGCCCTCTAGTTATTCATATGTATAGAGAAGAGTTCATTCATCACCATAAGATGCTAGAAAAATAATAAATTTTTCTATAAACATTAAACATCTAAGTCAAAAAATTAATCCTTCCTGCGCTAAATATCAATATGTATATTATTCTAAATCTGCATGCATTTCAGTAACTTACAATCCTACATTTTAATCAATACAAAGTTTAAACTATGAATTGGCTTTCTGGATAGAACTGAATCTGACATCAATATGTGGAAAACAAAAGCTAAGTCAAATTAATGGGGACAAGTAGCTGGAGAAGGATGATGAAATCCCCAGCTAGACAAAAGCTAACCTAATGTGAGGACCTATAAAAGTGTTCAGTTTATGATAGTATGCACCAGATTTAGGGGTTGTGGTCAAAAGTGGCTATATGACGATAGAAAACAGCATTGTGGTAGCAGTGAAAGGAATTTGAAATACTAGTAATTAATTTTTCTTTTTACCAATTCCTCTGAGCTTAGGATAGCACCCTAAAAAGAAAATAACACAAGTTATTAGACAGATTTTTAATATATTTGAGGCAAGGTTTAATATATTTGAGGCAATATATATATTATATATATTATAATAACTTAAAAACTTAAAATAGTTATAAATATTATAAAGAGATATGTGTTTATTTTCAACAGTAATTTAAACTGCCTTTGTGATTTGTATCACAAAACTCAAGTTAGCACATGACATTGAACTACTAACGTTTATTATTTGAGTGATGGGAGGTCTTCTGCATTACAGAAGTTACATGTTTTCTATAATTAGGTAATAGATACACATGAGGGGAGACTTGGAAGATACAGAAAGCAATAAAAAAAATCCCATCATGCAGAATGTGATATTTTTTCTTGCAGATGTTTTTCAAACATTTCTTTTTTACATACTAGAAGTCATGTAATTTTTACAACGTGTCTTACCTTTTCTGTTAATACTACACAGCAATCATTTAACCACATTACCAACAAATTTTAATAAATATAATTTTGAATGGTCACAAAGTATTTGATTTTATGTTGTACAGTTTACGTAATAATTTTCCTTTTGTTTAAATGTAGGTTGCACCTAATATTCTTCTCTACCATAAAATTATTTTGATGAATTTATTTGTAAATAAACCTTAGCTGTATTTCAGATTATTTCCTTGGAATGTGTTCCCATATGTGGAATTAAGAGTTAATATGAATTTTATACTTGATTCTGCTTTTAGAAGTAATAGCTGCCATCTGATGTTCATATTTGATCTTGGGTCTTGGTAATTTTATCAGTGATCTCAAGAATTACCTTTCACAAAGGAAAATAGAGAGAGAGGAAAGTGTGTCATTTTTAGGGAAAAGATATATAGTTAATAAATAAATTTGAGATAAAAATCCCCCAAATCATTAATTATTAGATCAGCCCATTAATTTAATATTTTCTTAACAGTGTGGTTTAAAGGATTGACTGGTTGCTTCATCTGTGACATTTACTAACTGTGTGATTGTAAATAAATAACTAACTGTAAGTATTGCCAGTTACTCATCTTTACATTAGAAATAAAAGTATTGTCTATAAAAGGTTGTTTTGAAAATTAGATGAGATAGTACATATTAAATAAAAAGTACTAGAACAGTGCCTGGCACATAGTAAGTGCTCGATAATTATTCTTGTTATTATCAGTGTCCATACAGTGCAAAGTAAATAGGAAACTTGGCAACTATTTGGTGAATTGAGATAGGATGAAATATTTCACACTAAGATGATTTAAAATAAAAATCATTTTACAAAATAATCCTACCTGGGCTCCAAGGTGTGCTACAATAACTGGTAACACCTGAAAAAAGAGTGAGAGACATAGGAAAAAATATACTAAAAGGTAAGTTCTGGTAGTGATATAAATATTGAGACTTTTAAAAAGCATACAATATTTACTGAATAGATATTTGTTTAATGTATCATCTATGATCATATATATGGACTCACAGAGCAGGACGGGAATTGGAACTCATCCAGTTTGTAAAAAGATTAGACCCAGAGATTTAGAAACCAGTCCAAAGCAGCACATGTAAAAGGTAGAAGTTAGTAAATTGGATGAACAAAAAATAACTTTGATTTCAAGCTATCCCAAACCTAAAATTATTCCAAGCAATCATGTTGATAAAATCCATGTGTTTCTTTTATATGACATCTCAGAAGATATATTAAAACATGTAATGGATATTTTAAAATATCACGATTTCTTGAAGCATGTGTACTTAGTCTCATAATTGTTGCCTGGATATTTTGATATTAAAATAGAACACTGGAAGGAAATTTTGGTTGATATTGTTCAACAACGCTCATCCTAACAGAGTTCTTAGAGCTAAGTGAGAAATACCACACTGGTCACTGATAACTGCGTACATGTTATGGATTTGTAGTTGGAAAGATCTGGGTGAGGTGTTGGTGTGCTCTAGCACTCTAAGAACTAACCATGGGGTCTGTCAGAAAGAACTAGGGTTTTAAGGTTTATTTTTATTTCTATAGAAACTCATAGAGTGTCACAAAAGTTATCAAAATGGGACTTTTAATATTCCAGACCTAAAAGATTTGAAAGTCTTATAAAAAGACTCTTAACTTTATTATTTCTCAAGAAGTTTGTACAGTAACACCCATAATGCCAAAAGGTAAAAAGTACACACATTTAAGAAAAAGCCTTACTCTCTGTCAGATCCCTGGCTACTGACCAAAAGCAACTCATCTTCAGGGTGGCAATGGAAAAGTGGATTGAAGGGAAGGGACACAGGATTTGGGAGAAAACAAAATTGAAATTTCTTCTTTAAAGGCAAATTGGAAGGAAAAGAAAGATACAAAAGGAAACCACAAATGTCTAAGTAAAAAATGTATTGTAAGAATTAAGTAATGTAGCACCAATGTAACAAGGAGAAAAAGTGTTAGTTTTCGACAGAGATATTGTTTGAAATAATAATAGCTAACACGTATTGAATGAGTACCATGTATAGGCACTGTTCTAAATGTTTTATGTAGATTTACTCATTTAATCCTAACAGCTCTAGTGGTAGATTCTAATTAATCTCTATTCTATATGATGAAGAAAGGGAGTCACAGAGGATTAGGTAACTTGGCCACATAGGCAGTAAGTGGAGAGCTGGGATTTGACCAGAAGTTTTGGCATTCTAGAGTTCACTCTTAGCCACTCTGGCCTGCCTTAGATAAATGAACGCTGTGGGCAGCTGCCCAGGTTTCTGGCGGGGATGTAAGGTCCTCTACATAGGGAGAGACAGGGTCGGAGGGACTGGGGCTGCGCAGGAGAAGGCATGTGTGGGGACCCTTGGTGGTGGCATAGCCTAGAGACATCGAAGAATCCCCACAGAGAACGAGGATTGATTTATATTATTGCATGTTGGGGAGTGTGGAATGTCGAACCGTCTCTACTGAATCTTTAGTAACATCTACAGTGCCCACATATGCCTTTGACTCCAGTGGATATATTCTTTGGTGGATATGAAGATGTACTAAGCCTGACCTCCAGGTTAGAGCAGGCCAGCAATTGAAACTGAACCTGGGCAATTGGCAGATGGATTACACCAGGGTCATGTAGTAAAGGGATTCTCATTTTATTTGCTACTCTCTCTAGTCTTTTTCTGAGGATGACTTTTATTATTAAGATATAAATAAGCAGCAGGTACTTTGAGTGAAGGCTCTAATATATCTGTAAGGAATAAGTAATGACTGATAGACAGGTATACACATCAATATTAAAAAAAGAAATGTAAAAATTAGTTATATTACATATTTTTACAAATATGAATAAATGAAGCAGTATAGTTTCTTGTGTTGTTATTTGGGACAAAAGGCACAGAAAAAAGTATTAGTTGCATATGATATAGAATTAAATTGAGCAGCTTAAAATAATTTTGTAAATTAAACTCAGTTTTGATTATAATTACTAATTAATATAAGCTTGCTACTATAAGTTGGACGTGTCCATAGTGGTAGGAAGATGGTTAGGGTATAGTCATGCTTCATTATTTGGGAATGTGTATTAAAATTCTTACAGTTTTGAATATCTTTGGACCCACAAATTCTATTCCTAAGAACTGGTCTTAAAGAAATAATCACTGAAGTGGTCAAAGCCTTAGTCAAAGGATGTTCACTGTAGAATTGTTTATAGCAGCAAAAATTTTGGAAAAAAACCCAATGTTTTCAATATGATGGAATACTAGCAATCATTTAAAACAATGTTATAAGTGATTCACAATGTTATAAGTGAATATTCAAAATATAGGAAAGACTATTCAAAATGTATTAAGTGAAAAAATTAGATTATAGAACATCAGCTATAGTAAGAACATATTGTCTTTAAAAAGTGTACTTATATGCATAGAAAAAGAGTGGAAGGACATAACCTAGAATGTTGACAGTGTTTAATTCTGGCTGGTAGGCTTATGGGTAAATTTTATTTTTTCTTTTTCCTTATCTGTGTTTTCTAAATTCTCTATAGTTAACATATACTATGTATGTAATAATCAAGAAAGCTTCTACAAAAAATTAGACCATTACGTGGGAATGATAGGGGCTGAGGTCATGTGTTAGGGAGAATTAGTTAACAGTAACCAATTTAGTCATAAAGGGATCATTATATATTTCTTTAGAGTAATTTAACTATTTAGAGAAGTTCCAAGAAGACAAAATTTGGACTTTGCAGTTAAAATGCAAACACTTTGGAAAGAGGTGATGTCCTAAGTATGTCATTTATATCTTCATGTGAGGGTTTTTTGGGGGGTTTTCCTGAAAGCAAATAACGATGGCAGGAGAGAAGGAACAAGAGAACCCTTGGGGACTCGAGAGGAGTCATGAAAAAAGCACACAAAAAGGATGAGATTAGATTTGCTGGAAATAGACTTTATCCATCTCTTATTTTTTCTTTGGAATGATTTTGGTCACCCAGAAGGTCTTCAATAGAAACAGAGCAAGCTGGAGAAGAATCCTGATACCTCTCAATCCCCCCGTTTATTCTTTACTTCTCGATCTTCCCCAACTCTTCATATTTCCTGTTACCTATTACAAATGTATTCTAGAGAGGTTATGGGGCAGCATGCTATTTTCTTGGTGTGTTCTCATGGGATTTCAGCAAGAACCAAATTGCCAAAGACTGCTTTAAATTTAGTAGGACATCCCTCTGCAAATTATCAGGGTAGAACTTTAAAGAACCTTGAAAATATTCTTTCTTCCCCTTTAGGCTTTCACCTGAGGGAAAATGCTCCCCATTGTTAAATTTAGTAGGTCTTTGAACTCACTTGTGGTTGCAGCTGCTGCTGTACCTTCAATCCCCCCAGGGTCAGTGGGAGGGTCTGGGTACCAGGTGCCATCCCTGCAGCAGGATTTAGCTGTAGGGCAACGAGGAAGATTTTCATTGTGTTGTTTCAGTTCAAACATCCAGGACCCGAATTCATATTTAATAAATGTAAAAGGGAGGATTAGCTATGCAAATATATAGTATACTACACTGCATTTGGAATTAGATATAGAAATGAAGTGCAAAGACTTGTTTAATCTACTAGTACAACAATCAAGTCCAGGACTAATTTTCTCATATTAAGTTTTTCTTTGGCATTTAACCCATTCTCCTGAGGATTACTTAAGTGATTCTATATTTGCCTTCCCTTTTTGGCTGCAACAGCAAGGGTTCCTGGAATTTTTCTGATGACTTTCTTATGAAGGACTGAGTTCCTTCATAGGTATCCCCATGAAAATTGTGAGGCTCAGAATAAAATATCTAGTCTGAATATGGTCTAGTACTATATTTAAATCAGACCAGTGGAAAAAATCCATTTTAAGCAGGAAAGAAACATTATCTTATCCCCCAAACAGATTAAACTATACAGATATTCTATGAAAAGAATGTAGATATTTCTTTTTTTTTTTTTTTAGAATGTAGATATTTCTACCCCTTCTTGTTTGCTCTTGTTTTTGGGGCAATGAGAGCAGTCATAGTGTTTGTGTGGGTATGTGGATGTTGTATGGGCCATGAGGAAGATGTGTCAGAGGAATGGGGAGGGGAGCTCGGAGAGGAGGTGAGAAGAACTAAAGAAGTAAAGACTTAAGAATTAGATTAATTCCTTTAGAGATTCTCTTGCTAAGAAAATTTTCTAATGATGTATTGAATAGCATTGAACTCTCTTTGACTTTCCTCTGTCACTACAATGAATATGTGTGCATGTGTACATCTATGGATACACACACACACATACCCTCCACATTAGGTATTATTTTTATTTAACAATGGATATTAAAATGATAAAAAAGAGTACTTACCAGTTGCAGGTCTGACCCCAGTGTGAGCATCTGTGTCAATGGAATTAGACTTAAAGAAGGGAAGACCTGCAGGGCATTGAAATTGATGTGTGAGACAAGAGGTTGTCTGGTTTTACAGTGCTGTCAGTGGAGGATATCCTCAAGTAACCTATACTCCAGTCACAGGTGGATTTACCACGAAGGTAAAGCTTCAGGGCCTCTCACTAACATTGCCCCCTTCCATGGCCCTAGGAGGCACACTAGCGATGTGTCAAGTTTAAGGTATTTATCAGCTTAAAAATATGTAATTTACTCTTATTTCTTATCTAATTATAAATTATTCACGTTAGTAACTAATTTTACATATCTAACTTTGTATTATTTTTCAAAGAAGGTCCCCAGAGCTTCTAGTTCCTTAAGGAGGGAGGTCAGCTACTGACATGAGTATTGTATAATGTCCATAGACCAAAAAGAGAACTTTAGACTGGTATTATTGTACTATTTCACAAAGTCTAGACATAGGTAAGGAGAGGTCCTTTTGAACAGAGCAAGGGTGGGAAGAAGCGGGTGTGTAGCCAGGAGACCATGCAGTTTTCATATGTATTTAAATATGTTTCAAAGACAGATTTTACAGTAACACATCAGCTCATCAGCAACAATGAAATTTAAGAAAACCACGAGGAAATCTGCAATTATTTTTATAGATTACTTCTTAATCCCTGCTAGTTCTGGCAAATGCCATACATGATTAAGTCACAGTACTTCAAGGGCATAGATGACCAAGCTGTTTCAATAGGTGTAGCTATTGCTTTTCAGAGTTTACTAGATTTGGTTGCTAAACCAAATTATTATTCAGACAAAAGGAAAAAGAATGAAGATGTGTTGCTTTTCTTGCTCAAAGTTTTGAAAACAAGTATTTTCTTGTTTTTATTTTCCCCCAAATAAAGCTTTTCACTCTGTTGCTCAGTCATGAGACTTTGGCTGAATCTTGATTTTAAATCCACTAGTCTTAACATGTTTCCTTTGCTGGTCTGTATATGTTCCCCATTGTAGGACTCTTACCTGATTTGGCTGTTGTTGGTTTAGCAGTGTTGCCTGACCTGGAACCAGCTTTGTTGGAGGAACTACCAAAGCAGGGTTGAGCTGCATCTGTGATAACAAATTTTTGCAGAAACAGGGTTGTGTTTGAGGTTTTGCATCCATTTATTTCCAGGAGGTAACAAGTTGACCCAAATGCAAAAACATCTGTCTTTAGCCTCTGTGGGTTTTGGAGCAGTTTTAACTCCGTGGAACATTTTGTGCATGACAGGAGATGGAATTGTGGAGCAGAAAAGTGCCAGACCAGGAGGGGTGCTCTGGGGAGGGACAGAGGGTGAGATAGGGCACATGGATTTCTGGAGGTAGGTCCTAGGTTCCCATTTCTTTTCTGAAAGTGCTTTCCTCATTTTCCAGGACATGAAATATATAGTCCACACCTTAGCTCTATACACATTTGCTTTTTCCCAAAGCTTGAAGGTAAGCTGCCATGATTTCTACTGCATTTTCACAAAGCTTCCTAATTTTACCTCGTGCCTGAAAAGTCACTTCCTGTAATGGAAATTCTGTCCCCTTCCTGGCCAGGATATTTTCCTAGTGTATTGAGAATAACTGAATTTTAGGGGTAAAAATCTCCTTGAATCCATATGATCTAGTTGTATTGTTTTATAGAAGAGGGAAGTGAGAAGCAGTGTCAGCTGCCAAGGTGATATTTTGAGTTGCAGAGCCTGTACTAGGATCCCTGCAAGTGCTTTTAGTCCTTGAAGAAATGAATCCTTCTATTTGTTTTTCTTTGTATTCCATCTGCATTCAGGTGGAAGCTCTCTGGCCAGGTTGACTCTGGTTGGCATTTGCTCCTGGCTGCATCCCCAAGGGCAGTGTGCTGTGGGCCCCCCAGCACTGCATTAACCCTTGGATCACTTGGATATATCCTGGAGCTACTAATGACTCTTGATTTCACTTCGGTCTTTTTTCTCAGTTGTAAGAGGTAAGATTGGTACTATCTGTCCTTAGGGGTCCCTTTAAGCCTTAAGATTATGTAAGTATAAATTCTGCAAATGTGTTTTCATCCGCTACAATCCACTGTCAGCATGGCAGTCAGAGGGATCCTTTTAAAACAACAGTCTGGTGTGTTTACGTCTTTGTTCAATCCGTGGCTTGACTTCTTTTTCAGCCAGGGACAATACAATGGCCTAAAATGCCCTCAGGCCCTGGGCCCCCAGTGCCTCTCTGACCTTCCATCCTACCTGATTTTCTCTTGTTCACTCTCCTACTGTTATTTAGGCTACTTGCTGTCTCTGGGACACTCAAGTCTGCTTCTTGCCTCAGAGCCTCATCTCCACCTGTTCCCTCTGTCTGGAATGCTTTTTCCCCCATCGTTGGCTCACTTTATCACCAGCTTCATGTTGTTGCTCGAGCTCACCTTCTTTTTGAGGCCTAGTCTGACTATTCTTCTGAGTATGCAACCTGTCGCATCTCCAGTATGTACCCTAGTCCAAAACTTTTGATTTACTGAAAACAATTGCTAGGCTGCTTTAAGTGTTCGATTCATTTTATATACCTTTATGATAATTCAATAAATTCATGTACAAATCATTTTTAAAAACCTTGTCTATGTGTCCTGAGTTTTATTTAATAAATACCAATACTATACCTAATAGACATTTTAATGTTACTTCCCACATTCCCTGCACCACTGTTTCTAACTGCGCTCCCAATCTGCATTAACCTGCACAGCACTCCTCAATCTGCTTTGAATGATAGCTGTGCTCCAGGAAAGTTTTATTTGTCTTGGGTCTTTACAAATTTTATAGTAATTTAAATTCACTAGAGACACCTTATTTAGAAGAACCTTTTGACAAACTTCTTCGGTGAAGCGCAAAATCCATGTTTTACAAAGAATTTAACTTCCTAATTTACCTTGTTTAAACATCACATTTTTGTAGACAACTTCTTTAAAGGACACATGTATATTTGTTTTTGTTTTTGTTTTTGCGGTACATGGGCCTCTCACTGTTGTGACCTCTCCCGTTGCGGAGCACAGGCTCCGGATGTGCAGGCTCAGCGGCCATGGCTCACAGGCCTAGCCGCTCCGCGGCATATGGGATCTTCCTGGACTGGGGCACGAACCCGTGTCCCCTGCATCGACAGGGGACTCTCAACGACTGCACCACCAGGGAAGCCCGACAAATGTATATTTGCAATGAAATAAGAAGGAGGATGGTTATTCATGTTTTGTTCCATCCCCTTCCGCCAAGATCACCCTGTTCAGGTCCTTCATAGAACTAATCATGGTTATAATTTATAATTTAACATTAAAAATATTTTTTAGTATCTATAGCCCTTGTAAACACCATGAAGGATCATGCCTTTTTTTCTTACCATTGTATCTTCAGCAACTAGCACAATATATGGTATACAGAGAGTTTTCAGTAAATATTTGCTGATTGTATGGATGAGTAAGGAAGTGTTAAGTGAGCTTGAGGCCTAACTGAGAATTATTTCTTTTTGTTCTGCTAATTCATAGTAAATATTTAAAAATTTTTTCTTATTGTCCACACTGAAGCATCTCAAACAAAGGGAAATTCACTTAGAGACCCAAACCACCCATATTATGTCTATAAAATATTGAAGGACAGTTGGAATACACGTTTGAATACTAGTGCTCTTTTTTATTCAAAAAACTGTTATATATGAACAGGTTTTGTGATGAAATGTTCTAAGTAAAAAATATTGACTGCTTTCTAATATTCCCTTACTATTGCATGATTTGGTAGACATTTTACAGTTTATACAATCTAGATGTTTCATGCTTCCAATTAGAAAAATCAGAATGTTTTAGTTTACATCTTTGGTCATGACAAAATAATTAGTTGGCAAGAAAATCTTAACTTCTTTTTGGAAGTAGAATCATTATCCACTTTGAGCAGACATAATCTAAAGCATTCCTTTTTCTCCTAATTTCTACCCTATTTCTCTGCCAAAAATAATCAAAATTAATTTATTATTCAAAATAAATCAAATAATCAATAATTTATTATTCAAAAATAAATCAAAATAATAATAAAAATTAATTTATTATAAAATTAATCCACTCAATCCACGATAGATTGGATGTATTTTAACAATGTAAGTACATTGAAATATGCAGTAACACTTCATTAGTTTATCATCTTTCAACTTTGAAAATAAAAACAGGAAACTAAAGGAATGGGTCACGAAGCAGTTTTAGCAGAGGGCAAGGAGAGAGAGAGATGCAGCTCAGGCTGGTTGGTTCATAAAATATACATTTTTCACTTACTGGTAATGATAGAGTTGATCCTAGAAGACAAAACAGGAGAATCGTAGCCTTCATGTTCAAATTACTACCTGAAACAACAAAATAGTGTTATTCTTTCACTCTATTTTTTTCTTTTTGAGACAAGGTGGTACTTGAAAAAAAAGAATGCTCTATTTGAAACATAGTCATTTCTGTTACCTTTTTCTTCACTAGGCAAAATGTACAGGTGAGACAATATGCAAAGTCCAGTTGATTTCTCTAGTTTCTATGATGAAAAATTTTACCCTTTCATGAGCTGTGAGTTTGTAGTAGGAATTTAAACTTGACTCCAGGAGGCTGGCAACTGAGGGACCAATGAGGACTTAGCTGTTTGTGAAATCATTTGGTTTCTTTCATTTCCCAACACTTCATTAGGTGAGTTATTAGCGGCAGACATCATGTTACCCAATGTCTACCATTTGAATAGAGGGTATTTCAGGAAGATATACTTTGTGTAATTAAAAAAAGTGCAGACAATGAAAAATTACAATCCTTCTTCACCTCCATCTCCTTCCCAAATGGCTTCCCAGACATCCCTAGTTTATCATGTATACATAATAAATCAAACATCAAAATATAACTGTGTATGTTAAAAAATAAGACCTATTATGTTTATTGCTCTGAAATTTACTTTTTTACTTAACAAATAATGGATGACCATATATGTCAGTACAGATTTTATTTCATGTATTTAATGACTACATTATATTACATTTCCTTTTGATGGAAATTTAATCCATTCCCATTTTAATTTGTAATTATAAAAGTGGTACAATGAACATCCTTATAAATTTTTTTCACACACGTGGGAGTATTGCTGTAGGTATTATTCCTAGAAGTACTGTAGTAAAGGATATGTATGTTTTAAGTTTCAATAAGTATGGCCAAATTTCCTTCCAGAAAAGTTGAATGGTGTACTTTATTTTAAATGGGGAAAAATCTACTTTAATCTAAGCAAAATGCAGGGATCCACTGAGGTTTCTTTCACAGAAAGAACAATGAGGTGCTCACCATAGGTTTTCAGGTCCCCAGGCTTCCCCTGGAGTTTTTGAGATATGCCTCTTCTCTAATGATTTATATATGGATGGAGGTGGGGTCTGTTCAACAAATTTTGAGTCCAATTAAAGATAAATCTGTGTCATGCCAGGATTTCACATGGAAGACCATCTTAGTTCCTATTTTTTGTTGGCCATTCTGTGCTGAACAGGGATAGAACATGTGTCTCCTGCAGTGGAAGGGTGGAGTGTTAACCATTGCACCACCAGGGAAGTCCCATGGAAGGCCATCTTAGATTTGGCTAGTTTTAGGGAACAGAATGTCTGTCTGAGACGATTAGTTGTTCCCAAAACCTTTTCTGTAACTATTCATTACACAATCAACTTTTGTTACTGTCTGGTAAGAATGAGAGAAACACAAAGGTTAACCCGTGTATGCTTGGTAAATGTAATCCTAGGAGTAGTCACAGGTACGAAGGGGAGCGTGGTTAATTTTGTTGGGGACAGACAACAGAGAAACCCAGTAGAGGAGGTGACCTTTGAACTAGGTTTTGAAGAATAAAAATAATCCATTCATTAAGAATGCAAGAAGAGCAGAACAAGTGTTTACATATGAAGGAGAGATGTTATTGTTGCTTATCACTGGAACCAAATGAGGTGAGGCTAGCAGTGAAAGGTTGGAGAGATACCTAATTTTAATCACCTGTAGTATTTTTGATTGTTTGCTTCTATTATTTACTTTGGCTCTTGATCAGACATTATCTCACACAGCTCCTTCATTATTTCCTGACTGTATGTTTCTCTTGAAATAGATGGAGAGTTCCTGGGGCCTTGTCTTATATTTCTTTAGTGTCTTCTATATTAATAACTTTGTAGAGCAGCAGATGGTCACTGCATGTTGATGGATAAATGGTAGAGGTATATACTCTAGGGAGTTGGAGCAAGGTAGAGTTCAGAGAAGAGATGAGACTTTAAGTGGATTTGAAGGATATATATGATTGATGGGACAGAGAATAGCTTGGTAAAGAAGGTGAAATTAAGAGGAACAATGAAACATAAGAGCTAAAGTATGTGGAAGGGAAGCAACTTTATGTTCTCACAGGCTTTCATAGACATATTCATTCATTCTTTTTTTTTGCGGTACGTGGGCTTCTCACTGTTGTGGCCTCTCCCGTTGTGGAGCCCAGGCTCTGGATGCGCAGGCTCAGTGACCATGGCTCACGGGCCCAGCCGCTCCGCAGCATGTGGGATCTTCCCGGACCAGGGCACGAACCCGTGTCCCCTGCATCGGCAGGCGGATTCTCAACCACTGCACCACCAGGGAAGCCCTTCATTCTTTTGCTCAGTCAATTCATTCTTCCAACCCATTATTTAGCATATATTCACTCTATGTTCTGCTAGCATCGTTTCAGTTCCTGGGGATAAAACTGAATGGAAGGGGCAAAAATCCTTGCCCTTAAAGAGCTTACATTTTGTGGAGGTACATTAAATAGTCAAGCCTCATTGAGTAGGGGGAGCCCACCACACTGGGTAATTCCCTCTCCCCTGGGCATTATTTTCAGTGAATGTGTAGGGGGAGGGGCTTCCTTAAATATATATATATTTTTCTTTTTTGGAAGAGGCAGAGTTGAATTTTATGACACTGTTTTTCCTCGGCTTAGGTGAGGAGACGGGTTCTATTCCCAATCTAGAGTATGGTGCTAATGAATAGCTCATTTGAATTGAATCACTGTGTGACTGTCTGGACATCAGGTGATTCAGGGAACTGACAGTGCGTCAAATGCCTGTTGCAGACATGTCTCCAACCCCAAGCTAGAATGGGACATGCCCTAGCTTGGAAAATGAGCAGTCAGTAGACTTTGGCCAAAATAAACAAGGGAAATTAAGAAGGGTGAGTAATTTCTTAGACAACGAATTTTAAGTTTGAAAGCTGATAACTTGCAGTAATATAATTATGGAGGTGTGTGTCAAGAAATATGTACTATAAAAGGGGGAAATTCCTCAATCATTCCAAAACTGAGAGACATCAACAAAAACAGTGAGGTAATTTATTTTTCTTAAATGATATGAGGATTCATTAAAGTGTTTTGTGAACTACAGGTGACACCTAGCCCTGTAGGTCTAGACATTTCTTGATGTTTTTTATTGGTTTTAGTTTTAAGTTTCTTTGGTTTATGGAATATTTTGAGAATCTGATTGAATCTATACACCATCTCCTCAGAAAAAAGGCACATATGCCCGTGAACACAATATGTATCTAACAACACATGTGTATCATGGATGTCCTGAGAGCCTAACTGTGAAGACCTAGGTTAAGAGTCCCTGGTTTAGAAGAATCCTGGTGAAACCTCTCTTGTGTGACCCCTGAACTTCCTAGGATTTCTCAAGCCAAGTAATGTACCCTCTTCCCAACTCCATTACACCCAATGGATGTGGGAAGATAGGAATTACCCAGACCCAAGGCACTCTTTGTGAATCCCAGTCTAAGAGGACCTGTTCAGCAATGAAAAGATAAAGTAGACTGGAAACCTCTTTTTCTCCTTCTACCACTTGATCATTCAATCACAGTATTAAAAGGATTTGAGACACATGATTGCTATTTATTATTGTGATATTGTGATAACGTAATTGAATAATTAAGTAAATTAATAGTTGGAAACTGCAGTCAGCATTCCCTGGTGCATAATAATTCCAACAACACCTACTAAATATAAACCTAAATTGTCCTAGCCCAGACATTGTACTAGATGCTAGGGTACAAAAGTGAATAAGACAGAATACCTGCTTACATTCTTATGGGAAATACAGCCAGTATCAATCACTGTATAATGTGCAGGTGAAATGGAAGTATGCACTGGATGTCAGAAAAGAGCCTTAGTGGATTTTCATCTTGTTTCTCTAAACTTGTTCATGATATTCCCTCTGCCTGGAGTCTCCCATTTCATCTCTGGCTGTCAATGTTCTACTCATTCTTAAAGATCCTTCTTTATGCCACAATTGTCATTGTCTTTCTTCCCCTAATTTGGAGTCAGGATTTCTTTTCCTTCCCTGAAACTCTATTTTAACTAATGAATTTCATATTTATTTTATTCTACTTTGGCTGATGCTATAGTTATTTGTGTTCTTATTTTGAGATATTAGATTTAAAGGAAGATCTTGTGTCTTGTTCATTTTGTATTCTTTGTACAACCCAGCAAAGTATCTTGCATGTGGTAAAGCAATAAATATGAGTTGAATTGAGTTATCACTTGCTTGACTTTGTAAATTTACAAAATTCTTTAAAATTGTTGACCAGTTCATACTACCCAGAGGAAATTAGGGTATATGCTTGAAAACCTTCTGTAGAGCCACTTTTCTATGGAGTGGTTTGATGAATGTCAGAAGGACAGCCACTGAATTAAGTATATCTAAAATTCTACTAAATAGAAAAAACTATATAGGTTTATTACTAATCTTTTGAAGTTTTTTTCAGGTTGGATATCAGGAAAATATGTCCAGACTTCTTGGGAGAGTGGGTTGGCCATTGGTCATAGGTGATAAAGTTCAGTATGTAATGTCATTAGAAATACTGGATACATTATATCAAATTTCCACATTCATCAGGGTTGAGCTCAACACGTTGTGGTAACATTGTACTCTGTTTATGTGGGAAAATTTCAACTCACCATTAAAAGTACACTCTTATGGATTTAAAAATAGCAGGCTTTGTTGTAGATGATTTTTCAGAATGAGAAAGAATGTCCTGCAAATGGTCACAAATGAGGATGCTGAGGGGAGAAATGAGAGATGTGGTACTAGTATAAGGATTAATTCATGTTTTCAGTGTTTGGATGGTGGTATGATGGTTTAGATAATAAGGTTGTGGAATGGTGTTGGGAATTTACATAGTTTCAGAGTCGAAACAATACTGACAATTGGGTAGTTACTTTCAGTTTTGTAGGAGTATCAGGAAAATATATAGTTTTAAAGGGAAATGCAAGGTCAGTATTTGATTCTGTGGTGCCATAAGAGATTCTGTGTTTCAAAGTTAGACAAAGAGCCAGTTTAAGATTAGGTGCCATCATAGGGAAATCTTTTTGTTTCAAAGTAATTGTTATAGGTGCCAGCTTTGGGGCTGTTTTGGATGGGGTGGTTTGTTTTATAGTTATAGCTGATGTTAGTGTGGGGATTATGGTTAGAACTTAGTTGTAGATGTGGTGGCAGTGGTAGAAGTTGCTTTAGAAGCAGTGGTAGCAGGGACAGTGAAAGTTATAGTACTAGTTTGTATTTGAGGGTGAGAGCTTGCAAATGAAAATATTAGATCTGGATGTGGGTTTTGATAGAGGAGCAGGGGAGGAAAAATTTCTTTTTGGTGAGATTGAGTTTGTCCAGGTCTTTTGTTGATTTGTTTGAAGTTTGGTGTGGGCAGGTATTTTTTGATGTGGCTTTTAAAGTTTTTTATAAATAGTAGATTTTGGAAAATACTTTGATAGCTCAGGACTTGATTGACTATGGGGTTTTATATGAGTTTTTGAGAGCAAGTTCCTGACTGAATAGCTGTTTTAAGAAGAGCTCTGGACAGGACAATTCATTGCCTAATAGCTGCTCTTGGATGACTATATGGAAAGACAACATCTAATTAAGTAAATGTTTCTGGATGCATTTTAGATGGGTTCATTCTTTGCGTATTAGCTATTCTTGAATAGTTTTGTGTACATCCAGGTCTCAGCTGAACAGCTTTTTTTGGACCAGCTATGGACAGGGAAATGCTTTCCTGATGTTAGCTTTTGGAGAGTTTGTTTAGAGGCAGCTGTTTTTGGATGAGTACTGGCTTGTTTTAGATGAGGTTGTTTGAGGTAGCTCCTTACTGAATAGCTTCTTTGGATGAGAGAATTCTTTGCAGATCAACTTGTCTTGGATGAATTTGTATAGAGCTAGGTCCTGGCTAAACAGCTGCCTTTGGATGAGCCTTGGAAGAGAAAGCTTTTTTCTGACAAGGTGATTTCAAATGAGTTTGTATAGAACTAGATCTTGAATAAACATTTGTTTGGGGGTGAATTTTGGATGGTAAACTTCTCTGTTGATTAGCTGGTCTCCACTGAATTTGTATAGAGCCAAGTCTTGTCTGAACAGCTATTTCTGGATAAGTTTAGGTTGGGCCAATTTTTTGCTCATCAGCTGGTTTTGGAAGAAGTTGAATTTGATCAGAGTTTTATAGAGATGAATTTGGCCTGAAAGCATGTGAATTGGACTATGCTCTTTGCTTGGTTCTACCTTTCCTTTGCTGACTGTTATGAAATTGATCAGAGACAAGGGTAAGCATAAGAAACTATCACTGAATCTTAGAAGAGAAACAAGTGGGTAAACTGGTAATAGTGTGTTTATTTGACCCTCATTTTACTGGGAGTTCTAAGCTAGCTCTCATTTGGCTACATAATTTAGCTGCATGAATTTCTTGATTGTACACCCCAGGCCAAATACTCCAAACAACTTCCTAGATGTGTTTTAAAATCACCAGATGTCAAGAATGTCCTTAAGTATCTCTTGTTGGACAATTGTCAATTGTCTGGCCTAGGTAGTTTATGTTAACTGTTATGAGAACATGTTGATGTGGGGTGGGGAGGAATTTCTTGTCTTGGGGCTTGCTTTAGTGGCTGGTTCCACACTGTGTCCTCATCCCCTTACCCTAAGCCCAATTGAGTTCTAGTCTTATAACTAATTAATTATTCAAACAAATGTCTATTGGGTATTTACTATTTTTCAGACAATGAAGATTGAGCTTGAAGGTTGCCAATTTGCTATCTCTGATTTAATATGAGAATAGACAAGGCCCAAGATTCAATCATGCCCAAGACCAACATCTTGAAGTGTGGATGGAGGTAGAGAAGTCAGCACAAGAGATTGAGAAGGAGCAGCACCACAGGAGAAAACCTTCGAGAGGGTGGTTTTACACAAGGCAAAGTAAGAGTTTTTCAAGAACGGCAAAGTGATCAAAGTGTGGGGAATTGCTAAGAGGTCAAGTACAATAATGACTGAAATAAGTCCATTTAAATTAGCAGCAAATAAGTCTTTGGTGAACTGAGGAAATCGTGCCCAGGGGTGTAAGGTGAATCAGAGCAGGGTGAGAGGTAAAGATGTGGACACAGGATGATGGGATGTCTGTAGACAACTCAGCCTTTTGAAGACTTCAGCTGTGAATTGGTGAAGAAATAAAGGAATAGAGGCCCTGGGAAGGCAGGGTGTTTTTGTAACTAGAGCACAAATGGAGGGATTGATCTTTTACTGGGCCATTTTAACAGGAATAAAGACAAAGAAGATGGGAACAGATGCACCATTTGTAGATGTGGTAGCAATAAATTGAAGGAATCAATCTGATGACTGCTGTTTGCTCTGTAAAATATTAGGCAAGTTCATTTACTAAGAGCTGAGGGAGAAGGGAAAGAGATGGAAATTTTAGGCTAGAGAATATGTAACATAATCCTTTTGAAACATAATCCTTTGGTACCCTCCGAGACACAAAAGCCTTTCTGTGTCCCCTGTTTCTTGTTTATAGAAAAAAGCTTTAGTCTCCTAGACCTTCCCTGAGTTCCAAAGAGCAGATTCAAAGTTACTAACTAGGAAAGTGAGGGAACACAGAAACAAAGGAAAAGCAAGCTCAACATATTTTTTTCCAGGATTGTTAGGTTAAACTAATGCCTTGATTTATGACCCCAAACTGTTGAGATAATGTCCTGTGGCTTCAACCAACTGGCCCCAAGCAGACTTAAAATTGATGACCCAGGGAGAGTCAATTAAGAACTGAACCTCCCGAACCATCATGAAGGCTCTAAATAAATTATAAAGTGCCTCAATCATCACCTTTGCTATCTCCTAGAAAGAAGTTAAGGGATCATAAGACCATGATTTACTAGTTTACTTTACAGAAACACATAGATCAGTCGTGATCACCAATGACACATCGAGTCAAAAAACGGTGTCAGGAAGTCTGCAACTGAGGTCTTATCAGGAAGCTAAAATCACAAAGAACCCCCTCCTCTTTACCCTTTATGCCTTTAAAACCCTTGAGCCCCTGGCCAGCCAGCAAGGTGGATTTGAGACAAGCCTCCGTTTCCCATCTTCTGGGTTGGTGACTCCAACTGATAAACCTTTCTCTGCTCCACACTTCGACTTTTCTGTTTGCTTGGACTCACTGTGTGTCAAGCACATGGACTTGGGTTTGACAACACTTGGGAGTGTGAGTGAGCATGTTGACTAGAGACTAGTGGTCTGGGGCAAGCATTTCTAGTAATTCCAGTTGTTCTGCTGTGCGATCATTTCCAGTAGCTCTCAGCCTCTTGGTTACAGTGGCGTGGTTCAGATGGTTGTGTTTTCAGTGGGATGCCTTCATTATTATGGACACTTAGCCATGGTGTTGAGGATAGTCAAAACTTCACGGCAAGTATGGACCTAGCTAGGGATCCTCACCTGAGATTATTCTTCCTCAGGTCTCTTCCTCACCCCTAATCCTTCCAGCTGATTACCTCTCCTTCTTTAACTGAAACAACATGGAGGAAATAAAAGACATAGGGGAACTCTCTTTTCTTCTCAGCCTACTTGTACGTGGACTCATCTCTTTCTTGTTACGATGGAAGAAGTATCCTTACTCCTACTAACGGACCACTCCTCTACATTTGTTCTGGATCCCATTCTTTTTTACTATCTTAAGTACTTCACTTTTTTCAGTTATCTTCCTATCTCTTTTTCTTGGATCGTTTCTATCAGCATACCAACATGACCCACATTAAGAAACATAAAACAAAACTCTCTTGACTCTACAGATTCATCCAGCAGCTGCCTTATTTTTTTGACTCCAATTCCATAAATAGGAATTGTTTGCATTTTCTATCTCTGTTTCTTCACCTCCTATTTACTCATTTCACAGCTGCTACCATTCCTATGACTCCATTAAAACTGCTAATTACCTTCAAGTTGCCAGAGATAAGGGACACTATTTGGTCTTCATTCTGTTCTGCCTTTTGGTGGCGTTTCTACTATTAACCACTGCCTCTTTCTTGAAATACTTTCCTTTTCTCTCTGGGCTTCCATGATACCACTCTCCTGGTTTTGCAGATACCTCCCTGATTGTTCCTCCTAGTTTTCTGAATTATCTTTAGAAAAGTGAGAGTGCCTCACTATTTACAATGGCAGGACATGGAAGCAGCCTAAATGTCCATCGATGGAGGAATGGATAAAGAAGATGTGGTACATATATACAATGGACGGTTACCCAGCCATAAAAAAGAATGAAATAATGCCATTTGCAGCAACATGGATGGACCTAGAGATTGTCATACCGAGTGAAGTCAGACAGAGAAAGGCAAATACCATATGAGATCACTTATATGTGGAATCTAAAAAAAATGGTACAAATGAACCTATTTACAAAACAGAAATGGAGTCACAGATGCAGAAAACAAACTTATGGTTACCAAGGGGAAAAGTGGGAGGATGGATAAATTGCGAGATTGTGATTGACATATACACACTACTATATATAAAATAGATAACTAATAAGGACCTACTTATAGCACAGGGAACTCTACTCAATACTCTGTAATGACCTATATGGGAAAAGAATCTAAAAAAGAGTGGATGTATGTATTTATATAACTGATTCACTTTGCTGTACAGCAGAAATTAACACAACATTGTAAATCAACCATACTCCAATAAAAATTAATTAAAATGTAAAAAAAGAAAAAAAAGAAAAGTGAGAGTGTTTCAAGGTGTAGACCTGAGCTTTCTTCCCTTGCCTTCTCATTCATTCTCTTCCCTTCCCTTTTCATCTCTTCTCCCAACTCTTTCCCTATATGATCTCACTCAATTCCATGTCTTTAAATAAAATCCAAATGCTTATAACTCTCATATTTATATTTTTCCCCAGATTTTTCCTATGAGTTCATACCTCTATATCTAATGAACTACTTGAGATCTCTATCTGGACAGTCGTCATCTTGAACATAATGTGCTTCAAACTGAATACTTAATTGAACTCCATTCTCCTCTCAGTCTCATTTTTCCTCAAGTCTTCACTATCTTGGTAATTGGCACCACTGCGACCCAGTTATCCAGGTCAAACACTGAAGGTTTTTACTTTAACCCTCTTTGGCGTGTCCTGTCGGTACTACTTCTAAAATATTGATATATCCCAAACCTCTCAAATTTTCTCCAAATCTGTTTTTTTCCCCAAGTCTCATCTAGTACTGGGTTTTTCAACCTTGGTACCATTGACATTATGGACCAGGTATTTCTTTTGTTTTTAGGGAGACAATCTTGTGCATTGTAGGATGTTTAGCAGCATCCTAGGCCTCTACTCACTAGGTGTCATTACTGCCCCTCCAGTTTTGACAAAAAAGTCTCAAGATGTTGCTAAATGTTTCCTGGGGGGGGGGCAATATTGTACCCAGTTAAGAACCACTGATCTAGTAGTTTAAGACACCATGACCTCTAGCATGAATCACTGCAGTAACCTCCAAACGAATCTCTTGGCTCTTACTCCTGCCTCCTGGTCCTGGGTATCGTTACCTGATGGCTGTGATGACTTTTTCACTAATCCCCTGCTTCCACTCTTATTCGCCTACTGTTCATTTTCCACCCAGTCACTATTTAAAATGTCATTCAGATAATGTCCTGCCTTATTTAGCATCCTTAGTGACTTTTCATTGAATTTTGAGTAAAATACAAACTCATTATTATGGTCTACAAAATCTTTTAAAACTATTTTATTTCTTAAATTAAAAAAAAAACTTAAAATAATTTAGTTTCTGTTAACCTCGTCTGGTACAAGTCTTCCTGTAGTTCACTGTGTTCTTGCCATTTTGGACTTCTTTCTATTCTCCTCAAACATGTCAGAGGCTTTGCCTTTGCTTTTCTATCTGTCTGAAATTTTGGGCCCCTAGATGTTTGCCTGGCTGGTTCCTTTTCCATTTTTAGGACTTGGCTTAAATGTCTTATTTTCAAAGAGGCCTTTTCCGGAACACTCTAACGCCCAAGGAAGTGCTTGCTCCCCATCACTTTTCATCACATCTCCCTGCTTACTTCCTTTACAGTACTAACCACCACTTCCAATGACCTTGTTTATGTGCTATTTAGTGACTAGAATGCAAGTTTCATGGAAGTGAGGGCATTGTCTTTTCCATGGCCATCTTTCTGCCCAGTACATAATAAGCACTTGATAAATATTTATTAAATAAATGAATGACACAATTTGTTATAGTGGAAAGTGCACTGGCATGCTAGAATCAGATATTTGCATTTGAATCCTGTCTTTGTTATTTACTGGCTGGGTATCCCTAGGCAAATTAAAGAATATTGCTAGTCTTAAATTTTCATATATAAAATAGGTATTTTTGTCCTCATCTTATAGAATTGAAGGTTTGTATGGCTGTGAACATCTAGCAGTATGCTGGGTAGTAGCTACTTAATATTTATTTTCACTTTGGAGTCTGAGAGCCAAGGCTTAAACTGACAGCAGATGGTGTCTGTGGGAAAGACGTGTTCATTGAGTCCCTTTGCTTCTGGCTTTAAGCAATGATAGGTCACTTCTTCATAAAAGGTGAGGGGCTTCTCTCTCTCCATCCACCATCACTGCTGGTTCTCTACTTCTTGATCAGAGGTGTGTGTTTTCTAAGCATATGTGGGATATGGACTCTCAGCATCACTGGGGGTCAATTTTCCTGGGGAGTCCCCTATTGCCTGGGGCTCAAATATTCACTAGAGAATATCCACAGATTAGAAGGGTTACAGGGAACAGTTTAGATAACCCAACTCTGGGATCCTACCCTCTGTCTCTTTCAATCTAATAGCAGGATATTCAGATGTTTTTGACATATTAATATTCAGAGTTATTTTGTCCTCTCTTTGCTTACATCCTTCCATTGTAGCCCTCAATTCTATCTTTGCATATTCAAAAAATATTGTTAAAAGAAGGAACAGTTTTATCTTTAAAAGGAATGCTACTCCCTCTAAAACTCAAACTGCAGCCAGGCTTAAAAGTAAAATATCTTTCCCCTTCTACATTTGTAACTCAGTGGAGAAATAAAGTTAATAGATCATTAATGAGTTCTGTTCCTAATATATGCCCAACACTGACATAAAGGGGAAAACAAGAAGGAAAACAGTAAAATATCCAAGTGTTCTTTGAAGGCTGTTTTAGAAATTATCTGACAAAGTTGTGGCGTTTGTTCAGGGAAACTACATGAGGATGCTTCTTATTGTTCTTGTTCAGCATAGTCCCTTGGTCAGCATAGTAAGGTAAAGGACTGTTTACCTCTAGGTAGCTCCTGGGTTGATCTGTTTGTCTTGGAAGATAGGGATCTGCAACCAGATGCTTTCACTTTGGAGAAGAGAATCTTGCTTCTAATGTAGTTGATCTTCAGAAACTAAGTCTGGATAATATCTCTTTATTTTGTTGAAGCCTGTTGGTGATGATATCCACACTCTTTTAGCATATCCATACTCTTCTATATTCTTTGTATGGGCTATTATATATAAATAATACAGTTAACAAGTTAAAAAGTGAGATTAAATTACATCCTGCATCACTGCTACTTAAAACATGATGCAGTGTGCCATTTGCTGTCACTTCTAAATTCCGGAGTTTTAGATTGTACCTTTTAAAGAGACCCAGTTTCCCCCCGACCCCCGACAAAAAAATAAAGTAACAAAGCAAGTGTGCAAACAAGCAAACAAACAAAACCAAACACACACCACCAGAATCTGCACTTCACGAAGGCTGCGACCAGAGGGTGCAGCTGTTAAGAGGCTGTAAGATTTACTTTGAACAGTTTTTCTTTATTATTATTATTTTTACATCTTTATTGGAGTATAATTTCTTTACAATGGTGTGTTAGTTTCTGCTTTATAACAAAGTGAATCAGTTATACATATACATATGTTCCCATATCTCTTCCTTCTTGTGTCTCCCTCCCTCCTACCCTCCCTCTCCCACCCCTCTAGATGGTCACAAAGCACTAAGCTGATCTCCCTGTGCTATGCGGCTGCTTCCCACTAGCTACCTATTCTACGTTTGGTAGTGTATATATGTCCATGCTACTCTCTCACTTTGTCACAGCTTACCCTTCCCCCTCCCCATATCCTCAAGTCCATTCTCTAGTAGGTCAGTGTCTTTATTCCTGTCTTAACCCTAGGTTCTTCATGACATTTTTCCCTTAAATTCCATATATATGTGTTAGCATATGGTATTTGTCTTTCTCTTTCTGACTTACTTCACTCTGTACGACAGACTCTAGCTCCATCCACCTCATTACAAATAGCTCAATTTCATTTCTCTTTATGGCTGAGTAATATTCCATTGTATATATGTGCCAAATCTTCTTTATCCATTCATCTGATGATGGACACTTAGGTTGTTTCCATCTCCTGGCTATTGTAAATAGAGCTGCAATGAACATTTTGGTACATGACACTTTTCGAATTATGGTTTTCTCAGGATATATACCCAGTAGCGGGATTGCTAGGTTATATGGTAGTTCTATTTGTAGTTTTTTTTTTTTTGCAGTACACGAGCCTTTCACAGTTGTGGCCTCTCCCATTGCGGAGCACAGGCTCTGGACATGCAGGCTCAGTGGCCATGGCTCACGGGCCTAGATGCTCCGCAGCATGTGGGATCTTCCCGGACCGGGGCATGAACCCGTGTCCCCTGCATCGGCAGGCGGACTCTCAACCACTGCACCACCAGGGAAGCCCTATTTGTAGTTTTTAAAGGAACCTCCATACTGTTCTCCATAGTGGCTGTACCAATTCACATTCTCACCAGCAGTGCAAGAGTGTTCCCTTTTCTCCACACACTCTCCAGCATTTATTGTTTCTAGATTTTTTGATGATGGCCATTCTGACTGGTGTGAGATGATATCTCATTGTAGTTTTGATTTGTATTTCTCTAATGATTAATGATGTTGAGCATTCTTTCATGTGTTTGTTGGCAGTCTGTATATATTCTTTGGAGAAATGTCTATTTAGGTCCTCTGCCCATTTTTGGATTGGGTTGTTTGTTTTTTTGTTATTGAGCTGCAAGAGCTGCTTGTAAATTTTGGAGATTAATTCTTTGTCAATTGTTTCATTTGCAAATACTTTCTCCCATTCTGAGGGTTGTCTTTTGGTCTTGTTTATGGTTTCCTTTGCTATACAAAAGCTTTTAAGTTTCGTTATGTCCCATTTGTTTATTTTTATTACCATTTCTCTAGGAGGTGGGTCAAAAAGCATCTTGCTGTGATTTATGTCATAGAGTGTTCTGCCTATGTTTTCCTCTAAGAGTTTTATAGTGTCTGGCCTTCCATTCAGGTGTTTAATCCATTTTGAGTTTATTTTTTTGTATGGTGTTAGGGAGTGTTCTAATTTCATTATTTTCCATGTAGCTGTCCAGTTTTCACAGCATCACTTATTGAAGAGGCTGTCTTTTCTCCATCATATATTCCTTCCTCCTTTACCAAAAATAAGGTGACCATATGTGTGTGGGTTTATCTCTGGGCTTTCTATCCTGTTCCATTGATCTGTGTTTCTGTTTTTGTGCCAGTACCATACTGTCTTTTTTTTTTTTTTTACATCTTTACTGGAGTATAATTGCTTTACAATGATGTGTTAGTTTCTGCTTTATAACAAAGTGAATCAGTTATACATATACATATGTTCCCATATCTCTTCCCTCTTGCAGCTCCTTCCCTCCCACCCTCCCTATCACACCCCTCTAGGTGGTCACAAAGCACTAAGCTGATCTCCCTGTGCTATGCGGCTGCTTCCCACGAGCTATCTATTCTATGTTTGGTAGTGTATATATGTCCATGCCAATCTCTCACTTTGTCACAGCTTACCCTTCTCCCTCCCCATATCCTCAATTCCATACTCTAGTAGGTCTGTGTCTTTATTCCTGTCTTACCCCTAGGTTCTTCATGACATTTTTTTCCCCGCCATTCCATATATATGTATTAGCATATGGTATTTGTCTCTCTCTTTCTGACTTACTTCACTCTGTATGACAGACTCTAGGTCTATCCACCTCATTACAAATAGCTCAATTTCGTTTCTTTTTATGGCTGAGTAATATTCCATTGTATATATGTGCCAAATCTTCGTTATCCATTCAGCCGATGATGGATACTTAGGTTGTTTCCATCTCCTGGCTATTGCAAATAGAGCTGCAATGAACATTTTGGTACATGACACTTTTCGAATTATGGTTTTCTCAGGGTATATGCCCAGTAGTGGGATTGCTAGGTCATATGGTAGTTCTATTTGCAGTTTTTTAAGGAATATCCATACTATTCTCCATAGTGGCTGTACCAATTCACATTCCCACCAGCAGTGAAAGAATGTTCCATTTTCTCCACGCCCTCTCCAGCATTTTTTATTGTTTTTTTTAATTGTTGAGGCTTCTTTTAATTATTTATTTTTATTCTTGGCTGTGTTGGGTCTTCGATTCTGTGCAAGGGCTTTCTCTAGTTGTGGCAAGCAGGGGCCACTCTTCATTGTGGTGTGTGGGCCTCTCACTGTCGTGGCCTCCCTTGTTGCAGAGCACAGGCTCCAGATGCGCAGGCTCAGTAGTTGTGGCTCACGGGCCTAGTTGCTCCATGGCATGTGGGATCTTCCCACACTAGGGCTCGAACCTGTGTCCCCTGCATTAGCAGGCAGATTCTCAACCACTGCGCCACCAGGGAAGCGCTCTCCAGCATTTATTGTTTCTAGATTTTTTGATGATGGCCATTGTGACCAGTGTGAGTTGGTATCTCATTGTAGTTTTGATTTGCATTTCTCTAATGATTAATGATGTTGAGCATCTTTCATGTGTTTGTTGGCAGTCTGTATATATTCTTTGGAGAAATGTCTATTTAGGTCTTCTGCCCATTTTTGGATTGGGTTGTTTGTTTTTTTGTTATTGAGCTGCATGAGCTGCTTATAAATTTTGGAAATTAATCCTCTGTCAGTTGCTTCATTTGCAAATATTTTCACCCATTCTGAGGGTTGTCTTTTGGTCTTGTTTATGGTTTCCTTTGCTGTACAAAAGCTTTGATGTTTCATTAGGTCCCATTTGTTTATTTTTGTTTTTATTTCCATTTCTCTAGGAGGTGGGTCAAAAAGGATCTTGCTGTGATTTATGTCATAGAGTGTTCTACCTATGTTTTCCTCTAAGAGCTTGATAGTTTCTGGCCTTACATTTAGGTCTTTAATCCATTTTTAGCTTATTTTGTGTATGGTGTTAGGGAGTGATCTAATCTCATATTTTTACATCTACCTGTCTAGTTTTCCCAGCACAACTTATTGAAGAGGCTGTCCTTTCTCCACTGTACATTTCTGCCTCCTTTATCAAAGATAAGGTGACCATATGTCCGTGGGTTTATCTCTGGGCTTTCTATCCTGTTGCATTGATCTATCTTTCTGTTTTTGTGCCAGTACCATACTGTCTTGATTACTGTAGCTTTGTAGTATAGTCTGAAGTCAGGGAGCCTGATTCCTCCAGCTCCTTTTTTCGTTCTCAAGATTGCTTTGGCTATTTGGGGTCTTTTGTGTTTCCATACAAATTGTGAAATTTTTTTGTTCTAGTTCTGTGAAAAATGCCATTGGTGATTTGATAGGGATTGCATTGAATCTGTAGATTGCTTTGGGTAGTAGAGTCATTTTCACAATGTTGATTCTTCCAATCCAAGAACATGGTATATCTCTCCATCTATTTGTATCATCTTTAATTTCTTTCATCAGTGTCTTATAATTTTCTGCATACAGGTCTTTTTTCTCCTCAGGCAGGTTTATTCCTATATATTTTATTCTTTTTGTTGTAATGGTAAATGGGAGTGTTTTCTTGATTTCACATTCAGATTTTTCATCATTAGTGTATAAGAATGCCAGAGATTTCTGTGCATTAATTTTGTATCCTGCTACATTACCAAATTCATTGATTAGCTCTAGTAGTTTTCTGGTAGCTTCTTTAGGATTCTCTATGTATAGTATCATGTCATCTGCAAACAGTGACAGCTTTAATTCTTCTTTTCCGACTTGGATTCCTTTTATTTCCTTTTCTTCTCTGATTGCTGTGGCTAAAACTTCCGAAACTATGTTGAATAATAGTGGTGAGAGTGGGCAACCTTGTCTTGTTCCTGATCTTAGTGGAAATGCTTTCAGTTTTTAACCATTGAGGATGATGTTGGCTGTGGGTTTGTCATATATGGCCTTTATTATGTTGAGGAAAGTTCCCTCTATGCCTACTTTCTGCAGGGTTTTTATCATAAATCAGTGTTGAATTTTGTCGAAAGATTTCTCTGTATTTATTTAGATGATCATATGGTTTTTCTCCTTCAATTTATTAATATGGTGTATCACATTGACTGATTTGTGTATATTGAAGAATCCTTGCATTCCTGGGATAAACCCCACTTGATCATGGTGTATGATCCTTTTAATGTGCTGTTGGATTCTGTTTGCTAGTATTTTGTTGAGGAATTTTGCATCTATGTTCATCAGTGATATTGGCCTGTAGTTTTCTTTCTTTGTGACATCCTTGTCTGGTTTTGGTATCAAGGTGATGGTGACCTCGTAGAATGAGTTTGGGAGTGTTCCTCCTTCTGCTATATTTTGGAAGAGTTTGAGAAGGATAGCTGTTATCTCTTTTCTAAATATTTGATAGAATTCACCTGTGAAGCCATCTGGTCCTGGGCTTTTGTTTGTTGGAAGATTTTTCATCACAGTTTCAATTTCAGTGCTTGTGATTGGTCTGTTCATATTTTCTATTTCTTCCTGATTCAGTCTTGGCAGGTTGTGCTTTTCCAAGAATTTGTCCATTTCTTCCAGGTTGTCCATTTTATTGGCATAGAGTTGCTTGTTGTAATCTCTCATGATTTTTTGGTATTTCTGCAGTGTCAGTTGTTACTTCTCCTTTTCTATTTCTAATTCCATTGATTTGAGTCTTCTCCCTTTTTTTCTTGATGAGTCTGGCTAATGGTTTATCAATTTTGTTTATCTTCACAAAGAACCAGCTTTTAGTTTTATTGATCTTTGGTATCGTTTCCTTCCTTTCTTTTTCATTTGTTTCTGATCTGATTTTTATGATTTCTTTCCTTCTGCTAACTTCGGGGTTTTTTTGTTCTTCTTTCTCTAATTGCTTTAGGTGCAAGGCTAGGTTGTTTATTCGAGGCATTTCCTGTTTCTTAAGGTAGGATTGTATTGCTAACAAATTCCCTTAGAACTGCTTTTGCTGCATCCAATAGGTTTTGGGTCATCGTGTCTCCATTGTCATTTGTTTCTAGGTATTTTTTAATTTCCTTTATGATTTCTTCAGTGATCACTTCTTTATTAAGTAGTGTATTGTTTAGCCTCCATGTGTTTGTATTTTCGACGATCTTTTCCTTTAATTGATATCTAGTCTCATAGCACTGTGGTTGGAAAAGATACTTAATACAATTTCAATTTTCTTAAATTTACCGAGGCTTGATTTGTGACCCAAGATATGATCTTTCCTGGAGAATGTTCCATGAACACTTGAGAAAAATGTGTATTCTGTTGTTTTTGGATGGAATGTCCTATAAATATCAATTAAGTCCATCTTGTTTAATGTATTATTTAAAGCTTGTGTTTCCTTATTTATTTTCATTTTGGATGATCTGTCCATTGGTGAAAGTGGGGTGTTAAAGTCCCTACTATGAATGTGTTACTGTTGATTTCCCCTTTTATGGCTGTTAGTATTTGCCTTATGTATTGAGGTGCTCCTATGTTGGGTGCATAAATATTTACAATTGTTATATATTCTTCTTGGATCAATTCCTTGATCATTATGTAGTGTCCTTCTTTGTCTCTTGTAATAGTCTTTATTTTAAAGTCTATTTTGTCTGATATGAGAATTGCTACTCCAGCTTTCTTTTGGTTTCCATTTGCATGGAATATCTTTTTCCATCTCCTGACTTTCAGTCTGTATGTGTCTCTAGGTCTGAAGTGGGTCTCTTGTAGACAGCATATATATGGGTCTTGTTTTTGTATCCATTCAGCCAATCTGTGTCTTTTGGTGGGAGCATTTAATCCATTTACATTTAAGGTAGTTATTGATATGTATGTGCCTATTCCCATTTTCTTAATTGTTTTGGGTTCGTTATTGTAGGTCTTTTCCTTCTCTTGTGTTTCTTGCCTAGAGAAGTTCCTTTAGTATTTGTTGTAAAGCTGGTTTGGTGGTGCTGAACTCTCTCAACTTTTGCATGTCTGTAAAGGTTTTAATTTCTCCATCAAATCTGAATGAGATCCTTGCCGGGTAGAGTAATCTTGGTTGCAGGTTTTTCTCCTTCATCACTTTAAATATGTCCTGCCAGTCCCTTCTGGTTTGCAGAGTTTCTGCTGAAAGATCAGTGGTTAACCTTATGGGGATTCCCTTGTGTGTTATTTGTTGTTTTCCCCTTGCTGCTTTTAATATGTTTTCTTTGTATTTAATTTTTGACAGTTTAATATGTGTCTTGGCGTATTTCTCCTTGGATTTATCCTGTATGGGACTCTCTGTGCTTCCTAGACTTGATTAACTGTTTTCTTTCCCATTTAGGGAAGTTTTCAACTATAATCTCTTCATATATTTTCTCAGTCCCTTTCTTTTTCTCTTCTTCTTCTGGAACCCCTATAACTTGAATGTTGGCGCATTTAATGTTGTCCCAGAGGTCTCTGAGACTGTACTCAGTTCTTTTCATTCTTTTTTCTTTATTTTGCTCTGCAGTAGTTATTTCCACTATTTTATCTTCCGGGTCACTTATCCATTCTTCTGCCTCAGTTATTCTGCTATTGATCCTATCTAGGGTATTTTTAATTTCATTTATTGTGTTGTTCATCATTGCTTGTTTCATCTTTAGTTCTTTTAGGTCCTTGTTAATGTCTCTTGCATTTTGTCTATTCTATTTCCAAGGTTTTGGATCATCTTTACTATCATTATTCTGAATATTTTTCAGGTAGACTGCCTCTTTCCTCTTCATTTGTTAGGTCTGGTGGGGTTTTACCTTGCTCCTTCAACTGCTGTGTGTTTTTCTGTCTTCTCATTTTCCTTATCTTACTGTGTTTGGGGTCTCCTTTTTGCAGGTTGCTCATTCGTAGTCCCTGTTGTTTTTGGTGTCTGTCCCCAGTGGCTAAGGTTGGTTCAGTGGGTTGTGTAGGATTCCTGGTGGAAGGGACTAGTGCCTGTGTTCTGGTGGATGAGGCTGGATCTTGTCTTTCTGGTGGGCAAGTCCACATCTGTTGGTTTGTTTTGTGGTGTCTGTGGACTTATTATGATTTTAGGCAGCCTCTCTGCTAGTGGGTGGGGTTGTGGTCCTGTCTTGCTAGTTGTTTGGCATAGGGTGTTCAGCACTGTAACTTGCTGGTCGTTGACTGAAGCTGGCTGCTGGTGTTGAGATGAAGATCTCTGGGAGATTTTCGCCATTTGATATTATGTGGAGCTGGGAGGTCTCTTGTGGACCAGTGTCCTGAAGTTGGCTCTCCCACCTCAGAGGCACAGCACTGACTCCTGGCTGGAGCACCAAGAGCCTTTCATCCACACGGCTCAGAATAAAAGGGAGAAAAAGTAGAAAGAAAGAATTGGTAGAAGTAGAAAGAAGGAAAGAAAGAAAGAAAGAAAGGAGGGAGGGAGGGAGGAAGGGAGGAGGGAAGGAAGGAAAAAAGAAAGAAAGAAAGAAGATAAAGTAAAATGAAATAAAGTAAGATAAAATAAAATAAAGTTATTAAAATAAAAAATAATTATTAAGAAAAAAAATTAAAAAAAGAAATGGATGGATAGAACCCTAGGACATATAGTGGAAGCAAAGATATACAGACAAAATCTCACACAGAAGCATACACACACACACTCACAAAAAGAGGAAAAGGGGAAAAATCATAAATATTGCTCTCAACGGCCACCTCCTCAATTTGGGATGATTCATTGTCTATTCATGTATTCCACAGATGTAGGGTACATCAGGTTGATTGTGGAGCTTTAATCCGCTGCTTCTGAGGCTCCTGGAAGAGATTACCCTTTCTCTTTGTTCTCACAGCTCCCGGAGCTCAGCTTTGTGTGTAGGACGCTGGAGGGCGTCTGTTCTTCGCTCAGACAGGACGGGGTTAAGGGATCAGCTGCTTTGCGGACTCTGGCTCACTCAGGCCGAGGGGAGGGAGGGGTACAGAGTCCGGGGCGAGCCTGTGGCAGCAGAGACCAGCATGATGTTGCACCAGCGTGAGACGTGCCGTGCGTTCTCCCGGGGAAGTTGTCCCTGGATTCTGGGACCCTGGCAGTGGCGGGCTGCACAGGCTCCCTGGAAGCGGGGTGTGGATAGTGACCTGTGCTCACACACAGGCTTCTTGGTGGTGGCAGCAACAGCTTTAGCCTCTTATGCCCGTCTCGGGGGTCCACGCATTTAGTTGCGGCTCGCGCCTGTCTCTGGAGCTCCTTTAAGCAGCGCTCTTAATCCCCTCACCTCACGCACCAGGAAAAAAAGAGGGAAGAAAAAGTCTCTTGCCTCTTCGGCAGCTCCAGAACTTATCCCAGACTCCCTCCTGGCTAGCTGTGGTGCACTAATACCTTCAGCCTGTGTTCACGCCGCCAACCCCAGTCCTCTCCCTGGGATCCGACCTCCAAAGCCTGAGCCTTAGCTCCCAGCCCCCACCCGCCCCAGCGGGTGAGCAGACAAGCCTCTCGGATGGGTGAGTGCCGGTCGGCACTGATTCTCTGTGCAGGAATCCCTCCCCGCTTTGCCCTCCGCACCCCTGTTGCTGCGCTCTCCTCCACGGCTCCGAAGCTTTCCCACGCCGCCACCCACAGTCTCTGCCTGTGAAGGGGCTTCTAGTGTGTAGAAACCTTTCCTCCTTCACAACTCCCTCCCACTGGTGCAGGTCCCATCCCTATCCTTTTGTCTCTGTTTATTCTTTTTTCTTTTGCCCTACCTAAGTACGTGGGGAGTTTCATGCTTTTTGGGAGGTCTGAGGTCTTCTGCCAGCATTCAGTAGGTGTTCTGTAGGAGTTGTTACACCTGTAGATGTATTTCTGGTGTGTCTGTGGGGAGGAAGGTGATCTCCGTGTCTTACTCTTCCACCATCTTCCAGGAAGCCTCCCATAAGTGTGTTTTCTAAATGTGTGACTCTTTTCTAAATGTGATTTGTAATTCAGTTCCTGTGTAGCCATGCTTACATTCCCTCTATCAGTTATATCTTATGATGTTTCTTTTTCTGTGTGACTTATTTCACTTAGAATCATCGTACCTGAATCCACTCATTATGCTGCTAGTAGATTTATGACTTTGATTTCACTGTTGAGTGATATTCCATTGTACATAAATACCACAACTTATTTTTCAATTTTTCTCTTTCCTGGGAGATTTAAGGTGTACCGAAGTCGAGGTTGTTGTAAACAGAGCAGCCCTAAACTTTGGCGTGGCTGTGTCTTGTTGATTTTTAGTTTTCCCAAGATATACGCCCATGAGTGGAAGTGCCCTATGCTCTGTAGCTCTGTTTTTTAGATGTTTTAGGAAACACCATACACTTCTCCAGAGTGGCTGTTGGCAATTTACATCCCTCCCATCAGCGTAACAAGGCTCCCTGTTCTCCATGGCCTGTCCTGCGTTTCTGTTTTTTACACTTTTTTCGGGTGGCCCTTTTGACAGGTGGAAGTGAGACTTCTTTGTAGTGCAGATTTCCTTTGCAAGCTTGCTTGGTTGGCCGAAAAGGGCATATGCGTTTTTTCCTGAATATATTCAAGAGAAAACGCATACGCCCTTTTTGGCCAACTGCATCATTGTCAAAGTTCTGCCGCTTTTCATGTGCTTAAAATGCGACTCCAATCTACCTCTTGAAATCTGTTTCCTGCATTTCTGCCTTGGTTTCAAATCCTCTTCGTTGCCTTACCTCAGTATAGTTTTGGACGATAGTTGTCCTTTATAACTCTGCAGGTTTGTGATGTGCAGTGCCCCTGAGCTCCATTTTTCAACTCGCATGTTTGTGAGCTGGCCGCAACACCACAGGAATTTTTCAGGCCCTATTCTGGTTCCTGGGTGGCAGGCTGAGCATTTGGTTAATTCTTGCTGATGGGAAACTAGAGTGACCTCTGCCTGACCAAACACCTACAGCTAGTCTCTCATTGGTTCCTCCTCTTGCCGTTCATCCTCCGCACAAATTGCAAACTGTGGGAAACAGGATGTTAAAGGCGCTGACTTTCCAAGTGGGGAGATTGTTAGTAAAGTGGTTGGAATGGCGAACCCGAGCACCAGGAATTGAAAACTGAGGTGCGTTTTAGAAATATTTCCCAATCACATGGTGTATTATCCTTTGGATTTCCAATGCAAGTTTTATCTGTAGGAAAGTTCCCTTGGACCTGGAGAGGTGGGACCCATGGAATGGGTATCACGCAGTATTACTTTAAAGGGTCTGCATTTGCTCACCCACCCTCACCAATCCTCTCAGCCCCAAGTGTTTCCAGCCTTATGTGTCTTCCAGCTGTGGGTGTACATGTGGTCAAATGGGTTGCATCACAGGCCCTGAACGAATCTTGTAAGAATTTCTCTCTTTCACTATCTTTATTTTTTTGTAATTTATATTTATAATGGGGTTTAGCTGATTTTCAATGCTGTGTTTATGCCGCTTCACACCCACTTGATTCACTTACAGAGAGATATCAATGAATACTTTTTAAGATTCTTACTATGCATATATATTGTTTTGTGGTGAATAGGGTGTGTTGAGTCTGGTTCATTGAGCAATGAGTAGGTCTTGTCTATTACATATTTGGTTGATGGAACAGTATCTGTGCTAATTTCAAACTCTTGTTTATGCATCATGCCACCTCACCTTTCCCCTTAAGCAGCCATAAGTGTGTTTTCTAAATGTGTCTCTGTTCTGTTTTGTAATTCAGTTCATGTGTAGCGGTTTTTACATTCCCTCTATCAGTTATATCTTAAGGTAAGTTTCTTTATCTCTGTGACTTACTTGTCTTAGAATCATCCTTCCTAAACCATTCATTATGCTGCTACTAGCCTCATGACATTGATTTCCTGGCTGAGTGATATTCCATTGTACATAAGTAGCGCAACTTGCTTATCCATTTTTCTCTTTCGTGGGATATTTAATGTGTACCCTATTCGAAATTCTTGTAAACAGAGCAGCCCTAGACTTTGGGGTGCCTGTGTCCTGTTGATTTTTGGTTTTCCCAAGGTATACACCCGTGTGTGGAAGTGCCCTATGCTCTGGAGCTTTGTTTCTTATATGTTTTAAGAAACAGCGTACACTTCTCCAGAATGGCTGTTGGCAATTTACATACGGCCCATCAGCGTAACAAGGCTCCCTTTTCTCCATGTCTTTTCCTGCATTTCTGGTTTTTACACTTTTTCAGGATGGCCCTTTTGACCGATGTGAAATGAGACTTCTTTGTACTGCTGATTTGCATTGCCCGCTTGTTTGGTTGGCCAAAAAGGGCCGCATGCGTTTTTTTCTGAATATATTTACGAAAAAACGCATATGCCCTTTTTGGCCAACTGCATCATTGTTGAAGTTCTGCTGCTTTTCATGTGCTTTAAAGGTGACTCCCATCTACCTCTTGAAAACTGTTTCCTGAAATTCTGCCTTGCTTTCAAATCCTCTTCGTTGCCATACTTCAAGATATTTTTTGACCATAGTTATCATTTATAACCCTGCAGGTTTGTGAATTGCAGTGTCCCTGAGCTCCATTTTTCACCTCGGTTTTTTGGGAGCTGGCCGCAAAACAGCAAGATTTCTTCATGCCCTATTCTAGTTCCTGGAGGCAGGCTGAGTCTTTGGTTAATTCTTCTTCCTGATTGGAAATTAGAGTGACATGTGCCTGTCCAAACGCCTATATCTAGTCTCTCATTAGTTCCCCGTCTTCCCGTTTATTGTCCAGAGAAATTGCAAAGTGTATGAAACAGGAGGTTAAAGGTGTTGCTTCTCCAAGTGGGGAGATTGTTAGTAAAGTGGCTGGAATGGAGAACCAGAGCACAAGGAGATGAAAAATGAGGTGCATTTTAGAAACCTTTTCTGATCACATGGTGTACAGTCCTCTGGGTTTCCCATGCATGTTTTAGCTGTAGGAAGATTCCCTTGAACCTGGAGATTTGGGACCCATGGAATGGGTACCCGGCAGTATTACTTTAAAGGGTCTGCATTTGCTCACCCAACCTCACTAATTCTCTTAGCCCGAACAGTTTCCAGCCTTATGTTTCATCCTGCTATGGGTCTAGATGTGTTCAATCCATGTTGCATCACAGCCCCTGAGCAAAAGTTGTAAGAAATTTTCTCTCTCTCACTGTCTTTTATTTTTTTTTAATTTATTATTATATTTGTTATAGCTGATTTTCAATGCTCTCTTTCTTGCTGCTGTATATCCTCTTGATTGACGTACAGAGAGCTGTCAATAAGTTCTTTTTCAGATTCTTACCAGTCGTATATATTCTTTTCCGGTGACTTGAGTGTGCTGAGTGCAGTTCTTTTAGCTACCGTGTAGGCCTTGTTGATTATCAGTTTGGTATTTGGAATGGTATCTGTGCTAATTTCAACCTCCTGGATAATGCCTCACCACTCCCCACCTTTCCCCTTTAGCAGCCGTATGTTTGTTTTCTACATATTTGACTATGTTTCTGTTTTGTAATTTATTTCATGTGTAGCCATTTTTGATTCCACCTTTATGTGATATCTTATGATATGTGTCTTTTTCTTTCTGACTTATGTCACTTAGAATGATCGTATGTAACTCCTCCCAAGTTGTTGCAACTGGCTCTATTTCATTGATTTCCTGGCTGAGTAATATTCCACTCTACATAAGTATCACATCTCTTTTATCCATTTTTTTCCTTCCAGGGACACTTACATTGTATCCAAGCTGAGGCTCTTTTAAACAGAGAGGCGGTAAAGGTTGAGGTGTCTGTGTCCTGTCAATTTTTGTTTTCCCCAAGATATACACCCATGAGTGCAAGTGTCCTATGCTTTTTAGCTCATTTTTAAAGATTTTTTAGTAAACACAATACAATTCTCCAGAGTGGCCTTTGGCAATTTACATTTCCACTATCAGCCTCACAGGGCTCCCTTTTCTCCTCACCCTGTCTTGCATTTCTGGTGTTTACACTTTATGAGGATGGCTCTTCTGACTGATGCGAAGTGGTACATTTTGTAGTATTGATTTGCAATGCCCACCTGTTTGGTTGACTAAAAAGGTTGTATGCCCTTTTCTTGAATATATTCACAAAAAATGCATACACCCTTTTTGGCCAACTGCATTGTTGGCGATGTTCAGCCCCTCTTCTTGTGCTTTAATGGCGAGTCCTTGCTACCTCTTCAAATCCCTTTCCTGCCATTCTTCCTTGCTTACAAGTCCTTTTCAGTGACATACCTCAAGACATTTTTCGGTGATAGATATTTTCAACTCTGCAGTTTCGTGAATTTTAGTGTCTCTGAGTTCCATTTTTCAACTTTTTTTTTGGGAACTGGCCACAAAACAGTGGGATTTCCTCAAGCCCTATTCTGTTTCCGTGGGCAATCTTAGCCTTTGGTCAATTTATCTTCCTGATTGGAAATTACAGTGACATGTGCCTGTCTGAACACCTAGGACTTGTCTCTCATTGTTTCTCATCCTTCTGCTTCATCCTCTGGAGAAATTCCAAACTGTGTGCAACAGGATGTTGATGGTGCTGACATCCCCAAGTGGGGAGATTGTTAGGAAAGATGCTGGAGGGGTGAACACGACTACCTGGAGATGAGGAGATGACAAGTCTTTTCCAAACTCTTTCCGATCAAATGGTGTACCATCTTCTGGGTGTCACAGGCATGTGACATGTACTCTAACCCTAACCCGCTGTCGTACCCTAACCTTTACCCTAAACAATACCCATTCCCTAACCCTAAACCCTTATCCTAAGGCTTACTCTAACCCATACCCTAATCCTAACCTGTACACGAACACTAACCCATACCCTAACACATACCCTAACCCTAACCCATTGTCATACCCTAACCTGTAGCCATTCCCTTTATGTATGGAGAACACCAGGGATTTTTGCAAATCAGTGTCTCCCCGAACCCCAAACGGGAATTTTTAAGCTACAGCTACACGTATGTTCATTAAGGGCCTTGGGCAGTAGGCAGAGTCCAAACTTTAGATGATTGAAGTAATCAGGGTCAGAAGCGCTCACCATCAGCCTCCCTTAGGTTACATTTTGTCTGTCATTGATAGATGATGTTGATAAAAATATCTATTCTTTTTCAGATTATTTCCTGTTATAGGTTATTGCAAAATGTTGAGTGTAGTTCCCTGTGCTATACAGTAGTTCCTTGTTGATGATCTATTTTATACATAGCAGTGTGTATGTGTTAATTCCAAACTGTTAATTTATCCCTCCTCCCACCTTTCCCCTTTGGTAATAATAAATTATAAGATTTTATACTTCTCAGAAATGGGGGAGCTGAAAGAGAGGTATCATTTTCAATGGAAAAGCATTCAAAACAAGATTGAAGCTTCAGCCAAGATTATTAGATGTACATCCTTGGAAAGAAATCACTTCATTTCTCTAATGTTGACCTGACAAATAAGGCAAACCCCTTCACTGAACTTGCTTATAATAAAGTGATGGAAATAACAAATGGAAATGTTAAAAACATCTTATTTTACCTGAGCCTTATACACTGCTCTATGTTAATTACAGTTTGGCTCACACATCTGTTCAATGAAGTTACAATGTTCTCAATTTCTGTTACTGATCCTACAGAATGGGCCCCAACAAGGGTCCCCCCTGCCCAGTGTCATGGGAGTCAACAGATCGAGACTCAGTTTGGTCTCGATCAAAGGAAAATTTACATTTTGATCAGAGAATGGAGAGGTGAGAGCATGCGCTCCCCCGCGGGTTGTGGGCTTGGCTGCTCTGTAGGGATACTGGGAGCGTCAGAGGGAAGGAGGGAGGGTCAGAGCTCTCGAGGGCCGGGTTGGCTGCAGCTCAGGCTCTATGTTGCGAAGTCTTCATGGGGCCCCATGAGCTGAGGTGTCGGCCCAGGCTTTTAGCACTAGGAAATCTGGTCTGAAGTGTTGGGTGTGGGATTCTCTACATGTGGAACCCTAGGGGCACGTGAAATTAGACAAAGCACAAAGGAAAAAAAGGTTAGAATTTATTTTATTGCCCAGATTCTATTTTTTTCTCCCAGGAATTTTTCATGGGCTTTGCCGGTGACAAAACCCCCTCTGCCTTTTGTCCATTTCCTCATTCTTGGGGCACTGAGGGTGCAGACCCATCTTCTGTAAATGTTTCATGCTGAGTTGGGAGTCCTCATACCTGGGGGGCAGGGGAAGAACTTCTCCCCAGCAGCCTCCAGGTGAGCTTGATTGTCCCCAGGCCTCCTGCCTCACCGCTCGTCCATGTGAGCACCAGCATTGGAAGTGTTATAGATTCTAATGACCTTTAAGGCTCCAGGAAAGAGATGCACAGAGACGCTGGGCAGGGGTCGGTTTTACCCCACCCCACATTTGTTTGGCTACCTTAGGCTGATGGTTTCTGCCAGCATAGATGCTCTGACCAGTATTCTGCGCTTTCTTCAATTAGGCCCCTGAATTAACGTACAAACAGCACCAGGTGTCAGAGCACTACCCACTCAACTCCCAGACAGTCCAGGGCCGGTGGTGATCCAGGACCATGACAGCCACTGAGTCAACGGCCTTTTGAAGTAGCCAGGAGTCCAGCCGGTCTCATTGGCTACTCTCACCACAGTACCTGTAGGATTTTCTATGGTGACAGCATGATATATGGTTCCCCCACCAAGCATATGAGCTCCCCTCTGGGTGCAGTAACTCCTGCAAGCAGTAGTCTTCTCTTTTGGGGCACACTCTTGTTGTTTTCTGAGAGAAACTCCAGGTCAAGTGATGGTCACATGAGTCGTCATGCGGGCCCGTTGCCCCTGGTTGTCTCTCTGGAGGTTGGAGCTGGAGGGCCTCCTCACTGGAGGTCGGTGTGCCCACGGAGTGACCCCTGCAACTTCAGGGCATGATGGGTGGTTAGGATCACCACGTGGGGACCTTTTCCCTTGGGAGGGAGCTGGCCTTGCAGGCTGCTGATTTCCAGGATTATAGATACCCCCAGTACCCTGGCCAGATGTGGCAGTGGGCCAAGCCCTTGGTGACCATAGCTTATCTTACCTGGAGGGCATTCTTGCATTGTTCCATTTCAAGTGGTCCCAGTTTTTGCACTAATACTCCAAGGGCGATTCACCTTGTATGGGGATGTAAAGGTCAAAGGGTTTAGTTAAATTAGGGAGTTCCAGGGCAAGGGTCTGAATTGACTGCTCTTTCCATTCTTGAAAGGCTGCTTCTGGATTCTATTCGAAAGGATCATCATCTTTTCCTTTCAGTGTTTCATATAGAGGCCCAGCTAGTAGACTGTAGTTAGGGATCCAGAAGCAGCAAACCCTGGCCTCCCCAGGAACCCCTAAGCTGTCTTCTAGTTTTAGAAAGTGGTAAGGCTGCAAATGGTTTCTTCCCTTTCCTGGGATGGGTTCTCTGACCTTCTGTGAGAATGAAGCCCAGGCAGGTCACCGCAGTCTGTGATATTTGAGCCTTTTTCTTCGACACCTTCTATCCTGTATTGGCTAGGTAGTTCAGAGGCCTCCTTAGTAGGGCTGGCGATCAGAATGTCGTCTGCATATTGAAGGAGGGTTTCCTTTTCCAGAGGTAGAACTTTTAGGTGGTTAGCTAACGTTTCCCCAAAGATGGTGTGGGAATTTTTGAACCTTTGGGGCAGGACGGCCCAGCAGTATTGTTTTTGTTGTATGTTGAGTCATGCCACTCACAAGCCAAAATTTCTTGTGACTCTGGCACTAATGGAATACAGAAGAAGGTATCATTGAAGTCTAATACAGAATACCATGTCCTGGTGGATGGTAGAATGACCAGCAGGGTGTAGGAATTAGGAACAACTGGAGGTATATCCTCGGTGGCTTCACTGACTGTCCTGACATCCTTTACCAGGTCCCCAGCTGCCCATGGGGCTCTCGTGTTCAGGCCCTTCCCAGGGTATGGAGCTCACCTGTGCAGCTACCCAGCAGCCCATGAGGCTCTCGTGGTTAGGGCCCTCCCAGGATACAGAGCTCCCCTGGGAAGGTACCCTGGCAGGGCTGGGCACACAGGCACCGTGCACATAGCGCTCATTGCAGAGCACCCCCAGCTCACCTGTCACTCAGAGCTGACACAGAACACCTCAGAGCAGGACTTGAACTAACAAACAGCAACACTGACAGGTCTGTGGCTCTGGGCATCACTTTTTGTGGCCTCCCTCCGCCTGGCCTTCCAGAGACTTCCACTGCAGATGGGGCACCAGGCCTCTGTCTCCACCCACCACCCCTCCTCTCCCTGACTCCTGGGTTCCTCATTAGGAGAGGGTCTTCTTGAAATTGTCTCCCACTCATGGGCCAGATAAAATGATTAGAAAACAAGCCAGAACTGCAGCCCCTTGTCTATCCTGACTCTCAGGAGCCCACACCTGTTCCTTGGACCTGGCCGGTTCAGCAAGGTCCATTTTCTGCAACTGTGAGACCCTGAGGGGTGATGATTGGCTGACTTGGGCAGCCTGACCTTGTGGGCCAGGCCTCCCCAGGTGTGCCTGGGTTGAGGTCAATATAAACACTGCTCCAGGAATCAAGCGCCCCTGCAGCTGTGTCTGACACCATATTTTCTGCCCTGTCAGCAGTGTTGGGGATGGGCTGGTAGGTGGGAGTGAGGGGCTACGGCTTTGTGGGTGGCCCGGTGTGAGTGGGGCTCTGCTGGACTTTCTGCAAGAGTTGTCAAGCTGCCACCTGCTAAAGAAGAGGATGTGTCACCCGTAACTGCTGCTGGAATTTCTCCCCATGCAGAGGTGAGGAAGGAAAAGAGCAGTGGGGGCCTGGACAGGAGGGGTATCTCAGGCAGGGAAATGGGAAGCTTCCAGAAGAGTGCCCGGGGCCAAGACAATCCTGGCTGGCCTTCAGGCACCAAGTCAGCCGGTGTGCTGTCACTGGTGTGGCTCCATGGCCCTTCCTCTAGGCTTTCAAGTCCTTGTACATATTCAGGTGTTTTACCTGGGAATGGTGGGAACAGTTCAGCAGCAGCTGGCCTGGGGCTCAGGTCACGTTTACTCATAGATGCCTCGGCACTGTCCCCCAGCTTTGCAATGAGGACGCTCCTTGTGGGGTGGGTGGCTGCTGGCTGCATGGGAGACGATTCCCCACCTCTGACCAACTTCAGCATTGTTTACCACTGGAGCAAGTACCCTGATAGTGTTTACCTCTGTATAACTGGTGGGTTCATTTTTTTTTTCTTTTTTGGTTCAAGTTAGATTTTATTCCTCTTTTTTGTATTTATAGATATAAGCATGGAAATAATTCATTCCTATAAATACATGTATGTGAAGGGAATACCTTTTTTTCTGTTTTTATAAATTTTGTTTAATTTTTAAATTTAATTTTATTTACTTTTTTATACAGCAGGTTCTTATTGGTTATCTATTTTATACATATATATGTATACATGTCAATCCCAATCTCCCAACTCCTCCCAACACCCCCCCGCCCACGTCTTTACCATCTCAGTGTCCATACGTTTGTTCTCTACATCTGTATCTCTATTTCTACCCTGCAAACCTGTTCATCTGTACCATTTTTCTAGGTTCCACATATATGCATTAATATACAATATTTGTTTTCCTCTTTCTGACTAACTTCACTCTGTAGGACAGTCTCTAGATCCATTGACATCTCTAAAAATGACCCAATTTCATTGCTTTCTATGGCTGAGAAATATTCCATTTTATATATGTACCACATCTTTATCCATTCGTCTGCCTCTGGGCATCTAGGGTGCTTCCATTACCTGGCTTTTGTAAATAGTGCTGCAAAGTATATTGTGGTGAATGTGTCCTTTTGATTTATGATATTCTCTGGGTATATGTCTGGTAGTGGGATTGCTGGATCATATGGTAATTCTATTTTTAGTTTTTTAAGGAACCTCCATACTGTTCTCCATAGTGACTGTATCAATTTACATTCCCACCAATAGTGGAAGAGGGTTCCTTTTATCCACACACTCTCCAGCATTTGTTGTCTGTAGATTTCCTGATGTGGCCAGTTCTAACAGGTGCGAGGTGATGCGTCATTGTAGTTTGGATTTGCATTTCTCTAACAATTAGTGATGTTGGCTTAGGGTAAGGATTAGGGTTAGGGATAGGGTAAGGGTTAGGGAACGGGAACGGTTTAGGGTAAGGGTTAGGGTACGACAGTGGGTTAGGGCTAGTGTACATGTTAGGATATGGGTTAGTGTTAGTTTATGGGTTAGGATTACGGAACAGGGTACAGTAAGGCTTTGGGTAAGGATTAGGGTTAGGGAATGGGTATGGTTTAGGGTACAGGATAGGGTGTGACAATGGCTAAGGGTTACCGTATGTGTCAGGGTATGGGTTAGTGTTAGTGTACTGTTTAGGAGTAGAGTACGGTTTAGAGTAAGGCTTCGGGTAAGGACTAGGGTTAGAGTTAGGGTAAGGGTTGGGGAAAGGGTACACTTTAGGGTACAGGTTCGGGTAAGAAAACAGTTTACTGTTAGCATACGTGTGAGTGTATGGATTAGTGTTAGTGTATGGGTTAGGTTTAGGGTATGGGTTAGGGTAAGGATTTGGGCAAGGTTGAGGGTTAGGGTTAGGGTTAGGGAACGGGTACGGTTTAGGGTACAGGTTAGGGTATGACAACGGTTCAGGGTTAGCATACGTGTTAGGGTATGGGTTCGAGTTAGTGTACGGGTTAGGATTAGGGTACGGGATAGGGTAAGGGTTAGGGTTAAGGTTAGGGAATGGGTATGGTTTAGGGTACACGTTAGTGTACGACAATGGTTTAGGGTTAGCGTACATGTTAGGGTATGAGTTAGTGTTAGTGTATGGGTTAGAATTAGGGTATGGGTTAGGATAAGCCTTCGGGTTATGGTTAGGGTTAGGGAACGGGTACGGTTTAGGGTACAGGTTAGGGTACAACAAGAGTTTAGGGGTAGCGTACGTGTTAGGGTACTGGTTAGTGTTCGCGTACCGGTTGGATTAGGGTATGGGTTAGGGTAAGGCTTCGGGTAAGGATTAGGGTTAGGTTTAGGGGACGTGTACGGTTTAGTGTACAGGTTAGGGTACGATAATGGTTTAAGGTTAGCGTACGTGTTACGGTATGGTTAAGTGTTAGTTTATGGGTTAGGATTAGGGCACGGGTTCGGGTAAGGCTTCGGGTAATGGTTAGGGTTAGGGTTAGGGAATGGGTACCGTTTAGTGTACAGGTTAGGGTACGACAACTGTTTATGGTTAGCGTATGTGTTAGGGTAAGGGTTAGTGTTAGTGTACGGGTTAGGATTAGGGTACAGGTTAGGGTAAGGCTTTGTGTAAGGGTTACGGTTAGGGTTAGGGTTAGGGAACGGATAGAGTTTGGTGTACAGTTTAGGGTATGACAAGGGTTTATGGTTAGTGTACATGTTAGGGTACGGGTTAGTGTTAGTGTACGGGATAGGATTAAGGTATGGGTTAGGGTAAGGCTTCGGGTAATGTTTAGAGTTAGGGTTAGGGTTAAGGAACGGGTACGTTTTAGGGTACAGTTTAGGGTACTCAACTGTTTAGGGTTAGTGTACATGTTAGGGTATGGGTTAGTGTTAGTGTACAGGATATGATTAGGGTATGGGTTAGGGTAAGATTTCGGGTAAAAGTTAGGATTAGGGAATGGGTACCATTTAGGATACAGGTTAGGGTACAACAAAGTTTTAGGGTTAGTGTATGTGTTAGGGTATGGGTTAGTGTTAGTGTATGGGTTAGGATTAGAGTACCGGTTAGGGTAAGGCTTTGGGTAAGGGATAGGGTTAGGGTTAGGGTTAGGGAACGGGTACGGTTTAGGGTACAGGTTGCGGTACGACAACTGTTTAGGGTTAGCGTATGTGTTAGGGTATGGGTAAGTGTTAGTGCATGGGATAGGATTAGGGTACGGGTTAGGTTAAAGCTTCGGGTAAAGGTTAGGGTTAGTGTTTGGCTTAGGGAATGGCTACGGTTTAGGGTACAGGTTAAGGTATGGCAAAGGTTTAGGGTTAGAGTACGTGTTAGGTTACAGGTTAGTGTTAGTGTACGGGTTGAGATTATGGTACGGGTTAGGGTAAGGCTTCGGGTAAGTGTTAGGTTTAGGGTTAGGAAACGGGTATGTTTTAGGGTACAGGTTAGGATACCACAACGGTTTAGGGTTAGCGTATGTGTTAGGGTATGGTTTAGTGTTATTGTACGGGTTAGGATTAGGTTACGGGTTAGGGTAAGGCTTTGGGTAAGTGTTAGGTTTAGGGTTAGGGTTAGGGAATGGGTACGGTTTAGGGTACAGGTTAGGGTATAACAACGTTTTAGAGTTAGTGTATGTCTTAGGGTATGGGTTAGTGTTAGTGTATGGGTTAGGATTAGAGTACAGGTTAGGGTAAACCTTCGGGTAAAGGATAGGTGTAGGGTTAAGGTTAGATTACGGGTACGGTTTAGGGTACAGGTTAGGGTACGACAAAATTTTATGTTTAGTGTATGTGTTAGGGTACGAGTTAGTGTTAGTGTATGGGTTAGGATTAAGTTACAGGTTAGTATAAGGCTTCGAGTAAGGGTTAGGGATAGTGTTAGGGTTAGGGAATGGGTACGGTTTAGCGTACAGGTTAGGGTACAATAAAGGTTTAGGTTTAGTGTGTGTGTTAGTGTACGGGTTAGTGTTAGTGTATGGGTTATGATTAGGGTACGGGTTAGGGTAAGGCTTCGGGTAAGTGTTAAGTTTAGGGTTAGGATTAGAGTTAGGGAATGGGTATGGTTTAGGGTACAGGTTAGGGTATGACAACGGTTTAGGGTTAGCATATGTGTTAGGGCATGGTTTAGTGTTAGTGTACGGGTTAGGATTAGGGTACAGGTTAGGGTAAGGCTTTGGGTAAGGGTTAGGTTTAGGGTTAGGGTTAGGGAATGGGTACGGTTTATGGTACAGATTAGGGTACAGCAACGATTTAGGTTTACTGTATGTGTTAGGGTACGGGTTAGTGTTAGTGTATGGGTTAGGACTAGGGTACGTGTTAGGGTAAGGCTTCAGGTAAGGTATAGGTTTAGGGTTAGGATTAGGAAATGGGTAAGATTTAGGGTACAGGTTAGGGTATGACAATGGTTTAGGGTTAGCGTACATGTTACGGTATGTGTTAGTGTTAGTGTATGGGTTAGGATTAGGGTACGAGTTAGGGTAAGGCTTCCGGTAAGGGTTACGTTTAGGGATAGGGTTAGGGTTATGGTTGGGGAACGGGTACAGTTTAGGGTACAGGTTACGGTACGACAATGGTTTAGGGTTAGTGTATGTGTTAGGGTATGGGTTCGGATTAGGGTACTGGTTAGGGTAAGGCTTTGGGTAAACATTTGGTTAGGGTTAGGGAACGGCTACTGTTTAGGGTACAGTTTAGGGTATGGCAACGGTTTAGGGTTAGCGTTCGTGTCAGGGTATGGGTTAGTGTTAGTGTATGGGTTAGGATATGGGGACGGGTTAGGGTAAGGCTTCGGGTAAAGTTTAGGGTTAGGGTTACGGTTAGGGAATGGGTACGGTTTAGGGTACTGGTTAGCATACGACAATGGTTTAGGGTTAGCGTTTGTGTTAGGGTACGGGTTAGTGTTAATGTACTAGGTAGGATTAGGGTACGGGTTAACATAAGGCTTCGGGTAAGGGTTAGGTTTAAGGTTAGGGTTAGGGTTAGGGAATGGGTAGAGTTTAGGGTACAGGTTAGGGTAGGACAACGGTTTAGGGTTAGCATACCTGTTAGGGCAAGGGTTAATGTTAATGTACGGGTTAGGATTAGGGTACAGGTTGGGGTAAGGCTTCAGGTAAGCATTAGGTTTAGGTTTTGGGTTAGGGTTAGGGTTAGGGAATGGGTACAGTTTAGGCTACAGGTTAGGGTATTACAATGGTTTAGGGTTAGCGTACGTGTTAGGGTACGGGTTAGTGTTAGAGTATGGGTTAGTATTAGGGTACGGGTTAGGGTAAGGCTTCGGGTAAGTGTTAGGTTTAGGGTTACTGTTAGAGTTAGGGTTAGGGAACCGGTACTGTTTAGGGTCCAGGTTAGGGTACAACAAGGGTTTAGGCTTAGCGTACGTGTTAGGGTACACTTTAGTGTTAGTGTACGGTTTAGGAGTAGGGTACAGGTTAAGGTAAGGCTTCTGGTAAGGGTTAGGGTTAGGATTAGGGTTAGGGTTAAGGAATGGGTACGGTATAGGGTACAGGTTAGGGTACGACAAAATTAAGGTGAACGTACCTGTTGTCGAACGGGTTAGTGTTAGTGTACGAGTTAGGATTATGGTACGTGTTAGGGTAAGGTTTCAGGTAAGTGTTAGGGTTAGGGTTAGGGTTACGGATTGGGTACAGTTTAGAGTACAATTTAGGGTACGACAACGGTTTAGGGTTAGCGTACGTGTTAGGGTACTGGTTAGTGTTAGTGTACGTGTTAGGATTAGGGTACCAGTTAGGGTAAGGATTCGGGTAATGGTTAGGGTTAGTGTTAGGGGTAGGGAACCGGTACGGTTTAGGGTACATGTTAGGGTATGACAAGGTTTCAGGGATAGTGTACGTGTTAGGGTTCGGGTTAGTTTTAGTGTACGGGATAGGATAAGGGTATGGGTTAGTGTAAGGTTTCGGGAAAGGGTTAGGCTTAGGGTTAGGGTTAGGGAACGGGTACGGTTTAGGGAACATGTTAGGGTACGACAACGGTATAGGTTTAACGTAGGTGTTAGCGTACGGTTTAGTGTTAGTGTATGGGTTAAGATTAGGGTACGGGTTAGGGTAAGGCTTCCAGTTAGCGTTAGATTTAGGGTTAGTGTTAGGGTTAGGGAATGCTTACGGTTTATTGTACGCGTTAAGGTACGACAATGGTTTAGTCTTAGCCTACATGTTAGGGTACGGGTTACTTTTAGTTTACGGGTTAGGATTAGGGTAAGGGTTAAGGTAAGGTTATGGGTAAGGGTTAGGGTTAGAGTTAGGGTTAGGGTTAGGGAATGGGTTCAATTTAGGGTACAGCTTAGCATACGACAAAGCTTTAGGTTTAGTGTACATTTTAGGGTACAGGTAAGTGTTGGTATACGGGTTAGGATTAGGGTACGGATTAGGGTAAGTCTTAGGTAAGTGTTAGGCTTAGGGTTAGGATTAGGGAACGGGTACGGTTTAGGGTACAGGTTAGGGTATGACAACTCTTTAGGATTAGCGAATGTTTTAGGGTACAGGTTAGTGTTAGGGTGAGGATTAGGGTACGGGTTCGTTTAAGGCTTTGGGTTATGTTTAGGTTTAGGGTTAGGGATAGGGAATGGGTACGGTTTAGGGTAGAGCTTAAGATACGAGAATGGTTTAGGTTTAGCGTACGTGTTAGGGTATGGGTTAGTGTTAGTGTACGGGTTAGGAATAGGGTATGGATTAAAGTAAGACTTCGGGTAAGGGTTAGGGTAAGGGTTAGGTTTAGGTTTAGGGTTAGGGAACAGGTATGGTTTAGGGTACAGTTTAGGGTACGACAATGGTTTAAGGTTAGCGTACGTGTTAGAGTACAGTTTAGTGTTAGTGTACGGGTTAGGATTAGGGTACGGGTTAGGGTAAGGCTTCGGGTAAGTGTTAGTGTTGGGGTTAGGGAACGGGTACGGTTTAGGGTACAGGTTAGGGTACGACAATGGTTTAAGGTTAGCGTACGTGTTAGAGTACAGTTTAGTGTTAGTGTACGGGTTAGGATTAGGGTATGGGTTAGGGTAAGGCTTCGGGTAAGTGTTAGTGTTGGGGTTAGGGAACGGGTACAGTTTAGGGTACAGGTTAGGGTACGATAACGGTTTAGTGTTAGCGTACGTATTAGGGTATGGGTTAGTGTTAGTGTACGGTTTAGGATTAGGGTATGGGTTAGTGTAAGGCTTCGGATAATGGTTAGGGTTTGAGTTATTGTTAGGGTTAGGGAATGGGTACAGTTTAGGGTACAGGTTAGTGTACAACAACAGTTTAGGTTTAGCGTACTTGTTAGGGTATGGTTTAGTGTTAGTGTACGGTTTAGGATTAGGGTACAGGTTAGGGTAAGGCTTTGGGTAAGGGTTAGGTTTAGGGTTAGTGTTAGGATACGGGTACGGTTTAGGGTACAGTTTAGGGTACGACAACTGCTTAGTGTTAGTGTACGTGTTAGGGTACAGGTTAGTGTTACTGTATGGGTTAAGTTTAGTGTACAGGTTAGGGTAAGGCTTCGGGTCAGAGTTAGGGTTAGGGTAGGTGTTAGGGTCAGTGATAGGGAACAGGTATGGTTTAGGGTACAGTTTAAATACGACAACAGTTTAGGGTTGGCATACGTGTTAGGGTACGCGTTAATGTTAGTGTACGGGTTAGGATTAGGGTATGGGTTAGGGTATGGCTTCGGGTAATGGTTAGGGTCAGGGTTAGTGTTAGGGTCAGGGCACAGGTACAGTTTAGGGTTCAGATTAGCATACGACAAAGGTTTAGGGTTAGCGTACGTGTTAGTGTACAGCTTAGTGTTAGTGTACGGGTTAGGATTATGGTACGGGTTAGGGTAAGGCTTTGGGTAAGGGTTAGGGTTAGGGTTTGGGTTATTGAATGGGTACGGTTTAGAGTACAGTTGAGCGTACGACAATGGTTTAGGTTTAGCGTACATGTTAGTGTACGGGTTAGTGTTAGTGTACGGGTTAGGATTAGGGTACGGGTTAGGGTAAAGCTTCGGGTAAGGGTTAACTTTAGGGTCAGGGTAACAGTTACGGAACGGGTACGGATTAGCATACAGGCTAGTGTATGGGAAAGGTTTAGTGTTAGCGTACGTATTAGGGTAGAGTTTAATGTTAGTGTATGGGTAAGGATTAGGGTACGGGACAGGGTAATGCTTCACGTAAGGGTTAGAGTTAGGGTTAGTGTTAGGGTTAGGAAATGGGTACGGTTTAGGGTACAGGTTAGGGTAGGATGGCGGGTAAGTGTGAGCATTCATGTTAGGGTACTGTTTAGTGTTAGTGTATGGGTTAGGATTAGGGTATGGGTTAGGATTAGGGTACGTGTTAGGGTAAGGCTTTAGGTAAGTGTTAGGGTTAGGGTTAGGTTTAGGGAAGGGGTATGGTTTAGGGTACAGGTTAGTGTATGACAACGGTTCAGGATTAGCATACGTTTTAGGGTACAGGTTAGTGTAAGTGTATGGGTTAAGATTAGGGTACGTGTTAGGGTAAGGCTTCTAGTAAGGATTAGGGTTATGTTTAGGTCTAGGGTCAGGGATAGGGAATGGGTACGGTTTAGGGTAGAGGTTAGGATACGACAATGGTTTAGGGTTAGTGTAAATCTTAGGGTACAGGTTAGTGTTAGTGTACGGGTTAGGATTAGGGTATGGGTAGAGGTAAGGCTTTGGTTAAGGGTTAGGGTAAGAGTTAGGGTTAGGTTTAGGGTTAGGGAACGGGTACGTTTTAGGGTACAGGTTAGTGTACGACAACAGTTTAGGGTTAGCGTATGTGTTAGAGTACGGGTTAGTATTAGTGTACGGGTTAGGATTATGGTACGGGTTAGGGTAAGGATTTGGGTTAAGTGTTAGGGTTAGGGTTAGGGTTATTGAATGAGTATTGTTTAGAGTATACTTTAGGGTATGACAATGGTTTAGGGTTAGTGTAGGTGTTAGTGTACGGATTAGTGTAGGTGTTAGTGTACGGGTTAGTGTTAGTGTACGGGTTAGGATTAGGGTACTGGTTAGGGTAAGGCTTCGGATAAGGGTTAACTTTAGCATTAGGGTTAGGGTTAGGGAACTGGTTTGGTTTAGGGTACAGTTTAGGGTACGACAATGTTTTATTGTTAGAGTACGGAATAGGTTACGGGTTAGTGTTAGTGTACGGTTTAGGATTAAGGTACGGGTTATGGTAAGGCTTCGGGGAAGTGTTAGGTTTAGGGTTAGGGTTAGGGTTAGGGAAAAGGTACACTTTAGGTTACAGGTTATGGTACGACAATGGTTTAGGGTTAGCGTATGTGTTAGGGTAAGGGTTATTGTTAGTCTACGGGTTAGGATTATGGTACCTGATAGGGTAAGGCTTCGGGTAAGGGTTAGGTTTAGGGTTAGTGTTAGGGTTAGGGTTAGGGAACGGGTATGGTTTAGGGTACGACAAAGTTTTAGGGATAGTGTACGTGTTAGGGTACAGGTTAGTGTTAGTTTATGGGTTAGGATTAGGTTACAGGTTAAGGTAGGGCTTTGGGTAAGGGTTAGGGTTAAGCTTAGGGTTAGTGTTAGGGTTAGGGCAGAGGTACGGTTTAGGGTACAGTTTAGGGTACAACAACTGTTTAGGGTTAGCGTACGTGTTAGGGTATGGGTTAGTGTTCACGTACAGGTTAGGATTAGGGTACGGGTTAGGGTAAGGTTTTGGGTAACGGTTAGGTTTAGGGTTAGGGTTAGGGAACGAGTATGGTGTAATGTACAGGTTAGACTTCGAAAATGGTTTAGGGTTAGCATACGTGTTAGGGTACAGTTTAGTGTTAGTGTACAGGTTAGGATTAGAGTACGGGTTCAGGTAAGGCTTCGGGTAAGGGTTAGCGTTAGTGTCAGGGTTAGGGAATGGGTATGATTTAGTGTACAGGTTAGCATACAACAACGGTTTAGGGTTAGCGTACGTGTTAGGGTACAGGTTAGTGTTAGTATATGGGTTAGGATTACGGTATGGATTAGGGTAAGTCTTCGGGTAAGGGTTTGTGTTATGGTTAGTTTTAGGTAATTCGTACGGTTTAGGGTACAGCTTAGGGTATGACAACGGTTTAGGTTTAACATATGTGTTAGTGTTAGGGTTAGGGTTAGGGATAGGGAACCGGTATGTTTTAGGGTAGAGTTTAGCATATGACAACGGTTTAGGGTTAGCGTACATGATATGGTATGGTTTAGTGTTAGTGTACGTATTTGGATTAGGGTAAGGGTTAAGGTAATTCTTTGGGTAAGGGTTAGGGTTAGAGTTAGGGAATGGGTACGGTTTAGTGTATAGGTTACGTTATGACAACGGTTTAGGGTTAGCGTACCTGTTAGGGCACGGTTTAGTGTTAGTGTACGGGTTAGGGTGAGGGTACGGGTTAGGGTAAGGCTTCAGGTAAGGTTTAGGGTTAGGGTTAGGGTTAGACTTAGTGAACGGGTATGGTTTAGGGTACAGGTTTTGGTAGGACAACGTTTGAGGTTTAGCGTACGTATTAGGGTATGGGTTAGTGTTAGTGTACGGGTTAGGATTAGGGTACGGGTTAGTGTAAGGCTATGGATAATGGTTAGGGTTAGAGTTAGGGTTAGGGGTAGGTTTAGGGAATGGGTACACTTTATGGTACAGGTTAGGGTACGACAAATGTTTAGGGTTCGAGTACGTGTTAGGGTATGCGTTAGTGTTAGTGTACAGGTTAGGATTAGGGTACAGGTTATGGTAAGGCTTGGGGTAAGGGTTAGAGTTAGACTTAGGGTTAGGGTTAGGGTTAGGGAATGGGTACGGTTTAGGTTACAGGGTAGGGTATGACAACAGTTTAGGGTTAGCATAAGGTTTAGGGTACTGCTTAGTGTTAGTGTACAGGTTAGGATTAGGTTATGGGTTAGGGTAAGGCTTTGGGTAAGGGTTAGGGTTAGGGTTAGGGTTAGGGAATGGGTACGGTTTAGGGCACAGGTTAGTGTACGACAATGGTTTAGGGTTAGCGTATGTGTTACGGTACAGGTTAGTGTTAGTGTACTGGTTATGATTAAGGTACGGGTTAGGGTAAGGGTTAGGGTTAGGGTTCGGGTGAAGTTTAGGTAACAGGTGTGGTTCAGGATACAGGTTAGTGTACGACAATGGTTTAGGTATAGAGTACGTGTTAGGTTACATGTTAGTGTTAGTGTACGGGTTAGGATTACGGTACGGGTAAGGATAAGGCGTTGGGTAAGTTTTAGGGTTAGAATTAGGGTTAGCATTAGGGAATGGGTACGGTTTCGGGTGCAGATTAGGGTACGACAATGGTTTAGGTATAGCGTACGTGTTAGGGTACGGGTTAGTGTTAGTTTATGGATTAGAATTAAGGTGCGGGTTAGGGTAAGGTTTTGGGTAAGGGTTAGGGTTAAGGTTAGGGAGCAGGTATGATTTAGGGTACAGGTTAGGGTATGACAACGGTTTAGGGTTAGCGTATGTGTTGGTATATGGGTTAGTCTTAGTGTATGGGTTAGGATTAGGGTAGGGGTTAGGGTAAGGCTTCGGATAAGGGTTTTGGTTAGGGATAGGGTTAGGGTTAGGGAACAGGTACGGTTTAGGGTACAGGTTAGGGTGCGACAACGTTTTAGGGTTAGCGTATGTGTTAGGGTACGGGTTAGTGTTAGAGTATGCGTTAGGATTAGCGTACAGGTTAGGGTAAGGCTTCGGGTTAGGGTTAGAGTTAGGGAACGGGTACGGTTTAGGGTACGGTTTAGGGTACGACAACGCTTTAGGGTTAGCGTACGTGTCACGGTACTTGTTAGTGTTAGTTTATGGGTTAGGGTTAGGGTACAGGTTAGGGTACAGTTTAGGGTACGACAACAGTTTAGTTTAGCGTATGTGTTAATGTACGGGTTAGTGTTTGTTTACGGGTTTGGATTAGGTTACAGGTTAGCGTAAGTCTTCAGGTAAGGGTTAAGTTTAGGGTTAGGGTTAGGGTTAGGGTCAGGGAACGGGTACGGATTAAGGTACAGGTTAAATTATGACAATGGTTTAGTGTTTGCATATGTATTAAGGTACAGGTTAGTGTTAGTGTACGGGTTATGATTAGGGTATGGGTTAGGGTAAGGCTTTGGATAAGTGTTAGGGTTAGGATTAGGGTTAGGGAACAGGTACGGTTTAGGTTACAGGTTAGGGTACGTCAATGGTTTATGGTTAGCGTAAGTTTTAGGGTATGGGTTAGTGTTAGTATATGGGTTAGGATTAGGTTATGGCTTAGTGTAAGGCATTGGGTAAGGAGTAGAGTTAGGGTTCGGCTTAGGGAATGGGTATGGTTTAGCATACAGCTTAGGGTACGACAACGGTTTAGAGTTAGCGTACGTCTTAGGGTACGGGATAGTGTTAGTGTACAGGTTAGGTTTAGGGTACATGTTAGGGTAAGGCTTCAGGTAAAGGTTAAGTTTAGGGTTAGGGTTTGGGTTAGGGAACAGGTCCGGTTTAGGGTACAGGTTAGGGTACGACAATGGTTTATGGTTAGCGTATATGTTAGGGTACGGGTTAGTGTTAGTGTACACGTTAGGATTAGGGTACAGGTTAGGGTAAGGCTTCGGGTAAGGGTTAAGGTTAGCATTAATTTTGGGGTTAGTTTTATGGAACGGGTACGGTTTAGGGTACAGTTTAGGGTACGACAAAGTTTTTCGGTTAGCGTATGTGTCAGGGTATGGATTAGTGTTAGTGTACGGGTTAGGATTAGGGTACGGATTAGGGTAAGGCTTCGGGTAAGGGTTACGGTTAGGGAACAGGTACGGTTTAGGGTACAGGTTAATGTACGACAAGGGTTTAGTGTTAGTGTATGTGTTAGGGTATGGGTTAGTGTTAGTGTACTGTTTAGGATTAGGGTATGGGTTAGGGTAAGGCTTTGGGTAAGAGGTAGGGTTAGGGTTAGGGTTAGGGAGCGAGTATGGTTGTGGGTACAGGTTAGGGTTCGACAACGGTTTAGGGTTAGCTTATGTTTTAGGGTACGGTTTAGTGTTAGTGTATGGCTTAGGACTAGAGTACGGGTTAGTGTAAGGCTTCGGGTAAGGTTTAGGGTTAGGATTAGGGTTAGGGAACGGGTACGGTTTAGTGTAGAGTTTAGGGTATGACAACGGTTTATGTTTAGCGTATGTGTTAGTGTATGGGTTAGTGTTAGTGTACGGGTTAGGATTAGGGTACAGGTTAGGGTAAGGCTTTGGGTAAGGGTTCGGGTTAAGTTTAGGGTAAGGGTAAGCGTTAGGGAACGAGTACAGTTTAGGGTACATGTTAGGGTATGACAACGTTTTAGGGTTAGCATATGTGTTAGGGTACGGGTTAGTGTTAGTGTACGGGTTAGGATTAGGGTACAGATTAGGGTAAGGCTTCAGGTAAGGGTTAGTATTAGGGTTAGGGTTAGGGTATGGTTTACTGTTTAGGGTAGGGTACGACAATGCTTTAGGTTTAGTGTATGTGTTAGGGTACGCTTTAGTGTTAGGGTACGTGTTAGGATTAGGGGACGGTTAGCGTAAGGCTTCGGGTAATGGTTAGGTTTAGGGTTAAGGTTAGGGTTAGTGTTAGGGAACGGGGACGGTTTAGGGTACAGGTTAGGTTATGACAATGGTTTAGGGTTAGCGTTCGTTTTAGGGTACGGGTTAGTGTTAGTGTAAGGGTTAGGACTAGGGTACAGCTTAGGGTAAGGCTTTGGGTAAGGGTTAGGTTTAGGGTTAGTGTTATGGAACGGGTACAGTTTTGGGTACAGGTTAGAGTATGACAATGGTTTAGGTTTAGCATTCATGTTAGGGTACAGGTTAGTGGTATTGTACGGGTTAGGTTTAGGGTACATGTTAGGGAAAGTGTTCGGGTAAGGGTTAGTGTTAGGGTTAGGCTTAGGTTTAGGGTTAGGGAACGGGTACACTTTAGGGTACAGTTTAGGGTATGACAACGGTTTAGGGTTAGCATACATGTTAGGGTATGGGTTAGTTTTAGTGTAGGGGATAGGAATAGGGTACGGGTTAGGGGAATGCTTCGTGTAAGAGTTAAGGTTAGGGTTAGGGTTTCGGTTAAGGTTAGGGAACAGGTACTGTTTAGGGTACATGTTAGTGTACTACAACGGTTTAGGGTTAGTGTATGTGTTAGGGTAAGTGTTAGTGTTAGTGTACAGTTTAGGATTAGGGTACGGCGTAGTGTAAGGCTTCACATAAGTGTTAGGTTTAGGGTTAGGGCTAGGGAATGGGTACAGGTTAGGGTACGACAACTGTTTAGGGTTAGTGCATGTGTTAGCGTAAGGTTTAGTTTTAGTGTACAGGTTAGGTTTAGGGAACAGATTAGGGTAAGGCTTTGGGTAAGGGTTAGGGTTAGGGTTAGGGAATGGGTACGGTTTATGGTACAGGTAAGTGTACGACAACGGTTTGGGTTTAGCGTATGTGTTAGGGTACGGTTTAGTGTTAGTGTACGGGTTACGATTAGGGTACGGCTTAGGGAAAGGCTTCTGTTAAGGATTAGTGTTAGGGTTACAGTTAGGGTTAAGGAATGGGTACGGTTTAGAGTACAGGTCAGGGTGTGACAACAGTTTAGGTTTTGCGTATGTGTTAGGGTATGGGTTAGTGTTAGTGTACGTGTTAGGATTAGGGTATGGGTTAGGGTAAGGCTTCGGGTAACTGTTAGGCTTAGGGTTAAGGAACGGATACTGTTTAGGGTACAGGTTAGTGTACGACAATAGTTTAGGGTTAACATACGTGTTAGGGTAAGTGTTAATGTTAGTGTACATGTTAGGATTTGGGTCAGGTTTAGGGTAAGGCTTTGGTTAAGTGTTAGGGTTAGGGTTAGGGAACGGGTACGGTAGAGGGTACAGGTTAGGGTACAACAACGGTTTATGGTTAGCGTACGTGTTAGGGTACTGGTTAGTGTTAGTGTACATGTTAGGTTTAGGGTATGGGTTAGGGTAAGGCTTCAGGTAAGTGGTAGGGTTAGGGTTAGGGTTAGGGTTAGGAAACAGGTACGGTTTAGGGTACAGGTTAGGGAATGACAACGATTTGGGTTTAGTGTACATGTTAGTGTACAGTTTAGTGTTAGTGTACGGGTTAGGATTAGGGTACAGGTTAGGGTTAGGCTTTGGGTAAGTGTTAGGGTTAAGGTTAGGGTTAGGGAATGCTTATGGATTAGGGTAGAGGTTATGGTACGACAATGGTTTAGGGTTAGCGTATGAGTTAGGATATGGGTTAGTGTTAATTTACGCGTTAGGATTAGGGTACAGGTTAGGGTAAGGCTTCGGGTAAGGGTTAGGGTAAGGGTTAAGGAACGGGTATGGTTTAGGGTACAGGTTAGGGTATGACAACGGTTTAGGTTTAGCGTACGTGTTAGGGTACGGATTAGTGTTAGTGTATGGGTTAGGATTAGGGTATGGGTTAGGGTAAGGCTTCGAGTAAGGGTTAGTGTTAGGGTTAGGGTTAGGATTAGGTTTAGGGAATGGGTATGGTTTAGGGTACAGTTAAGAGTACGACAACGGTTTAGGGTTAGCATACGTGCTAGGGTATGGGTTAGTGTTTGTACGGGTTAGGAACAGGGTATGGGTTTGTGTAATGCTTCGGGTCAGTGTTAGGGTTAGGGTTAGGGAACAGGTACTGTTTAGGGTACAGGTTAGTGTACGAAAACGGTTTAGGGTTAGCGTACGTGTAAGGGTATGGGTTATTGTTAGTGTACGGGTTAGGATTAGGGTACGGCTTAGTGTAAGGCTTCGGGTAAGTGTTAGGTTTAGGTTTAGGATTATGGTTAGGGAACAGGTACGGTTAAGGATACAGGTTAGTGTACGAGGATGGTATAGGGTTAGCGTATGTGTAAGGGTATGGGTTAGTGTTAGTGTAAGCATTAGGATTAGGGTATGGCTTAGTGTAAGGCTTTGGGTAAGTGTTAGGGTTAGGGTTAAGGTTAGGGAATGGGTCCTGTTTCGGGTACAGTTTAGGGTACGAAAACGGTTTAGGTTTAGCCTATGTTTTAGAGTACGGGTTAGTGTTAGTGTACAGTTTAGGATTAGGGTATGGCTTCGGGTAAGGGTTAGTGTTAGCGTTAGGGTTAGGGTTAGGGAACTGGTACGGTTTAGGGTATAGTTTAGTGAACGACAACAGTTTAGGGTTGGCGTACGTTTTAGGGTATGGGTTAGTGTTAGTATACGGGTTAGGATTAGGATACGGGTTAGGTTAAGGCTTCGGGTAAGGTTTAGGGTTAGGGTTAGCATTAGGGAAAGGGTACGGTTTAGGGTACAGCTTAGGGTATGACAACGGTTTAGGATTAGCGTACATGTTAGGGTACAGTTTAGTGTTAGTGTTCGGGTTAGGATTAGGGTACAGGTTAGGGTAAGGCTGTGGGTAAGTGTTAGGGATAGGGTTAGGAAACGGGTATGGTTTTGGGTAGAGTTCAGGGTACGACAAAGGTTTAGTGTTAGCGTATGTGTTAGGGTATGGGTTGGTGTTAGTGTACGGGTCAGGATTAGGGTATGGTTTAGGGTAAGGCTTCGGTTAAGGGTTAGGGTAAGGGTTAGGGAACGGGTATGCTTTAGGGTACAGCGTATGGTACAACAACGATTTAGGGTTAGCATACGTGTTAGAGTACGGGTTAGTGTTAGTGTATAGGTTACGTTTAGGGTACGGGTTGGGTAAGTTTTCGGGTAAGGGTTAGTGTTAGGTTTAGTGTTAGGTTTAGGGAACATGTACCGTTTAGGGTACAGGTTAGGGTACGACAACGGTTTAGGTTTAGCCTACATTTTAGGGTATGGGTTAGTGTTAGTGTACCAGTTAGGATTAGGGTACGGGTTAGTGTAAGGATTCGGGAAAGGTTTAGGTTTAGGGTTAGGGTTAGGGAATGTGTACAGTTTATGGTACAGTTTAGGGTAGGACAACGGTTTAGGGTTAGCGTACGTGTTATGGTGTGGATTAGTGTTAGTGTACAGGTTAGGATTAGGATACGGGTGAGGGTAAGGCTTTGGGTAAGGGTTAGGGTTAGGATTAGGGTTTGGGTTAGCATTAGGGAACGGGTACGGTTTAGAGTACAGTTTTGTGTACGACAACAGTTTAGGGTTAGCATATGTGTTAGGCTGTGGTTTAGTGTTAGTGTATGTGTTAGGATTAGGGTACGGGTTAGGGTAAGGCTTCGTGTAAGTGTTAGGTTTAGGGTTAGGGTTAGGGTTAGGGGACGTATACAGATTAGGATACAGGTTAGTGTACGACAACGGTTTAGGGTTAGAGTACGTATTATGGTAAGTGTTAGTGTTAGTCTACGGGTTAGGATTAGGGTACGGATTAGGGTAAGGTTTCAGGTAAGGGTTAGGTTTAGAGTTAGGGTTAGGTTTAGGGAAAGGGTATAGTGTATGGTACAGTTTAGGGTACGACAACCGTGTAGGGTTACAGTACGTGTTAGGGTACACTTTAGCATTAGGCTACGGGTTACGGTAAGGCTTCGGGTAAGTGTTAGTTTTAGGGTTAGGGTTAGGGAATGGGTACGGTTTAGGGTACAGGTTAGGGTATGACAACATTTTAGGGTTAGCGTACGTGTTAGGGTATGTGTTAGAGTTAGTGTATGGGTTAGGTTTAAGGTACGGGTTAGGATAAGGCTTCGGGTAAGGTTTAGGGTTTGGGTTAGTGTTATGGTTAAGGAAAGGGCACGGTTTAGCGTACAGTTTAGGGTATGACAACAGTTTAGTTTTAGCATACGTGTTACAGTAAGGGTTAGTGTCAGTATAGAGGTTCGGATTAGGGTTAGGGTAAGGTTTCGGGTAAGGGAGAGAGTTAGGGTTAGAGAATGAGTACGGTTTAGAGTACAGGTTTGTGTACGAAAACGGTTTAGGGTTAGCGTACGTGTTAGGGTACGGTTTAGTGTTAGTGTATGGGTTAGGATTAGGGGACGTGTTAGGGTGAGGCTTCGGGTAAGTGTTAGGGTTAGGGTTAGGGTTAGGGAATGGGTACGGTTTAGGTTACAGGTTAGGATACGACAACGGTTTTGGGTTAGCGTACGTGTTAGGCTATGGCTTAGTGTTAGTGTACAGCTTAGGATTAGGCTACTGGTGAATGTAAGGCTTCGGGTAAGGGTTAGGGATAGTGTTAGGGCACGGATAAGGTGTAGGGTACAGTTTTGGGTACGACAACTGATTAGGGTTACAGTACGTGTTAAGGTATGGTGTAGGATTAGTGTATGCGTTAGGTTAAGGCTTCGGGTAAGGTTTAGGGTTAGGGTTATGGTTAGCGAATGGGTACGGTTTAGGGTTCAGGTTTGGGTACGACAAAGATTTAGGGTTAGCGTATGTGTTAGGGTATGGGTTAGTGTTAATGTACAGGTTAGGATTAGGGTACGGGTTAGGGTAAGGCTTCGGGTAAGGGTTAGGGATAGTGTTAGGGCACGGATAAGGTGTAGGGTACAGTTTTGGGTACGACAACTGATTAGGGTTACAGTACGTGTTAAGGTATGGTGTAGGATTAGTGTATGCGTTAGGTTAAGGCTTCGGGTAAGGTTTAGGGTTAGGGTTATGGTTAGCGAATGGGTACGGTTTAGGGTTCAGGTTTGGGTACGACAAAGATTTAGGGTTAGCGTATGTGTTAGGGTATGGGTTAGTGTTAATGTACAGGTTAGGATTAGGGTACGGGTTAGGGTAAGGCTTCGGGTAAGGGTTAGGGTTAGTGTTAGGTTTCGAGTACAGTTCAGGATACAGTTTAGGGTACGACAATGGTTTATGTTTAGAGTAATTTTAGGTAAGTGTTACTGTTAGTGTACAGGTTAGGAATATGTTACAGGTTAGTGTAAGGCTTTGGGTAAGTGTTAGGGTTATGGTTATGGTTAAGGTTTTGGAACGGGTACGGTTTAGCGTATACTTTAGTGTACGACAATGGTTTAGGTTTAACGTACATGTTAGGGTATGGGTTAGTGATAGTATACGGGTTAAGATTAGGGTACAGCTTAGTGTAAGGCTTTGGGTAAGTGTTAAGTTTAGATTTAGTGTTAGCGTTAGGGAACAGGTACAGTTTAGCGTACAGGTTAGGGTACGACAGTGGTTTAGCATTAGCGTATTTGTTAAAGTACGGGTTAGTGTTAGTGTACGGGTTAGGTATAGGTTATGGGTTCGGTTAAGGCTTCTGAGAAGGGTTAGGGTAAGGGTTAGGGTTAGGGTTAGTGTTAGGGAATGGGTACAGTTTAGTGTACAGTTTAGGGTATGACAAAGTTTTAGGGTTAGAGTATGTGTTAGGGTATGGGTTAGTGTTAGTGTATGGGTTAGGCTTAGGGTATTGGTTAGTGTAAGGCTTCATGTAAGGGTTAGGGTTAGGGTTAAGGTTAGAGTCAGGGTTAGGGAATGGGTACGGTTTATGTACAGGTTTATGTACGACAGCAGTTTAGGGTTAGCGTACGTGTTAGGATATGGGTTAGAGTTACTGTACAGGTTAGGATTAGGTTACGGGTTATGGTAAGGCTTCGGGTAAGGGTTAGGGTTAGGGTTAGTGTTAGGAAATGGGGACAGTTTAGCATACAGGTTAGGGTATGACAACGGTTGAGGGTTAGCGTACATGTTAGGGTATGGGTTAGTGTTAGTGTACGAGTTAGTATTAGGGGACAGTTGAGGGTAACGCTTTGGGTAATGGTTAAGGTTAGGGTTAGGTTTAGGATTTGGGTTAGGGAACCAGGACGGTTTAGGGTACACTTTAGTGTACGACAATGGTTTAGGGTTAGTGTACGTGTTAGGGTATGGTTTAGTGTTACTGTACCGGTTAGGATTAGTGGGCAGTATACGGTAAGGCTTCGATTAAGGGTTAGGGTTTGGGTTAGGTGTACGGTTTGGGAATGGGGACTGTTTAGGGTACAGGTTAGTGTACAACAACGGTTTAGGGTTAGCGTATGTGTTAGGGTACGGGTTAGTGTTAGTGTATGGTTTAGGATTAGGGGATGTGTTAGGGTAAGGTTTCTGGTAAGGGTTAAGGTTAGGGTCAGGGTTAGGGTTAGGGTTAGGGAACGGGGATGGTTTAGGATACAGGTTAGGGTACAACAACGGTTTAGATTGAGGGTACGTGTTAGGTTACGGGTTATTGTTAGTATATGGGTTAGGATTAGGGGGCGGGTGATGGTAAGGCTTCGGTTAAGTGTTAGGGTTAGGGATAGGTTTAGTGTTAGTGAACGGGGATGGTTTAGGGGACAGGTTAGGGTACGACAACGTTTTAGGGTTAGCATACGTGTTAGGGCATGTGTTAGTGTTAATGTATGGGTTAGGATTAGAGGACAGGTTAGGGTAAGGCTTTGGGTAAGGGTTAGGTTTAAGGTTAGGGTTAGGGTTAGGGTTAGGGAACAGGGACTGTTTAGGATACAGATTAGGGTATGAAAATAGTTTAGGTTTAGCGTACGTTTTAGGGTATGGGTTAGTGTTAATGTACCGGTTAGTATTAGGGGACGGTTTAGGGTAAGGCTTCTTATAAAGGTTAGGGTTAGGGAATGGGGAAGTTTTAGGGTAGATGTTAGGGTACGACAACTGTTTAGGATTAGTGTACGTGTTAGTGTACGGGTTTGTGTTAGTGTACAGGTTAGGATTAGGGGTCGGTTTAGGGTAAGGCTTCTGATAAGGGTTAGGGTTAGGGTTAGGGAACGGGGATGGTTTAGGGTACAGTTTAGGGTATGAAAAAGGTTTAGGGTTAGCATATGTGTTAGAGTACGGGTTAGTGTTAGCGTATGGGTTAGTATTAGGGGACGGGTTAAGGTAAGGCTTCGGGTAAGAGTAAGTGTTAGGGTTAGGTTTATGGTTAGGGAATGGGGACGGTTTAGGGTATAGGTTAGGGTAGGACAATGGTTTAGTGTTAGCGTACGTGTTAGGGTATGGGTTAGTGTTAGTATATGGGTTAGGATTAGGAGACGAGTTAGTGTAAGGCTTCGGGTAAGGGATAGGTTTAAGGGTTAAGGTTAGGATTAGGTTTAGGGTTAGGGAATGGGGATGGTTTAAGGTACAGTTTAGGGTACGACAACGGTTTGGCATTAGCATATGTGTTAGTGTACCGGTTAGTGTTAGTGTACCGGTTAGGATTAGGGTATGGGACAGGATTAGGGTAAGCCTTCAGGTAAGGGTTAGGGCTAGGGTTAGGTTTAGGTTTTTGGAATGGGGACGGTTAAGGGTACAGGTTAATGTATGACAATGGTTTATCGTTAGCGTACGTGTTAGGGTACGGGTTAGTGTTAATGTATGGGTCAGGATTAGGGGACGGGTTAGGGTAAGATTTCGGGTAGGGGTTAGGGTTAGGTTTAGGGTTAGGGAACGGGGACAGTTTTGGGTACAGTGTAGCATACGGCAATGGTATAGGGTTAACTTACGTGTTAGGGTACGGGTTAGTGTTACTGTACTGGTTAGGATTACAGGATGGGTTAGGGTAAGGCTTTGGTAAGGGTTAGGTTTGGGGTTTGGTGTAGGGTTAGGGTTAGGGAACGGGGACAGTTTAGGGTACAGTTTAGGGTACTACAACGGTTTAGCATTAGCGTCCGTGTTAGGTTAAGGGTTAGTGTTACTGTACGGGTTAGGATTAGGGGACGTGTTAGGGTAAGGCTTCGGGTAATACTTAGGGTTATGGTTAGTTTTAGGGTTAGGGTTAGGGAACAGGCTCGGTTTAGGGTACAGGTTAGGGTTTGACAATGGTTTAGGGTTAGTGTATGTATGTGTTAGGGTACATGTTAGTGTTAGTGTACCGGTTAGGGTTAGGGAACAGGGACTGTTTAGGGTCCAGGTTAGGCTACGACAAAGGTTTAGGGTTAGCATATGTGTTAGGGTACATGTTAGTGTTAGTGTACCAGTTAGGGTTAGGGAACGGGGACTGTTGAGGGTCCAGGTTAGGGTATGACAGTGGTTTAGGGTTAGCGTACGTGTTAGGGGACGGCTTAGGATTAGGGGATGGTTTAGGGTTAGTTTTAGGGCTAGGGAATGGGTATGGTTTAGGGAACAGGTTAGGATACCACAACGGTTTAGAGTTAGCGTACATGTTAGTGTATGGGTTAGCATTAGGGTAAGGTTAGGGTAAGGGTTAGGGCAAGGATAGGGTTAGGGTTAAGGTTACGAAACGGGTACAGTTTAGGGTACCACAATGAGTTAGGCTTAGGGTACGTGTTAGGGTATGGGTTAGCTTAAGGGTTAGTGTTAGGGTTAGGGAACAGGTACGGTTTAGGGTACAGGTTAGGGTATGACAACGGAACAGGCTTACGGTACAGGTTAGGATAAGTGTTAGTGTAAGGGTGAGGCATAGTGTTCGTGTACGGGTTAGGATTAGGGGACGGTAGGTTAAAGGTTATGGTTAGGGAAGAGATATGGTTTAGGGTACAGGTAAGTGTACGACAATGGGTTAGGGTACGGGTTAGTGTTAAGTGTACAGGTTAGGATTAGTTTATGGATCAGGGTAAGGGTTAGGTTTAGGGTTACAGTTAGGGAATGGGTATGTATTAGGGTACAGGTTAGGGTATCTGTTAGGGTATGGGTTAGTGTACAGATTAGGATTAGGGTATGGTTTGGGTAAGAGTTAGGGTAAGGGCTTTTGGTTAGGTTTAGGGTTAAGGAACAGGTAAGGTTTAGGGTACAGGTTAGGGTACAACAACGAGTTAGGCTTAGAGTACTTGTTAGGGTATGGGTTAGTGTTAGTGTAAGGATTAGGGTACCAGTTAGGGTTAGGGAATGGGTACGCTTTAGGGTACAGTTTAGGGTATGACAACAGGTCAGGCTTAGGGTACGTGTTAGGGTACAGATTAGTGTTAGTGTATGGGTTAGCGTAAGGTTTAGGGTTATGGTTAGGATTAGGGAACAGGTACGGTTCAGTGTACAGTTTAGGGTACAACAAGGGATGTGGGCTAGGGTACGTGTTAGGGTATGGGGTAGTATTAGTATATTGGTTAGGATTAAGATACAGGTTAGGGTAAGGACTAGGGTTAGCGTTAGGGTACGGGTTAGTCTATGGGTTAGAATTAGGGTACGGGTTAGTGTATGGGTTAGGGTAAAGGTTAGGTTTAGGGTACAGGTTAGGGTACGACAATGTGTTAGGTTTAAGGTACTGTTAGACTACGGGTTACTGTTAGTGTATGAATTTGTATTAGGGTTAGGGTTAGGGGTATGAGAACGGGTTAGGGTACGTGTTAGTGTATGGGTTAGGAGTATGTTACATGTTAGGTTAAGGGTTGGGATTAGGGTTAGGGAACGGGTATGGTGTAGGGTACAGTTTAGGGTACGCCAGTGGGTTAGGATTAGGGTACGGGTTAGGGCAAGGGTTAGGGTAAAAGTTAGGGTTAAGGTAAGGGTTAGAGTTAGGGTTATGGTTAGGGAATGGGTACGGTTTAAGGTACAGATTAGGGTATGGGTTAGTGTACTGGTTACGACTAGGATACGAGTTAGGGTAAGGGTTAGGGTTAGTGTTAGGGAATGGGTATCATTTAGGGTACAGGTCAGGGTACAACAACAGGTTAGGGTTAGGTTACGTGTTAGGGTACGGGTTATTTTTATTTTAAGGGTTGGGATTAGGGTATGGTTTAGGGTATGGTTTAGGGTACGTGTTAGGGTATGGGTTAGTGTTAGTGTACGGGTTAGGATTAGGGTACAGTTTGGGTAAGGGTAAGGGTTATGGTTAAGATTAGGGAATGGGCAGAGTTTAGGATACAGGTTAGTGTACGACATGGGTTAGGGTTAGGGTATGTGTTAGAGTATGGGTTAGTTTTGGTATACAGATTAGGATTAGTGCACGGGCAAGGGTTAGGAATCGGGTACGGTTTAGGTACGGGTTAGGCTTAGGGTACTTATTAGGGTACAGATTAGTGTTAGTGTATGGGTTAGGAGTAGGTTATGGTTCGGGTAAGGGTAAGGGTTATAGTTAGGGTACGGGTTAGTGCTAGTGCACAGGTTAGTATTAGGTTACGGGTTAGAGTAAGGGTTAGGGAATGGGTGAGCTTTAGGGACAGGTTAGTGTATGACAACAACTTAGGGTTAGGGTACGGGTTAGTGTTAGTGTACAGGTGAGTATTAGGTTACAGGTTAGGGATCAGGCTTGGTTTAGGGTACTGTTAGGGTACATGTTAGTGTTAGTGTATGAATTAGTATTAGGGTACATGTTGCTGTAAGGATTAGGGTAACGGTTATGGTTAGGGTTACGTTATGGGTTAGGGTAAGGGTTAGGATGAGGCTGAGGGAATGGGTATGGTGTAGGGTACAGTTTAGGGTATGACAACGGGTTAGGGTTACGTTGCGTTTTAGGTTACAGGTTAGTGTTAGTGTATGGGTGAGGATTAGGGGACGGGTTTAGGGTACAGGTCAGGGTATGACAACGGTTTAGGGTTAGGGTACATGTTAGGGTAGGGGTTATTGTACGGATTAGTGTATGGGTTCGGCTAAGTCTTAGGGAACGGGTAGGGTTTACGGTACAGGTTAGGGAATGACAATGGATTAGGGTACATGTTAGGGTACAGCTTAGTGTTCGTGTATGGGTTAGGATTAGAAGTTGTTTAGGGTTAGGGTATGGGTTAGTGTATGGGTTAGGGTAAGGGTACGGTTTAGGGTACAGGTTAGTGTATGACAACAGGTTAGGGTACGGGTTAGGATGAGAGTAGGGGTTAGTGTAAGGTTTGGGCGGGGGGGTGGCCCTTTGCTGAACATGCAAAGGACACATTGAAATAGCAGTTTGGGCCTCATGTTCTGTTAAAGGTGTTTGACCAGAGTGCACTTTCAACTGAAGCTAAAGAAGAAATGTACAAACTGTATCCTAATGCCCGGAGGGCTCACCTGAAAACAGGAGGCAATTTCCCTTACCTGTGCAGAAGTGCAGAGGTGAATCTCTGTGTACAGGTAGGTCCTAGGTTGGATCCCAGAGCACTTTGCACACAGAATCTGGTTTGAAACATAAAGGTTTCTTTTATTTTTTGGTCGTCAAGTAAGAGAACTACAGAATTCTCTGTAGGAATGAAGCATTGACTTGATATATTGGTCCACATTAGTAACGTACAGGAGAATTCAAGCATATTAGAGCCACCTGAGAGGCTCTATGCCCACTATCCCTTTTCTAAGAACCACAGGCCTGAACTCACACACTGAAGCAGCTGTTTGGTACAATGGGACGTTGGCTCCTGGACACAATGAATTCAGCCAGAGCGGGACACCAGACTTAAATGGAGTCAATCTGAATCCCATGAAGGGACTTCTTGGTCTAATTTTAATGCATTCAAACACACGCACACAAACTCTACTTCTTCTAATACCTGCCTAAATGGATATTAGAATAGTGGTGAGAAATGTTTGCTTTGCAATTTGGCAAGTAGTATCAAGAGCCTGAAAAGACCAGTACGGGTTAGTGTTGTTGGTGTACGTGTTAGGATTAATGGACGGGTTAGGGTAAGCCTTTGGGTAAGTGTGTGGGCTATGGTTAGGGTGAGGGTGAGGGTGAGGGTTAGGGAACGGGGATGCTTTAGGGTCCAGGTTAGGGTACGACAACGGTGTAGGGTGAGCGTACGTGTTAGGGGACGGCTCAGGGTAAGGCTTCGGGTAAGGGTTCGCGTTGTTAGGGTACGGGGACGGTTTAGGGTACGACAAGTGTTTCGTTTTAGTGTACGTGTTAGGGGACGGGTCAGGGTAAGTCTTCGGATAAGTGTTAGCGTTAGGGTTAGGGAACGGGGACGCTTTAGGGTCCAGGTTAGGGTACGACAATGGTGTAGGGTGAGCGTACGTGTTAGGGGACGGGTTAGTGTTAGTGTACTGCTTAGGATTAGGGGACGGCTTAGGGTAAGGCTTTGGGTGAAGTTTAGGGTTAGTGTTAGGGAACTGGGACGGTTTAGGGGACGGGTTAGGGTAAGGCTTCGAGTGAGTGTCAGGGTTAGGTTTAGGGTCAGGGAACGGGGATGGTTTAGGGTACAGGTAGTGTATGACAACTGTTTAGTGTTGGCGTACGTGTTAGAATATGGGTTAGTGTTAGTGTACCGGTTAGAATTAGGGAATGGTTTAGGGTAAGGCTTTGGGTAATGGTTAGGGTTAGCATTACAGTTAGTGTTAGGTTTAGGGAATGGGGATGGTTTAGGTTACAGATTAGGGTACGACAACGGTTTAGGGTTAGCGTACGTGTAAGGGTACGGGTTAGTGTTAGTGTACAGGTTAGGATTGGGGATGGGTTAGGGTAAAGCTTCGGGTAAGGGTTAGGGTTAGGGTCAGGGTTAGTGAACGGGGACAGTTTAGCGTAGAGGTTAGGGTACGAAAATGGTTGAGGGTTAGCGTATGTGTTAGTGTATGGTTTATTGGTAATGTAGAGGTTAGGATTAGGGGACGTGTTAGGGTAAGGCTTCAGGTAAGGCTTAGTGTTAGGGTTAGGTTTAGGGTTAGGCTTAGGGAACGGGGCGGTTTAGGGTACAGTTTAGTGTACAACAATGCTTTAGGGTTAGCGTACGTGTTAGGATACGGGTTAGTGTTAGTGTTAGGTTTATTGGACAGGTTAGGATAAGGCTTTGGGTAAGTGTTAGGGATAGGGTTAGGGTTAGGGTAAGAGAACCGGGACGGTTTAGGGTACAGGATAGTGTGTGACAACCATTTAGTGTTAGCATACGTGTTAGGGTATGGGTTAGTGTTATTGTATGGGTTAGGATTAGGGGAAGTGTTAGGGTAAGGCTTCAGGTAAGGGTTAGGGTTATGGTTAGGTTTAGGGTTAGGCTTAGGAAATAGGGACGTTTTAGGGTACAGGTTAGGGTACGACAAAAGTTTAGGGTTAGCATATGTGTTACGGTACAGTTTATTGTTAGTGTACGGGTTAGGATTAGGGGACAGTTGAGGGTACAGGTTAGGGTATGACAACCATTTAGGGTTAGCATACGTGTTAGGTTATGGGTTAGTGTTAGTGTATGGGTTAGGTTTAGGGGACGGTTTAGTGTAAGGCTTTGGTAATGGTTAATGTTAGGGTTTGGGTTAGGGTTAGGGTTAGGGAACGGTGACGGTTTAGGGTACAGGTTAGGGTACTACAATTGTTTAGGCTTAGCATACGTGTTAGGGTATGATTTGGTGTTAGTGTACGGTTTAGGATTAGGGTATGGGTTAGGGTAAGGCTTCGGGCAAGGGTTAGGGTTAGGGATAGGGTTAGGTTTAGGGAATGGGGACGGTTTAGGGTACAGGTTAGTGTACGACAACGTTTTAGGGTTAGTGTACGTGTTAGGGTACGGGTTAGTGTTAATGTATGGGTTAGGATTAGGGGAAGGTTAGTGTAAGGCTTCAGGTACGGGTTAAGGTTACGGTTAGTGTTAGGGAATGGGGACGGTTTAGGGTACAGTTTAGCGCACGACAACAGTTTAGAGTTAGCGTACGTGTTAGGGTATGGGTTAGTGTTAGTGTGCACGTTAGGATTAGGGGACGTGTTAGGGTAAGGCTTCGGGTAAGACTTAGGATTAGGGTTAGGGTTAGGTTTAGATTTAGGGAATGGGGACGGTTTAGTGTACACGTTAGTGTGTGACAATGGTTTATGATTAGCGTACGTGTTAGGGTAAGGTTTCGTGTTAGTGTACAGGTTAGGATTAGGGATCAGGTTAAGGTAAGGCTTTGGGTAATTGTTAGGGTTAGGGTTAGGGAACGGGGACAGTTTAGAGTACAGGTTAGGGTACGAAAACAGTTGAGGGTTAGTGTACGTGTTAGGGTATGGGTTAGTGGTACTGTACTAGTTAGGATTAGGGGACGAGTTAGGGTAATGCTTCAGGAAAGACTTAGGTTTAGGGTTAGGGTTAGGGCTAGGGAATGGGGATGGTTTAGGGTACAGTTTAGTGTACAACAATGGTTTAGGGTTAGCGTACATGTTAGGGTATGGGTTAGTGTTATTGTATGTGTTAGGTTTAGGGGACAGGTTAGGGTAAGGCTTTGGGTAAGCGTTAGGGATAGGGTTAGGGCTAGGGTAAGAGAACTGTGATGGTTTAGGGTACAGGTTAGTGTATGACAATGGTTTAGGGATAGCGTATGTGTTAGGGTAGGGGTTATTGTTAGTGTACGGGTTAGGATTAGGGGACGGGTTAGGGTAAGGCTTCGGGTAAGTGTTAGCGTTAGGTTTATGGTTAGGGTTAGGAGACGGGGATGGTTTAGGGTACAGGATAGTGTACGACAACGTTTTAGGATGAGCATACGTGTTAGGGTATGGGTTAGTGTTAGCGTACGGGTTAGGATTAGGGGACAGGTTAGGGAAGGTTCGGATAAGGGTTAGGGTTAGGGTTAGGGGACGGTTTAGGTTACAGGTTAGTGTACGACAACGGTTTAGGGTGAGCGTACGTGTTAGGGAATGGGTTAGTGTTAGTGTACGGGTTAGGATTAGGGCACGGGTGAGGGTGAAGCTTCGGGTAAGGGTTAGGGTTAGGGGATGCGGATGGTTTAGTGTACAGTTTAAGGTACAACAATGGTTTACTGTGAGCGTACGTGTTATGCTATGGGTTAGTGTTAGCATACGGGTTAGGATTGGGAGACGGTTTAGTGTAACGCTTCGGGTAAGGGTTAGGGATAGGGTTAGGGTTAGGGTTAGGGGACGTGTACGGTTTATGGTACAGGTTAGGGTATGACAATGGTTTAGGGTGAGAGTATGTGTTAGAGTATGGGTTAGTGTTAGCGTATGGATTAGGATTAGGGAACGGGTTCGGGTAAGGCTTCATGTAATGTTTAGGGATAGGGTTAGAGTTAGGGGACAGGGACGTTTTAGGGTACAGGTTAGTGTACAACAACCGTTTAGGGTGAGTGTACGTGTTAGGGTACGGGTTAGTGTTAGCGTACAAGTTAGGATTAGGGGACGGGTTAGGATAAGGCTTCTGGTAATGGTTAGGGTTAGGATTAGGGTTAGCATTAGGGTTAGGGGATGGGGACCATTTAGGGTACAGGTTAGTGTACGACAGCAGTTTTGGGTGAGCGTAGGTGTTAGGGTACAGGTTAGTGTTAGCGTACAGGTTAGGATTAGGGGACGGGTTAGTGTAAGGCTTCGGGTAAGGGTTAAGGTTAGGGTTAGGGTTAGGTGATGGGGACGGTTTAGGTTACAGGTTAGGTTACAGCAACGGTTTAGGGTGAGTGCACGTGTTAGGGTACGGGTTAGTGTTAGTGTACAGGTTAGGATTAGGGGACGGGCTACACTAAGGCTTTGGGTAAGGGTTAGGGAAAGGGTTAGGGTTAGGGGATGGGGATGGTTTAGGTTAGAGGTTAGGGTACGACAACGCTTTAGGGTGAGCGTACATGTTAGGGTATGGGTTACCATTAGCGTACGGGTAGGATTAGGGGACGGTTGAGGGTAAGGCTTCGGGTAAGGGTTAGGGTTATGGTTAGGGAATGGGGATGGTTTAGGGTACAGGTTAGGGTACGACAACTGTTTAGGGTTAGCGTACATGTTAGGGTATGATTTGGTGTTAGTGTACAGTTTAGGATTAGGGTATGGGTTAGGGTAAGGCTTCGGGTAAGGTTTAGGGTTAGGGTTAGGGTTAGGGTTAGGGCATGGCGAATGTTTAATGTACAGGCTGGGGTATGGCAACGGTTTAGGGGTAATGTACATGTTAGGGTATGGGTTAGTGTACAGTTTAGGATTATGGGACGTGTTAGAGTAAGGCTTCGGGTAAGGTTTAGGGTTGGGGTTAGGATTAGGGTTAGGGATACAGAACGGGTATGGTTTAGGGTTCAGTTTAGTGTATGACAAATTTTTAGTGTTAGCGTATGTGTTAGGGTACAGGATAGTGTTAGTGTATGGGTTAGGATTAGGGGACGTGTTAGGGTAAGGCTTCAGGGAAGGGTTACAGTTAGGGTTAGGGTTAAGGTAAGGCTTCGGGTAGGGTTAGGTTTAGGGTTAGGGTTAGGGTTAGGAAACAGGGATGTTTAGGGTATGTTTAGCATACATGTTAGGGTATGGGTTAGTGTCAGTGTATGGGTTAGGATTACGGGACGTGTTAGGGTAAGGCTTCGGGTAAGACTTAGGATTACGGTTAGGCTTAGGGTTAGGGTTAGGGAATGGGGTCGGTTTAGGGTACAGGTTAAAGTGCAACAATGGTTTAGGGTTAGTGTATGTGTTAGGGTATGGGTTAATGTTAGTGTATGGGTTAGGATTAGGGGATGGGTTAGGGTAAGGCTTTGGGTATGGGTTAGGGTTAGGGTTAGGGTAATGGGATGTGGACGGTTTAGTGTACAGTTTATGGTACGACAAAGTTTTAGGGTTAGCGTACGTGTTAGGGTATGGGTTAGTGTTAGTGTACGTGTTAGGATTAGGGGACGGGTTAGGATAAGTCTTCGGGTAAGGTTTAGGTTTAGGGTTAGGGTTAGGGAACGGGGAAGATTTAGTGTACAGTTTAGGGTACGACAATGCTTTAGGGTTAACGTACGTGTTAGGATATGGGTTAGTGTTAGCGTACGAGTTACTTTCAGGGAACGGGTTAGGGTAAGGCTTCGTGTAAGGGTTATTGTTAGGGTTATGGTTATGGTTAAGGAACGGGGAAGTTTCAGGGTACAGGTTAGGGTATGACAAAGGTTTATTGTTAGCGTATGTGTTAGGATAGGGGTTAGTGTTAGTTTACGAGTTAGGATTAGGGGACGTGTTAGGGTAAGGCTTCAGGTAAGGGTTAGGTTTTGGGTTAGGTTTAGGGTTAGGGAACGGAAAATGTTTACGGTACAGGTTAGGGTACGACAACAACAGTTTAGGGTTATTGTATGTGTTAGGGTACGTGTTAGTGTGAGTGTACAGGTTAGGATTAGGGGATGGGTTAGGGTGAGGGTTCAGGTAAGTGTTAGGTTTAGGGTTAGGGTTAGGGTTAGGGATCGGGAACGGTTTAGGGTACAGGTTAGTGTACGACAACGGTTTAGGTTTAGTGTACGTGTCAGGGTACGGGTTACTGTTAGTGTACGGGTTAGGATTAGGGGACGGGTTTTGGTTAAGGCTTCGGGTAAGGTTTAGGGTTAGGGTTAGGGTTAGTGTTAGGTAACGCGGACGGTTTAGGGTATAGGTTAGGGTATGACAATGGTTTAGGTTTAGCATATGTGTTACGGTATGGGTTAGTGTTAGTGTACGGGTTAGGATTAGGGGACGGGTTAGGGTAAGTCTTTGGGCAAGGGTTAGGGTTAGGGTTAGGGTTAGGGAATGGGGACGGTTTAGAGTACAGGTTCGGGTATGACAAATGTTTAGTGTTTGTGTACGTGTTGGTGTAGTGGTTAGTGTTAGTGTACAGGTTAAGATTAGGGGATGGTTTAGGGTAAGGCTTCGGATACGGCTTAGGGTTAGGGTTAGGGTTTGGGAACAGGGACAGTTTAGGGTACAGGTTAGGTAACGTCAACGGTTTAGGGATAGCGTACGTGTTAGGGTATGGGTTAGTGTTAGTGTATGGTTTAGGATTAGGGTATGGGTTAGGGTAAGGCTTCGTGTAAGTGTTAAGGTTAGCGTTAGGATTAGGGAACAGGGACGGTTTAAGGTACATGTTAGGGTACGAGAACTGTTTAGGGTTAGTGTACATGTTAGGGTACAGGTTAGTGTAAGTGTATGGTTTAGGATTAGGGGATGGGTTAGGGTAAGGCTTCGGGTAAGGTTTAGGGTTAGGGTTAGGGTTAGGGTTAGTGTTAGGCAACGGGGATGGTTTATGGTAGAGGTTAGTGTACGAGAATGATTTAGGGTTAGCATAAGTGTTAGAGTATGGGTTAGTGTTACTGTACGGGATAGGATTAGGGGATGGGTTAGGGTAAGGCTTTGAGTAAGGTTTAGGGTTAGGGTTAGGGAATGGGGTCGGTTTAGAGTACAGGTACATGTATGACAAATATTTAGGGTTAGCGTACGTGTTAGGGAAGGGGTTAGTGTTAGTGTACTGTTTAGGATTAGGGTATGGGTTAGGGTAACACTTCGGGTAAGGGTTCAGTTTAGGGTTAGGTTTAGGGTTAGGGAACGGGGACGTTTTAGGGTACAGGTTAGGTTACCACAACGGTTTAGGTTTACCGTACGTGCTAGGGTACACGTTAGTGTTAGTTTACGGCTTAGGATTATGGGACGGGTTAGGGTAAGGCTTCGTGTATGTCTTAAGGTTAGGGTTAGGGTTAGGGTTATAGAACAGGGACGGTTTAAGGTACAGGTTACATTACGACAACAGTTTAGGGATAGCGTATGTGTTAGGGTACGGGTTAGTGTTAGTGTACGGTTTAGGATTAGGGAACGGGTTACGGTAAGGCTTCGGGTTAGGGTTAGTGTTAGGGATCGGGGACACTTTAGGGGACAGGTTAGTGTACGACAATGGTGTAGTGTTAGCGTACATGTTAAGGTATGTGTTAGTGTTAGTTTATGGGTTAAGATTATGGAACGGGTTATGGTAAGTCTTTGGGTAAGTGTTAGGGTTAGGGTTGGGGTTAGGGATTGGGGACAGCTTAGGGTACAGGTTAGGGTACTACAACAGTTTATGGTTAGCGTACGTGTTAGGGTACAGGTTAGTGTTAGTAAACGGGTTAGGATTAGGGGACGGTTTAGGGTAAGGCTTCGGGTAAGGGTTAGGGTTAGGTTAGGGAACAGGTACAGGTTAGGGTACAACAAAGTTTTAGAGTTAGCATACGTTTCAGGATATAGGTTAGTGTTAGTGTATGGGTTAGGATTAGGGGACAGATTAAGATAAGGCTTCAGGTAAGGGTTAGGGTTAGGGTTAGGTTTCAGGTTAGGCTACGGGGATGGATTACGGTAAAGGTTAGGGTACGACATCGGTTTAGGGTTAGCGTACGTGTTTTGGTACGACTTAGTGTTAGTGTACGTGTTAGGATTAGGGGATGTGTTAGCGTAAGGCTTTGGGTAAGGGTTAGGGTTAGGGTTAGGGTTAGGCAATGGGGACAGTTTAGGGTACAGGTTAACTTACGATAAAATTTTAGTGTTCGCATACGTGTTAGGGTATGGGTTAGTGTTAGTGTACAGGCTAGGATAAGGGGACGGGTTAGGGTAAGGCTTCGTGTAAGGTTTAACCTTAGGGTTAGGGTTAGAGAATGGGGACGGTTTAGTCGTAGGGTACAATACGACTATGGTTTAGGGATAGAGTATGTGTTATGGTACGGTTTAGTGTTAGTGTACGGTTAGGATTAGGGGACGTTTTAGGGTAAGGCTTCAGTTATGGGTTAGGGTTAGTGTTAGTGTTAGGTTTAGGGTTTGGGAACGGGGACGGTTTAGGGTACAGGTTAGGGTACAACAACGGTTTAGTGTTAGTGTACATGTTAGGGCACGGGTTAGTGTTAGTATATGGTTTAGGATTAGGGGATGCATTAGGGTAAGGATTCGGGTAAGTGTTAGTGTTAGGGTTAGTGAATGGGGACGGTTTAAGGTACGGGTTAGGGTATGATAAAATTTTACTGTTAGCATACTTATTAGGTATGGATTAGTGTTTGTGTACAGTTTAGGATTAGGGGAAGGGTTAGTGTAAGGCTTCGGGTAAGGGTTAGGGTTAGGTTTATGCATAGGTATAGGGAACAGGGCCGGTTTAGGGTACAGGTTAGGGTATGACAACTGTTTTGGTTTAGCGTACGTATTAGGGTATGGGTTACTGTTTGTGTACAGGTTAGGATTAGGGTACGGGTTAGGGTTAGGCTTCGGGTAAGGTTTAGGTTTTGGTCAGGGTTAGGGAACAGGGACGCTTTAGGGTACAGGTTACGGTACAACAATGGTTTAGGTTTACCATACGTGTTAGGTTATGGGTTAGTGTTAGTGTATGTGTTAGGATTACGGGATGGGTTAGGGTAAGGCTTCGGGTAAGGGTTAGGGTTGGGTAATGGTTATGGTTAGGGAGTGGGGACGGTTCATGATCCACGTTAGGGTACGTCTACGGTTTAGGGATAGAGTACGTGTTAGGGTACGGTTTAGTGTTAGTGTATGGGTTAGGATTAGGTTTAGTGTTAGGGTTAGGGTTAAGGTTAGGGTTAGGGTTAGGGAATGGGTACGTTTCAGGGTCCAGTTTAGGGTATGACAATGGGTTAGTATTAGGGTACGTGTTAGGTTATGCTTTATTGTTAGTGTACGGGTTTGGATTAGGGTACCATGTAGTGTAAGGGTTAGGTTAAGGTTTCGGTTTAGGATTAGGGTTAGGTTTCGGGTTAGGGTTAGGGAATGGGTGAATTGCAGTGTCCCTGTGCTCCATATAAATTGATGGAAATATCCAATGGAAGTGTTAGAAACATCCTATTTTACCCGAGGCTGATACACTACTATATGTTAATTACAGTTTTGCTCACACATCTGTTCATTGAAGTTACAATGTTTTCAATTTCGGTTACTGATCCACCAGAGTGGACCCCAACAAGTGACCCCCTGCCCAGTGTCATTGGGGCCAACACATCGAGACTGAGTTTTGTTCAGAAGCAAGGGAAACTTATATTTTCTTCAGAGAATGGAGAGGTGAGAGCAGGCACTACCCCACGGGCTGTGGGCTGGGCTGCTGTGTAGGGATCCCAGCAGCATCAGTGGGAGGGAGGGACGGAGCTCCCGAGGGGCGGGTTGGCTGCAGCTCAGGCTTTATGTCGCGGAGTCTGCATGGTGCCCCAGCAGCTGAAATGTCAACCCAGCCATTCTGCATTAGGAAATCGGGTCAGAAGTGCCAGGTGTGGGACCTCTGCATGCGGGACCCTAGGAGCACATGAAATTAGACAAAGCACAAAGGATTAAAAAGGTCAGACTTGACTTTATTGCCCAGATTCTATTTTTATCTCCCAGGGATTTTTAATGGGCTTTGCTGGGGACAAACCCCTCCTCTGCCTTTTGTCCCGTTCCTCATTCTTGGAGTGCTGAGGGTGCAGACCCTTCTTCTGTAACTGCTGAGTGCTGAGTTGGGAGCCCTCATACCCTGGGGCGAGGGTCAGAGCTTCTCCCCAGCAGCCTCCCGGTGACGTTGATTGTGCCCAGGACCCCTGCCTCCCTGCTCGTCCACCTGAGCACCAGCATTAGAAGTGTTATAGATTCTAATGACCTTTAAGGGTCCAGGAAAGAGATGTGCAGAGACACTGTGGGGGCCGGTTTCACCCCGCCCCACATTTGTTCGGCCACCTTAGGCTGACCGTTTCTGCCAGCCTAGATGCTCTGACCAGTAGTCTGTGCTTTCTTCAATTAGGCCCCTGAATTAACGTACAAACAGCACCAGGTGTCAGAGCCCTGCCCGCTCAACTCCCAGACAGTCCAGGGTCAGTGGTGATCAAGGACCATGATGGCCACTGAGTCAACAGCCTTTTGAAGTAAACAGGAGTCCAGCCGGTCTTATTGGCCACCATCATCACGGTGTCTGTAGGCTTTTCTATGGTGACAGTGTGATATACGGTTCCCCCGCCAAGATTATTAGCTCCCCTCTGGGTGCAGTAAGTCCTGCAAGCAGTAGTCTACTCTTTTGGGACACACTCTTGTTGTTTTATGAGAGAAACTCCAGGTCAAGTGATGTTCACACGAGTCGTCATGGTGCCCTGTTGCCCCCGGTTATCTCTCTGGATGTTGGAGTTGGAGGGCCTCCTCACTCGAGGTCGGTGTGCCCACGGAGCGAACCCTGCAACTTCAGGGCATGGTTGGTGGTTAGGATCACCACGTGGGGTCCTTTTCCCTTAGGAGGGAGGTGGCCTTTTGGGCTGCTGATTTCCAGGTTTTTAGATACCGCCAGTATCTTGGCCAGATGTGGCAGTGGGCCAAGCCCCTTGGTGACCGTAGTTTATCCTACCTGGATGGCATTCTTGCATTGTTCCATTTCAAGTGGTCCCAGTTTTTGCACTAATTCTCCAATGGCGATTCACCTTTCACCGGGAATGTAAAGGTCAAAGGGTTTAGCTAAATTAGGGAGTTCCAGGGCAAGGGTCTGAATTGACTGCTCTTTCCATTCTTGAAAGGCCACTTCTGGATTCTATTCAAAAGGATCATCATCTTTTCCTTTCAGTGTTTCATATAGAGGCCCAGCTAGTAGACTGTAGTTAGGGATCCAGAAGCAGCAAACCCTGGCCTCCCCAGGAACCCCTAAGCTGTCTTCTAGTTTTAGAAAGGGGTAAGGCTGAAAATGGTTTCTTCCCTTTCCTGGGATGGGCTTCTCCGACCTTCTGTGAGAATGAAGCCCAGGCAGGTCACCGCAGTCTGTGATATTTGAGCTTTTTCTTGGACAACTTCTATCCTTTATTGGCTTGGTAGTTCAGAGGCCTCCTTAGTAGGGCTGGCGATCAGAATGTCGTCTGCATATTGAAGGAGGGTTTCCTTTTCCAGAGGTAGAACTTTTAGGTCTTTAGCTAAGCTTTCCCCAAAGATGGTGTGGGAATTTTTGCACCCTTGGGGCCAGACGGCCCGGAAGTATTGTTTTAGTTGTATGTTGAGTCCTGCCACTCACAAGCCAAAATTTCTTGTGACTCTGGGACTAATGGAATACAAAAGAAGGCATCATTGAAGACTAATACAGAATACCATGTCCTGGTGGTTGGTAGAATGACCAGCAGGGTGTAGGAATTAGGAGCAACTGGAGGTATATCCTCGGTGGCTTCACTGACTGTCCTGACATCCTTTACCAGGTCCCCAGCAGCCCATGGGGCTCTCGTGGTCAGACCAATCCCAGAATATGGAGCTCACCTGGGCAGGTACCCCACCCCCACCCCAGCCCACGGGGCTCTCGTGGTCAGGCCCCTCCCAGGATACAGAGCTACCCTTGCAGGTACCGTGGCAGGGCTGGGCACACAGGAACCGTGCACATAGCCCTCATTGCAGAGCACCCCCAGCTCACCTGTCGCTCAGAGCTGACACAGAGCACCTCAGAGCAGGACTTGAACTAACAAACAGCAGCTGCGACAGGTCTGTGACCCTGGGCATCACTCCGTGAGGCCTCCCTCCACCTGGTCTTCCAGAGACTTCCACTGCACCCGGGGCACCAGGCCTCTGTCTCCAACCACCACCCACCCCTCCTCTCCCTGACTCCTGGGTTCCTCTCATTAGGAGAGGGTTTTCTTGAAGTTGTCTCCCACTCATGGGCCAGATAAAATGATTAGAAAACAAGCCAAAGCTGCAGCCCCTTGTCTATCCTGACTCTCAGGAGCCCACACCTGTTCCTTGGACCTGGCCGGTTCAGCAAGTTCCATTTTCTGCAACTGTGAGCCCCTGAGGGGTGATGATTGGCTGACCTGGGCAGCCTTACCGTGCCGGCCAGCCCTCCCCAGGTGTGCCTGGGTTGAGATCAATATAAATACCACTCCAGGCAGCAAGAGCCCCTGCAGCCGTGCCTGACGCCATTTTCTCTGCCCTGTCAGCAGTCTCGGGGCTGGGCTGGTGGGAGGGAGTGAGAGGCCACGGCTTTGTGGGTGGCCCAGTGTGAGTGGGGCTCTGCTGGACTTTCTGCAGCAGTTGCCAGGCTGCCACCTGCTAAAGAAGAGGATGTGTCACCCATACCTGCTGCTGGAATTTCTCCCTGGGCAGAGGTGAGGAAGGAAAAAAGCAGTGGGGGCAGGGACAGGACGGGTATCTCAGGCAGGGAAATGGAAATCTTCCAGAAGAGCACCCAGGGCCAGGACCATCCTGGCTGGCCTGCAGGCACCAAGTCGGCCGGCATGCTGTCACTCGTGTGGCTCTATGGCCCTTCCTCTAGGCTTTCAAGTCCTTGTATATATTCAGGTGTTTTACCTGGGACGGGTGGGAATAGTTCAGCAGCAACTGGCCTGGGGCTCAGCTCACGTTTACTCACAGATGCCTCGGCACGGTGCCCCAGCTTTGCAATGAGGACGCTTGTTGCGTGGGGGCTGCTGGCTGAATGGGAGACGATTCCCCACCACTGACCAACTTCAGAATTGTTTACAACTGGAGCAAGTGCCCTGATACGGTTTTCCTCTGTGTAACTGGTGGGTTCTGTGTTTTTTTTCTCTTTTTCGTTTTTGGTTCAAGGTAGATTTTATTCCTCTTTTTTGTATTTACAGATATAAGCATGGAAATAATTTATTCATATAAATACATGTATGTGCAGGGAATAATTGTTTTTTCTGTTTTATTTTTTAAATTTTATTTCTTTTTAATTTTGAATTTTATTTTATATTTTTATACAGCAGGTTCTTATTGGTTATCTATTTTATACATATAAATGTATACATGCCAATCCCAGTCTCTCAACTCCTCCCACCACCACCCCCCCAACAGCTTTCCCCCCTTGTTGTCCATACGTTTGTTGTCTACATCTGTTGCTCTATTTATGCCTTGCAAAATGGTTAATCTGTACAGTTTTTCTAGGTTCCACATATATGCATGAATATACAAGATTTGTTTTTCTCTTTCTGACTTACTTCACTCTGTATGACAGTCTCTAGATCCATCGACGTCTCTACAAATGACCCAATTTCATTCCTTTTCATGGCTTAGTAATATTCCATTTTATATATGTACCACAGCTTTATGCATTCGTCTGTCTGTGGGCATTTAGGTTGCTTCCATTACCTCGATATTGTAAATAGTGATGCAATGAACATTGCGGTGAATGACTCTTTTTGATTTATGGTTTTGTCTGGGTATATGTCCAGTACTGGGATTGCTGTATCATATGGTAATTCTATTGTTAGTTTCTTAAGAAATTCCATATTGTTCTCCATAATGACTGTATCAATTTATATTCCCAACAATAGTGGAAGAGGGTTCCTTTTCTCCACACCCTTTCCAGCATTTTTTGTTTGTAGATTTTCTATGATGCCTATTCTACCAGGTGTGAGGTGATACCTCATTGTTGAATCCATTTCGTTGAGCAAGGGGTAGGTCTTGTCTATTACATATTTGGCTTATGGAACGGTATCTGTGCTAATTTCAAACTCTGCTTTTATGCAGCACCCCAACTCACCTTCCCCCTTAAGCAAGCATAAGTTGGTTTTCTAAACTTGAGACCCTGTTCTGTTTTGTAATTCAGTTCATGTGTAGCCAAGTTCACATTCCGTGTATTAGTGATACCTTATGATGTTTCTTTTTCTGTGTGACTTATTTCAGTTAGAATCATCATACCTGAATCCACTCATTGTGCTGCTAAGGGCCTGATGACATAGATTTCATTGCTGAGTGATATTGCTTTGTAAGTAAATACCACAACTTCTTTATCCATTTTTCACTTTCTGCGATGTTGAACTTGTACTGTAAACGAGGTTCTTGTAAACAGAGCTGTTCCAAACTTTGGGGTGGCTGTGTCTTTTTGATTTTAATTTCCCTAAGCTATAGGACCATAAGTGGAAGTGCCCTAGGCTCTGTTGCTTTGTTTTTTAGATGTTTCAGGAAACACCATACACTTCTCCCGAGTGTCTGTTGGCAATTTACATCCCGCCCATCAGCATAACAAGGCTCCCAGTTCTCCATGGCCTGTCCTGCCTTTCTGGATTTTACACTTTTTTCAGATGGCCCTTTTGACCGGGGGGAAGTGAGACTTCATTGTAGTGCAGATTTCCTTTGCAAGCTTGCTTGGTTGGCCAAAAAGGGCGTATGCGTTTTTTCCTGAATATATTCAGGAAAAAACGCATACGCCCTTTTTGGCCAAGTGCATCATTGTGGACGTTCTGCCTCTTTTCCTATGCTTTCAATGCAATTCCAGTCTACCTCCTGAAATCGGTTTCCTGCAATTCTGCCCCGCTTTCAAGTCCTCTTGGCAGCCTTACTTCAGTATATTTTTGGACGATAGCTGTCATTTATAACTCTGCAGGTTTGTGAATTACAGTGCCCCTGAGCTCCTTTCTTCAACTCGCTTTCTTGTGAGCTGGCCGCAACACCGCAGGATGGCTTCAGGCCCTAATCTGGTTCCGGCACGGCACGCTGAGCCTTTGGTTAATTCCTCTTCCTGGTGGGAAATGAGAGTTAAATTTGCCCGTCCAGACACCTCCAGCTAGTCTCTCATTGGTTCTCGCTATTCCTGTTCATCTTCCGCAGAAATTGCAAACTGGGCCAAACAGGAGGTTAAAGGCGCTGACTCTCCAAGTCGGGAGAGTGTTAGTAAAGCGTCTGGAATGTTGCACCCGAGTACCAGGGGACGAAAACTGAGACATATTTGAACACGTCTCCCGATCACACGGTTGATCATACTCTGGGTTCCACATGCATGTTTTAGCTGAAGGAAGAATACCTTAAACCTGGAGAGTTGAGACCCGTGGAATGGGTACCATGCAATATGACTTCAAAGGGTCTTCATTTGCTCACCGAACCTCTCCAATCCTATCACTGCTGCGTTTATGCCCCTGTACACATGCTTGATTCTCTTTCGGAGACATAGCAATCCATAGGTTTTAAGATACTTACTAGTCAGGTACATTCTTAGGCGTTTAATATGGGGTGTTGAGTCCATTTCGTTGAGCAAGGAGTAGCTCTTGTCTATTCCATATTTGGCTTAAGGAACTTTATCTGTGCTCATTTCAATCTCTGGTTTTATGCAGCACCCCAACTCACCTTTCCCCTTAAGCAAGCATAAGTTGGTTTTCTAAATTTGAGACCCTGTTCTGTTTTGGAATTCAGTTCCTGTGTAGCCAAGTTTACATTCCGTGTATTAGTGATATCTTATGATGTTTCTTTTTCTGTGTGACTTATTTCAGTTAGAATCATCGTACCTGAATCCACTCATTATGCTGCTACGGGCCTGATGACATAGATTTCATTGCTGAGTGATACTGCATTGTACGTAAGTACCACAAGTTCTTTATCCATTTTTCACTTTCTGTGATATTGAACTTGTACGGTAAACGAGGTTCTTGTAAACAGAGGCGTCCCAAACTTTGGGGTGGCTGTGTCTTTTTGATTTTAATTTCCCTAAGCTATAGGACCATAAGTGGAAGTGCCCTAGGCTCTGTTGCTTTGTTTTTTAGATGTTTCAGGAAACACCATACACTTCTCCCGAGTGTCTGTTGGCAATTTACATCCCGCCCATCAGCATAACAAGGCTCCCAGTTCTCCATGGCCTGTCCTGCCTTTCTGGATTTTACACTTTTTTCAGATGGCCCTTTTGACCGGGGGGAAGTGAGACTTCATTGTAGTGCAGATTTCCTTTGCAAGCTTGCTTGGTTGGCCAAAAAGGGCGTATGCGTTTTTTCCTGAATATATTCAGGAAAAAACGCATACGCCCTTTTTGGCCAAGTGCATCATTGTGGACGTTCTGCCTCTTTTCCTATGCTTTCAATGCAATTCCAGTCTACCTCCTGAAATCGGTTTCCTGCAATTCTGCCCCGCTTTCAAGTCCTCTTGGCAGCCTTACTTCAGTATATTTTTGGACGATAGCTGTCATTTATAACTCTGCAGGTTTGTGAATTACAGTGCCCCTGAGCTCCTTTCTTCAACTCGCTTTCTTGTGAGCTGGCCGCAACACCGCAGGATGGCTTCAGGCCCTAATCTGGTTCCGGCACGGCACGCTGAGCCTTTGGTTAATTCCTCTTCCTGGTGGGAAATGAGAGTTAAATTTGCCCGTCCAGACACCTCCAGCTAGTCTCTCATTGGTTCTCGCTATTCCTGTTCATCTTCCGCAGAAATTGCAAACTGGGCCAAACAGGAGGTTAAAGGGACTGACTCTCCAAGTGGGGAGAGTGTTAGTAAAGCGTCTGGAATGTTGCACCCGAGTACCAGGGGACGAAAACTGAGACATATTTGAACACGTCTCCCGATCACATGGTTGATCATACTCTGGGTTCCACATGCATGTTTTAGCTGAAGGAAGAATACCTTAAACCTGGAGAGTTGAGACCCGTGGAATGGGTACCATGCAATATGACTTCAAAGGGTCTTCATTTGCTCACCGAACCTCTCCAATCCTATCACTGCTGCGTTTATGCCCCTGTACACATGCTTGATTCTCTTTCGGAGACATAGCAATCCATAGGTTTTAAGATACTTACTAGTCAGGTACATTCTTAGGCGTTTAATATGGGGTGTTGAGTCCATTTCGTTGAGCAAGGAGTAGCTCTTGTCTATTCCATATTTGGCTTAAGGAACTTTATCTGTGCTCATTTCAATCTCTGGTTTTATGCAGCACCCCAACTCACCTTTCCCCTTAAGCAAGCATAAGTTGGTTTTCTAAATTTGAGACCCTGTTCTGTTCTGTAATTCAGTTCCTGTGTAGCCAAGTTTACATTCCGTGTATTACTGATATCTTATGATGTTTCTTTTTCTGTGTGACTTATTTCAGTTAGAATCATCATACCTGAATCCACTCATTGTGCTGCTAAGGGCCTGATGACATAGATTTCATTGCTGAGTGATATTGCATTTGTAAGTAAATACCACAACTTCTTTATCCATTTTTCACTTTCTGCGATAGTTGAACTTGTACTGTAAACGAGGTTCTTGTAAACAGAGGCGTCCCAAACTTTGGGGTGGCTGTGTCTTTTTGATTTTAATTTCCCTAAGCTATAGGACCATAAGTGGAAGTGCCCTAGGCTCTGTTGCTTTGTTTTTTAGATGTTTCAGGAAACACCATACACTTCTCCCGAGTGTCTGTTGGCAATTTACATCCCGCCCATCAGCATAACAAGGCTCCCAGTTCTCCATGGCCTGTCCTGCCTTTCTGGATTTTACACTTTTTTCAGATGGCCCTTTTGACCGGGGGGAAGTGAGACTTCATTGTAGTGCAGATTTCCTTTGCAAGCTTGCTTGGTTGGCCAAAAAGGGCGTATGCGTTTTTTCCTGAATATATTCAGGAAAAAACGCATACGCCCTTTTTGGCCAAGTGCATCATTGTGGACGTTCTGCCTCTTTTCCTATGCTTTCAATGCAATTCCAGTCTACCTCCTGAAATCGGTTTCCTGCAATTCTGCCCCGCTTTCAAGTCCTCTTGGCAGCCTTACTTCAGTATATTTTTGGACGATAGCTGTCATTTATAACTCTGCAGGTTTGTGAATTACAGTGCCCCTGAGCTCCTTTCTTCAACTCGCTTTCTTGTGAGCTGGCCGCAACACCGCAGGATGGCTTCAGGCCCTAATCTGGTTCCGGCACGGCACGCTGAGCCTTTGGTTAATTCCTCTTCCTGGTGGGAAATGAGAGTTAAATTTGCCCGTCCAGACACCTCCAGCTAGTCTCTCATTGGTTCTCGCTATTCCTGTTCATCTTCCGCAGAAATTGCAAACTGGGCCAAACAGGAGGTTAAAGGCGCTGACTCTCCAAGTGGGGAGAGTGTTAGTAAAGCGTCTGGAATGTTGCACCCGAGTACCAGGGGACGAAAACTGAGACATATTTGAACACGTCTCCCGATCACACGGTTGATCATACTCTGGGTTCCACATGCATGTTTTAGCTGAAGGAAGAATACCTTAAACCTGGAGAGTTGAGACCCGTGGAATGGGTACCATGCAATATGACTTCAAAGGGTCTTCATTTGCTCACCGAACCTCTCCAATCCTATCACTGCTGCGTTTATGCCCCTGTACACACTCTTGATTCTCTTTCGGAGACATAGCAATCCATAGGTTTTAAGATACTTACTAGTCAGGTACATTCTTAGGCGTTTAATATGCGGTGTTGAGTCCATTTCGTTGAGCAAGGAGTAGCTCTTGTCTATTCCATATTTGGCTTAAGGAACTTTATCTGTGCTCATTTCAATCTCTGGTTTTATGCAGCACCCCAACTCACCTTTCCCCTTAAGCAAGCATAAGTTGGTTTTCTAAATTTGAGACCCTGTTCTGTTCTGTAATTCAGTTCCTGTGTAGCCAAGTTTACATTCCGTGTATTACTGATATCTTATGATGTTTCTTTTTCTGTGTGACTTATTTCAGTTAGAATCATCGTACCTGAATCCACTCATTATGCTGCTACGGGCCTGATGACATAGATTTCATTGCTGAGTGATACTGCATTGTACGTAAGTACCACAAGTTCTTTATCCATTTTTCACTTTCTGTGATATTGAACTTGTACTGTAAACGAGGTTCTTGTAAACAGAGGCGTCCCAAACTTTGGGGTGGCTGTGTCTTTTTGATTTTAATTTCCCTAAGCTATAGGACCATAAGTGGAAGTGCCCTAGGCTCTGTTGCTTTGTTTTTTAGATGTTTCAGGAAACACCATACACTTCTCCCGAGTGTCTGTTGGCAATTTACATCCCGCCCATCAGCATAACAAGGCTCCCAGTTCTCCATGGCCTGTCCTGCCTTTCTGGATTTTACACTTTTTTCAGATGGCCCTTTTGACCGGGGGGAAGTGAGACTTCATTGTAGTGCAGATTTCCTTTGCAAGCTTGCTTGGTTGGCCAAAAAGGGCGTATGCGTTTTTTCCTGAATATATTCAGGAAAAAACGCATACGCCCTTTTTGGCCAAGTGCATCATTGTGGACGTTCTGCCTCTTTTCCTATGCTTTCAATGCAATTCCAGTCTACCTCCTGAAATCGGTTTCCTGCAATTCTGCCCCGCTTTCAAGTCCTCTTGGCAGCCTTACTTCAGTATATTTTTGGACGATAGCTGTCATTTATAACTCTGCAGGTTTGTGAATTACAGTGCCCCTGAGCTCCTTTCTTCAACTCGCTTTCTTGTGACCTGGCCGCAACACCGCAGGATGGCTTCAGGCCCTAATCTGGTTCCGGCACGGCACGCTGAGCCTTTGGTTAATTCCTCTTCCTGGTGGGAAATGAGAGTTAAATTTGCCCGTCCAGACACCTCCAGCTAGTCTCTCATTGGTTCTCGCTATTCCTGTTCATCTTCCGCAGAAATTGCAAACTGGGCCAAACAGGAGGTTAAAGGGACTGACTCTCCAAGTCGGGAGAGTGTTAGTAAAGCGTCTGGAATGTTGCACCCGAGTACCAGGGTACGAAAACTGAGACATATTTGAACACGTCTCCCGATCACATGGTTGATCATACTCTAGGTTCCACATGCATGTTTTAGCTGAAGGAAGAATACCTTAAACCTGGGTAGTTGAGACCCGTGGAATGGGTACCATGCAATATGACTTCAAAGGGTCTTCATTTGCTCACCGAACCTCTCCAATCCTATCACTGCTGCGTTTATGCCCCTGTACACATGCTTGATTCTCTTTCGGAGACATAGCAATCCATAGGTTTTAAGATACTTACTAGTCAGGTACATTCTTAGGCGTTTAATATGCGGTGTTGAGTCCATTTCGTTGAGCAAGGAGTAGCTCTTGTCTATTCCATATTTGGCTTAAGGAACTTTATCTGTGCTCATTTCAATCTCTGGTTTTATGCAGCACCCCAACTCACCTTTCCCCTTAAGCAAGCATAAGTTGGTTTTCTAAATTTGAGACCCTGTTCTGTTCTGTAATTCAGTTCCTGTGTAGCCAAGTTTACATTCCGTGTATTACTGATATCTTATGATGTTTCTTTTTCTGTGTGACTTATTTCAGTTAGAATCATCATACCTGAATCCACTCATTGTGCTGCTAAGGGCCTGATGACATAGATTTCATTGCTGAGTGATATTCATTTGTAAGTAAATACCACAACTTCTTTATCCATTTTTCACTTTCTGCGATGTTGAACTTGTACTGTAAACGAGGTTCTTGTAAACAGAGGCGTCCCAAACTTTGGGGTGGCTGTGTCTTTTTGATTTTAATTTCCCTAAGCTATAGGACCATAAGTGGAAGTGCCCTAGGCTCTGTTGCTTTGTTTTTTAGATGTTTCAGGAAACACCATACACTTCTCCCGAGTGTCTGTTGGCAATTTACATCCCGCCCATCAGCATAACAAGGCTCCCAGTTCTCCATGGCCTGTCCTGCCTTTCTGGATTTTACACTTTTTTCAGATGGCCCTTTTGACCGGGGGGAAGTGAGACTTCATTGTAGTGCAGATTTCCTTTGCAAGCTTGCTTGGTTGGCCAAAAAGGGCGTATGCGTTTTTTCCTGAATATATTCAGGAAAAAACGCATACGCCCTTTTTGGCCAAGTGCATCATTGTGGACGTTCTGCCTCTTTTCCTATGCTTTCAATGCAATTCCAGTCTACCTCCTGAAATCGGTTTCCTGCAATTCTGCCCCGCTTTCAAGTCCTCTTGGCAGCCTTACTTCAGTATATTTTTGGACGATAGCTGTCATTTATAACTCTGCAGGTTTGTGAATTACAGTGCCCCTGAGCTCCTTTCTTCAACTCGCTTTCTTGTGAGCTGGCCGCAACACCGCAGGATGGCTTCAGGCCCTAATCTGGTTCCGGCACGGCACGCTGAGCCTTTGGTTAATTCCTCTTCCTGGTGGGAAATGAGAGTTAAATTTGCCCGTCCAGACACCTCCAGCTAGTCTCTCATTGGTTCTCGCTATTCCTGTTCATCTTCCGCAGAAATTGCAAACTGGGCCAAACAGGAGGTTAAAGGGACTGACTCTCCAAGTCGGGAGAGTGTTAGTAAAGCGTCTGGAATGTTGCACCCGAGTACCAGGGTACGAAAACTGAGACATATTTGAACACGTCTCCCGATCACATGGTTGATCATACTCTAGGTTCCACATGCATGTTTTAGCTGAAGGAAGAATACCTTAAACCTGGGTAGTTGAAACCCGTGGAATGGGTACCATGCAATATGACTTCAAAGGGTCTTCATTTGCTCACCGAACCTCTCCAATCCTATCACTGCTGCGTTTATGCCCCTGTACACATGCTTGATTCTCTTTCGGAGACATAGCAATCCATAGGTTTTAAGATACTTACTAGTCAGGTACATTCTTAGGCGTTTAATATGCGGTGTTGAGTCCATTTCGTTGAGCAAGGAGTAGCTCTTGTCTATTCCATATTTGGCTTAAGGAACTTTATCTGTGCTCATTTCAATCTCTGGTTTTATGCAGCACCCCAACTCACCTTTCCCCTTAAGCAAGCATAAGTTGGTTTTCTAAATTTGAGACCCTGTTCTGTTCTGTAATTCAGTTCCTGTGTAGCCAAGTTTACATTCCGTGTATTACTGATATCTTATGATGTTTCTTTTTCTGTGTGACTTATTTCAGTTAGAATCATCATACCTGAATCCACTCATTGTGCTGCTAAGGGCCTGATGACATAGATTTCATTGCTGAGTGATATTGCATTTGTAAGTAAGTACCACAACTTCTTTATCCATTTTTCACTTTCTGCGATGTTGAACTTGTACTGTAAACGAGGTTCTTGTAAACAGAGGCGTCCCAAACTTTGGGGTGGCTGTGTCTTTTTGATTTTAATTTCCCTAAGCTATAGGACCATAAGTGGAAGTGCCCTAGGCTCTGTTGCTTTGTTTTTTAGATGTTTCAGGAAACACCATACACTTCTCCCGAGTGTCTGTTGGCAATTTACATCCCGCCCATCAGCATAACAAGGCTCCCAGTTCTCCATGGCCTGTCCTGCCTTTCTGGATTTTACACTTTTTTCAGATGGCCCTTTTGACCGGGGGGAAGTGAGACTTCATTGTAGTGCAGATTTCCTTTGCAAGCTTGCTTGGTTGGCCAAAAAGGGCGTATGCGTTTTTTCCTGAATATATTCAGGAAAAAACGCATACGCCCTTTTTGGCCAAGTGCATCATTGTGGACGTTCTGCCTCTTTTCCTATGCTTTCAATGCAATTCCAGTCTACCTCCTGAAATCGGTTTCCTGCAATTCTGCCCCGCTTTCAAGTCCTCTTGGCAGCCTTACTTCAGTATATTTTTGGACGATAGCTGTCATTTATAACTCTGCAGGTTTGTGAATTACAGTGCCCCTGAGCTCCTTTCTTCAACTCGCTTTCTTGTGAGCTGGCCGCAACACCGCAGGATGGCTTCAGGCCCTAATCTGGTTCCGGCACGGCACGCTGAGCCTTTGGTTAATTCCTCTTCCTGGTGGGAAATGAGAGTTAAATTTGCCCGTCCAGACACCTCCAGCTAGTCTCTCATTGGTTCTCGCTATTCCTGTTCATCTTCCGCAGAAATTGCAAACTGGGCCAAACAGGAGGTTAAAGGCGCTGACTCTCCAAGTGGGGAGAGTGTTAGTAAAGCGTCTGGAATGTTGCACCCGAGTACCAGGGGAGGAAAACTGAGACATATTTGAACACGTCTCCCGTTCACACGGTTGATCATACTCTGGGTTCCACATGCATGTTTTAGCTGAAGGAAGAATACCTTAAACCTGGAGAGTTGAGACCCGTGGAATGGGTACCATGCAATATGACTTCAAAGGGTCTTCATTTGCTCACCGAACCTCTCCAATCCTATCACTGCTGCGTTTATGCCCCTGTACACATGCTTGATTCTCTTTCGGAGACATAGCAATCCATAGGTTTTAAGATACTTACTAGTCAGGTACATTCTTAGGCGTTTAATATGCGGTGTTGAGTCCATTTCGTTGAGCAAGGAGTAGCTCTTGTCTATTCCATATTTGGCTTAAGGAACTTTATCTGTGCTCATTTCAATCTCTGGTTTTATGCAGCACCCCAACTCACCTTTCCCCTTAAGCAAGCATAAGTTGGTTTTCTAAATTTGAGACCCTGTTCTGTTCTGTAATTCAGTTCCTGTGTAGCCAAGTTTACATTCCGTGTATTACTGATATCTTATGATGTTTCTTTTTCTGTGTGACTTATTTCAGTTAGAATCATCATACCTGAATCCACTCATTATGCTGCTAAGGGCCTGATGACATAGATTTCATTGCTGAGTGATACTGCATTGTACGTAAGTACCACAAGTTCTTTATCCATTTTTCACTTTCTGCTGATATTGAACTTGTACTGTAAACGAGGTTCTTGTAAACAGAGGCGTCCCAAACTTTGGGGTGGCTGTGTCTTTTTGATTTTAATTTCCCTAAGCTATAGGACCATAAGTGGAAGTGCCCTAGGCTCTGTTGCTTTGTTTTTTAGATGTTTCAGGAAACACCATACACTTCTCCCGAGTGTCTGTTGGCAATTTACATCCCGCCCATCAGCATAACAAGGCTCCCAGTTCTCCATGGCCTGTCCTGCCTTTCTGGATTTTACACTTTTTTCAGATGGCCCTTTTGACCGGGGGGAAGTGAGACTTCATTGTAGTGCAGATTTCCTTTGCAAGCTTGCTTGGTTGGCCAAAAAGGGCGTATGCGTTTTTTCCTGAATATATTCAGGAAAAAACGCATACGCCCTTTTTGGCCAAGTGCATCATTGTGGACGTTCTGCCTCTTTTCCTATGCTTTCAATGCAATTCCAGTCTACCTCCTGAAATCGGTTTCCTGCAATTCTGCCCCGCTTTCAAGTCCTCTTGGCAGCCTTACTTCAGTATATTTTTGGACGATAGCTGTCATTTATAACTCTGCAGGTTTGTGAATTACAGTGCCCCTGAGCTCCTTTCTTCAACTCGCTTTCTTGTGAGCTGGCCGCAACACCGCAGGATGGCTTCAGGCCCTAATCTGGTTCCGGCACGGCACGCTGAGCCTTTGGTTAATTCCTCTTCCTGGTGGGAAATGAGAGTTAAATTTGCCCGTCCAGACACCTCCAGCTAGTCTCTCATTGGTTCTCGCTATTCCTGTTCATCTTCCGCAGAAATTGCAAACTGGGCCAAACAGGAGGTTAAAGGGACTGACTCTCCAAGTGGGGGAGAGTGTTAGTAAAGCGTCTGGAATGTTGCACCCGAGTACCAGGGTACGAAAACTGAGACATATTTGAACACGTCTCCCGATCACATGGTTGATCATACTCTGGGTTCCACATGCATGTTTTAGCTGAAGGAAGAATACCTTAAACCTGGAGAGTTGAGACCCGTGGAATGGGTACCATGCAATATGACTTCAAAGGGTCTTCATTTGCTCACCGAACCTCTCCAATCCTATCACTGCTGCGTTTATGCCCCTGTACACATGCTTGATTCTCTTTCGGAGACATAGCAATCCATAGGTTTTAAGATACTTACTAGTCAGGTACATTCTTAGGCGTTTAATATGCGGTGTTGAGTCCATTTCGTTGAGCAAGGAGTAGCTCTTGTCTATTCCATATTTGGCTTAAGGAACTTTATCTGTGCTCATTTCAATCTCTGGTTTTATGCAGCACCCCAACTCACCTTTCCCCTTAAGCAAGCATAAGTTGGTTTTCTAAATTTGAGACCCTGTTCTGTTCTGTAATTCAGTTCCTGTGTAGCCAAGTTTACATTCCGTGTATTACTGATATCTTATGATGTTTCTTTTTCTGTGTGACTTATTTCAGTTAGAATCATCATACCTGAATCCACTCATTGTGCTGCTAAGGGCCTGATGACATAGATTTCATTGCTGAGTGATATTGCTTTGTAAGTAAATACCACAACTTCTTTATCCATTTTTCACTTTCTGCGATGTTGAACTTGTACTGTAAACGAGGTTCTTGTAAACAGAGGCGTCCCAAACTTTGGGGTGGCTGTGTCTTTTTGATTTTAATTTCCCTAAGCTATAGGACCATAAGTGGAAGTGCCCTAGGCTCTGTTGCTTTGTTTTTTAGATGTTTCAGGAAACACCATACACTTCTCCCGAGTGTCTGTTGGCAATTTACATCCCGCCCATCAGCATAACAAGGCTCCCAGTTCTCCATGGCCTGTCCTGCCTTTCTGGATTTTACACTTTTTTCAGATGGCCCTTTTGACCGGGGGGAAGTGAGACTTCATTGTAGTGCAGATTTCCTTTGCAAGCTTGCTTGGTTGGCCAAAAAGGGCGTATGCGTTTTTTCCTGAATATATTCAGGAAAAAACGCATACGCCCTTTTTGGCCAAGTGCATCATTGTGGACGTTCTGCCTCTTTTCCTATGCTTTCAATGCAATTCCAGTCTACCTCCTGAAATCGGTTTCCTGCAATTCTGCCCCGCTTTCAAGTCCTCTTGGCAGCCTTACTTCAGTATATTTTTGGACGATAGCTGTCATTTATAACTCTGCAGGTTTGTGAATTACAGTGCCCCTGAGCTCCTTTCTTCAACTCGCTTTCTTGTGAGCCTGGCCGCAACACCGCAGGATGGCTTCAGGCCCTAATCTGGTTCCGGCACGGCACGCTGAGCCTTTGGTTAATTCCTCTTCCTGGTGGGAAATGAGAGTTAAATTTGCCCGTCCAGACACCTCCAGCTAGTCTCTCATTGGTTCTCGCTATTCCTGTTCATCTTCCGCAGAAATTGCAAACTGGGCCAAACAGGAGGTTAAAGGGACTGACTCTCCAAGTCGGGGAGAGTGTTAGTAAAGCGTCTGGAATGTTGCACCCGAGTACCAGGGGAGGAAAACTGAGACATATTTGAACACGTCTCCCGATCACATGGTTGATCATACTCTGGGTTCCACATGCATGTTTTAGCTGAAGGAAGAATACCTTAAACCTGGAGTAGTTTAAGACCCGTGGAATGGGTACCATGCAATATGACTTCAAAGGGTCTTCATTTGCTCACCGAACCTCTCCAATCCTATCACTGCTGCGTTTATGCCCCTGTACACATGCTTGATTCTCTTTCGGAGACATAGCAATCCATAGGTTTTAAGATACTTACTAGTCAGGTACATTCTTAGGCGTTTAATATGCGGTGTTGAGTCCATTTCGTTGAGCAAGGAGTAGCTCTTGTCTATTCCATATTTGGCTTAAGGAACTTTATCTGTGCTCATTTCAATCTCTGGTTTTATGCAGCACCCCAACTCACCTTTCCCCTTAAGCAAGCATAAGTTGGTTTTCTAAATTTGAGACCCTGTTCTGTTCTGTAATTCAGTTCCTGTGTAGCCAAGTTTACATTCCGTGTATTACTGATATCTTATGATGTTTCTTTTTCTGTGTGACTTATTTCAGTTAGAATCATCAGACCTGAATCCACTCATTGTGCTGCTAAGGGCCTGATGACATAGATTTCATTGCTGAGTGATATTGCTTTGTAAGTAAATACCACAACTTCTTTATCCATTTTTCACTTTCTGCGATGTTGAACTTGTACTGTAAACGAGGTTCTTGTAAACAGAGGCGTCCCAAACTTTGGGGTGGCTGTGTCTTTTTGATTTTAATTTCCCTAAGCTATAGGACCATAAGTGGAAGTGCCCTAGGCTCTGTTGCTTTGTTTTTTAGATGTTTCAGGAAACACCATACACTTCTCCCGAGTGTCTGTTGGCAATTTACATCCCGCCCATCAGCATAACAAGGCTCCCAGTTCTCCATGGCCTGTCCTGCCTTTCTGGATTTTACACTTTTTTCAGATGGCCCTTTTGACCGGGGGAAGTGAGACTTCATTGTAGTGCAGATTTCCTTTGCAAGCTTGCTTGGTTGGCCAAAAAGGGCGTATGCGTTTTTTCCTGAATATATTCAGGAAAAAACGCATACGCCCTTTTTGGCCAAGTGCATCATTGTGGACGTTCTGCCTCTTTTCCTATGCTTTCAATGCAATTCCAGTCTACCTCCTGAAATCGGTTTCCTGCAATTCTGCCCCGCTTTCAAGTCCTCTTGGCAGCCTTACTTCAGTCTATTTTTGGACGATAGCTGTCATTTATAACTCTGCAGGTTTGTGAATTACAGTGCCCCTGAGCTCCTTTCTTCAACTCGCTTTCTTGTGACCTGGCCGCAACACCGCAGGATGGCTTCAGGCCCTAATCTGGTTCCGGCACGGCACGCTGAGCCTTTGGTTAATTCCTCTTCCTGGTGGGAAATGAGAGTTAAATTTGCCCGTCCAGACACCTCCAGCTAGTCTCTCATTGGTTCTCGCTATTCCTGTTCATCTTCCGCAGAAATTGCAAACTGGGCCAAACAGGAGGTTAAAGGCGCTGACTCTCCAAGTGGGGAGAGTGTTAGTAAAGCGTCTGGAATGTTGCACCCGAGTACCAGGGGAGGAAAACTGAGACATATTTGAACACGTCTCCCCGTTCACATGGTTGATCATACTCTAGGGTTCCACATGCATGTTTTAGCTGAAGGAAGAATACCTTAAACCTGGAGAGTTGAGACCCGTGGAATGGGTACCATGCAATATGACTTCAAAGGGTCTTCATTTGCTCACCGAACCTCTCCAATCCTATCACTGCTGCGTTTATGCCCCTGTACACATGCTTGATTCTCTTTCGGAGACATAGCAATCCATAGGTTTTAAGATACTTACTAGTCAGGTACATTCTTAGGCGTTTAATATGCGGTGTTGAGTCCATTTCGTTGAGCAAGGAGTAGCTCTTGTCTATTCCATATTTGGCTTAAGGAACTTTATCTGTGCTCATTTCAATCTCTGGTTTTATGCAGCACCCCAACTCACCTTTACCCTTAAGCAAGCATAAGTTGGTTTTCTAAATTTGAGACCCTGTTCTGTTCTGTAATTCAGTTCCTGTGTAGCCAAGTTTACATTCCGTGTATTACTGATATCTTATGATGTTTCTTTTTCTGTGTGACTTATTTCAGTTAGAATCATCATACCTGAATCCACTCATTGTGCTGCTAAGGGCCTGATGACATAGATTTCATTGCTGAGTGATATTGCTTTGTAAGTAAGTACCACAACTTCTTTATCCATTTTTCACTTTCTGCGATGTTGAACTTGTACTGTAAACGAGGTTCTTGTAAACAGAGCGTTCCAAACTTTGGGGTGGCTGTGTCTTTTTGATTTTAATTTCCCTAAGCTATAGGACCATAAGTGGAAGTGCCCTAGGCTCTGTTGCTTTGTTTTTTAGATGTTTCAGGAAACACCATACACTTCTCCCGAGTGGTCTGTTGGCAATTTACATCCCGCCCATCAGCATAACAAGGCTCCCAGTTCTCCATGGCCTGTCCTGCCTTTCTGGATTTTACACTTTTTTCAGATGGCCCTTTTGACCGGGGGGAAGTGAGACTTCATTGTAGTGCAGATTTCCTTTGCAAGCTTGCTTGGTTGGCCAAAAAGGGCGTATGCGTTTTTTCCTGAATATATTCAGGAAAAAACGCATACGCCCTTTTTGGCCAAGTGCATCATTGTGGACGTTCTGCCTCTTTTCCTATGCTTTCAATGCAATTCCAGTCTACCTCCTGAAATCGGTTTCCTGCAATTCTGCCCCGCTTTCAAGTCCTCTTGGCAGCCTTACTTCAGTCTATTTTGGACGATAGCTGTCATTTATAACTCTGCAGGTTTGTGAATTACAGTGCCCCTGAGCTCCTTTCTTCAACTCGCTTTCTTGTGACCTGGCCGCAACACCGCAGGATGGCTTCAGGCCCTAATCTGGTTCCGGCACGGCACGCTGAGCCTTTGGTTATTTCCTCTTCCTGGTGGGAAATGAGAGTTAAATTTGCCCGTCCAGACACCTCCAGCTAACTCTCATTGGTTCTCGCTATTCCTGTTCATCTTCCGCAGAAATTGCAAACTGGGCCAAACAGGAGGTTAAAGGGACTGACTCTCCAAGTGGGGAGAGTGTTAGTAAAGCGTCTGGAATGTTGCACCCGAGTACCAGGGGAGGAAAACTGAGACATATTTGAACACGTCTCCCGATCACATGGTTGATCATACTCTGGGTTCCACATGCATGTTTAGCTGAAGGAAGAATACCTTAAACCTGGATAGTTGAACCCGTGGAATGGGTACCATGCAATATGACTTCAAAGGGTCTTCATTTGCTCACCGAACCTCTCCAATCCTATCACTGCTGCGTTTATGCCCCTGTACACATGCTTGATTCTCTTTCGGAGAATAGCAATCCATAGGTTTTAAGATACTTACTAGTCAGGTACATTCTTAGGCGTTAATATGCGGTGTTGAGTCCATTTCGTTGAGCAAGGAGTAGCTCTTGTCTATTCCATATTTGGCTTAAGGAACTTTATCTGTGCTCATTTCAATCTCTGGTTTATGCAGCACCCCAACTCACCTTTACCCTTAAGCAAGCATAAGTTGGTTTTCTAAATTTGAGAACCCTGTTCTGTTCTGTAATTCAGTTCCTGTGTAGCCAAGTTTACATTCCGTGTATTACTGATATCTTATGATGTTTCTTTTTCTGTGTGACTTATTTCAGTTAGAATCATCATACCTGAATCCACTCATTGTGCTGCTAAGGGCCTGATGACATAGATTTCATTGCTGAGTGATACTGCTTTGTAAGTAATACCACAACTTCTTTATCCATTTTTCACTTTCTGCGGATGTTGAACTTGTACTGTAAACGAGGTTCTTGTAAACAGAGGCGTCCCAAACTTTGGGGTGGCTGTGTCTTTTTGATTTTAATTTCCCTAAGCTATAGACCATAAGTGGAAGTGCCCTAGGCTCTGTTGCTTTGTTTTTTAGATGTTTCAGGAAACACCATACACTTCTCCCGAGTGTCTGTTGGCAATTTACATCCCGCCCATCAGCATAACAAGGCTCTCAGTTCTCCATGGCCTGTCCTGCCTTTCTGGATTTTACACTTTTTTCAGATGGCCCTTTTGACCGGGGGAAGTGAGACTTCATTGTAGTGCAGATTTCCTTTGCAAGCTTGCTTGTTGGCCAAAAAGGGCGTATGCGTTTTTTCCTGAATATATTCAGGAAAAAACGCATACGCCCTTTTGGCCAAGTGCATCATTGTGGACGTTCTGCCTCTTTTCCTATGCTTTCAATGCAATTCCAGTCTACCTCCTGAAATCGGTTTCCTGCAATTCTGCCCCGCTTTCAAGTCCTCTTGGCAGCCTTACTTCAGTATATTTTTTGGACGATAGCTGTCATTTATAACTCTGCAGGTTTGTGAATTACAGTGCCCCTGAGCC